>NW_026577899.1:0-1446517 GCF_029407905.1 Bubalus kerabau | reverse complement strand
CAGTTGTGGAGCTGTATGTGGATCCTGTGGGATTTTCCGGACGATGAACAGGGTTGCCAGTGCCCCCTCGTGTAGTGCCTTCATCCACAGGGTTGCCTTAGAAGAGGTGTCCGGGCATCGGGTTCTTATCAAGAGCAAGACCGAGAAATCGTGGTCTTTCGGCACGTGGCACCAACACGAGGCTACGTCTCGAATTTCTTTGTGAGACTGGCCTCATCCTGAGGTGCGCCATGAAGGTCGGGAACCCCTTCTAGACAAAGTAGGGGAATAGACCTTCCTGCCATGATCAGGAGGGGAGAAGGGGCTCAAATGAAGTGGTGCCAGGACCTTCGGTGAGACCGGTATATTGGGGAACTTTTGGGGTCGCATCAAGGGTGCCAAGTAGCATTTCGAACTTTATGACGAAACATGAGGCTTCTCTTGAGACTCTGTAGCGGGCAAAGGCCTCATATTGCGATTAATGGGGAACCACGTGGTTTTTAAGAGTTGCGGCGGGATTCTCGAGTTAAGACGGGAAATTCAGGCTTCCTCTTGTGTTGGCCCAGGGAAGTCCAGTCTTCCATTCGAGTTGCGAGGGAGAGCTAGGGATTGCGCTTGAGTTACTGCAGGGCAAAAGAGACCTTATCTAGGCTTGTGTCCAGGACATCATGTTCGTCTCCAGGGGGGACAGGGATCTCGGGGTTGCTTTCCTGATGCACGCGGGGAGTCAGTCCTTGTCGCGAGGGGAAGCAAAGGACTCCGCTCTCCTCTCGAGTTGCGACGGGTATCTCTTGGAGCCCACTGAGTGGCCTAAAGGGAGTCAAGCCTCCTGTGGAGTTTGGAGAGAGGACTCGGGATTGCTCTCCAGGCGATGCAGGAAAAGAAGGCCATCATCTCGCGATGAAGAGGGCGTCTCGTGGGTTTTCTCGAGTTGCAGCGCCAGTGTGGGGTTTCTCATGAGGTAGTACGGGGAGCTCAGGGAGCCTCTCATGTGGCGCTTGGGAAGTCAGGTCTCCATGCGCATTGCGAGGGGGAGCGCGTCATTGCTCTAGAGTCATGGTAGGTGTATCGGGCCTCAAGAACCGTTAAAGAAGGACTTTCAAGGTGTTCTTGGGTCACGGCAGTAAACCCTGGGTTCCCTCGACTAGTGCCGGTGGCCTCAGGGAGCTTCTCAGTGTGCCTCTGAGAAGTCAAGGATACCCTGGAGTTGGGAGGGCCCTCTCGGGACTCCACTGGGTTTGGTGCAATAGAAGAGGGCCTCATCTCGAGTGGAGGCAGGAACCTCAGGGTTCATCTCCATTTCTGACTCTGATTGCAGGGTCCCTGCAGAGTTGGGACAGGAGAGTCAGGCCTCGTCTTGTAAGGAAGAATGGACCTCCGCTTGCCTCTCGAGTTATTCACGGGGTGACAGGCAACTTGTCGAACTGTGTTTGGAATCTGCGGGTTTTTCCGGACGATGCACGAGGGTGTCAGTGCCCCTTCGTGTTGTGCCTTCTTCCACAGGGTTGTCTTTGAAGAGGTGTCCTGGCATCGGGTTCTTATCAAGAGCGGACCGGGGAATCGGGGTCTTTCGGCATGCGTTACCACCCATGAAGCTACGTCTCAAATATTCTCGTTAGACCGGCCTCATCCTGAGGTGCGCCGGGAAGGTTGGGAACCCCTTCCATACAAAGCACGGGAGTCGACCCTCCAGTCGCAATCAGGAGGGGAGAAGTGGCTCAGATGAAGTCGTACCGGGAACCTCGGTGTTCCCCTCGAGAGAGACCAGGGTGTCGGGGAACTTTTGGAATCGCATCAAGGGTGCCAAGTTTTCACACTTGAAGTGTGAAAACACTTCAAGAAGAAACCTGGGACTTCTCTTTAGACGCTGTAGCGGGCAAGGGCCTCATCTTGCGATGACGGGGTAACCATGTGGTTTTTCTCGAGTTTCGGCGGGATTCTCGAGTTACGATGGGGAATTCAGGCTTCCTCTTGTGTTGGCCCAGGGAAATCCAATCTTCCATTGGAGTTGTGAGAGAGAGCTAGGGATTGCTCTCGAGTCACTTCAGGGCAAAAGAGACCTCATCTAAGCTTGTGTCCAGGACCTAATGTTCCTCTCCAGGGGCGACAGAGATCTCGGGGTTGCATTTTAGACGCACCCGAGGAGTCAGGCCTCATCTCGAGAGGAAGGAAAGGACTCTGCTCTGCTCTCGAGTCCCCACGGGTATTTCTTGGAGACCACTGAGTGGCCTAAAGGGAGTCAAGCCTCCTGTGGATTTTTTTTTTAATTTTATTTTATTTTTAAACTTTACATAATTGTATTAGTTTTTCCAAATATCAAAATGAATCCGCCTCAGGTATACATGTGCTCCCCATCCTGAACCCTCCTCCCTCCTCCCCCCCATAGCATCCCTCTGGGTCGTCCCAGTGCACTAGCCCCAAGCATCCAGTGTCATGCATCAAACCTGGACTGGCAACTCTTTTCATACATGATATTTTACATGTTTCAATGCCATTCTCCCACATCTTCCCACCTTCTCCCTCTCCCACAGAGTCCATAAGACTCTTCTATACCTCAGTGTCTCTTTTGCTGTCTCGTACTCAGGGTTATTGTTACCGTCTTTCAAAGTTCCATATATATGCGTTAGTATACTGTATTGGTGTTTTTCTTTCTGGCTTACTTCACTCTGTATAATAGGCTCCAGTTTCATCCACCTCATTAGAATTGATTCATTCTATTCTTTTTAATGGCGGAGTAATACTCCATTGTGTATATGTACCACAGCTTTCTTATCCATTCATCTGCTGATGGACATCTAGGTTGCTTCCATGTCCTGGCTATTAGAAACAGTGCTGCGATGAACATTGGGGTACACGTGTCTCTTTCCCTTCTGGTTTCCTCAGTGTGTATGCCCAGCAGTGGGATTGCTGGATCATAAGGCAGTTCTATTTCCAGTTGTTTAAGGAATCTCCACACTGTTCTCCATAGTGGCTGTACTAGTTTGCATTCCCACCAACAGTGTAAGAGGGTTCCCTTTTCTCCACACCCTCTCCAGCATTTATTATTTGTAGACTTTTGGATTGCAGCCATTCTGACTGGCGTGAAATGGTACCTCATAGTGGTTTTGATTTGCATTTCTATGATAATGAGTGATTTTGAGCATCTTTTCATGTGTTTGTTAGCCATCTGTATGTCTTCTTTGGAGAAATGTCTATTTAGTTCTTTGGCCCATTTTTTGATTGGCTCATCTATTTTTCTGGAGTTGAGCTGTAGGTGTTGCTTGTATATTTTTGAGATTAGTTGTTTGTCAGTTGCTTCATTTCCTATTATTTTCTCCCATTCCGAAGGCTGTCTTTTCACCTTGCTAATAGTTTGCTTTGATGTGCAGAAGCTTTTAAGGTTAATTAGGTCCCATTTGTTTATTTTTGTTTTTATTTCCAATATTCTGGGAGGTGGGTCATAGAGGATCCTGCTGTGATGTATTTCAGAGAGTGTTTTGCCTATGTTCTCCTCTAGGAGTTTTATAGTTTCTGATCTTACGTTTAGATCTTTAATCCATTTTGAGTTTATTTTTGTGTATTGTGTTAGAAAGTGTTCTAGTTTCATTCTTTTACAAGTGGTTGACCAGATTTCCCAGCACCGCTTGTTAAAGAGATTGTCTTTAATCCATTGTATATTTTTGCCTCCTTTGTCAAAGATAAGGTGTCCATATGTGTGTGGATTTATCTCTGGGCTTTCTATTTTGTTCCACTAATCTATATTTCTGTCTTTGTGCCAGTACCATACTGTCTTGATAACTGTGGCTTTGTAGCGGAGCCTGAAATCAGGTAGGTTGATTCCTCCAGTTCCATTCTTCTTTCTCAAGATCGCTTTGGCTATTCGAGGTTTTTTGTATTTCCATACAAATTGTGAAATTATTTGTTCTAGCTCTGTGAAGAATACTGTTGGTAGCTTGATAGGGATTGCATTGAATCTATAAATTGCCTTGGGTAGTATACTCATTTTCACTATATTGATTCTTCCAATCCATGAACATGGTATATTTCTCCACCTATTAGTGTCCTCTTTGATTTCTTTCACCAGTGTTTTATAGTTTTCTATATATAGGTCTTTAGTTTCTTTAGGTAGGTATATTCCTAAGTATTTTATTCTTTCCGTTGCAATGGTGAATGAAATTGTTTCCTTAATTTCTCTTTCTGTTTTCTCATTATTAGTGTATAGGAATTCAAGGGATTTCTGTGTCTTGATTTTATATCCTGCAACTTTACTATAGTCATTGGCTAGTTCTAGTAACTTTCTGGTGGAGTCTTTAGGGTTTTCTATGTAGAGGATCATGTCATCTGCAAACAGTGAGAGTTTTACTTCTTCTTTTCCAATTTGGATTCCTTTTGTTTCTTTTTCTGCTCTGATTGCTGTGGCCAAAACTTCCAAAGCTATGTTGAATAGTAATGGTGAAAGTGGGCACCCTTGTATTGTTCCTGACTTTAGAGGAAATGCTTTCAATTTTTCACCATTGAGGATAATGTTTGCTGTGGGTTTGTCATATATAGCTTTTATTATGTTGAGGTATGTTCCTTCTATTCCTGCTTTCTGGAGAGTTTTTATCATAAATGGATGTTGAATTTTGTCAAAGGCTTTCTCTGCATCTATTGAGAAAATCATATGGTTTTTATTTTTCAATTTCTTAAGGTGGTGTATTACATTGATTGATTTGCGGATATTGAAGAATCCTTGCATCCCTGGGATAAAGCCCACTTGGTCATGGTGTATGATCTTTTTAATGTGTTGTTGGATTCTGATTGCTAGAATTTTGTTAAGGATTTTTGCATCTATGTCATCAGTGATATTGGCCTGTAGTTTTCTTTTTTTGTGGGATCTTTGGCAGGTTTTAGTATTAGGCTGATGGTGGCCTCATAGAATGAGTTTGGAACTTTACCTTCCTCTGCAATTTTCTGGAAGAGTTTGAGCAGGATAGGTGTTAGCTCTTCTCTAAATTTTTCGTAGAATTCAGCTGTGAAGCCGTCTGGACCTGGGCTTTTGTTGGCTGGAAGATTTTTGATTACAGTTTCAATTTCCGTGCTTGTGATGGGTCTGTTAAGATTTTCTAGTTCTTCCCTGGTCCAGTTTTGGAAAGTTGTACTTTTCTAAGAATTTGTCCATTTCTTCCACGTTGTCCATTTTATTGGCATATAATTGTTGATAGTAGTCTCTTATGATCCTTTGTATTTCTGTGTTTTCTGTTGTGATCTCTCCATTTTCATTTCTAATTTTATTGATTTGATTTTTCTCCCTTTGTTTCTTGATGAGTCTGGCTAATGGTTTGTCAATTTTATTTATCGTTTCAAAGAACCAGCTTTTGGTTTTGTTGATTTTTGCTATGGTCTCTTTTGTTTCTTTTGCATTTATTTCTGCTCTAATTTTTAAGATTTCTTTCCTTCTACTAACCCTGGGGTTCTTCATTTCTTCCTTTTCTAGTTGCTTTAGGTGTAGAGTTAGGTTATTTATTTGACCTTTTTCTTGTTTCTTGAGGTGTGCCTGTATTGCTATGAACTTTCCCCTTAGGACTGCTTTTACCGTGTCCCACAAGTTTTGGGTTGTTCTGTTTTCATTTTCATCCGTTTCTATGCAAATTTTGATTTCTTTTTTTGATTTCTTCTGTGATTTGTTGGTTATTCAGCAGCGTGTTGTTCAGCCTCCATATGTTGGAATTTTTAATAGTTTTTCTCCTGTAATTGAGATCTAATCTTACTGCATTGTGGTCAGAAAAGATGCTTGGAATGATTTCTATTTTTTTGAATTTACCAAGGCTAGCTTTATGGCCCAGGATGTGATCTATCCTGGAGAAGGTTCCATGTGCACTTTAGAAAAAGGTGAAATTCATTGTTTTGGGATGAAATGTCCTATAGATATCAATTAGGTCTAACTGGTCTATTGTATCATTTAATGTTTGTGTTTCCTTGTTAAATTTCTGTTTAGTTGATCTATCCATAGGTGTGAGTGGGGTATTAAAATCTCCAACTATTATTGTGTTAGTGTTAATTTCTCCTTTCATACTTGTTAGCATTTGTCTTACATACTGTGGTGCTCCTGCGTTGGGTGCATATATATTTATAATTGTTATATCTTCTTCTTGGATTGATCCTTTGATCATTATGTAGTGACCTTCTTTGTCTCTTTTCACAGCCTTTGTTTTAAAGTCTATTTTATCTGATATGAGTATCGCTACTCCTGCTTTCTTTTGGTCCCTATTTGCATGGAAAATCTTTTTCCAGCCCTTCACTTTCAGTCTGCATGTATCCCCTGTTTTGAGGTGGGTCTCTTGTAGACAACATATGTAGGGGTCTTGTTTTTGTATCCATTCAGCCAGTCTTTGTCTTTTGGTTGGAGCATTCAACCCATTTATGTTTAAGGTAATTACTGATAAGTATGATCCCATTGCCATTTACTTTATTGTTTGGGGTTCGAATTTATACACCGTTTTTGTGTTTCCTGTTTAGTATTTGTTGGAGAGCTGGTTTGGTGGTGCAGAATTCTCTCAGCTTTTGCTTGTCTGAAAAGCTTTTGATTTCTCATTCATACTTGAATGAGATCCTTGCTGGGTACAATAATCTGGGCTGTAGGTTATTTTCTTTCATCATTTTAAGTATGTCTTGCCATTCCCTCCTTGCTTGAAGAGTTTCTATTGAAAGATCAGCTGTTATCCTTATGGCAATTCCCTTGTGTGTTATTTGTTGTTTTTCCCTTGCTGCTTTTCATATTTGTTCTTTGTGTTTGATTTTTGTTAATGTGATTAATATGTGTCTTGGGGAGTTTCGCCTTGGCTTTATCCTGTTTGGGACTCTCTGGGTTTCTTGGACTTGAGTGGGTATTTCCTTCCCCATTTTAGGGAAGTTTTCAACTATTATCTCCTCAAGTATTTTCTCACGGTCTTTCTTTTTGTCTTCTTCTTCTGGGACCCCTATGATTCGAATGTTGTAGCGTTTAATATTGTCCTGGAGGTCTCTGAGATTGTGCTCATTTCTTTTAATTCGTTTTTCATTTATCCTCTCTGATTCATTTATTTCTACCATTCTATCTTCGAATTCACTAATCCTATCTTCTGCCTCTGTTATTCTACTATTTGTTGCCTCCAGAGTGTTTTTAATTTCATTTATTGCATTATTCATTATATATTGACTCTTTTTTTATTTCTTCTAGGTCCTTGTTAAACCTTTCTTGCATCTTCTCAATCCTTGTCTCCAGGCTATTTATCTGTGATTCCATTTTAATTTCAAGATTTTAGATCCATTTCACTCTCCTTATTCGGAATTCTTTATCAGGTAGATTCCCTATCTCTTCCTCTTTTGTTTGGTTTGGTGGGCATTTATCCTGTTCCTTTATCTGCTGGGTATTCCTCTGTCTCATCTTGTTTAAATTGCTGAGTTTGGGGTGTCCTTTCTGTATTCTGGCAGTTTGTGGAGTTCTTTAATGTGGCATTTCCTCGCTGTGTGTGGGTTTGTACAGGTGTCTTGTCAAGGTTTCCTGGTTAGGGAAGCTTGTGTCCGTGTTCTGGTGGGTGGAGCTGTATTTCTTCTCTCTGGAGTGCAATGAAGTGTCCAGTAATGAGTTATGAGATGTCTGTGGTTTTGGGGTGACTTTGGGCAGCCTGTATCTTGAAGCTCAGGGCTGCGTTCCTTTGTTGCTTGGGAATTTGCTTGGTATGTCTTGCCCTGGAACTTGTTGGCTCTTGTGTGGTGCTTGATTTCAATGTCGGTATGGAGGCATTTGATGAGCTCCTGTCAATTAATGTTCCTTGGAGTCAGGAGTTCCCTGGAGGCAGGGTTTGGACTTAAGCCTCCTGCTTCCAGTTATCTGTCTTACTTTTACAGTAGTTTCAAAACTTCTCCTTCTATACAGCACCATTGATAAAACATCTACGTTAAAGAAGAAAAGTTTCTCTACTGTGAGGGTCACTCAGAAAGGTTCACAGCGTTACATGGAGAAGAGAAGAGGGAGGAGGGAGTTAGAGGTGACCCAAATGAGATGAGGTGGAATCAATAGTGGAGAGAGTGGGCTGGCCAGTAGTCACTTCCTTATGTGCACTCCACAACTGGACCGCTCGAGATGTTCACAGAGGTATACAGAGACAAGAAGAAGGAGGAACGAGACAGAGGTGGCCAGAAGGATAAAAGGGGGGAATGAAAAGGAGGGAGACAGATCCAGCCAGTAATCAGTTCCCTAAGTGTTCTCCACCGTCTGGAATACACAGAAATTCACAGAGTTGGGTAGAGTAGAGAGGGGTTAGGGAGGAGACACAGGCGACCTGGTGGAGAAAAAGGAGAGTCCAAAGGGAGAGAGAGCAGTCAAGCCAGTAATCTCGCTCCCTAGTGAAAAATGGGTACTGAAGATTGGGTTCTTAAAGGTACAAAATTGGTAACAAATACATAAAAGCAAAAATTAAAAATCTAGAGTAGAGTTTGGAATTTCAAAAATACGATGTTAAAGAAAAGAAGAAGGAAAAGAAAGAGAGAAAAAACGAACAAAGAAAAACAAACAAGGTCGCAAAAATTATCAAGAAAATACAGGTACAAAATTGATAACTAATACCAAAAAGCAAAAATTAAAAATCTAGAGTAGAGTTTGGAATTTCAAAAATACAATGTTAAAAAAACGGAAGAAGAAAACTAAAGAGAAAACAAACAAACAAAAACAAGCAATGTCGCAAAAATTATAAAGAAACTACAGGTACAAAATTGATATCAAATACCAAAAAGCATAAATTAAAAATCTAGAGTAGATTTTGGAATTTCAAAAATACAATGATAAAGAAAAGAAGAAAAAAAAAAACAAAACAAAAAAACACGGTCAAAAAATTATTTTATATATATATATATATATATATATATATATATATATATATGAAGTTTGCTGAAGAAGAAAAAAATAGGGTCTTTTTTTTTGCAAAGTAATAGGTTATAAAAGTGAAAATTAAAGGAACAATAGACGACTTAAAATTAAAAAAAATTAAAAAAAAGAATGAATGATCATAAAAATATATCTAGGACTTTCTCTGGTTTTGTTGTGAGTATCGTGGGTTCAGTTCATTTTTGGCTAGTTCCTTGGTCCGACTTATATTTCTCAAGATCTATAGGCGCATTCCTATGTAGTCCTAGTAACCACAGGGTTTTAATCTATTGCCTGTAGCTTCCAAGGCGATTCCCTCTGTTATAGCTTCTTTTGTTTGCTGGTCTCTTCAGTGTCTGGTTTACGCCCTGACACAAAGGAGACGGAGGAGGACACTTTTTTTTTTTAGGCTCACTTGTTCAATTGCGCAGTGGGGAGGGAGGGAGGGAAGCTGCAAACAAATAACACTGGCGTGCGCTCGCAGTGCCTCAGCCACACTGGGTCTGCCCCCGCTCACGGCGCGTGTAGCCTCCCTGCCCACACTGCTCGGGCTCTAGGTTGTTCCACCGGGAACAATCCGAGGCTGGCCCTGGGCTGCATGCACCTCCCAGGTCCAAGCCGCTCAGGTTCAGGCACTCGGGTAGTCCTCAGAGGCACAGACTCGGTTGGACCTGCGTTTTGTGCTCTTCCCAGGTCCGAGCAGCTCAGGTGATGAGGTGTTTGGCGAGCACCAATGTTGTGACTTATCGCCTCCCTGCCACTCGGTTATCTGGGTGTAAAACAGGCGCACCTTCTCAGGCAGATGTTGACTGTCCAGATCCCCAAGAAGTTTTAGTTAGCAAAGAAGCCTGCTTACAGTTTTATAGATAATGTCTCTCTGGGGCTGCGATTGCCCCCTTCCGGCTCTGGCTGCCTGTCACCGGAGGGGGAAGGTCTGCAGCCGGCTATCTCTGTTCAGTCCTTTGTTCCGTGCGCGGGCCTGGCGGTGTCTTAGGTTAGGGCTGGCTTTTTGCGTGGTAGATATCCCAGAGTCTGGTTTGCTAGCCCAAGTTATTTCGTTCAGATAGCGCTCAGGGTATTCAGGCCAGATTCTTACTCTAAGCGATGCAGCCCGCGCCGCGCCTCCCTGCCCAGCCCCTGCTTGCTAATGGTGTGAGCAGGCGTCTGCACTGCTTCGCGGCTGGGGGAGTTACCGTAGGGCTTGCAGTCTGCGAGTTTTAATTGTTTATTTATTTTTACCCCCCTTATGTTGCCCTTTGTGCTTCCAAAGCTTGGCAAAGATTTGGCAGTGAAAAGCTTTCCTGGTGTTTGGAAACTTTTCTCTTTTTAAGACTATCTTCCCGGGACAGAAATCCCTCCCTCCCTCTTTTGTCTCTTTTTTTGTCTTTTATACTTTTTCCTACCTACTTTCCAAGAGTTGGGTTGCTTTTCTGGGTGCCTGATGTCCTCTGGCAGCATTCATAAGTTGTATTGTGGAATTTACTCGACGTTTAAATGCTCTTTTGATGAAATTGTTTGGGGGGGAAAGAGTTCTCCCCGTCCTACTCCTCAGCAATCTTGGCTCCTCTCTTGTGGAGTTTGGAGAGAGCACGCGGGATTGCTCTCCAGGCCATGCAGGAAAAGAAGGCCCTCATCTCGCGATGTCGGGGGAGTCTCGTGGTTTTTCTGGAGCTGCGGTGCCAGTGTGGGGTTTCTCACAAGGTACGACCGGGAGCTCAGGGAGCCTCTCGTGTGGTGTCAGGGAAGTCAAGTCTCCATACGAGTGGCGAGGGGGCGCACGTCATTGCTCTCGAGTCATTGTAGTGGAATCAGGGCTCAACACAATAAAAAGGATGCTCGAGGTCTTTCTCGGGTTGCAGCAGGAAACCCTGGGTTCCCTCGACTTGTGCCTGTGACCTCAGGTAGCTTCTCAGGGTGCCTCTGAGAAGTCAGGGATACTATGGAGCTGGGAGAGGCCTCTCGGGACTCCACTGTGTTTGCTGCAATGGAAGAGGGCCTAATCTCGAGATCAGGAAGGAACCTCAGGGTTCCTCTCCATTTCTGACTCAGATCGCAGGGTCCCTGCAGAGTTGGGACAGGAGAGTCAGGCCTCGTCTTGTGTGGAGGAATGGAACTCCGCTTGCCTCTCGAGTTGTTCAAGGAGTGACAGGCCACTTGTCGAGCTGTGTGTGGAACCTGCGGTTTTTTCCAGACAATGCATGGGGGTGTCAGTGCCCCTACGTGATGTGCTTTCATCCACAGGGTTGCCTTCGAAGTGGTGTGTGGGCATCGGGTTCTTATCAAGAGCGGACTGGGAAATCGGGGTCTTTTGGAATGCGGCACCACACACGAGGCTACGTCTCGAATTTCCTCATGAGACGGGCCTCATGCTGAGGTGCCCCTGGAAGGTGGGGAAAGCCTTCCAGACAAAGCAGGTTAATCGACCCTCCTGTCGCGATCAGGAGGGGAGAAGGGGCTCAGATGAAGTGGTGCCGGGAACCTCGGTGTTCCCCTCGAGTGAGACCAGTATGTCAGGGAACTTTTGGGGTCACATGAAGCTTGCCAAATACTGTTTCAAACTTCAAGACGAAACGTGGGACTTCTCTTGAGACGCTGTGGCGGGCAAGGGCCTCATCTTGTGATGAAGGGGAAACCACGTGGTTTTTTTCGAGTTGCGATGGGATTGTTGACTTACGACGGGGAATTCAGGCTTCCTCTTGTGTTGGCCCAGGGAAGTGCATTCTTCCATTCGAGTTGCCAGGGAGAGCTGGGTGGGAATTGCTCTCGAGTCACGGCAGGTCAAAATAGACCTCATCTAGGCTTGTGTCCAGGACCTAATGTTCCTCTCCAGGGGCGATAGGGATCACGGGGACGCATTCCAGACTCACCCAGTGAGTCAGGCCTCGGCTCGAGGGGAAGCAAAGGATTCTGATATCCTCCTGGGTCGCGATAGGTATCTCTTGGAGCCCACTGAATGGCCTCCAGGGAGTCAAGCCTCCTGTGGAGTTTGGAGAGAGGACTCGGGATTGCTCTCCAGGCCATACAGGAAGAGAAGGCCCTCAGCTCGCAATGACGGGGGCGTCTTGTGGGTTTTCTCGAGTTGGGGCACAAGTATGAGTTTTCTCACGAGGTACGACGGGGAGCTCAGGGAGCCTCTCGTGTGGCGCCATGAAAGTCAGGTCTCTATGCGTGTGATGAGGGGGAGCCCATAAATGCTCTCGAGTCATGGTAGGGAAATCGGGACTCAAGACGTGTTGAAGAAGGAGTCTCGAGGTCTTTCTCAGGTTGCGGCAGGAAACCCTGGGTTCCCTCGACTTGAACCGGTGACCTCAGGGAGCTTCTCAGGGTGCCTCTGAGAAGTCAGGCATACTGTGGACTTGGGAGGGGCTCTCGGAACTCCACTGGGTTTGGTGCAATGGCAAAGGTTCTCATCTCGAGTTGAGGCAGGAACCTAAGGGTTCCTCTCCATTTCAAACTCCGACCACAGGGTCCCTGAAGAGTTGGGACAGGAGAGTCAGGCCTCGTCTTGTGTGGAGGAATTGAACTCCGCTTGCCTCTCGAGTTGTTCACAGGATAACAGACCATTTGTCGAGCTGTGAGTGGAACCTTCGGTTTTTTCCGTAAGATGCATGAGGGGGTCAGTGCCCCTTCGTGTTGTGCCTTCATCCACAGGGTTGCCTTCAAAGAGGTGTCCGGATATCGGGTTCTTATCAATAGCGGAGCAGGAAATCGGGGCCTTTCAGAACGTGGCACCATCCATGAGGCTACGTCTCGAATTTCTTCGTTAGACTGGTGTCATCCTGAGGTGCGCCATGAAGATCGGGAACCCCTTCCAGACAAAGCAGGGGAATCGACCATCTTGTCGCGACCAGGAGGAGTGAAAGGGCTCAGTTGAAGTCGTGCCGGGAACCTTGGTGTTCCCCTCGAGTGGGACCGGTGTGTCGGGAAACTTTTGGGGTCGCTTCAAGGGTGCCAAGTACCGTTTTGCACTTCAATACGGACTTGGGGCTTCACTTGACATGCTGTAGAGGGCAAGGGCCTCATCTTGGGATGACGGGGGAATCACGTGGTTTTTCTCAAGGTGCGGCGGGATTCTCGAGTTACGACGGGGAATTCAGGCTTCCTCTTGTGTTGGCCCAGGGAAGTCCAATCTTCCATTCGAGTTTCGAGGGAGAGCTGGGGTTTGCTCTTGAGTCACTGCAGGGCAAAAGAGACCTCATCTAGGCTTGTGTCCAGGACCTAATATTCCTCTCCAGGGCCGACAGCGATCTCGGGTTTGCATTCCAGACGCATCCTGGGAGTCAGAGCTCGACTAGAGGGGAAGCAAAGGACCCCGCTCTCCTCTTGAGTCGCCACAGGTGTCTCTTGGAGCCCACTGAGTGGCCTAAAGGGAGTCAAGCCCCTGTGGAGTTTGGAGAGAGGACTCAGGATTGCTCTCCAGGCCATGCAGGAAAAGAAGGCCTTCATCTCGCGATGACGGAGGCGTATCGTGGGTTTTCTCGAGCTGGGGAGCCAGTGTGGGATTTCTCACGAGGTATGACGGGGAGTTCAGGTAGCCTCTCGTGTGGCGCCAGGGAAGTCAGGTCTCCATGGGCGGGGCAAGGGGGAGCGCGTCATTGCTCTCCAGTCAGGGTAGGGGAATCGGGCCTCATGACGGGTTGAAAAAGGACTCTCGATGTCTTTCTAGGGTTGCGGCAGGAAACCCTGGGTTCCCTTGACTTGTGCCGGTGACCTCAGGGAGCTTCTCAGGGTGCCTCTGAGAAGTCAGGGATACTGTGGATTTGGGAGAGGCCTCTCGGGACTCCTCTGGGTTTGGTGCAATGGAAGAGGGCCTCATCTCGAGTTGAGGCAGGAACCTCAGGGTTCTTCTCCTGACTTCCTGGAGCCGGATCTGACTCAGATAGCAGGGTCCCTGCTGAGTTTGCTCAGGAGTCAGGTCTCGTGTTCTGCGGAGGAATGGAACTCCGCTTACATCTCAAGTTGTTCAAGGATGACACCACTTTTCGTGATGTGTGTGGAACCTGCGGGTTTTTCGGAGATGCACGGGGGTGTCAGTGCTCCTTCCTGTTGTGCCGTCATCCACAGGGTTGCCTTCGAAGAGGTGTCCGGGCATCGGGTTCTCCTCAAGTGCGGACCGGGAAATCGGGGTCTTTCAGCATGTTGCACCACCCACTAGGCTACGTCTCGAATTTCCTCGTGAGATCGGCCTCATCCTGAGGTGCGCAGGAAAGTCTGGGAACCCTTTCCAGACAAAGCAGGGGAATCGACCCTCCTTTCGGGATCAGGAGAAGAGAAAGCGCTCAGATGAAGTAGTGCCGGGAACCTCGGTGCTCCCCTTGAGTGAAACTGGTAAGTCGGGTAACTTTTCGGGTTGCATCAAGGGTGCCAAGTACCGTTTCGCACTTCAAGATGGAACCTGGGACTTCTCTTGAGATGCAGTAGTGGGCAAGGGCCTCATCTAGCGCTGACGGGGGACCCACGTGTATTTTCTCGAGTTGCGGCCGGATTCTTGAGTTACGAGGGGGAATACAGGTTTCCTCTTGTGTTGGCCCAGGGAAGTCCAATCTTCCATTCGAGTTGCAAGTGAGAGCTGGAGATTGCTCTTGAGTCACTGCAGGGCAAAATAGAGCTCATCTAGGTTTGTGTCCAGGACCGAGTTTTTCTCTCCAGGGGCGACAGGGATCTTGGGGTTGCATTCCAGACTCACCCGGGGAGTCAGGCCTCGTCTCGAAGGGAATAAATGGACTCCGCTCTCCTCTCGAGTCGCGACGGGTATCCCTTGGAGCCCAAGAGTGGCCTAAATGGAGTTAAGCCTCCTGTGGAGTTTGGACAGAGGACTCGGGATTGCTCTCTAGGCCATGCAGGAAAAGAAGGCCCTCATCTCGCGATGACGAGGGCGTCTCGTGGGTTTTCTCAAGGTGCAGTGCCTGGTTGGGGTTTCTCACGAGATAGGACGGGGAGCTCAGGGAGACTCCTGTGGTGCCACGGAAGTCAGGTCTCCATGGACGTGGCGAGGGGGAGCGCCTCATTGCTCTCAAGTCATGGTAGGGGAATCGAGCCTCAAGACGCTTCGAAGAAAAACTCTCGAGGTCTTTCTCGGGGTGTGGCAGGAAACCCTGGGTTCCCTCGACTTGTGCCCATAACCTCAGGGAGCTTATCGGGGTTCCTCTGAGAAGTCAGGGATACTGTGGAATTGAGAGGGGCTTCTCGGGACTTCACAGGGACTGGTGCAATTGAAGAGGACCTAATCTCGGATTGAGGCAGTAACATCAGGGTTCCTCTCCATTTCTGACTCGGATAGCAGGGTCCCTGCAGAGTTGGGACAGGAGAGTCAGACCTCGTCTTGTGCGGAGTAATGGAACTCCGCTTGCCTCTCGAGTTGTTCACGGGATGACAGGCCACCTGTCGAGTTGTATGTGGAACCTGCGGTTTTGGGGGACGATGCACAGGGGTGTCAGTGCCCCTTCGTGTTGTGCCTTCATCCACAGGGTTACCTTCGAAGAGGTGACCGGGCATCGGGATCTTATCAATAGCGGACCAGGAAATCGGGGTCTTTCGGCATGTGGCACAACCCACGAGGCTACGTCTCGAATTCCCTCGTGAGACTGGCCTCATCCTGAGGTTCGCCGGGAAGTCTGGGAACCCCTTCCAGACAAAGCAGGGGAATCGACCCTCCTGTCGCCATCAGGAGGGGAGAAGAGGCTCAGCTGAAGCGGTGCTGGGAACCTCCGTGTTCTCCTCGAGTGAGACCGGGGTGTCAGGGAAATTTGGGGGTCGCATCAAGGGTGCCAAGTACCGTTTCACACTTCAAGACGGAACATGGGACTTCGCTGGAGACGCTATAGCTGACAGGGGCCTCATATTTCGATGACGGAGGAACCACGTTGTTTTTCTCCAGTTGCCGCGGGATTCTCGAATTACAATGGGAATACAGGCTTCCTCTTGTGTTGGCCCAGGGAAGTCCAATCATCCATTCGAGTTGCGAGGGAGAGCTGGGGATTGCACTTGAGTCAATGCAGGACAAAAAAGGCCTCATTTAGGCTTGTGTCCAGGACCGAGTTTTCCTCTACAGGCGCGACACGGATCTCGGGATCCCATTCCAGACTCACCCAAGTAGTCAGGCCTCGGCTCGAGGGGAAGCAACGGAATCCGCTCTCCTCTAGAGTAGCGACGTGTATCTCTTGGAGGCTACTGAGTGGCCTAAAGGGAGACAGGCCTCCAGTGGAGTTTGGAGAGTGGACTCGGGATTGCTCTCTAGGTCATGTAGGAAAAGAAGGCCCTCATCTTACGATGACGGGGGCGTCTCGTGAGTTTTCTCGAGCGGCGATGCCAGTGTGGGGTTTTCATGAGGTAGGACGGGGAGCGCAGGGAGCCTCTCGTGTGGCGCCAGGGAAGTTAGGTTTCAATGGGCTTGGCGAGGGAAATGCGTCATTGCTCTCCAGTCATTGTAGGGTATCGGGCCTCAAGACGCAGTAAAGAAGGACTCTCGAGGTCTTTCTCAGAATGCAGCAGGAAACCCTGGGTTCACTCGACTTGTGCCAGTGACCGCAGAGAGCTTCTGAGGGTGCCTCTGAGAAGTCAGGGATACTGTGGAGTTGGGAGGGGCCTCTCGGGACTCCACTGGGTATGGCGCAATGGAAGAGGGCCTCATTTCGAGTTGATGCAGGAACGTCAGGTTTCATCTACTTTTCTGACTCCGATCGCACGGTCCCTGCAGAGTTGGGAAAGGAGGGTCAGGCCTTCTCTTGTGTGCAGGGACGAAACTCCGCATGCCTCTCTAGTTCTTCAAGGGATGACAGGACACTTGTCGATCTGTGTTTGGAATCTGCGTGTTTTTCCGTACTATGCATGGGGATGTCAGTACCCCTTCGTGTTGTGCATTCATCCACAGGTTTGCTTTCGAAGAGGTGCCCGGGCATCAGGTTCTTATTAAGAGCGCACCGGGAAATCGAGGTCTTTCCGCATGTGGCACCACCCACCAGGCTACGTCTCGGATTTCCTAGTGAGACCGGCCTCATCCTGAGGTGCGCCGGGAAGGTCGGAACCCCTTGCAGACAAAGCAGGGGAATCGACCCTCCTGTCTCAATCAGGAGGGGAGAAGGGGCACAGATGAGGTGATGCCGGGAACCTCGGTGTTCCCCTCCAGTGAGACCAGTGTGTTGGGGAACTTTTGGGGTCGCATCAAAGGTGCCAAGTACCGTATCGCACTTCAAGATGGAACGTAAGACTTCTTTTGAGACGCTGTAGCGGCAATGGCCGCATCTTGCGATGAAGAGGGAATGACGTGGTTTTTCTCGAGTTGTGGCGGGATTCTTGAGTTACAACGGGAAATTCAGGCTTCCTCTTCTGTTGGCCCAGGGAAGTCCAGTCTTCCATTCGAGTTTCGAGGGAGAGTTGGGGATTGCTCTAGAGTCACTGCAGGAAAAAAGAGACCTCATCTAGGCTTGTGTCCAGGACCTAATGTTTCTCTCCAGGGGCGACAGGGATCTCCGGTTCGTATATCAGACTCACCCGAGGAGTCAGGCCTCGCCTCGAGGGGAAGGAAAAGACTCCGCTCTCCTCTCGAGTCGCGACGGGTATGTCTTGGAGTCCACTGAGTGACCAAAATGGAGTCAAGCCTACTGTGGAGTTTGGAGAGAGGACTCGGGATTGCTCTCCAGGCCGTGCTAGAAAAGAAGGCCGTCATGTTGCGAAAACGGGGGCGTCTCGTGGGTTTTCTCTATCTGCGGCGCCAGTGTGGGGTTTCTCACGAGGTATGATGGGGAGCTCAGGGAGCCTCTCGTGTGGCGCCAGGGAAGTCAGGGCTTCATGAGTGTAGCAGAGGGAGTGCGTCATTGCCCTCGAGTCATGGTAGGGGAATCAGGCCTCAAAGCGTGTTGAAGAAGGACTCTTGAGTTCTTTCTATGGTGGCGGCAATAAACCCTGGGTTCACTCGAATTGTGCTGGTGACCTCAGGGAGCTTCTCAGGGTGCCTCTGAGAAGTCAGGGATACTGTGGAGCTGGGACGCGTCTCTCGGGACTCCACTGGGTTTCGTGCAATGGAAGAGGTCCTAATCTCGAGTGGAGGCAGGAACCTCAGCGTTCCTCTCGTGACTTCACTGGCGCTGGTCTGATTCGGATCGCAAAGTCCCTGCAGAGTTGGGACAGGAGAGTCAGGCCTCGTCTTGTGTAGAGGAATGAAACCCCACTTGCCTCTCGAGTTCTTCAGGGGTGACAAGCCACTTGTTGAGCTGTATGTAGAACCTGCGGGTTTTTCCAGACGATGCACGAGGGTGTCAGTGCCCCTTTGTGTTGTGCCTTCATCCACAGGGTTGCCTTCGAAGAGGTGTCCAGGCATCGGGTTCTTATCAAGAGCATACCGGGAAATCATAGTCTTTTGGCATGTGGCACCACCCGCGAGCTACGTCTCGAATTTCCTCGTGAGACCGGCCTCATCCTGAAGTGCCCCGTGATGGTCGGGAACCCCTTACAAACAAAGCAGGGGAAGTGACCCTCCTATCTCGAACAGGAGGGGAGAAGGGGCTCAGATAAACTGGTGCCGGGAACCTCGGTGTTCACCTCGAGTGAGACTGATATTTCGGGGAACTTTTGGGGTCACATCAAGGGTGTCAAGTATCGTTTCGCACTTCAAGACGCAACGTGGGACTTTTCTTGAGAAGCTGTAGCGGGCAAGGGCCTCATCTTGCGATGACAAGGGAACCAAGTGTTTTTTCTCGAGTTGCGGTGGGATTCTCGAGTTACGAAGGGGAATTCAGGCTTCCTCTTGTGTTGGCCCAGGGAAGTCCAATCTTCCATTCGAGTTGTTAGGGAGAGCGGGGGATTGCTCTCGAGTTACAGAAGGGCAAAAGAGACCTCATCTAGGCTTGTTTCCAGGACCTAATGTTCCTCTCCAGGGGAGATAGGGATCTCGGGGTTGCATCCCAGACCCACCTGGTGAGTCAGGCCTTGTCTCGAGGAGAAGCAAAGGACTCCATTCTCCTCTCGAGTCGCGACGGGTATCTCTTGGAGCCCACTAAGTGGCCTAAAGGGAGTCAAGCCTCCTGTGGAGTTTGGAAAGAGGATTCGGGATTCCTCTCCAGGCCATGCAGGAAAAGAAGGCCCTCATCTCGCGATGACAGGGGCGTATGGTGGGTTTTCTCGAGCTGCGGCGTCAGTGTGGGGTTTCTCACGAGGTACGACAGGGAGCTCAGGGAGCCTCTCTTATGGCGCCAGGGAAGTCAGGTCTCCATGTGCGTGGCGAGAGGGTGCGTGTCATTTCTATAGAGCCATGGAAGCAGATTCGGGCTTCAAGACACATTGAAGTAGGACTCTCGAGGTCTTTTTCGCATTGTGGCAGGAAACCCTGGGTTCCCTCGACATGTGCCGGTGACCTCATGGAGCTTCTCCGGGTGCCTCTGAGAAGTCAGGGGTACTGTGGAGTTGGGAGGGGCCTCTCTGGACTCCACTGGGTTTGGTGCAATGGATGAGAGCCTCATCTCGAGTGGAGGCAGGAACCTCATGTTTCCTCTCCTGGGTTTCCTGTCGCTGGTACTGACTCGGATCGCAGTTTCCCTGCAGAGTTGGTACAGAAAATCAGGTCTCGTCTTGTGTGGAGGAATGGAACTCCACTTGCCTCTCGAGTTGTTCACGGGGTGACAGACCACTTGTCGAACTGTGTTTGTAACCTGCGGGTTTTTCTGGACGATGCACGGGGGTGTCAGTGCCCCTTCGTGTTGTGCTTTCATCCACAGGTTTTCCTTCGTAAAGGTGTCAGGGCATCACGTTCTTATCAAGAGCAGACCGGGAAATCGGGGTCTTTCGGCTTGTGGCACCACCCACGAGGCTATGTCTCGAATTTCCTCGTGAGACCTGCCTCATCCTTAGGTGCGCCGGAAAGGTCAGGAACCCCTTCCAGACATAGCAGGGGAATCGACACTCCTGTCGCGATCACGAGGGGAGAAGGAGCTCAAATGAAGTGGTTCCGGGAACCTCGGTGTTCCTTTCCAGTGAGACCGGTATGTCGGGGAATTTTGAGATTGCATCAAGGGTGCCAAGTACCATTTCGCACTTCAAGACAGAACGTGGGACTTCTCTTGAGTTGCTGTAGCAGGCAAGGGCCTCATCTAGCGCTGATGGGGGAACCACGTGGATTTTCTCGAGTTTCGGTGGGATTCTCGAGTTACGGTGTCGAATTCAGGCTTTCAATTGTATTGGCCCAGGGAAGTCCAATCTTCCATTCGATTTGCAAGGGAGAGCTGGCGATTGCTCTCTAGTAACTGCAGTGCAAAATAGACCTCATCTAGGCTTGTGTCCAGGACCGAATTTTCCTCTCCAGGTGCGACAGGAACTCAGGGTTGCATTCCAGACTCACACGGGGAGTCAGGCCTCGTCTCGAGGGGAAGCAAAGGACTCCGCTCTCCCTTCAAGTCCTGACAGGTATCTCTTGGAGCCAACTGAGAGGCCTAAAGAGAGTCAAGCCTCCTGTGGAGTCTGGAGAGAGGACTCGGTTTTGCTCTCCATGCCAGGCAGGAAAGAAGTCTCTCATCTCGTGATGATGGGGGCGTATCGTGGGTTTTCTCGAGCTGCGGTGCCTGAATGGGGTTTCCGAAGAGGTACGACGGGGAGCTCATGGAGACTCTCTTCAGGAGTCAGGGAAGTCAGGTCTCCATGCGCATGGCGATGAGGAGCGGGTCTTTGCTCTCGAGTCATGGTAGGGGAATCGGGCCTTAAGACACGCCGAAGGACTCTCAAGGTCTTTCTCGGGTCGCAGCAGGAAACCCTGTGTTCCCTCGACTTGTGCCGGTGACCTCAGGTAGATTCTCAAGGTGCCTCTGAGAATTCAGGGATACTGTGGAGTTGGGAGGGGCCTCTCGCGACTCATCTGGGTTTGGTGCAATGGAAGAGGGCCTCATCTCGAGTTGAGGCAGGAACCTCAGGTTTCCTCTCCATTTCTGACTCGGATGGCAGGGTCCCTGAAGAGTTGGGACAGGAGAGTCAGGCCTCGTCTTGTGTAGAGGAAATGAACTCTGCTTGCCTATCGAGTTGTTCATGGGGTGACATTCCACTTGTCGAGCTGTGTGTAGAATCTGCGTGTTTTTCTGTACGATGCATGGGAGTTTTAGTAACCCTTCTGTTGTGCCTTCATCCACAGGGTTGCCTTCGAAGTGGTGTCCGGGCATCGGGTTCTTATCCAGAGTGGACCGAACAATCGGGGTCTTTTGGCATGTGGCACCACCCACGAGGCTACGTCTCGAATTTCCTCCTGAGAAAGGCCTCATCCTTAGGTGCGCCGGGATGGGCGGGAACTCCTTCCAGGCAAAGCAGGGGAATTTACCCTCCTGTCGTGATCAGGAGGGGAGAAAGTGATCAGATGAAGTGGTGCCGGGAACTTCGGTGTTACCTCGGTGAGAACGGTGTGTCGGGGAACTTTTGGGGTTACATCAAGGGTGAAAAGTAGCATTTCGCACTTCAAGACGGAACGTGGGACTTCACTTGAGACGCTGTAGCGGGCCAGGGCCTCATCTTGGGATGACGAGTGAACCACGTGGTTTTTCTCGCATTGCGGCGGGAGTCTCGAGTTTCGACGGGGGATTCAGATTTCCTCCTGTGTTGGCCCATGGAAGTCCAATCTTTCATTCGAGTTTCGAGGGTGAGCTGGGATCCCACTCGAGTCACTGCGGGGCAAAATAGACCATATCTACGCTTGTGTCCAGGACCGAATATTCCTCTCCAGGGGTGACAGGGATCTCGGGGTGGCATTCCAGACTCACCCGGGAAGTCCGGCCTTGTTTCTAGGGGAAGCAAAGTACTCCTGTTTCCTCTCGAGTCGCGACGGGTACCTATTGAGCGCACTGAGTAGCCTTAGTGAGTCAAGCCTCCCGTGGAGTTTGGAGAGACGACTCGGGATTGCCCTTCAGGCCATGCAGTGAATGATGGCCCTCATCTCACTATAACGGGGGCGTCTTGTGGGTTTTCTCGAGCTGCGGCGCCAGTGTGGGGTTTCTCACGAGGTACGACGGGGACCTCAGGGAGCCTCTCGTGAGGTGCCAGGGAAGTTAAGTCTCCATGCGCATGGGTACTGGGAGTGCTTCATTGCTCTTGAGACATGGTAGGGGAATCGGGCCTCAAGATGCATCAAAGAAGGACTATCCAATCTTTCTCGGGTTGCGGCAGGAAACCCTGGGTTCCATCAACTTGTGCCGGAGATCTCAGGGAGCTTGTCAGGGTGCCTCTGAGAAGTCAGGGACACTGTGGGTTGGAGGGACCTCTCGGGACTCCAGTGGTTTTGGTGCTATGGAAGAGGGCCTCATCTTGAGTTGAGGCAGGAACCTCAGGGTTCCTCTCCATTTCTGATTCGGATTGAAGGGTCCCAGCAGATTTGGGACAGGAGAGTCAGGCCTCGTCCTGTGTGGAGAATGGAACTCAGCTTGCCTCTCGAGTTGTGCACGGGGTGACAGACCACGTGTCGAGCTGTGTGTGAAACCTGTAGGTTTTTCCGGACGGTGCACGGGTGTGTCTGTGCCCCTTCGTGTTGTGCCTTCATCCACAGGGTTGCCTTCTAAGGGGTGTCCAGTCATCGGGTTCTTATCAACAGCGGGCCGGGCAATCGGAGTCTTTCGGCATGTGGCACCACCCACGAGGCTACGTCTCGAACTTCCTCGTGAGACCGGCATCATCCTGAGGTGCGCCGTTAAGGTCGGGAAACCCTTGCAGACAAAGCAGGGGAATCGACCCTCCTGTCGTGATCAGGAGGGGAGAAGGCGCTCAAAAGAAATGGTGCCGGGAACTTCGGTGTTCCCCTCAAGTGAGACCGGTATGTTGGGGAACTTTTGGGGTCGCATCAAGGGTGCCAAGTACTGTTTCGCACTTCAAGATGGAACGTGGGACTACTCTTGAGACGCTGTAGCGGGAAAGTGCCTCATATTGCGATGATGGGGGAACCACTTGGTTTTTCTCGAGTTACGGCGGGATTCTCGAGTTACGACGGGGATTTCAGGCTTCCTCTTGTGTTGTCCCAGGGAAGTCCAATCTTCAATTCGAGTTGCGAGGGAGAGCTGGGGATTGCGCACGAGTCACTGTAGGGAAAAAGAGACCTCATCTTGGCTTGTGTCCAGGATCTAATGTTCCTCTGCAGGGGCGACAGGGATCTCGGGGTTGCATTCCAGACTCACCCGGGGAGTCAGGCCTCGTCTCGAGGGGAAGCAAATGACTCCACTCTCCTCTCGAGTCGCGACGGATATCTCTTGGAGCCCACTGAGTGGCCTACAGGGAGCCAAGCTTCCTGTGGATTTTGGAGAGAGGACTCGGTATTGCTCTCCAGGCCATGCAGAAAAAGAAGGCCCTCATCTCGCGATGACAGGGGCATCTCGTGGGTTTTCTCGAGCTGAGGCACAAGTGTGGTGTTTCCCACGTGGTAAGGCTGGGAGCTCAGGGAGCATCTTGTGCGGCGCCAGGGAAGTCAGGTCTCCATGCGCGTGGCGAGGGGGAGTGCGTCATTGCTCTCTTGTCATGATAGGGGATTTGGACCTCAAGACGCATTGAAGAAGGACTCTCAAGGTCTTTCTCAGGTTGTGGCAGGAAACCATGGGTTCCCTCGACTCATGCATGTTACGTCAGGGAGCTTCTCAGGTGCCTCTGTGAAATCAGGGATACTGTGGAGTTGGGAGTGACCTCTCGGAACTCCACTGGGTTTGGTGAAATGGAAAAAGGCATCATCTTTAGATAAAGCAGGAACATCAGGTTTCCTCTTCATTTCTGCCTCGGATCGCATGTTCCTGCAGAGTTGGGAGAGGAGAGTCAGGACTCATCTTGTGTGGAGGAATGGAAATCCGCTTGCATCTCGAGTTGTTCACGGGGTGACAGGCCTCTTGTAGAGCTGTATGTGGAACCTGTGGGTTTTTCTGGACGATGCACAGGGGTGTCAGTGCCCCTTTTGTTGTACCTTCATCCACAGGGTTGTCTTCAAAGAGGTGTCTGGTCATCGGGTTCTTCTCAAGAGTGTACTGGGAAATCGGGGTCTTTCGGCATGTGGCACCCCCCACGAGGCCACGTCTCGAAATTTCCCATGAGTCCGGCTTCATCCTGAGGTGCGCCGTGAATGTCGGGAACCCCTTTAAGTCAAAGCAGGGGAATCGACCCTCTTGTCGCTATCAGGAGGGGAGAAGGGGCTCAAAAGAAGTGGTGCCGGGAACCTCAGTGTTCCCCTCAAATGAAACCGGTGTGTCGGGGAACATTTGGGGTCGCATTAAGGGTGCCAAGTAACGTTTTGCACTTCAACACGGAACGTGGGACTTCTCTTGAGACGCTGTAGTAAGCACGGGCCCCATCTTGTGATGACGGGGGAACCACGTGGTTTTTCTCGAGTTGCAGCAGGGAATTCAGGCTTCCTCTTGTGTTGGCCCAGGGAAGTCCAAATTTCCATACGAGTTGAGAGCTAGAGCTGGGGGTTGGCTCGAGTTATTGCAGGGCAAAAGAGACCTCATCTAGGCTTGTGTCTAGGACCTAATGTTCCTTTCAAGGGGCAACAGGGATCACGGAGTTGCATTCCAGATCCTCCCGAGGAGTCAGGCCTCTTCAAGAGGGTAATGAATGGACTCCCCTCTCCTCTTGAGTCGCGACGGGTATCTCTTAGAGCCCATTGTGTGGCCTAAAGGGAGTCAAGCCTCCTGTGGAGATTGGAGAGAGGACTCGGGATTGCTCTCCAGGCCATGCAGGAAAAGAAGGCCCGCATATCGTGATGACAGGGGCGTCTTGTGCATTTTCTCGAGGTGCGGTGCCAGGATGGGGTTTCTCACAAGATACGATGGGGAGCTCAGGGAGTCTCTCGTGTGGTGACAGGAAAGTCAGGTCTCCATGCACGTGTGGAGGGGGAGCGCGTCATTGCTCTCGAGTCATGGTAGGGGCATCGGGCCTCAAAAGGCGTTGAAGAACGACTCTCAAGGTCTATCTCCGGTTGCGGCAGGAAACCCTGGTTTTTCTCGACTTGTGCCGGTGACCTCAGGGAGCTTAACATGGTGCCTCTGAGAAGTCAGGGATTCTGTGGAGTTGGGAGGGGCCACTCGGGACACCACTGGGTGTGGTATAATGCAAGAGGGCCTCATCTCGTGTTGAGGAAGGAACCTCAGGGTTCCTCTCCATTTCAGACTCCGATCTCAGGATTCCTGCAGAGTTGGGACAGGAGAGTCAGGCCTCGTATTCTGTGGAGAAATGAAACTTAGCTTGCCTCTCGAGTTGTTCACGAGGTAACAGATCACTTGTCGAGCTGTATGTGGAACCTGCAGAATTTTCCAAAAGATGCATGGGTGTGCAGGGCCCCTCCTTATTGTGCCTTCATCCAACGGGATACATTCGAAGAAGTGTACGAGCATCGGGTTCTTATTAATAGCGGACCAGGAAATGGGGTCTTTCCGCATGTGGCACCACCCACGAGGCAACATCTCCAATTTCCTCGTGAGATCGGCCTCATTCTGAGGTGCGCTGGGAAGATCGGTAACACCTTCCAGACAAAGCAGGAGAATCGACACTCCTGTTGCAATCAGGAGGGGAAAAGGGGCTCAAATGATGTGGTGTGGGGAACATGGGTGTTCCCCTCGAGTGAGGCATGTACGTTGGGGAACTTTGCGGGTGCCATCATGGGTGCAGAGTACCATTTTGCACTTCAGTAGGTACGTGGGACTTCTTTTGAGACGCCGTGGCGGGCAAGGGGCTCATGCTGCGAAGACGATGGAACCACGTGGTTTTTCTCGAGTTGCGGCGGCATTCTCGAGTTACGACGGGGATCTCAGCCTTCCCCTTGGGTTGGCCCTGGGAAGCCCAATCTTCCCCTTGGGTTGCGAGGGAAAGCTGGGGGTTGCGCTCGAGTCACTGCAGGGCCGAAGAGACCTCACCTAGGCGTGTGTCCGGAACCTAATTTTCCTCTCCAGGAAAGGCAGGGATCTCGGGGTTGCATTCCAGGCTCCCCCGGGGAGTCAGGCCTCGTCTCGAGGGGAAGCCAAGGACTCCGCTCTCCTCTCGAGTCGCGACGCGGGTCTCTTGGAGTCCCCTGAGCGGCCTCAACGGAGTCCAGCCTCCTCTTCCGTTTGGACAGAGGACCCGGGATTGCTCTCCAGGCCATGCAGGAAAAGAAGGCCCTCAGCTCGCGAGGACGGGGGCGTCTCAGTGGTTTCCTCGAGCTGCGGCGCCCGTGGGGGTTTTCTCCCGAGGCACGACGAGGATCTCAGGGAGCCTCTCGTGCGGCGCCAGGGAAGTCAGGTCTCCATGCGCGTGGCGAGGGGGAGCGCGTCCTGGCTCTCGAGTCACGGGAGGGGACTAGGGCCTCGAGACGCGTTGAAGAAGGACTCTCGAGGTCTTTCTCGGGGGGCGGCGAGAAACCCTCGTTTCCCTCGCCTTCTGCCGGGGACCTTAGGGAACTTGCCAGGGTGCCTCTGAGAGGCGAGGGATCCTGTGGAGGTGGCGAGGCACCTTGGGACTCCGCTGGGTCTGGCGCAACGGAAGAGGGCCTCACCTCGAGGGGAGGCAGGAACCTCAGGCTTCTTCTCTGTTTCGGACTCCGACTGCAGGGTCCCTGCAGAGTTGGGACAGGAGAGTCAGGCCTCGTCTTGTCTGAGGAAGGGAACCCCGCCTGCCTCTCGAGTTGCTTAGGGGGTCTCAGGCCCCCCGTCGAGCTGTGTGTGGAACCCGCGGGTCTTTGCGGACGATGCACGGGGGTGGCAGTGCCCCTTCGTGTTGTGCCTTCACCCACAGGGTTGCCTTCGAAGAGGGGTCCGGGCCTCGGGTCCTTCTCAAGAGCGGACCGGGGAATCGGGGGCGTTCGGCATGTGGCCCCACCCACGTGGCTCGTCTCGAATTTCCTCGTGAGACCGGCCTCATCCTGAGGTGCGCCGGGAAGGCCGGGAACCCCTTCCAGACCACGCAGGGGAATCGCCTCTACTGTCGCGATCAGGAGGGGAGAAGGGGCTCAGAGGAAGCGGTGCCGGGACCCTCGGTGTTCCCCTCGGGGGACCCCGGCGTGTCGGGGGACTTTTGGGGGTCGCAGGAAGGCTGTCAGGGACCGTTTCGCCCTTCAGGGCGGAACAGGGGACTTCCCTTGAGACGCCGTCGCGGGCAAGGGCCTCATCTTGCCAAGAGGTGGGAACCACGTGGTTTTGCTCGAGTTGCAGCGGCATTCTCGAGTTACGACGGGGATCTCAGCCTTCCCCTTGGGTTGGCCCTGGGAAGCCCAATCTTCCTCTCGGGTTGCGAGGGAAAGCTGGGGGTTGCGCTCGAGTCACTGCAGGGCCGAAGAGACCTCACCTAGGCGTGTGTCCGGGACCTAATATTCCTCTCCAGGGAAGGCAGGGATCTCGGGGTTGCATTCCAGGCTCCCCCGGGGAGTCAGGCCTCGTCTCGAGGGGAAGCCAAGGACTCCGCTCTCCTCTCGAGTCGCGACGCGGGTCTCTTGGAGCCCCCTGAGCGGCCTCAAGGGAGTCCAGCCTCCTCTTCCGTTTGGAGAGAGGACCCGGGATTGCTCTCCAGGCCATGCAGGAAAAGGAGGCCCTCAGCTCGCGAGGACGGGGGCGTCTCAGTGGTTTCCTCGAGCTGCGGCGCCCGTGGGGGTTTTCTCCCGAGGCACGACGAGGATCTCAGGGAGCCTCTCGTGCGGCGCCAGGGAAGTCAGGTCTCCATGCGCGTGGCGAGGGGGAGCGCGTCCTGGCTCTCGAGTCACGGGAGGGGACTAGGGCCTCGAGACGCGTTGAAGAAGGACTCTCGAGGTCTTTCTCGGGAGGCGGCAGGAAACCCTCATTTCCCTCGCCTTCTGCCGGGGACCTTAGGGAACTTCCCAGGGTGCCTCTGAGAGGCGAGGGATCCTGTGGAGGTGGCGGGGCCCCTCGGGACTCCGCTGGGTCTGGCGCAACGGAAGAGGGCCTCACCTCGAGGGGAGGCAGGCACCTCAGGCTTCCTCTGCGTTTCGGACTCCGACCGCAGGGTCCCTGCAGAGTTGGGACAGGAGAGTCAGGCCTCGTCTTGTCTGAGGAAGGGAACGCCGCTGGCCTCTCGAGTTGCTCAGGGGGTCTCAGGCCCCCCGTCAAGCTGTGTGTGGAACCCGCGGGTCTTTGCGGACGATGCACGGGGGTGGCAGTGCCCCTTCGTGTTGTGCCTTCACCCACAGGGTTGCCTTGGAAGAGGGGTCCGGGCCTCGGGTCCTTCTCAAGAGCGGACCGGGGAATCGGGGGCGTTCGGCATGTGGCCCCACCCACGAGGCTACGTCTCGAACTTCCTCATGAGACCGGCCTCATCCTGAGGTGCGCCCGGAAGGTCGGGAACCCCTTGCAGACAGAGAAGGGGAGTCGACCCTCCTGTCGCAATCAGGAGAGGAGAAGGGGTCAGATGAAGTGGTGCCGGGACACTCGGTGTTCCCCTTGAGTGAGTCTGGTATGTCGCGGAACTTTTGGGGTCGCATCAAGGGTGCCAAGTACCGTTTCGCACTTCAGGATGGAACGTGGACTTCTCTTGAGATGCTGTAGCGGACAAAGGGACTCATCTTGCGATGACGAGGGAAGCACGTGGATTTTCTCGAGTTTCGGTGGGATTCTCGAGTTACGACGGGGAATTCAGGCTTCCTCTTGTGTTGGCCCAGGAAGTCTAATCTTCCTTTCGAGTTGCTAGGGAGTGCTGTGGATTGTGCTCCATTCACTGAAGGGCAAACTAGACCTCATCTAGGCTTGTATCCAGGACTTAATGTTCCTCTCCATACACGACAGGGATTTGGGGTTGCATTCCATACTCACTCGGGGAGTCAGGCCTCATCTCGAGGGGAAGCAAAGGACTCCATTCTCTTCTCGAGCCGCTACAGGTATCTCTTGGAGCCCACTGAGTGGCCTTTGCTCTGTAGGAGAGCTCTAGTGTACATAAGCCTGTACATAAGTGAACACAGACACTCTGTGTGCATGTTGCTGCGTACCCAAAATAGGGCCACAAGGAGCCTCATGCTCTCCATGCAGCGCGGAAGCTGTGCAGCCACGCAGCAGCTGAAGAATCCAACCAATTGCTCTTTTCTTACCTCTGACAGAGCTCGCATTGCCGTAGCCCTTGGCAGTTTGGAAACACTGGACCCTAACCCCTCTCAAAGTAGGCCTGGGTTCTAGTTCGAATAGAAAGTCAATAGCGGAGCTGAGGACAGGAACGCGGCAGTCATTTATCACACGCTCCTGCAGCCTTCTACTACAGGGACACTAATGCTAGAAGCTAGGAATGTCTTTGCAAGGTGCGCAAAGGACAAGGGAGAACCTCGACCCTGACTCTAGTATTTCAGCCCCCTGAGCAGATCTGAGTTTCTCCCGCTGTAGAAGCTAACCCATTCCTTTCAAATACAGGCTTCCTAACACAGGGCCAGTTGGCTGCTTGCTCTTCCACGAAGCAGGCTTCCTTAACTTGCAAACTGCGAATTCCGCTTAACAGCCTGGAGGAAAAATCGCTTCTTGGAAGATTTTTTTCAGAGGCTGTATCCCCGGAGCTGGGGCCAAGCTAGGGGACCCATACTGACAATGGAAGGCAAAACCACATCCAATGTCTTTGCTCTGGAGGACAGCTTTGGTGAGCCTAAGTCTTTCAGGAATATTTCTGGCTCCAACAGAGTCAAATTCTGTGTGTGAAGCTGCACAGCCAAAATAGGGGAACAGAGACCCTGATTCTCTCTGTGTAGCTTTGAAGCTGTCATTCAAACAACAGCTTGAGAATCCATACAATGCTCTCCCTTACTGCTAAGAGAATTCTCATTGCTGTAGTCCTTGACAGTTTGTAGAAATCCGCACCCTAACCCTTCTCCAAGTAGGCCTGGGTCCTAGTTCGGAGGAACATGCAATGGCGGAGCTGAGGCCAGTAAGGCACCAGTCAGGTCTCACACACTCTTGCAGCCTGATCGTCCAGGGACAGTAAGCCCTCTTTTTCCCTGCAGGAGGCTCACTTGACTTCCCTCCTGTGAGCTGCATTTCCCAGCCTGGGGGAAAAGAGGTCCCTGGAGATCTTTTCTCAGGGGCTCCTTCCCCGGAGCTGGGGAGGACCTCGAGGACCCAACTCACAGGTGAAGGCAAAAGCACATGGACAGGTCTATGCTCTGTATGAGAGCTCTAGTGAACCTCATCTCTCAGGAACATTCTGGCCTCCTATAGAGACACCTCTGTATGTGAAGCTACACACCCAACATAGGGGCAAATGGAGCCTGATTCTCCCCGTTGGGTGCTGATACTTTGTGGCAAAGCACCTGCTTGATAATCTATCCACTTAGGCTTCCCTCGCCTTGACAGTGGTCCCATTGCTGTAGCCCTTGGCAGTTTGGAAAGAAGAAGACCCTTACCCTTCATAAAGTAGGACTTTGTCCTAGTTTGAATGGAAAGGTAATAGCTGAGCTGAGGCCAATAAGGTGCCTGCCAAGTCTGACATACTCCCGTAGCCTTCACCTTCATGGAAAATAACTCTAGAATCTGGGAATGTCTTTGCAAGGCTGGCAAAGGGCAGTCAGGAACCAGCACCCTGCCTCTGGAATTACCGACTTCTGAGCAGATCTGGAGGTCTCCTTTAGGAGAAGCTAACCCATTCTTTCCAAATAGAGGCTTCCAAACAGGCCAGTTGGCTGCCTTTTCGCGCACGAAGGAGGCCTGCTTTTCTCGCATCCTATGAAGCCCTGTTCCCAGCCTCTGGGAAAAGCGGATCTTGAAGATATTTTCTCAGGGGTTGTTTCCATGGAGCTGGGGCCGAGATCAGAGACCCAATCGCACAGGGGAAGGAAAACCACATGGACAAGTCTTTGCTCTCCAGGAGACCTCTAAGTGAAACTTACTGTGTCAGGAACGTTCTTGACTCCTATGGAGACACCCCTGTGTGTGAAGCTGTGTACCCAACAAGGGGGCACACAGGGCCTGATTCTCTCTTTGCAGCTTTGAAGCTGTCGTTCAAACAACAGCTTGAGAATCCATAGAATGCTCTCCCTTACCTCTGAGAGACTTCTCATTGCTGTAGCCTTTGGCAGTTTTTACAAATCCACACCCAAACCCTTCTCCAAGTAGGCCTGGGTCCTGGTTTGGATGGCCATGCAATGGCAGAGCTGAGGTCAGTAAGGCACCAGTCAGGTGTCACACACTCTGGCAGCCTGCTGCTCCAGGGACAGTAAGGCCTATTTTTCCCTGCAGGAGGCTCGCTTGCCTTGCCTCCTGTGAACTGCGTTTCCCAGCCTGGGCAAAAAGCGGTTCCTGGAGATCTTTTCTCAGGGGCTCTATCCCCAGAGCTGGGGTGGACCTCGGGGGCCCAACTCACAGGGCAAGGCAAAACCACATGGACAGGTCTATGCTCTGTAGCAGACTTCTAGTGAACCTCATCTCTCAGGAACATTCTTGGCTCCTATAGAGACACTTCTGTGTGTGAAGCTGCGTACCTAACATAGGGGCACAGAGAGCCTGATTCTCTCTGTTCATTTTGACGCTGTCATTCAGAAAACAGCTTGAGAATCCATAAAATGCTCTCCCTACCACTGAGAGAATTCTCACTGCTGTAGCCCTTGGCACTTTGTAGAAATCTGCACCCAAACGCTTTTCCAAGTAGGCCTGGGTGCTAGCTCGGATGAACAGGCAATGGCGGAGCTGAGGCCAGTAAGGCAACAGTCAGGTTTCACACACTCTGGCAGCCTGCTTCTCCAGGGACTGTAAGGCCTCTTTTACTCTGCAGGAGATTCGCTTGCCTTACTTCCTGTGAACAGCATTTCCCAGCCTCGGCGAAGCGGTTCCTGGAGATCTTTTCTCAGGGACAGTTTCCCCGGAGGTGTGGCGGACCTCGAGGACCCAACTCACAGGGGAAGGCAAAACCACATTGACAGGTCTATGCTCTGTAGGAGAGGTTTAGTGAACCTAATCTCTCAGGAACATTCTTGGCTCCTATAGAGACAACTCTGTGTGTGAAGCTACACTCCCAACATTGGTGCACAGGGAGCTTGATTCTCTCCGTGGGGTGCTGATGCTTTGTGGCAAAGCACCTGCTTGAGAATCCATCCTCTTAGGCTTCCCTCACCTTGACAGAGGTCTCATTGCTGTAGCCCTTGGCAGTTTGCAAAGAAGAAGACCCTTACCCTTCATAAAGTAGGGCCTTGCCCTAGTTTGAATGGAAAGGCAATAGCTGAGCTGAGGTCAATAAGGAGCCAGTCCCGTCTGACACATTCCCGAAGCCTTCTCCTTCATGGAAAATAACTCTAGAATCTAGGAATATCTTTGCAAGGCTAGCAAAGGACAGTCAGGAACCAGTACCCTGCCTCTGGAATTACCAACTTCTGAGCAGATCTGGAGGTCTCCTTTAGGAGAAGCTAACCCATTCCTTCCAAATAGAGGCTTCAAAACACAGGCAGGTGGGCTGCCTTTTTGTTCCCGATGGAGGCGTGCTTTTCTCTCCTGCTACGAACCCCGGTTCCCAGACACTGGGAAAAGTGGATCTTGAAGATATTTTCTCAGGGGTTGTTTCCACGGAGCTGGGGCCGAGCCTGGAGACCCAAAGGCACAGGGGAAGGCAAGACCACATGGACAAGCCTTTGCTCTTTAGTATAGCTCTAATGAACCTCACCCTGTCAGGATCTTTCTTGATTCCTACGGAGACACACCTGTGTGTGAAGCTGCGGCTACAGAGAGCCTGATTCCCTCCGTTTACCGCTGAGTCTGCATTGCCAAGCAACAGCTTGGGAACGCAGCCTGGGGCACTTCCCTTCCCTCGGACAGAGCTCTCCTTGCGGTAGGCCTTGGTAGTTTGCATACAATGGGGCCCTAAGCCCTCTGCAAGTTGGCCTGGCTCCTAGGTCCAAAGGGCAGGCCAGAGCGGAGCTGAGGCTGTCAGGCTCCAGACACATCTCCCATACTCCTACATCCTGCTCCTACCCGGGCGTGAACGCTAGAAGATGGGAAGGTACCTGGACCGTGCAGGGGCTGGGCGAACGCAGGCGGCGTGGGGCGGGGGTCGGCTTCTGGCGGGGGTGGGGGCGGGCTTCCCAGTTGTGCTCTCAGAGGTGGACACTGAGGCTGAAAACTCGCCGGGAGCGCACCCTGGACTGGGTAAACCCGGGCTGCGGGGGTCGAGATTCAGATGGCTTTGGGTGGGGGTCGGTCCCAGTTGTGCTCCCGGGGTCGCCACTGCGGCTGGGAACGCACCGGGAGCGCGGCAGGGGCGGGGCTAACCCTGGCGGAGCGGGGCGGGGTCGGCTCACGGGGGGGATGGGGAGGGGTTCCCAGTTGCGCTCTCGGGGGTTGCAACTGCGGCTGGGAACGCCCATTTCGTCCGCTCCTGGGTCCCCAAGGATCGCCATCCCGTGGGTGCAGCGGAGGGCTGCGGACCACAGGTAAGGGAACTGGGACTGCGTGGAGCAGGGAACCAAGTATTCCGCCGTCTGTGGGCATATTCTCGGAGCTCCCCAACCTGGCGGTCGCAGAAAGGCCTTGCCTTTGGGGTCAAGGCCTTTACCGCTCCACCCCTCTGCTGAAAAATCTCAGAGTCTGCGCGGTTCTTCCAAGCAGCCTAGTGTCCGCTGGAAGTCCAAGGGACAGAACACTGAACTCTGGCCGTCTGGCCCAGCCCTGCTTCTGGCACTTTGTAAGCCAGTGGGCCCTTGAGCACCTGCTGGGATGGGAAAGGGAAGGGTCCATGGATTGCACCCTAGAAACTTAGTAGGGTGCATGGATTTCAAGCCCTGGTGGCCGCCCAGGCAGCAAAGAAGGGGGGAGGGCACCTTGCTGCCCTTACATGGCAGAATCTGTGGTTGTCCAGCTGCGTGGGCCTTTTCATGAGAACCCTGTGCAATAAAAGTTTGGTGTTTTGGAACTGAATAATTAGAACGTGTAAAAGCTTTAAATTATGTGGTGGTGTAATTAAAAAACAAAACAAAACAAAACCAAGCTCCAAGTGTTTTGCAAATGGAGGTTTAAATATTGAAGGACTGTATTCCTTGCACTGTGGCATTCTATCAAGAAGTGTGCAGGATTTTTTTTTTTTTTTAAGAAAAGTGTTCGAAGTGAGGGAAACAGGAAACCCAGAGGTGCCCCTGTATTTTGGGGAAGGCCTTAGGAGGTCACTTGGAAATGCTGCTGGCTGTGCGGGAGCGGGGCAGATGGGCTGTGCAGGCTTGTCCTTTGCATGGATGTTCTTGTGTGTGGAAACCCAGCTCGGAGCCATCTCCTGATGTGTAAGAATTTCGCAGACAAACCTTGAGCTAAGCAATGCATTTTTTCCGAAGAAAATGTTTGTCTTAAGCGATGTAAATATCCTATGTATTTCCGCTAGACTCTGGCTTCAGGTCGGTTCCCCCAAAAGGCTCAGAAGCGATTTGAACAAAACAGCATGTTTTCCTCCTAGCTTGTTCTCCTTATCTATGTTAAGGAAATGATATATTTGCCTGCAATACTGCCTTTCTTCAAGATTCATGTCAATCAAGTTTTGGCCCGGGATGACTCACCTGCTGCCAATATTATCTCAATGCATGTCGTGGGGGAGGGGCCTGGTGCCATTCCCTGAAACAGTTCCTTTCTTTCCTTAGCTGACTGCTAGTGCCTGTAGAATATCTGGCTAGAGACCAGCAGGGCGTACACCCCGCCTCAAGTCTAAGTCAGCAGCTTTCTCTATCTCAGTTATACTTTAATAACACTTGATGACACAAAAGCTCTGAGCGATCAAATCATATCAAATCTTCATTTCAGATTGAAGATGCATTCCATGGTATTGCCATCTTAAGTCTTTCCATTGTTATGGAATACCTGTCCATGTATTCAGGATAGTTTTCAGCCAGGGTGTATAAGTTCCAGTGTGCCAGTCTTGTCATCCTCGTTACATCCATGGCAAAGTGTTGTATTCATGTTGACATTATTGAAAGGGAATTTTTTATAATTCCCTTTCAGATTATTATCTGCTAATATATACAGAAAAAACTGTGTAATCTTTCGTTTTTATCAGTTTGGACAGCTTGATAGTTGTCTTTAATTTCTTTCCTTTCTTATGCTTTAAGATTTTCCGGGCACATACATGTACTGCCTCACCCCTAATCTCAGTCATGTGTGCAAAGAACTTCTGTCCTTTATTTGTTTACTTATTTTTTGCAACATTGAATTCGTTTTGACTATGCTGGGTCTCTGGTGCAAGATGGAAGTTGCTAGGACCTCTGGACTGCAGTCTTCCATCTCTTATTGACCTCTTGTTGACCTCTGCAGAATCCTGGTTGGCGGGAGCTTGTTAGTTCCTTGTTCCTTACCAGGACCTCCTGTGGTAAGTGTTTTTCTCTTCTCTGTTGCCTGGTAAGGGTGGATGGTCATTGGCATCCCAAAGCTAGCAAGAAGTCAATTATTTAGGCAGGCTTGTGCATAGATATGGGAGAAGGCAATGGCACCCCACTCCAGTACTCTTGCGTGGAAAATCCCATGGATGGAGGAGCCTGGTAGGCTGCAGTCCATGGGGTCGCTAAGACTCGGGCACCACTGAACGACTTCACGTTCACTTTTCACTTTCATGCATGGGAGGAGGAAATGGCAACCCACTCCAGTGTTCTTGCCTAGAGAACCCCAGGGACTGCGGGGCCTGGTGGGCTGCCGTCTATGGGGTCGCACAGAGTCGGACACGACTGAAACCACTTAGCAGCAGCAGCGGCGGCGGCAGCAGCAGCAGAAGCAGTGCATCGATATCAAAAGGGCTGCAAACAGTCAGGAAGGATCACATATGTCACCGTGAAACACTACTTCTCCACTTAGCCAAAGCTAACAAAAGATTTCTGTTCTAGGTCAACCTAGAAGAGATCACTTAAGAGGTAAAGAAACTTAAACTCCATTAGCAAAGGCAGTTCGACATCTCAAGAAAACTTGTGCTAGGCACAGAACTCTTTTCTGGGGGTCCACTTTCCCTACAACCTCCTTATCCCATTCTGTACCCATTCCTTTGCTTCTCCCATCCTGAAACTGCCACCTGTAAGACAGAACTACTTCGTTTTCCTTCCTCAAGTGCCATTGCATTCCACATACTTTCTTGTAATAACAAGTCATACATTTCCCTTCAGCAACCAAGAACTGACTTTTATATTGGCATTGGCTATAGCCCGCCCCCCTCCCCCCACCCCCAAGAACAGAACAAAACAAACCAAAACAATTGCTTTCTTACATTTAACATGTCAGGATGGTGCCAGACACTATTCATGGAGAGTCAAAAATCTCTTTTGTTTCTGTGTAAAAGGGAGGTCCTTTCAAGTCGTGAATGTTTCAGAACTTTCATTTATTTGGAAATGACCTAGCTATTCAATACACTGTCGTCACAAGGATAGAAACTCGGGTAACCAAAACACCTGGAGAAACGTTTGTTAGTTCAGTTCAGTTCAGTTGCTCAGTCGTGTCTGACTCTTTGGGACCCCGTGGCCTGAAGGACGCTAGGCTTCCTTGTCCGTCACCAACTCCAGGGGCTTGCTCAAACTCATGTCCATCGAGTCAGTGATGCCATACAACCATCGTATCCTCTGTCATCCCCTTCTCCTCTGCCTTCAATCAAGACTATGAGAGGCAGATATTTTAGAGTATAATTATTGTAAAGAGTTTGTCTAAAAGCTCATATCACATTTACATTTTTTACTTTTGTTGTTGTCGTTTCCAGGTAGTTTCTTGCTGACAAGCTTGTGACAGATATAACAATAGAGCAATTTTTACCTCAAAAGAAACCTAGGCACTATGAACATGTTGTGCTTAATGTTGTTGACTCTTAGACATGTCTATAATGGAGGAGCAAAACCAAAAATACTAGATATTTAATATTGACTAGTTCCCAGTTCACGGCACTCTGACATCCATTTAGGTCAATGTTTTCTTGTATTTCCAGCAGTTTGATTTGGAAGGGCTGCCTTGTCTTGAGACCATTGATATCAGAACACAGAACTTGAGCAATATTATCAAAAAACACAAGGCTCACACTGACACATACCTTAATCCAAACAGACAGACAAGACATCTTCCAGGTTTCCGCCTGAGATTTAAAATATTTCTTTGAGCCAGTCCTCTGGGGAGTGGGGGGATGGGGGTGGCAGTGAGGCAGGCTTGGGTAACAAGCTAATTGTTGGTCATTGCATATGCAAAGAACCAGCTTTCCGGGTTCCAAGGAAAAATGTTTCCTTGGTAACCAACTTTGTCTGGTTCTATAGAATATCATGGCCCTCCTAGGTCAGGTCATCTTGCCTTTTTGTAGTCCTCGTTTTATCCCTAAATCATAGACAGCTTGGATTGTCTCTGTGGGGTGTATGTATTGTCCTCATGTTTGACCTGGCGGCAGCAGCGAGGTCCGAGAGCCTCTCCTGGAACCGGGCGTGGGGAAGGGGCTCACCGGGAGCCACTGGTGAAGATGGGCAGCGCCCCTGGAGCGCGGCAGGGGCGGGGCGAACCCGGGCGGCGCAGGGCGGGTGTTGGCTCCTGGCGGGGGTGGGGGAGGGCTTCCCAGTTGTGCTCTCGGAGATGGCCACTGCGACTGGAAACGCTCCGGGAGCGCAGCCAGGGTGGGGTAAACCTGGGCTGCACAGGTCGAGATTCCGCTCGCTGTGGGTGGGTGGTCGGTCCCTGTTATGCTCCCGGGGGTCGCCAATGTGACTGGGAACCCGCCGGGAGCCCGGCAGGGCCGGGGCGAAACCTGGCGGCACGTGGCCAGGTGGGGGTCCGTTCGCAGCAGGGGTCGGCTCCTGGCGGGGGTGGGGGAGGGCTTTCCCGATGTACTGTTGGGGGTCGCCATTGCGGCTGGGAATGCCCATTTCGTGAACTCCTGGATCCCCAAGGATCGGCATCCATTGGCCACAGCGGAGGGGTGCGGAACACAGGTAAGGGAACGGGGACTGCCTGGAGCAGGGAACCATGTATTCCGCCCTGTGTTGGCACAGTCTCAGAGCTCCCCAACCTGGCGGTCGCAGAAAGGCCTCGCCTTTGGGGTCAAGGGCTTTACCGCTCCACCCCTCTGCTGAAAAACCTTAGAGTCTGGGCGGTTTTCCCAAGCAGCCTAGTGTCCGCTGGAAGTCCAAGGGACAGAACCCTGAATTCTGGCCGGCTGGCCCAGCCCTTCTTCTGGCACTTTGTAGGCCAGCGGGCCCTGGAGCACCTGCTAGGATGGGAAAGGGAAGGGTACGCGAATTGCACCCTGGTGGCCACCGAGGCAGCAAAGAAGTGGGGAGGGCACCTTACTGCCCTTTAATGGCAGACAGAATCTGTGGATGTCCTGCTGCGTGGGCCTTTTCATGGGGACCTTGTGCAATAACAGTTTACCGGTGACCTTAGGGAACTTCCCAGTGTGCTTCTGACAGATGAGGGATGCTGTGGAGTTGGCGGGGCCTCTCAGGACTCCGCTGGGTTTGGCGCAATGGAAGAGGGCCTCATCTCCAGGGAAGGCAGGAACCTCAGGCTTCCTCTCCGTTTCGGACTCCGACCGCAGGGTCCCTGCAGAGTTGGGACAAGAGAGTCAGGAATCGTCTTGTCTGAGGAAGGGAACTCCGCTTGCCTCTGGAGGTGCTCAGGGGGTCTCAGGCCCCTTGTTGAGCTGTGTGTGGAACCTGCGGGTGTTTCCAGACGATGCACAACAGTGACAGTGCCCCTTCGTGTTGTGCCTTCACCCACTAGCTTGCCTTCGAAGATGTGTCTGGGCCTCGGGTTCTTTTCAAGAGCGGACAGGGAAATTGGGGTCTTTCGGCATGTGGGACCACCCACGGGGCTAGTCTCAAATTTCCTAGTGAGGCCGGCTTCATCCTGAGGTGTGCCGGGAAGGCCGGGGACCCTTCAAGACAACGCAGGGGGATCGACTCTCCTGTCGCCATCAGGAGGGGAGAAGGGGCTCAGATGAAGTGGGGCCGGAACCCTCGGTGTTACCCTCGAGGGAAACCGGCGTGTGGGGGACTTTTGGGGGATGCATGAAAGGAGTCAGGTACCGTTTCGCACTTCAGGACAGAACCTAGGACTTCCCTTGAGACGCCGTAGCGGGCAAGGGCCTCATCTTGCGTAGACGTTGGAACCATGTGGATTTTCTCGAGTTGCGGCGGGATTCTAGAGTTACGACGGGGATTTCAGGCTTCCTCTTGTATTGGCCCCGAGAAGCCTAATCTTCCATTCGAGTTGCGAGGGAAAGCTGGGGTTTGCACTCGAGTCACTGCAGGGCCAAAGAGACCTCATCTATGTCTGTGTCCGGGACATAACGTTCCTCTCAAGGGAAGACAGGGATCTCGGGGTGGCATTCCAGACTCCCCCGGGGAGTCAGGCCTCGTCTCGAGGGCAAGCAAAGGATGCCGCTCTCCTCTCAAGTCGCGACGCAGATCTCTTGGAGCCCACTGAGTGGCCTCAAGGGAGTCAGGCCTCCTCTTCAGTGTGGAGAGAGGACTCGGGATTGCGCTCTGGGTAAGGGAAGAAAAGAAGGCCCTCACCTCGCGAGGACGGGGGCTTCTCAGTGGTTTCCTCGAGCTGTGGCGCCCGTGGGGGTTTTCTCACGAGGCAAGACGAGGATCTCAGGGAGCCTCTCGTGCGGTGCCAGGGAAGTCAGGTCTCCGTGCCCATGGCGAGGGGGAGCGCGTCCTGGCTCTGAAGTCATGGGAGGGGACTAGGGCCTCTAGACGCGTTGAAGAAGGACTCTCGAGGTCTTTCTTGGGGGGCGGCGGGAAACACTCGTTTCCCTCGCCTTCTGCCGGAGACCTTAGGGAACTTCCCAGGGTGACTCTGAGAGGCGAGGCATCCTGTGGAGTTGGCGGGGCCTCTCGGGACTCCACTGGGTCTTGCGCAACGGAAGAGGGCCTCACCTCGAGGGGAGGCAGCAACCTCAGGCTTCCTCTCCGTTTCGGACTCCGACCGCAGGGTCCCTGCAGAGTTGGGACAGGAGAGTCAGGCCTCGTCTTGACTGAGGAAGGGAACCGTGCTTGCCTCTCGAGTTGTTCAGTGGGTCTCAGGCTCCTCGTCGAGCTTTCTGTGGAAACCGCAGGCCTTTGCGGACGATGCACGGGGGTGGCAGTGCCCCTTCGTGTTGTGCCTTCCCCCACAGTGTTGCCTTCGAAGAGGGGTCCGGGCCTCGGGTCCTTCTCAAGGGCGGACCGGGGAATCGGGGTCGTTCGGCATGTGGCACCACCCACGTGGCTCGTCTCGAATTTCCTCGTGAGACCGGCCTCATCCTGAGGTGCGCCGGGAAGGCCGGGAACCCCTTCCAGACCACGCAGGGGAATCGACTCTCCTGTCGCGATCAGGAGGGGAGAAGGGCCTCAGATGAAGCGGTGCCGGGACCCTCGGTGTTGCCCTCGAGGGAACCCGGCGTGTCAGGGAACTTTTGGGGGTCGCATGAAGGCTCTCAGGGACCGTTTCGCCCTTCAGGGCGGAGCAGGGGACTTCCCTTGAGACTCCGTCACGGGCAAGGGCCTCATCTTGCCAAGAGGTGGGAACCACGTGGTTTTTCTCCAGTTGCGGCGGCATTCTCGAGTTACGACGGGGATCTCAGTCTTCCTCTTGGGTTGGCCCTGGGAAGCCCAATCTTCCCCTCGAGTTGCGTGGGAAAGCTGGGGGTTGCGCTCGGGTCACTGCAGGGCCGAAGAGACCTCACCTAGGCCTGTGTCCGGGACCTAATATTCCTCTCCAGGGAAGGCAGGGATCTCGGGGTTGCATTCCAGGCTCCCCCGGGGAGTCAGGCCTCGTCTCGAGGCGAAGCCAAGGACTCCGCTCTCCTCTCGAGTCGCGAGGCGGATCTCTTGGAGCCCCCTGAGCGGCCTCAAGGGAGTCCAGCCTCCTCTTCAGTTTGGAGAGAGGACCCGGGATTGCTCTCCAGGCCATGCAGGAGAAGAAGGCCCTCAGCTCGCAAGGACGGGGGTGTCTCAGATGTTTCCTCGAGCTGCGGCGCCCGTGGGGGTTTTCTCCCGAGGCACGACGAGGATCTCAGGGAGCCTCTCGTGCGGCGCCTGGAAAGTCAGGTCTCCATGTGTGTGGCGAGGGGGAGCGCGTCATGGCTCTCGAGTCACGGGAGGGGACTAGGGCCTCGAGACGCGTTGAAGAAGCACTCTCGAAGTCTTTCTCGGGGGGCGGCGGGAAACCCTCGTTTCCCTCGCCTTCTGCCGGGGACCTTAGGGAACTTCCCAGGGTGTCTCTGAGAGTTGAGGGATACTGTGGAGTTGGCGGGGCCTCTCGGGTCTCCGCTGGGTTTCACGCAATGAAAGAGGGCCTCATCTCAAGGGGAGGCAGGAACCTCAGACTTCCTCTCTGTTTTGGACTCCGACATCAGGGTCCCTGCAGAGTTGGGACAGGAGAGTCAGGATACTTCTTTTCTGAGGAATGGAACTCCGCTTGCCTCTCGAGTTGTTCATGGGGTTTCAGGCCCCTTGTCAAACTGTGTGTGGAATCTGCAGGTTTTTCAGACGATGCACGGGGGTGTCAGTGACCCTTCGTTTTGTGTCTTTATCCACAGGGTTGCCTTCGAAGAGGTGTCCAGGCATCGGGTTCTTATGAAGAGCGGACCGGGAAATCAGGGTCGTTCAGCATTTGGCACCACCCACGTGGGTTGTCTCGAATTTCCTCATGAAACCGGCCTCATCCTGAGGTGTGCCGCGAAGGTCATGAAACTCTTCCAGACAAAGCAGAGGAATCGACCCTCCTGTGGCAATCAGGAGGGGAGAAGTGGCTCAGATGAAGTGCTGCTGGGAACCTCGGTGTTTCCCTCAAGTGAGACAGGTATGTCGGGTAACTTTTGGGGTCGCATAACGCGTTCCAAGTACCGTTTCGCTCTTCACAATGGAACGTTGGACTTCTCTTGGGGTGCTCCAGCGTGCAAGGGCCTCATCTTGTAATGACTGCGGAACCACTTGGTTTTTCTCGAGTTGCGGTGGGATATTTGAGTTACCACAGGGAATTCATGCTTCCTATTGTGTTGGCCCACAAAAGTCTTATCTTCCATTCGAGATTCGAGGAATAGCTGGATGTGTGCTCTAGTCACTGAAGGCAAAAGAGACCCCTCCAAGGCTTGTTTGCAGGACCTAATGTTCATGTCAAGGCTCGACAGAAATCTCGGGGTTGCATTCCAGACTCACCTTGGAGTCAGGCCTCGTCTCGAGGGGAAGCAAAGGATTCTGCTCTCCTCTCGAGTCGGACGGGTATGTCTTGGAGCCCACTGAGTGGCTTAAAGGGAGTCAAACCTCCTCTGGTGTTTGGAGGGAGGACGCGGGATTGCTCTCCAGGCAATGCAGGAAATGAAGGCCCTCATCTCCCAATGACTGGGGCGTCTCGTAGGTTTTCTCGAGCTGTGGCGCTAGTGTGGGGTTTCTCACGAAGTAAGACTGGGAGCTCAGTGAGCCTCTCACGTGGTGCCAGGGCAGTCAGGTCTCTATGCACGTGGTGAGAGGGAGCCCGTCATTGTTCTCGAGTCATGGTAGGGGAATTGGGCCTGAAGACGTGTTAAAGAAGGACTCTCGGGGTCTTTCTTGGGTTGCAGTAGGAAACTCTGGGTTCCATCGACTTGTGCCAGTGACCTCAGGAAGCTTCTCAGCGTGCCTCTGAGAAGTCAGGGTCACTGTGGAGTTGGGAGGGGCCTCTCGGAACTCCACTGGGTTTGGTGCAATGGAAGAGGGCCTCATGACAAGTTGAGGCAGGAAACTCAGGGTTCCTCTCCTGGCTTCGAATGCGCCAGATCTGACTCGGATCGCAGAGTCCCTGCAGAGTTGGGACAGGAGAGTCAGGCCTCGTCTTGTGTGGAGGAATGGAACTCCGCTTGACTCTCGCGTTGTTCATGGGGTGACAGGCCACTTGTCGATTTGTATGTGGAACTTGCGGGTTTTTCTGGACGATGCACCGGGGTGTCACTGCCCCTTCGTGTTGTGCCTTGATCCACAGGATTGCCTTCGAGTTGGGTTCTGCCATCGAGTTCTTATCAAGAGCGGAACAGGGAATCGGGGTCTTTTGGCATGCCGCACCACCCACGAGGCTATGTCTCGAATTTCCTCATGAGACTGGCCTCATCTTGAGGTGCGCCAGGAAGGTCGGGAACGCCTTCCAGACAAAGCAGGGGAAGCGAACCTCCTGTCGCGATCAAGAGGGGAGAAGAGTCTCAGATGAAGTGGTGCTGGGAACCTCGGTGTTCTCCTCAAGTGAGAATGGTATGTCGGGAAACTTTTGGGGTCGCATCAAGGGTTCCAAGTAACTTTTCGCTCTTCAATAAGGAACGTGGGACTTCTCTTGAGACGCTGTAGCGGGCAAGGGCCTCATCTTTCGATGACGGGGGAACCACGTGGTTTTTCTTGAGTTGCGGCGGGATTCTCGAGTTACGACGGGGAATTCAGGCTTCCTCTTCAACTGGCCCAGGGAAGTCCAGTTTTCATTCGAATTGTGAGTTAGAACTGGGGATTGCTCTCGAGACACTGCAGGGCCAAATAGACCTCATCTAGGCTTGTGTCCAGGACCTAATGTTCCTCTGCTGGGGCGACAGCGATCTCGGCATTGCATTCTCGACTCACCCGGGGAATCAGGCCTCGTCTCGAGGGGAAGCCAAGGACACCGCTCTCCTGTCAAGTCGCGACGGGTATATCTTGGAGCTCACTGTGTGGCCTAAAATGAGTCAAGCCTCCTGTGGAGTTTGGAGAGAGGACTCAGGATTGCTCTCCAGGCCATACAGCAAAAGAAGGCCCTCATCTCGTGAGGACTGGGGCGTCTCGTGGGTATTCTCGAGCTGCGGCTCCAGTGTGCTGTTGCTCACAAGGTATAATGGGGAGCTCAGGGAGCCTCTCCTGTGGCGCCAGGGAAGTCAGGTTTCTATGCGCATGGCTAGGGGGAGCGCGTCATTGCTCTCGAGTCATGGTAGGGGAATCGCACCTCAAGACGCGTTGAAGAAGGACTCTCGAGGTCTTTTACGGGTTGGGGCAGGAAACCCTTGGTTCCCTCGACTTGTGCCGGTGATCTCAGGAAGGTCTAAGGGTGCCTCTGAGAAGTCAGGGATACTGTGCAGTTGGGAGGGGCCTCTCGGGACTCCACTGGGTTCGGTGCAATGGAAGAGGGCCTCATCTCGAGTGGAGGCAGGAAACTCATGTTTCCTCTCCTGACTTCCCCTGGGCCAGATCTGACTCGGATCGCAGTTTCGCTGCAGAGTTCGAACAGGAGAGTCAGGCCTCGTCTTGTGTGGAGGAATGGAACTCTGCTTGCCTCTCCAGTTGTTCACGGGGTGACAGGTCACTTCTCGAGCTGTGTGTGGTACCTGCGGGTTTCTCCGGACGATACCCGGGGGTGTCAGTGCCCCTTCGTGTTGTGCCTTCATCAAAAGGGTTATCTTCAAAGAGGTGTCCGGGCATTGGGATTTTATCAAGAGTGAACCGGGAAATCGGGGTCTTTCGGCATGTGTCACCATCCACGAGGCTATGTCTCGAATATCCTCGTGAGACCGGCCTCATCCTGAGATGCACCGGGAAAGGCGGGAACCCCTTCAAGACAAAACAGGGGAATCGACCCTCCTGTCGCGATCAGGAGGGGAGAAGGGGCCCAGATGTAGTGGTGCCGGGAACCTCTGTGTTCTCCTCGAGTCAGACCGTTGTGTCGAGGAACTTTTGAGGTCGCATCAAGGGTGCCAATACCGTTTCGCACTTCAAGACGGAACGTGGGACTTCTCTTGAGACGCTGTAGGGGGCAAGGGCCTCATCTTGCGATGACGGGGGAACCACGTGGCGTTTCTCGAGTTGTGGCGGGATTCTCGAGTTTCGAAGGGGAATACAGTCTTCCTCATGTGTTGGGCCAGGGAAGTCCTATCTTCCATTCGAGTTCCAAGGGAGAGCTGGGGATTGCCCTCGAGTCACTGCAGGGCAAAATAGACCTCATCTAGGCTTGTGGCCAGGACTTAATGTTCATCCCTAGGAGCGACAGGGATCTCGGGCTTGCATACCAGACTCACCCGGGGAATCAGGCCTCGTCTCGAGGGGAAGCAAAGAACTCCGCTGTCCTTTTGAGTCGCGATAGGTATCTCTTGGAGCCCACTGTGTGCCCTAAAGGGAGTCAAGCCTCCTGTGGTGTTTGGATAGAGGACTCGGGATTCCTCTCCAGGCCATGCAGGAAAAGAAGGCCCTCATCTCGCGATGACGGTGGCGTCTCGTGGGTTTTCTAGACTGCCGTGCTAGTTCCAGGTTTCTGACGAGGTACGAGAGGGAGCTCAGGGAGCCTCTCGTGTGGCGCCAGGGAAGTCAGGTCCCCATGAGATGGCTAGGGGGAGTTCGTCATTGCTCTCGAGTCATGGTAGGGTAATCGGGCCTCAAGACGGGTTGAAGAAGGACTCTCGAGGTCTTTCTCGGGTCACTGCATAAAATCCAGGGTTCCCTTGACTTGTGCCTGCGACCTCAGGGAGCTTCTCAGAGTGCCTCTGAGAAGTCAGGGATACTGTGCAGTTTGGAGGGGCCTCTCGAGACTCCTCTGCATTTGGTGGAATGTAAGAGGGACTCATCTCGAGTTGAAGCAGGAACCTCAGTGTTCCTCTCCATTTCTGACTCAGATCGCAAGGTCCCTGCATGTTGGTACAGGAGAGTCAGGCCTCGTCTTTTCTGGAGGATGGGACTCCACTTGCCTCTCGAGTTGTTCTCGAGGTGACAGGCCACTTGTCGATCTGGGTATGTAACCTGCCCGTTTTTCTGGATGATGCACAGGTGTGTTAGTGCTCCTTCGTGTTGTACCTTCATACTCAAGGCTGCCTTCCAAGAGGTGTCCGAGCATCGGATTCTTATCAAGAGCGGACCGGGAAATTGGAGTCTTTCAGCAAGTGGCACCACCCACAGAGCTACGTATCAAATTTCCCCATGAGACCGGCCTCATCCTGAGTTGTGCAGAGAAGGTCGGGCCCCCTTGCAGACAAAGCAGGGGAATCGACCCACCGGTCACGATCAGGAGGGGAGAAGGAGCTTAAATGAAGTGGTGCGGGGAACCTCGGTGGTCCCCTCGAGTGAGACCGGTATGTCACGGCACTTTTGAGGTCGCATCAAGGGTGCCAAGCATAGTTTCGCACTTCAAGACGGAACGTGGGAATTCTCTGGAGATGCTCTAGCGGGCAAGGGCCTCATATCGCGATGACGAGGGAAACACGTGGTTTTTCTCGAGTTGCGGCGGGATTCTCGAGTTACAACGGGGAATTCAGGCTTCCTCTTGTGTTGGCCCAGGAAGTCCAATCTTCCATTCAACTTGTCAGAGAGAGCTGTGGGTTGCTCTCGAGTCACTTCAGGGCAAAGAGTCCTCATCTAGGCTTGGGTCCAGGACGTAGTATTGCTCTCCAGGGGCAACAGGGATATCGGGGTCGCATTCCAGTCTCACCCGGTGGGTCACGCATCGTCTCGAGTGGATGCAAAGGACTCCACTATCCTCTCGAGTCGCGACATGTAACTCTTGGAGCCCAATGAGTGGCCTAAAGGGAGTCAAGCGTCCTGTGTAGCTTGGACAGAAGGTTCACGCTTGATCTGCATACCATGCAGTTAAAGATGGCCCTCCTCTCGTGATGACGGGAGCGTCTCATGGGTTTTTCTCGAGCTGTGGCGCCAGTGTGGGGTTTCTCACGAGATATGATGGGGAGCTCAGGGAGCCTCTCGTGCGGCGCCAGAGAAGTCAGGCCTCCATGAGTGTGGCCAGGCAGATCGCGTCATTGCTCTGGAGTCATGGGAGGGACTAGGGCCTCAAGACGCATTTAAGAAGGACTCTCGAGGTCTTTCTTGGGTTGGGGCGGGAAACACTCGTTTCCCTCGACCTCTACAGGGGACCTTAGGGAACTTCCCAGGTGCCTCTGAGAGGTGAGGGATACTGAGGAGTTAGAGGGGCCTCTCGGGACTCCACTAGGTTTGACGAAATGAAAGAGGGCCTCATCTTGATTGGAGGCAGGAACCTCAGGCTTCCTCTCCATTTCTGACTCCGACTGCAGGGTCCCTGCAGGGTTGGGACAGGAGAGTCAGGCCTCGTCTTGTCTGAGTAATGGAACTCTGCTTGCCTCTCGAGTCGTTCAGTGGGTCTCAGGCCCCTTGTCGAGTTGTGTGTGGAACCTGCGGGTGTTTCCAGAAGATGCACGGGGTGTCAGTGCCCCTTCATTTTGTGCCTTCCCCCACAGGGTTGCCTTCAAAGAGGTGTCCGAGCATCGGGTTCATTTCAAGAGCGGACCAGGAAATCGAGGTCGTTCGGCATGTGGCACCACCCACGTGGCTCATCTCGAATTTCCTCGTGAGACCAGCATCATCCTGAGGTGCGCCGGGAAGGCCGGGAACACCTTCCACACAAAGCAGGGGAATCGACTCTCCAGTCGAGATCAGGAGGGGAGATGGGGCTCAGATGAAGTGGGCCCAGGACTCTAGGTGTTCCACTCGAGGGAACCCGGCGTTTCACGGAACTTTAGGGGTCGCATCAAGGGAGCCAAGTACCGTTTCCCACTTCAGGACGGAACATGGGACTTCCCTGGAGACGCTGTAGCGGGCAAGGGCCTTATCCTGTGAAGACGCTGGAACAACGTCGTTTTTCTCGAGTTGCGTCTGGATTCTCGAAAACGACGGGGATATCACGCTTCCTCTTGGGTTGGCCCTGGGAAGCCCAATCTTCTCCTGGAGTTGCGAAGGAAAGCTGGGGGTTCTGCTCGAGTCACTACAGGGCCAAAGAGACCTCATCGAGGCGTGTGTCCAGGACCTAATATTCCTCTCAAGGGAAGACAGGGATCTCGGGTTTCCATTCCAGACTCCCCTGGGGAGTCAGGCCTCGCCTCGAGGGGAAGCAGAGGACTCCGCTTTCCTCTCAAGTCGCGACACGGATCTCTTGGAGCCCACTGAGTGGACTCAAGGGTGTCGAGCCTCCTCTTCAGTTTGGAGAGAGGACACGGGATTGCTCTCCAGGACAGGGAGGAAAAGAAGGCCCTCATCTCGCGATGACGGGGGCGTCTCATGGGTTTCCTCAGGCTGTGGCGCCCGTGGGGGTTTCTCACGAGGCACGACGAGGACCTCAGGGAGCCTCTTGTGCGGCGCCAGGGAACTCATGTCTCCATGCGCATGGCGAGGGGGAGCTGGTCATCACTCTCGAGTCATGGGAAATGACTAGGGCCTCAAGACGCGTTGAAGAAGGACTCTCGAGGTCTTTCTCGGGTGGCGGCGGGAAACCCTCGTTTCCCTCGACTTCTGCAGGGGACTATAGGGAACTTCCCAGGGTGCCTCTGAGAGGTGAGGGATGCTGTGGAGTTGGCAGGGCCTCTCGGGACTCTGCTGGGTTCAGCGCAATGGAAGAGGGCCTCATCTCGAGGGGAGGCAGGAACCTCAGGCTTCCTCTCCGATTCTGACTCCGACTGCACGGTCCCTGCAGTGTTGGGACAGGAGAGTCATGCCACGTCTTGTCTGAGGAATGGAATTCTGGTTGCCTCTCGAGTTGTTCCGGGAGTCTCAGGCCCCTTGTCGAGCTGTGTGTAGACCCTGCGGGTTTTTCCGGATGATGCACGGGGGTGTCAGTGCCCCTTCGTGTTATGCCTTCACTCACAGGGTTGCCTTTGAAGAGGTGTCCGGGCATCGGGTTCTTATCAAGAGCGGACCGGAAAATCAGGGTCGTTCGGCACGTGGCCCCTCACACATGGCTAGTCAAGAATTTCCTCCTGAGACCGGCCTCATCCTGAGGTGCACCAGGAAGGCCGGGAACCCCTTCCAGAGAAAGCAGGGGAATCGACTCTGCTGTCACGATCAGGAGGGGAGAAGGGGCTCAGATGAAGTGGTGCCGGGACCCTCGGTGTTCCCCTCGAGGGAACCCAGAGTGTCGGGAACTTTTGCGGTCGCATCAAGGGTGTCAAGTACCGTTTCGCACTTAAGGACGGAACATGGGACTTCCCTGCAGACGCCCGGAACTTCGGTGTTCCCCTGGAGTGAGACCGGTATGTTGGGGAACTTTGGGGTCGCATCAAGGGTGCCAAGTAGCATTTCGAACTTTAAGATGGAACGTGGGACTTCTCTTGAGACTCTAGCTGGCAAGGGCCTCATATTGCGATGAAGAGGGAACCACATGGTTTTTAAGACTTGAGGCTGAATTCTCGAATTACGATGGGAAATTCAGACTTCCTCTTGTGTTGACCGTGGGAAGACCAATCTTCCATTCAAATTGTGAGGGAGAGATGGAGGTTGCTCTCGAGTCACTGTAGGGCAAAATAGACCTCATCTAGGCTTGTGTCTAGGACATAATGTTCCACTCCAGGGGCGACAGGGATCTCGGGGTTGCATTCCAAACTCAGCATGGGAGTCAGGCCTCATCTCGAGGGAAGCAAAGGACTCCGCTCTCCTCTCGAGTCGCACCGGGTATTTCTTGGACCCAACTGAGTGGCCTAAAGGGAGTCAATCCTCCTGTGAAGTTTGGAGAGAGGACCAGGAATTGCTCTCCAGGTCAGGCAGGAAAAGAAGGCCCCCATCTCTCCTTGACGGGGGCATCTTGTGGTTTTTCTCGAACTGCGGCGCCAGTGTGGGTTTTCTCACGAGGTACGATGGGGTACTCAGGGAGCCTCTTGTGTGGTACTAGGGAAGTCAGTTTTCCTGCTTGTGGCGAGGGGAGCGCGTCCTTGCTCTGGAGTCATGGTAGGCGAATCGGGCATCAAGAGACGTTGAAAAAGGACTCTCCAAGTCTTTCTCGGGTTACTTCAGGAAACTCTGGGTTCCCTCGACTTGTGCCAGTGACCTCAGGTAGCTTCTCACGGAGCCTCTGAGAATTCAGGGATACTGTGGTGTTGGGAGGGGCCTCTCAGGACACCACTGAGTTTGGTTCAATGGAAGAGGGCCTCTTCTCTAGTTGAGGCAGGAACCTCAGGGTTCCTCTCCATTTCTGACTCCGATCGCAGGGTCCCTGAAGAGTTGGGACAGGAGAGTAAGGCCTCGTCTTGTGTGAAAGAATGCAACTTCACTTGCCTCTCGAGTTGTTCACGGAGTGACAGTCCACATTTGGAGCTGTGAGTGGAATCGGCGGGTTTTTCCAGACGATGCATGGGGATGTCATTGTCCCTTCGTGTTGTGCCTTCATCCAAAGGGTTGCCTTCGAAGAGATGTCCGGGCGTCAGGTTCTTATCTAGAGTGGACCGGGAATTCGGGATCTTTCAGCATGTGGCACCAACCATGAGGCTACTTTTCGAATTTCCTCATGAGACCGGCCTCATCCGGAGGTTCACGGGGAACGTCGGGAACCCTTGCAGAAAAAGCATGGGAATCGACCCTCCTGTCGCGATCAGGAGGGGTGAAGGGGCTCACAGGAAGTGGTGCCGTGAACTTTGGTGTTTCCCTCGAGTGAGACCGGTATGTCAGGGAACTTTGGGGGTCGCATCAAGGGTGCCAAGTACCGTTTTGTACTTCAGGATGGAACGTGGGACTTCTCTTGATACGCTGTAGCGGCCAAGGGCCTCATCTTGCGATGACGGGGGAGCCACGTGGTTTTTCTCGAGCTGCGGCGGGATTCTCGAGTTACGACGGGGAATTCAGGCTTCCTCTTGTGTTGGCCCAGGGAAGTCCAACCTTCCATTCGATTTGCAAGGGAGAGCTGGCGATTGCTCTCTAGTAACTGCAGTGCAAAATAGACCTCATCTAGGCTTGTGTCCAGGACCGAGTTTTCCTCTCCAGGTGCGACAGGAACTCGGGGTTGCATTCCAGACTCACACGGGGAGTCAGGCCTCGTCTCGAGGGGAAGCAAAGGACTCCGCTCTCCCTTCAAGTCCTGACAGGTATCTCTTGGAGCCACCTGAGAGGCCTAAAGAGAGTCAAGCCTCCTGTGGAGTCTGGAGAGAGTACTCGGTTTTGCTCTCCATGCCAGGCAGGAAAGAAGTCCCTCATCTCGTGATGACGGGGGCGTATCGTGGGTTTTCTCGAGCTGCGGTGCCTGAATGGGGTTTCCGAAGAGGTACGACGGGGAGCTCAGGGAGACTCTATTCAGGAGTCAGGGAAGTCAGGTCTCCATGCGCATGGCGATGGGGAGCGGGTCTTTGCTCTCGAGTCATGGTAGGGGAATCGGGCCTCAAGACGCGCCGAAGGACTCTCAAGGTCTTTCTCGGGTCGCAGCAGGAAACCCTGGGTTCCCTCGACTTGTGCCGGTGACCTCAGGTAGATTCTCAAGGTGCCTCTGAGAATTCAGGGATACTGTGGAGTTGGGAGGGGCCTCTCGCGACTCATCTGGGTTTGGTGCAATGGAAGAGGGCCTCATCTCGAGTTGAGGCAGGAACCTCAGGTTTCCTCTCCATTTCTGACTCGGATGGCAGGGTCCCTGCAGAGTTGGGACAGGAGAGTCAGGCCTCGTCTTGTGTGGAGGAAACGAACTCTGCTTGCCTATCGAGTTGTTCACGGGGTGACATTCCACTTGTCGAGCTGTGTGTAGAACCTGCGGGTTTTTCTGGACGATGCACGGGAGTTTTAGTAACCCTTCTGTTGTGCCTTCATCCACAGGGTTGCCTTCGAAGTGGTGTCCGGGCATCGGGTTCTTATATAGAGCGGACCACACAATCGGGGTCTTTCGGCATGTGGCACCACCCACGAGGCTACGTCTCGAATTTCCTCCTGAGAAAGGCCTCATCCTTAGGTGCGCCGGGATGGGCGGGAACTCCTTCCAGACAAAGCAGGGGAATTTACCCTCCTGTCGTGATCAGGAGGGGAGGAAGTGATCAGATGAAGTGGTGCCGGGAACTTCGGTGTTCCCCTCGGTGAGAACGGTGTGTCGGGGAACTTTTGGGGTTACATCAAGGGTGAAAAGTAGCATTTCGCACTTCAAGACGGAACGTGGGACTTCACTTGAGACGCTGTAGCGGGCCAGGGCCTCATCTTGGGATGACGAGTGAACCACGTGGTTTTTCTCGCATTGCGGCGGGAGTCTCGAGTTTCGACGGGGAATTCAGATTTCCTCCTGTGTTGGCCCATGGAAGTCCAATCTTTCATTCGAGTTGCGAGGGTGAGCTGGGATCCCACTCGAGTCACTGCAGGGCAAAATAGACCATATCTAGGCTTGTGTCCAGGACCGAATATTCCTCTCCATGGGTGACAGGGATCTCGGGGTGGCATTCCAGACTCACCCGGGAAGTCCGGCCTTGTTTCTAGGGGAAGCAAAGTACTCCGCTTTCCTCTCGAGTCGCGACGGGTACCTATTGAGCGCACTGAGTAGCCTTAGTGAGTCAAGCCTCCCGTGGAGTTTGGAGAGACGACTCGGGATTGCCCTCCAGGCCGTGCAGTTAATGATGGCCCTCATCTCACGATAACGGGGGCGTCTCGTGGGTTTTCTCGAGCTGCGGCGCCAGTGTGGGGTTTCTCACGAGGTACGACGGGGACCTCAGGGAGCCTCTCGTGAGGTGCCAGGGAAGTTAAGTCTCCATGCGCATGGGTACTGGGAGTGCTTCATTGCTCTTGAGACATGGTAGGGGAATCAGGCCTCAAGACGCATCAAAGAAGGACTGTCCAATCTTTCTCGGGTTGCGGCAGGAAACCCTGGGTTCCATCGACTTGTGTCGGAGATCTCAGGGAGCTTGTCAGGGTGCCTCTGAGAAGTCAGGGACACTGTGGGTTGGAGGGACCTCTCGGGACTCCAGTGGTTTTGGTGCTATGGAAGAGGGCCTCATCTTGAGTTGAGGCAGGAACCTCAGGGTTCCTCTCCATTTCTGATTCGGATTGCAGGGTCCCAGCAGATTTGGGACAGGAGAGTCAGGCCTCGTCCTGTGTGGAGAATGGAACTCAGCTTGCCTCTCGAGTTGTGCACGGGGTGACAGGCCACGTGTCGAGCTGTGTGTGGAACCTGTAGGTTTTTCCAGACGATGCACGGGTGTGTCTGTGCCCCTTCGTGTTGTGCCTTCATCCACAGGGTTGCCTTCTAAGGGGTGTCCAGGCATCAGGTTCTTATCAAGAGCGGACCGGGCAATCTGAGTCTTTCGGCATGTGGCACCACCCACGAGGCTACGTCTCAAACTTCCTCGTGAGACCGTCATCATCCTGAGGTGCGCCGTTAAGGTCGGGAAACCCTTGCAGACAAAGCAGGGGAATCGACCCTCCTGTCGTGATCAGGAGGGGAGAAGGCGCTCAAAAGAAATGGTGCCGGGAACTTTGGTGTTCCCCTCAAGTGAGACCGGTATGTTGGGGAACTTTTGGGGTCGCATCAAGGGTGCCAAGTACTGTTTCGCACTTCAAGATGGAACGTGGGACTACTCTTGAGACGCTGTAGCGGGAAAGTGCCTCATATTGCGATGATGGGGCAACCACTTGGTTTTTCTCCAGTTACGGTGGGATTCTCGAGTTACGTCGGGGATTTCAGGCTTCCTCTTGTGTTGGCCCAGGGAAGTCCAATCTTCAATTCGAGTTGCGAGGGAGAGCTGGGGATTGAGCACGAGTCACTGTAGGGAAAAAGAGACCTCATCTTGGCTTGTGTCCAGGATCTAATGTTCCTCTCCAGGGGCGACAGGGATCTCGGGGTTGCATTCCAGACTCACCCGGGGAGTCAGGCCTCGTCTCGAGGGGAAGCAAATGACTCCACTCTCCTCTCGAGTCGCGACGGATATCTCTTGGAGCCCACTGAGTGGCCTACAGGGAGCCAAGCTTCCTGTGGATTTTGGAGAGAGGACTCGGTATTGCTCTCCAGGCCATGCAGAAAAAGAAGGCCCTCATCTCGCGATGACAGGGGCATCTCGTGGGTTTTCTCGAGCTGAGGCACAAGTGTGGTGTTTCCCTCGTGGTAAGGCTGGGAGCTCAGGGAGCATCTTGTGCGGCGCCAGGGAAGTCAGGTCTCCATGCGCGTGGCGAGGGGGAGTGCGTCATTGCTCTCTTGTCATGATAGGGGATTTGGACCTCAAGACGCATTGAAGAAGGACTCTCAAGGTCTTTCTCAGGTTGTGGCAGGAAACTATGGGTTCCCTCGACTCATGCATGTTACGTCAGGGAGCTTCTCAGGTGCCTATGTGAAATCAGGGATACTGTGGAGTTGGGAGTGACCTCTCGGAACTCCACTGGGTTTGGTGAAATGGAAAAAGGCATCATCTTTAGATAAAGCAGGAACATCAGGTTTCCTCTTCATTTCTGACTCGGATCGCATGTTCCTACAGAGATGGGAGAGGAGAGTCAGGACTCATCTTGTGTGGAGGAATGGAAATCCGCTTGCATCTCGAGTTGTTCACGGGGTGACAGGCCTCTTGTAGAGCTGTATGTGGAACCTGTGGGTTTTTCTGGACGATGCACAGGGGTGTCAGTGCCCCTTTTGTTGTACCTTCATCCACAGGGTTGTCTTCAAAGAGGTGTCTGGTCATCGGGTTCTTCTCAAGAGTGTACTGGGAAATCGGGGTCTTTCGGCATGTGGCACCCCCCACGAGGCCACGTCTCGAAATTTCCCATGAGTCCGGCTTCATCCTGAGGTGCGCCGTGAATGTCGGGAACCCCTTTAAGTCAAAGCATTGGAATCGACCCTCTTGTCGCTATCAGGAGGGGAGAAGGGGCTCAAAAGAAGTGGTGCCGGGAACCTCGGTGTTCCCCTCAAATGAAACCGGTGTGTCGGGGAACATTTGGGGTCGCATTAAGGGTGCCAAGTAACGTTTCGCACTTCAACACAGAACGTGGGACTTCTCTTGAGACGCTGTAGTGAGCACGGGCCCCATCTTGTGATGACGGGGGAACCACGTGGTTTTTCTCGAGTTGCGGCAGGGAATTCAGGCTTCCTCTTGGGTTGGCCCAGGGAAGTCCAAATTTCCATACGAGTTGAGAGCTAGAGCTGGGGGTTGGCTCGAGTTATTGCAGGGCAAAAGAGACCTCATCTAGGCTTGTGTCTAGGACCTAATGTTCCTTTCAAGGGGCAACAGGGATCTCGGAGTTGCATTCCAGATCCTCCCGAGGAGTCAGGCCTCTTCAAGAGGGTAATGAATGGACTCCCCTCTCCTCTTGAGTCGCGACGGGTATCTCTTAGAGCCCATTGTGTGGCCTAAAGGGAGTCAAGCCTCCTGTGGAGATTGGAGAGAGGACTCGGGATTGCTCTCCAGGCCATGCAGGAAAAGAAGGCCCTCATATCGTGATGACGGGGGCGTCTTGTGCATTTTCTCGAGGTGCGGTGCCAGGATGGGGTTTCTCACAAGATACGATGGGGAGCTCAGGGAGTCCTCGTGTGGTGACAGGAAAGTCAGGTCTCCATGCACGTGTGGAGGGGGAGCGTGTCATTGCTCTCGAGTCATGGTAGGGGAATCGGGCCTCAAGAGGCGTTGAAGAACGACTCTCAAGGTCTTTCTCCGGTTGCGGCAGGAAACCCTGGTTTTTCTCGACTTGTGCTGGTGACCTCAGGGAGCTTAACATGGTGCCTCTGAGAAGTCAGGGATTCTGTGGAGTTGGGAGGGGCCACTCGGGACACCACTGGGTGTGGTATAATGCAAGAGGGCCTCATCTCGTGTTGAGGAAGGAACCTCAGGGTTCCTCTCCATTTCAGAGTCCGATCTCAGGATTCCTGCAGAGTTGGGACAGGAGAGTCAGGCCTCGTATTCTGTGGAGAAATGAAACTTAGCTTGCCTCTCGAGTTGTTCACGAGGTAACAGGTCACTTGTCGAGCTGTATGTGGAACCTGCAGAATTTTCCAAAAGATGCACGGGTGTGCAGGGCCCCTCCTTGTTGTGCCTTCATCCAACGGAATGCATTCGAAGAAGTGTACGGGCATCGGGTTCTTATTAATAGCGGACCAGGAAATGGGGTCTTTCCGCATGTGGCACCACCCACGAGGCTACATCTCCAATTTCCTCGTGAGACCGGCCTCATCCTGAGGTGCGCTGGGAAGATCGGTAACGCCTTCCAGACAAAGCAGGAGAATCGACACTCCTGTTGCAATCAGGAGGGGAGAAGGGGCTCAAATGATGTGGTGTGGGGAACATGGGTGTTCCCCTCGAGTGAGGCCTGTATGTTGGGGAACTTTGGGGGTGCCATCATGGGTGCCAAGTACTGTTTTGCACTTCAGTGGGAATGTGGACATCTTTTGAGATGCTGTGGAGGGCAAGGGGCTCATGCTGCGAAGACGATGGAACCACGTGGTTTTTCTCGAGTTGCGGCGGGATTCTCGAGTTATGATGGGGATTTCAGGCTTCCTCTTGTGTTGGCCCTGGGAAGCCCAAACTTCCCTTCGAGTTGCGAGCGAAAGCTGGGGGTTGTGCTCGAGTCACTGCAGGGCCAAAGAGACCTCATCTAGGCGTGTGTCAAGGACCTAATAGTCCTCTCATGGGAAGACAAGGATCTCGGGGTCGCACTCCAGACTCCCCCGGGGAGTCAGGCCTCGCCTCGAGGGGAAGCAAAGGACTGCGCTCTCCTCTCGAGCCACGACGCGGATCTCTTGGAGCCCACTGAGTGGCCTCAAGGGAGTCAAGCATCCTCTTCAGTTTGGAGAGAGGACTCGGGATTGCTCTCCAGGCCATGCAGGAAAAGAAGGCCCTCAGCTCGCGAGGACGGGGGCATCTCAGGGGTTTCCTCGAGCTGTGGCGCCCGTGGGGGTTTTCTCCCGAGGCACGACGAGGATCTCAGGGAGCCTCTCGTGCGGCGCCAGGGAAGTCAGGTCTCCATGCGCGTGGCGAGGGGGAGCGCGTCCTGGCTCTCGAGTCACGGGAGGGGACTAGGGCCTCGAGACGCGTTGAAGAAGGACTCTCGAGGTCTTTCTCGGGGGGCGGCGTGAAACCCTCGTGTCCCTCGCCTTCTGCCGGGGATCTTAGGGAACTTCTCAGGGTGCGTCTGAGAGGCGAGGGATCCTGTGGATTTGGCGGGGAATCTCGGGACTCCACTGGGTCTGGCGCAACGGAAGAGGGCCTCACCTCGAGTGGAGGCAGGAACCTCAGGCTTCCTCTCCGTTTCGGCTCCGACCACAGGGTCCCTGCAGAGTTGGGACAGGAGAGTCATGCCTCGTCTTGTCTGAGGAAGGGAACCCCGCTGGCCTCTCGAGTTGTCAGGGGTTTTCAGGCCCCTGGTCGAGCTGTGTTTGGAACCCGCGCGTCTTTCCGGATGATGCACGGGGTTGTCAGTGCCCCTTCGTGTTGTGCCTTCACCCACAGGGTTGCCTTCGAAGAGGGGTCCGGGCATCGGGTTCTTATGAAGAGCGGACCGGGATATCGGGGTCGTTCAGCATTTGGCACCACCCACGTGGGTTGTCTCGAATTTCCTCATGAAACCGGCCTCATCCTGAAGTGTGCCGCGAAGGTCATGAAACTCTTCCAGACAAAGCAGAGGAATCGACCCTCCTGTGGCGATCAGGAGGGGAGAAGAGGCTCAGATGAAGTTCTGCTGGGAACCTCGGTGTTTCCCTCAAGTGAGACAGGTATGTCGGGTAACTTTTGGGGTCGCCTAAAGCGTTCCAAGTACCGTTTCGCTCTTCAAAATGGAAAGTTGGACTTCTCTTGGGGTGCTCCAGCGGGCATGGGCCTCATCTTGGAATGACTGCGGAACCACTTGGTTTTTCTCGAGTTGCGGTGGGATATTTGAGTTACCACAGGGAATTCATGCTTCCTCTTGTGTTGGCCCACAAAAGACTTATCTTCCATTCGAGATTCGAGGAAGAGCTGGAGGTGCGCTCTAGTCACTGAAGGCAAAAGAGACCCCACCAAGGCTTGTGTGCAGGACCTAATGTTCATGTCAAGGCTCGACAGAAATCTCGGGGTTGCATTCCAGACTCACCTTGGAGTCAGGCCTCGTCTCGAGGGGAAGCAAAGGACTCTGCTCTCCTCTCGAGTCGGACGGGTATGTCTTGGAGCCCACTGAGTGGCTTAAAGGGAGTCAAACCTCCTCTGGTGTTTGGAGGGAGGACACGGGATTGCTCTCCAGGGAATGCATGAAATGAAGGCCCTCATCTCCCAATGACTGGGGCGTCTCGTAGGTTTTCTCGAGCTGTGGCGCTATTGTGGGGTTTCTCACGAAGTAAGACTGGGAGCTCAGTGAGCCTCTCACGTGGTGCCAGGGCAGTCAGGTCTCTATGCACGTGGTGAGAGGGAGCCCGTCATTGTTCTCGAGTCATGGTAGGGGAATTGGGCCTGAAGACGTGTTAAAGAAGGACTCTCGAGGTCTTTCTTGGGTTGCAGCAGGATACCCTGGGTTCCATCGACTTGTGCCAGTGACCTCAGGAAGCTTCTCAGCGTGCCTCTGAGAAGTCAGGGTCACTGTGGAGTTGGGAGGGGCCTCTCGGAACTCCACTGGGTTTGGTGCAATGGAAGAGGGCCTCATGACAAGTTGAGGCAGGAACCTCAGGGTTCCTCTCCTGGCTTCGAATGCGCCGGATCTGACTCGGATCGCAGAGTCCCTGCAGAGTTGGGACAGGAGAGTCAGGCCTCGTCTTGTGTGGAGGAATGGAACTCCACTTGACTCTCGCGTTGTTCATGGGGTGACAGGCCACTTGTCGATTTGTATGTGGAACTTGCAGGTTTTTCTGGACGATGCACCGGGGTGTCACTGCCCCTTCGTGTTGTGCCTTGATCCACAGGATTGCCTTCGAGTTGGGTTCTGCCATCGGGTTCTTATCAAGAGCGGACCAGGGAATTGGGGTCTTTTGGCATGCCGCACCACCCACGAGGCTATGTCTCAAATTTCCTCGTGAGACTGGCCTCATCTTGATGTGCGCCAGGAAGGTCGGGAATGCCTTCCAGACAAAGCAGGGGAATCGAACCTCCTGTCGCGATCAAGAGGGGAGAAGAGTCTCAGATGAAGTGGTGCCGGGAACTTCGGTGTTCTCCTCAAGTGAGACTGGTATGTCGGGGAACTTTTGGGGTCGCATCAAGGGTTCCAAGTAACTTTTCGCTCTTCAATACGGAACGTGGGACTTCTCTTGAGACGCTGTAGCGGGCAAGGGCCTCATCTTTCGATGACGGGGGAACCACGTGGTTTTTCTTGAGTTGGGGCGGGATTCTCGAGTTACAACCGGGAATTCAGGCTTCCTCTTCAACTGGCCCAGGGAAGTCCAGTTTTCATTCGAATTGCGAGTTAGAACTGGGGATTTCTCTCGAGACATTGCAGGGCCAAATAGACCTCATCTAGGCTTGTGTCCAGGACCTAATGTTCCTCTGCTGGGGCGACAGCGATCTCGGCATTGCATTCTCGACTCACCGGGGGAATCAGGCCTCGTCTCGAGGGGAAGCCAAGGACACCGCTCTCCTGTCAAGTCGCGACGGGTATATCTTGGAGCTCACTGTGTGGCCTAAAATGAGTCAAGCCTCCTGTGGAGTTTGGAGAGAGGACTCAGGATTGCTCTCCAGGCCATACAGCAAAAGAAGGCCCTCATCTCGTGAGGACTGGGGCGTCTCGTGGGTATTCTCGAGCTGCGGCTCCAGTGTGCTGTTGCTCACAAGGTATAATGGGGAGCTCAGGGAGCCTCTCCTGTGGCGCCAGGGAAGTCAGGTTTCTATGCGCATGGCTAGGGGGAGCGCGTCATTGCTCTCGAGTCATGGTAGGGGAATCGCACCTCAAGACGCGTTGAAGAAGGACTCTCGAGGTCTTTTACGGGTTGGGGCAGGAAACCCTTGGTTCCCTCGACTTGTGCCGGTGATCTCAGGAAGGTCTAAGGGTGCCTCTGAGAAGTCAGGGATACTGTGCAGTTGGGAGGGGCCTCTCGGGACTCCACTGGGTTCGGTGCAATGGAAGAGGGCCTCATCTCGAGTGGAGGCAGGAAACTCATGTTTCCTCTCCTGACTTCCCCTGGGCCAGATCTGACTCGGATCGCAGTTTCGCTGCAGAGTTCGAACAGGAGAGTCAGGCCTCGTCTTGTGTGGAGGAATGGAACTCTGCTTGCCTCTCCAGTTGTTCACGGGGTGACAGGTCACTTCTCGAGCTGTGTGTGGTACCTGCGGGTTTCTCCGGACGATACCCGGGGGTGTCAGTGCCCCTTCGTGTTGTGCCTTCATCAAAAGGGTTATCTTCAAAGAGGTGTCCGGGCATTGGGATCTTATCAAGAGCGAACCGGGAAATCGGGGTCTTTCGGCATGTGTCACCATCCACGAGGCTATGTCTCGAATATCCTCGTGAGACCGGCCTCATCCTGAGATGCACCGCGAAAGGCGGAAACCCCTTCAAGACAAAACAGGGTAATCGACCCTCCTGTCGCGTTCAGGAGGGGAGAAGGGGCCCAGATGTAGTGGTGCCGGGAACCTCGGTGTTCTCCTCAAGTCAGACCAGTGTGTCGAGGAACTTTTGAGGTCGCATCAAGAGTGCCAATACCGTTTCGCACTTCAAGACGGAACGTGGGACTTCTCTTGAGACGCTGTAGGGGGCAAGGGCCTCATCTGGGGATGACGGGGGAACCACGTGGCGTTTCTCGAGTTGTGGCGGGAGTCTCGAGTTTCGACGGGGAATACAGTCTTCCTCATGTGTTGGCCCAGGGAAGTCCTATCTTCCATTCGAGTTTCAAGGGAGAGCTGGGGATTGCCCTCGAGTCACTGCAGGGCAAAATAGACCTCATCTAGGCTTGTGTCCAGGACTTAATGCTCGTCCCTAGGGGCCACAGGGATCTTGGGGTTGCATACCAGACTCACCCGGGGAATCAGGCCTCGTCTCGAGGGGAAGCAAAGAACTCCGCTGTCCTTTTGAGTCGCGATGGGTATCTCTTGGAGCCCACTGTGTGCCCTAAAGGGAGTCAAGCCTCCTGTGCTGTTTGGATAGAGGTCTCGGGATTCCTCTCCAGGCCATGCAGGAAAAGAAGGCCCTCATCTCGCGATGACGGCGGCGTCTTGTGGGTTTTCTAGACTGCCGCGCTAGTGCCGGGTTTCTGACGAGGTACGAGAGGGAGCTCAGGGAGCCTCTCATGTGGCGCCAGGGAAGTCAGGTCCCCATGAGATGGCTAGGGGGAGTTCGTCATTGCTCTCGAGTCATGGTAGGGTAATCGGGCCTCAAGACGGGTTGAAGAAGGACTCTCGAGGTCTTTCTCGGGTCACTGCATAAAACCCAGGGTTCCCTTGACTTGTGCCTGCGACCTCAGGGAGCTTCTCAGAGTGCCTCTGAGAAGTCAGGGATACTGTGCAGTTTGGAGGGGCCTCTCGAGACTCCTCTGCATTTGGTGGAATGTAAGAGGGACTCATCTCGAGTTGAAGCAGGAACCTCAGTGTTCCTCTCCATTTCTGACTCAGATCGCAAGGTCCCTGCATGTTGGTACAGGAGAGTCAGGCCTCGTCTTTTCTGGAGGATGGGACTCCTCTTGCCTCTCGAGTTGTTCTCGAGGTGACAGGCCACTTGTCGAGCTGTGTGTGTAACCTGCCCGTTTTTCCGGATGATGCACAGGTGTGTTAGTGCCCCTTCGTGTTGTACCTTCATACTCAAGGCTGCCTTCCAAGAGGTGTCCGAGCATCGGATTCTTATCAAGAGCAGACCGGGAAATTGGAGTCTTTCAGCAAGTGGCACCACCCACAAAGCTACGTATCGAATTTCCCCATGAGACCGGCCTCATCCTGAGTTGTGCAGGGAAGGTCGGGCCCCCTTGCAGACAAAGCAGGGGAATCGACCCAACGGTCACGATCAGGAGGGGAGAAGGGGCTTAAATGAAGTGGTGCCGGGAACCTCGGTGTTCCCCTTGAGTGAGACCGGCGTGTTGGGGGACTTTTGGGGTCGCATCAAGGGTGCCAAGTACCGTTTCGCATTTCAAGACGGAACCTGGGACATCTTTTGAAACGCTGTAGCGGGCAAGGGCCTCATCTTGCGATGACGGGAGAACCACGTGGTTTTGCTCGAGTTGCGGCGGGATTCTCGAGTTATGACCGGGAATTTAGGCTTCCTCTTGTTGGCCTTGAAATCCAATCTTCCATTCGGGTTGCGAGGGGGAGCTGGGGATTGCGCTAGAGTCACTGCAGGGCAAAAGACACCTAATCTAGGCTTGTGTCCAGGATCTAATATTGCTCTCCAGGGGCGACAGGGATCTCGGGTTTGCATTCTAGACTCATCCGGGGAGTCAGTTCTCACCTCGAGGGTAAGCAAAGAATTCCGCTCTCGTTTGGAGTCGCGATGGGTATCTCTTGGAGCCCACTGTGTGCACTAAAGGGAGTCAAGCCTCCTGTGGAGTTTGGAGAGAGGACTCGGGATTGGACTCCAGGCCATGCAGGAAAAGAAGGCCCTCATCTCGAGATGACGGTGGCGTCTCGTGGGTTTTCTTGAGCTGCGGCGCCAGTGTGGGGTGTCTCATGAAGTACCACAGGGATTTCAGGGAGCCTCTTGTGTGGCGTCAGGAAAATCCAGTATTCCATTCGAGTTGCAAGTTAGAACTGGGGATTGCTCTCCAGTCACTGCAGGGCAAAATAGACCTCATCTACGCTTGTGTCCAGGACCTAGTGTTCCACTACTGGGCCGACAGGGATCTCAGGGTTGCATTCTCGATTCACCCGGAGAGTCAGGCCTCGTCTTGAGGGAAAAAAAGGACTCCGCTCTCCTGTCGAGTCGCGACGGGTATCTCTTGGAGCCCACTGCGTGGCGTAAAGGGAGTGAAGCCTCCTATGGAGTTTGGAGAGATGACTCGGGAATGTTTTCCTGGCCATGCAGGAAAAAAGGCCCTCATCTCGCGATGACGGGGGCGTCTCGTGGGTTTTCTCCAGCTGCGGCGCCAGTATCAGATTTCTCACGAGGTATGACGGGGAGCTCAGAGAGCCTCTCGTGTGGTGCTAGGGACGTCAGGTCTCCGTGCCTGTGGTGAAGGGGAGTGCGTGATTGCTCTCGAGTCATAGTAGGCGAATCGGGCCTCAAGACGCATTGAAGAAGGACTCTCGAGGTCTTTCTCGGGTTGCGGCAGGGAACCCTGGGTTCCCTCGACTTGTGTCGGTGACCTCAGGCAACTTCTCAGGGTGCCTCTGAGAAGTCAGGGACACTGTGGATTTGGGAGGGGCCTTTCGTTACTCAACTGGGTTTGGTGCAATCGAAGAGGGCCTCATCTCGAATGGAGGCAGGAACCTCAGGGGCCCTCTCCATATCTGACTCGGGTCGCAGAGTACCTGCCGAGTACGGACAAGAGAGTCACGCCTCGTCTTCCGTGGAGGAATGGATCTCCGCTTGCCTTTCGAGTTGTTCACGGAGTGACAGGCCACTTGTTGAGCTGTGTGTGGAACCTGCGGTTGTTTCCAGAAGATGCACGGGGGTGTCATTGCCCCTTCATTTGGTGCCTTCCCCCACAGGGTTGCCTTCAAAGAGGTGTCCCGGCATCAGGTTCATTTCAAGAGCGGACCGGGAAATCGGGGTCGTTCGACATGTGGCACCACCCACGTGGCTCATCTCGAATTTCCTCGTGAGACCAGCATCATCCTGAGGTGCGCCGGGAAGGCCGGGAACACCTTCCACACAAAGAAGGGGAATCGACTCTCCTGTCGCGATCAGGAGGGGAGATGGGGCTCAGATGAAGTGGGGCCGGGACTCTAGGTGTTCCACTCGAGGGAACCCGGCGTTTCAGGGAGCTTTAGGGGTCGCATCAAGGGAGCCAAGTACCGTTTCCCACTTCAGGACGGAACATGGGACTTCCCTGGAGACGCTGTAGCGGGCAAGGGCCTCATCCTGTGAAGACGTTGGAACCACGTCGTTTTTCTCGAGTTGCGTCTGGATTCTCGAAAACGACTGGGATTTCAGGCTTCCTCTTGGGTTGGCCCTGGGAAGCCCAATCTTCCCCTGGAGTTGCGAGGGAAAGCTGGGGTTTCTGCTCGAGTCACTACAGGGCCAAAGAGACCTCATCGAGACGTGTGTCCGCGACCTAATATTCCTCTCCAGGGAAGGCAGGGATCTCGGGGTTGCATTCCAGGCTCCCCCGGGGAGTCAGGCCTCGTCTCGAGGGGAAGCCAAGGACTCCGCTCTCCTCTCGAGTCGCGACGCGGGTCTCTTGGAGCCCCCTGAGCGGCCTCAAGGGAGTCCAGCCTCCTCTTCCGTTTGGAGAGAGGACCCGGGATTGCTCTCCAGGCCATGCAGGAAAAGAAGGCCCTCAGCTCGCGAGGACGGGGGCGTCTCAGGGGTTTCCTCGAGCTGCGGCGCCCGTGGGGGTTTTCTCCCGAGGCACGACGAGGATCTCAGGGAGCCTCTCGTGCGCCGCCAGGGAAGTCAGGTCTCCATGCGCGTGGCGAGGGGGAGCGCGTCCTGGCTCTCGAGTCACGGGAGGGGACTAGGGCCTCGAGACGCGTTGAAGAAGGACTCTCGAGGTCTTTCTCGGGGGGCGGCGGGAAACCCTCGTTTCCCTCGCCTTCTGCCGGGGACCTTAGGGAACTTCCCAGGGTGCCTCTGAGAGGGGAGGGATCCTATGGAGGTGGCGGGGCCCCTCGGGACTCCGCTGGGTTTGGCGCAACAGAAGAGGGCCTCACCTCGAGGGGAGGCAGGGACCTCAGGCTTCCTCTCCGTTTCGGACTCCGACCGCAGGGTCCCTGCAGAGTTGGGACAGGAGAGTCAGGCCTCGTCTTGTCTGAGGAAGGGAACCCCGCTGGCCTCTCGAGTTGCTCAGGGGGTCTCAGGCCCCTCGTCGAGCTGTTTGTGGAACCCGCGGGTCTTTGCGGACGATGCACGGGGGTGGCAGTGCCCCTTCGTGTTGTGCATTCACCCACAGGGTTGCCTTCGAAGAGGGGTCCGGGCCTCGGGTCCTTCTCAAGAGCGGGCCGGGGAATCGGGGCCGTTCGGCATGTGGCCCCACCCACGTGGCTCGTCTCGAATTTCCTCGTGAGACCGGCCTCATCCTGAGGTGCGCCGGGAAGGCCGGGAACCCCTTCCAGGCCACGCAGGGGAATCGCCTCTCCTGTCGCGATCAGGAGGGGAGAAGGGGCTCAGAGGAAGCGGTGCCGGGACCCTCGGTGTTCCCCTCGGGGGACCCCGGCGTGTCGGGGGACTTTTGGGGGTCGCAGGAAGGCTGTCAGGGACCGTTTCGCCCTTCAGGGCGGAACAGGGGACTTCCCTTGAGACGCCGTGGCGGGCAAGGGCCTCATCTTGCCAAGAGGTGGGAACCACGTGGTTTTTCTCGAGTTGCGGTGGCATTCTCGAGTTACGACGGGGTCTCAGCCTTCCCCTTGGGTTGGCCCTGGGAAGCCCAATCTTCCCCTCGGGTTGCGAGGGAAAGCTGGGGGTTGCGCTCGAGTCACTGCAGGGCCGAAGAGACCTCACCTAGGCGTGTGTCCGCGACCTAATATTCCTCTCCAGGGAAGGCAGGGATCTCGGGGTTGCATTCCAGGCTCCCCCAGGGAGTAAGGCCTCGTCTCGAGGGGAAGCCAAGGACTCCGCTCTCCTCTCGAGTCGCGACGCGGGTCTCTTGGAGCCCCCTGAGCGGCCTCAAGGGAGTCCAGCCTCCTCTTCCGTTTGGAGAGAGGACCCGGGATTGCTCTCCAGGCCATGCAGGAAAAGAAGGCCCTCAGCTCGCGAGGACGGGGGCGTCTCCGGGGTTTCCTCGAGCTGCGGCGCCCGTGGGGGTTTTCTCCCGAGGCACGACGAGGATCTCAGGGAGCCTCTCGTGCGGCGCCAGGGAAGTCAGGTCTCCATGCGCGTGGCGAGGGGGAGCGCGTCCTGGCTCTCGAGTCACGGGAGGGGACTAGGGCTTCGAGACGCTTTGAAGAAGGACTATCGAGGTCTTTGTCGGGGAGCGGCGGGAAACCCTCGTTTCCCTCGCCTTCTGCCGGGGACCTTAGGGAACTTCCCAGGGTGCCTCTGAGAGGCGAGAGATCCTGTGGAGGTGGCGAGGCCCCTCGGGACTCCGCTGGGTCTGGCGCAACGGAAGAGGGCCTCACCTCGAGGGGAGGCAGGAACCTCAGGCTTCCTTTACGTTTCGGACTCCGACCGCAGGGTCCCTGCAGAGTTGGGACAGGAGAGTCAGGCCTCGTCTTGTCTGAGGAAGGGAATCCCGCTGGCCTCTCGAGTTGCTCAGGGGGTCTCAGGCCCCTCCTCAAGCTGTGTGTGGAACCCGCGGGTCTTTGCGGACGATGCACGGGGGTGGCAGTGCCCCTTCGTGTTGTGCCTTCACCCACAGGGTTGCCTTCGAAGAGGGGTCCGGGCCTTGGGTCCTTCTCAAGAGCGGACCAGGGAATCGGGGGCGTTCGGCATGTGGCCCCACCCTCGTGGCTCGTCTCGAATTTCCTCGTGAGACCGGCCTCATCCTGAGGTGCGCCGGGACGGCCGGGAACCCCTTCCAGACCACGCAGGGGAATCGCCTCTCCTGTCGCGATCAGGAGGGGAGAAGGGGCTCAGAGGAAGCGGTGCCGGGACCCTCGGTGTTCCCCTCGGGGGACCCCGGCGTGTCGGGGGACTTTTGGGGGTCGCAGGAAGGCTGTCAGGGACCGTTTCGCCCTTCAGGGCGGAACAGGGGACTTCCCTTGAGACGCCGTGGCGGGCAAGGGCCTCATCTTGCCAAGAGGTGGGAACCACGTGGTTTTTCTCGAGTTGCGGCGGGGATCACAGCCTTCCCCTTGGGTTGACCCTGGGAAGCCCAATCTTCCCCTCGGGTTGCGAGGGAAAGCTGGGGATTGCGCTCGAGTCACTGCAGGGCCGAAGAGATCTCACCTAGGCGTGTGTCCGGGACCTAATATTCCTCTCCAGGGAAGGCAGGGATCTCGGGGTTGCATTCCAGGCTCACCCGGGGAGTCAGGCCTTGTCTCGAGGGGAAGCCAAGGACTCCGCTCTCCTCTCTAGTCGCGACGCGGGTCTCTTGGAGCCCCCTGAGCGGCCTCAAGGGAGTCCAGCCTCCTCTTCCGTTTGGAGAGAGGACCCGGGATTGCTCTCCAGGCCATGCAGGAAAAGAAGGCCCTCAGCTCGCGAGGACGGGGGCGTCTCAGTGGTTTCCTCGAGCTGCGGCGCCCGTGGGGGTTTTATCCCGAGGCACGACGAGGATCTCAGGGAGCCTCTCGTGCGGCGCCAGGGAAGTCAGGTCTCCATGCGCGTGGCGAGGGGGAGCGCGTCCTGGCTCTCGAGTCACGGGAGGGGACTAGGGCCTCGAGACGCGTTGAAGAAGGACTCTCGAGGTCTTTCTCGGGGGGCGGCGGGAAACCCTCGTTTCCCTCGCCTTCTGCCGGGGACCTTAGGGAACTTCCCAGGGTGCCTCTGAGAGGCGAGGGATCCTGTGGAGGTGGCGGGGCCCCTCGGGACTCCGCTGGGTCTGGTGCAACGGAAGAGGGCCTCACCTCGAGGGGAGGCAGGAACCTCAGGCTTTCTCTCCGTTTCGGACTCCGACCGCAGGGTCCCTGCACAGTTGGGACAGGAGCGTCAGGCCTCGTCTTGTCTGAGGAAGGGAACCCCGCTGGATTCTCGAGTTGCTCGGGGGGTCTCTGGCCCCTCGTCGAGCTGTGTGTGGAACCCGCGGGTCTTTGCGGACGATGCACGGGCGTGGCAGTGCCCCTTCGTGTTGTGCCTTCACCCACAGGGTTGCCTTCGAAGAGGGGTCCGGGCCTCGGGTCCTTCTCAAGAGCGGACCGGGGAATCGGGGGCGTTCGGCATGTGGCCCCACCCACGTGGCTCGTCTCCAATTTCCTCGTGAGACCGGCCTCATCCTGTGGTGCGCCGAAAAGGCCGGGAACCCCTTCCAGACCACGCAGGGGAATCGCCTCTCCTGTCGCGATCAGGAGGGGAGAAGGGGCTCAGAGGAAGCGGTGCCGGGACCCTCGGTGTTCCCCTCGGGGGACCCCGGCATGTCGGGGGACTTTTGGGGGTCGCAGGAAGGCTGTCAGGGACCGTTTCGCCCTTCAGGGCGGTACAGGGGACTTCCCTTGAGACGCCGTCGCGGGCAAGGGCCTCCTCTTGCCAAGAGGTGGGAACCACATGGTTTTTCTCGAGTTGCGGCGGGGATCTCAGCCTTCCCCTTGGGTTGACCCTGGGAAGCCCAATCTTCCCCTCGGGTTGCGAGGGAAAGCTGGGGGTTGCGCTCGAGTCACTGCAGGCCTAAAGAGACCTCACCTAGGCGTGTATCCGGGACCTAATATTCCTCTCCAGGGAAGGCAGGGATCTCGGGGTTGCATTCCAGGCTCCCCCGGGGAGTCAGGCCTCGTCTCGAGGGGAAGCCAAGGACTCCGCTCTCCTCTCTACTCGCGACGCGGGTCTCTTGGAGCCCCCTGAGCGGCCTCAAGGGAGTCCAGCCTCCTCTTCCGATTGGAGAGAGGACCCGGGATTGCTCTCCAGGACATGCAGGAAAAGAAGGCCCTAAGCTCGCGAGGACGGGGGCGTCTCAGGTGTTTCCTCGAGCTGCGGCGCCCGTGGGGGTTTTCTCCCGAGGCACGACGAGGATCTCAGGGAGCCTCTCGTGAGGCGCCAGGGAAGTCAGGTCTCCATGCGCGTGGCGAGCGGGAGTGCGTCCTGGCTCTCGAGTCACGGGAGGGGACTAGGGCCTCGAGACGCGTTGAAGAAGGACTCTCGAGGTCTTTCTTGGGGGGCCGCGGGAAACCCTCGTTTCCCTCGCCTTCTGCCGGGGACCTTAGGGAACTTCCCAGGGTGCCTCTGAGAGGCGAGGGATCCTGTGGAGGTGGCGGGGCCCCTCGGGACTCCGCTGGGTCTGGCGCAACGGAAGAGGGCCTCACCTCGAGGGGAGGCAGGAACCTCAGGCTTCCTCTCCGTTTCGGACTCCGCCCGCAGGGTCCCTGCAGAGTTGGGACAGGAGAGTCAGGCCTCGTCTTGTCTGAGGAAGGGAACCCCGCTGGCCTCTCGAGTTGCTCAGGGGGTCTCAGGCCCCTCGTCGAGCTGTGTGTGGAACCCGCGGGTCTTTGCGGACGATGCACGGGGGTGGCAGTGCCCCTTTGTGTTGTGCCTTCACCCACAGGGTTGCCTTCGAAGAGGGGTCCGGGCCTCGGGTCCTTCTCAAGGGCGGACCGGGGAATCGGGGGCGTTCGGCATGTGGCACCACCCACGTGGCTCGTCTCGAATTTCCTCGTGAGACCGGCCTCATCCTGAGGTGCGCCGGGAAGGCCGGGGACCCCTTCTAGACCACGCAGGGGAATCGCCTCTCCTGTCGCGATCACGAGGGGAGAAGGGGCTCAGAGGAAGCGGTGCCGGGACCCTCGGTGTTCCCCTCGGGGGACCCCGGCGTGTCGGGGGACTTTTGGGGGTCGCAGGAACGCTGTCAGGGACCGTTTCGCCCTTCAGGGCGGAACAGGGTCTTCCCTTGAGACGCCGTCGCGGGCAAGGGCCTCATCTTGCCAAGAGGTGGGAACCACGTGGTTTTTCTCGAGTCGCGGCGGCATTCTCGAGTTACGACGGGGATCTCAGCCTTCCACTTGGGTTGGCCCTGGGAAGCCCAATCTTCCCCTCGGGTTGCGAGGGAAAGCTGGGGGTTGCGCTCGAGTCACTGCAGGGCCGAAGAGACCTCACCTAGGCGTGTGTCCGGGACCTAATATTCCTCTCCAGGGAAGGCAGGGATCTCGGGGTTGCATTCCAGGCTCCCCCGGGGAGTCAGGCCTCGTCTCGAGGGGAAGCCAAGGACTCCGCTCTCCTCTCGAGTCGCGACGCGGGTCTCTTGGAGCCCCCTGAGCGGCCTCAAGGGAGTCCAGCCTCCTCTTCCGTTTGGAGAGAGGACCCGGGATTGCTCTCCAGGCCATGCAGGAAAAGAAGGCCCTCAGCTCGCGAGGACGGGGGCGTCTCAGGGGTTTCCTCGAGCTGCGGTGCCCGTGGGGGTTTTCTCCCGAGGCACGACGAGGATCTCAGGGAGCCTCTCGTGCGGCGCCAGGGAAGTCAGGTCTCCATGCGCGTGGCGAGGGGGAGCGCGTCCTGGCTCTCGAGTCACGGGAGGGGACTAGGGCCTCGAGACGCGTTGAAGAAGGACTCTCGAGGTCTTTCTCGGGGGGCGGCGGGAAACCCTCGTTTCCCTCTCCTTCTGCCGGGGACCTTAGGGAACTTCCCAGGGTGCCTCTGAGAGGCGAGGGATCCTGTGGAGGTGGCGGGGCCCCTCGGGACTCCGCTGGGTCTGGCGCAACGGAAGAGGGCCTCACCTCGAGGGGAGGCAGGAACCTCAGGCTTCCTCTCCGTTTCGGACTCCGACCGCAGGGTCCCTGCAGAGTTGGGACAGGAGAGTCAGGCCTCGTCTTGTCTGAGGAAGGGAACCCCGCTGGCCTCTCGAGTTGCGCAGGGGGTCCCTCGTCGAACTGTGTGTGGAACCCGCGGGTCTTTGTGGACGATGCACGGGGGTGGCAGTGCCCCTTCGTGTTGTGCCTTCACCCACAGGGTTGCCTTCGAAGAGGGGTCCGGGCCTCGGGTCCTTCTCAAGGGCGGACCGGGGAATCGGTGGCGTTCGGCATGTGGCCCCACCCACGTGGCTCGTCTCGAATTTCCTCGTGAGACCGGCCTCATCCTGAGGTGCGCCGGGAAGGCCGGGAACCCCTTCCAGACCACGCAGGGGATTCGCCTCTCCTGTCGTGATCAGGAGGGGAGAAGGGGCTCAGAGGAAGCGGTGCCGGGACCCTCATTGTTCCCCTCGAGGGAACCCGGCTGTCGGGGGACTTTTGGGGGTCGCAGGAAGGCTGTCAGGGACCGTTTCGCCCTTCAGGGCGGAAAAGGGCACTTCCCTTGGATGCCGTCGCGGGCAAGGGCCTCATCTTGCCAAGAGGTGGGAACCACGTGGTTTTTCTCGAGTTGCGGCGGGATTCTCGAGTTACGACGGGGATCTCAGCCTTCCCCTTGGGTTGGCCCTGGGAAGCCCAATCTTCCCCTCGAGTTGCGAGGGAAAGCTGGGGGTTGCGCTCGGGTCACTGTAGGGCCGAAGAGACCTCACCTAGGCGTGTGTCCGGGACCTAATATTCGTCTCCAGGGAAGGCAGGGATCTCGGGGTTGCATTCCAGGCTCCCCCGGGGAGTCAAGCCTCGTCTCGAGGGGACGCCAAGGACTCCGCTCTCCTCTCGAGTCGGCACGCGGGTCTCTTGGAGCCCCCTGAGTGGCCTCAAGGGAGTCCAGCCTCCTCTTCCGTTTGGAGAGAGGACTCGTGATTGGTCTCCAGGCCATGCAGGAAAATAAGGCCCTCATCTCGCCATGACCGTCGTGTCTCATGTGTTTCCTCGAGCTGCCGCTCCAGTGTGGGTTTCCTCACGAGGTACAATGAGGAACTCATGGAGCCTCTCGTGCAGTGCCAGGTTAGTCAGGTCTCCATGCGTGTGGCGAGGGTGAGCGTGTCATGGCTCTCGAGTCATGGTAGGGGAATCGCGACTCAACACATTTTCATGCACTCTCGAGGTCTTTCTCGAGTCACGGCAGAAAACCCAGGGTTCCCTCGACTTGTGCCTGTGACCTCAGGGAGCTTCTCATTGTGCCTCTGAGAACTCAGGGATACTGTGTAGTTGGTAGGGGCCTCTCGGGACTCAACTGGTTGTGGTGCAATGGAAGAGGGCTTCATCTCGAGTGGACGCAGGAACCTCAGGCTTCCTCTCCGTTTCTGACTCGGATCTCATGGTCCCTGCAGAGTAGGGAGAAGAGAGTCACACCTAGTCTTCTGTTGAGGAATGGGCCTTCGTTTGCCTTTCGAGTTGTTTACAGGGTGACAGGCCACTTGTCGAAATGTCTGTGGGACCTGCGGGTTTTTCTGGACGATGCACGCGGGTGTCAGTGCCCCTTCGTGTTGTGCCTTCATCCACAGGTTTTCCTTCAAAGAGGTGTGCTGGCATCGGGTTCTTTTCAAGAGTGGACCGTGAAATTGGGGTCTTTCGGCATGTGGCACCACCCACGAGGCTATGTCTCGAACTTCCTCATGAGACCGGCCTCATCCTGAGGTGCGCCCGGAAAGTCGGGAACGCCTTGCAGACAGAGAAGGGGAGTCGACCCTCCTGTCGCAATCAGGAGAGGAGAAGGGGCTCAGATGAAGTGGTGCCGGGAACCTCGGTGTTCCCCTTGAGTGAGTCTGGTATGTCACGGAACTTTTGGGGTCGCATCAAGGGTGCCAAGTACCGTTTCGCACTTCAGGATGGAACGTGGGACTTCTCTTGAGATGCTGTAGCGGACAAAGGGCCTCATCTTGCGATGACGAGGGAAGCACGTGGTTTTTCTCGAGTTGCGGTGGGATTCTCGAGTTACGACGGGGAATTCAGGCTTCCTCTTGTGTTGGCCCAGGAAGTCTAATCTTCCATTCGAGTTGCCAGGGAGAGCTGGGGATTGGGCTCCATTCACTGAAGGGCAAACTAGACCTCATCTAGGCTTGTATCCAGGACTTAATGTTCCTCTCCATAGGCGACAGGGATTTGGGGTTGCATTCCATACTCACCCGGGGAGTCAGGCCTCATCTCGAGGGGAAGCTAAGGATTCCACTCTCTTCTCGATTCGCGACAGGTATCTCTTGGAGCCCACTGAGTGGTCTTCGCTCTGTAGGAGAGCTCTAGTGTACATAAGCCTGTACATAAGTGAACACAGACATTCTGTGTGCATGTTGCTGCATACCCAAAATAGGGCCACAAGGAGCCTCATGCTCTCCATGCGGCGCGGAAGCTGTGCAGCCACGCAGCAGCTGAAGAATCCAACCAATTGCTCTTTTCTTACCTCTGACAGAGCTCGCATTGCCGTAGCCCTTGGCAGTTTGAAAACACTGGGCCCTAAGCCCTCTCAAAGTAGGCCTGGGTTCTAGTTCGAATAGAAAGTCAATAGCGGAGCTGAGGACAGGAACGCAGCAGTCATTTATCACACGCTCCTGCAGCCTGCTACTACAGGGACACTAACGCTAGAAGCTAGGAATGTCTTTGCAAGGTGCGCAAAGGACAAGGGAGAACCTCGACCCTGACTCTAGTATTTCAGTCCCCTGAGCAGATCTGAGGTTCTCCCGCTGTAGAAGCTAACCTATTCCTTTCAAATACAGGCTTCCTAACACAGGGCCAGTTGGCTGCTTGCTCTTCCACGAAGCAGGCTTCCTTAACTTGCAAACTGCGAATTCCGCTTAACAGCCTGGAGGAAAATCGCTTCTTGGAAGATTTTTTTCAGAGGCTGTATGCCCGGAGCTGGGGCCAAGCTAGGGGACCCATACTGACAAGGGAAGGCAAAACCACATCCAATGTCTTTGCTCTGGAGGACAGCTTTGGTGAGCCTAAGTCTTTCAGGAATATTTCTGGCTCCAACAGAGTCAAATTCTGTGTGTGAAGCTGCACAGCCAAAATAGGGGAACAGAGAGCCTGATTCTCTCTGTGTAGCTTTGAAGCTGTCATTCAAACAACAGCTTGAGAATCCATACAATGCTCTCCCTTACTGCTAAGAGAATTCTCATTGCTGTCGTCCTTGACAGTTTGTAGAAATCCGCACCCTAACCCTTCTCCAAGTAGGCCTGGGTCCTAGCTCGGAATAACAGGCAACGGCGGATCTGAGGCCAGTAAGGCACAAGTGAGGTCTCACACACTCTTGCAGCCTGATCGTCCAGGAGCAGTAAGGCCTCTTTTTCCCTGTAGGAGGCTCGCTTGCCTTGCCTCCTGTGAACTGCATTTCCCAGCCTGGGCGCAAAGCTGTTCCTGGAGATTTTTTCTCAGGGGCTGTTTCCCTGGAGCTGGGTCGGACCTCGGGGGCCCAACTCACAGGGGAAGACAAAACCACATGGACAGGTCTATGCTCTGTAGGAGAGCTCTAGTGAACCTCATCTCTCAGGAACATTCTTGGCTTCTACAGAGACACCTCTGTGCATGAAGCTACACACCCAACATAGTGGCAAAGGGAGTCTGATTCTCTCCGTGGGTGCTGATGCTTTGTGGCAAAGCACCTGCTAAGAATCCATCCGCATAGGCTTCCCTCACCTTGACAGAGGTCTCATTGCTGTAGTCCTTGGCAGTTTGGAAAGAAGCAGACCCTTACCCTTCACCAAGTAGGCCCTTGTCCTTCTTTGAATGTAAAGGCAGTAGCTGAGCTGAGGCCAGTAAGGCGCCAGTCAAGTCTGACATATTCCCGATGCCTGCTCCTTCATGGAAAATAACGTTAGAATCTGGGAATGTCTTTGCAAGGCTGGCAAAGGGCAGTCAGGAACCTCGACCCTGCCTCTGGAATTTCTATCTTCTCAGCATATCTGGCGGTCTCGGTCAGGAGAAACTAACCCATTCCTTGCAAATATAGGCTTCCAAACACAGGCCGGTTGGCTGTCTCTTCTTGCCGAAGGAAGCTTGCTTATCCCACCTCCTGTGAACTCCACTTCCCAGCCTGGGTGATAAGAGGTTCTTGGAGATCTTTTCTCAGAGGCTGTTTCCAAGGAGCAGGGGCTGATCCCAGAGACCCACACGCACAGGGGAAGGGAAAACCGCATGGATAAGTCTTTGCTCTCTAGGAGTGCTCTAGTGAACCTCAGTCTATGGGGAATGTTCTTGGCTCCAACGGGGACATCTCTGTGTGGGAAGCTGCATTGCCAACATAGAGACACAGAGACCTGATTCTCTCTGTGCAGCTTTGACGCTGTCGTTCAAACAACGAATTGAGAATCCACACAATGCTCTCCCTTACCACTGAGAGAGTTATCATTGCTGTAGCCCTTCGCAGTTTCTGGAAATCGGCACACAAACACTTCTCCAAGTAGGCCTGGGTTCAAGTTCAGATGAACATGCAATAGCGGAGCTGAGGCCAGTAAGGCACCAGTCAGGTGTCACACACTCTGGCAGCCTGCTTCTCCAGGGACAGTAAGGCCTCTATTTCCCTTCAGGAGGCTCGCTTGCCTTACTTCCTGTGAACAGCGTTTCCCAGCCTGGGCGGAAAGCAGTTCCTGGAGATCTTTTCTCAGGGGCTGTTTCCCCGGAGTTGGGGCGGACCTCGGGGACCCAACTCACAGGGGAAGGCAAAACCAAATGGACAGGTCTATGCTCTGTAGGAGATCTCTAGTGAACTGCCGGGGTCCAGCCCCAGCTGATCCAGGGTATTCGAAGCAGAGACGGCGTAGGCGAGGGTCAGGGAACAACTGCTTAATTAAACGTTAATTAAGGATATAAAGAGTAGTAAAATGAGGATAGCTCAGTAGGAAAATTCAGTGGAGAAAAGAGGCTGAGTAGCTTGGTTTACGCGGGGGACCAATAAAACTTCAAGACAAGAAGCTTGCACCACTTACGTAGGCCGCAGGCGTCCTTCCGTTCTCCCGAAGGAGAGGAGACACTGAGGCCTCCCCGGTCGGATCTTAGAAGCCCAGGCAAAATTAGTAAGCTTGGTGGGTTCCGTGCTCCAGATGGAGACTCAACCAGAGTGAGAGAGAGAGAGAGACATGGGGAGACCAGTATTTCGAGAAACTGATCCCAATTCTTTATTTTCCATGGTCTACTTTTATACACTGAGATGTTATGCAAAAGTCACGTGGGGTCAGCAGTCCTGACTTTTATCAAAGTCAGGTGCTTCATACAAAAGTATACAGAGGTCTTAGGGGTGTTACATCATCTTCTGGCCGGGGGGCCTGCTGACAATTTACGACCCTCTCCTTGTGACAGCGGTCAGTCAACCAGGACACTTATTTCTCCAGGGGTGATTATTCTTAAAACAGACGCCACCCAAATAAAGTTACATTCCTATAGGGTGAGGGTGTAGTGGGTTTTAGTTAAGGCAAGAATTTACTTAGCCTAAGGTCTAACGTGATTTATATCAAAGGTTAATACTTATTTCTTCTATATATTCATTAATGTGTATAAGGGCAGGGGATGTGGAGACTTAGCAGTAAACATCAGCTCAACAAATGAAAAACCCTTCACCAATATGATTTCTAATCAGCCCATTATACTTATACTAATAATTTTCTAACTTTTCTAAGGAACCTGTTTTTAGAAGGTTTAAAGCATCTCGTGCCTCTCATGGTTGGGAGGCTGTGAGCAATCACATGTGGCCGGACAAGCCTGTCAGGCAGGCTAGAGAACCTTCAGAGGAGTTTGTAGGTTAAAACACTCTTGTCACACCCAGGGGTTTTTATCAACTGGAGCTCTAGGTTAACTCCTTCTCCGAAAGAGGTGGTGGGGGACAGCCCCCCGTAAAGTCAGAGGTGTTGGTGAGAGCACAAAGTAGTAAGGTAGGCAGGCTCTGGTGATGGGGGTAGATGCTCGAGGATTTCCAGGGGGACTCCTGAGGCTCGATCCCGCCTTTGCGTATGTCGAGCCTCCTTCCTCATGACCTTTGCCATGGGCGGAGTGCCTCACTCTGGCCCCCAACAGTGAACCTCCTCTCACAGGAACATTCTTGGCTCCTATCGAGACACCTCTGTGCGTGTAGCTACACACGCAACGTAGGGGCAAAGGGAGCCAGATTCTTTCCGTGGGGTGCTGATGCTTTGTGGCAAAGCACCTGCTTGAGAATCCATCAGCTTACGCTTCCCTCGCCTTGACAGAGGTCTCATTGCTGTAGCCCTTGGCAGTTTGGAAAGAAGCAGACCCTTACCTTTCATAAAGTGGGCCCTTGTCCTAGTTTGAAAGGAAAGGCAAGAGCTGAGCTGAGGCCAATAAGGCGCCAGTCAAGTCTGACATATTCCCGAAGCCTGCTCCTTCATGGAAAATAACGCTGTAATCTAGGAATGTCTCTGCAAGGCTGGCAAAGGGCAGTCAGGAGCCTGCACCCTGCCTCTGGAATTACCGACTTCTGAACAGATCTGGAGGTCTCCCTTAGGGGAAGCTAACCCATTCTTCCAAATAGAGGCTTCCAAACGCAGGCCGCTTGGCTGCCTCTTGCTCTCTGAAGGAGGCCTGCTTTTCCCGCCTCCTATGAACCCCACATCCCAGCCTCTGGGAAAAGCGGATCTTGAAGATCTTTTCTCAGGGGTTGTTTCCACGGAGCTGGGGCCGAGCCTGGAGCCCCAAACGCACAGGGGAAGAAAAACCACATGGACAAGTCTTGGCTCTCTAGGAGAGCTCTAGTGAACCTCACTCTGTCAGGAACGTTCTTGTTTCCTATGGAGACACCCCTGTCTGTGAAGCTGTGTACCGAACATGGAGACACAGAGTCTGATTCTCTCTGTGCAGCTTTGAAGCTGTCGTTCAAACAACAGCTTGAAAATCCATACAATGCTCTTCCTTACCCGTGACACAGTTCTCATTGCTATACCCCTTGGCAGTATTTAGAAATCCATACCCAAACCCTTCTCCTAGTAGGCCTGGGTCCTAGTTCGGAGGAACACGCAATGGCGGAGCTGAGGCCAGTAAGGCACCAGTCAGGTCTCACACACTCTGGCAGCCTGATCGTCCAGGGAGACTAAGGCCTGTTGTGCCTTGCAGGAGGCTCGCTTGTGTTACCTCCTGTGAACTGCGTTTGCCAGCCTGGGGGAATAGCGGTCCCTGGAGATCTTTTCTCAGGGGCTCCTTCCCCTGAGCTGGGGCGGACCTCAGGGACCCAACTCACAGGGCAAGGCAAAACCATATGGACAGGTCTATGCTCTGTAGCAGACTTCTAGTGAACCTCATCTCTCAGGAACATTCTTGGCTCCTATAGAGACACTTCTGTGTGTGAAGCTGCGTACCTAACATAGGGGCACAGAGAGCCTGATTCTCTCAGTTCATTTTGACCCTGTCGTTCAGAAAACAGCTTGAGAATCCATAAAATGCTCTCCCTTACCGCTGAGAGAATTCTCACTGCTGTAGCCCTTGGCACTTTGTAGAAATCCGCAGCCAAACGCTTCTCCAAATAGGCCTGGGTCCTAGTTCGGAGGAACAGGCAATGGTGGAACTGAGGCCAGTAAGGAAACAGTCAGGTTTCACACACTCTGGCAGCCTGCTCCTCCAGGGACAGTAAAGCCTCTTTTTCTCTGCAGGAGATTCGCTTGCCTTACTTCCTGTGAACAGCGTTTCCCAGCCTCAGCGAAGCGGTTCCTGGAGATCTTTTCTCAGGGACAGTTTCCCCGGAGGTGTGGCGGACCTCGGGGACCCAACTCACAGGGGAAGGAAAAACCACATGGACAGGTCTATGCTCTGTAGGAGAGGTTTAGTGAACCTAATCTCTCAGGAACATTCTTGGCTCCTATAGAGACAACTCTGTGTGTGAAGCTACACTCCCAACATTGGGGAACAGGGATCTTGGTTGTCTCCGTGGGGTGCTGATGCTTTGTAGTAAAGCACCTGCTTGAGAATCCATCCTCCTAGGCTTCCCTCGCCTTGACAGAGGTCTCATTGCTGTAGCCCTTGGCAGTTTGCAAAGAAGACCCTTACCCTTCATAAAGTAGGCCCTTGTCCTAGTTTGAATGGAAAGGCAATAGCTGAGCTGAGGTCAATAAGGAGCCAGTCCCCTCTGACACATTCCCGAAGCCTGCTCCTTCATGGAATATAACTCTAGAATGTTGGAATGTCTTTGCAAGGCTGGCAAAGGGCAGTCAGGAACCAGCACCCTGCCTCTGGAATTACCGACTTCTGAGCAGATCTGGAGGTCCCCTTTAGGAGAAGCTAACCCATTCCTTCCAAATAGAGGCTTCAAAACACAGGCAGGTTGGCTGCCTTTCGTGCCCGAAGGAGGCTTGCTTTTCTCTCCTCCTATGAACCCCAGTTCCCAGCCTCTGGGAAAAGCGTATCTTGAAGATATTTTCTCAGGGGTTGTTTCCACGGAGCTGGGGCCGAGCCCGGGGCCCAAAGGCACAGGGGAAGGCAAGACCACATGGACAGGTCTATGCTCTGTAGCAGACCTCTAGTGAACCTCATCTCTCAGGAGCATTCTTGGCTCCTACAGAGACACCTCTGTGTGTGAAGCTGCGTACCTAACATAGGGGCAGAGAGAGCCTGATTCTCTCTGTTCATTTTGACGCTATCATTCAGAAAACAGCTTGAGAATCCATAAAATGCTCTCCCTTACCACCGAGAGAATTCTCACTGCTGTAGCCCTTGGCACTTTGTAGAAATCTGCACCCAAACGCTTTTCCAAGTAGGCCTGGGTGCTAGCTCGGATGAACAGGCAATGGTGGAGCTGAGGCCAGTAAGGCAACAGTCAGGTTTCACACATTCTGGCAGCCTGCTCCTCCAGGGACTGTAAGGCCTCTTTTACTCTGCAGGAGATTCGCTTGCCTTACTTCATGTGAACAGCATTTCCCAGCCTCGGCGAAGCGGTTCCTGGAGATCTTTTCTCAGGGACAGTTTCCCTGGAGGTGTGGCGGACCTCGGGGACCCAACTCACAGGGGAAGGCAAAACCACATGGACAGGTCTATGCTCTGTAGGAGAGGTTTAGTGAACCTAATCTCTCAGGAACATTCTTGGCTCCTATAGAGACAACTCTGTGTGTGAAGCCACACTCCCAACATTGGTGCACAGGGAGCTTGATTCTATCCGTGGGGTGCTGATGCTTTGTGGCAAAGCACCTGCTTGAGAATCCATCCTCTTAGGCTCCCCTCGCCTTGACAGAGGTCTCATTGCTGTAGCCCTTGGCAGTTTGCAAAGAAGAAGACCCTTACCCTTCATAAAGTAGGGCCTTGTCCTAGTTTGAATGGAAAGGCAATAGCTGAGCTGAGGTCAATAAGGAGCCAGTCCCGTCTGACACATTCCCGAAGCCTGCTCCTTCATGGAAAATAACTCTAGAATCTAGGAATATCTTTGCAAGGCTAGCAAAGGGCAGTCAGGAACCAGTACCCTGCCTCTGGAATTACCGACTTCTGAGCAGATCTGGAGGTCTCCTTTAGGAGAAGCTAACCCATTCCTTCCAAATAGAGGCTTCAAAACACAGGCAGGTGGGCTGCCTTTTCGTTCCCTATGGAGGCGTGCTTTTCTCTCCTCCTACGAACCCCGGTTCCCAGACACTGGGAAAAGTGGATCTTGAAGTTATTTTCTCAGGGGTTGTTTCCACGGAGCTGGGGCCGAGCCTGGAGACCCAAAGGCACAGGGGAAGGCAAGGCCACATGGACAAGCCTTTGCTCTTTAGTATAGCTCTAATGAACCTCACTCTGTCAGGATCTTTCTTGATTCCTACGGAGACACACCTGTGTGTGAAGCTGCGGGCACAGAGAGCCTGATTACCCCTGTGCAGCGCTGAGTCTGGGCGGCTAAACAACAGCTTGGGAATGCAGCCTGGGGCGCTTCCCTTCCCTCGGACAGAGCTCTCCTTGCGGTAGGCCTTGGTAGTTTGCATACAATGGGGCCCTAAGCCCTCTGCAAGTTGGCCTGGCTCCTAGGTCCAAAGGGCAGGCCAGAGCGGAGCTGAGGCTGTCAGGCTCCAGAGACATCTCCCATACTCCTACATCCTGCTCCTACCCGGGCGTAAACGCTAGAAGCTGGGAAGGTACCTGGACCGTGCAGGGGCGGGGCGAACGCGGGCGGCGTGGGGCGGGGGTCGGCTTCTGGCGGGGGTGGGGGCGGGCTTCCCAGTTGTGCTCTGGGAGGTGGACACTGAGGCTGAAAACGCGCCGGGAGCGCACCCGGGACTGGGTAAACCCGGGCTGCGCGGGTCGAGATTCCGATGGCTTTGGGTGGGGGTCGGTCCCAGTTGTGCTCCCGGGGGTCGCCACTGCGGCTGGGAACGCGCCGGGAGCGCGGCAGGGGCGGTCTAACCCTGGGGGCGCGGGGCGGGGGTCGGCTCATGGGGGGGATGGGGAGGGGTTCCCAGTTGCGCTCCCGGGGGTTGCAACTGCGGCTGGGAACGCCCATTTCGTCCGCTCCTGGGTCCCCAAGGATCGCCATCCCATGGGTGCAGTGGAGGGCTGCGGACCACAGGTAAGGGAACTGGGACTGCGTGGAGCAGGGAACCAAGTATTCCGCTGTCTGTTGGCACATTCTCGGAGCTCCCCAACCTGGCGGTCGCAGAAAGGCCTTGCCTTTGGGGTCAAGGCCTTTACCGCTCCACCCCTCTGCTGAAAAATCTCCGAGTCTGCGCGGTTCTTCCAAGCAGCCTAGTGTCCGCTGGAAGTCCAAGGGACAGAACACTGAACTCTGGCCGGCTGGCCCAGCCCTGCTTCTGGCACTTTGTAAGCCAGCGGGCCCTTGAGCACCTGCTGGGATGGGAAAGGGAAGGGTCCACGGATTGCACCCTAGAAACTTAGTAGGGTGCATGGATTTCAAACCCTGGTGGCCGCCCAGGCAGCAAAGAAGGGGGGAGGGCACCTTGCTGCCCTTTCATGGCAGAATCTGTGGTTGTCCAGCTGCGTGGGCCTTTTCATGAGGACCCTGTGCAATAAAAGTTTGGTGTTTTGGAACTGAATAATTAGAACGTGTAAAAGCTTTAAATTATGTGGTGGTGTAATTAAAAAACAAAACAAAACAAAACCAAGCTCCAAGTGTTTTGCAAATGGAGGTTTAAATATTTAAGGACTGTATTCCTTGCACTGTGGCATTCTATCAAGAAGTGTGCAGGATTTTTTTTTTTTTAAGAAAAGTGTTCGAAGTGAGGGAAACAGGAAACCCAGAGGTGCCCCTGTATTTTGGGCAAGGCCTTAGGAGGTCACTTGGAAATGCTGCTGGATGTGCGGGAGGGCGGCAGATGGGCTGTGCAGGCTTGTCCTTTGCATGGATGTTCTTGTGTGTGGAAACCCAGCTCGGAGCCATCTCCTGATGTGTAAGAATTTCGCAGACAAACCTTGAGCTAAGCAATGCATTTTTTCCTAAGAAAATGTTTGTCTTAAGCGATGTAAATATCCTATGTATTTCCGCTAGACTCTGGCATCAGGTCGGTTCCCCCAAAAGGCTCAGAAGCGATTTGAACAAAACAGCATGTTTTCCTCCTAGCTTGTTCTCCTTATCTATGTTAAGGAAATGATATATTTGCCTGCAATACTGCCTTTCTTCAAGATTCATGTCAATCAAATTTTGGCCCGGGATGACTCACCTGCTGCCAATATTATCTCAATGCATGTCGTGGGGGAAGGGCCTGGTGCCATTCCCTGAAACAGTTCCTTTCTTTCCTTAGCTGACTGCTAGTGCCTGTAGAATATCTGGCTAAAGACCAGCAGGGGGTACTCTTACTACCCTCCCCCCCACCCCGCCTCAAGTCTAAGTCAGCAGCTTTCTCTATCTCTTTAATACTTTAATAACACTTGATGACACAAAAGCTCTGAGCGATCAAATCATATCAAATCTTCATTTCAGATTGAAGATGCATTCCATGGTATTGCCATCTTAAGTCTTTCCATCGTTATGGAATATCTGTCCATGTATTCAGGATAGTTTTCAGCCAGGGTGTATAATTTCCAGTGTGCCAGTCTTGTCATCCTCCTTACATCCATGGCAAAGTGTTTTATTCATGTTGATATTATTGAAAGGGAATTTTTTTTAATTCCTTTTCAGATTATTATCTGCTAATGTATACAGATAAAACTGTGTAATCATTCATTTTTATCAGTTTGGACAGCTTGATAGTTGTCTTTAATTTCTTTACTTTCTGACACTTTAAGATTATCTTGGGACACATATGTAATGCCTCACCCCTAAATTCAGACATGTGTTCAAAGAACTTCTGTCCTTTTATTTATTTATTTATTTATTCTTTAACATTGAAATCGTTTTGACTATGCTGGGTGTTTGTTGCTAAATGGAAGTAGCTAGGACCTCTGGACTGCAGTCTCTCATCTCTTGCTGACCTCTTGTTGACCTCTGCAGATTCCTGGTAGGTGGGAGCTTGTTAGTTCCTTGTTCCTTATCAGAACCTCCTGTGGTAAGTGTTTTTCTCTTCTCTGTTGCCTGGTAAGGGTGGGTGGTCATGGGCATCCCAAAGTTGGCTAGAAGTCAATTATTTAGGCAGGCTTGTGCATAGATATGGGAGAAGGCAATGGCACCCCACTCCTGGAAAATCCCAAGGACGGAGGAGCCTGGTAGGCTGCAGTCCATGGGGTGGCTAAGAGTCGGACACCACTGAGTGACTTCATTTTCACTTTTCACTTTCATGCATAGGAGGAGGAAATGGCAACCCACTCCAGTGTTCTTGCCTAGAGAACCCCAGGGACTGCGGGGCCTGGTGGGCTGCCATCTATGGCGTGGCACAGGGTCGGCCTCAACTGAACCACTTAGCAGCTGCAGCAGCAGCAGCAGCAGTGCATAGATATCAAAGGGGATGAGAACAGTCAGGTAGGATCACATATATCACCGTGAAACAATACTTCTCCTCTTAGCCAAAGCTAACAAAAGATTTCTGTTCTAGGTCAACCTAGAAGAGATCACTTAAGAGGTAAAGAAACTTAAACTCCATTAGCAAAGGCAGTTCAACATCTCAAGAAAACTTGTGCTAGGCACAAAACTCTTTTCTGGGGGCCTACTTTCCCTACAACCTCCTTATCCCATTCTGTACCCATTCCTTTGCTTCTCCCGTCCTGAAAATGCCACCTGTAAGACAGAACTACTTCGTTTTCCTTCTTAAAGTGTGATTGCATTCCATACATTCTTGTAATAACAAGTCATACATTTCCCTTCAGCAACCAAGAACTCACTCTTATATTGGCATTTGATAGATTGGTGAGCATACCTATCAGTGATAATAGCGCCCACCCCGCTTCCTGCAAGAACAGAACAAAACAAAACAAAACAAAAAAATTGCTTTCTTACATTTAATATGTTCGGATGGTGCCAGTCACTATTCATGCAGAGTCAAAAATCTCTTTTGTTTCTGTGTAAAAGGGAGGTCCTTTCAAGTCGTGAATGTTTAAGAAGTTTCATTTATTTGGAAGTGACCTAGCTATTCAATACACTGTCGTCACTTAGTTTAGCACCAGGATAGAAACTCAGGTAACCAAAACACCTGGAGGAACGATTGTAAGTTCAGTTCAGTTCAGTTGCTCAGTCGAGTCTGACTCTTTGTGACCCCGTGGCCTGCAGGACGCCAGGCTTCCGTGTCCATCACCAACTCCAGGGGCTTGCTCAAACTCATGTCCATCGAGTCAGTGATGCCATCCAACCATCTTATCCTCTGTCATCCCCTTCTCCTCTGCCTTCAATCAAGACTATGAGAGGCAGATATTTTAGAGTATAATTATTGTAAAGAGTTTATCTAAAAGCTCATATCACATTTACATTTTTTACATTGGTTGTTGCTGTTTCCAGGTACTTTCTTGCTGACAAGCTTGTGACACATATAACAATAGAGCAATTTTTACCTCAGAAGAAACCTAGGCACTATGAACATGTTGTGCTTAATGTTGTTGACTCTTAGACATGTCTATAGTGGAGGAGCAAAACCAAAAATACTAGATATTTAATATTGACTAGTTCCCAGTTCACGGGACTCTGACATTCATTTAGGTCAATGTTTTCTTGTATTTCCAGCAGTTTGATTTGGAAGGGCTGCCTTGTCTTGAGACCATTGAAATCAGAACTCAGAACTTGAGCAATATTATCAAAAAACACAAGGCTCACACTGACACATACCTTAATCCAGACAGACAGACAAGACATCTTCCAGTTTTCCGCCTGAGATTTAAAATATTTCTTTGAGCCGTTTTCCTGGGGAGTGGGGGGGGGGAGTGGGGGTGGCAGCGAGGCAGGCTTGGGTAACAAGCTAATTGTTGGTCATTGCATATGCAAAGAACCAGCTTTCCGGGTTCCAAGGAAAAAAGTTTCCTTGGTACCCAATTTTGTTTGGATCTATAGACTCTCATGGCCTCCTAGGTCAGGACATCTTTCCTTTCTGTAGTCCTCGTTTTATCCCTAAATCATAGACAGCTTGGATTGTCTCTGTGGGGTGGATGTATTGTCCTCGTGTTTGACCTGGCGGCAGTAGCGAGGTCCGAGAGCCTCTCCTGGAACCGGGCGTGGGGACGGGGCTCACCAGGAGCCCCTGGTGGAAGTGGGCAACGCCCCGGGAGCGCGCCAGGGGCGGGGCGATCCCGGGCGGCGCGGGTCGGGGTTCCGGTCGGGAGGGGGTGGGGGGCGGTAACAGTTGTGCTCTCGGGGGTCCCCACTGCAGCTGGAAACGCGCTGGGAGTGTGGCAGGGGCGGGGTGAACCCGGGTGGCGCGGGGCGGGGTTCGGCTCCTGGCGGGGGTGGGGGAGGGCTTCCCAGTTGTGCTCTCGGTGGTGGCCACTGCGGCTGGAAACGCGCCGGGAGCGCGCCCGGGGCGGGGTAAACCTGGGCTGCGCGGGTCGAGATTTAGATGGCTGTGGGTGGGGGTTCGGTCCCAGTTGTGCTCTCGGGGGTCGCCACTGCGGCTAGGAACGCCCATTTCCTACGCTCCTGTGTCCCCAAGGATCCACATCTAGTGGGTGCAGCGGAGGGCTGCGGGCCACAGGTCAGGGAACTGGGACTGCTTGGAGCAGGGAACCAAGTATTCCGCCCTCTGTTGGCACATTCTCGGAGCTCCCCAAACTGGCGGTTGCAGAAAGGCCTCGCCCTTGGTGTCAAGGCCTTTACCGCTCCACCCCTTTGCTGAAAAATCTCAGTCTGCACGGTTTTCCCAAGCAGCCTAGTGTCCACTGGAAGTCCAAGGGACAGAACACTGAACTCTGGCCGGCTGGCCCAGCCCTGCTTCTGGCACTTTGTAAGCCAGCGGACCCTTGAGCACCTGCTGGGATGGGAAAGGGAAGGGTCCACGGATTGCACCCTAGAAACTTAGTAGGGTGCATGGATTTCAAACCCTGGTGGCCGCCCAGGCAGCAAAGAAGGGGGGAGGGCACCTTGCTGCCCTTTCATGGCAGAATCTGTGGTTGTCCTGATGCGTGGGCCTTTTCATGGGGACATTGGGCAATAAAAGTTTGGTGTTTTGGTACTGAATAATTAGAAATTGTAAAAAGTTTAAATTATGTGGTGGTGTAATTAAAAAACAAAACAAAACAAAACCAAGCCCCAAGTGTTTGGCACAGGGAGGTTTAAGTATTGAAGGCCTGTTTTCCTTGCACTGTGGCATTCTATCAAGAAGTGTGCAGGATTTTTTTTTTTTTAAGAAAAGTGTTCGAAGTGAGGGAAACAGGAAACCCAGAGGTGCCCCTGTATTTTGGGGAAGGCCTTAGGAGGTCACTTGGAAATGCTGCTGGCTGTGGGGGAGGGGGGCAGATGGGCTGTGCAGGCTTGTCCTTTGCATTCATGTTCTTGTGTGTAGAAACCCAGCTCGGAGCCATCTCCTGATGTGTAAGAATTTCGCAGACAAACCTTGAGCTAAGCAATGCATTTGTTCCTGAGGAAATGTTTGTCTTAAGCGATGTAAATATCCTATGTATATCTGCTGGACTCTGGCTTCAGGTCGGTTCCCCCAATAGGCTCAGAAGCGACTTGAACAAAACAGTATGTTTTCCTCGTACCTTGTTCTCCTAATCTATGTTAAGGAAATGATATATTTGCCTGGAATACTGCCTTTCTTCAAGATTCATGTCAATCAGTTTTTGGCCCAGGATGACTCACCTGCTGCCAATGTGACCTCAAGGCATGTCGTGGGGGAGGGGCCTGGTGCCATTCCCTGAGACAGTGCCTTTCTTTCCTTAGCTGACTGCTAGTGCCTGTAGAATATCTGGCTAGAGACCAGCAGGGCGTACACCCCGCCTCAAGTCTAAGTCAGCAGCTTTCTCTATCTCATTTATACTTTAATAACAATTGATGACACAAAAGCTCTGAGCGATCAAATCATATCAAATCTTCATTTCAGATTGAAGATGCATTCCATGGTATTGCCATCTTAAGTCTTTCCATTGTTATGGAATACCTGTCCATGTATTCAGGATAGTTTTCAGCCAGGGTGTATAAGTTCCAGTGTGCCAGTCTTGTCATCCTCGTTACATCCATGGCAAAGTGTTGTATTCATGTTGACATTATTGAAAGGGAATTTTTTTTAATTCCTTTTCAAATTATTATCTGGTAATATATACAGAAAAAACTGTGTAATCTTTCGTTTTTATCAGTTTGGACAGCTTGATAGTTGTCTTTAATTTCTTTCCTTTCTCATACTTTAAGATTTTCCGGGCACCGTACATGTACTGCCTCACCCCTAATCTCAGTAATGTGTTCAAAGAACTTCTGTCCTTTATTTGTTTACTTATTTTTTGCAACATTGAATTCGTTTTGACTATGCTGGGTGTCTGCTGCAAGATGGAAGTTGCTAGGACCTCTGGACTGCAGTCTTCCATCTCTTACTGACCTCTTGTTGACCTCTGCAGAATCCTGGTTGGCGGGAGCTTGTTAGTTCCTCGTCCCTTACCAGGACCTCCTGTGGTAAGTGTTTTTCTCTTCTCTGTTGCCTTGTAAGGGTGGATGGTCATTGGCATCCCAAAGCTAGCTAGAAGTCAATTATTTAGGCAGGCTTGTGCATAGATATGGGAGAAGGCAATGGCACCCCACTCCAGTACTCTTGCGTGGAAAATCCCATGGATGGAGGAGCCTGGTAGGCTGCAGTCCATGGGGTCGCTAAGAGTCGGACACCACTGAGCGACTTCACGTTCACTTTTCACTTTCATGCATGGGAGGAGGAAATGGCAACCCACTCCAGTGTTCTTGCCTAGAGAACCCCAGGGACTGCGGGGCCTCGTGGGCTGCCGTCTATGGGGTCGCACAGAGTCGGACACGACTGAAACGACTTAGCAGCAGCAGCGGCGGCAGCAGCAGCAGAAGCAGTGCATCGATATCAAAAGGGCTGCAAACAGTCAGGAAGGATCACATATGTCACCGTGAAACACTACTTCTCCACTTAGCCAAAGCTAACAAAAGATTTCTGTTCTAGGTCAACCTAGAAGAGATCACTTAAGAGGTAAAGAAACTTAAACTCCATTAGCAAAGGCAGTTCGACATCTCAAGAAAACTTGTGCTAGGCACAGAACTCTTTTCTGGGGGTCCACTTTCCCTACACCTGCTTATCCCATTCTGTACCCATTCCTTTGCTTCTCCCATCCTGAAACGGCCACCTGTAAGACAGAACTACTTTGTTTTCCTTCCTCAAGTGCCATTGCATTCCACATACTTTCTTGTAATAACAAGTCATACATTTCCCTTCAGCAACCAAGAACTGACTTTTATATTGGCATTGGCTATAGCCCGCCCCCCTCCCCCCACCCCCAAGAACAGAACAAAACAAAACAAAACAATTGCTTTCTTACATTTAACATGTCAGGATGGTGCCAGACACTATTCATGGAGAGTCAAAAATCTCTTTTGTTTCTGTGTAAAAGGGAGGTCCTTTCAAGTCGTGAATGTTTCAGAACTTTCATTTATTTGGAAATGACCTAGCTATTCAATACACTGTCGTCACAAGGATAGAAACTCGGGTAACCAAAACACCTGGAGAAACGTTTGTTAGTTCAGTTCAGTTCAGTTGCTCAGTCGTGTCTGACTCTTTGGGACCCCGTGGCCTGAAGGACGCCAGGCTTCCGTGTCTGTCACCAGCTCCAGGGGCTTGCTCAAACTCATGTCCATCGAGTCAGTGATGCCATCCAACCATCTTATCCTCTGTCATCCCCTTCTCCTCTGCCTTCAATCAAGACTATGAGAGGCAGATATTTTAGAGTATAATTATTGTAAAGAGTTTGTCTAAAAGCTCATATCACATTTACATTTTTTACTTTTGTTGTTGTCGTTTCCAGGTAGTTTCTTGCTGACAAGCTTGTGACAGATATAACAATAGAGCAATTTTTACCTCAAAAGAAACCTAGGCACTATGAACATGTTGTGCTTAATGTTGTTGACTCTTAGACATGTCTATAATGGAGGAGCAAAACCAAAAATACTAGATATTTAATATTGACCAGTTCCCAGTACACGGGACTCTGACATTCATTTAGGTCAATGTTTTCTTGTATTTCCAGCAGTTTGATTTGGAAGGGCTGCCTTGTCTTGAGACCATTGAAATCAGAACTCAGAACTTGAGCAATATTATCAAAAAACACAGGGCTCACACTGACACATACCTTAATCCAAACAGACAGACAAGACATCTTCCAGGTTTCCGCCTGAGATTTAAAATATTTCTTTGAGCCAGTCTTCTGGGGAGTGGGGGGATGGGGGTGGCAGCGAGGCAGGCTTGGGTAACAAGCTAATTGTTGGTCATTGCATATGCAAAGAACCAGCTTTCCGGGTTCCAAGGAAAAAAGTTTCCTTGGTAACCAACTTTGTCTGGTTCTATAGAATATCATGGCCCTCCTAGGTCAGGTCATCTTGCCTTTCTGTAGTCCTCGTTTTATCCCTAAATCATAGACAGCTTGGATTGTCTCTGTGGGGTGTATGTATTGTCCTCATGTTTGACCTGGCGGCAGCAGAGAGGTCTGAGAGCCTCTCCTGGAACCCGGCGTGGGGACGGGGCTCACCGAGAGCCACTGGTGAAGGTGGGCAGCGCCCCTGGAGCGCGGCAGGGCCGGGGCGAACACGGGCGGCACAGGGCGGGTGTCGGCTCCTGGCGGGGATAGGGGAGGGCTTCCCAGTTGTGCTCTCGGAGATGGCCACTGCAGCTGGAAACGCGCCGGGAGCGCAGCCAGGGTGGGGTAAACCTGGGCTGCACAGGTCGAGATTCCGCTCGCTGTGGGTGGGGGGTCGGTCCCTGTTGTGCTCCCGGGGGTCGCCAATATGGCTGGGAACCCGCCGGGAGCCCGGCAGGGCCGGGGCAAAACCTGGCGGCGCGGGTCGGGGTGGGGTTCCGTTCGCAGTGGGGGTCGGCTCCTGGCGGGGGTGGGGGAGGGCTTTCCAGATGTGCTGTTGGGGGTCGCCATTGCGGCTGGGAATGCCCATTTCGTGAACTCCTGGATCCCCAAGGATCGGCATCCATTGGCCACAGCAGAGGGGTGCGGAACACAGGTAAGGGAACGGGGACTGCCTGGAGCAGGGAACCATGTATTCCACCCTGTGTTGGCACAGTCTCAGAGCTCCCCAACCTGGCGGTCGCAGAAAGGCCTCATCTTTGGGGTCAAGACCTTTACCGCTCCACCCCTCTGCTGAAAAACCTCAGAGTCTGCGCGGTTTTCCCAAGCAGCCTAGTGTCTGCTGGAAGTCCAAGGGACAGAACCCTGAATTCTGGCCAGCTGGCCCAGCCCTGCTTCTGCAACTTGGTAGGCCAGCGGGCCCTGGAGCACCTGCTAGGATGGGAAAGGGAAGGGTACGCGAATTGCACCCTGGTGGCCGCCGAGGCAGCAAAGAAGGGGGGAGGGCACCTTACTGCCCTTTAATGGCAGACAGAATCTGTGGCTGTCCTGCTGCGTGGGCCTTTTCATGGGGACCTTGTGCAATAACAGTTTACCGGTGACCTTAGGGAACTTCCCAGTGTGCTTCTGACAGATGAGGGATGCTGTGGAGTTGGCGGGGCCTCTCAGGACTCCGCTGGGTTTGGCACAATGGAAGAGGGCCTCATCTCCAGGGAAGGCAGGAACCTCAGGCTTCCTCTCCGTTTCGGACTCCGACCACAGGGTCCCTGCAGAGTTGGGACAGGAGAGTCAGGAATCGTCTTGTCTGAGGAAGGGAACTCCGCTTGCCTCTCAAGGCTCAGGCCCCTTGTTGAGCTGTGTGTGGAACCTGCGGGTGTTTCCGGAAATGCACGATGGTGACAGTGCCCCTTCGTGTTGTGCCTTCACCCACTGGGTTGCCTTCGAAGAGGTGTCCGGGCCTCGGGTTCTTTTCAAGAGCAGACAGGGAAATCGGGGTCTTTCGGCATGTGGGACCACCCACGGGGCTAGTCTCAAATTTCCTAGTGAGGCCGGCTTCATCCTGAGGTCTGCTGGGAAGGCCGGGGACCCTTCCAGACAACGCAGGGGGATCGACTCTCCTGTCGCCATCAGGAGGGGAGAAGGGGCTCAGATGAAGTGGGGACGGAACCCTCGGTGTTACCCTCGAGGGAAACCGGCGTGTGGGGGACTTTTGGGGGTTGCATGAAAGGAGTCAGGTACCGTTTCGCACTTCAGGACAGAACCTGGGACTTCCCTTGAGACGCCGTAGCGGGCAAGGGCCTCATCTTGCGAAGACGTTGGGACCATGTGGATTTTCTCGAGTTGCGGCGGGATTCTAGAGTTACGACGGGGATTTCAGGCTTCCTCTTGTGTTGGCCCCGGGAAGCCTAATCTTCCATTCGAGTTGCGAGGGAAAGCTGAGGGTTGCACTCGAGTCACTGCAGGGCCAAAGAGACCTTATCAAGGCGTGTGTCCGGGAACTAATATTCCTCTCCAGGGAAGGCAGGGATCTCGGGGTTGCATTTCAGGCTCCCTTGGGGAGTCAGGCCTCGTCTCGAGGGGAAGCCAAGGACTCCGCTCTCCTCTCGAGTCGCGACGCGGGTCTCTTGGAGCCCACTGAGTGGCCTCAAGGGAGTCCAGCCTACTCTTCAGTTTGGAGAGAGGACCCGGGATTGCTCTCCAGGCCAAGCAGGAATAGAAGGCCCTCAGCTCGCCAGGACGGGGGCGTCTCTGGGGTTTCCTCGAGCTGTGGCGCCAGTGGGGGTTTTCTCCCAAGGCACGACGAGGATCTCAGGGAGCCTCTCGTGCGGCGCCAGGGAAGTCAGGTCTCCATGCGCGTGGCGAGGGGGAGCGCGTCCTGGCTCTCGAGTCACGGGAGGGGACTAGGGCCTCGAGACGCGTTGAAGAAGGACTCTCAAGGTCTTTCTCGGGGGGCAGCGGGAAACCCTCGTTTCCCTCGCCTTCTGCCGGGGACCTTAGGGAACTTCCCAGGGTGCCTCTGAGAGGCGAGGGATCCTGTGGAGTTGGCGGGGCCTCTCGGGACTCCGCTGGGACTGGCGCAACGGAAGAGGGCCTCACCTCGAGGGGAGGCAGGAACCTCAGGCTTCCTCTCCGTTTCGGCTCCGACCACAGGGTCCCTGCAGAGTTGGGACAGGAGAGTCTTGCCTCGTCTTGTCTGAGGAAGGGAACCCCGCTTGCCTCTCGAGTTGTCAGGGGTTTTCAGGCCCCTGGTCGAGCTGTGTGTGGAACCCGCGTGTCTTTCCGGATGATGCACAGGGGTGGCAGTGCCCCTTCGTGTTGTGCCTTCACCCACAGGGTTGCCTTCGAAGAGGGGTCCGGGCCTCGGGTCCTTCTCAAAAGCAGACCGGGGAATCGGGGCCATTTGGCATGTGGCACCACCCACGTGGCTCATCTCAAATTTCCATGTGAGACCGGCCTCATCCTGAGGTGCACCGGGAAGGCCGGGAACCCCTTCTGAACCACGCAGGGGAATCGACTCTCCTGTCGTGATCAGGAGGGGAGAACGGGCTCAGATGAAGCTGTGCCGGGACTCTCGGTGTTCCCTCGAGGGTACCAGGCGTGTCGGGGAGCTTTTGAGGGTCGCACGAAGGGTGTCAGGTACTGTTTCGCACTTCAGGGCGGAACATGGGACTTCCCTTGAGACGCTGTAGTGGGCAAGGGCCTCATCTTGCGAAGACGTTGGAACCACGTGTTTTTTCTCGAGTTGCGGCGGGATTCTTGAGTGACGATGGGGATTACAGGCTTCCTCCTCTGTTGGCCCTGGGAAGCCCAGTCTTCCATTCGATTGGCGAGGGAAAGCTGGGGGTTGCGCTCGAATCACTGCAGGGCCAAAGAGACCTCATCTAGGCTTGTGTCCAGGACCTAATGTTACTCTCCAGGGAAGGCAGGGATCTCGGGGTTGCATTCCAGGATCCCCCTGGGTGTCAGGCCTCGTCTCGAGGGGAAGCAAAGGACTCCGCTGTCCTCCCGAGTCGCGACGCGGATCTCTTGGAGCCCCCTAGTGGCGTCAATGGAGTCAAGCCTCCTCTTCATTTTGGAGAGAGGGCTCGGGATTGTTCTCCAGGCCATGCAGGAAAAGAAGGCCCTTCACCTCGCGAGGACGGGGGCGTCTCAGGGGTTTCCTCGAGCTGCGGCGCCCGTGGGGGTTTTCTCCCGAGGCACGACGAGGATCATGGAGCCTCTCGTGCGGCGCCAGGGAAGTCAGGTCTCACTGCGCGTAGCGAGGAGGAGCGCGTTTTGGCTCTCGAGTAATGGGAGGGGACTAGGGCCTCAAGACGCGTTGAAGAGGGACTCTCGAGGTCTTTCTCGGGTTGTGGCGGGAAAAAGTCGTTTCCCTCGACTTCTGCCGGGGACCTTAGGGAACTTCCCAGGGTGTCTCTGAGAGTTGAGGGATACTGTGGAGTTGGCGGTGCCTCTCGGGACTCCGCTGGGTTTGTCGCAATGGAAGAGGGGCTCATCTCGAGGGGAGGGAGGAACCTCAGACTTCCTCTCTGTTTCAGACTCCGACATCAGGGTCCCTGCAGAGTTGGGACAGGAGAGTCAGGCTACGTCTTTTCTGAGGAATGGAACTCCGCTTGCCTCTCGAGTTGTTCATGGGGTTTCAGGCCCCTTGTCAAACTGTGTGTGGAATCTGCAGGTTTTTCCAGACGATGCACGGGGGTGTCAGTGACCCTTCGTTTTGTGTCTTCATCCACAGGGTTGCCTTCGAAAAGGTGTCCGGGCATCGGGTTCTTATGAAGAGCGGACCGGGATATCGGGGTCGTTCAGCATTTGGCACCACCCACGTGGGTTGTCTCGAATTTCCTCATGAAACCGGCCTCATCCTGAAGTGTGCCGCGAAGGTCATGAAACTCTTCCAGACAAAGCAGAGGAATCGACCCTCCTGTGGCGATCAGGAGGGGAGAAGTGGCTCAGATGAAGTGCTGCTGGGAACCTCGGTGTTTCCCTCAAGTGAGACAGGTATGTCGGGTAACTTTTGGGGTCGCATAAAGCGTTCCAAGTACCGTTTCGCTCTTCAAAATGGAACGTTGGACTTCTCTTGGGGTGCTCCAGCGGGCATGGGCCTCATCTTGGAATGACTGCGGAACCACTTTGTTTTTCTCGAGTTGCGGTGGGATATTTGAGTTACCACAGGGAATTCATGCTTCCTCTTGTGTTGGCCCACAAAAGTCTTATCTTCCATTCGAGATTCGAGGAAGAGCTGGAGGTGCGCTCTAGTCACTGAAGGCAAAAGAGACCCCACCAAGGCTTGTGTGCAGGACCTAATGTTCATGTCAAGGCTCGACAGAAATCTCGGGGTTGCATTCCAGACTCACCTTGGAGGCAGGCCTCGTCTCGAGAGGAAGCAAAGGACTCTGCTCTCCTCTCGAGTCGGACGGGTATGTCTTGGAGCCCACTGAGTGGCTTAAAGGGAGTCAAACCTCCTCTGGTGTTTGGAGGGAGGACACGGGATTGCTCTCCAGGGAATGCATGAAATGAAGGCCCTCATCTCCCAATGACTGGGGCGTCTCGTAGGTTTTCTCGAGCTGTGGCGCTAGTGTGGGGTTTCTCACGAAGTAAGACTGGGAGCTCAGTGAGCCTCTCACGTGGTGCCAGGGCAGTCAGGTCTCTATGCACGTGGTGAGAGGGAGCCTGTCATTGTTCTCGAGTCATGGTAGGGGAATTGGGCCTGAAGACGTGTTAAAGAAGGACTCTCGAGGTCTTTCCTGGGTTGCAGCAGGAAACCCTGGGTTCCATCGACTTGTGCCAGTGACCTCAGGAAGCTTCTCAGCGTGCCTCTGAGAAGTCAGGGTCACTGTGGAGTTGGGAGGGGCCTCTCGGAACTCCACTGGGTTTGGTGCAATGGAAGAGGGCCTCATGACAAGTTGAGGCAGGAACCTCAGGGTTCCTCTCCTGGCTTCGAATGCGCCGGATCTGACTCGGATCGCAGAGTCCCTGCAGAGTTGGGACAGGAGAGTCAGGCCTCGTCTTGTGTGGAGGAATGGAACTCCGCTTGACTCTCGCGTTGTTCATGGGGTGACAGGCCACTTGTCGATTTGTATGTGGAACTTGCGGGTTTTTCTGGACGATGCACCGGGGTGTCACTGCCCCTTCGTGTTGTGCCTTGATCCACAGGATTGCCTTCGAGTTGGGTTCTGCCATCGGGTTCTTATCAAGAGCAGACCAGGGAATTGGGGTCTTTTGGCATGCCGCACGACCCACGAGGCTATGTCTCAAATTTCCTCGTGAGACTGGCCTCATCTTGATGTGCGCCAGGAAGGTCGGGAATGCCTTCCAGACAAAGCAGGGGAATCGAACCTCCTGTCGCGATCAAGAGGGGAGAAGAGTCTCAGATGAAGTGGTGCCGGGAACTTCGGTGTTCTCCTCAAGTGAGAATGGTATGTCGGGGAACTTTTGGGGTCGCATCAAGGGTTCCAAGTAACTTTTCGCTGTTCAATAAGGAACGTGGGACTTCTCTTGAGACGCTGTAGCGGGCAAGAGCCTCATCTTTCGATGACGGGGGAACCACGTGGTTTTTCTTGTGTTGCGGCGGGATTCTCGAGTTACGACGGGGAATTCAGGCTTCCTCTTCAACTGGCCCAGGGAAGTCCAGTTTTCATTCGAATTGCGAGTTAGAACTGGGGATTGCTCTCGAGACACTGCAGGGCCAAATAGACCTCATCTAGGCTTGTGTCCAGGACCTAATGTTCCTCTGCTGGGGGGACAGCGATCTCGGCATTGCATTCTCGACTCACCCGGGGAATCAGGCCTCGTCTCGAAGGGAAGCCAAGGACACCGCTCTCCTGTCAAGTCGCGACGGGTATATCTTGGAGCTCACTGTGTGGCCTAAAATGAGTCAAGCCTCCTGTGGAGTTTGGAGAGAGGACTCAGGATTGCTCTCCAGGCCATACAGCAAAAGAAGGCCCTCATCTCGTGAGGACTGGGGCGTCTCGTGGGTATTCTCGAGCTGCGGCTCCAGTGTGGTGTTGCTCACGAGGTATAATGGGGAGCTCAGGGAGCCTCCCCTGTGGCGCCAGGGAAGTCAGGTTTCTATGCGCATGGCTAGGGGGAGCGCGTCATTGCTCTCGAGACATGGTAGGGGAATCGCGCCTCAAGATGCGTTGAAGAAGGACTCTAGAGGTCTTTTACGGGTTGGGGCAGGAAACCCTTGGTTCCCTCGACTTGTGCCGGTGATCTCAGGAAGGTCTAAGGGTGCCTCTGAGAAGTCAGGGATACTGTGCAGTTGGGAGGGGACTCTTGGGACTCCACTGGGTTCGGTGCAATGGAAGAGGGCCTCATCTCGAGTGGAGGCAGGAAACTCATGTTTCCTCTCCTGACTTCCCCTGGGCCAGATCTGACTCGGATCGCAGTTTCGCTGCAGAGTTCGAACAGGAGAGTCAGGCCTCGTCTTGTGTGGAGGAATGGAACTCTGCTTGCCTCTCCAGTTGTTCACGGGGTGACAGGTCACTTCTCGAGCTGTGTGTGGTACCTGCGGGTTTCTCAGGACGATACCCGGGGGTGTCAGTGCCCCTTCGTGTTGTGCCTTCATCAAAAGGGTTATCTTCAAAGAGGTGTCCGGGCATTGGGATCTTATCAAGAGTGAACCGGGAAATCGGGGTCTTTCGGCATGTGTCACCATCCACGAGGCTATGTCTCGAATATCCTCGTGAGACCGGCCTCATCCTGAGATGCACCGGGAAAGGCGGGAACCCCTTCAAGACAAAACAGGGGAATCGACCCTCCTGTCGCGATCAGGAGGGGAGAAGGGGCCCAGATGTAGTGGTGCCGGGAACCTCGATGTTCTCCTCGAGTCAGACCTGTGTGTCGAGGAACTTTTGAGGTCGCATCAAGGGTGCCGATACCGTTTCGCACTTCAAGACGGAACGTGGGACTTCTCTTGAGACGCTGTAGGGGGCAAGGGCCTCATCTTGCGATGACGGGGGAACCACGTAGCGTTTCTCGAGTTGTGGCGGGATTCTCGAGTTTCGACGGGGAATACAGTCTTCCTCATGTGTTGGCCCAGGGAAGTCCTATCTTCCATTCGAGTTTCAAGGGAGAGCTGGGGATTGCCCTCGAGTCACTGCAGGGCAAAATAGACCTCATCTAGGCTTGTGTCCAGGACTTAATGTTCATCCCTAGGGGCGACAGGGATATCGGGCCTGCATACCAGACTCACCCGGGGAATCAGGCCTCGTCTCGAGGGGAAGCAAAGAACTCCGCTGTCCTTTTGAGTCGCGATGGGTATCTCTTGGAGCCCACTGTGTGCCCTAAAGGGAGTCAAGCCTCCTGTGCTGTTTGGATAGAGGACTCGGGATTCCTCTCCAGGCCATGCAGGAAAAGAAGGCCCTCATCTCGCGATGACGGCGGCGCCTTGTGGGTTTTCTAGACTGCCGCGCTAGTGCCGGGTTTCTGACGAGGTACGAGAGGGAGCTCAGGGAGCCTCTCGTATGGCGCCAGGGAAGTCAGGTCCCCATGAGATGGCTAGGGGGAGTTCGTCATTGCTCTCGAGTCATGGTAGGGTAATCGGGCCTCAAGACGGGTTGAAGAAGGACTCTCGAGGTCTTTCTCGGGTCACTGCATAAAACCCAGGGTTCCCTTGACTTGTGCCTGCGACCTCAGGGAGCTTCTCAGAGTGCCTCTGAGAAGTCAGGGATACTGTGCAGTTTGGAGGGGCCTCTCGAGACTCCTCTGCATTTGGTGGAATGTAAGAGGGACTCATCTCGAGTTGAAGCAGGAACCTCAGTGTTCCTCTCCATTTCTGACTCAGATCGCAAGGTCCCTGCATGTTGGTACAGGAGAGTCAGGCCTCGTCTTTTCTGGAGGATGGGACTCCTCTTGCCTCTCGAGTTGTTCTCGAGGTGACAGGCCACTTGTCGAGGTGTGTGTGTAACCTGCCCTTTTTTCCGGATGATGCACAAGTGTGTTAGTGCCCCTTCGTGTTGTACCTTCATACTCAAGGCTGCCTTCCAAGAGGTGTCCGAGCGTCGGATTCTTATCAAGAGCGGACCGGGAAATTGGAGTCTTTCAGCAAGTGGCACCACCCACAAAGCTACGTATCGAATTTCCCCATGAGACCGGCCTCATCCTGAGTTGTGTAGGGAAGGTCGGGCCCCCTTGCAGACAAAGCAGGGGAATTGACCCACCGGTCACGATCAGGAGGGGAGAAGGGGCTTAAATGAAGTGGTGCCGGGAACCTCGGTGTTCCCCTTGAGTGAGACCGGTTTGTTGGGGAACTTTGGGGTCGCATCAAGGGCGCCAAGTAGCATTTCCAACTTTAAGATGGAACGTGGGACTTCTCTTGAGACTCTAGCTGGCAAGGGCCTCATATTGCGATGAAGGGGGAACCACATGGTTTTTAAGACTTGAGGCTGAATTCTCGAATTAAGATGGGAAATTCAGACTTCCTCATGTGTTGACCGTGGGAAGCCCAATCTTCCATTCAAATTGTGAGGGAGAGATGGAGGTTGCTCTCGAGTCACTGTAGGGCAAAATAGACCTCATCTAGGCTTGTGTCTAGGACATAATGTTCCACTCCAGGGGCGACAGGGATCTCGGGGTTGCATTCCAAACTCACCCGGGGAGTCAGGCCTCGTCTCCAGGGAAGCAAAGGACTCCGCTCTCCTCTCGAGTCGCACCGGGTATTTCTTGGACCCAACTGAGTGGCCTAAAGGGAGTCAATCCTCCTGTGAAGTTTGGAGAGAGGACCAGGGATTGCTCTCCAGGTCAGGCAGGAAAAGAAGGCCCCCATCTCTCCTTGACGGGGGCATCTTGTGGTTTTTCTCGAACTGCGGCGCCACTGTGGGTTTTCTCACGAGGTACGATGGGGTACTCAGGGAGCCTCTTGTGTGGTACTAGGGAAGTCAGTTTTCCTGCTTGTGGCGAGGGGAGCGCGTCCTTGCCCTGGAGTCATGGTAGGGGAATCGGGCATCAAGAGACGTTGAAAAAGGACTCTCCAAGTCTTTCTCGGGTTACTTCAGGAAACTCTGGGTTCCCTCGACTTGTGCCAGTGACCTCAGGTAGCTTCTCAGGGAGCCTCTGAGAATTCAGGGATACTGTGGTGTTGGGAGGGGCCTCTCGGGACACCACTGAGTTTGGTTCAATGGAAGAGGGCCTCTTCTCTAGTTGAGGCAGGAACCTCAGGGTTCCTCTCCATTTCTGACTCCGATCGCAGGGTCCCTGAAGAGTTGGGCCAGGAGGGTAAGGCCTCGTCTTGTGTGAAGGAATGCAACTTCACTTGCCTCTCGAGTTGTTCACGGGGTGACAGTCCACATTTGGAGCTGTGAGTGGAATCGGCGGGTTTTTCCAGACGATGCATGGGGATGTCAGTGTCCCTTCGTGTTGTGCCTTCATCCACAGGGTTGCCTTCGAAGAGATGTCCGGGCGTCAGGTTCTTATGTAGAGTGGACCGGGAATTCGGGATCTTTCAGCATGTGGCACCAACCATGAGGCTACTTTTCGAATTTCCTCATGAGACCGGCCTCATCCGGAGGTTCGCGGGGAACGTCGGGAACACCTTGCAGACAAAACATGGGAATCGACCCTTCTGTCGCGATCAGGAGGGGTGAAGGGGCTCACAGGAAGTGGTGCCATGAACTTTGGTGTTTCCCTCGAGTGAGACCGGTATGTCAGGGAACTTTGGGGGTCGCATCAAGGGTGCCAAGTACCGTTTTGTACTTCACGATGGAACGTGGGACTTCTCTTGATACGCTGTAGCAGCCAAGGGCCTCATCTTGCAATGACGGGGGAGCCACGTGGTTTTTCTCGAGTTGCGGCGGGATTCTCGAGTTACGACGGGGATTTCAGGCTTCCTCTTGTGTTGGGCCAGGGAAGTCCAATCATCCATTCGAGTTGCGAGGGAGAGCTGGGGGTTGCGCTCGAGTCACTGCAGGGCAAAGGAGACCTCATCTAGGCTTGTTTCCAGGACCTAATGTTCCTCTCCAAGGGCCACAGGGATCTCAGGTTTGCATTCCAGACTCACCCAGGGAGTCAGGCCTCATGTCGAAGGGAAGCAAAGGACTCCACTCTCCTTTCGAGTTGCGACGGGCACCTCTTGGAGCCCACTTTGTGGCCTAAAGGGAGTCAAGCCTCCTGTGAAGTTTGGAGAGAGGACTTGGGACTGCTCTCCAGGCCATGCAGGAAAAGATGGCCCTCATCTCGCGATGACGGAGGGGTCTTGTGTGTTTTCTCGAGCTGCGGCGCCAGTGTGGGGTTTCACACGAGGTACGACAGGGAGCTCAGGGAGCCTCTCCTGTGGTGCCAGGGAAGTCAGGTCTCCATGTGCGTGGCGAGGGGGAGCGCGTTATTGCTCTCGAGCCATGGTAGGGGAATCTGACCTCAAGACGCATTGAAGAAGGACTCTTGAGGTCTTTCTTCGGTTGTGGCAGGAAACCCTTATTTCCCTCGACGTTTGCTGGTGGCCTCAAGGAGCTTCTCAGAATGCCTATGAGAAGTCAGGGATACTGTGGAGATGGGAGCGGCCTCTCGGGACTCCACTGGGTTTGTTTTAATGGAAGAGGGCCTCATCTCGGGTTGAGGCAGGAACCTCAGGTTTCCTCTCCATTTCTGACTCAGATCGAAGCGTGCCTGCAGAGTTGGGATTGTATACTCAGGCCTCGTCTTGTCTGAGGAAGGGAACTCCGCTTGCCTCTCTCGTTGTTTAAGGGGTGACAGGCCAGTTGTGGAGCTGTATGTGGATCCTGTGGGATTTTCCAGACGATGAACAGGGTTGCCAGTGCCCCCTCGTGTAGTGCCTTCATCCACAGGGTTGCCTTAGAAGAGGTGTCCGGGCATCGGTTTCTTATCAAGAGCAAGACCGAGAAATCGGGGTCTTTCGGCACGTGGCACCAACACGAGGCTACGTCTCGAATTTCTTCGTGAGACTGGCCTCATCCTGAGGTGCGCCATGAAGGTCGGGAACCCCTTCTAGACAAAGCAGGGGAATCGACCTTCCTGCCGTGATCAGGAGGGGAGAAGGGGCTCAAATCAAGTGGTGCCAGGAACTTCGGTGTTCCCTTGGAGTGAGACCGGTATATTGGGGAACTTTTTGGGTCGCATCAAGGGTGCCAAGTAGCATTTCGAACTTTATGACGAAACATGGGACTTCTCTTGAGACTCTGTAGCGGGCAAAGGCCTCATATTGCGATGAATGGGGAACCACGTGGTTTTTAAGAGTTGCGGCGGGATTCTCGAGTTACAGCGGGAAATTCAGACTTCCTCTTGTGTTGGCCCAGTGAAGACTAATCTTCCATTCGAATTGCGAGGGAGAGATGGGTGTTGCTCTCGAGTCACTGTAGGGCAAAATAGACCTCATCTAGGCTTTTGTCCAGGACATAATGTTCCTCTCCAGGGGCAACAGGGATCTCGGGGTTGCATTCCAGACTCACCCGAGGTAAGGCCTCGTCTCGAGGGGAAACAAAGTACTCTGCTCTCCTCTCAAGTCACGACAGGTATCTCTTGGAGCCCATTGAGTGGCCTAAAGGGAGAAAGCCTCCTGTGAAGTTTGGTAAAAGGACCAGGGATTGCTCTCCAGTTCAGGCAGGAAAAGAAGTCCCCAATCTCGCGATGACCGTGGCGTCTCGTGGGTTTTCCCGAGCTGTGGCGCCAGTGTGGGGTTTCTCATGAGGTATGACGGGGAGCTCAGGGAGCCTCTCGTGTGGCACCAGGGAAGTCAAGTCTCCACGCGAGTGGCGAGGGGGAACGCGTCATTGCTCTCGAGTCATGGTAGGGGAATCGGGATTCAAGATGCGTTGAAGGAGGATTTTCGAGGTCTTTCTCGGGTTGCGTCAGGAAACTCTGTGTTCCCTCGACTTGTGCCAGTGACCTCAGGGAGCTTCTAAGGGTGCCTCTGAGAAGTCGCGATACTGTGGATTTGGGAGGGGCCTCTCGGGCCTCCACTGTTTTTGGTGTAATGGAAGAGGGCCTCATCTCGAGTGGAATCAGGAACCTCAGGGTTCCTCTCCATTTCGGACTCCGATCGCAGGGTCCCTTCAGAGTTGGGACCGGAGAGTCAGGCCTCGTCTTGAGTGGAGGAATGGAACTCTGCTTGCCTCTCGAGTTGTTCATGGGATGACAGGCCTCTTGTCGAGCTGTATGTGGAACCTGCGGCTTTTACCGAATGATGCACGGGAGTGTCAGTGACCCTTCGTTTTGTGCCTTCGTCCACAGGGTTGCCTTCGAAGAGGTGTCCGGGCATCAGGTTCTTCTCAAGAGTGGGCCGGGAAATCGGGGGCGTTCGGCATGTGGCCCCACCCAAGTGGCTCGTCTCGAATTTCCTCGTGAGACCGGCCTCATCCTGAGGTGCGCCGGGAAGGCCGGGAACCCCTTACAGACCACGCAGGGGAATCGCCTCTCCTGTCGCGATCAGGAGGGGAGAAGGGGCTCAGAGGAAGCGGTGCCGGGACCCTCGGTGTTCCCCTTGGGGGAACCCGGCGTGTCGGGGGATTCTTGGGGGTCGCAGGAAGGCTGTCAGGGACCGTTTCGCCCTTCAGGGCAGAACAGGGGACTTCCCTTGAGACGCCGTGGCGGGCAAGGGCCTCATCTTGCCAAAAGGTGGGAACCACGTGGTTTTTCTCTAGTTGCGGCGGCATTCTCGAGTTACGACGGGGATCTCAGCCTTCCCCTTGGGTTGGCCCTGGGAAGCCCAATCTTCCCCTCGGGTTGCGAGGGAAAGCTGGGGGTTGCGCTCGAGTCACTGCAGGGCCGAAGAGACCTCACCTAGGCGTGTGTCTGAGACCTAATATTCCTCTCCAGGGACGGCAGGGATCTCGGGGTTGCATTCCAGGCTCCCCCGGGGAGTCAGGCCTCGTCTCGAGGGGAAGCCAAGGACACCGCTCTCCTCTCGAGTCGCGACGCGGGTCTCTTGGAGCCCCCTGAGCGGCCTCAAGGGAGTCCAGCCTCCTCTTCCGTTTGGAGAGAGGACCCGGGATTGCTCTCCAGGCCATGCAGGAAAAGAAGGCCCTCAGCTCGCGAGGACGGGGGCGTCTCAGGGGTTTCCTCGAGCTGCGGCGCCCGTGGGGGTTTTCTCCCGAGGCACGACGAGGATCTCAGGGAGCCTCTCGTGCGGCGCCAGGGAAGTCAGGTCTCCATGCGCGTGGCGAGGGGGAGCGCGTCCTGGCTCTCGAGTCACAGGAGGGGACTAGGGCCTCGAGACGCGTTGAAGAAGGACTCTCGAGGTCTTTCTCGGGGGGCGGCGGGAAACCTCCTTTCACTCGCCTTCTGCTGGGGACCTTAGGGAACTTGCCAGGGTGCCTCTGAGAGGCGAGGGATCCTGTGGAGGTGGCGGGGCCCCTCGGGACACCGCTGGCTCTGGTCCAACGGAAGAGGGCCTCACCTCGAGGGGAGGCAGGGACCTCAGGCTTCCTCTCCGCTTTGGACTCAGACCGCAGGGTCCCTGCAGAGTTGGGACAGGAGAGTCAGGCCTCGTCTTGTCTGAGGAAGGGAACCCCGCTGGCCTCTCGAGTTGCTCAGGGGGTCTCAGGCCCCTCGTCGAGCTGTGCGTGGAACCCGCGGGTCTTTGCGGACGATGCACGGGGGTGGCAGCGCCCCTACGTGTTGTGCCTTCACCCACAGGGTTGCCTTCGAAGAGGGGTCCGGGCCTCGGGTCCTTCTCAAGGGCGGACCGGGGAATCGGGGGCGTTCGGCATGTGGCACCACCCACGTGGCTCGTCTCGAATTTCCTCGTGAGACCGGCCTCATCATGAGGTGCGCCGGGAAGGCCGGGAACCCCTTCCAGACCACGCAGGGGAATCGCCTCTCCTGTCGCGATCAGGAGGGGAGAAGGGGCTCAGAGGAAGCGGTGCCGGGACCCTCGGTGTTCCCCTCGGGGGAACCCGGCGAGTCGGGGGACTTTTGGGGGTCGCAGGAAGGCTTTCAGGGACCGTTTTGCCCTTCAGGGCGGAACAGGGGACTTCCCTTGAGACGCCGTCGCGGGCAAGGGCCTCATCTTGCCAAGAGGTGGGAACCACGTGGGTTTTCTCGAGTTGCGGCGGGATTCTCGAGTTACGACGGGGATCTCAGCCTTCCCCTTGGGTTGGCCCTGGGAAGCCCAATCTTCACCTCGGGTTGCGAGGGAAAGCTGGGGGTTGCGCTCGAGTCACTGCAGGGCTGAAGAGACCTCACCTAGGCGTGTGTCCTGGACCTAATATTCCTCTCCAGGGAAGGAAGGGATCTCGGGGTTGCATTCCAGGCTCCACCGGGGAGTCAGGCCTCATCTCGAGGGCAAGCCAAGGACTGCGCTCTCCTCTCGAGTCGCGACGCGGGTCTCTTGGAGCCCCCTGAGCGGACTCAAGGGAGTCCAGCCTCCTCTTCCTTTTGGAGCGAGGACCCGGGATTGCTCTCCAGGCCATGCAGGAAAAGAAGGCCCTCAGCTCGCGAGGACGGGGGCGTCTCAGGGGTTTCCTCGAGCTGCGGCGCCCGTGGGGGTTTTCTCCCGAGGCACGACGAGGATCTCAGGGAGCCTCTCGTGCGGCGCCAGGGAAGTCAGGTCTCCATGCGCGTGGCGAGGGGGAGCGCGTCCTGGCTCTCGAGTCACGGGAGGGGACTAGGGCCTCGAGACGCGTTGAAGAAGGACTCTCGAGGTCCTTCTCGGGGGGCGGCGGGAAACCCTCGTGTCCCTCGCCTTCTGCCGGGGACCTTAGGGAACTTCCCAGGGTGCCTCTGAGAGGCGAGGCATCCTGTGGAGGTGGCGGGGCCCCTCGGGACTCCGCTGGGTCTGGCGCAACGGAAGAGGGCCTCACCTCGAGGGGAGGCAGGAACCTCAGGCTTCCTCTCCGTTTCGGACTCCGACCGCAGGGTCCCTGCAGAGTTGGGACAGGAGAGTCAGGCCTCGTCTTGTCTGAGGAAGGGAACCCCGCTGGCCTCTCGAGTTGCTCAGGGGGTCTCAGGCCCCTCGTCGAGCTGTGTGTGGAACCCGCGGATCTTTGCGGACGATTCACGGGGGTGGCAGTGCCCCTTCGTGTTGTGCCTTCACCCACAGGGTTGCCTTCGAAGAGGGGTCCGGGCCTCGGGTCCTTCTCAAGAGCGGACTGAGGAATCGGGGGCGTTCGGCATGTGGCCCCACCCACATAGCTCGTCTCGAATTTCCTCGTGAGACCGGCCTCATCCTGAGGTGCGCCGGGAAGGCCGGGAACCCCTTCCAAACCACGCAGGGGAATCGCCTCTCCTGTCGCGATCAGGAGGGGAGAAGGGGCTCAGAGGAAGCGGTGCCTGGACCCTCGGTGTTCCCCTCGGGGGACCCCGGCGTGTCGGGGGACTTTTGGGGGTCGCAGGAAGGCTGTCAGGGACCGTTTCGCCCTTCAGGGCCTTCAGGGCGGAACAGGGGACTTCCCTTGAGACGCCGTGGAGGGCAAGGACCTCATCTTGCCAAGAGGTGGGAACCACGTGGGTTTTCTCGAGTTGCGGCGGGATTCTCGAGTTACGACGGGGATCTCAGCCTTCCCCTTGGGTTGGCCCTGGGAAGCCCAATCTTCCCCTCGGGTTGCGAGGGAAAGCTGGGGGTTGCGCTCGAGTCACTGCAGGGCCAAAGAGACCTCATCTAGGCCTGTGTCCAGGACCTAATGCTCCTCTCCAGGGAAGACAACGATCTCGGTGTTGCATCCCATGCTCCCCCGGGGAGTCAGGCCTCGCCTCGAGGGGAAGCTAATGACTCCGCTCTCCTCCCGAGTCGCGACGCGGATATCTTGGTGCCCCCTGAGTGGCCTCAAGGGAGTCCAGCCTCCTCTTCACTTTTGAGAGAGGACTCGTGATTACTCTGCAGGCCAGGCAGGAAAAGAAGGCCCTCACCTCTCGAGGACGGGGGCATCTCAGGGGTTTCCTCGAGCTGCGGCACCCGTGGGGGTTTTCTCCCGAGGCACGACGAGGAACTCAGGGAGCCTCTCGTGCGGTTCCAGGGAAGTCATGTCTCCATGCACGTGGCGAGAAGGAGCGCGTCATTGTTCTCGAGTCATGGGAGGGGACTAGGGCCTCAAGACGCGTTGAAGAAGGACTCTCGATGTCTTTCTCGGGTTGCAGCGGGAAACCCTCGTTTCCCCCAACTTCTGCCGGGGACCTGAGGAAACTTCCCAGGGTGCCTCTGAGAGGTGAGGGACGCTGTGGATTTGGCGGGGCCTCTCGGGACTCCACTGGGTTTGTCGCAATGGAAGAGGGCCTCATCTCGAGTGGAGGCAGGAACCTCAGGCTTCCTCTCCAATTCTGACTCTGATCGTAGTGTCCCTGCAGAGTTGGGACAGGAGAGTCAGGCTATGTCTTTTCTGAGGAATGGAACTCCGCTTGCCTCTCGAGTTGTTCATGGGGTTTCAGGCCCCTTGTCAAACTGTGTGTGGAATCTGCAGGTTTTTCCAGACGATGCATGGGGTTGTCAGTGACCCTTCGTTTTGTGTCTTCATCCACAGGGTTGCCTTCGAAGAGGTGTCCGGGCATCGTGTTCTTATAAAGAGCGGACTGGGAAATCGGGGTCGTTCAGCATTTGGCACCACCCACGTGGCTAGTCTCGAATTTCCTCATGAAACCGGCCTCATCCTGAGGTGTGCCGCGAATGTCATGAAACCCTTCCAGACAAAGCAGAGGAATCGACCCTCCTGTGGCGATCAGGAGGGGAGAAGTGGCTCAGATGAAGTGCTGCTGGGAACCTCGGTGTTTCCCTCAAGTGAGACAGGTATGTCGGGTAACTTTTGGGGTCGCATAACGCGTTCCAAGTACCGTTTCGCTCTTCAAATTGGAACGTGGGACTTCTCTTGGGGTGCTCCAGCGGGCAAGGGCCTCATCTTGGAATGACTGGGGAACCACTTGGTTTTTCTCTAGTTGCGGTGGGATATTTGAGTTACCACAGGGAATTCATGCTTCCTCTTGTGTTGGCCCACAAAAGTCTTATCTTCCATTCGAGATTCGAGGAAGAGCTGGAGGTGCGCTCTAGTCACTGAAGGCAAAAGAGACCCCACCAAGGCTTGTGTGCAGGACCTAATGTTCATGTCAAGGGGCGACAGGAATGTCGGGGTTGCATTCCAGACTCACCCTGGAGTCAGGCCTCGTCTCGAGGGGAAGCAAAGGACTCTGCTCTCCTCTCGAGTCGGACGGGTATGTCTTGGAGCCCACTGAGTGGCTTAAAGGGAGTCAAACCTCCTCTGGTGTTATGAGGGAGGACACGGGATTGCTCTCCAGGCAATGCAGGAAATGAAGGCCCTCATCTCCCGATGACTGGGGCGTCTCGTAGGTTTTCTCGAGCTGTGGCGCTAGTGTGGGGTTTCTCACGAAGTAAGACTGGGAGCTCAGTGAGCCTCTCATGTGGTGCCAGGGCAGTCAGGTCTCTATGCACGTGGTGAGAGGGAGCCCGTCATTGTTCTCGAGTCATGGTAGGGCAATTGGGCCTGAAGACGTGTTAAAGAAGGACTCTCGAGGTCTTTCTTGGGTTGCAGCAGGAAACCCTGGGTTCCATCGACTTGTGCCAGTGACCTCAGGAAGCTTCTCAGCGTGCCTCTGAGAAGTCAGGGTCACTGTGGAGTTGGGAAGGGCCTCTCGGAACTCCACTGGGTTTGGTGCAATGGAAGAGGGCCTCATGACAAGTTGAGGCAGGAACCACAGGGTTCCTCTCCTGGCTTCGAATGCGCCGGATCTGACTCGGATCACAGAGTCCCTGCAGAGTTGGGACAGGAGAGTCAGGCCTCGTCTTGTGTGGAGGAATGGAACTCTGCTTGACTCTCGCGTTGTTCATGGGGTGACAGGCCACTTGTCGATTTGTATGTGGAACTTGCGGGTTTTTCTGGACGATGCACCGGGATGTCACTGCCCCTTCGTGTTGTGCCTTGTTCCACAGGATTGCCTTCGAGTTGGGTTCTGCCATCGGGTTCTTATCAAGAGCGGACCAGGGAATCGGGGTCTTTTGGCATGCCGCACCACCCACGAGGCTATGTCTCGAATTTCCTCGTGAGACTGGCCTCATTTTGATGTGCACCAGGAAGGTCGGGAACGCCTTCCAGACAAAGCAGGGGAATCGAACCTCCTGTCGCGATCAAGAGGGGAGAAGAGTCTCAGATGAAGTGGTGCCGGGAACCTCGGTGTTCTCCTCAAGTGAGACTGGTATGTCAGGGAACTTTTGGGGTCGCATCAAGGGTTCCAAGTAACTTTTCGCTCTTCAATACGGAACGTGGGACTTCTCTTGAGACGCTGTAGCGGGAAAGGGCCTCATCTTTCGATGACGGGGGAACCACGTGGTTTTTCTTGAGTTGTGGTGGGATTCTCGAGTTACAACCGGGAATTCAGGCTTCCTCTTCAACTGGCCCAGGGAAGTCCAGTTTTCATTCGAATTGTGAGTTAGAACTGGGGATTGCTCTCGAGACACTGCAGGGCCAAATAGACCTCATCTAGGCTTGTGTCCAGGACCTAATGTTCCTCTGCTGGGGCGAAAGCGATCTCAGCATTGCATTCTCGACTCACCCGGGGAGTCAGGCCTCGTCTCGAGGGGAAGCCAAGGACACCGCTCTCCTGTCAAGTCGCGACGGGTATATCTTGGAGCTCACTGTGTGGCCTAAAATGAGTCAAGCCTCCTGTGGAGTTTGGAGAGAGGACTCAGGATTGCTCTCCAGGCCATACAGCAAAAGAAGTCCCTCATCTCGTGAGGACTGGGGGGTCTCGTGGGTATTCTCGAGCTGCGGCTCCAGTGTGGTGTTGCTCACGAGGTATAATGGGGAGCTCAGGGAGCCTCTCCTGTGGCGCCAGGGAAGTCAGGTTTCTATGCGCGTGGCTAGGGGGAGCGCGTCATTGCTCTCGAGTCATGGTAGGGGAATGGCACCTCAAGACGCGTTGAAGAAGGACTCTCGAGGTCTTTTACGGGTTGGGGCAGGAAACCCTTGGTTCCCTCGACTTGTGCCGGTGATCTCAGGAAGGTCTAAGGGTGCCTCTGAGAAGTCAGGGATACTGTGCAGTTGGTAGGGGTCTCTCGGGACTCCACTGGGTTCGGTGCAATGGAAGAGGGCCTCATCTCGAGTGGAGGCAGGAAACTCATGTTTCCTCTCCTGACTTCCCCTGGGCCAGATCTGACTCGGATCGCAGTTTCGCTGCAGAGTTCGAACAGGAGAGTCAGGCCTCGTCTTGTGTGGAGGAATGGAACTCTGCTTGCCTCTCCAGTTGTTCACAGGGTGACAGGTCACTTCTCGAGCTGTGTGTGGTACCTGCGGGTTTCTTCAGACGATACCCAGGGGTGTCAGTGCCCCTAAGTGTTGTGCCTTCATCAAAAGGGTTATCTTCAAAGAGGTGTCCGGGCATCAGGATCTTATCAAGAGCGGACCGGGAAATCGGGGTCTTTCGGCATGTGTCACCATCCACGTGGCTATGTCTCGAATATCCTCGTGAGACCGGCCCTCATCCTGAGATGCACCGGGAAAGGTGGGAACGCCTTCCAGACAAAACAGGGGAATCGACCCTCCTGTCGCGATGAGGAGGGGAGAAGGGGCCCAGATGTAGTGGTGCCGGGAACCTCGGTGTTCTCCTCGAGTCAGACTGGTGTGTCGATTAACATTTGAGGGCGCATCAAGGGTGCCAATACCGTTTCGCACTTCAAGACGGAACGTGGGACTTCTCTTGAGACGCTGTAGGGGGCAAGGGCCTCATCTTGGGATGACGGGGGAACCACGTGGCGTTTCTCGAGTTGTGGCGGGATTCTCGAGTTTCGACGGGGAATACAGTCTTCCTCATGTGTTGGGCCAGGGAAGTCCTATCTTCCATTCGAGTTTAAAGGGAGAGCTGGGGATTGCTCTCGAGTCACTGCAGGGCAAAATAGACCTCATCTAGGCTTGTGTCCAGGACTTAATGCTCGTCCCTAGGGGAGACAGGGATCTTGGGGTTGCATACCAGACTCACCCGGGGAATCAGGCCTCGTCTCGAGGGGAAGCAAAGAACTCCTCTGTCCTTTTGAGTCACGATGGGTATCTCTTGGAGCCCACTGTGTGCCCTAAAGGGAGTCAAGCCTCCTGTGCTGTTTGGATAGAGGACTCGGGATTCCTCTCCAGGCCATGCAGGAAAAGAAGGCCCTCATCTCGCGATGATGGCGGCGTCTCGTGGGTTTCTAGACTGCTGCGCTAGTGCCGGGTTTCTGACGAGGTACGAGAGGGAGCTCAGAGAGCCTCTCGTGTGGCGCCAGGGAAGTCAGGTCCCCATGAGATGGCTAGGGGGAGCTCGTCATTGCTCTCGAGTCATGGTAGGGTAATCGGGCCTCAAGACGGGTTGAAGAAGGACTCTCAAGGTCTTTCTCGGATCACTGCATAAAACCCAGGGTTCCCTTGACTTGTGCCTGCGACCTCAGGGAGCTTCTCAGAGTGCCTCTGAGAAGTCAGGGATACTGTGCAGTTTGGAGGGGCCTCTCGAGACTCCTCTGCATTTGGTGGAATGTAAGAGGGACTCATCTCGAGTTGAAGCAGGAACCTCAGTGTTCCTCTCCATTTCTGACTCAGATCGCAAGGTCCCTGCATGTTGGTACAGGAGAGTCAGGCCTCGTCTTTTCTGGAGGATGGGACTCCTCTTGCCTCTCGAGTTGTTCTCGAGGTGACAGGCCACTTGTCGAGCTGTGTATGTAACCTGCCCGTTTTTCCGGATGATGCACAGGTGTGTTAGTGCCCCTTCGTGTTGTACCTTCATACTCAAGGCTGCCTTCCAAGAGGTGTCCGAGCATCGGATTCTTATCAAGAGCAGACCGGGAAATTGGAGTCTTTCAGCAAGTGGCACCGCCCACAAAGCTACGTATCGAATTTCCCCATGAGACCGGCCTCATCCTGAGTTGTGCAGGGAAGGTCGGGCCCCCTTGCAGACAAAGCAGGGGAATCGACCCACCGGTCACGATCAGGAGGGGAGAAGGGGCTTAAATGAAGTGGTGCCGGGAACCTTGGTGTTCCCCTTGAGTGAGACCGGCGTGTTGGGGGAATTTTGGGGTCGCATCAAGGGTGCCAAGTACCGTTTCGCATTTCAAGACGGAACCTGGGACATCTTTTGAAACGCTGTAGCAGGCAAGGGCCTCATCTTGCGATGACGGGAGAACCACGTGGTTTTGCTCGAGTTGCGGCGGGATTCTCGAGTTATGACCGGGAATTTAGGCTTCCTCTTGTTGGCCTTGAAATCCAATCTTCCATTCGGGTTGCGAGGGGGAGCTGGGGATTGCGCTAGAGTCACTGCAGGGCAAAAGAGACCTAATCTAGGCTTGTGTCCAGGATCTAACGTTGCTCTCCAGGGGCGACAGGGATCTCGGGTTTGCATTCCAGACTCATCCAGGGAGTCAGTTCTCACCTCGAGGGTAAGCAAAGAATTCCGCTCTCGTCTCGAGTCGCGATGGGTATCTCTTGGAGCCCACTGTGTGTACTAAAGGGAGTCAAGCCTCCTGTGGAGTTTGGAGAGAGGACTCGGGATTGGACTCCAGGCCATGCAGGAAAAGAAGGCCCTCATCTCGAGATGATGGTGGCGTCTCGTGGGTTTTCTCGAGCTGCGGCGCCAGTATGGGGTGTCTCATGAAGTACCACGGGGATCTCAGGGAGCCTCTTGTGTGGCGCCAGGAAAATCCAGTATTCCATTCGAGTTGCAAGTTAGAACTGGGGATTGCTCTCCAGTCACTGCAGGGCAAAATAGACATCATCTACGCTTGTGTCCAGGACCTAGTGTTCCACTACTGGGCCAACAGGGATCTCAGGGTTGCATTCTCGACTCACCCGGAGAGTCAGGCCTCGTCTTGAGGGGAAAAAAAGGACTCCGCTCTCCTGTCGAGTCGCGACGGGTATCTCTTGGAGCCCACTGCGTGGCGTAAAGGGAGTGAAGCCTCCTATGGAGTTTGGAGATGACTCGGGATTGTTTTCCTGGCCATGCAGGAAAAAAGGTCCTCATCTCGCGATGATGGGGGCATCTCGTGGGTTTTCTCCAGCTGCGGCGCCAGTATCAGATTTCTCACGAGGTACAACGGGGAGCTCAGAGAGCCTCTCGTGTGGTGCTAGGGACGTCAGGTCTCCACGTGTGTGGTTAAGGGGAGTGCGTGATTGCTCTCGAGTCATAGTAGGCGAATCGGGCCTCAAGACACATTGAAGAAGGACTCTTGAGGTCTTTCTCGGGTTGCGGCAGGGAACCCTGGGTTCCCTTGATTTGTGTCGGTGACCTCAGGCAACTTCTAAGGGTGCCTCTGAGAAGTCAGGGACACTGTGGATTTGGGAGGGGCCTTTCGTTACTCAACTGGGTTTGGTGCAATCGAAGAGGGCCTCATCTCGAATGGAGGCAGGAACCTCAGGGGTCCTCTCCATATCTGACTCGGGTCGCAGGGTACCTGCAGAGTATGGACAAGAGAGTCACGCCTCGTCTTCTGTTGAGGAATGGATTTCCCCTTGCCTTTCGAGTTGTTCACGGAGTGACAGGCCACTTGTTTAGCTGAGTGTGGAACCTGCGGGTTTTTCCGGACGATGCACGGGGGTGTCAGTGCCCCTTCGTGTTGTGCCTTCATCCACAGGGTTGCCTTCAAAGATGTTTCCGGGCATCGGGTTCTTTTCAAGAGCGTACCGGAAAATTGGGGTCTTTCAGCATGTGGTACCACCCACGAGGCTACGTCTCGAATTTCCTTGGGAGACCGGCCTCATCCTGAGGTGCGCCGGGAAGGTCGGGAACCCCTTGCAGACAAAGCAGGGGAATCGACCCACCGCTCGCGATCAGAAGGGGAGAAGGGGCTCAGATGAAGTGGTGCCGGGAACCTCGGTGGTCCCCTCGAGTGAGACCGGTATGTCACGGCACTTTTGAGGTCGCATCAAGGGTGCCAAGTACAGTTTCGCACTTCAAGATGGAACGTGGGAATTCTCTGGAGATGCTGTAGCGGGCAAGGGCCTCATATTGCGATGACGAGGGAAACACGTGGTTTTTCTCGAGTTGAGGCGGGATTCTCGAGTTACAACGGGGAATTCAGGCTTCCTCTTGTGTTGGCCCAGGAAGTCCAATCTTCCATTCAACTTGTCAGAGAGAGCTGGGGGTTGCTCTCGAGTCACTTCAGGTCAAAGAGTCCTCATCTAGGCTTGGGTCCAGGACGTAATGTTCCTCTCCAGGGGCGACAGGGATATCGGGGTCGCATTCCAGTCTCACCCGGTGGGTCACACCTCGTCTCGAGTGGAAGCAAAGGACTCCACTATCCTCTCGAGTCGGGACACGTAACTCTTGGAGCCCAATGAGTGGCCTAAAGGGAGTCAAGCGTCCTGTGTAGCTTGGACAGAAGGTTCACACTTGATCTGCATACCATGCAGTTAAAGATGGCCCTCCTCTCGTGATGACGGGGACGTCTCATAGGTTTTCTCGAGCTGCGGCGCAAGTGTGGGGTTTCTCACGAGATATGATGGGGAGTTCAGGGAGCCTCTCGTGCGGCGCCAGAGAAGCCTGACTCCATGCGTGTGGCCAGGCAGATCGCGTCATTGCTCTCGAGTCATGGGAGGGACTAGGGCCTCAAGAGGCATTTAAGAAGAACTCTCAAGGTCTTTCTTGGGTTGGGGTGGGAAACACTCGTTTCCATCGACCTCTACAGGGGACCTTAGGGAACTTCCGAGGTGCCTCTGAGAGGTGAGGGATACTGAGGAGTTAGAGGGGCCTCTCGGGACTCCACTAGGTTTGACGAAATGAAAGAGGGCCTCATCTCGATTGGAGGCAGGAACCTCAGGCTTCCTCTCCATTTCTGACTCCGACCGCAGGGTCCCTGCAGAGTTGGGACAGGAGAGTCAGGCCTCGTCTTGTCTGAGTAACGGAACTCTGCTTGCCTCTTGAGTCGTTCAGGGGGTCTCAGCGCCCTTGACAAGCTGTGTGTGGAACCTGCGGGTGTTTCCAGAAGATGCATGGGGGTGTCAGTGCCCCTTCGTTTGGTGCCTTCCCCCACAGGGTTTCCTTCAAAGAGGTGTCCGGGCATCGGGTTCATTTCAAGAGCGGACCGGGAAATCGGGGTCATTCGGCATGTGGCACCACCCACGTGGCTCATCTCGAATTTCCTCGTGAGACCAGCATCATCCTGAGGTGCGCCGGGAAGGCCGGGAACCCCTTCCAGACAAAGTAGGGGAATCGATTCTCCTGTCGCGATCAGGAGGGGAGATGGGGCTCAGATGAAGTGGTGCCGGGACCCTCGGTGTTCCACTCGAGGGAACCCGGCGTTTCAGGGAACTTTAGGGGTCGCATCAAGGGGCCAAGTACCGTTTCCCACTTCAGGACGGAACATGGGACTTCCCTGGAGACGCTGTAGCGGGCAAGGGCCTCATCCTGTGAAGACGTTGGAACCACGTCGTTTTTCTCGAGTTGCATTGGGATTCTCAAAAACGACAGGAATTTCAGGCTTCCTCTTGGGTTGGCCCTGGGAAGCCCAATCTTCAATTCGAGTTGCGATGGAAAGCTGGGGGTTCTGCTCGAGTCACTACAGGGCCAAAGAGACCTCATCGAGGCGTGTGTCCAGGACCTAATATTCCTCTCAAGGGAAGACAGGGATCACGGGTTTCCATTCCAGACTCCCCCGGGGGGTCAGGACTCGCCTGGAGGGGAAGCAAAGACTCTGCTTTCCTCTCAAGTCGCGACACGGATCTCTTGGAGCCCACTGAGTGGACTCAAGGGTGTCGAGCCTCCTCTTCAGTTTGGAGAGAGGACTCGGGATTGCTCTCCAGGCCAGGCAAGAAAAGAAGGCCCTCATCTCGCGATGACGGGGGCGTCTCATGGGTTTCCTCAGGCTGCTGCGCCCATGGGGGTTTTCTCACGAGGCACGACGAGGACCTCAGGGAGCCTCTCGTGCGGCGCCAGGCAAGTCAGGTCTCCATGCGCATGGCGAGGGGGAGCTGGTCATCACTCTCGAGTCATGGGAAACGGCTAGGTCCTCAAGAGGCGTTGAAGAAGGACTCTCGAGGTCTTTCTCAGGTTGCGGCGGGAAACCCTCGTTTCCCTCGACTTCTGCAGGGGACCTTAGGGAACTTCCCACGGTGCCTCTGAGAGGTGAGGGATGCTGTGTAGTTGGCAGGGCCTCTCGGGACTCTGCTGGGTTCGGCGCAATGGAAGAGGGCCTCATCTCGAGGGGAGGCAGGAACCTCAGGCTTCCTCTCGGATTCGGACTCTGACTGCACGGTCCCTGCAGTGTTGGGAAGGGGAGTCATGCCTCGTCTTGTCTGAGGAATGGAATTCTGGTTGCCTCTCGAGTTGTTCCGGGAGTCTCAGGCCCCTTGTCGAGCTGTGTGTAGACCCCGCGGGTCTTTGCGGACGATGCACGGGGGTGGCAGTGCCCCTTTGTGTTGTGCCTTCACCCACAGGGTTGCCTTCGAAGAGGTGTCCGGGCATTGGGTTCTTATCAAGAGCAGACCGGAAAATCGGAGTCGTTCGGCACGTGGCACCTCACATGTGGCTAGTCTCGAATTTCCTCCTGAGACCGGCCTCATCCTGAGGTGCGCCAGGAAGGCCGGGAACCCCTTCCAGACAAAGCAGAGGAATCGACTCTCCTGTCGCGATCAGGAGGGGAGAAGGGGCTCAGATGAAGTGGTGCCGGGACCCTCGGTGTTCCCCTCGAGGGAACCCAGCGTGTCGGGGAACTTTTGCGGTCGCATCAAGGGTGTCAAGTACCGTTTCGCCCTTCAGGGCGGAACATGGGACTTCCCTGGAGACACCGGGAACTTCGGTGTTCCCCTGGAGTGAGACCGGTATGTTGGGGAACTTTGGGGTCACATCAAGGGTGCCAAGTAGCATTTCGAACTTTAAGATGGAACGTGGGACTTCTCTTGAGACTCTTGCTGGCAAGGGCCTCATATTGCGATGAAGGGGGAACCACATGGTTTTTAAGACTTGAGGCTGAATTCTCGAATTACGATGGGAAATTCAGACTTCCTCTTGTGTTGACCGTGGGAAGACCAATCTTCCATTCAAATTGTGAGGGAGAGATGGAGGTTGCTCGAGTCACTGTAGGGCAAAATAGACCTCATCTAGGTCTTGTGTCTAGGACATAATGTTCCACTCCAGGGGTGACATGGATCTCGGGGTTGCATTCCAAACTCACCCGGGGAGTCAGGCCTCGTCTCCAGGGAAGCAAAGGACTCCGCTCTCCTCTCGAGTCGCACCGGGTATTTCTTGGACCCAACTGAGTGGCCTAAAGGGAGTCAATACTCCTGTGAAGTTTGGAGAGAGGACCAGGAATTGCTCTCCAGGTCAGGCAGGAAAAGAAGGCCCCCATCTCTCCTTGACGGGGGCATCTTGTGGTTTTTCTCGAACTGCGGCGCCACTGTGGGTTTTCTCACGAGGTACGATGGGGTACTCAGGGAACCTCTTGTGCGGTACTAGGGAAGTCAGTTTTCCTGCTTGTGGCGAGGGGAGCGCGTCCTTGCTCTGGAGTCATGGTAGGGGAATCGGGCATCAAGAGACGTTGAAAAAGGACTCTCCAAGTCTTTCTCGGGTTACTTCAGGAAACTCTGGGTTCCCTCGACTTGTGCCAGTGACCTCAGGTAGCTTCTCACGGAGCCTCTGAGAATTCAGGGATACTGTGGTGTTGGGAGGGGCCTCTCGGGACACCACTGAGTTTGGTTCAATGGAAGAGGGCCTCTTCTCTAGTTGAGGCAGGAACCTCAGTGTTCCTCTCCATTTCTGACTCCAATTGCAGGCTCCCTGAAGAGTTGGGACAGGAGAGTAAGGCCTCGTCTTGTGTGAAGGAATGCAACTTCACTTGCCTCTCGAGTTGTTCACGAGGTGACAGTCCACATTTGGAGCTGTGAGTGGAATCTGCGGGTTTTTCTAGACGATGCATGGGGATGTCAGTGTCCCTTCGTGTTGTGCCTTCATCCACAGGGTTGCCTTCAAAGAGATGTCCGGGCGTCAGGTTCTTATGTAGAGTGGACCGGGAATTCGGGATCTTTCAGCATATGGCACCAACCATGAGGCTACTTTTCGAATTTCCTCATGAGACCGGCCTCATCCGGAGGTTCGCGGGGAACGTTGGGAACCCCTTGCAGACAAAACATGGGAATCGACCCTTCTGTCACGATCAGGAGGGGTGAAGGGGCTCACAGGAAGTGGTGCCGTGAACTTTGGTGTTTCCCTCGAGTGAGACCGGTATGTCAGGGAACTTTGGGGGTCGCATCAAGGGTGCCAAGTACCGTTTTGTACTTCAGGATGGAACGTGGGACTTCTCTTGATACGCTGTAGCGGCCAAGGGCCTCATCTTGCGATGACGGGGGAGCCACGTGGTTTTTCTCGAGTTGCGGCGGGATTCTCGAGTTACGACGGGGATTTCAGGCTTCCTCTTGTGTTGGGCCAGGGAAGTCCAATCATCCATTCGAGTTGCGAGGGAGAGCTGGGGGTTGCACTCGAGTCACTGCAGGGCAAAGGAGACCTCATCTAGGCTTGTGTCCAGGACCTAATGTTCCTCTCCAAGGGCCACAGGCATCTCAGGTTTGCATTCCAGACTCACCCAGGGAGTCAGGCCTCGTGTCGAAGGGAAGCAAAGGACTCTGCTCTCCTTTCGAGTTGCGACGGGCACCTCTTGGAGCCCACTTTGTGGCCTAAAGGGAGTCAAGCCTCCTGTGAAGTTTGGAGAGAGGACTTGGGACTGCTCTTCAGGCCATGCAGGAAAAGATGGCCCTCATCTCGCGATGACGGAGGGGTCTTGTGTGTTTTCTCGAGCTGCGGCGCCAGTGTGGGGTTTCACACGAGGTACGACAGGGAGCTCAGGGAGCCTCTCATGTGGCGCCAGGGAAGTCAGGTCTCCATGTGCGTGGCGAGGGGGAGCGCGTTATTGCTCTCGAGCTATGGTAGGGGAATCTGACCTCAAGACGCGTTGAAGAAGGACTCTCGAGGTCTTTCTTCGGTTGTGGCAGGAAACCCTTATTTCCCTCGACGTTTGCCGGTGGCCTCAAGGAGCTTCTCAGAATGCCTATGAGAAGTCAGGGATACTGTGGAGATGGGAGGGGCCTCTCGGGACTCCACTGGGTTTGTTTTAATGGAAGAGGGCCTCATCTCGGGTTGAGGCAGGAACCTCAGGTTTCCTCTCCATTTCTGACTCAGATCAAAGCGTGCCTGCAGAGTTGGGATTGGATACTCAGGCCTCGTCTTGTCTGAGGAAGGGAACTCCGCTTGCCTCTCTCATTGTTTAAGGGGTGACAGGCCAGTTGTGGAGCTGTATGTGGATCCTGTGGGATTTTCCGGACGATGAACAGGGTTGCCAGTGCCCCCTCGTGTAGTGCCTTCATCCACAGGGTTGCCTTAGAAGAGGTGTCCGGGCATCGGGTTCTTATCAAGAGCAAGACCGAGAAATCGGGGTCTTTCGGCATGTGGCACCAACACGAGGCTACGTCTCGAATTTCTTCGTGAGATTGGCCTCATCCTGAGGTGCGCCATGAAGGTCGGGAACCCCTTCTAGACGAAGCAGGGGAATCGACCTTCCTGCCATGATCAGGAGGGGAGAAGGGGCTCAAATGAAGTGGTGCCAGGAACTTCGGTGTTCCCTTGGAGTGAGACCGGTATATTGGGGAACTTTTGGGGTCGCATCAAGGGTGCCAAGTAGCATTTCGAACTTTATGACGAAACATGGGACTTCTCTTGAGACTCTGTAGCGGGCAAAGGCCTCATATTGCGATGAATGGGGAACCACGTGGTTTTTAAGAGTTGCGGCGGGATTCTCGAGTTACAACGGGAAATTCAGACTTCCTCTTGTGTTGGCCCAGTGAAGACCAATCTTCCATTCGAATTGCGAGGGAGAGATGGGTGTTGCTCTCGAGTCACTGTAGGGCAAAATAGACCTCATCTAGGCTTTTGTCCAGGACATAATGTTCCTCTCCAGGGGCAACAGGGATCTCGGGGTTGCATTCCAGACTCACCCAAGGTTAAGGCCTCATCTCGAGGGGAAACAAAGTACTCTGCTCTCCTCTCAAGTCGCGACAGGTATCTCTTGGAGCCCATTGAGTGGCCTAAAGGGAGTAAAGCCTCCTGTGAAGTTTGGAGAAAGGACCAGGGATTGCTCTCCAGGTCAGGCAGGAAAAGATGTCCCCAATCTCGCTATGACGGTGGCGTCTCGTGGGTTTTTCCGAGCTGTGGCGCCAGTGTGGGGTTTCTCACGAGGTATGACGGGGAGCTCAGGGAGCCTCTCATGTGGCGCCAGGGAAGTCAGGTGTCCATGTGCATGGCGAGGGGGAGCGTGTCATTGCTCTCGAGTCATGGTAGGGGAATCCGGCCTCAAGACGCGTTGAAGATGGACTCTTGAGGTCTTTCTCGGGTTGCGGCAGGATACCCTGTGTTCCCTCGACTTGTGCCAGTGAACTCAGGGAGTTGCTCAGGGTGCCTCTGAGAAGACACTGATACTGTGGTGTTGGGAGGTGCCTCTCGGGACTCCACTGCGTTTGGTGCAATGGAAGATTGCCGGGAGCCAGCGAGAGACATTCCACTCGTGACAAATGTCATGAGGAAAGAGTCTCGGCATACGCAAAGGCGGGATCGAGCCTCCGGGAGTTCCCCCGTATATTCTTCAGCATCTACCCCCAAAAACCAAAGTCTGCCTTCTTTATTGCTTTGTTCTCTCACCTCTGACATTACTGGGGATGTCTCCCACCACCATCTCACTCTCTCTGTCAAAGAGCTAACTTACAGCTCCAACTAATAATGTTCCTGTGCAATTAGTAGTGTTTAAATCCAAACCCCTCAGATGGTTTTCTAACTCGCCTGACAAGTTTACCCGGTCTCCTACAGCTATGCATACGATTTTGTACAGTCTCCCAGCCTCGAGACGCACGGGAAGTTTAAGATATTCAAATAGCTTAGAGCCTCTCAGAGAGTTAGAAACTGTCAGAATAAAACTAGTAAAAGATTTCATTGATGAACCAATGCTTTTTGCCAAGTTTCCACATCCCCTGAATTGTATCCTTGAATGTGTGCTAATTAATATAGTTGGTATGTAGAAAAAATAAGTAGTGGCCTTGATGTTGGTAACTTTAGACCCTTAAGGTAATAAATTCTTTTCTTTGTTGTAAACCCATTACACATCCTCCCTATAGGAATGCAATTTTATCTTCGAAAGATGGCGCCAAACCTTAAACAATTACTCTTAGAGAAAATAACTCTTATGGTTGATAAATCTTTGTCAAGAGTCATAAAATGTTAATAGGTCTTCTGGCCAGAAGATGATGTAAATCATCTAAACCATTTTTATACGATAAATCTGCAGAAAAGAAACCCTGGTTTTTGATAAGGATTAAAGACTGCTGACTTTGCATCCCCTATTATCCTCTATGTGTAACTTAGGGTATTAAAACCTGTGTTGAAAATAAAGCTACGGGCCTTGCTCACCAACGCTTGGTCTCCCCATGTCATTATTCCCCTCAATTTTCAGATGAGTGTCCATCTGGAGCGCGGATATCCTCTGCGACCATTTATTTGCCTGGGCTTCGAAGACCCACTCGATAAGGTGTCTAAGGTGGGGCACCTTCCTCTATTCTAGAGGGCACTTGCAGCCTCCGTGGTCAGAGCTAACCTGGTGTCACGGGTTATATTGATTTTCCGCGTAAACCAAGCTACTCAGCTGCTTTTCTCCACTGAATTTTCCTACTGAGCTATCCTCATTCTATTACTCTTTATATCTTTGATGAATAAATAAATATATAAATAGGTCGCCTACTCCATCTTCCCTTCGAATACCCTGGATCAGCTGGGGCTGGACCTCTGCAGGTGGCGCCCGAGACAGGCATTTCGAAGGTAAATCCCCAACCCCATTCCCCCAGTGTTCAGTTTTGGGGACAGATAGGATCCCACTTAGGGGGCTGCAGATCCCCCTGTAGAATAGACAGGGCGAAAGGAGTGGGAAGTGTTGAAGAGTTAGAGAGAAAAAACGGTTTCTAAAAAGGCTGACAAAAAAGGCCTAATCTTTAGATAGCTAAAAGCAAAATCTTTTACTATCCTTAAGTTTCTGACATGGGCAACACTGAATCAAATGAAAGACAGCTCTTTATAGGAGTAATTTTACAGTTATTAAGTAAAAGAAGAATCAAGCTTAAAAAATCTTCCATTCAATCATTTTTTACATTTGTACAAGACCACTGCCCTTGGTTTCTACAACAAGGCACTGTTAACCTCGATATCTTGAAAAAACTAGGAAAACAGCTAAGAGCTTATTGTGCTCAGCAAGGTTTGGAAAAAATCCCTACTTATACCTTTCCTCTGTGGAATATGACTAGAGATGTTTTAGATCCAGCTCATGAATTTGAAAAGGTACCTGTTAAAGAGGAAAGTAAAGTTGGAAAAGTACCTGTTAAACAAAAAAGCAAATCTGAAAAGGTACCTGTTATAAAGAAAAGTGAAAATGAAGAGGCTATACCTAGCTATCGACAGCTAAATGAATGGCTAGCCGCTATGACTGCCAATGAGCATGTAAAAGATAGGGATGAAAAGAAAGATCAGCTCTCCCCTCAATTTGAAAAAGGTTTAGAGGAAACAGCAGCTCGATGCCATTCTGATGAGGATTTTTTTTTTTTTAAGCTAAAGATGCTCCTAAAAGTTTAAGAAAACATCCCTAATCAGACCATCCGCTCCTAGGAGGTTGAGGGAAACATCCCCGATCAGACAGTTCGTAAGATTTAGTTACCAAACAGTTAAAGGATCTCCGGAACAGAAGAGGAAAACTTCGGGACGCTCCCATCCCCCTATGCCTCCTCCTCCATGTCGGGGTAAAGGGCCACCGCTAGGAGTTTCCCGGAGAAGGATTTTCTCTAGTCCCAAGGATGAACTTGATCCTCACATTGAGGCTTCTTTTCTAGTCCCCTCTGCAGTTTAGCCAGGGTAAAGAGGTTACAAAATAAATAAAAATATTCTCTAAAATTAAAAAAAAATTAAAAATGGATTTCTCTGCATCTAAGAATAGACAAATATTTATTGACTGTGGAATATGATTAGAAATGTCCTGGACCTCCGTCACGAGGCTGTTAAATAGACTATGGGGGAGGCTATAGAGGTGGATGGTGGTGAGTCTCCATTTACTGCACAGATCATATTTTCTGCCATTGAAGAAAAAAAAAAAGGAGGGAGAAAGTGGTCTACCTCCCGAGGAAGGAGAGGGCTTACAGGACGCTGCGGCCGAGAGCCCTGGCGAGCTCCCTCCCCCTCTGCGCAAACCTTTAAAAAACTTATCCACCACTTTCTGATTTAAGGCGACTGCCACCGCCTTCGATTGTGCCTCCCAGGACCCAGGAGTTCCCCACTTTGCCCCCAAAGCCTCCCAAAGTGTTGCCTAAGACTGAGGAAGATAAAAAGTTTTTTAAACAAAGGAGCTTTTAGTACACAATATGCAGAGTGTGCTCCTTGGAGAAAACTCCCTCAGGGGGGTCTCACCCAGGCTAGGAGAAAAGCGAAAAGGCAAGGAGATTTAATAACAATATTAACCCCTGATGTGCCGCTTACTCCAATTCCAACCGGAGTGGCTGGCCCCCTATCTGAGGACATTGTAAGATTTGTCCTGGGGCGTAGCTCGCTTTCTTTTAAAAAAAAAAATTAAATAAAAAAAAAAGAAAGAAAAGAAATTTCGCTGGTGCATGGTGTAGTAGATTCTGATGATATTGAGAAATTAAAGTCTTGATCTCACTGCCTATCAAAACTGTACAAATTAATAAAGGTCAAAGAGTAACACAGCTTTTACTTTTACCTTACTATCAGACAAGGAAAAACTTGACTTCTCAATCTAAGAGCCACAAAACATTTGGATCTAGTGATCTAGCCTTTTGGGTGCAGGAAATTACAGTTCCAAGGCCTTTAAAAGATCTTTTAATTCAAGAGAATAAAACGCCAGGGCTATTAGACACAGGAACAGACGTCTCTTAACATTGCTGGGAAAGACTGGCCCAGCTCCTGGCCAACACATAATACTGAAAATGAGTTGGTGGGATTAGCGAAAGTGGTATGTGGGGTGGAGATGCTGTACAGGTGGTACATTTAACAATACTTTATATATTGTTATAAATACATAATATAAATGTATTTGCCTAATTACAGTTTGCCTAATTAGGTATGGGTATAAATAAAATATAATAAAGGTATACCTAATTCTATTTATAGATCTATACTTAATTAATTTGTATATAAATTAATATGTATACTATATACACACACACATATATATACTGTATAATTAAATATATATGGCAGTAATATAATGTGTGTGTGGCTGATATTAATTGGTATGGATTGATGTGCTGTGATGATATATGTTCTATATACTGTATAATTATAAATGTGTGACATGTATTATTACAGTATATTGGTTTGTGTTGGTTGGTATTAGCTGTGTATGTGTTGTATTGTTGTAATATATATTAATTAATATATTAATTATAAAGATTAATTCAAGTATATTGATTTATATATATTATATGTCAATAACTTTATACTTGTTGCCATATATAAATACATATATAAATGCATTTTGCATTTAGGTCTATCTGTATACCTGTATACCAAAATGAGATAAGGAGGTTATACATTTATTACTTAAATTTATACAGAGACCTAAACTAAACATTAGACCTAAATTAACATATCCATAGGGAAACAGCTAGACAAATAGTGAAGTTATGTTCCAATTGTAATTAATCACTTAAACGTAAACACACAGGGGCAGACTACAATGATGAGACACTAGATGCCTGAATTACAGGCTACGACTCCGCCCCTGGTCAAGTAAAAAGGCCTCCTTACGGGAGAGTGAAAAAGGCCAGATGTGCTGCTAACTTGTGGGAGAGTGTATGCTTGTATATTTCTACAGAATGCAGATTCTCCGGTTTGGATCTCAGACAAATTCGTCATGTCACATTCCCCAAAGACCAGGTTCGCGGCGCGCGCACTCGCTCGCTCCCCCTCCCCCAGCCAGCTCTCGCCTCCGCGCCACCAGCAGCGCCTCGCACCCACCTCTCTGCACCCCGTGACCTAGAGCAAAGAAGTCTGTGCAGCGAGTGAGGGCCAGAGAGGAAAGCGCGCTTGCGGAGTGCCGTCCAGACCAGCGTGGCCCCACCGGCGAGAGGGGACCGCCCTGAGCCCAAGCGGTGGCGGCTAGCCCTAAACCACGAACCCTGCCCCTCCGCCCACCATAGGCGCCTTGGCCCACAGCCTGCCGCTCGCGTTCTGCCTCCTGATGCTGGGGACACTGCTCCCCCGGGCTGACGCCTACAGCTGCTCCCTGGTTCATCTTGTTTAAACCCTCAATATAATGTTTGCTCCTTTGTAATGCTACAACATCCACCTTATCTTATGATGTAACCACTTATTGAATTATGGTCTTGCTGTATTACAACAACTACAGGATTTAATGCAAACACGACGGTTTGTGGGCTTACTTATCTTGGGAACAGCAGCTTTGATAAGTGCAATCACTTCTGTTACTGTGGCAGCAATATCATTGACTCAACAAGTACATACTGCTCAATATGTTGATTCTATGTCCACAAATGTTTCTTTAACATTGGCAACACAGGAAGCTATAGAGAGAAAATTAGAAATGAGGGTAGACGCCCTAGAGGAAGCAGTAATACATATTGGGACTGAATTGCAGGCTTTAAAGGTGAAAATGGCATTGTCTTGTCATGCTGACTATCGGTGGATATGTGTAACACCCCTGAAAGTAAATGAGACAGATTTTGAATGGGAAAAGATTAAAAACCATATTTCAGGTATCTGGAACAGCTCTGACATTGGTTGAGACGTAGGGAAACTTCACTATCAAATAGCAACCATGGAGCACTCCCGATTAGATTTTACTGCTGCTGGAACAGCAAATGATTTCTTCCATACTTTCCCTAACTACATCTCAGGAAAGAATATTCTGTCTAATGTCTTTAGCTATGCTGCGGTGGCTGCTTTAATTCTGCTTCTCATAATCATTCTTCCTTGTATTGTCAGGATTCTTCGGCAGAGTATTCAGAGGCTCGCGACTGAGCTACATCTGGCTGTTTTAAGAAATACAAAACGGGGAGATGCCGGGAGCCGGCGAGAGACATTCCACTCGTGACAAAGGTCATGAGGAAGGAGGCTGGGCATACACAAAGGCGGGATCGAGCCTCGGGAGTCCTCCCGGATATTCTTGAGCATCTACCCCCCAAAACCAGAGTCTGCCTACTTTATTGCTTTGTGCTCTCCCCTCTGACTTTACTGGGGGCTGTCCCCCACCACCATCTCACTCTCTCTGTCAAAGAGCTAACTTACAGCTCCAATTAATAAAGTTCCTGGGCAATTAGGAGTGTTTAAATCCAAACACGTCAGATGGCTCTCTAACTCGCCTGACAAGTTTACCCGGTCTCCTACAGCAATGCATACAATTGTTTACAGTCTCCGAGCCTCGAGAGGCACGGGAAGCTTAAGATATTCAAATAGCTTAGAGCCTCTCAGAGAGTTAGAAACTGTCAGAATAAAACTAGTAAAAGATTTCATTGATGAACCAATGCTTGTTGCCAAGTTTCCACATCCCCTGAATTGTATCCTTGAATGTGTATTAATTAATATAGTTGGTATGCAGAAGAAATAAGTAGTGGCCTTGGTGTTACTAACTTTAGACCCTTAAGGTAATAAATTATTTCCTTTGTTGTAAGCCCATTACACATCTGCCCTATAGGAATGCAATTTTATCTTCGAAAGATGGAGCCAAACCTTAAAATAATTACTCTTAGAGAAAATAAGTCTTACGGTTGATAAGTCTTTGTCAAGAGACATAAAATGTTAATAGGTCTTCTGGCTAGAAGATGATGTAAATCACCTAAACCATTTGTATACGATACATTTGCAGGACAGAAACTCTGGTTTTTGATAAGGATCAAAGGCTGCTGTCTTTGCATCCCCATTATCCTCTATGTGTAACTTAGGGTATAAAAACCCCTGTTGAAAATAAAGCTACGGGCTTTGATTGCCAACGCTTAGTCTCCTAATGTCATTCTTCCCCTCAATTTTCAGATGAGTGTCCATCTGGAGCGCGGATATCCTCTGCGACCATTTATTTGCCTGGGCTTCGAAGACCACTTGAGAAGGTGTCTAAGGTGGGGCACTTTTCGCTATTCGAGAGGGAGCCTGCGGCCTCCGTGGTCAGAGCTAACCTGGTGTCACGGGTTATACTGATTTTCCGCATAAACCAAGCTACTCAGCTTCTTTTCTCCACTAAATTTTCCTACTGAGCTATCCTCATTCTATTACTCTTTATATCTTCGATAAATAAATCAATAGGTCGCCTACTCTGTCTCCCCTTCGAAAACCCTGGACCAGCCGAGGCTGGACCTTGTCAGAAGAGGGCCTCATCTCGATTTGAAGCAGGAACCTCAGGGTTGCTCTCCATTTCTGACTCTGAACACAGAGTCCCTACAGAGTTAGGACAGGAGAGTCAGGCCTCGTCTTGTGTGGAGGAATGGAACTCCACTGGACTCTCGAGTTGTTCACCGGATAACAGGCCACTTGTCGAGCTGTGTGTGGAACCTGCGGTTTTATCCGGACGATGCATGGGGGTGTCAGTTCCCCTTCGTTTTTTGCCTTCATACACAGGGTTGCCTTCGAAGAGGTATCCAGCCTTCAGATTCTTATCAAGAGCAGACCAGGAAATCAGTGTCTTTCGGCATGTGGCACCACCCACAAGCCTACGTCTCGAATTTCTTCTTGAGACGTACCTCAACCTGAGGTGCACCAGGAAGGTCGGTAACCCTTTCAGACAAAGCAAGTGAATCGACCCTCTTGTCCCGATCAGGAGGGGAGAAGGGGCTCAGATGAAGTGGTGCCGGGAACCTCGATGTTCCCCTCGAGTAAAACTGGGATGTCGGGGAACTTTTGGAGTCACATCAAAGGTGCTAAGTACCGTTTCAAACTTCAAGACGGAACGTGAGACTTCTCTTGAGACGCTGTAGCTGGCAAGGGCCTCATCTTGTGGTGACGGGTTAACCACGTCGTTTTTCTCGAGTTGTGGCGGGATTCTCGAGTTAGGTCAGGAAATTCAGGCTTCCTCTTGTGTTGGCCCAGGGAAGTCCAGTCTTCCATTCGAGTTGCGAGGGAGAGCTAGGGATTGCGGTTGAGTTACTGCAGGGCAAAAGAGACCTTATCTAGGCTTGTGTCCAGGACATAATGTTCGTCTCCAGGAGGGACAGGGATCTCAGGGTTGCTTTCCTGATGCACCCGGGGAGTCAGTCCTTGTCTCGAGGGGAAGCGAAGGACTCCGCTCTCCTCTCGAGTTGCGACGGGTATCTCTTGGAGCCCACTGAGTGGCCTAAAGGGAGTCAAGCCTCCTGTGGAGTTTGGAGAGAGGAGTCGTGATTGCTCTCCAGGCTATGCAGGAAAAGAAGGCCATCATCTCGCGATGAAGGGGGTGTCTCGTGGGTTTTCTCGAGCTGCAGCGCCAGTGTGGGGTTTCTCATGAGGTACTACGGGGAGCTCAGGGAGCCTCTCATGTGGCGCTTGGGAAGTCAGGTCTCCATGCGCATTGCGAGGGGGAGCGCGTCATTGCTCTAGAGTCATGGTAGGTGTATCGGGCCTTAAGAACCATTAAAGAAGGACTTTCAAGGTGTTTCTTGGGTCACGGCAGTAAACCCTGGGTTCCCTCGACTAGTGCCGGTGGCCTCAGGGAGCTTCTCAGTGTGCCTCTGAGAAGTCAAGGATACCCTGGAGTTGGGAGGGCCCTCTCGGGACTCCACTGGGTTTGGTGCAATAGAAGAGGGCCTCATCTCGAGTGGAGGCAGGAACCTCAGGGTTCGTCTCCATTTCTGACTCTGATCGCAGGGTCCCTGCAGAGTTGGGACAGGAGAGTCAGGCCTCGTCTTGTAAGGAGGAATGGAACTCCGCTTGCCTCTCGAGTTATTCACGGGGTGACAGGCAACTTGTTGAACTGTGTTTGGAATCTGCGGGTTTTTCCGGACGATGCACGAGGGTGTCAGTGCCCCTTCGTGTTGTGGCTTCTTCCACAGGGTTGCCTTTCAAGAGGTGTCCGGGCATCGGGTTCTTATCAAGAGCGGACCGGGGAATCGGGGTCTTTCGGCATGTGTTACCACCCATGAAGCTACGTCTCAAATATTCTCGTTAGACCGGCCTCATCCTGAGGTGCGCCGGGAAGGTTGGGAACCCCTTCCAGACAAAGCACGGGAGTCGACCCTCCAGTCGCAATCAGGAGGGGAGAAGTGGCTCAGATGAAGTCGTACCGGGAACCTCGGTGTTCCCCTCGAGAGAGACCAGGGTGTTGGGGAACTTTTGGAATCGCATCAAGGGTGCCAAGTTTTCACACTTGAAGTGTGAAAACACTTCAAGAAGAAACCTGGGACTTCTCTTTAGACGCTGTAGCGGGCAAGGGCCTCATCTTGCGATGACGGGGTAACCATGTGGTTTTTCTCGAGTTTCGGCGGGATTCTCAAGTTACGATGGGGAATTCAGGCTTCCTCTTGTGTTGGCCCAGGGAAGTCCAATCTTCCATCGGAGTTGCGAGAGAGAGCTAGGGATTGCTCTCGAGTCACTTCAGGGCAAAAGAGACCTCATCTAAGCTTGTGTCCAGGACCTAATGTTCCTCTCCAGGGGCGACAGAGATCTCGGGGTTGCATTTTAGACGCACCCGAGGAGTCAGACCTCATCTCGAGAGGAAGGAAAGGACTCTGCTCTGCTCTCGAGTCCCGACGGGTATTTCTTGGAGACCACTGAGTGGCCTAAAGGGAGTCAAGCCTCCTGTGGATTTTTTTTTTAATTTTATTTTATTTTTAAACTTTACATAATTGTATTAGTTTTTCCAAATATCAAAATGAATCCGCCTCAGGTATACATGTGCTCCCCATCCTGAACCCTCCTCCCTCCTCCCCCCCCATAGCATCCCTCTGGGTCGTCCCAGTGCACTAGCCCCAAGCATCCAGTGTCATGCATCAAACCTGGACTGGCAACTCTTTTCATACATGATATTTTACATGTTTCAATGCCATTCTCCCAAATCTTCCCACCTTCTCCCTCTCCCACAGAGTCCATAAGACTCTTCTATACATCAGTGTCTCTTTTGCTGTCTCGTACTCAGGGTTATTGTTACCGTCTTTCAAAGTTCCATATATATGCGTTAGTATACTGTATTGGTGTTTTTCTTTCTGGCTTACTTCACTCTGTATAATAGGCTCCAGTTTCATCCACCTCATTAGAATTGATTCATTCTATTCTTTTTAATGGCGGAGTAATACTCCATTGTGTATATGTACCACAGCTTTCTTATCCATTCATCTGCTGATGGACATCTAGGTTGCTTCCATGTCCTGGCTATTAGAAACAGTGCTGCGATGAACATTGGGGTACACGTGTCTCTTTCCCTTCTGGTTTCCTCAGTGTGTATGCCCAGCAGTGGGATTGCTGGATCATAAGGCAGTTCTATTTCCAGTTTTTTAAGGAATCTCCACACTGTTCTCTATAGTGGCTTTACTAGTTTGCATTCCCACCAACAGTGTAAGAGGGTTCCCTTTTCTCCACACCCTCTCCAGCATTTATTATTTGTAGACTTTTGGATTGCAGCCATTCTGACTGGCGTGAAATGGTACCTCATAGTGGTTTTGATTTGCATTTCTATGATAATGAGTGATTTTGAGCATCTTTTCATGTGTTTGTTAGCCATCTGTATGTCTTCTTTGGAGAAATGTCTATTTAGTTCTTTGGCCCATTTTTTGATTGGGTCATCTATTTTTCTGGAGTTGAGCTGTAGGTGTTGCTTGTATATTTTTGAGATTAGTTGTTTGTCAGTTGCTTCATTTCCTATTATTTTCTCCCATTCCGAAGGCTGTCTTTTCACCTTGCTAATAGTTTGCTTTGATGTGCAGAAGCTTTTAAGGTTAATTAGGTCCCATTTGTTTATTTTTGTTTTTATTTACAATATTCTGGGAGGTGGGTCATAGAGGATCCTGCTGTGATGTATTTCAGAGAGTGTTTTGCCTATGTTCTCCTCTAGGAGTTTTATAGTTTCTGGTCTTACGTTTAGATCTTGAATCCATTTTGAGTTTATTTTTGTGTATTGTGTTAGAAAGTGTTCTAGTTTCATTCTTTTACAAGTGGTTGACCAGATTTCCCAGCACCACTTGTTAAAGAGATTGTCTTTAATCCATTGTATATTTTTGCCTCCTTTGTCAAAGATAAGGTGTCCATATGTGTGTGGATTTATCTCTGGGCTTTCTATTTTGTTCCACTAATCTATATTTCTGTCTTTGTGCCAGTACCATACTGTCTTGATAACTGTGGCTTTGTAGCGGAGCCTGAAATCAGGTAGGTTGATTCCTCCAGTTCCATTCTTCTTTCTCAAGATCGCTTTGGCTATTCGAGGTTTTTTGTATTTCCATACAAATTGTGAAATTATTTGTTCTAGCTCTGTGAAGAATACTGTTGGTAGCTTGATAGGGATTGCATTGAATCTATAAATTGCCTTGGGTAGTATACTCATTTTCACTATATTGATTCTTCCAATCCATGAACATGGTATATTTCTCCACCTATTAGTGTCCTCTTTGATTTCTTTCACCAGTGTTTTATAGTTTTCTATATATAGGTCTTTAGTTTCTTTAGGTAGGTATATTCCTAAGTATTTTATTCTTTCCGTTGCAATGGTGAATGAAATTGTTTCCTTAATTTCTCTTTCTGTTTTCTCATTATTAGTGTATAGGAATTCAAGGGATTTCTGTGTGTTGATTTTATATCCTGCAACTTTACTATAGTCATTGACTAGTTCTAGTGATTTTCTGGTGGAGTCTTTAGGGTTTTCTATGTAGAGGATCATGTCATCTGCAAACAGTGAGAGTTTTACTTCTTCTTTTCCAATTTGGATTCCTTTTGTTTCTTTTTCTGCTCTGATTGCTGTGGCCAAAACTTCCAAAGCTATGTTGAATAGTAATGGTGAAAGTGGGCACCCTTGTCTAGTTCCTGACTTTAGAGGAAATGCTTTCAATTTTTCACCATTGAGGATAATGTTTGCTGTGGGTTTGTCATATATAGCTTTTATTATGTTGAGGTATGTTCCTTCTATTCCTGCTTTCTGGAGAGTTTTTATCATAAATGGATGTTGAATTTTGTCAAAGGCTTTCTCTGCATCTATTGAGAAAATCATATGGTTTTTATTTTTCAATTTGTTAAGGTGGTGTATTACATTGATTGATTTGTGGATATTGAAGAATCCTTGCATCCCTGGGATAAAGCCCACTTGGTCATGGTGTATGATCTTTTTAATGTGTTGTTGGATTCTGATTGCTAGAATTTTGTTAAGGATTTTTGCATCTATGTCATCAGTGATATTGGCCTGTAGTTTTCTTTTTTTGTGGGATCTTTGTCAGGTTTTGGTATTAGGCTGATGGTGGCCTCATAGAATGAGTTTGGAAGTTTACCTTCCTCTGCAATTTTCTGGAAGAGTTTGAGCAGGATAGGTGTTAGCTCTTCTCTAAATTTTTGGTAGAATTCAGCTGTGAAGCCGTCTGGACCTGGGCTTTTGTTGGCTGGAAGATTTTTGGTTACAGTTTCCATTTCCGTGCTTGTGATGGGTCTGTTAAGATTTTCTATTTCTTCCCTGGTCCAGTTTTGGAAAGTTGTACTTTTCTAAGAATTTGTCCATTTCTTCCACGTTGTCCATTTTATTGGCATATAATTGTTGATAGTAGTCTCTTATGATCCTTTGTATTTCTGTGTTTTCTGTTGTGATCTCTTCATTTTCATTTCTAATTTTATTGATTTGATTTTTCTCCCTTTGTTTCTTGATGAGTCTGGCTAATGGTTTGTCAATTTTATTTATCGTTTCAAAGAACCAGCTTTTGGTTTTGTTGATTTTTGCTATGGTCTCTTTTGTTTCTTTTGCATTTATTTCTGCTCTAATTTTTAAGATTTCTTTCCTTCTACTAACCCTGGGGTTCTTCATTTCTTCCTTTTCTAGTTGCTTTAGGTGTAGAGTTAGTTTATTTATTTGACTTTTTTCTTGTTTCTTGAGGTGTGCCTGTATTGCTATGAACTTTCCCCTTAGGACTGCTTTTACCGTGTCCCACAAGTTTTGGGTTGTTGTGTTTTCATTTTCATCCGTTTCTATGCAAATTTTGATTTCTTTTTTGATTTCTTCTGTGATTTGTTGGTTATTCAGCAGCGTGTTGTTCAGCCTCCATATGTTGGAATTTTTAATAGTTTTTCTCCTGTAATTGAGATCTAATCTTACTGCTTTGTGGTCAGAAAAGATGCTTGGAATGATTTCTATTTTTTTGAATTTACCAATGCTAGCTTTATGGCCCAGGATGTGATCTATCCTGGAGAAGGTTCCATGTGCACTTTAGAAAAAGTTGAAATTCATTGTTTTGGGATGAAATGTCCTATAGATATCAATTAGGTCTAACTGGTCTATTGTATCATTTAAAGTTTGTGTTTCCTTGTTAAATTTTTGTTTAGTTGATCTATCCATAGGTGTGAGTGGGGTATTAAAATCTCCAACTATTATTGTGTTAGTGTTAATTTCTCCTTTCATACTTGTTAGCATTTGTCTTACATACTGTGGTGCTCCCACGTTGGGTGCATATATATTTATAATTGTTATATCTTCTTCTTGGATTGATCCTTTGATCATTATGTAGTGACCTTCTTTGTCTCTTTTCACAGCCTTTGTTTTAAAGTCTATTTTTTCTGATATGAGTATCGCTACTCCTGCTTTCTTTTGGTCCCTATTTGCATGGAAAATCTTTTTCCAGCCCTTCACTTTCAGTCTGTATGTATCCCCTGTTTTGAGGTGGGTCTCTTGTAGACAACATATGTAGGGGTCTTGTTTTTGTATCCATTCAGCCAGTCTTTGTCTTTTGGTTGGAGCATTCAACCCATTTACGTTTAAGGTAATTACTGATAAGTATGATCCCATTGCCATTTACTTTATTGTTTGGGGTTTGAATTTATACACCGTTTTTGTGTTTCCTGTTTAGTATTTGTTGGAGAGCTGGTTTGGTGGTGCAGAATTCTCTCAGCTTTTGCTTGTCTGAAAAGCTTTTGATTTCTCATTCATACTTGAATGCGATCCTTGCTGGGTACAATAATCTGGGCTGTAGGTTATTTTCTTTCATCATTTTAAGTATGTCTTGCCATTCCCTCCTTGCTTGAAGAGTTTCTATTGAAAGATCAGCTGTTATCCTTATGGCAATTCCCTTGTGTGTTATTTGTTGTTTTTCCCTTGCTGCTTTTCATATTTGTTCTTTGTGTTTGATTTTTGTTAATGTGATTAATATGTGTCTTGGGGGGTTTCGCCTTGGCTTTATCCTGTTTGGGACTCTCTGGGTTTCTTGGACTTGAGTGAGTATTTCCTTCCCCATTTTAGGGAAGTTTTCAACTATTATCTCCTCAAGTATTTTCTCACGGTCTTTCTTTTTGTCTTCTTCTTCTGGGACCCCTATGATTCGAATGTTGTAGCGTTTAATATTGTCCTGGAGGTCTCTGAGATTGTGCTCATTTCTTTTAATTCGTTTTTCATTTATCCTCTCTGATTCATTTATTTCTACCATTCTATCTTCGAATTCACTAATCCTATCTTCTGCCTCTGTTATTCTACTATTTGTTGCCTCCAGAGTGTTTTTAGTTTCATTTATTGCATTATTCATTATATATTGACTCTTTTTTTATTTCTTCTAGGTCCTTGTTAAACCTTTCTTGCATCTTCTCAATCCTTGTCTCCAGGCTATTTATCTGTGATTCCATTTTAATTTCAAGATTTTAGATCCATTTCACTCTCCTTACTCGGAATTCTTTATCAGGTAGATTCCCTATCTCTTCCTCTTTTGTTTGGTTTGGTGGGCATTTATCCTGTTCCTTTATCTGCTGGGTATTCCTCTGTCTCATCTTGTTTAAATTGCTGAGTTTGGGGTGTCCTTTCTGTATTCTGGCAGTTTGTGGAGTTCTTTACTGTGGCATTTCCTCGCTGTGTGTGGGTTTGTACAGGTGTCTTGTCAAGGTTTCCTGGTTAGGGAAGCTTGTGTCCATGTTCTGGTGGGTGGAGCTGTATTTCTTCTCTCTGGAGTGCAATGAAGTGTCCAGTAATGAGTTATGAGATGTTTGTGGTTTTGGGGTGACTTTGGGCAGCCTGTATCTTGAAGCTCAGGGCTGCGTTCCTTTGTTACTGGAGAATTTGCTTGGTATGTCTTGCCCTGGAACTTGTTGGCCCTTGTGTGGTGCTTGATTTCAGTGTCGGTATGGAGGCATTTGATGAGCTCCTGTCAATTAATGTTCCTTGGAGTCAGGAGTTCCCTGGAGTCAGGGTTTGGACTTAAGCCTCCTGCTTCCAGTTATCTGTCTTACTTTTACAGTAGTTTCAAAACTTCTCCTTCTATACAGCACCATTGATAAAACATCTACGTTAAAGAAGAAAAGTTTCTCTACTGTGAGGGCCACTCAGAATGGTTCACAGCGTTACATGGAGAAGAGAAGAGGGAGGAGGGAGTTAGAGGTGACCCAAATGAGATCAGGTGGAATCAATAGTGGAGAGAGTGGGCTGGCCAGTCGTCACTTCCTTATGTGCACTCCACAACTGGACCGCTCAGAGATGTTCACAGAGTTATACAGAGATGAGAAGAAGGAGGAAGGAGACAGAGGTGGCCAGAAGGATAAAAGGGGGGAATGAAAAGGAGGGAGACAGATCCAGCCAGTAATCAGTTCCCTAAGTGTTCTCCACCGTCTGGAATACACAGAAATTCACAGAGTTGGGTAGAGTAGAGAGGGGTTAGGGAGGAGACACAGGCGACCTGGTGGAGAAAAAGGAGAGTCCAAAGGGAGAGAGAGCAGTCAAGCCAGTAATCTCGCTCCCTAGTGAAAAATGGGTACTGAAGATTGGGTTCTTAAAGGTACAAAATTGGTAACAAATACATAAAAGCAAAAATTAAAAATCTAGAGTAGAGTTTGGAATTTCAAAAATACAATGTTAAAGAAAAGAAGAAGGAAAAGAAAGAGAGAAAAAACGAACAAAGAAAAACAAACAAGGTCGCAAAAATTATCAAGAAAATACAGGTACAAAATTGATAACTAATACCAAAAAGCAAAAATTAAAAATCTAGAGTAGAGTTTGGAAATTCAAAAATACAATGTTAAAAAAAAGGAAGAAGAAAACTAAAGAGAAAACAAACAAACAAAAACAAGCAATGTCGCAAAAATTATAAAGAAACTACAGGTACAAAATTGATATCAAATATCAAAAAGCATAAATTAAAAACCTAGAGTACAGTTTGGAATTTCAAAAATACAATGTTAAAGAAAAGAAGAAAAAAAACAAAACCAAAAACAAGGTCAAAAAATTATTATATATATATATATATATATATATATATATATATATATATATGAAGTTTGCTGAAGAAGAAAAAAATAGGGTCTTTTTTTTTGCAAAGTAATAGGTTATAAAAGTGAAAATTAAATGAACAATAGAGAACTTAAAATTAAAAAAATTAAAAAAAAGTAAGAATGATCATAAAAATATATCTAGGACTTTCTCTGGTTTTGTTGTGAGTATCGTGGGTTCGGTTCATTTTTGGCTAGTTCCTTGGTCCGACTTATATTTCTCAAGATCTATAGGCGCCTTCCTATGTAGTCCTAGTAACCACAGGGTTTTAATCTATTGCCTGTAGCTTCCAAGGCGTTTCCCTCTGTTATAGCTTCTTTTGTTTGCTGGTCTCTTCAGTGTCTGGTTTACGCCCTGACACAAAGGGGACGGTGGAGGACACTTTTTTTTTTAGGCTCACTTGTTCAGTTGCGCTGTGGGGAGGGAGGGAGGGAGTGACGCTGCAAACAAATAACACTGGCGTGCGCTCGCAGTGCCTCAGCCACACTGGGTCTGCCCCCGCTCACGGCACGTGTAGCCTCCCTGCCCACACTGCTCGGGCTCTAGGTTGTTCCACCGGGAACAATCCGAGGCTGGCCCTGGGCTTCATGCACGTCCCAGGTCCAAGCCGCTCAGGTTCAGGCACTCGGGTAGTCCTCAGAGGCACAGACTCAGTTGGGCCTGCGTTTTGTGCTCTTCCCAGGTCCGAGCAGCTCAGGTGATGAGGTGTTTGGCGAGCGCCAATGTTGTGACTTATCGCCTCCCCGCCACTAGGTTATCTGGGTGTAAAACAGGCGCACCTTCTCAGGCAGATGTTGACCGTCCAGATCCCCAAGAAGTTTTAGTTAGCAAAGAAGCCTGCTTACAGTTTTATAGATAATGTCTCTCTGGGGCTGAGATTGCCCCCTTCTGGCTCTGGCTGCCTGTCACTGGAGGGGGAATGTCTGCAGCCGGCTATCTCTGTTCAGTCCTTTGTTCCGTGCGCGGGCCTGGCAGTGTCTTAGGTTAGGGCTGGCTTTTTGCGTGGTAGATATCCCAGAGTCTGGTTTGCTAGCCCAAGTTATTTCGTTCAGATAGTGCTCAGGGTATTCAGGCCAGATTCTTACTCTAAGCGATGCAGCCTGCGCCGCGCCTCCCTGCCCAGCCCCTGCTTGCTAATGGTGTGAGCAGGCGTCTGCACTGCTTTGCGGCTGGGGGAGTTACCGTAGGGCTTGCAATCTGCGAGTTTTAATTGTTTATTTATTTTTATCCCCCTTATGTTGCCCTTTGTGCTTCCAAAGCTTGGCAAAGATTTGGCAGTGAAAAGCTTTCCTGGTGTTTGGAAACTTTTCTCTTTTTAAGACTATCTTCCCGGGACGGAAATCCCTCCCTCCCTCTTTTGTCTCTTTTTTTGTCTTTTATACTTTTTCCTACCTACTTTCCAAGAGTTGGGTTCTTTTCTGGGTGCCTGATGTCCTCTGGCAGCATTCATAAGTTGTATTGTGGAATTTACTCGACGTTTAAATGCTCTTTTGATGAAATTGTTTGGGGGGGAAAGAGTTCTCCCCGTCCTACTCCTCAGCAATCTTGGCTCCTCTCTTGTGGAGTTTGGAGAGAGCACGCGGGATTGCTCTCCAGGCCATGCAGGAAAAGAAGGCCCTCATCTCGCGATGTCAGGGGAGTCTCGTGGTTTTTCTGGAGCTGCGGTGCCAGTGTGGGGTTTCTCACAAGGTACGACCGGGAGCTCAGGGAGCCTCTCGTGTGGTGTCAGGGAAGTCAAGTCTCCATACGAGTGGCGAGGGGGCGCACGTCATTGCTCTCGAGTCATGGTAGTGGAATCAGGGCTCAACGCAATGAAAAAGGACGCTCGAGGTCTTTCTCGGGTTGCGGCAGGAAACCCTGGGTTCCCTCGACTTGTGCCTGTGACCTCAGGTAGCTTCTCAGGGTGCCTCTGAGAAGTCAGGGATACTATGGAGCTGGGAGAGGCCTCTCGGGACTACACTGGGTTTGCTGCAATGGAAGAGGGCCTAATCTCGAGATCAGGAAGGAACCTCAGGGTTCCTCTCCTTTTCTGACTCAGATTGCAGGGTCCCTGCAGAGTTGGGACAGGAGAGTCAGGCCTCGTCTTGTGTGGAGGAATGGAACTCCGCTTGCCTCTCGAGTTGTTCACTGGGTGACAGGCACTTGTTGAGCTGTATGAGTAACCTGCGGTCTTTTCCGGACGATGCACGGGGGTGTCAGTGCCCCTTCGTGTTCTGCCTTCATCCACACTATCTTCGAATAGGTGTCTGGGCATCGCGTTCTTATCAAGAGCGGATCGGGAAATTGCGGTCTTTCAGCATGTGGCACCACCATCGAGGCTACGTCTCGAATTTCCTCGTGAGACAGCCTCATCTGAGGTGCGTGGAGAAGGTCGGGAACCCCTTGCAGACAAAGCAGGGGAATCGACCCTCCTTTCGCGATCAGGAGGGGAGAAGGGGCTCAGATGAAGTGGTGCCAGGAACCTCGGTGTTCCCCTCTAGTGCGACCCGTATGTCGGGGAACTTTTGGGGTAGCATTAAGGGTGCCAAATATCATTTCGCACTTGAAGACAGAACGTGGGACTACTCTTGAGACGCTGGAGCGGGCAAGGGCCTCATCTTGCAATGACGGGGGAACCACGTGGTTTTTCTCAAGTTGAGGCGGAATTCTCGAATTACTACTGGGAATTCAGGCTTCCTCTTGTGTTGACCCAGGGAGGTCCAATCTTCCATTCGGGTTGCGAGGGAAAGCTGGGGAGTGCTCTCGAGTTACTGCAGGGCAAAAGCGACCTCATCTAGCCTTGTGTTCAGGACCCAATGATCCTCTCCAAGGGCGACAGGGATCTCGGGTTTGCATTACAGACTCACCCGGGGAGTTAGGCCTCGTCTCGAGGGGAAGCAAAGGACTTGGCTATCCTCTCGAGTTGCGACGCGTATCTCTTGGAGCCCACTGAGTGGTCTAAAGGGAGTCAACCCTCCTCTTCAGTTTGGAGAGAGGACTCGGGATTGCTCTCCAGGCCATGCAGGAAAAGAAGGCCCACATCTCGGGATGACGGGGGCGTCTCGTGGGTATTCTCGAGCTGCGGCACCAGTGTGGGGTTTCTCACGAGGTACGACGGGGAGTTCAGGTAGCCTCTCGTGTGGCAACAGGGAAGTCAGGTCTCCATGGGCGGGGCAAGGGGGAGCGCATCATTGCTCTCAAGTCAGGGTAGGGGAATCGGGCCTCATGACGGGTTGAAAAAGAACTCTCGATGTCTTTCTAGGGTTGCGGCAGGAAACCCTGGGTTCCCTTGACTTGTGCCGGTGACCTCAGGGAGCGTCTCAGGGTGCCTCTGAGAAGTCAGGGATACTGTGGATTTGGGAGAGGCCTCTCGGGACTCCTTTGGGTTTGGTGCAATGGAAGTGGGCCTCATCTCGAGTTGAGGCAGGAACCTCAGGGTTCTGCTCCTGACTTCCTGGAGGCCGGATGTGACTCAGATCGCAGGGTCCCTGTTGAGTTTGCTCAGGAGTGTCAGGTCTCGTGTTCTGCGGAGGAATGGAACTCCGCTTACATCTCAAGTTGTTCAAGGATAACAACACTTTTCGTGATGTGTGTGGAACCTGCGGGTTTTTCGGAGATGCACGGGGGCGTCAGTGCTCCTTCCTGTTGTGCCTTCATCCACAAGGTTGCCTTCGAAGAGGTGTCCGGGTATCGTGTTCTCCTCAAGTGCGGACCGGGAAATTGGGGTCTTTCAGCATGTTGCACCACCCACTAGGCTACGTCTCGAATTTTCTCGTGAGACCGGCCTCATCCTGAGGCGCGCAGGAAAGTCCGGGAACCCTTTCCAAACAAAGCAGGGGAATCAACCCTACTTTCGGGATCAGGAGGAGAGAAAGGGCTCAGATGAAGTAGTGCCGGGAACCTCGGTGCTCTCCTTGAGTGAAAGTCGGGTAACTTTTCTGGTTGCATCAAGGGTGCCAAGTACCGTTTCGCACTTCAAGACGGAACCTGGGACTTCTCTTGAGATGCTGTAGTGGGCAAGGGCCTAGTCTAGCACTGACGGGGGACCCACGTGTTTTTTCTCGAGTTGCGGCAGGATTCTTGAGTTACGATGGGGAATACAGGTTTCCTCTTGTGTTGGCCCAGGGAAGTCCAATCTTCCATTCGAGTTGCAAGTGAGAGCTGGAGATTGCTCTCGAGTCACTGCAGGGCAAAATAGAGCTCATCTAGGTTTGTGTCCAGGACCGAGTTTTTCTCTCCAGGGGCGACAGGGATCTCGGGGTTGCATTCCAGACTCACCCGGGGAGTCAGGCCTCGTCTCGAAGGGAATGAATGGACTCCGCTCTCCTCTCGAGTCGCGACGGGTATCCCTTGGAGCCCAAGAGTGGCCTAAATGGAGTTAAGCCTCCTGTGGAGTTTGGAGAGAGGACTCGGGATTGCTCTCTAGGCCATGCAGGAAAAGAAGGCCCTCATCTCGCGATGACGGGGGCGTCTCGTGGGTTTTCTCAAGGTGCAGTGCCTGGTTGGGGTTTCTCACGAGATAGGACGGGGAGCTCAGGGAGACTCCTGTGGTGCCACGGAAGTCAGGTCTCCATGGACGTGGCGTGGGGGAGCGCCTCATTGCTCTCGAGTCATGGTAGGGGAATCAAGCCTCAAGACGCTTCGAAGAAGAACTCTCGAGGTCTTTCTCGGGGTGTGGCAGGAAACCCTGGGTTCCCTCGACTTGTGCCCATGACCTCAGGGAGCTTAGCGGGGTTCCTCTGAGAAGTCAGGGATACTGTGGAGTTGAGAGGGGCTTCTCGGGACATCACAGGGACTGGTGCAATTGAAGAGGACCTAATCTCGGATTGAGGCAGTAACGTCAGGGTTCCTCTCCATTTCTGACTCGGATAGCAGGGTCCCTGCAGAGTTGGGACAGGAGAGTCAGACCTCGTCTTGTGTGGAGTAATGGAACTCCGCTTGCCTCTCGAGTTGTTCACGGGATGACAGGCCACCTGTCGAGTTGTATGTGGAACCTGCGGTTTTGGGGGACGATGCACAGGGGTGTCAGTGCCCCTTCGTGTTGTGCCTTCATCCACAGGATTACCTTCGAAGAGGTGACCGGGCATCGGGATCTTATCAATAGCGGACCAGGAAATCGGGGTCTTTCGGCATGTGGCACAACCCACGAGGCTACGTCTCGACTTCCCTCGTGAGACTGGCCTCATCCTGAGGTTCGCCGGGAAGTCTGGGAACCCCTTCCAGACAAAGCAGGGGAATCGACCCTCCTGTCGCCATCAGGAGGGGAGAAGAGGCTCAGCTGAAGCGGTGCTGGGAACCTCCATGTTCTCCTCGAGTGAGACCGGGGTGTCAGGGAAATTTGGGGGTCGCATCAAGCGTGCCAAGTACCGTTTCACACTTCAAGACGGAACATGGGACTTCCCTGGAGACGCTATAGCTGACAGGGGCCTCATATTTCGATGACGGAGGAGCCACGTTGTTTTTCTCCAGTTGCCGCGGGATTCTCGAATTACAATGGGGAATACAGGCTTCCTCTTGTGTTGGCCCAGGGAAGTCCAATCATCCATTCGAGTTGCGAGGGAGAGCTGGGGATTGCACTTGAGTCAATGCAGGACAAAAAAGACCTCATTTAGGCTTGTGTCCAGGACAGAGTTTTCCTCTACAGGGGAAACACGGATCTCGGGATCCCATTCCAGACTCACCCAAGTAGTCAGGCCTCGGCTCGAGGGGAAGCAACGGACTCTGCTCTCCTCTAGAGTAGCGACGTGTATCTCTTGGAGGCTACTGAGTGGCCTAAAGGGAGTCAGGCCTCCAGTGGAGTTTGGAGAGTGGACTCGGGATTGCTCTCTAGGTCATGTAGGAAAAGAAGGCCCTCATCTTACGATGATGGGGGCGTCTCGTGAGTTTTCTCGAGCGGCGGTGCCAGTGTGGGGTTTTCATGAGGTAGGACGGGGAGCGCAGGGAGCCTCTCGTGTGGCGCCAGGGAAGTTAGGTTTCAATGGGCGTGGCGAGGGGAATGCGTCATTGCTCTCCAGTCATGGTAGGGTATCGGGCCTCAAGATGCGGTAAAGAAGGACTCTCAAGGTCTTTCTCAGAATGCAGCAGGAAACCCTGGGTTCACTCGACTTGTGCCAGTGACCACAGAGAGCTTCTGAGGGTGCCTCTGAGAATCAGGGATACTGTGGAGTTTTAGGGGCCTCTCGGGACTCCACTGGGTATGGCGCAATGGAAGAGGGCCTCATTTCGAGTTGATGCAGGAACGTCAGGTTTCATCTACATTTCTGACTCCGATCGCACGGTCCCTGCAGAGTTGGGAAAGGAGAGTCAGGCCTTCTCTTGTGTGGAGGAACGGAACTCCGCATGCCTCTCTAGTTCTTCAAGGAATGACAGGACACTTGTCGATCTGTGTTTGGAATCTGCGTGTTTTTCCGTACTATGCATGGGGATGTCAGTACCCCTTCGTGTTGTGCATTCATCCACAGGTTTGCTTTCGAAGAGGTGTCCTGGCATCGGGTTCTTATTAAGAGCGGACCGGGAAATCGGGGTCTTTCCGCATGTGGCACCACCCACCAGGCTACGTCTCGAATTTCCTAGTGAGACCGGCCTCATCCTGAGGTGCGCCGGGAAGGTCGGAACCCCTTGCAGACAAAGCAGGGGAATCGACCCTCCTGTCTTGATCAGGAGGGGAGAAGGGGCACAGATGAGGTGATGCCGGGAACCTCGGTGTTCCCCTCCAGTGAGACCAGTGTGTTGGGGAACTTTTGGGGTCGCATCAAAGGTGCCAAGTACCGTATCGCACTTCAAGATGGAACGTAAGACTTCTTTTGAGACGCTGTAGCGGCAATGGCCGCATCTTGAGATGAAGAGGGAACGACGTGGTTTTTCTCGAGTTGTGGCGGGATTCTTGAGTTACAACGGGAAATTCAGGCTTCCTCTTCTGTTGGCCCAGGGAAGTCCAGTCTTCCATTCGAGTTGCGAGGGAGAGTTGGGGATTGCTCTCGAGTCACTGCAGGAAAAAAGAGACCTCATCTAGGCTTGTGTCCAGGACCTAATGTTTCTCTCCAGGGGCGACAGGGATCTCCGAGTCACATATCAGACACACCCGAGGAGTCAGGCCTCGCCTCGAGGGGAAGGAAAAGACTCCGCTCTGCCCTCGAGTCGCGACGGGTATGTCTTGGAGTCCACTGAGTGACCAAAAGGGAGTCAAGCCTACTGTGGAGTTTGGAGAGAGGACTCGGGATTGCTCTCCAGGCCATGCTAGAAAAGAAGGCCGTCATGTCGCGAAAATGGGGGCGTCTCGTGGGTTTTCTCTATCTGTGGCGCCAGTGTTTGGTTTCTCACGAGGTATGACGGGGAGCTCAGGGAGCCTCTCGTGTGGCGCCAGGGAAGTCAGGGCTTCATGAGTGTAGCAGAGGGAGCGTGTCATTGCCCTCGAGTCATGGTAGGGGAATCAGGCCTCAAAATGCGTTGAAGAAGGACTCTTGAGTTCTTTCTATGGTGGCGGCAGTAAACCCTGGGTTCACTCGAATTGTGCTGGTGACCTCAGGGAGCTTCTCAGGGTGCCTCTGAGAAGTCAGGGATACTGTGGAGCTGGGACGCATCTCTCGGGACTCCACTGGGTTTCGTGCAATGGAAGAGGTCCTAATCTCGAGTGGAGGCAGGAACCTCAGCGTTCCTCTCGTGACTTCACTGGTGCTGGTCTGATTCGGATCGCAAAGTCCCTGCAGAGTTGGGACAGGAGAGTCAGGCATCGTCTTGTGTAGAGGAATGAAACCCCACTTGCCTCTCGAGTTCTTCAGGGGTGACAAGCCACTTGTTGAGCTGTATGTGGAACCTGCGGGTTTTTCCGGACGATGCACGAGGGTGTCAGTGCCCCTTTGTGTTGTGCCTTCATCCACAGGGTTGCCTTCGAAGAGGTGTCCAGACATCGGGTTCTTATCAAGAGCGTACCGGGAAATCATAGTCTTTTGTCATGTGGTACCACCCGCGAGCTACGTCTCGAATTTCCTCGTGAGACTGGCCTCATCCTGAAGTGCCCCGTGAAGGTCGGGAACCCCTTACAAACAAAGCAGGGGAAGTTACCCTCCTATCACGAACAGGAGGGGAGAAGGGGCTCAGATAAACTGGTGCCGGGAACCTCGGTGTTCACCTCGAGTGAGACCGATATTTCGGGGAACTTTTGGGGTCACATCAAGGGTGTCAAGTATCGTTTTGCACTTCAAGACGGAACGTGGGACTTTTCTTGAGAAGCTGTAGCGGGCAAGGGCCTCATCTTGTGATGACGAGGGAACCAAGTGCTTTTTCTCGAGTTGCGGCGGGATTCTCGAGTTACGAAGGGGAATTCAGGCTTCCTCTTGTGTTGGCCCAGGGAAGTCCAATCTTCCATTCGAGTTGTCAGGGAGAGCGGGGGATTGCTCTCGAGTTACAGAAGGGCAAAAGAGACCTCATCTAGGCTTGTTTCCAGGACCTAATGTTCCTCTCCAGGGGAGACAGGGATCTCGGGGTTGCATTCCAGACCCACCTGGTGAGTCAGGCCTTGTCTCGAGGGGAAGCAAAGGACTCAATTCTCCTCTCGAGTCGCGACGGGTATCTCTTGGAGCCCACTAAGTGGCCTAAAGGGAGTCAAGCCTCCTGTGGAGTTTGGAAAGAGGATTCGGGATTCCTCTCCAGGCCATGCAGGAAAAGAAGGCCCTCATCTCGCGATGACAGGGGCGTATGGTGAGTTTTCTCAAGCTGCGGCGTCAGTGTGGGGTTTCTCACGAGGTACGACAGGGAGCTCAGGGAGCCTCTCTTATGGCGCCAGGGAAGTCAGGTCTCCATGAGCGTGGCGAGGGGGTGCGTGTCATTTCTATAGAGCCATGGAAGCAGATTCGGGCTTCAAGACACGTTGAAGTAGGACTCTCGAGGTCTTTTTTGCATTGTGGCAGGAAACCCTGGTTTCCCTCGACATGTGCCGGTGACCTCATGGAGCTTCTCCGGGTGCCTCTGAGAAGTCAGGGGTACTGTGGAGTTGGGAGGGGCCTCTCTGGACTCCACTGGGTTTGGTGCAATGGATGAGAGCCTCATCTCGAGTGGAGGCAGGAACCTCATGTTTCCTCTCCTGGGTTTCCTGTCGCTGGTACTGACTAGGATCGCAGTTTCCCTGCAGAGTTGGTACAGAAAATCAGGTCTCGTCTTGTGTGGAGGAATGGAACTCCACTTGCCTCTCGAGTTGTTCACGGGGTGACAGACCACTTGTTGAACTGTGTTTGTAACCTGCGGGTTTTTCTGGACGATGCACGGTGTCAGTGCCCCTTCGTGTTGTGCTTTCATCCACAGGTTTTCCTTCGTAAAGGTGTCAGGGCATCACGTTCTTATCAAGAGCAGACCGGGAAATCGGGGTCTTTCGGCTTGTGGCACCACCCACGAGGCTATGTCTCGAATTTCCTCGTGAGACCTGCCTCATCCTTAGGCGCGCTGGAAAGGTCGGGAACCCCTTCCAGACATAGCAGGGGAATCGGCACTCCTGTCGCGATCACGAGGGGAGAAGGAGCTCAAATGAAGTGGTTCCGGGAACCTCGGTGTTCCTTTCGAGTGAGACCGGTATGTCGGGGAATTTTGAGATTGCATCAAGGGTGCCAAGTACCGTTTCGCACTTCAAGACAGAAAGTGGGACTTCTCTTGAGTCGCTGTAGCGGGCAAGGGCCTCATCTAGCGCTGATGGGGGAACCACGTGGATTTTCTCGAGTTTCGGCGGGATTCTCGAGTTACGATGTCGAATTCAGGCTTCCAATTGTATTGGCCCAGGGAAGTCCAATCTTCAATTCGATTTGCGAGGGAGAGCTGGCGATTGCTCTCTAGTAACTGCAGTGCAAAATAGACCTCATCTAGGCTTGTGTCCAGGACCGAGTTTTCCTCTCCAGGTGTGACAGGAACTCGGGGTTGCATTCCAGACTCACACAGGGAGTCAGGCCTCGTCTCGAGGGGAAGCAAAGGACTCTGCTCTCCCTTCAGGTCCTGACAGGTATCTCTTGGAGCCAACTGAGAGGCCTAAAGAGAGTCAAGCCTCCTGTGGAGTCTGGAGAGAGGACTCGGTTTTGCTCTCCATGCCAGGAAGGAAACAAGTCCCTCATCTCGTGATGACGGGGGCGTATCGTGGGTTTTCTCGAGCTGCGGTGCCTGAATGGGGTTTCCGAAGAGGTACGACGGGGAGCTCAGGGAGACTCTCTTCAGGAGTCAGGGAAGTCAGGTCTCCATGAGCATGGCGATGGGGAGCGGGTCTTTGCTCTCGAGTCATGGTAGGGGAATCGGGCCTCAAGACGCGCCGAAGGACTCTCAAGGTCTTTCTCGGGTCGCAGCAGGAAACCCTGGGATCCCTGGACTTGAGCCGGTGACCTCAGGTAGATTCTCAAGGTGCCTGTGAGAATTCAGGGATACTGTGGAGTTGGGAGGGGCCTCTCGCGAATCATCTGGGTTTGGTGCAATGGAAGAGGGCCTCACCTCGAGGGGAGACAGGAACCTCAGGATTCCTCTCTGTTTCGGACTCCGACCGCAGGGTCCCTGCAGAGTTGGGACAGGAGACTCAGGCCTCGTCTTGTCTGAGGAAGGGAAGCCCGCTGGCCTCTCGAGTTGCTCAGGGGGTCTCAGGCCCCTCGTCGAGCTCTGTGTGGAACCCGTGGGTCGTTGCGGACGATGCACGGGGGTGGCAGTGCCCCTTCGTGTTGTGCCTTCACCCACAGGGTTGCCTTCGAAGAGGGGTCCGGGCCTCGGGTCCTTCTCAAGAGCGGACCGGGGAATCGGGGGCGTTCGGCATGTGGCCCCACCCACGTGGCTCGTCTCGAATTTCTTCGTGAGACCGGCCTCATGCTGAGGTGCGCCGGGAAGTCCGGGAAACCCTTCCAGACCACGCGGGGGAATCGACTCTCCTGTCGCGATCAGGAGGGGAGAAGGGGCTCAGAGGAAGCGGTGCCGGGACCCTCGGTGTTGCCCTCGAGGGAACCCGGGGTGTCGGGGAACTTTTGGGGGTCGGAGGAAGGCTGTCAGGGACCGTTTCGCCCTTCAGGGCGGAACAGGGGACTTCCCTTGAGATGCCTTCGCGGGCAAGGGCCTCATCTTGCCAAGAGGTGGGAACCACGTGTTTTTTCTCAAGTTGCGGCGGGATTCTCGAGTTACGACGGGGATCTCAGGCTTCCTCTTGGGTTGACCCTGGGAAGCCCAATCTTCCCCTCAGGTTGAGAGGGAAAGCAGGGGGTTGCGCTCGGGTCACTGCAGGGCCGAAGAGACCTCACCTAGGCGTGTATCCGGGACCTAATATTCCTCTCCAGGGAAGGCAGGGATCTCGGGGTTGCATTCCAGGCTCCCCCGGGGAGTCAGGCCTCGTCTCGAGGGAAGCCAAGGACTCCGCTCTGCTCTCGAGTCGCGACGCGGGTCTCTTGGAGCCCCCTGAGCGGCCTCAAGGGAGTCCAGCCTCCTCTTCCGTTTGGAGAGAGGACCCGGGATTGCTCTCCAGGCCATGCAGGAAAAGAAGGCCCTCAGCTCGCGAGGACGGGGGCGTCTCAGGGGTTTCCTCGAGCTGCGACGCCCGTGGGGTTTTCTCCCGAGGCATGAGCAGGAACTCAGGGAGCCTCTCGTGCGGCGCCAGGGAAGTCAGGTCTCCATGCGCGTGGCGAGGGGGAGCGCGTCCTGGCTCTCGAGTCACGGGAGGGGACTAGGGCCTCGAGACGCGTTGAAGAAGGACTCTCGAGGTCTTTCTCGGGGGGCGGCGGGAAACCCTCGTTTCCCTCGCCTTCTGCCGGGGACCTTAGGGAACTTTCCAGGGTGCCTCTGAAAGGCGAGGGATCCTGTGGAGGTGGCGGGGCCCCTCGGGACTCCGCTGGGTCTGGCGCAACGGAAGAGGGCCTCACCTCGAGGGGAGGCAGGAACCTCAGGCTTCCTCTCCGTTTCGGACTCCGACCGCAGGGTCCCTGCAGAGTTGGGACAGGAGAGTCAGGCCTCGTCTTGTCTGAGGAAGGGAACCGCGCTGGCCTCTCGAGTTGCTCAGGGGGTCTCAGGCCCCTCGTCGAGCTGTGTGTGGAACCCGTGGGTCTTTGCGGACGATGCACGGGGGTGGCAGTGCCCCTTCGTGTTGTGCCTTCACCCACAGGGTTGCCTTCGAAGAGGGGTCCGGGCCTCGTGTCCTTCTCAAGAGAGGACCGGGGAATCGGGGGCGTTCGGCATGTGGCCCCACCCACGTGGCTCATCTCGAATTTCCTCGTGAGACCGGCGTCATCCTGAGGTGCGCCGGGAAGGCCGGGAACCCCTTCCAGACCACGCAGGGGAATCGCCTCTCCTGTCGCGATCAGGAGGGGAGAAGGGGCTCAGAGGAAGCAGTGCCGGGACCCTCGGTGTTCCCCTCGGGGGACACCGGCGTGTCGGGGGACTTTTGGGGGTCGCAGGAAGGCTGTCAGGGACCGTTTCGCCCTTCAGGGCGGAACAGGGGACTTCCCTTGAGACGCCGTCGCGGGCAAGGGCCTCATCTTGCCAAGAGGTGGGAACCACGTGGTTTTTCTCGAGTTGCGGCGGCATTCTCGAGTTACGGCGGGGATCTCAGCCTTCCCCTTGGGTTGGCCCTGGGAAGCCCAATCTTCCCCTCGGGTTGCGAGGGAAATCTGGGGGTTGCGCTGGAGTCACCGCAGGGCCGAAGAGACCTCACCTAGGCGTGTGTCCGGGACCTAATATTCCTCTCCAGGGAAGGCAGGGATCTCAGGGTTGCATTCCAGGCTCCCCCGGGGAGTCAGGCCTCGTCTCGTGGGAAAGCCAAGGACTCCGCTCTCCTCTCGAGTCGCGACGCGGGTTTCTTGGAGCCCCCTGAGCGGCCTCAAGGGAGTCCAGCCTCCTCTTCCGTTTGGAGAGAGGACCCGGGATTGCTCTCCAGGCCATGCAGGAAAAGAAGGCCCTCAGCTCGCGAGGACGGGGGCGTCTCCGGGGTTTCCTCGAGCTGCGGCGCCCGTGGGGGTTTTCTCCCGAGGCACGACGAGGATCTCAGGGAGCCTCTCGTGCGGCGCCAGGGAAGTCAGGTCTCCATGCGCGTGGCGAGGGGGAGCGCGTCCGGGCTCTCGAGTCACGGGAGGGGACTAGGGCCTCGAGACGCGTTGAAGAAGGACTCTCGAGGTCTTTCTCGGGGGGCGGCGGGAAACCCTCGTTTCCCTCGCCTTCTGCCCGGGACCTTAGGGAACTTCCCAGGGTGCCTCTGAGAGGCGAGGGATCCTGTGCAGGTGGCGGGGCCCCTCGGGACTCCGCTGGGTCTGGCGCAACGGAAGAGGGCCTCACCTCGAGGGGAGGCAGGAACCTCAGGCTTCCTCTGCGTTTCGGACTCCGACCGCAGCGTCCCTGCAGAGTTGGGACAGGAGAGTCAGGCCTCGTCTTGTCTGAGGAAGGGAACCCCGCTGGCCTCTCGAGTTGCTCAGGGGGTCTCAGGCCCCTCGTCGAGCTGTGTGTGGAACCCGCGGGTCTTTGCGGACGATGCACGGGGGTGGCAGTGCCCCTTCGTGTTGTGCCTTCACCCACAGGGTTGCCTTCGAAGAGGGGTCCGGGCCTCGGGTCCTTCTCAAGAGCGGACCGGGGAATCGGGGGCGTTCGGCATGTGGCCCCACCCACGTGGCTCGTCTCGAATTTCCTCGTGAGACCGGCCTCATCCTGAGGTGCGCCGGGAAGGCCGGGAACCCCTTCCAGACCACGCAGGGGAATCGCCTCTCCTGTCGCGATCAGGAGGGGAGAAGGGGCTCAGAGGAAGCGGTGCCGGGACCCTCGGTGTTCCCCTCGGGGGACACCGGCGTGTCGGGGGACTTTTGGGGGTCGCAGGAAGGCTGTCAGGGACCGTTTCGCCCTTCAGGGCGGAACAGGGGACTTCCCTTGAGACGCCGTCGCGGGCAAGGGCCTCATCTTGCCAAGAGGTGGGAACCACGTGGTTTTTCTCGAGTTGCGGCGGCATTCTCGAGTTACGACGGGGATCTCAGCCTTCCCCTTGGGTTGGCCCTGGGAAGCCCAATCTTCCCCTCGGGTTGCGAGGGAAAGCTGGGGGTTGCGCTCGAGTCACCGCAGGGCCGAAGAGACCTCACCTAGGCGTGTGTCCGGGACCTAATATTCCTCTCCAGGGAAGGCAGGGATCTCAGGGTTGCATTCCAGGCTCCCCCGGGGAGTCAGGCCTCGTCTCGAGGGGAAGCCAAGGACTCCGCTCTCCTCTCGAGTCGCGACGCGGGTTTCTTGGAGCCCCCTGAGCGGCCTCAAGGGAGTCCAGCCTCCTCTTCCGTTTGGAGAGAGGACCCGGGATTGCTCTCCAGGCCATGCAGGAAAAGAAGGCCCTCAGCTCGCGAGGACGGGGGCGTCTCCGGGGTTTCCTCGAGCTGCGGCGCCCGTGGGGGTTTTCTCCCGAGGCACGACGAGGATCTCAGGGAGCCTCTCGTGCGGCGCCAGGGAAGTCAGGTCTCCATGCGCGTGGCGAGGGGGAGCGCGTCCTGGCTCTTGAGTCACGGGAGGGGACTAGGGCCTCGAGACGCGTTGAAGAAGGACTCTCGAGGTCTTTCTCGGGGGGCGGCGGGAAACCCTCGTGTCCCTCGCCTTCTGCCCGGGACCTTAGGGAACTTCCCAGGGTGCCTCTGAGAGGCGAGGGATCCTGTGCAGGTGGCGGGGCCCCTCGGGACTCCGCTGGGTCTGGCGCAACGGAAGAGGGCCTCACCTCGAGGGGAGGCAGGAAGCTCAGGCTTCCTCTGCGTTTCGGACTCCGACCGCAGCGTCCCTGCAGAGTTGGGACAGGAGAGTCAGGCCTCGTCTTGTCTGAGGAAGGGAACCCCGCTGGCCTCTCGAGTTGCTCAGGGGGTCTCAGGCCCCTCGTCGAGCTGTGTGTGGAACCCGCGGGTCTTTGCGGACGATGCACGGGGGTGGCAGTGCCCCTTCGTGTTGTGCCTTCACCCACAGGGTTGCCTTCGAAGAGTGGTCCGGGCCTCGGGTCCTTCTCAAGAGCGGACCGGGGAATCGGGGGCGTTCGGCATGTGGCCCCACCCACGTGGCTCGTCTCGAATTTCCTCGTGAGACCGGCGTCATCCTGAGGTGCGCCGGGAAGGCCGGGAACCCCTTCCAGACCACGCAGGGGAATCGCCTCTCCTGTCGCGATCAGGAGGGGAGAAGGGGCTCAGAGGAAGCGGTGCCGGGACCCTCGGTGTTCCCCTCGGGGGACCCCGGCGTGTCGGGGGACTTTTGGGGGTCGCAGGAAGGCTGTCAGGGACCGTTTCGCCCTTCAGGGCGGAACAGGGGACTTCCCTTGAGACGCCGTGGCGGGCAAGGGCCTCATCTTGCCAAGAGGTGGGAACCACGTGGTTTTTCTCGAGTTGCGGCGGCATTCTCGAGTTACGACGGGGATCTCAGCCTTCCCCTTGGGTTGGCCCTGGGAAGCCCAATCTTCCCCTCGGGTTGCGAGGGAAAGCTGGGGGTTGCGCTCGAGTCACTGCAGGGCCGAAGAGACCTCACCTAGGCGTGTGTCCGGGACCTAATATTCCTCTCCAGGGAAGGCAGGGATCTCAGGGTTGCATTCCAGGCTCCCCCGGGGAGTCAGGCCTCGTCTCCAGGGGAAGCCAAGGACTCCGCTCTCCTCTCGAGTCGCGACGCGGGTCTCTTGGAGCCCCCTGAGCGGCCTCAAGGGAGTCCAGCCTCCTCTTCCGTTTGGAGAGAGGACCCGGGATTGCTCTCCAGGCCATGCAGGAAAAGAAGGCCCTCAGCTCGCGAGGACGGGGGCGTCTCCGGGGTTTCCTCGAGCTGCGGCGCCCGTGGGGGTTTTCTCCCGAGGCACGACGAGGATCTCAGGGAGCCTCTCGTGCGGCGCCAGGGAAGTCAGGTCTCCATGTGCGTGGCGAGGGGGAGCGCGTCCTGGCTCTCGAGTCACGGGAGGGGACTAGGGCCTCGAGACGCGTTGAAGAAGGACTCTCGAGGTCTTTCTCGGGGGGCGGCGGGAAACCCTCGTTTCCCTCGCCTTCTGCCCGGGACCTTAGGGAACTTCCCAGGGTGCCTCTGAGAGGCGAGGGATCCTGGGGAGGTGGCGGGGCCCCTCGGGACTCCGCTGGGTCTGGCGCAACGGAAGAGGGCCTCACCTCGAGGGGAGGCAGGAACCTCAGGTTTCCACTGCATTTCGGACTCCGACCGCAGCGTCCCTGCAGAGTTGGGACAGGAGAGTCAGGCCTCGTCTTGTCTGAGGAAGGGAACCCCGCTGGCCTCTCGAGTTGCTCAGGGGGTCTCAGGCCCCTCGTCGAGCTGTGTGTGGAACCCGCGGGTCTTTGCGGACGATGCACGGGGGTGGCAGTGCCCCTTCGTGTTTTGCCTTCACCCACAGGGTTGCCTTCGAAGAGGGGTCCGGGCCTCGGGTCCTTCTCAAGAGCGGACCGGGGAATCGGGGGCGTTCGGCATGTGGCCCCATCCACGTGGCTCGTCTCGAATTTCCTCGTGAGACCGGCCTCATCCTGAGGTGCGCCGGGAAGGCCGGGAACCCCTTCCAGACCACGCAGGGGAATCGCCTCTCCTGTCGCGATCAGGAGGGGAGAAGGGGCTCAGAGGAAGCGGTGCCGGGACCCTCGGTGTTCCCCTCGGGGGACCCCGGCGTGTCGGGGGACTTTTAGGGGTCGCAGGAAGGCTGTCAGGGACCGTTTCGCCCTTCAGGGCGGAACAGGGGACTTCCCTTGAGACGCCGTCGCGGGCAAGGGCCTCATCTTGCCAAGAGGTGGGAACCACGTGGTTTTTCTCGAGTTGCGGCGGCATTCTCGAGTTACGACGGGGATCTCAGCCTTCCCCTTGGGTTGGCCCTGGGAAGCCCAATCTTCCCCTCGGGTTGCGAGGGAAAGCTGGGGGTTGCGCTCGAGTCACTGCAGGGCCGAAGAGACCTCACCTAGGCGTGTGTCCGGGACCTAATATTCCTCTCCAGGGAAGGCAGGGATCTCAGGGTTGCATTCCAGGCTCCCCCGTGGAGTCAGGCCTCGTCTCCAGGGGAAGCCAAGGACTCCGCTCTCCTCTCGAGTCGCGACGCGGGTCTCTTGGAGCCCCCTGAGCGGCCTCAAGGGAGTCCAGCCTCCTCTTCCGTTTGGAGAGAGGACCCGGGATTGCTCTCCAGGCCATGCAGGAAAAGAAGGCCCTCAGCTCGCGAGGACGGGGGCGTCTCCGGGGTTTCCTCGAGCTGCGGCGCCCGTGGGGGTTTTCTCCCGAGGCACGACGAGGATCTCAGGGAGCCTCTCGTGCGGCGCCAGGGAAGTCAGGTCTCCATGCGCGTGGCGAGGGGGAGCGCGTCCGGGCTCTCGAGTCACGGGAGGGGACTAGGGCCTCGAGACGCGTTGAAGAAGGACTCTCGAGGTCTTTCTCGGGGGGCGGCGGGAAACCCTCGTTTCCCTCGCCTTCTGCCCGGGACCTTAGGGAACTTCCCAGGGTGCCTCTGAGAGGCGAGGGATCCTGTGCAGGTGGCGGGGCCCCTCGGGACTCCGCTGGGTCTGGCGCAACGGAAGAGGGCCTCACCTCGAGGGGAGGCAGGAACCTCAGGCTTCCTCTGCGTTTCGGACTCCGACCGCAGCGTCCCTGCAGAGTTGGGACAGGAGAGTCAGGCCTCGTCTTGTCTGAGGAAGGGAACCCAGCTGGCCTCTCGAGTTGCTCAGGGGGTCTCAGGCCCCTCGTCGAGCTGTGTGTGGAACCCGCGGGTCTTTGCGGACGATGCACGGGGGTGGCAGCGCCCCTTCGTGTTGTGCCTTCACCCACAGGGTTGCCTTCGAAGAGGGGTCCGGGCCTCGGGTCCTTCTCAAGAGCGGACCGGGGAATCGGGGGCGTTCGGCATGTGGCCCCACCCACGTGGCTCGTCTCGAATTTCCTCGTGAGACCGGCCTCATCCTGAGGTGCGCCGGGAAGGCCGGGAACCCCTTCCAGACCACGCAGGGGAATCGCCTCTCCTGTCGCGATCAGGAGGGGAGAAGGGGCTCAGAGGAAGCGGTGCCGGGACCCTCGGTGTTCCCCTCGGGGGACCCCGGCGTGTCGGGGGACTTTTGGGGGTCGCAGAAAGGCTGTCAGGGACCGTTTCGCCCTTCAGGGCGGAACAGGGGACTTCCCTTGAGACGCCGTGGCGGGCAAGGGCCTCATCTTGCCAAGAGGTGGGAACCACGTGGTTTTTCTCGAGTTGCGGCGGCATTCTCGAGTTACGACGGGGATCTCAGCCTTCCCCTTGGGTTGGCCCTGGGAAGCCCAATCTTCCCCTCGGGTTGCGAGGGAAAGCTGGGGGTTGCGCTCGAGTCACCGCAGGGCCGAAGAGACCTCACCTAGGCGTGTGTCCGGGACCTAATATTCCTCTCCAGGGAAGGCAGGGATCTCAGGGTTGCATTCCAGGCTCCCCCGGGGAGTCAGGCCTCGTCTCGAGGGGAAGCCAAGGACTCCGCTCTCCTCTCGAGTCGCGACGCGGGTTTCTTGGAGCCCCCTGAGCGGCCTCAAGGGAGTCCAGCCTCCTCTTCCGTTTGGAGAGAGGACCCGGGATTGCTCTCCAGGCCATGCAGGAAAAGAAGGCCCTCAGCTCGCGAGGACGGGGGCGTCTCCGGGGTTTCCTCGAGCTGCGGCGCCCGTGGGGGTTTTCTCCCGAGGCACGACGAGGATCTCAGGGAGCCTCTCGTGCGGCGCCAGGGAAGTCAGGTCTCCATGCGCGTGGCGAGGGGGAGCGCGTCCTGGCTCTCGAGTCACGGGAGGGGACTAGGGCCTCGAGACGCGTTGAAGAAGGACTCTCGAGGTCTTTCTCGGGGGGCGGCGGGAAACCCTCGTGTCCCTCGCCTTCTGCCCGGGACCTTAGGGAACTTCCCAGGGTGCCTCTGAGAGGCGAGGGATCCTGTGCAGGTGGCGGGGCCCCTCGGGACTCCGCTGGGTCTGGCGCAACGGAAGAGGGCCTCACCTCGAGGGGAGGCAGGAAGCTCAGGCTTCCTCTGCGTTTCGGACTCCGACCGCAGCGTCCCTGCAGAGTTGGGACAGGAGAGTCAGGCCTCGTCTTGTCTGAGGAAGGGAACCCCGCTGGCCTCTCGAGTTGCTCAGGGGGTCTCAGGCCCCTCGTCGAGCTGTGTGTGGAACCCGCGGGTCTTTGCGGACGATGCACGGGGGTGGCAGTGCCCCTTCGTGTTGTGCCTTCACCCACAGGGTTGCCTTCGAAGAGTGGTCCGGGCCTCGGGTCCTTCTCAAGAGCGGACCGGGGAATCGGGGGCGTTCGGCATGTGGCCCCACCCACGTGGCTCGTCTCGAATTTCCTCGTGAGACCGGCGTCATCCTGAGGTGCGCCGGGAAGGCCGGGAACCCCTTCCAGACCACGCAGGGGAATCGCCTCTCCTGTCGCGATCAGGAGGGGAGAAGGGGCTCAGAGGAAGCGGTGCCGGGACCCTCGGTGTTCCCCTCGGGGGACCCCGGCGTGTCGGGGGACTTTTGGGGGTCGCAGGAAGGCTGTCAGGGACCGTTTCGCCCTTCAGGGCGGAACAGGGGACTTCCCTTGAGACGCCGTCGCGGGCAAGGGCCTCATCTTGCCAAGAGGTGGGAACCACGTGGTTTTTCTCGAGTTGCGGCGGCATTCTCGAGTTACGACGGGGATCTCAGCCTTCCCCTTGGGTTGGCCCTGGGAAGCCCAATCTTCCCCTCGGGTTTCGAGGGAAAGCTGGGGGTTGCGCTCGAGTCACTGCAGGGCCGAAGAGACCTCACCTAGGCGTGTGTCCGGGACCTAATATTCCTCTCCAGGGAAGGCAGGGATCTCAGGGTTGCATTCCAGGCTCCCCCGGGGAGTCAGGCCTCGTCTCCAGGGGAAGCCAAGGACTCCGCTCTCCTCTCGAGTCGCGACGCGGGTCTCTTGGAGCCCCCTGAGCGGCCTCAAGGGAGTCCAGCCTCCTCTTCCGTTTGGAGAGAGGACCCGGGATTGCTCTCCAGGCCATGCAGGAAAAGAAGGCCCTCAGCTCGCGAGGACGGGGGCGTCTCCGGGGTTTCCTCGAGCTGCGGCGCCCGTGGGGGTTTTCTCCCGAGGCACGACGAGGATCTCAGGGAGCCTCTCGTGCGGCGCCAGGGAAGTCAGGTCTCCATGCGCGTGGCGAGGGGGAGCGCGTCCTGGCTCTCGAGTCACGGGAGGGGACTAGGGCCTCGAGACGCGTTGAAGAAGGACTCTCGAGGTCTTTCTCGGGGGGCGGCGGGAAACCCTCGTTTCCCTCGCCTTCTGCCCGGGACCTTAGGGAACTTCCCAGGGTGCCTCTGAGAGGCGAGGGATCCTGGGGAGGTGGCGGGGCCCCTCGGGACTCCGCTGGGTCTGGCGCAACGGAAGAGGGCCTCACCTCGAGGGGAGGCAGGAACCTCAGGTTTCCACTGCATTTCGGACTCCGACCGCAGCGTCCCTGCAGAGTTGGGACAGGAGAGTCAGGCCTCGTCTTGTCTGAGGAAGGGAACCCCGCTGGCCTCTCGAGTTGCTCAGGGGGTCTCAGGCCCCTCGTCGAGCTGTGTGTGGAACCCGCGGGTCTTTGCGGACGATGCACGGGGGTGGCAGTGCCCCTTCGTGTTTTGCCTTCACCCACAGGGTTGCCTTCGAAGAGGGGTCCGGGCCTCGGGTCCTTCTCAAGAGCGGACCGGGGAATCGGGGGCGTTCGGCATGTGGCCCCATCCACGTGGCTCGTCTCGAATTTCCTCGTGAGACCGGCCTCATCCTGAGGTGCGCCGGGAAGGCCGGGAACCCCTTCCAGACCACGCAGGGGAATCGCCTCTCCTGTCGCGATCAGGAGGGGAGAAGGGGCTCAGAGGAAGCGGTGCCGGGACCCTCGGTGTTCCCCTCGGGGGACCCCGGCGTGTCGGGGGACTTTTAGGGGTCGCAGGAAGGCTGTCAGGGACCGTTTCGCCCTTCAGGGCGGAACAGGGGACTTCCCTTGAGACGCCGTCGCGGGCAAGGGCCTCATCTTGCCAAGAGGTGGGAACCACGTGGTTTTTCTCGAGTTGCGGCGGCATTCTCGAGTTACGACGGGGATCTCAGCCTTCCCCTTGGGTTGGCCCTGGGAAGCCCAATCTTCCCCTCGGGTTGCGAGGGAAAGCTGGGGGTTGCGCTCGAGTCACTGCAGGGCCGAAGAGACCTCACCTAGGCGTGTGTCCGGGACCTAATATTCCTCTCCAGGGAAGGCAGGGATCTCAGGGTTGCATTCCAGGCTCCCCCGGGGAGTCAGGCCTCGTCTCGAGGGGAAGCCAAGGACTCCGCTCTCCTCTCGAGTCGCGACGCGGGTCTCTTGGAGCCCCCTGAGCGGCCTCAAGGGAGTCCAGCCTCCTCTTCCGTTTGGAGAGAGGACCCGGGATTGCTCTCCAGGCCATGCAGGAAAAGAAGGCCCTCAGCTCGCGAGGACGGGGGCGTCTCCGGGGTTTCCTCGAGCTGCGGCGCCCGTGGGGGTTTTCTCCCGAGGCACGACGAGGATCTCAGGGAGCCTCTCGTGCGGCGCCAGGGAAGTCAGGTCTCCATGCGCGTGGCGAGGGGGAGCGCGTCCGGGCTCTCGAGTCACGGGAGGGGACTAGGGCCTCGAGACGCGTTGAAGAAGGACTCTCGAGGTCTTTCTCGGGGGGCGGCGGGAAACCCTCGTTTCCCTCGCCTTCTGCCCGGGACCTTAGGGAACTTCCCAGGGTGCCTCTGAGAGGCGAGGGATCCTGTGCAGGTGGCGGGGCCCCTCGGGACTCCGCTGGGTCTGGCGCAACGGAAGAGGGCCTCACCTCGAGGGGAGGCAGGAACCTCAGGCTTCCTCTGCGTTTCGGACTCCGACCGCAGCGTCCCTGCAGAGTTGGGACAGGAGAGTCAGGCCTCGTCTTGTCTGAGGAAGGGAACCCCGCTGGCCTCTCGAGTTGCTCAGGGGGTCTCAGGCCCCTCGTCGAGCTGTGTGTGGAACCCGCGGGTCTTTGCGGACGATGCACGGGGGTGGCAGCGCCCCTTCGTGTTGTGCCTTCACCCACAGGGTTGCCTTCGAAGAGGGGTCCGGGCCTCGGGTCCTTCTCAAGAGCGGACCGGGGAATCGGGGGCGTTCGGCATGTGGCCCCACCCACGTGGCTCGTCTCGAATTTCCTCGTGAGACCGGCCTCATCCTGAGGTGCGCCGGGAAGGCCGGGAACCCCTTCCAGACCACGCAGGGGAATCGCCTCTCCTGTCGCGATCAGGAGGGGAGAAGGGGCTCAGAGGAAGCGGTGCCGGGACCCTCGGTGTTCCCCTCGGGGGACCCCGGCGTGTCGGGGGACTTTTGGGGGTCGCAGAAAGGCTGTCAGGGACCGTTTCGCCCTTCAGGGCGGAACAGGGGACTTCCCTTGAGACGCCGTGGCGGGCAAGGGCCTCATCTTGCCAAGAGGTGGGAACCACGTGGTTTTTCTCGAGTTGCGGCGGCATTCTCGAGTTACGACGGGGATCTCAGCCTTCCCCTTGGGTTGGCCCTGGGAAGCCCAATCTTCCCCTCGGGTTGCGAGGGAAAGCTGGGGGTTGCGCTCGAGTCACCGCAGGGCCGAAGAGACCTCACCTAGGCGTGTGTCCGGGACCTAATATTCCTCTCCAGGGAAGGCAGGGATCTCAGGGTTGCATTCCAGGCTCCCCCGGGGAGTCAGGCCTCGTCTCGAGGGGAAGCCAAGGACTCCGCTCTCCTCTCGAGTCGCGACGCGGGTTTCTTGGAGCCCCCTGAGCGGCCTCAAGGGAGTCCAGCCTCCTCTTCCGTTTGGAGAGAGGACCCGGGATTGCTCTCCAGGCCATGCAGGAAAAGAAGGCCCTCAGCTCGCGAGGACGGGGGCGTCTCCGGGGTTTCCTCGAGCTGCGGCGCCCGTGGGGGTTTTCTCCCGAGGCACGACGAGGATCTCAGGGAGCCTCTCGTGCGGCGCCAGGGAAGTCAGGTCTCCATGCGCGTGGCGAGGGGGAGCGCGTCCTGGCTCTCGAGTCACGGGAGGGGACTAGGGCCTCGAGACGCGTTGAAGAAGGACTCTCGAGGTCTTTCTCGGGGGGCGGCGGGAAACCCTCGTGTCCCTCGCCTTCTGCCCGGGACCTTAGGGAACTTCCCAGGGTGCCTCTGAGAGGCGAGGGATCCTGTGCAGGTGGCGGGGCCCCTCGGGACTCCGCTGGGTCTGGCGCAACGGAAGAGGGCCTCACCTCGAGGGGAGGCAGGAAGCTCAGGCTTCCTCTGCGTTTCGGACTCCGACCGCAGCGTCCCTGCAGAGTTGGGACAGGAGAGTCAGGCCTCGTCTTGTCTGAGGAAGGGAACCCCGCTGGCCTCTCGAGTTGCTCAGGGGGTCTCAGGCCCCTCGTCGAGCTGTGTGTGGAACCCGCGGGTCTTTGCGGACGATGCACGGGTGTGGCAGTGCCCCTTCGTGTTGTGCCTTCACCCACAGGGTTGCCTTCGAAGAGTGGTCCGGGCCTCGGGTCCTTCTCAAGAGCGGACCGGGGAATCGGGGGCGTTCGGCATGTGGCCCCACCCACGTGGCTCGTCTCGAATTTCCTCGTGAGACCGGCGTCATCCTGAGGTGCGCCGGGAAGGCCGGGAACCCCTTCCAGACCACGCAGGGGAATCGCCTCTCCTGTCGCGATCAGGAGGGGAGAAGGGGCTCAGAGGAAGCGGTGCCGGGACCCTCGGTGTTCCCCTCGGGGGACCCCGGCGTGTCGGGGGACTTTTGGGGGTCGCAGGAAGGCTGTCAGGGACCGTTTCGCCCTTCAGGCCGAACAGGGGACTTCCCTTGAGACGCCGTCGCGGGCAAGGGCCTCATCTTGCCAAGAGGTGGGAACCACGTGGTTTTTCTCGAGTTGCGGCGGCATTCTCGAGTTACGACGGGGATCTCAGCCTTCCCCTTGGGTTGGCCCTGGGAAGCCCAATCTTCCCCTCGGGTTTCGAGGGAAAGCTGGGGGTTGCGCTCGAGTCACTGCAGGGCCGAAGAGACCTCACCTAGGCGTGTGTCCGGGACCTAATATTCCTCTCCAGGGAAGGCAGGGATCTCAGGGTTGCATTCCAGGCTCCCCCGGGGAGTCAGGCCTCGTCTCCAGGGGAAGCCAAGGACTCCGCTCTCCTCTCGAGTCGCGACGCGGGTCTCTTGGAGCCCCCTGAGCGGCCTCAAGGGAGTCCAGCCTCCTCTTCCGTTTGGAGAGAGGACCCGGGATTGCTCTCCAGGCCATGCAGGAAAAGAAGGCCCTCAGCTCGCGAGGACGGGGGCGTCTCCGGGGTTTCCTCGAGCTGCGGCGCCCGTGGGGGTTTTCTCCCGAGGCACGACGAGGATCTCAGGGAGCCTCTCGTGCGGCGCCAGGGAAGTCAGGTCTCCATGCGCGTGGCGAGGGGGAGCGCGTCCTGGCTCTCGAGTCACGGGAGGGGACTAGGGCCTCGAGACGCGTTGAAGAAGGACTCTCGAGGTCTTTCTCGGGGGGCGGCGGGAAACCCTCGTTTCCCTCGCCTTCTGCCCGGGACCTTAGGGAACTTCCCAGGGTGCCTCTGAGAGGCGAGGGATCCTGGGGAGGTGGCGGGGCCCCTCGGGACTCCGCTGGGTCTGGCGCAACGGAAGAGGGCCTCACCTCGAGGGGAGGCAGGAACCTCAGGTTTCCACTGCATTTCGGACTCCGACCGCAGCGTCCCTGCAGAGTTGGGACAGGAGAGTCAGGCCTCGTCTTGTCTGAGGAAGGGAACCCCGCTGGCCTCTCGAGTTGCTCAGGGGGTCTCAGGCCCCTCGTCGAGCTGTGTGTGGAACCCGCGGGTCTTTGCGGACGATGCACGGGGGTGGCAGCGCCCCTTCGTGTTGTGCCTTCACCCACAGGGTTGCCTTCGAAGAGGGGTCCGGGCCTCGGGTCCTTCTCAAGAGCGGACCGGGGAATCGGGGGCGTTCGGCATGTGGCCCCACCCACGTGGCTCGTCTCGAATTTCCTCGTGAGACCGGCCTCATCCTGAGGTGCGCCGGGAAGGCCGGGAACCCCTTCCAGACCACGCAGGGGAATCGCCTCTCCTGTCGCGATCAGGAGGGGAGAAGGGGCTCAGAGGAAGCGGTGCCGGGACCCTCGGTGTTCCCCTCGGGGGACCCCGGCGTGTCGGGGGACTTTTGGGGGTCGCAGGAAGGCTGTCAGGGACCGTTTCGCCCTTCAGGGCGGAACAGGGGACTTCCCTTGAGACGCCGTCGCGGGCAAGGGCCTCATCTTGCCAAGAGGTGGGAACCACGTGGTTTTTCTCGAGTTGCGGCGGCATTCTCGAGTTACGACGGGGATCTCAGCCTTCCCCTTGGGTTGGCCCTGGGAAGCCCAATCTTCCCCTCGGGTTGCGAGGGAAAGCTGGGGGTTGCGCTCGAGTCACTGCAGGGCCGAAGAGACCTCACCTAGGCGTGTGTCCGGGACCTAATATTCCTCTCCAGGGAAGGCAGGGATCTCAGGGTTGCATTCCAGGCTCCCCCGGGGAGTCAGGCCTCGTCTCGAGGGGAAGCCAAGGACTCCGCTCTCCTCTCGAGTCGCGACGCGGGTCTCTTGGAGCCCCCTGAGCGGCCTCAAGGGAGTCCAGCCTCCTCTTCCGTTTGGAGAGAGGACCCGGGATTGCTCTCCAGGCCATGCAGGAAAAGAAGGCCCTCAGCTCGCGAGGACGGGGGCGTCTCCGGGGTTTCCTCGAGCTGCGGCGCCCGTGGGGGTTTTCTCCCGAGGCACGACGAGGATCTCAGGGAGCCTCTCGTGCGGCGCCAGGGAAGTCAGGTCTCCATGCGCGTGGCGAGGGGGAGCGCGTCCGGGCTCTCGAGTCACGGGAGGGGACTAGGGCCTCGAGACGCGTTGAAGAAGGACTCTCGAGGTCTTTCTCGGGGGGCGGCGGGAAACCCTCGTTTCCCTCGCCTTCTGCCCGGGACCTTAGGGAACTTCCCAGGGTGCCTCTGAGAGGCGAGGGATCCTGTGCAGGTGGCGGGGCCCCTCGGGACTCCGCTGGGTCTGGCGCAACGGAAGAGGGCCTCACCTCGAGGGGAGGCAGGAAGCTCAGGCTTCCTCTGCGTTTCGGACTCCGACCGCAGCGTCCCTGCAGAGTTGGGACAGGAGAGTCAGGCCTCGTCTTGTCTGAGGAAGGGAACCCCGCTGGCCTCTCGAGTTGCTCAGGGGGTCTCAGGCCCCACGTCGAGCTGTGTGTGGAACCCGCGGGTCTTTGCGGACGATGCACGGGGGTGGCAGCGCCCCTTCGTGTTGTGCCTTCACCCACAGGGTTGCCTTCGAAGAGGGGTCCGGGCCTCGGGTCCTTCTCAAGAGCGGACCGGGGAATCGGGGGCGTTCGGCATGTGGCCCCACCCACGTGGCTCGTCTCGAATTTCCTCGTGAGACCGGCCTCATCCTGAGGTGCGCCGGGAAGGCCGGGAACCCCTTCCAGACCACGCAGGGGAATCGCCTCTCCTGTCGCGATCAGGAGGGGAGAAGGGGCTCAGAGGAAGCGGTGCCGGGACCCTCGGTGTTCCCCTCGGGGGACCCCGGCGTGTCGGGGGACTTTTGGGGGTCGCAGGAAGGCTGTCAGGGACCGTTTCGCCCTTCAGGGCGGAACAGGGGACTTCCCTTGAGACGCCGTCGCGGGCAAGGGCCTCATCTTGCCAAGAGGTGGGAACCACGTGGTTTTTCTCGAGTTGCGGCGGCATTCTCGAGTTACGACGGGGATCTCAGCCTTCCCCTTGGGTTGGCCCTGGGAAGCCCAATCTTCCCCTCGGGTTGCGAGGGAAAGCTGGGGGTTGCGCTCGAGTCACCGCAGGGCCGAAGAGACCTCACCTAGGCGTGTGTCCGGGACCTAATATTCCTCTCCAGGGAAGGCAGGGATCTCAGGGTTGCATTCCAGGCTCCCCCGGGGAGTCAGGCCTCGTCTCGAGGGGAAGCCAAGGACTCCGCTCTCCTCTCGAGTCGCGACGCGGGTCTCTTGGAGCCCCCTGAGCGGCCTCAAGGGAGTCCAGCCTCCTCTTCCGTTTGGAGAGAGGACCCGGGATTGCTCTCCAGGCCATGCAGGAAAAGAAGGCCCTCAGCTCGCGAGGACGGGGGCGTCTCCGGGGTTTCCTCGAGCTGCGGCGCCCGTGGGGGTTTTCTCCCGAGGCACGACGAGGATCTCAGGGAGCCTCTCGTGCGGCGCCAGGGAAGTCAGGTCTCCATGCGCGTGGCGAGGGGGAGCGCGTCCTGGCTCTCGAGTCACGGGAGGGGACTAGGGCCTCGAGACGCGTTGAAGAAGGACTCTCGAGGTCTTTCTCGGGGGGCGGCGGGAAACCCTCGTTTCCTTCGCCTTCTGCCCGGGACCTTAGGGAACTTCCCAGGGTGCCTCTGAGAGGCGAGGGATCCTGTGGAAGTGGCGGGGCCCCTCGGGACTCCGCTGGGTCTGGCGCAACGGAAGAGGGCCTCACCTCGAGGGGAGGCAGGAACCTCAGGCTTCCTCTGCGTTTCGGACTCCGACCGCAGCGTCCCTGCAGAGTTGGGACAGGAGAGTCAGGCCTCGTCTTGTCTGAGGAAGGGAACCCCGCTGGCCTCTCGAGTTGCTCAGGGGGTCTCAGGCCCCTCGTCGAGCTGTGTGTGGAACCCGCGGGTCTTTGCGGACGATGCACGGGGGTGGCAGTGCCCCTTCGTGTTGTGCCTTCACCCACAGGGTTGCCTTCGAAGAGGGGTCTGGGCCTCGGGTCCTTCTCAAGAGAGGACCGGGGAATCAGGGGCGTTCGGCATGTGGCCCCACCCACGTGGCTCGTCTCGAATTTCCTCGTGAGACCGGCCTCATCCTGAGGTGCGCCGGGAAGGCCGGGAACCCCTTCCAGACCACGCAGGGGAATCGCCTCTCCTGTCGCGATCAGGAGGGGAGAAGGGGCTCAGAGGAAGCAGTGCCGGGACCCTCGGTGTTCCCCTCGGGGGACCCCGGCGTGTCGGGGGACTTTTGGGGGTCGCAGGAAGGCTGTCAGGGACCGTTTCGCCCTTCAGGGCAGAACAGGGGACTTCCCTTGAGACGCTGTCGCGCGCAAGGGCCTCATCTTGCCAAGAGGTGGGAACCACGTGGTTTTTCTCGAGTTGCGGCGGCATTCTCGAGTTACGACGGGGATCTCAGCGTTCCCCTTGGGTTGGCCCTGGGAAGCCCAATCTTCCCCTCGGGTTGCGAGGGAAAGCTGGGGGTTGCGCTCGAGTCACTGCACGGCCGAAGAGACCTCACCTAGGCGTGTGTCCGGGACATAATATTCCTCTGCAGGGAAGGCAGGGATCTCGGGGTTGCATTCCAGGCACCACCGGGGAGTCAGGCCTCATCTCGAGGGGAAGCCAATGCCTCCGCTCTCCTCTCGAGTCGCGACGCGGGTCTCTTGGAGCCCCCTGAGCGGCCTCAAGGGAGTCCAGCCTCCTCTTCCGTTTGGAGAGAGGACCCGGGATTGCTCTCCAGGCCATGCAGGAAAAGAAGGCCCTCAGCTCGCGAGGACGGGGGCGTCTCCGGGGTTTCCTCGAGCTGCGGCGCCCGTGGGGGTTTTCTCCCGAGGCACGACGAGGATCTCAGGGAGCCTCTCGTGCGGCGCCACGGAAGTCAGGTCTCCATGCGCGTGGCGAGGGGGAGCGCGTTCTGGCTCTCGAGTCACGGGAGGGGACTAGGGCCTCGAGACGCGTTGAAGAAGGACTCTCGAGGTCTTTCTCGGGGGGCGGCGGGAAACCCTCGTTTCCCTCGCCTTCTGCCCGGGACCTTAGGGAACATCCCAGGGTGCCTCTGAGAGGCAAGGGATCCTGGGGAGGTGGCGGGGCCCCTCGGGACTCCGCTGGGTCTGGCGCAACGGAAGAGGGCCTCACCTCGAGGGGAGGCAGGAACCTCAGGCTTCCTCTGCGTTTCGGACTCCGACCGCAGGGTCCCTGCAGAGTTGGGACAGGAGAGTCAGGCCTCGTCTTGTCTGAGGAAGGGAACCCCGCTGGCCTCTCGAGTTGCTCAGGGGGTCTCAGGGCCCTCGTCGAGCTGTGTGTGGAACCCGCGGGTCTTAGCGGACGATGCACGGGGGTGGCAGTGCCCCTTCGTGTTGTGCCTTCACCCACAGGGTTGCCTTCGAAGAGGGGTCCGGGCCTCGGGTCCTTCTCAAGAGCGGACCGGGGAATCGGGGCGTTCGGCATGTGGCCCCACCCATGTGGCTCGTCTCGAATTTCCTCGTGAGACCGGCCTCATCCTGAGGTGCGCCGGGACGGCCGGGAACCCCTTCCAGGCCACGCAGGGGAATCGCCTCTCCTGTCGCGATCAGGAGGGGAGAAGGGGCTCAGAGGAAGCGGTGCCGGGACCCTCGGTGTTCCCCTCGGGGGACCCCGGCGTGTCGGGGGACTTTTGGGGTCGCAGGAAGGCTGTCAGGGACCGTTTCGCCCTTCAGGGCGGAACAGGGGACTTCCCTTGAGACGCCGTCGCGGGCAAGGGCCTCATCTTGCCAAGAGTTGGGAACCACGTGGTTTTTCTCGAGTTGCGGCGGCATTCTCGACTTACGACGGGGATCTCAGCCTTCCCCTTGGGTTGGCTCTGGGAAGCCCAATCTTCCCCTCGAGTTGCGAGGGAAAGCTGGGGGTTGCGCTCGAGTCACTGCAGGGCCGAAGAGACCTCACCTAGGCGTGTGTCCGGGACCTAATATTCCTCTCCAGGGAAGGCAGGGATCTCGGGTTTGCATTCCAGGCTCCCCCGGGGAGTCAGGCCTCGTCTCGAGGGGAAGCCAAGGACTCCGCTCTCCTCTCGAGTCGCGACGCGGGTCTCTTGGAGCCCCCTGAGTGGCCTCAAGGGAGTCCAGCCTCCTCTTCCGTTTGGAGAGAGGACCCGGGATTGCTCTCCAGGCCATGCAGGAAAAGAAGGCCCTCAGCTCGCGAGGACGGGGGCGTCTCCGGGGTTTCCTCGAGCTGTGGCGCCCGTTGGGGTTTTCTCCCGAGGCACGACGAGGATCTCAGGGAGCCTCTCGTGCGGCGCCAGGGAAGTCAGGTCTCCATGCGCGTGGCGAGGGGGAGCGCGTCCTGGCTCTCGAGTCACGGGAGGGGACTAGGGCCTCGAGACGCGTTGAAGAAGGACTCTCGAGGTCTTTCTCGGGGGGCGGCGGGAAACCCTCGTTTCCCTCTCCTTCTGCCGGGGACCTTAGGGAACTTCCCAGGGTGCCTCTGAGAGGCGAGGGATCCTGTGGAGGTGGCGGGGCCCCTCGGGACTCCGCTGAGTCTGGCGCAACGGAAGAGGGCCTCACCTCGAGGGGAGGCAGGAACCTCAGGCTTCCTCTCCGTTTCGGACTCCGCCCGCAGGGTCCCTGCAGAGTTGGGACAGGAGAGTCAGGCCTCGTCTTGTCTGAGGAAGGGAACCCCGCTGGCCTCTCGAGTTGCTCAGGGGGTCTCAGGCCCCTCGTCGAGCTGTGTGTGGAACCCGCGGGTCTTTGCGGACGATGCACGGGGGTGGCAGTGCCCCTTCGTGTTGTGCCTTCACCCACAGGGTTGCCTTCGAAGAGGGGTCCGGGCCTCGGGTCCTTCTCATGGGCGGACCGGGGAATCGGGGGCGTTCGGCATTTGGCCCCACCCATGTGGCTCCTCTCGAATTTCCTCGTGAGGCCGGCCTCATCCTGAGGTGCGCTGGGAAGGCCGGGAACCCCTTCCAGACCACGCAGGGGAATCGCCTCTCCTGTCGTGATCAGGAGGGGAGAAGGGGCTCAGAGGAAGCGGTGCCGGGACCCTCGGTGTTCCCCTCGGGGGACCCCGGCGTGTCGGGGGACTTTTGTGGGTCGCAGGAAGGCTGTCAGGGACCGTTTCGCCCTTCAGGGCGGAACAGGGGACTTCCCTTGAGACGCCGTCGCGGGCAAGGGCCTCATCTTGCCAAGAGGTGGGAACCACGTGGTTTTTCTCGAGTTGCGGTGGCATTCTCGAGTTACGACGGGGATCTCAGCCTTCCCCTTGGGTTGGCCCTGGGAAGCCCAATCTTCCCCTCGGGTTGCGAGGGAAAGCTGGGGGTTGCGCTCGAGTCACAGCAGGGCCGAAAAGACCTCACCTAGGCGTGTGTCCGGGACCTAATATTCCTCTCCAGGGAAGGCAGGGATCTCGGGGTTGCATTCCAGGCTCCCCTGGGGAGTCAGGCCTCGTCTCGAGCGGAAGCCAAGGACTCCGCTCTCCTCTCGAGTCGCGACGCCGGTCTCTTGGAGCCCACTGAGCGGCCTCAAGGGAGTCCAGCCTCCTCTTCCGTTTGGAGAGAGGACCCGGCATTGCCCTCCAGGCCACGCAGGAAAAGAAGGCCCTCAGCTCGCGTAGACGGGGGCGTCTCAGGGGTTTCCTGGAGCTGCCGCAGCAGTGTGGGTTTCCTCACGAGGTACGATGAGGATCTAAGGGAGCCTCTCGTGCAGTGCCAGGTTAGTCAGGTCTCCATGCGCGTGAAGAGGGGGCGCGTGTCATGGCTCTCGAGTCATGGTAGGGGAATCGCGACTCAACACATTTTGAAGCACTCTCGAGGTCTTTCTTGAGTCATGGCAGAAAACACAGGGTTCCCTCGACTTGTGCCTTTGACCTCAGGGAGCTTCTCATTGTGCCTCTGAGAACTCAGGGATACTGTGGAGTTGGTAGGGGCCTCTCGGGACTCCACTGGGTGTGGTGCAATGGAAGAGGGCCTCATCTCGAGTGGACGCAGGAACCTCAGGCTTCCTCTCCGTTTCTGACTCGGATCCCATGGTCCCTGCAGAGTAGGGACAAGAGAGTCACACCTAGTCTTCTGTTGAGGAATGGACCTTCGTTTGCCTTTCGAGTTGTTTACAGGGTGACAGGCCACTTGTCGAAATGTTTGTGGGACCTGCAGGTTTTTCTGGACGATGCACGCGGGTGTCAGTGCCCCTTCGTGTTGTGCCTTCATCCACAGGTTTTCCTTCAAAGAGGTGTGCTGGCATCGGGTTCTTTTCAAGAGTGGACCGTGAAATTGGGGTCTTTCGGCATGTGGTACCACCCACGAGGCTACGTTTCGAACTTCCTCATGAGACCGGCCTCATCCTGAGGTGCGCCCGGAAGGTCGGGAACCCCTTGCAGACAGAGAAGGGGGGTCGACCCTCCTTTCGCAATCAGGAGAGGAGAAGGGGTCAGATGAAGTGGTGCCGGGAACCTCGGTGTTCCCCTTGAGTGAGTCTGGTATGTCGCGGAACTTTTGGGGTCGCATCAAGGGTGCCAAGTACCGTTTCGCACTTCTGGATGGAACGTGGGACTTCTCTTGAGATGCTGTAGCGGACAAAGGGCCTCATCTTGCGATGACGAGGGAAGCACGTGGTTTTTCTCGAGTTGCGGTGGGATTCTCGAGTTACGATGGGGAATTCAGGCTTCCTCTTGTGTTGGCCCAGGAAGTCTAATCTTCCATTCGAGTTGCCAGGGAGAGCTGTGGATTGGGCTCCATTCACTGAAGGGCAAACTAGACCTCATCTAGGCTTGTATCCAGGACTTAATGTTCCTCTCCATAGGCGACAGGGATTTGGGGTTGCATTCCATACTCACCCGGGGAGTCAGGCCTCATCTCGAGGGGAAGCAAAGGACTCCACTCTCTTCTCGAGCCGCGACACGTATCTCTTGGAGCCCACTGAGTGGTCTTTGCTCTGTAGGAGAGCTCTAGTGTACATAAGCCTGTACATAAGTGAACACAGACACTCTGTGTGCATGTTGCTGCGTACCCAAAATAGGGCCACAAGGAGCCTCATGCTCTCCATGCGGCGCGGAAGCTGTGCAGCCACGCAGCAGCTGAAGAATCCAACCAATTGCTCTTTTCTTACCTCTGACAGAGCTCGCATTGCCGTAGCCCTTGGCAGTTTCAAAACACTGGACCCTAACCCCTCTCAAAGTAGGCCTGGGTTCTAGTTCGAATAGAAAGTCAATAGCGGAGCTGAGGACAGGAACGCGGCAGTCATTTATCACACGCTCCTGCAGCCTGCTACTACAGGGACACTAACGCTAGAAGCTAGGAATGTCTTTGCAAGGTGCGCAAAGGACAAGGGAGAACCTCGACCCTGACTCTAGTATTTCAGCCCCCTGAGCAGATCTGAGGTTCTCCCGCTGTAGAAGCTAACCCATTCCTTTCAAATACAGGCTTCCTAACACAGGGCCAGTTGGCTGCTTGCTCTTCCACGAAGCAGGCTTCCTTAACTTGCAAACTGCGAATTCCGCTTAACAGCCTGGAGGAAAAATCGCTTCTTGGAAGATTTTTTTCAGAGGCTGTATCCCCGGAGCTGGGGCCAAGCTAGGGGACCCATACTGACAAGGGAAGGCAAAACCACATCCAATGTCTTTGCTCTGGAGGACAGCTTTGGTGAGCCTAAGTCTTTCAGGAATATTTCTGGCTCCAACAGAGTCAAATTCTGTGTGTGAAGCTGCACAGCCAAAATAGGGGAACAGAGAGCCTGATTCTCTCTGTGTAGCTTTGAAGCTGTCATTCAAACAACAGCTTGAGAATCCATACAATGCTCTCCCTTACTGCTTAGAGAATTCTCATTGCTGTCGTCCTTGACAGTTTGTAGAAATCCGCACCCTAACCCTTCTCCAAGTAGGCCTGGGTCCTAGCTCGGAACAACAGGCAACGGCGGAGCTGAGGCCAGTAAGGCACAAGTGAGGTCTCACACACTCTTGCAGCCTGATCGTCCAGGAGCAGTAAGGCCTCTTTTTCGCTGCAGGAGGCTCGCTTGCCTTGCCTCCTGTGAACTGCATTTCCCAGCCTGGGCGCAAAGCTGTTCCTGGAGATTTTTTCTCAGGGGCTGTTTCCCTGGAGCTGTGTCGGACCTCGGGGGCCCAACTCACAGGGGAAGACAAAACCACATGGACAGGTCTATGCTCTGTAGGAGAGCTCTAGTGAACCTCATCTCTCAGGAACATTCTTGGCTTCTACAGAGACACCTCTGTGCATGAAGCTACACACGCAACATAGTGGCAAAAGGAGTCTGATTCTCTCCGTGGGTGCTGATGCTTTGTGGCAAAGCACCTGCTAAGAATCCATCCGCATAGGCTTCCCTCACCTTGAAAGAGGTCTCATTGCTGTAGTCCTTGGCAGTTTGGAAAGAAGCAGACCCTTACCCTTCACCAAGTAGGCCCTTGTCCTTGTTTGAATGGAAAGGCAGTAGCTGAGCTGAGGCCAGTAAGGCGCCAGTCAAGTCTGACATATTCCCGATGCCTGCTCCTTCATGGAAAATAACGTTAGAATCTGGGAATGTCTATGCAAGGCTGGCAAAGGGCAGTCAGGAACCTGGACCCTGCCTCTGGAATTTCTATCTTCTCAGCACATCTGGCGGTCTCGGTCAGGAGAAACTAACCCATTCCTTGCAAATATAGGCTTCCAAACACAGGCCGGTTGGCTGTCTCTTCTTGCCGAAGGAAGCTTGCTTATCCCACCTCCTGTGAACTCCGCTTCCCAGCCTGGGGGATAAGAGGTTCTTGGAGATCTTTTCTCAGAGGCTGTTTCCACGGAGCAGGGGCCGATCCCGGAGACCCACACGCACAGGGGAAGGGAAAACCGCATGGATAAGTCTTTGCTCTCTAGGAGTGCTCTAGTGAACCTCAGTCTATGCGGAATGTTCTTGGCTCCAACGGGGACATCTCTGTGTGGGAAGCTGCATAGCCAACATAGAGACACAGAGACCTGATTCTCTCTGTGCAGCTTAGACGCTGTCGTTCAAACAACAAATTGAGAATCCACACAATGCTCTCCCTTACCACTGAGAGAGTTATCATTGCTGTAGCCCTTCGCAGTTTCTGGAAATCGGCACACAAACACTTCTCCAAGTAGGCCTGGGTTCAAGTTCAGATGAACATGCAATAGCGGAGCTGAGGCCAGTAAGGCACCAGTCAGGTGTCACACACTCTGGCAGCCTGCTCCTCCAGGGACAGTAAGGCCTCTATTTCCCTTCAGGAGGCTCGCTTGCCTTACTTCCTGTGAACAGCGTTTCCCAGCCTGGGCGGAAAGCAGTTCCTGGAGATCTTTTCTCAGGGGCTGTTTCCCCGGAGTTGGGGCGGACCTCGGGGACCCAACTCACAGGGGAAGGCAAAACCAAATGGACAGGTCTATGCTCTGTAGGAGATCTCTAGTGAACTGCCGGGGTCCAGCCCCAGCTGATCCAGGGTATTCGAAGCAGAGACGGCGTAGGCGAGGGTCAGGGAACACCTGCTTAATTAAACGTTAATTAAGGATATAAAGAGTAATAAAATGAGGATAGCTCAGTAGGAAAATTCAGTGGAGAAAAGAGGCTGAGTAGCTTGGTTTACGCGGGGGACCAATAAAACTTCAAGACAAGAAGCTTGCACCACTTACGTAGGCCGCAGGCGTCCTTCCGTTCTCCCGAAGGAGAGGAGACACTGAGGCCTCCCCGGTCGGATCTTAGAAGCCCAGGCAAAATTAGTAAGCTTGGTGGGTTCCGCGCTCCAGATGGAGACTCAACCAGAGTGAGAGAGAGAGAGAGACATGGGGAGACCAGTATTTCGAGAAACTGATCCCAATTCTTTATTTTCCATGGTCTACTTTTATACACTGAGATGTTATGCAAAAGTCACGTGGGGTCAGCAGTCCTGACTTTTATCAAAGTCAGGTGCTTCATACAAAAGTATACAGAGGTCTTAGGGGTGTTACATCATCTTCTGGCCGGGGGGCCTGCTGACAATTTACGACCCTCTCCTTGTGACAGCGGTCAGTCAACCAGGACACTTATTTCTCCAGGGGTGATTATTCTTAAAACAGACGCCACCCAAATAAAGTTACATTCCTATAGGGTGAGGGTGTAGTGGGTTTTAGTTAAGGAAAGAATTTACTTAGCCTAAGGTCTAACGTGATTTATATCAAAGGTTAATACTTATTTCTTCTATATATTCATTAATGTGTATAAGGGCAGGGGATGTGGAGACTTAGCAGTAAACATCAGCTCAACAAATGAAAAACCCTTCACCAATATGATTTCTAATCAGCCCATTATACTTATACTAATAATTTTCTAACTTTTCTAAGGAACCTGTTTTTAGAAGGTTTAAAGCATCTCGTGCCTCTCATGGTTGAGAGGCTGTGAGCAATCACATGTGGCCGGACAAGCCTGTCAGGCAGGCTAGGGAACCTTCAGAGGAGTTTGTAGGTTAAAACACTCTTGTCACACCCAGGGGTTTTTATCAACTGGAGCTCTAGGTTAACTCCTTCTCCGAAAGAGGTGGTGGGGGACAGCCCCCCGTAAAGTCAGAGGTGTAGGTGAGAGCACAAAGTAGTAAGGTAGGCAGGCTCTGGTTATGGGGATAGATGCTCGAGGATTTCCAGGGGGACTCCTGAGGCTTGATCCCACCTTTGCGTATGTCGAGCCTCCTTCCTCATGACCTTTGCCATGGGCGGAGTGCCTCACTCTGGCCCCCAACAGTGAACCTCCTCTCTCAGGAACATTCTTGGCTCCTATCGAGACACCTCTGTGTGTGTAGCTACACAGGCAACGTAGGGGCAAAGGGAGCCAGATTCTTTCCGTGGGGTGCTGATGCTTTGTGGCAAAGCACCTGCTTGAGAATCCATCAGCTTACGCTTCCCTCGCCTTGACAGAGGTCTCATTGCTGTAGCCCTTGGCAGTTTGGAAAGAAGAGGACCCTTACCTTTCATAAAGTGGGCGCTTGTCCTAGTTTGAAAGGAAAGGCAAGAGCTGAGCTGAGGCCAATAAGGCGCCAGTCAAGTCTGACATATTCCCGAAGCCTGCTCCTTCATGGAAAATAACGCTGGAATCTAGGAATGTCTCTGCAAGGCTGGCAAAGGGCAGTCAGGAGCCTGCACCCTGCCTCTGGAATTACCGATTTCTGAGCAGATCTGGAGGTCTCCTTTAGGAGAATCTAACTCATTCCTTCCATATTGAGACTTCCAAAAACAGGCCGGTCGGCTGCCTCTTCGTGCCCGAAGGAGGCTTACTTTTCCTGCCTCCTATGAACCCAGCTTCCCAGGCTCTGGGAAAAGCGGATCTTGAAGATCTTTTCTCGGGGGTTGTTTCCACGGAGCTGGGGCTAAGCCTGGAGACCCAAACTCACAGGGGAAGAAAAACCACATGGACAAGTCTTTGCTCTCTAGGAGAGCTCTAGTGAACTTCACTCTGTCACGAACATTCTTGATTCATATGGAGACACCCCTGTGTGCGAAGCTGCGTACCCAACATGGGGGCACAGAGAGCCTGATTCTCTCTGTGTAGCTTTAAAGATGTCGTTCAAAAAACACCTTGAAAATCCATACAATGCTCTTCCTTACCCGTGACAGAGTTCTCATTGCTGTAGCCCTTGGCAGTTTTTAGAAATCCGCACCCAAACCCTTCTCCAAGTAGTCCTGGGTCCTAGTTCGGAGGAACATGCAATGGCGGAGCTGAGGCCAGTAAGGCACCAGTCAGGTCTCACACACTCTGGCAGCCTGATTGTCCAGGGACAGTAAGCCCTCTTTTTCCCTGCAGGAGGCTCACTTGACTTCCCTCCAGTGAGCTGCATTTCCCAGCCTGGGGGAAAAGGGGTCCCTGGAGATCTTTTCTCAGGGGCTCCTTCCCCGGATCTGGGGAGGACCTCGAGGACCCAACTCACAGGGGAAGGCAAAAGCACATGGACAGGTCTATGCTCTGTAGGAGAGCTCTAGTGAACCTCATCTCTCAGGAACATTCTGGCCTCCTATAGAGACACCTCTGTATGTGAAGCTACACACCCAACATAGGGACAAATGGAGCCTGATTCTCCCCGTGGGGTGCTGATGCTTTGTGGCAAAGCACCTGCTTGATAATCCATCCACTTAGGCTTCCCTCGCCTTGACAGAGGTCCCATTGCTGTAGCCCTTGGCAGTTTGGAAAGAAGAAGACCCTTACCCTTCATAAAGTAGGCCTTTGTCCTAGTTTGAATGGAAAGGTAATAGCTGAGCTGAGGCCAATAAGGTGCCTTCCAAGTCTGACATACTCCCGTAGCCTTCAACTTCATGGAAAATAACTCTAGAATCTGGGAATGTCTTTGCAAGGCTGGCAAAGGGCAGTCAGGAACCAGCACCCTGCCTCTGGAATTACCGACTTCTGAGCAGATTCTGGAGGTCTCCTTTAGGAGAAGCTAACCCATTCTTTCCAAATAGAGGCTTCCAAACAGGCCGGTTGGCTGCCTCTTCACGCCCGAAGGAGGCCTGTTTTTCTCGCATCCTATGAAGCCCTGTTCCCAGCCTCTGGGAAAAGCGGATCTTGAAGATATTTTCTCAGGGTTTGTTTCCATGGAGCTGGGGCCGAGACCAGAGACCCAATCGCACAGGGGAAGGAAAACCACATGGACAAGTCTTTGCACTCCAGGAGACCTCTAAGTGAAACTTACTGTGTCAGGAACGTTCTTGACACCTATGGAGACACCCCTGTGTGTGAAGCTGTGTACCCAACAAGGGGGCACACAGGGCCTGATTCTCTCTTTGCAGCTTTGAAGCTGTCGTTCAAACAACAGCTTGAGAATCCATACAATGCTCTCCCTTACCTCTGAGAGACTTCTCATTGCTGTAGCCTTTGGCAGTTTTTACAAATCCGCACCCAAACCCTTCTCCAAGTAGGCCTGGGTCCTGGTTTGGATGGCCATGCAATGGCGGAGCTGAGGTCAGTAAGGCACCAGTCAGGTGTCACACACTCTGGCAGCCTGCTCCTCCAGGGACAGTAAGGCCTATTTTTCCCTGCGGGAGGCTCGCTTGCCTTGCCTCCTGTGAACTGCGTTTCCCAGCCTGGGCAAAAAGCGGTTCCTGGAGATCTTTTCTCAGGGTCTCTATCCCCAGAGCTGGGGTGGACCTCGGGGACCCATCTCACAGGGGAAGGAAAAACCACATGGACAGGTCTATGCTCTGTAGGAGACCTTAGTGAATCTCAAGTCTTAGGAACATTCTTGGCTCGTACAGAGACACCTCTGTGTGTAAAGCTACACAACGAACATAGGGGCACAGGGAGCCTGATTCTCTCCGTGGGGTGCTGATGCTTTGTGGCAAAGCACCTGTTTGAGAATCCATCCGCTTATGCTTCCCTCGCCTTGACAGAGGTCTCATTGCTGTGTCTCTTGGCAGTTGGGAAAGAAGTAGACCCTTACCCTTCACCAAGTAGGCCCTGATCCTAGTTTGAAAGGAAAGGCAATAGCTGAGCTGAGGCCAGTAAGGCACCCTTCAACTCTGACATATTCCCGATGCCTGCTGCTTCATGGAAAATATTGCTAGAATCTAGGAATGTCTTTGCAAGGCTGGCAAAGGGCAGTCAGGAACCTCGACCCTGCCTCTGGAATTTCTATCTTCTGAGCAGATCTGGAGGTCTCCTTCTGGAGAAGCTAACCCATTCCTTGCAAATAGAGGCTTCCAAACACAGGCCGGTTGGCTGCCTCTTCTTGCCTGAAGGAGGCTTGCTTTTCCTGCCTCCTATGATCCCTGGTTCCCAGCATGGGGGAAAAGCAGATCTTGGAGATCTTTGCTCAGGGGTTGTTTCCACGGAGCTGGGGTTGTGCCCAGAGACCCACACATACAGGGGAAGGCAAAACCACATGAACAAGTCTTTGCTCTCTAAGAGAGCTCTAGTGAACCTCAGTCTTTGACGAACGTCCTTGGCTCCTATGCGGACATCTCTGTGTGTGAAACTGCGTACCCAACATGGCGGCAGAGAGCCTGATTCTCTCTGTGCAGGTTTAATGCTGTCGTTCAGAAAACAGCTTGAGAATCCATACAATTCTCGCCCTTACCTCTGAGAGAGTTCTCATTGCAGTAGCCCTTGGCAGTTTGTAGAAATCTGCACCTAAACCCTTCTCCAAGTAGCCCTGAGTCCCAGTTCGGAGGAACAGGCAATGGCGGAGCTGAAGCCAGTAAGGCACCAGTCAGGTCTCACACACTCTGGCAGCCTGATCGTCCAGGGAGACTAAGGCCTGTTGTGCCTTGCAGGAGGCTCGCTTGTGTTACCTCCTGTGAACTGTGTTTGCCAGCCTGGGGGAAAAGCGGTCCCTGGAGATCTTTTCTCAGGGGCTCCTTCCCCTGAGCTGGGGCGGACCTCAGGGACCCAACTCACAGGGCAAGGCAAAACCATATGGACAGGTCTATGCTCTGTAGCAGACTTCTAGTGAACCTCATCTCTCAGGAACATTCTTGGCTCCTATAGAGACACTTCTGTGTGTGAAGCTGCGTACCTAACATAGGGGCACAGAGAGCCTGATTGTCTCAGTTCATTTTGACCCTGTCGTTCAGAAAACAGCTTGAGAATCCATAAAATGCTCTCCCTTACCGCTGAGAGAATTCTCACTGCTGTAGCCCTTGGCACTTTGTAGAAATCCGCACCCAAACGCTTCTCCAAATAGGCCTGGGTCCTAGTTCGGAGGAACAGGCAATGGTGGAACTGAGGCCAGTAAGGCAACAGTCAGGTTTCACACACTCTGGCAGCCTGCTCCTCCAGGGACAGTAAGGCCTCTTTTTCTCTGCAGGAGATTCGCTTGCCTTACTTCCTGTGAACAGCGTTTCCCAGCCTCAGCGAAGCGGTTCCTGGAGATCTTTTCTCAGGGACAGTTTCCCCGGAGGTGTGGCGGACCTCGGGGACCCAACTCACAGGGGAAGGCAAAACCACATGGACAGGTCTATGCTCTGTAGGAGAGGTTTAGTGAACCTAATCTCTCAGGAACATTCTTGGCTCCTATAGAGACAACTCTGTGTGTGAAGCTACACTCCCAACATTGGGGAACAGGGATCTTGGTTCTCTCCGTGGGGTGCTGATGCTTTGTAGTAAAGCACCTGCTTGAGAATCCGTCCTCTTAGGCTTCCCTCGCCTTGACAGAGGTCTCATTGCTGTAGCCCTTGGCAGTTTCAAAGAAGAAGACCCTTACCCTTCATAAAGTAGGCCCTTGTCCTAGTTTGAATGGAAAGGCAATAGCTGAGCTGAGGCCAATAAGGAGCCAGTCCCCTCTGACACATTCCCGAAGCCTGCTCCTTCATGGAATATAACTCTAGAATCTTGGAATGTCTTTGCAAGGCTGGCAAAGGGCAGTCAGGAACCAGCACCCTGCCTCTGGAATTACCGACTTCTGAGCAGATCTGGAGGTCTCCTTTAGGAGAAGCTAACCCATTCCTTCCAAATAGAGGCTTCAAAACACAGGCAGGTTGGCGGCCTTTCGTGCCCGAAGGAGGCTTGCTTTACTCTCCTCCTATGAACTCCAGTTCCCAGCCTCTGGGAAAAGCGTATCTTGAAGATATTTTCTCAGGGGTTGTTTCCACGGAGCTGGGGCCGAGCCCGGGGCCCAAAGGCACAGGGGAAGGCAAGACCACATGGACAGGTCTATGCTCTGTAGCAGACCTCTAGTGAACCTCATCTCTCAGGAGCATTCTTGGCTCCTATAGAGACACCTCTGTGTGTGAAGCTGCGTACCTAACATAGGGGCACAGAGAGCCTGATTCTCTCTGTTCATTTTGACGCTGTCATTCAGAAAACAGCTTGAGAATCCATAAAATGCTCTCCCTTACCACCGAGAGAATTCTCACTGCTGTAGCCCTTGGCACTTTGTAGAAATCTGCACCCAAACGCTTTTCCAAGTAGGCCTGGGTGCTAGCTCGGATGAACAGGCAATGGCGGAGCTGAGGCCAGTAAGGCAACAGTCAGGTTTCACACACTCTGGCAGCCTGCTCCTCCAGGGACAGTAAGGCCTATTTTTCTCTGCAGGAGATTCGCTTGCCTTACTTCTTGTGAACAGCATTTCCCAGCCTCGGCGAAGCGGTTCCTGGAGATCTTTTCTCAGGGACAGTTTCCCCGGAGGTGTGGCGGACCTCGGGGACCCAACTCACAGGGGAAGGCAAAACCACATTGACAGGTCTATGCTCTGTAGGAGAGGTTTAGTGAACCTAATCTCTCAGGAACATTCTTGGCTCCTATAGAGACAACTCTGTGTGTGAAGCTACACTCCCAACATTGGTGCACAGGGAGCTTGATTCTCTCCGTGGGGTGCTGATGCTTTGTGGCAAAGCAACTGCTTGAGAATCCATCCTCTTAGGCTTCCCTCACCTTGACAGAGGTCTCATTGCTGTAGCCCTTGGCAGTTTGCAAAGAAGAAGACCCTTACCCTTCATAAAATAGGGCCTTGTACTAGTTTGAATGGAAAGGCAATAGCTGAGCTGAGGTCAATAAGGAGCCAGTCCCGTCTGACACATTCCCGAAGCCTGCTCCTTCATGGAAAATAACTCTAGAATCTAGGAATATCTTTGCAAGGCTAGCAAAGGGCAGTCAGGAACCAGTACCCTGCCTCTGGAATTACCAACTTCTGAGCAGATCTGGAGGTCTCCTTTAGGAGAAGCTAACCCATTCCTTCCAAATAGAGGCTTCAAAACACAGGCAGGTGGGCTGCCTTTTCGTTCCCTATGGAGGCGTGCTTTTCTCTCCTCCTACGAACCCCGGTTCCCAGACACTGGGAAAAGTGGATCTTGAAGATATTTTCTCAGGGGTTGTTTCCACGGAGCTGGGGCCGAGCCTGGAGACCCAAAGGCACAGGGGAAGGCAAGACCACATGGACAAGCCTTTGCTCTTTAGTATAGCTCTAATGAACCTCACTCTGTCAGGATCTTTCTTGATTCCTACGGAGACACACCTGTGTGTGAAGCTGCGGCTACAGAGAGCCTGATTCCCTCCGTTTACCGCTGAGTCTGCATTGCCAAGCAACAGCTTGGGAACGCAGCCTGGGGCGCTTCCCTTCCCTCGGACAGAGCTCTCCTTGCGGTAGGACTTGGTAGTTTGCATACAATGGGGCCCTAAGCCCTCTGCAAGTTGGCCTGGCTCCTAGGTCCAAAGGGCAGGCCAGAGCGGAGCTGAGGCTGTCAGGCTCCAGACACATCTCCCATACTCCTACATCCTGCTCCTACCCGGGCGTGAACGCTAGAAGCTGGGAAGGTACCTGGACCGTGCAGGGGCGGGGCGAACGCGGGCGGCGTGGGGCGGGAGTCGGCTTCTGGCGGGGTTGGGGGCGGGCTTCCCAGTTGTGCTCTCCGAGGTGGACACTGAGGCTGAAAACGCGCCGGGAGCGCACCCGGGACTGGGTAAACCCGGGCTGCGGGGGTCGAGATTCAGATGGCTTTGGGTGGGGGTCGGTCCCAGTTGTGCTCCCGGGGGTGGCCACTGCGGCTGGGAACGCACCGGGAGCGCGGCAGGGGCGGGGCTAACCCTGGCGGCGCGGGGCGGGGGTCGGCTCATGGGGGGGATGGGGAGGGGTTCCCAGTTGCGCTCTCGGGGGTTGCAACTGCGGCTGGGAACGCCCATTTCGTCCGCTCCTGGGTCCCCAAGGATCGCCATCCCGTGGGTGCAGCGGAGGGCTGCGGACCACAGGTAAGGGAACTGGGACTGCGTGGAGCAGGGAACCAAGTATTCCGCCGTCTGTTGGCACATTCTCGGAGCTCCCCAACCTGGCGGTCGCAGAAAGGCCTTGCCTTTGGGGTCAAGGCCTTAACCGCTCCACCCCTCTGCTGAAAAATCTCAGAGTCTGCGCGGTTTTTCCAAGCAGCCTAGTGTCCGCTGGAAGTCCAAGGGACAGAACACTGAACTCTGGCCGGCTGGCCCAGCCCTGCTTCTGGCACTTTGTAAGCCAGCGGGCCCTTGAGCACCTGCTGGGATGGGAAAGGGAAGGGTCCACGGATTGCACCCTAGAAACTTAGTAGGGTGCATGGATTTCAAAACCTGGTGGCCGCCCAGGCAGCAAAGAAGTGTGGAGGGCTCCTTGCTGCCCTTTCATGGCAGAATCTGTGGCTGTCCTGATGCGTGGGCCTTTTCATGGGGACCTTGTGCAATAAAAGTTTGGTGTTTTGGTACTGAATAATTAGAAATTGTAAAAAGTTTAAATTATGTGGTGGTGTAATTAAAAAACAAAACATAACAAAACCAAGCCCAAAGTGTTTGGCACAGGGAGGTTTAAGTATTGAAGGCCTGTTTTCCTTGCACTGTGGCATTCTATCAAGAAGTGTGCAGGATTTTTTTTTTTTTTTTAAGAAAAGTGTTCGAAGTGCTTGAAACAGGAAACCCAGAGGTGCCCCTGTATTTTGGGGAAGGCCTTAGGAGGTCACTTGGAAATGCTGCTGGCTGTGGGGGAGGGGGGCAGATGGGCTGTGCAGGCTTGTCCTTTGCATTCATGTTCTTGTGTGTAGAAACCCAGCTCGGAGCCATCTCCTGATGTGTAAGAATTTCGCAGACAAACCTTGAACTAAGCAATGCATTTGTTCCTGAGGAAATGTTTGTCTTAAGCGATGTAAATATCCTATGTATATCCGCTGGACTCTGGCTTCAGGTCGGTTCCCCCAATAGGCTCAGAAGCGACTTGAACAAAACAGTATGTTTTCCTCGTACCTTGTTCTCCTAATCTATGTTAAGGAAATGATGTATTTGCCTGGAATACTGCCTTTCTTCAAGATTCATGTCAATCAGTTTTTGGCCCAGGATGACTCACCTCCTGCCAATGTGACCTCAAGGCATGTCGTGGGGGAGGGGCCTGGTGCCATTCCCTGAGACAGTGCCTTTCTTTCCTTAGCTGACTGCTAGTGCCTGTAGAATATCTGGCTAGAGACCAGCAGGGCGTACACCCCGCCTCAAGTCTAAGTCAGCAGCTTTCTCTATCTCATTTATACTTTAATAACAATTGATGACACAAAAGCTCTGAGCGATCAAATCATATCAAATCTTCATTTCAGATTGAAGATGCATTCCATGGTATTGCCATCTTAAGTCTTTCCATTGTTATGGAATATCTGTCCATGTATTCAGGATAGTTTTCAGCCAGGGTGTATAATTTCCAGTGTGCCAGTCTTGTCATCCTCGTTACATCCATGGCAAAGTGTTGTATTCATGTTGACATTACTGAAAGGGAATTTTTTTTAATTCCTTTTCAGATTATTATCTGCTAATATATACAGAAAAATCTGTGTAATCTTTCGTTTTTATCAGTTTGGACAGCTTGATAGTTGTCTTTAATTTCTTTCCTTTCTCATACTTTAAGATTTTCCGGGCACCGTACATGTACTGCCTCACCCCTAATCTCAGTCATGTGTTCAAAGAACTTCTGTCCTTTATTTGTTTACTTATTTTTTGCAGCATTGAATTCGTTTTGACTATTCTGGGTCTCTGCTGCAAGATGGAAGTTGCTAGGACCTCTGGACTGCAGTCTTCCATCTCTTATTGACCTCTTGTTGACCTCTGCAGAATCCTGGTTGGTGGGAGCTTGTTAGTTCCTTGTTCCTTACCAGGACCTCCTGTGGTAAGTGTTTTTCTCTTCTCTGTTGCCTGGTAAGGGTGGATGGTCATTGGCATCCCAAAGCTAGCTAGAAGTCAATTATTTAGGCAGGCTTGTGCATAGATATGGGAGAAGGCAATGGCACCCCACTCCAGTACTCTTGCGTGGAAAATCCCATGGATGGAGGAGCCTGGTAGGCTGCAGTCCATGGGGTGGTTAAGAGTCGGACACCACTGAGCGACTTCACGTTCACTTTTCCCTTTCATGCATGGGAGGAGGAAATGGCAACCCACTCCAGTGTTCTTGCCTAGAGAACCCCAGGGACTGCGGGGCCTGGTGGGCTGCCGTCTATGGGGTTGCACAGAGTCGGACACGACTGAAACGACTTAGCAGCAGCGGCGGCGGCAGCAGCAGCAGAAGCAGTGCATCGATATCAAAAGGGCTGCAAACAGTCAGGAAGGATCACATATGTCACCGTGAAACAATACTTCTCCACTTAGCCAAAGCTAACCAAAGATTTCTGTTCTAGGTCAACCTAGAAGAGATCACTTAAGAGGTAAAGACACTTAAACTCCATTAGCAAAGGCAGTTCGACATCTCAAGAAAACTTGTGCTAGGCACAGAACTCTTTTCTGGGGGTCCACTTTCCCTACAACCTCCTTATCCCATTCTGTACCCATTCCTTTGCTTCTCCCATCCTGAAACTGCCACCTGTGAGACAGAACTACTTCGTTTTCCTTCCTCAAGTGCCATTGCATTCCACATACTTTCTTGTAATAACAAGTCATACATTTCCCTTCAGCAACCAAGAACTGACTTTTATATTGGCATTGGCTATAGCCCGCCCCCCTCCCCCCACCCCCAAGAACAGAACAAAACAAAACAAAACAATTGCGTTCCTACATTTAACATGTCAGGATGGTGCCAGACACTATTCATGGAGAGTCAAAAATCTCTTTTGTTTCTGTGTAAAAGGGAGGTCCTTTCAAGTCGTGAATGTTTCAGAACTTTCATTTATTTGGAAATGACCTAGCTATTCAATACACTGTCGTCACAAGGATAGAAACGCGGGTAACCAAAACACCTGGAGAAACGTTTGTTAGTTCAGTTCAGTTCAGTTGCTCAGTCATGTCTGAGTCTTTGGGACCCCGTGGCCTGAAGGACGCTAGGCTTCCGTGTCCGTCACCAGCACCAGGGGCTTGCTCAAACTCATGTCCATCGAGTCAGTGATGCCATCCAACCATCTTATCCTCTGTCGTCCCCTTCTCCTCTGCCTTCAATCAAGACTATGAGAGGCAGATATTTTAGAGTATAATTATTGTTAAGGGTTTTGTCTAAAAGCTCATATCACATTTACATTTTTTACTTTTGTTGTTGTCGTTTCCAGGTAGTTTCTTGCTGACAAGCTTGTGACAGATATAACAATAGAGCAATTTTTACCTCAAAAGAAACCTAGGCACTATGAACATGTTGTGCTTAATGTTGTTGACTCTTAGACATTTCTATAATGGAGGAGCAAAACCAAAAATACTAGATATTTAATATTGACTAGTTCCCAGTTCACGGGACTCTGACATTCATTTAGGTCAATGTTTTCTTGTATTTCCAGCAGTTTGATTTGGAAGAGCTGCCTTGTCTTGAGACCATTGAAATCAGAACACAGAACTTGAGCAATATTATCAAAAAACACAAGGCTCACACTGACACATACCTTAATCCAAACAGACAGACAAGACATCTTCCAGGTTTCCGCCTGAGATTTAAAATATTTCTTTGAGCCAGTCTTCTGGGGAGTGGGGGGATGGGGGTGGCAGTAAAGCAGGCTTGGGTAACAAGCTAATTGTTGGTCATTGCATATGCAAAGAACCAGCTTTCTGGGTTCCAAGGAAAAAAGTTTCCTTGGTAACCAACTTTGTCTGGTTCTATAGAATATCATGGCCCTCCTAGGTCAGGTCATCTTGCCTTTCTGTAGTCCTCGTTTTATCCCTAAATCATAGACAGCTTGGATTGTCTCTGTGGGGTGTATGTATTGTCCTCATGTTTGACCTGGCGGCAGCAGCTAGGTCCGAGAGCCTCTCCTGGAACCGGGCGTGGGGACGGGGCTCACCGAGAGCCACTGGTGAAGGTGGGCAGCGCCCCTGGAGCGCGGCAGGGGCGGGGCGAACCTGGGCGGCGCAGGGCGGGTGTCGGCTCCTGGCGGGGGTAGGGGAGGGCTTCCCAGTTGTGCTCTCGGAGATGGCCACTGCAGCTGGAAACGCGCCGGGAGCGCAGCCAGGGTGGGTTAAACCTGGGCTGCACAGGTCGAGATTCCGCTCACTGTGGGTGGGGGGTCGGTCCCCGTTGTGCTCCCGGGGGTCGCCAATATTGCTGGGAACCCATCGGGAGCCCGGCAGGGCCGGGGCGAAACCTGGCGGTGCGGGGCGGGGTGGGGTTCCGTTCGCAGTGGGGGTCGGCTCCTGGCGGGGGTGGGGGAGGGCTTTCCAGATGTGCTGTTGGGGGTCGCCATTGCGGCTGGGAATGCCCATTTCGTGAACTCCTGGATCCCCAAGGATCGGCATCCATTGGCCACAGCGGAGGGGTGCGGAACACAGGTAAGGGAACGGGGACTGTGTGGAGCAGGGAACCATGTATTCCGCCCTGTGTTGGCACAGTCTCAGAGCTCCCCAACCTGGCGGTCGCAGAAAGGCCTCGTCTTTGGGGTCAAGGCCTTTACCGCTCCACCCCTCTGCTGAAAAACCTCAGAGTCTGGGCGGTTTTCCCAAGCAGCCTAGTGTCCGCTGGAAGTCCAAGGGACAGAACCCTGAATTCTGGCCGGCTGGCCCAGCCCTGCTTCTGGCACTTTGTAGGCCACTGGGCCCTGGAGCACCTGCTAGGATGTGAAGGGAAGGGTATGCGAATTGCACCCTGGTGGCCGCCGAGGCAGCAAAGAAGGGGGGAGGGCACCTTACTGCCCTTTAATGGCAGACAGAATCTGTGGCTGTCCTGCTGCGTGGGCCTTTTCATGGGGACCTTGTGCAATAAAAGTTTACCGGTGACCTTAGGGAACTTCCCAGTGTGCTTCTGACAGATGAGGGATGCTGTGGAGTTGGTGGGGCCTCTCAGGACTCCGCTGGGTTTGGCGCAATGGAAGAGGGCCTCATCTCCAGGGAAGGCAGGAACCTCAGGCTTCCTCTCCGTTTCGGACTCCGCCCGCAGGGTCCCTGCAGAGTTGGGACAGGAGACTCAGGAATCGTCTTGTCTGAGGAAGGGAACCCGGCTTGCCTCTCGAGGTGCTCAGGGGGTCTCAGGCCCCTTGTTCAGCTGTGTGTGGAACCTGCGGGTGTTTCCGGACGATGCACGACGGTGACAGTGCCCCTTCGTGTTGTGCCTTCACCCACTGGGTTGCCTTCGAAGAGGTGTCCGGGCCTCGGGTTCTTTTCAAGAGCGGACAGGGAAATCGGGGTCTTTCGGCATGTGGGACCACCCACGGGGCTAGTCTCAAATTTCCTAGTGAGGCCGGCTACATCCTGAGGTATGCCGGGAAGGCCGGGGACCCTTCCAGACAACGCAGGGGGATCGACTCTCCTGTCGCCATCAGGAGGGGAGAAGGGGCTCAGATGAAGTGGGGCCGGAACCCTCGGTGTTACCCTCGAGGGAACCCGGCGTGTCGAGGAACTTTTGGGGGTCGCATGAAGGCTGTCAGTGACCGTTTCGCCCTTCAGGGCGGAACAGGGGACTTCCATTGAGAGGCCGTTGCGGGCAAGGGCCTCATCTTGCGAAGACGTGGGAACCACGTGGTTTTTCTCGAGTTGCGGCGGATTCTCGAGTTACGACGGGGATCTCAGCCTTCCTCTTGGGTTGGCACTGGGAAGCCCAATCTTCCCCTCGAGTTGCGAGGGAAAGCTGGGGGTTGTGCTCGACTCACTGCAGGGCCCAAGACACCTCATCTAGGCGTGTGTCCGGGACCTAATATTCCTCTCCAGGGAAGGCAGGGATCTCGGGTTTGCTTTCCAGGTTACCCCGGGGAGTCAGGGCTCGTCTCGAGGGGAAGCCAAGGACACCGCTCTCCCCTTGAGTCGCGACCCGGATCTCTTGGAGCCCCCTGAGTAGCCTCAAGGGAGTCCAGCCTCCTCTTCAGTTTGGAGAGAGGACCCGGGATTGCTCTCCAGGCCATGCAGGAAAAGAAGGCCCTCAGCTCGCGAGGACGGGGGCGTCTCAGGGGTTTCCTCGAGCTGCGGCGCCCGTGGGGGTTTTCTCCCGAGGCACGACGAGGATCTCAGGGAGCCTCTCGTGTGGCGCCAGGGAAGTCAGGTCTCCATGCGCGTGGCGAGGGGGAGCGCGTCATGGCTGAGTCACGGGAGGGGACTAGGGCCTCGAGACGCGTTGAAGAAGGACTCTCGAGGTCTTTCTCGGGTGGCGGCAGGAAACCCTCGTTTCCCTCGCCTTCTGCCGGGTACCTTAGGGAACTTCCCAGGGTGCCTCTGAGAGGTGAGGGATCCTGTGGAGGTGGCGGGGCCCCTCGGGACTCCGCTGGGTCTGGCGCAACGGAAGAGGGCCTCACCTCGAGGGGAGGCAGGCACCTCAGGCTTCCTCTGCGTTTCGGACTCCGACCGCAGGGTCCCTGAAGAGTTGGGACAGGAGAGTCAGGCCTCGTTTTGTCTGAGGAAGGAAACCCCGCTTACCTCTCGAGTTGTTCAGGGGGACTCAGGCCCCTCGCCGAGCTGTGTGTGGAACCCGCGGGTCTTTCCGGATGATGCACGGGGGTGTCAGTGCCCCTTCGTGTTGTGCCTTCACCCACTGAGTTGCCTTCGAAGAGGTGTCCGGGCCTCGGGTCCTTCTCAAGGGCGGACCGGGGAATCGGGGGCGTGCGGCATGTGGCACCACCCACGTGGCTCGTCTCGAATTTCCTCGTGAGACCGGCCTCATCCTGAGGTGCGCCGGGAGGGCCGGGAACCCCTTCCGGACCACGCAGGGGAATCGACTCTCCTGTCGCGATCAGGAGGGGAGAAGGGGCTCAAATGAAGCGGTGCCGGGAACCTCGGTGTTCCCATCGAGGGAACCCAGGGTGTCGGGGAACCTTTGGGGTTCTCACGAAGGGTGTCAGGTACCGTTTCTCACTTCAGGGCAGAACATGGAACTTCCCTTGAGACGCCGTAGTGGGCAAGGGCCTCATCTTGCGAAGACGTTGGAACCAGGTGTTTTTTCTCGAGTTGCGGCAGGATTGTCGAGTGACGACGGGGAATTCAGGCTTCCTCTTCAACTGGCCCAGGGAAGTCCAGTTTTCTTTCGAATTGTGAGTTAGAACTGGGGATTGCTCTCGAGACACTGCAGGGCCAAATAGAGCTCATCTAGGCTTGTGTCCAGGACCTAATGTTCCTCTGCTGGGGCGACAGCTATCTCGGCATTGCATTCTCGACTCACCCGGGGAATCAGGCCTCATCTCGAGGGGAAGCCAAGGACACCGCTCTCCTGTCAAGTCGCGACGGGTATATCTTGGAGCTCACTGTGTGGCCTAAAATGAGGCAAGCCTCCTGTGGAGTTTGGAGAGAGGACTCAGGATTGCTCTCCAGGCCATACAGCAAAAGAAGGCCCTCATCTCGTGAGGACTGGGGTGTCTCGTGGGTATTCTCGAGCTGCGGCTCCAGTGTGGTGTTGCTCACGAGGTATAATGGGGAGCTCAGGGAGCCTCTCCTGTGTTGCCAGGGAAGTCAGGTTTCTATGCTCGTGGCTAGGGGGAGCGCGTCATTGCTCTCGAGTCATGGTAGGGGAATCGCACCTCAAGACGCGTTGAAGAAGGACTCTCGAGGTCTTTTACGGGTTGGGGCAGGAAACCCTTGGTTCCCTCGACTTGTGCCGGTGATCTCAGGAAGGTCTAAGGGTGCCTCTGAGAAGTCAGGGATACTGTGCAGTTGGGAGGGGCCTCTCGGGACTCCACTGGGTTCGGTGCAATGAAAGAGGGCCTCATCTCGAGTGGAGGCAGGAAACTCATGTTTCCTCTCCTGACTTCCCCTGGGCCAGATCTGACTCGGATCGCAGTTTCGCTGCAGAGTTCGAACAGGAGAGTCAGGCCTCATCTTGTGTGGAGGAATGGAACTCTGCTTGCCTCTCCAGTTGTTCACGGGGTGACAGGTCACTTCTCTAGCTGTGTGTGGTACCTGCGGGTTTCTCCGGATGATACCCGGGGGTGTCAGTGCCCCTTCGTGTTGTGCCTTCATCAAAAGGGTTATCTTCAAAGAGGTGTCCGGGCATCAGGATCTTATCAAGAGCGGACAGGGAAATCGGGGTCGGATCGGGAAACCTGGTGCAATTGAAGAGGGCCTTATCTCTAGTTGAGGCAGGAACCTCATGGTTCCTCTCCATTTCTGAATCGGATCTCAGTGTCCATGCAGAGTTGGGACAGGAGAGTCAGGCCTCGTCTTGTGTGGAGGAATTGAACTCCTCTTGCCTCTCGAGTTGTTCTCGGGGTGACAGGCCACTTGTCGATCTGTATGTGGAACTTGCGGGCTTTTCCAACGATGCAGGAGGGTGTCAGACCCCTTCGTTTTGTGCCTTCGTCCACAGGATTGCCTTCGAAGAGGTGTCCTAGCATTGGGTTCTTATCAAGAGCAGACACGGAAATCGGGGTCTTTCGGCGTGTGGCACCAACCACAAGGCTACGTCTCGAATTTCCTCGAGAGACCGGCCTCATCCTGAGGTGCGCCGGGAAGGTCCGGAACCCCTTCCAGACAAAGCAGGGTAATCGACCCTCCCGTCGCGATCAGGAGGGGATAAGGGGCTCAGAACAAGCGGTGCACCGAACCTTGGTGTTCCCCTCGAGTGAGACCAGGGTGTCGGGGAACTTTTGTGATAACATCTAGGTTGCCAATTATCATTTTAAACTTCAAGATGGAACGTGGGGGAGACGCTGTAGCTGGCAAGGGCCTCATCTTGCGATGACGGGGGAACCACGTGGTTTTTCTCGAGTTGCGGCGGGATTTTCGAATTACGACGGGGAATTCAGGCTTCCTCTTGTGTTGTCCCAGGGAAGTCCATTCTTCCATTCGAGGTGTGAGGGAGAGCAGGGGATTGCTCTCGAGTCACTTCAGGGCAAATGAGACCTCATCTATGCTTGTGTCTAGGACCTAATGTTCCTCTCCAGGGGCGGCAGGGATCTCGGGGTTGCATTACAGACTCACCTGAGGAGTCAGGCCTGGTATATAGGGGAAGCAAAGAATTCCGCTCTCCTCTCGAGTCCCAACGGGTATCTCTTGAGCCCACAGAGTGGCCTAAAGGGAGTCAGGCCTCCTGTGGAGTTTGAAGAGAGTCCTCGAGATGCTCTCCAGGCCATGCAGGAAATGAAGGCCTTCATCTCGCGACGACGGAGGCGTCTCGTGGGTTTTCTCGAGCTGGGGAGCCAGTGTGGGATTTCTCACGAGGTATGACGGGGAGCTCAGGGAGCCTCTCGTGTGGCGCCAGGGAAGTCAAGTCTCCATACGAGTGGCGAGGGCGAACGCGTCATTGCTCTTGAGTCATGGTAGGGGAATCGGGATTCAAGATGCGTTGAAGGAGGATTTTCGAGGTCTTTCTTGGGTTGCGTCAGGAAACCCTGTGTTCCCTCGACTTGTGCCTGTGACCTCAGGGAGCTTCTAAGGGTGCCTCTGAGAAGTCGGGATACTGTGGATTTGGGAGGGGCCTCTCGGGCCTCCACTGTTTTTGGTGTAATGGAAGAGGGCCTCATCTCGAGTGGAGTCAGGAACCTCAGGGTTCCTCTCCATTTCGGACTCCGATCGCAGGGTCCCTTCAGAGTTGGGACCGGAGAGTCAGGCCTCGTCTTGAGTGGAGGAATGGAACTCTGCTTGCCTCTCGTGTTGTTCATGGGATGACAGGCCTCTTGTTGAGCTGTGTGTGGAACCTGCGGCTTTTACCGAATGATGCACGGGAGTGTCAGTGACCCTTCGTTTTGTGCCTTCGTCCACAGGGTTGCCTTCGAAGAGGTGTCCGGGCATCGGGTTCTTCTCAAGAGTGGGCCGGGAAATCGGGGTATTTCGGCATGTGACACCACCCACGACGCTATGTCTCGAATTTCCTCGTGAGACCGGCCTCATCCTGAGGTGCGCCGGGAATGTGGGGAACCCCTTCCAAACAAAGCAGGGGAATAGACCCTCCTGTCGCAAACAGGAGGGGAGAAGGTGCTCAGATGAAGTGGTGCGGGAACCTCGGTGTTCCTGTCGAGTGAGACCGGCGTGTCCGGGAACATTTGGTGTCGCATCAAGGGTGCAAAGTACCGTTTCACACTTCAAGACGGAACATGGTTCTTTTCTTGAGATGCCATAGCAGGCAAGGGCCTCATCTTGGGATGACGTTGGAAACACGTGGTTTTTCTCGAGTTGCGGCGGGAAACTCGAGTTACGAAGGGGATTTCTGGCTTCCTCTTGTGTTGGCCCAGGGAAGCCCAATCTTCCATTCGAGTTGCGAGGGAGAGCTGGGGGTTGCGCTCGAGTCACTGCAGGGCAAAAGAGACCTCATCCAGGCTTGTGTCTAGGACCTAATGTTCCTCTCAAGGGATGACTGGGATCTTGGGGTTGCATTCCAGACTCACCCGGGAGTCAGGCGTCATCTCGAGGGGAAACAAAGGACTTCTTTCTCTTCTCGAGTCGCAACGGGTATTTCTTGGAGCCCACTGAGTGGACTAAAGGGAGTCAAGCCTCCTCTGGAGTTTGGAGAGAGGACTCGGGATTGCACTCCAGGACATGCAGGAAAAGAAGGCCCTCATCTCACGATGACGGGGGGTCTCGGTGGTTTTACCGAGCTGCAGCGCCTGTGTTGGTTTCTCAGGAGGTACGACGGGGAGCTCAGGGAGCCTCTTATGTGGCGCCAGGGAAGTTAGGTCTCAATGCGTGTGGCGAGGGGGAGTGCGTCATTGCTCTCGAGTCATGGTAGGGGAATCAGGCCTCTAGACGCGTTGAAGAAGGACTCTCAAGATCTCTCTCGGGTCTTGGCAAGAATACCTGGGTTCCCTCGACTTGTGCCGGTGACCTCAGGGAGATTCTCCGGGTGCCTCTGAGAAGTCAGGGATACTGTGGAGTTGGGAAAGACCTCTCGGGACTCCACTGGGTTTGGTGAAATGGAAGGGGGCCTCATCTCGAGGGGAGGCAGGAACCTCAGGGTTCCTCTCCATTTCTGATTCCGATCGCAGGCCCCTGCATAGTTGGGAGAGGTGAGTCAGGCCTCGTCTTGTGTGCAGGAATGGATCTCCGCTTGCCTCTCGAGTTGTTCACTGGGTGACAGGCACTTGTTGAGCTGTAAGAGTAACCTGCGGTCTTTTCCGGATGATGCACGGGGTTGTCAGTGCCCCTTCGTGTTGTGCCTTCATCCACACTATCTTCGAATAGGTGTCTGGGCATCGCGTTCTTATCAAGAGCGGAACGGGAAATCGCGGTCTTTCGGCATGTGGCACCACCATCGAGGCTACGTCTCGAATTTCCTCGTGAGACAGCCTCATCTGAGGTGCATGGAGAAGGTCGGGAACCCCTTGCAGACAAAGCAGGGGAATCGACCCTCCTTTCGCGATCAGGAGGGGAGAAGGGGCTCAGATGAAGTGGTGCCAGGAACCTTGGTGTTCCCCTCTAGTGCGACCCTTATGTCGGGGAACTTTTGGGGTAGCATTAAGGGTGCCAAATATCATTTCGCACTTCAAGACAGAACGTGGGACTACTCTTGAGACGCTGGAGCAGGCAAGGGCCTCATCTTGCAATGACGGGGGAATCACGTGGTTTTTCTCGAGTTGAGGCGGAATTCTCGAATTACTACTGGGAATTCAGGCTTCCTCTTGTGTTGGCCCAGGGAGGTCCATCTTCCATTCGGGTTGCGAGGGAAAGCTGGGGAGTGCTCTCGAGTTACTGCAGGGCAAAAGCGACCTCATCTAGCCTTGTGTTCAGGACCCAAAGATCCTCTCCAAGGGCGACAGGGATCTCGGGTTTGCATTACAGACTCACCCGGGGAGTTAGGCCTCGCCTCGAGGGGAAGCAAAAGACTCGGCTCTCCTCTCGAGTTGCGACGCATATCTCTTGGAGCCCACTGAGTGGTCTAAAGGGAGTCAACCCTCCTCTTCAGTTTCGAGAGAGGACTCGGGATTGCTCTCCAGGCCATGCAGGAAGAGAAGGCCCACATCTCGAGATGACGGGGGCGTCTCGTGGGTTTTCTCGAGCTGTGGCGCCAGTGTGGGGTTTCTCACGAGGTACGACGGGGAGTTCAGGTAGCCTCTCGTGTGACAACAGGGAAGTCAGGTCTCCATGGGCGGGGCAAGGGGGAGCGAGTCATTGCTCTCCAGTCAGGGTAGGGGAATCGGGCCTCATGACGGGTTGAAAAAGGACTCTCGATGTCTTTCTAGGGTTGCAGCAGGAAACCCTGGGTTCCCTTGACTTGTGCCGGTGACCTCAGGGAGCTTCTCAGGGTGCCTCTGAGAAATCAGGGATACTGTGGATTTGGGAGAGGCCTCTCGGGACTCCTCTGGGTTTGGTGCAATGGAAGTGGGCCTCATCTCGAGTTGAGGCAGGAACCTCAGGGTTCTGCTCCTGACTTCCTGGAGCCGGATCTGACTCAGATCGCAGGGTCCCTGCTGAGTTTGCTCAGGAGTGTCAGGTCTCGTGTTCTGCGGAGGAATGGAACTCCGCTTACATCTCAAGTTGTTCAATGATGACACCACTTTTCGTGATGTGTGTGGAACCTGCGGGTTTTTCGGAGATGCACGGGGGTGTCAGTGCTCCTTCCTGTTGTGCCTTCATCCACAGGGTTGCCTTCGAAGAGGTGTCCGGGCATCGGGTTCTCCTCAAGTGCGGACCGGGAAATCGGGGTCTTTCAGCATGTTGCACCACCCACGAGGCTACGTCTCGAATTTCCTCGTGAGATCGGCCTCATCCTGAGGCGCGCAGGAAAATCCGGGAACCCTTTCCAGACAAAGCAGGGGAATCGACCCTCCTTTCGGGATCAGGAGGAGAGAAAGGGCTCAGATGAAGTAGTGCCGGGAACCTCGGTGCTCCCCTTGAGTGAAACTGGTAAGTCGGGTAACTTTTCGGGTTGCATCAAGGGTGCCAAGTACCGTTTCGCACTTCAAGACGGAACCTGGGACTTCTCTTGAGACGCTGTAGTGGGCAAGGGCCTCATCTAGCACTGACGGGGGACCCACGTGTTTTTTCTCGAGTTGCGGCAGGATTCTTGAGTTACGACGGGGAATACAGGTTTCCTCTTGTGTTGGCCCAGGGAAGTCCAATCTTCCATTCGAGTTGCAAGTGAGAGCTGGAGATTGCTCTTGAGTCACTGCAGGGCAAAATAGAGCTCATCTAGGTTTGTGTCCAGGACCGAGTTATTCTCTCCAGGGGCGACAGGGATCTCGGGGTTGCATTCCAGACTCACCCGGGGAGTCAGGCCTCGTCTCGAAGGGAATGAATAGACTCCGCTCTCCTCTCGAGTCACGACGGGTATCCCTTGGAGCCCAAGAATGGCCTAAATGGAGTTAAGCCTCCTGTGGAGTTTGGAGAGAGGACTCGGGATTGCTCTCTAGGCCATGCAGGAAAAGAAGGCCCTCATCTCGCGAAGACGGGGGCGTCTCGTGGGTTTTCTCAAGGTGCAGTGCCTGGTTGGGGTTTCTCACAAGATAGGACGGGGAGCTCAGGGAGACTCCTGTGGTGCCACGGAAGTCAGGTCTCCATGGACGTGACGAGGGGGAGCGCCTCATTGCTCTCGAGTCATGGTAGGGGAATCGAGCCTCAAGACGCTTCGAAGAAGAACTCTCGAGGTCTTTCTCGGGGTTTGGCAGGAAACCCTGGTTTCCCTCGACTTGTGCCCATAACCTCAGGGAGCTTAGCAGGGTTCCTCTGAGAAGTCAGGGATACTGTGGAGTTGAGAGGGGCTTCTCGGAACTTCACAGGGACTGGTGCAATTGAAGAGGACCTAATCTCGGATTGAGGCAGTAATGTCAGGGTTCCTCTCCATTTCTGACTCGGATAGCAGGGTCCCTGCAGAGTTGTGACAGGAGAGTCAGAGCTCGTCTTGTGTGGAGTAATGGAATTCCGCTTGCCTCTCGAGTTGTTCACGGGATGACAGGCCACCTGTCGAGTTGTATGTGGAACCTGCGGTTTTGGGGGACCGGGAAATCGGGGTCTTTCCGCATGTGGCACCACCCACCAGGCTACGTCTCGAATTCCCTCGTGAGACTGGCCTCATCCTGAGGTTCGCCGGGAAGTCTGGGAACCCCTTCCAGACAAAGCAGGGGAATTGACCCTCCTGTCGCCATCAGGAGGGGAGAAGAGGCTCAGCTGAAGCTGTGCTGGGAACCTCCATGTTCTCCTCGAGTGAGACCGGGGTGTCAGGGAAATTTGGGGGTCGCACCAAGGGTGCCAAGTACCGTTTCACACTTCAAGACGGAACATGGGACTTCCCTGGAGACGCTATAGCTGACAGGGGCCTCATATTTCGATGACAGAGGAACCACGTTGTTTTTCTCCAGTTGCCACGGGATTCTCGAATTACAACGGGGAATACAGGCTTCCTCTTGTGTTGGCCCAGGGAAGTCCAATCATCCATTCGAGTTGCGAGGGAGAGCTGGGGATTGCACTTGAGTCAATGCAGGACAAAAAAGACCTCATTTAGGCTTGTTTCCAGGAACGAGTTTTCCTCTACAGGGGCGACACGGATCTCGGGATCCCATTCCAGACTCACCCAAGTAGTCAGGCCTCGGCTCGAGGGGAAGCAACAGACTCCGCTCTCCTCTAGAGTAGCGACGTGTATCTCTTGGAGGCTACTGAGTGGCCTAAAGGGAGTCAGGCCTCCAGTGGAGTTTGGAGAGTGGACTCGGGATTGCTCTCTAGGTCATGTAGGAAAAGAAGGCCCTCATCTTACGATGACGGGGGCGTCTCGTGAGTTTTCTCGAGCGGCGGTGCCAGTGTGAGGATTTCATGAGGTAGGACGGGGAGCGCAGGGAGCCTCTCGTGTGGCACCAGGGAAATTAGGTTTCCATGGGCGTGGCGAGGGGAATGCGTCATTGCTCTCCAGTCATCGTAGGGTATCGGGCCTCAAGACGCGGTAAAGAGGGACTCTCGAAGTCTTTCTCAGAATGCAGCAGGAAACCCTGGGTTCACTCGACTTGTGCCAGTGACCGCAGAGAGCTTCTGAGGGTGCCTCTGAGAAGTCAGGGATACTGTGGAGTTGGGAGGGGCCTCTCGGGACTCCACTGGGTATGGCGCAATGGAAGAGGGCCTCATTTCGAGTTGATGCAGGAACGTCAGGTTTCATCTACATTTCTGACTCCGATCGCACGGTCCCTGCAGAGTTGGGAAAGGAGAGTCAGGCCTTCTCTTGTGTGGAGGAACGGAACTCCGCATGCCTCTCTAGTTCTTCAAGGGATGACAGGACACTTGTCGATCTGTGTTTGGAATCTGCGTGTTTTTCCGTATTATGCATGGGGATGTCAGTACCCCTTCGTGTTGTGCATTCCTCCACAGGTTTGCTTTCGAAGAGGTGTCCGGGCATTGGGTTATTAAGAGCGGACCGGGAAATCGGTGTCTTTCCGCATGTGGCACCACCCACCAGGCTACATCTCGAATTTCCTAGTGAGACCGGCCTCAACCTGAGGTGCGCCGGGAAGGTCGGAACCCCTTGCAGACAAAGCAGGGGAATCGACCCTCCTGTCTCGATCAGGAGGGGAGAAGGGGCACAGATGAGGTGATGCCGGGAACCTCGGTGTTCCCCTCCAGTGAGACCAGTGTGTAGGGGAACTTTTGGTGTCGCATCAAAGGTGCCAAGTACCGTATCGCACTTCAAGATGGAACGTAAGACTTCTTTTGAGACGCTGTAGCGGCAATGGCCGCATCTTGCGATGAAGAGGGAACGACGCGGTTTTTCTCGAGTTGTGGCGGGATTCTTGAGTTACAACGGGAAATTCAGGCCTCCTCTTCTGTTGGCCCAGGGAAGTCCAGTCTTCCATTCGAGTTGCGAGGGAGAGTTGGGGATTGCTCTCGAGTCACTGCAGGAAAAAAGAGACCTCATCTAGGCTTGTGTCCAGGACCTAATGTTTCTCTCCAGAGGCGACAGGGATCTCCGGTTCGCATATCAGACTCACCCGAGGAGTCAGGCCTCGCCTCGAGGGGAAGGAAAAGACTCCGCTCTCCTCTCGAGTCGCGACGGGTATGTCTTGGATTCCACTGAGTGACCAAAAGGGAGTCAAGCCTACTGTGGAGTTTGGAGAGAGGACTCGGGATTGCTCTCCAGGCCATGCTAGAAAAGAAGGCCGTCATGTCGCGAAAACGAGGGCGTCTCGTGGGTTTTCTCTATCTGCGGCGCCAGTGTGGGGTTTCTCACGAGGTATGACGGGGAGCTCAGGGAGCCTCTCGTGTGGCGCCAGGGAAGACAGGGCTTCATGAGTGTAGCAGAGGGAGTGCGTCATTGCCCTCGAGTCATGATAGGGGAATCAGGCCTCAAAGCGTGTTGAAGAAGGACTCTTGAGTTCTTTCTATGGTGGCGGCAGTAAACCCTGGGTTCACTCGAATTGCGCTGGTGACCTCAGGGAGCTTCTCAGGGTGCCTCTGAGAAGTCAGGGATACTGTGGAGCTGGGACGCGTCTCTCGGGACTCCACTGGGTTTCGTGCAATGGAAGAGGTCCTAATCTCGAGTGGAGGCAGGAACCTCAGCGTTCCTCTCGTGACTTCACTGGCACTGGTCTGATTCGGATCGCAAAGTCCCTGCAGAGTTGGGACAGGAGAGTCAGGCCTCGTCTTGTGTAGAGGAATGAAACCCCACTTGCCTCTCGAGTTCTTCAGTGGTGACAAGCCACTTGTTGAGCTGTATGTGGAACCTGCGGGTTTTTCCAGACGATGCACAATGGTGTCAGTGCCCCTTTGTGTTGTGCCTTCATCCACAGGGTTGCCTTCGAAGAGGTGTCCAGGCATCGGGTTCTTATCAAGAGCGTACCGAGAAATCATAGTCTTTTGGCATGTGGCACCACCCGCGAGCTACGTCTCGAATTTCCTCGTGAGACCGGCCTCATCCTGAAGTGCCCCGTGAAGGTCGGGAACCCCTTACAAACAAAGCAGGGAAAGTGACCCTCCTATCACGAACAGGAAGGGAGAAGGGGCTCAGATAAACTGGTGCCGGGAACCTCGGTGTTCACCTCGAGTGAGACCGATATTTCGGGGAACTTTTGGGGTCACATCAAGGGTGTCAAGTATCGTTTCGCACTTCAAGACGGAACGTGGGACTTTTCTTGAGAAGCTGTAGCGGGCAAGGGCCTCATCTTGCGAGGACGAGGGAACCAAGTGCTTTTTCTCGAGTTGTGGCGGGATTCTCGAGTTACGAAGGGGAATTCAGGCTTCCTCTTGTGTTGGCCCAGGGAAGTCCAATCTTCCATTCGAGTTGTCAGGGAGAGTGGGGGATTGCTCTCGAGTTACAGAAGGGCAAAAGAGACCTCATCTAGGCTTGTTTCCAGGACCTAATATTCCTCTCCAGGGGAGACAGGGATCTCGGGGTTGCATTCCAGACCCACCTGGTGAGTCAGGCCTTGTCTCGAGGGGAAGCAAAGGACTCCATTCTCCTCTCGAGTCGCGACGGGTATCTCTTGGAGCCCACTAAGTGGCCTAAAGGGAGTCAAGCCTCCTGTGGAGTTTGGAAAGAGGATTCGGGATTCCTCTCCAGGCCATGCAGGAAAAGAAGGCCCTCATCTCGCGATGACAGGGGCATATGGTGGGTTTTCTCGAGCTGCGGCGTCATTGTGGGGTTTCTCACGAGGTACGACGGGGAGCTCAGGGAGCCTCTCTTATGGCGCCAGGGAAGTCAGGTCTCCATGTGCGTGGCGAGGGGGTGCGTGTCATTTCTATAGAGCCATGGAAGCAGATTCGGGCTTCAAGACACGTTGAAGTAGGACTCTCGAGGTCTTTTTCGCATTGTGGCAGGAAACCCTGGGTTCCCTCGACATGTGCCGGTGACCTCATGGAGCTTCTCCGGGTGCCTCTGAGAAGTCAGGAGTACTGTGGATTTGGGAGGGGCCTCTCTGGACTCCACTGGGTTTGGTGCAATGGATGAGAGCCTCATCTCGAGTGGAGGCAGGAACCTCATGTTTCCTCTCCTGGGTTTCCTGGCGCCGGTACTGACTCGGATCGCAGTTTCCCTGCAGAGTTGGTACAGAAAATCAGGTCTCGTCTTGTGTGGAGGAATGGAACTCCACTTGCCTCTCGAGTTGTTCACGGGGTGACAGACCACTTGTTGAACTGTGTTTGTAACCTGCGGGTTTTTCTGGACGATAAACGGGGGTGTCAGTGCCCCTTCGTGTTGTGCTTTCATCCACAGGCTTTCCTTCGTAAAGGTGTCAGGGCATCGCGTTCTTATCAAGAGTAGACCGGGAAAACGGGGTCTTTCGGCTTGTGGCACCACCAACGAGGCTACGTCTCGAATTTCCTCGTGAGACCTGCCTCATCCTTAGGCGTGCTGGGAAGGTCGGGAACCCCTTCCAGACATAGCAGGGGAATCGACACTCCTGTCGCGATCACGAGGGGAGAAGGAGCTCAAATGAAGTGGTTCCGGGAACCTCGGTGTTCCTTTCGAGTGAGACCGGTATGTCAGGGAATTTTGAGATGGCATCAAGCGTGCCAAGTACTGTTTCGCACTTCAAGACAGAACGTGGGACTTCTCTTGAGTCGCTGTAGCGGGCAAGGGCCTCATCTAGCGCTGATGAGGGAACCACGTGGATTTTCTCGAGTTTCGGCGGGATTCTCGAGTTACGATGTCGAATTCAGGCTTCCAATTGTATTGGCCCAGGGAAGTCCAATCTTCCATTCGATCTGCGAGGGAGAGCTGGCGATTGCTCTCTAGTAACTGCAGTGCAAAATAGACCTCATCTAGACTTGTGTCCAGGACCGAGTTTTCCTCTCCAGGTGCGACAGGAACTCGGGGTTGCATTCCAGACTCACACGGGGAGTCAGGCCTCGTCTCGAGGGGAAGCAAAGGACTCCGCTCTCCCTTCAAGTCCTGACAGGTATCTCTTGGAGCCAACTGAGAGGCCTAAAGAGAGTCAAGCCTCCTGTGGAGTCTGGAGAGAGGACTCGGTTTTGCTCTCCATGCCAGGCAGGAAAGAAGTCCCTCATCTCGTGAAGACGGGGGCGTATCGTGGGTTTTCTCGAGCTGCGGTGCCTGAATGGGGTTTCCGAAGAGGTACGACGGGGAGCTCAGGGAGACTCTCTTCAGGCGTCAGGGAAGTCAGGTCTCCATGCGCATGGCGATGGGGAGCGGGTCTTTGCTCTCGAGTCATGGTAGGGGAATCGGGCCTCAAGACGCGCCGAAGGACTCTCAAGGTCTTTCTCGGGTCGCAGCAGGAAACCCTGGGTTCCCTTGACTTGTGCCGGTGACCTCAGGTAGATTCTCAAGGTGCCTCTGAGAATTCAAGGATACTGTGGAGTTTGGAAGGGCCTCTCTCGACTCATCTGGGTTTGGTGCAATGGAAGAGGGCCTCATCTCGAGTTGAGGCAGGAACCTCAGGTTTCCTCTCCATTTCTAACTCGGATGGCAGGGTCCCTGAAGAGTTGGGACAGGAGAGTCAGGCCTCATCTTGTGTGGAGGAATTGAACTCCGCTTGCCTATCGAGTTGTTCACGGGGTGACATTCCACTTGTCGAGCTGTGTGTAGAACCTGTGGGTTTTTCTGGACGATGCACGGGAGTTTTAGTAACCCTTCTGTTGTGCCTTCATCCACAGGGTTGCCTTCGAAGTGGTGTCCGGGCATCGGGTACTTATCCAGAGCGGACTGCACAATCGGGGTCTTTCGGCATGTGGCACCACCCACGAGGCTACGTCTCGAATTTCCTCCTGAGAAAGGCCTCATCTTTAGGTGCGCCGGGATGGGCGGGAACTCCTTCCAGACAAAGCAGGGGAATTTACCCTCCTGTCGTGATCAGGAGGGGAGAAAGTCATCAGATGAAGTGGTGCCGGGAACTTCGGTGTTCCCCTCGGTGAGAACGGTGTGTCGGGGAACTTTTGGGGTTACATCAAGGGTGAAAAGTAGCATTTCGCACTTCAAGACGGAACGTGGGACTTCACTTGAGACGCTGTAGCGGGCCAGGGCCTCATCTTGGGATGACGAGTGAACCCCGTGCTTTTGCTCGCATTGCGGCGGGAGTCTCGAGTTTCGACGGGGAATTCAGATTTCCTCCTGTGTTGGCCCATGGAAGTCCAATCTTCCATTCGAGTTGCGAGGGTGAGCTGGGATCCCACTCGAGTCACTGCAGGGCAAAATAGACCATATCTAGGCTTGTGTCCAGGACCGAATATTCCTCTCCAGGGGTGACAGGGATCTAGGGGTGGCATTCCAGACTCACCCGGGAAGTCCGGCCTTGTTTCTAGAGGAAGCAAAGTACTCCGCTTTCCTCTCGAGTCGCGACGGGTACCTATTGAGCGCACTGAGTAGCCTTTGTGAGTCAAGCCTCCCGTGGAGTTTGGAGAGACGACTCGGGATCGCCCTCCAGGCCATGCAGTGAATGATGGCCCTCATCTCACGATATCGGGGGCGTCTCGTGGGTTTTCTCGAGCTGCGGCGCCAGTGTGGGGTTTCTCACGAGGTACGACGGGGACCTCAGGGAGCCTCTCATGAGGTGCCAGGGAAGTTAAGTCTCCATGCGCGTGGGTACTGGGAGCGCTTCATTGCTCTTGAGACATGGTAGGGGAATCGGGCCTCAAGACGCATCAAAGAAGGACTATCCAGTCTTTCTCGGGTTGCGGCAGGAAACCCTGGGTTCCATCGACTTGTGCTGGAGATCTCAGAGAGCTTGTCAGGGTGCCTCTGAGAAGTCAGGGACACTGTGGGTTGGAGGGACCTCTCAGGACTCCAGTGGTTTTGGTGCTATGGAAGAGGGCCTCATCTCGAGTTGAGGCAGGAACCTCAGGGTTCCTCTCCATTTCTGATTCGGATTGCAGGGTCCCAGCAGATTTGGGACAGGAGAGTCAGGCCTCGTCCTGTGTGGAGGATGGAACTCAGCTTGCCTCTCGAGTTGTGCACGGGGTGACAGGCCACGTGTCGAGCTGTGTGTGGAAGCTGTAGGTTTTTCCGGACGATGCACGGGTGTGTCTGTGCCCCTTCGTGTTGTGCCTTCATCCACAGGGTTGCCTTCTAAGGGGTGTCCAGGCATCGGGTTCTTATCAAGAGCGGACCGGGCAATCGGAGTCTTTCGGCATCTGGCACCACCCACGAGGCTACGTCTCGAACTTCCTCGTGAGACCGGCATCATCCTGAGGTGCGCCGTTAAGGTCGGGAAACCCTTGCAGACAAAGCAGGGGAATCGACCCTCCTGTCGTGATCAGGAGGGGAGAAGGCGCTCAAAAGAAATGGTGCCGGGAACTTCGGTGTTCCCCTCAAGTGAGACTAGTATGTTGGGGAACTTTTGGGGTCGCATCAAGGGTGCCAAGTACTGTTTCGCACTTCAAGATGGAACGTGGGACTACTCTTGAGACGCTGTAGCGGGAAAGTGCCTCATATTGCGATGATGGGGGAACCACTTGGTTTTTCTCGAGTTACGGCGGGATTCTAGAGTTACGACGGGGATTTCAGGCTTCCTCTTGTGTTGGCCCAGGGAAGTCCAATCTTCAATTCGAGCTGCGAGGGAGAGCTGGGGATTGCGCATGAGTCACTGTACGGAAAAAGAGACCTCATCTTGGCTTGTGTCCAGGATCTAATGTTCCTCTCCAGGGGCGACAGGGATCTCGGGGTTGCATTCCAGACTCACCCGGGGAGTCAGGCCTCATCTCGAGGGGAAGCAAATGACTCCACTCTCCTCTCAAGTCGAGATGGATATCTCTTGGAGCCCACTGAGTGGCCTACAGGGAGCCAAGCTTCCTGTGGATTTTGGAGAGAGGACTCGGTATTGCTCTCCAGGCCATGCAGAAAAAGAAGGCCCTCATCTCGCGATGACAGGGGCATCTCGTGGGTTTTCTCGAGCTGAGGCACAAGTGTGGTGTTTCCCACGTTGTATGCTGGGAGCTCAGGGAGCATCTTGTGTGGCGCCAGGGAAGTCAGGTCTCCATGCGCGTGGCGAGGGGGAGTGCGTCATTGCTCTCTTGTCATGATAGGGGATTTGGACCTCAAGACGCATTGAAGAAGGACTCTCAAGGTCTTTCTCAGGTTGTGGCAGGAAACCATGGGTTCCCTCGACTCATGCATGTTACGTCAGGGAGCTTCTCAGGTGCCTCTGAGAAATCAGGGATACTGTGGAGTTGGGAGTGACCTCTCGGAACTCCACTGGGTTTGGTGAAATGGAAAAAGGCATCATCTTTAGATAAAGCAGGAACATCAGGTTTCCTCTTCATTTCTGACTCGGATCGCATGTTCCTACAGAGATGGGAGAGGAGAGTCAGGACTCATCTTGTGTGGAGGAATGGAAATCCGCTTGCATCTTGAGTTGTTCACGGGGTGACAGGCCTCTTGTAGAGCTGTATGTGGAACCTGCGGGTTTTTCCAGACGATGCACAGGGGTGTCAGTGCCCCTTTTGTTGTACCTTCATCCACAGGGTTGTCTTCAAAGAGGTGTCTGGTCATCGGGTTCTTCTCAAGAGTGTACTGGGAAATCGGGATCTTTCGGCATGTGGCACCCCCCACGAGGCCACGTCTCGAAATTTCCCATGAGTCCGGCTTCATCCTGAGGTGCGCCGTGAATGTCGGGAACCCCTTTAAGTCAAAGCATTGGAATCGACCCTCTTGTCGCTATCAGGAGGGGAGAAGGGGCTCAAAAGAAGTGGTGCCGGGAACCTCGGTGTTCCCCTCAAATGAAACCGGTGTGTCGGGGAACATTTGGGGTCGCATTAAGGGTGCCAAGTAACGTTTCGCACTTCAACACGGAACGTGGGACTTCTCTTGAGACGCTGTAGTGAGCACGGGCCCCATCTTGTGATGACGGGGGAACCACGTGGTTTTTCTCGAGTTGCGGCAGGGAATTCAGGCTTCCTCTTGTGTTGGCCCAGGGAAGTCCAAATTTCCATACGAGTTGAGAGCTAGAGCTGGGGGTTGGCTCGAGTTATTGCAGGGCAAAAGAGACCTCATCTAGGCTTGTGTCTAGGACCTAATGTTCCTTTCAAGGGGCAACAGGGATCTCGGAGTTGCATTCCAGATCCTCCCGAGGAGTCAGGCCTCTTAAAGAGGGTAATGAATGGACTCCCCTCTCCACTTGAGTCGCGACGGGTATCTCTTAGAGCCCATTGTGTGGCCTAAAGGGAGTCAAGCCTCCTGTGGAGATTGGAGAGAGGACTCGGGATTGCTCTCCAGGCCATGCAGGAAAAGAAGGCCCTCATATCGTGATGACGGAGGCGTCTTGTGCATTTTCTTGAGGTGCGGTGCCAGGATGGGGTTTCTCACAAGATACGATGGGGAGCTCAGGGAGTCTCTCGTGTGGTGACAGGAAAGTCAGGTCTCCATGCACGTGTGGAGGGGGAGCGCGTCATTGCTCTCGATTCATGGTAGGGGAATCGGGCCTCAAGAGGCGTTGAAGAACGACTCTCAAGGTCTTTCTCTGGTTGCGGCAGGAAACCCTGGTTTTTCTCGACTTGTGCTGGTGACCTCAGGGAGCTTAACATGGTGCCTCTGAGAAGTCATGGATTCTGTGGAGTTGGGAGGGGCCACTCGGGACACCACTGGGTGTGGTATAATGCAAGAGGGCCTCATCTCGTGTTGAGGAAGGAACCTCAGGGTTCCTCTCCATTTCAGACTCCGATCTCAGGATTCCTGCAGAGTTGGGACAGGAGAGTCAGGCCTCGTATTCTGTGGAGAAATGAAACTTAGCTTGCCTCTCGAGTTGTTCACGAGGTAACAGGTCACTTGTCGAGCTGTATGTGGAACCTGCAGAATTTTCCAAAAGATGCACGGGTGTGCAGGGCCCCTCCTTGTTGTGCCTTCATCCAACGGGATGCATTCGAAGAAGTGTACGGGCATCGGGTTCTTATTAATAGCGGACCAGGAAATGGGGTCTTTCCGCATGTGGCACCACCACGAGGCTACATCTCCAATTTCCTCGTGAGACCGGCCTCATCCTGAGGTGCAATGGGAAGATCGGTAACCCCTTCCAGACAAAGCAGGAGAATCGACACTCCTGTTGCAATCAGGAGGGGAGAAGGGGCTCAAATGATGTGGTGTGGGGACATGGGTGTTCCCCTCGAGTGAAGCATGTATGTTGGGGAACTTTGGGAGTGCCATCATGGGTGCCAAGTATCGTTTTGCACTTCAGTGGGAACGTGGGACTTCTTTTGAGATGCTGTGGCGGGCAAGGGGCTCATGCTGCGAAGACGATGGAACCACGTGGTTTTTCTTGAGTTGCGGCGGGATTCTCGAGTTACAACGGGGATTTCAGGCTTCCTCTTGTGTTCGCCCTGGGAAGCCCAAACTTCCCTTCGAGTTGCGAGGGAAAGCTGGGGGTTGTGCTCGAGTCACTGCAGGGCCAAAGAGACCTCATCTAGGCGTGTGTCCAGGACCTAATAGTCCTCTCATGGGAAGAAAAGGATCTCGGGGTCGCACTCCAGATTCCCCCGGGGAGTCAGGCCTCACCTCGAGGGGAAGCAAAGGACAGCGCTCTCCTCTCGAGCAGCGACGCAGATCTCTTGGAGCCCACTGATTGGCCTCAAGGGAGTCAAGCTTCCTCTTCAGTTTGGAGAGAGGACTCGGGATTGCTCTCCAGGCCAGGAAGGAAAAGAAGGCGCTCACCTCGAGAGGACAGGGGCATCTCAGGGGTTTCCTCGAGCTGCGGCGCCCGTGGGGGTTTTCTCACAAGGCACGACGAGGATCTCAGGAGCCTCTCGTGCGGCACCAGGGAAGCCAGGTCTCCATGGGCGAGGCGAGGGGGAGCCCGTCTTTGCTCTCTAGTCCAGGGAGGGGACTAGGGCCTCAAGACACTTTGAAGAAGGACTCTCGAGGTCTTTCTTGGATGGCGGCAGGAAACCCTCGTTTCTCTCGACTTCTGCCGGAGACCTGAGGGAACTTCCCAGGGTGCCTCTGAGAGGTGAGGGATGCTGTGGAGGTGGCGGGGCCCCTCGGGACACCGCTGGGTCTGGCGCAACGGAAGAGGGCCTCACCTCGAGGGGAGGCAGGAACCTCAGGCTTCCTCTCCGTTTCAGACTCCGACCACAGGGTCCCTGCAGAGTTAGGACAGGAGAGTCAGGCCTCGTCTTGTCTGAGGAAGGGAACCCGCTTGCATCTCGAGTTGCTCAGGGTGTCTCAGGCCCCTCGTCGAGCTGTGTGTGGAACCCGCGGGTCTTTGCGGACGATGCACGGGGGTGGCAGTGCCCCTTCGTGTTGTGCCTTCACCCAGAGGGTTGACTTCAAAGAGGGGTCCGGGCCTGGGGTCCTTCTCAAGAGCGGACCAGGGAAACGGGGTCGTTCGGCATGTGGCACCACCCACGTGGCTCGTCTCGAATTTCCTCGTGAGACCGGCCTCATCCTGACGTGTGCCGGGAAGGCCAGGAACCCTTTCCAGACCACGCAGGGGAATCGACTCTCCTGTCGCGAGCAGGAGGGGAGAAGGGGCACAGAGGAAGCGGTGCCGGGACCCTCGGTGTTCCCCTTGAGGGAACCCGGCTTGTCGGGGAATTTTGAGGGTCGCAGGAATGCTGTCAGGGACCGTTTCGCCCTTCAGGGCGGAACAGGGGACTTCCCTTGAGACGCCGTCGCGGGCAAGGGCCTCATTTTGCCAAGAGGTGGGAACCACGTGGTGTTTCTCGAGTTGCGGCGGCATTCTCGAGTTACGACGGGGATCTCAGGCTTCCTCTTGGGTTGGCCCTGGGAAGCCCAAACTTCCCCTCGAGTTGCGAGGGAAAGCTGTGGGTTGCGCTCAGGTCAGTGCAGGGCCGAAGAGACCTCACCTAGGCGTGTGTCCGGGACCTAATATTCCTCTCCAGGGAAGGCAGGGATCTCGGGGTTGCATTCCAGGCTCCCCCAGGGAGTCAGGCCTCGTCTCGAGGGGAAGCCAAGGACTCCGCTCTCCTCTCGAGTCGTGACGCGGGTCTCTTGGAGCCCCCTGAGCGGCCTCAAGGGAGTCCAGCCTCCTCTTCCTTTTGGAGAGAGGACCCGGGATTGCTCTCCAGGCCATGCAGGAAAAGAAGGCCCTCAGCTCGCGAGGACGGGGGCATCTCAGGGGTTTCCTCGAGCTGCGGCGCCCGTGGGGGTTTTCTCCCAAGGCACGACAAGGATCTCAGGGAGCCTCTCGTGCGGCGCCAGGGAAGTCAGGTCTCCATGCGCGTGGCGAGGCGGAGGGCGTCATGGCTCTCGAGTCACGGGAGGGCACTAGGGCCTCGAGACGCGTTGAAGATGGACTCTCGAGGTCTTTGTCGGGGGGCGGCGGGAAACCCTCGTTTCCCTCGCCTTCTGCCGGGGACCTTAGGGAACTTCCCAGGGTGCCTCTGAGAGGCGAGGGATCCTGTGGAGGTGGCGGGGCCCCTCGGGACTCCGCTGGGTCTGGCGCAACGGAAGAGGGCCTCACCTCGAGGGGAGGCAGGAACCTCAGGCTTCCTCTCCGTTTCGGACTCCGACCGCAGGGTCCCTGCAGAGTTGGGACAGGAGAGTCAGGCCTCGTCTTGTCTGAGGAAGGGAACCCCGCTGGCCTCTCGAGTTGCTCAGGGGGTCTCAGGACCCTCGTCGAGCTGTGTGTGGAACCCGCGGGTCTTTGCGGACGATGCACGGGGGTGGCAGTGCCCCTTCGTGTTGTGCCTTCACCCACAGGGTTGCCTTCAAAGAGGGGTCCGGGCCTCGGGTCCTTCTCAAGGGCGGACCGGGGAATCGGGGGCGTTCGGCATGTGGCACCACCCACGTGGCTCGTCTCGAATTTCCTCGTGAGACCGGCCTCATCCTGAGGTGCGCCGGGAAGGCCGGGAACCCCTTCCAGACCACGCAGGGGAATCGCCTCTCCTGTCGCGATCAGGAGGGGAGAAGGGGCTCAGATGAAGTGGTGCCGGGACCCTCGGTGTTCCACTCGAGGGACCCCGGCGTATCAGAGAACTTTTGGGAGTCGCATGAAGGCTGTCAGGTCCCGTTTCGCACTTCTGGGCGGAACAGGGGACTTCCCTTGAGACGCCGTCACGGGCAAGGGCCTCATCTTGCAAAGAGGTGGGAACCACGTGGTTTTTCTCGAGTTGCAGCGGGATTCTCGTGTTACGACAGGGGATTACAGGCTTCCTCTTTTGTCAGCCCTGGGTAGCCCAACCTTCTATTCTAGTGCGAGGGAAAGCTGGGGGTTGCGCTTGAGTCACTGCAGGGCCAAAGAGACCTCATCTAGGCGTGTGTCCAGGACCTAATGCTCCTCTGCAGTGAAGACAAGGATCTCGGGGTTGCATCCCATGCTCCCCCGGGGAGTCAGGCCTCGCCTCAAGGGGAATCAAAGGACTCCGCTCTCCTCCCGAGTCGCGATGCTGATATCTTGGTGCCCCCTGAGTGGCCTCAAGGGAGTCCAGCCTCCTCTTCACTTTTGAGAGAGGACTCGTGATTGCTCTCCAGACCAGGCAGGAAAAGAAGGCCCTCACCTCGCGAGGACGGGGGCGTCTCAGGGGTTTCCTTGAGCTGCGGCACCCGTGGGGGTTTTCTCCCGAGGCACGACGAGGATCTCAGGGAGCCTCTCGTGCGGCGCCAGGGAAGTCATGTCTCCATGCACGTGGCGAGAAGGAGCGCGTCATTGTACTCGAGTCATGGGAGGGGACTAGGTCCTCAAGACGCGTTGGAAAAGGACTCTCGATGTCTTTCTCGGGTTGCAGCGGGAAACCCTCATTTCCCTCGCCTTCTGCCGGGGACCTTCGGGAACTTCCCAGGGTGCCTCTGAGAGGTGAGGGACGCTGTGGAGTTGGTGGGGCCTCTCGGGACTCCACTGGGATGGTCGCAATGGAAGAGGTCCTCATCTCGAGTGGAGGCAGGAACCTCAGGCTTCCTCTCCAATTCTGACTCTGATCGTAGTGTCCCTGCAGAGTTGGGACAGGAGAGTCAGGCTATGTCTTTTCTGAGGAATGGAACTCCTCTTGCCTCTCGAGTTGTTCATGGGGTTTCAGGCCCCTTGTCAAACTGTGTGTGGAATCTGCAGGTTTTTCCAGACGATGCATGGGGGTGTCAGTGACCCTTCGTTTTGTGTCTTCATCCACAGGGTTGCCTTCGAAGAGGTGTCCGGGCATCGTGTTCTTATGAAGAGCGGACTGGGAAATCGGGGTCGTTCAGCATTTGGCACCACCCACGTGGCTAGTCTCGAATTTCCTCATGAAACTGGCCTCATCCTGAGGTGTTCTGCGAAGGTCATGAAACCCTTCCAGACAAAGCAGAGGATTCGACCCTCCTGTGGCGATCAGGAGGGGAGAAGTGGCTCAGATGAAGTGCTGCTGGGAAACTCGGTGTTTCCCTCAAGTGAGACAGGTATGTCGGGTAACTTTTGGGGTCGCATAACGCGTTCCAAGTACCGTTTCGCTCTTCAAATTGGAACGTGGGACTTCACTTGGGGTGCTCCAGCGGGCAAGGGCCTCATCTTGGAATGACTGGGGAACCACTTGGTTTTTCTCTAGTTGCGGTGGGATATTTGAGTTACCACAGGGAATTCATGCTTCCTCTTGTGTTGGCCCACAAAAGTCTTATCTTCCATTCGAGATTCGAGGAAGAGCTGGAGGAGCGCTCTAGTCACTGAAGGCAAAAGAGACCCCACCAAGGCTTGTGTGCAGGACATAATGTTCATGTCAAGGGGCGACCGGAATCTCGGGGTTGCATTCCAGACTCACCCTGGAGTCAGGCCTTGTCTCGAGGGGAAGCAAAGGACTCTGCTCTCCTCTCGAGTCGGACGGGTATGTCTTGGATCCCACTGAGTGGCTTAAAGGGAGTCAAACCTCCTCTGGTGTTTGGAGGGAGGACACGGGATTGCTCTCCAGGCAATGCAGGAAATGAAGGCCCTCATCTCCCGATGACTGGGGCGTCTCGTAGGTTTTCTCGAGCTGTGGCGCTAGTGTGGGGTTTCTCACAAAGTAAGACTGGGAACTCAGTGAGCCTCTCATGTGGTGCCAGGGCAGTCAGGTCTCTATGCACGTGGTGAGAGGTTGCCCGTCATTGTTCTCGAGTCATGGTAGGGGAATTGGGCCTGAAAACGTGTTAAAGAAGGACTCTCGAGGTCTTTCTTGGGTTGCAGCAGGAAACCCTGGGTTCCATCGACTTGTGCCAGTGACCTCAGGAAGCTTCTCAGCGTGCCTCTGAGAAGTCAGGGTCACTGTGGAGTTGGGAGGGGCCTCTCGGAACTCCACTGGGTTTGGTGCAATGGAAGAGGGCCTCATGACAAGTTGAGGCAGGAACCTCAGGGTTCCTCTCCTGGCTTCGAATGCGCCGGATCTGACTCGGATCCCAGAGTCCCTGCAGAGTTGGGACAGGAGAGTCAGGCCTCGTCTTGTGTGGAGGAATGGAACTCCGCTTGACTCTCGCGTTGTTCATGGGGTGACAGGCCACTTGTCGATTTGTATGTGGAACTTGCGAGTTTTTCTGGACGATGCACTGGGGTGTCACTGCCCCTTCGTGTTGTGGCTTGTTCCAGAGGATTGCCTTCGAGTTGGGTTCTGCCATCGGGTTCTTATCAAGAGCGGACCAGGGAATCGGGGTCTTTTGGCATGCCGCACCACCCACGAGGCTATGTCTCGAATTTCCTCGTGAGACTGGCCTCATCTTGATGTGCGCCAGGAAGGTCGGGAATGCCTTCCAGACAAAGCAGGGGAATCGAACCTCCTGTCGCGATCAAGAGGGGAGAAGAGTCTCAGATGAAGTGGTGCCGGGAACCTCAGTGTTCTCCTCAAGTGAGACTGGTATGTCGGGGAACTTTTGGGGTCGCATCAAGGGTTCCAAGTAACTTTTCGCTCTTCAATACGGAACGTGGGACTTCTCTTGAGACGCTGTAGCGGGCAAGGGCCTCATCTTTCGATGACGGGGGAACCACGTGGTTTTTCTTGAGTTGGTGCGGGATTCTCGAGTTACGACGGGGAATTCAGGCTTCCTGTTCAACTGGCCCAGGGAAGTCCAGTTTTCATTCGAATTGTGAGTTAGAACTGGGGATTGCTCTCGAGACACTGCAGGGCCAAATAGACCTCATCTAGGCTTGTGTCCAGGACCTAATGTTCCTCTGCTGGGGCGAAAGCGATCTCAGCATTGAATTCTCGACTCACCCGGGGAGTCAGGCCTCGTCTCGAGGGGAAGCCAAGGACACCGCTCTCCTGTCAAGTCGCGACGGGTATATCTTGGAGCTCACTGTGTGGCCTAAAATGAGTCAAGCCTCCTGTGGAGTTTGGAGAGAGGACTCAGGATTGCTCTCCAGGCCATACAGCAAAAGAAGGCCCTCATCTCGTGAGGACTGGGGCGTCTCGTGGGTATTCTCGAGCTGCGGCTCCAGTGTGGTGTTGCTCACGAGGTATAATGGGGAGTTCAGGGAGCCTCTCCTGTGGCGCCAGGGAAGTCAGGTTTCTATGCACGTGGCTAGGGGGAGCGCGTCATTGCTCTCGAGGCATGGTAGGGGAATCGCACCTCAAGACGCGTTGAAGAAGGACTCTCGAGGTCTTTTACGGGTTGGGGCAGGAAACCCTTGGTTCCCTCGACTTGTGCCGGTGATCTCAGGAAGGTCTAAGGGTGCCTCTGAGAAGTCAGGGATACTGTGCAGTTGGGAGGGGTCTCTCGGGACTCCACTGGGTTCGGTGCAATGGAAGAGGGCCTCATCTCGAGTGGAGGCAGGAAACTCATGTTTCCTCTCCTGACTTCCCCTGGGCCAGATCTGACTCGGATCGCAGTTTCGCTGCAGAGTTCGAACAGGAGAGTCAGGCCTCGTCTTGTGTGGAGGAATGGAACTCTGCTTGCCTCTCCAGTTGTTCACGGGGTGACAGGTCACTTCTCGAGCTGTGTGTGGTACCTGCGGGTTTCTCCGGACGATACCCAGGGGTGTCAGTGCCCCTAAGTGTTGTGCCTTCATCAAAAGGGTTATCTTCAAAGAGGTGTCCGGGCATCAGGATCTTATCAAGAGCGGACCGGGAAATCGGGGTCTTTCGGCATGTGTCACCATCCACGTGGCTATGTCTCGAATATCCTCGTGAGACCGGCCTCATCCTGAGATGCACCGGGAAAGGCGGGAACCCCTTCAAGACAAAACAGGGGAATCGACCCTCCTGTCGCGATCAGGAGGGGAGAAGGGGCCCAGATGTAGTAGTGCCGGGAACCTCGGTGTTCTCCTCGAGTCAGACTGGTGTGTCGAGGAACTTTTGAGGGCGCATCAAGGGTGCCAATACCGTTTCGCACTTCAAGACCGAACATGGGACTTCTCTTGAGACGCTGTAGGGGGCAAGGGCCTCATCTTGGGATGACGGGGGAACCACGTAGGGTTTCTCGAGTTGTGGCGGGATTCTCGAGTTTCGACGGGGAATACAGTCTTCCTCATGTGTTGGGCCAGGGAAGTCCTATCTTCCATTCGAGTTTAAAGGGAGAGCTGGGGATTGCCCTCGAGTCACTGCAGGGCAAAATAGACCTCATCTACGCTTGTGTCCAGGACTTAATGCTCGTCCCTAGGGGCGACAGGGATCTTGGGGTTGCATACCAGACTCACCCGGGGAATCAGGCCTCGTCTCGAGGGGAAGCAAAGAACTCCGCTGTCCTTTTGAGTCGCGATGGGTATCTCTTGGAGCCCACTGTGTGCCCTAAATGGAGTCAAGCCTCCTGTGGTGTTTGGATAGAGGACTCGGGATTCCTCTCCAGGCCATGCAGGAAAAGAAGGCCCTCATCTCGCGATGATGGCGGCGTCTTGTGGGTTTTCTAGACTGCTGCACTAGTGCCGGGTTTCTGACGAGGTACGAGAGGGAGTTCAGGGAGCCTCTCGTGTGGCGCCAGGGAAGTCAGGTCCCCATGAGATGGCTAGGGGGAGCTCGTCATTGCTCTCGAGTCATGGTAGGGTAATCGGGCCTCAAGACGGGTTGAAGAAGGACTCTCGAGGTCTTTCTCGGGTCACTGCATAAAACCCAGGGTTCCCTTGACTTGTGCCTGCGACCTCAGGGAGCTTCTCAGAGTGCCTCTGAGAAGTCAGGGATACTGTGCAGTTTGGACGGGCCTCTCGAGACTCCTCTGCATTTGGTGGAATGTAAGAGGGACTCATCTCGAGTTGAAGCAGGACCTCAATGTTCCTCTCCATTTCTATCTCAGATCGCAAGGTCCCTGCATGTTGGTACAGGAGAGTCAGGCCTCGTCTTTTCTGGAGGATGGGACTCCTCTTGCCTCTCGAGTTGTTCTCGAGGTGACAGGCCACTTGTCGAGCTGTGTGTGTAACCTGCCCGTTTTTCCGGATGATGAACAGGTGTGTTAGTGCCCCTTCGTGTTGTACCTTCATACTCAAGGCTGCCTTCCAAGAGGTGTCCGAGCATCGGATTCTTATCAAGAGCGGACCGGGAAATTGGAGTCTTTCAGCAAGTGGCACCACCCACAAAGCTACGTATCGAATTTCCCCATGAGACCGGCCTCATCCTGAGTTGTGCAGGGAAGGTCGGGCCCCCTTGCAGACAAAGCAGGGGAATCGACCCACCGGTCACGATCAGGAGGGGAGAAGGAGCTTAAATGAAGTGGTGCCGGGAACCTCGGTGTTCCCCTTGAGTGAGACCAGCGTGTTGGGGGACTTTTGGGGGTCGCATCAAGGGTGCCAAGTACGGTTTCGCATTTCAAGACGGAACCTGGGACATCTTTTGAAACGCTGTAGCGGGCAAGGGCCTCATCTTGCGATGACGGGAGAACCACGTGGTTTTGCTCGAGTTGCAGCGGGATTCTCGAGTTATGACCGGGAATTTAGGCTTCCTCTTTTGGCCTTGAAATCCAATCTTCCATTCAGGTTGCGAGGGGGAGCTGGGGATTGCGCTAGAGTCACTGCAGGGCAAAAGAGACCTAATCTAGGCTTGTGTCCAGGATCTAACGTTGCTCTCCAGGGGCGACAGGGATCTCGGGTTTGCATTCCAGACTCATCCGGGGAGTCAGTTCTCACCTCGAGGGTAAGCAAAGAATTCCGCTCTCGTCTCGAGTCGCGATGGGTATCTCTTGGAGCCCAATGTGTGTACTAAAGGGAGTCAAGCCTCCTGTGGAGTTTGGAGAGAGGACTCGGGATTGGACTCCAGGCCATGCAGGAAAAGAAGGCCCTCATCTCGAGATGACGGTGGTGTCTCGTGGGTTTTCTCGAGCTGCGGCGCCAGTGTGGGGTGTCTCATGAAGTACCACGGGGATCTCAGGGAGCCTCTTGTGTGGCGCCAGGAAAATCCAGTATTCCATTCGAGTTGCAAGTTAGAACTGGGGATTGCTCTCCAGTCACTGCAGGGCAAAATAGACCTCATCTACGCTTGTGTCCAGGACCTAGTGTTCCACTACTGGGCCAACAGGGATCTCAGGGTTGCATTCTCGATTCACCCGGAGAGTCAGGCCTCGTCTTGTGGGGAAAAAAAGGACTCCGCTCTCCTGTCGAGTCGTGACGGGTATGTCTTGGAGCCCACTGCGTGGGGTAAAGGGAGTGAAGCCTCCTATGGAGTTTGGAGAGATGACTCGGGATTGTTTTCCTGGCCATGCAGGAATAAAGGCCCTCATCTCGCGATGACGGGGGCATCTCGTGGGTTTTCTCCAGCTGCGGCGCCAGTATCAGATTTCTCTCGAGGTACAACGGGGAGCTCAGAGAGCCTCTCGTGTGGTGCTAGGGACGTCAGGTCTCCGTGCGTGTGGTGAAGGGGAGTGCGTGATTGCTCTCGAGTCATAGTAGGCGAATCGGGCCTCAAGACGCATTGAAGAAGGACTCTTGAGGTCTTTCTCGGGTTGAGGCAGGGAACCCTGGGTTCACTTGATTTGTGTCGGTGACCTCAGGTAACTTCTAAGGGTGCCTCTGAGAAGTCAGGGACACTGTGGATTTGGGAGGGGCCCTTCGTTACTCAACTGGGTTTGGTGCAATCGAAGAGGGCCTCATCTCGAATGGAGGCAGGAACGTCAGGGGTCCTCTCCATTTCTGACTCGGGTCGCAGGGTACCTGCAGAGTATGGAGAAGAGAGTCACGCCTCGTCTTCTGTGGAGGAATGGATTTCCCCTTGCCTTTCGAGTTGTTCACGGAGTGACAGGCCACTTGTTGAGCTGAGTGTGGAACCTGCGGGTTTTTCCGGACGATGAACGGGGGTGTCAGTGCCCCTTCGTGTTGTGCCTTCATCCACAGGGTTGCTTTCAAAGAGGTTTCCGGGCATCGGGTTCTTTTCAAGAGCGTACCGGAAAATTGGGGTCTTTCAGCATGTGGTACCACCCACGAGGCTACGTCTCGAATTTCCTCGGGAGACCGGCCTCATCCTGAGGTGCGCCGGGAAGCTCGGGAACCCCTTGCAGACAAAGCAGGGGAATCGACCCACCGGTCGCAATCAGAAGGGGAGAAGGGGCTCAGATGAAGTGGTGCCGGGAAACTCGGTGGCCCCTCGAGTGAGACCGGTATGTCACGGCACTTTTGAGGTCGCATCAAGGGTGCCAAGTACAGTTTCGCACTTCAAGACGGAACGTGGGAATTCTCTGGAGATGCTGTAGCGGGCAAGGGCCTCATATTGCGATGACGAGGGAAACACGTGGTTTTTCTCGAGTTGAGGCGGGATTCTCGAGTTACAATGGGGAATTGAGGCTTCCTCTTGTGTTGGCCCAGGAAGTCCAATCTTCCATTCAACTTGTCTGAGAGAGCTGGGGGTTGCTCTCGAGTCACTTCAGGGTAAAGAGTCCTCATCTAGGCTTGGGTCCAGGACGTAATGTTCCTCTCCAGGGGCGACAGGGATATCGGGGTCGCATTCCAGTCTCACCCGGTGGGTCACGCCTTGTCTCGAGTGGAAGCAAAGGACTCCACTATCCTCTCGAGTCGGGATGCGTAACTCTTGGAGCCCAATGAGTGGCCTAAAGGGAGTCAAGCGTCCTGTGTAGCTTGGACAGAAGGTTCACGCTTGATCTGCATACCATGCAGTTAAAGATGGCCCTCCTCTCGTGATGACGGGGGCATCTCATGGGTTTTCTCGAGCTGCGGCGCAAGTGTGGGGTTTCTCACGAGATATGATGGGGAGTTCAGGGAGCCTCTCGTGCGGCGCCAGAGAAGCCTGACTCCATGCGTGTGGCCAGGCAGATCGCGTCATTGCTCTCGAGTCATGGGAGGGACTAGGGCCTCAAGAGGCATTTAAGAAGGACTCTCAAGGTCTTTCTTGGGTTGGGGCGGGAAACACTCGTTTCCATCGACCTCTAAGGGGACCTTAGGGAACTTCCCAGGTGCCTCTGTGAGGTGAGGGATACTGAGGAGTTAGAGGGGCCTCTAGGGACTCCACTAGGTTTGACGAAATGAAAGAGGGCCTCATCTCGATTGGAGGCAGGAACCTCAGGCTTCCACTCCATTTCTGACTCCGACCGCAGGGTCCCTGCATAGTTGGGACAGGAGAGTCAGGCCTCGTCTTGTCTGAGGAAGGGAACCCCGCTGGCCTCTCGAGTTGCTCAGGGGGTCTCAGGCCCCTCGTCGAGCTGTGTGTGGAACCCGCGGGTCTTTGCGGACGATGCACGGGGGTGGCAGTGCCCCTTCGTGTTGTGCCTTCACCCACAGGGTTGCCTTTGAAGAGGGGTCCGGGCCTCAGGTCCTTCTCAAGAGCAGACCAGGGAATCGGGGCCTTCGGCATGTGGCACCACCCACGTGGCTCGCCTCGAATTTCCTCGTGAGACCGGCCTCATCCTGAGGTGCGCCGGGAACCCCGGAAACCCCTTCCAGACGACGCAGCGGAGTCGCCTCTCCTGTCGCGATCAGGAGAGGAGAAGGGGCTCAGAGGAAGCGGTGCCGGGACTCTCGGTGTTCCCTTCAGGGGAACCCGGTGTGTCGGGGGACTCTTGGGGGTCGCAGGAAGGCTGTCAGGGACCGTTTCGCCCTTCAGGGCAGAACAGGGGACTTCCCTTGAGACGCCGTGGCGGGCAAGTGCCTCATCTTGCCAAGAGGTGGGAACCACGTGGTTTTTCTCGAGTTGCGGCGGCATTCTCGAGTTACGACGGGGATCTCAGCCTTCCCCTTGGGTTGGCCCTGGGAAGCCCAATCTTCCCCTCGGGTTGCGAGGGAAAGCTGGGGGTTGCGCTCGAGTCACTGCAGGGCCGAAGAGACCTCACCTAGGCGTGTGTCCGGGACCTAATATTCCTCTCCAGGGAAGGCAGGGATCTCGGGGTTGCATTCCAGGCTCCCCCGGGGAGTCAGGCCTCGTCTCAAGGGGAAGCCAAGGACTCCGCTCTCCTCTCGAGTCACGACGCGGGTCTCTTGAAGCCCCCTGAGCGGACTCAAGGGAGTCCAGCCTCCTCTTCCGTTTGGAGAGAGGGCCCGGGATTGCTCTGCAGGCCATTCAGGAAAAGAAGGCCCTGAGCTCGCGAGGACGGGGGCATCTCAGGGGTTTCCTCGAGCTGCGGCGCCCGTGGGGGTTTTCTCCCGAGGCACGACAAGGATCTCAGGGAGCCTCTCGTGCGGCGCCAGGGAAGTCAGGTCTCGATGCGCGTGGCGAGGGGGAGCGCGTCCTGGCTCTCGAGTCACGGGAGGGGACTAGGGCCTCGAGACGCGTTGAAGAAGGACTCTCGAGGTCTTTGTCGGGGGGCGGCGGGAAACCCTCGTGTCCCTCGCCTTCTGCCGGGGACCTTAGGGAACTTCCCAGGGTGCCTCTGAGAGGCGAGGGATCCTGTGGAGGTGGCGGGGCCCCTCGGGACTCCGCTGGGTCTGGCGCAACGGAAGAGGGCCTCACCTCGAGGGGAGGCAGGAACCTCAGGCTTCCTCTGCGTTTCGGACTCCGACCGCAGGGTCCCTGCAGAGTTGGGACAGGAGAGTCAGGCCTCGTCTTGTCTGAGGAAGGGAACCCCGCTGGCCTCTCGAGTTGCTCAGGGGGTCTCAGGCCCCTCGTCGAGCTCTGTCTGGAACCCGCGGGTCTTTGCGGACGATGCCCGGGGGTGGCAGTGCCCCTTCGTGTTGTGCCTTCACCCACAGGGTTGCCTTCGAAGAGGGGTCCGGGCCTCGGGTCCTTCTCAAGGGCGGACCGGGGAATCGGGGGCGTTCGGCATGTGGCACCACCCACGTGGCTCGTCTCGAATTTCCTCGTGAGACCGGCCTCATCCTGAGGTGCGCCGGGAAGGCCGGGAACCCCTTCCAGACCATGCAGGGGAATCGCCTCTCCTGTCCCGATCAGGAGGGGAGAAGGGGCTCAGAGGAAGCGGTGCCGGGACCCTCAGTGTTCCCCTCGAGGGAACCCGGCGTGTCGGGGGACTTTTGGGGGTCGTAGGAAGGCTGTCAGGGACCGTTTCGCCCTTCAGGGCGGAACAGGGGACTTCCCTTGAGACGCCGTCGCGGGCAAGGGCCTCATCTTGCCAAGAGGTGGGAACCACGTGGTTTTTCTCGAGTTGCGGCGGGATTCTCGAGTTACGACGGGGATCTCAGCCTTCCCCTTGGGTTGGCCCTGGGAAGCCCAATCTTCCCCTCGGGTTGCGAGGGAAAGCTGGGGGTTGCGCTCGAGTCACTGCAGGGCCGAAGAGACCTCACCTAGGCGTGTGTCCGGGACCTAATATTCCTCTCCAGGGAAGGCAGGGATCTCGGGGTTGCATTCCAGGCTCCCCCGGGGAGTCAGGCCTCGTCGAGAGGGGAAGCCAAGGCCTCCGCTCTCCTCTCGAGTCGCGACGAGGGTCTCTTGGAGCCCCCTGAGCGGCCTCAAGGGAGTCCAGCCTCCTCTTCCGTTTGGAGAGAGGACCCGGGATTGCTCTCCAGGCCATGCAGGAAAAGAAGGCCCTAAGCTCGCGAGGACGGGGGCGTCTCAGGGGTTTCCTCGAGCTGCGGCGCCCGTGGGGTTTTTCTCCCGAGGCACAACGAGGATCTCAGGGAGCCTCTCGTGCGGCGCCAGGGAAGTCAGGTCTCCATGCGCGTGGCGAGGGGGAGCGCGTCCTGGCTCTCGAGTCACGGGAGGGGACTAGGGCCTCGAGACGCGTTGAAGAAGGACTCTCGAGGTCTTTCTCGGGGGGGGGGGGCGGGAAACCCTCGTTTCCCTCGCCTTCTGCCGGGGACCTTAGGGAACTTCCCAGGGTGCCTCTGAGAGGCGAGGGATCCTGTGGAGGTGGCGGGGCCCCTGGGGACTCCGCTGGGTCTGGCGCAACGGAAGAGGGCCTCACCTCGAGGGGAGGCAGGAACCTCAGGCTTCCTCTCCGTTTGTGACTCCGAACGCAGGGTCCCTGCAGAGTTGGGACTGGAGAGTCAGGCCTCATCTTGTCTGAGGAAGGGAACCCCGCTGGCCTCTCGAGTTGCTCAGGGGGTCTCAGGCCCCTCGTCGAGCTGTGTGTGGAACCCGCGGGTCTTTGCGGACGATGCTCGGGGGTGGCAGTGCCCCTTCGTGTTGTGCCTTCACCCACAGGGTTGCCTTCGAAGAGGGGTCCGGGCCTCGGGTCCTTCTAAAGGGCGGACCGGGGAATTGGGGGCGTTCGGCATGTGGCACCACCCACGTGGCTCGTCTCGAATTTCCTCGAGAGACCGGCCTCATCCTGAGGTGCGCCGGGAAGGCCGGGAACCCCTTCCAGACCACGCAGGGGAATCGCCTCTCCTGTCGCGATAAGGAGGGGAGAAGGGGCTCAGAGGAAGCGGTGCCGGGACCCTCGGTGTTCCCCTCGAGGGAACTCGGCGTGTCGGGGGACATTTGGGGGTCGCAGGAAGGCTGTCAGGGACCGTTTCGCCCTTCAGGGCGGAACAGGGGACTTCCCTTGAGACGCCGTCGCGGGCAAGGGCCTCATCTTGCCAAGAGGTGGGAACCACGTGGTTTTTCTCGAGTTGCGGCGGGATTCTCGAGTTACGACGGGGATCTCAGCCTTCCCCTTGGGTTGGCCCTGGGAAGCCCAAACTTCCCCTCAGTTTGCGACGGAAAGCTGGGGGTTGCGCTCGAGTCACTGCAGGGCCGAAGAGACCTCACCTAGGCGTGTGTCCGGGACCTAATATTCCTCTCCAGGGAAGGCAGGGATCTCGGGGTTGCATTCCAGGCTCCCCCGGGGAGTCAGGCCTCGTCTCGAGGGGAAGCCAAGGCCTCCGCTCTCCTCTCGAGTCGCGACGCGGGTCTCTTGGAGCCCCCTGAGCGGCCTCAAGGGAGTCCAGCCTCCTCTTCCGTTTGGAGAGAGGACCCGGGATTGCTCTCCAGGCCATGCAGGAAAAGAAGACCCTCAGCTCGCGAGGACGGGGGCGTCTCAGGGGTTTCCTCGAGCTGCGGCGCCCATGGGGGTTTTCTCCCGAGGCACGACGAGGATCTCAGGGAGCCCCTCGTGCGGCGCCAGGGAAGTCAGGTCTCCATGCGCGTGGCGAGGGGGAGCGCGTCCTGGCTCTCGAGTCACGGGAGGGGACTAGGGCCTCGAGACGCGTTGAAGAAGGACTCTCGAGGTCTTTGTCGGGGGGCGGCGGGAAACCCTTTTTTCCTTCGCCTTCTGCCGGGGACCTTAGGGAACTTCCCAGGGTGCCTCTGAGAGGCGAGGGATCCTGTGGAGGTGGCGGGGCCCCTCGGGACTCCGCTGGGTCTGGCGCAACGGAAGAGGGCCTCACCTCGAGGGGAGGCAGGGACCTCAGGCTTCCTCTCCGTTTCGGACTCCGACCGCAGGATCCCTGCAGAGTTGGGACAGGAGAGTCAGGCCTCGTCTTGTCTGAGGAAGGGAATCCCGCTGGCCTCTCGAGTTTCTCAGGGGGTCTCAGGCCCCTCGTCGAGCTGTGTGTGGAACCCGCGGGTCTTGCAGATGATGCCCGGGGGTGGCAGTGCCCCTTCGTGTTGTGCCTTCACCCACAGGGTTGCCTTCGAAGAGGGGTCCGGGCCTCGGGTCCTGCTCAAGGGCGGACCGGGGAATCGGGGGCGTTCGGCATGTGGCACCACCCACGTGGCTCGTCTCGAATTTCCTCGTGAGACCGGCCTCATCCTGAGGTACGCCGGGAAGGCCGGGAACCCCTTCCAGACCACGCAGGGGAATCGCCTCTCCTGTCGCGATCAGGAGGGGAGAAGGGGCTCAGAGGAAGCGGTGCCGGGACCCTCGGTGTTCCCCTCGAGGGAACCCGGCGTGTCGGGGGACTTTTGGGGGTCGCAGGAAGGCTGTCAGGGACCGTTTCGCCCTTCAGAGTGGAACAGGGGACTTCCCTTGAGACGCCGTGGCGGGCAAGGGCCTCCTCTTGCCAAGAGGTGGGAACCACGTGGTTTTTCTCGAGTTGCGGCGGGATTCTCGAGTTACGACGGGGATCTCAGCCTTCCCCTTGGGTTGGCCCTGGGAAGCCCAATCTTCCCCTCGAGTTGCGAGGGAAAGCTGGGGGTTGCGCTCGGGTCACTGCAGGGCCGAAGAGACGTCATCTAGGCGTGTGTCCGGGACCTAATATTCCTCTCCAGAGAAGGCAGGGATCTCGGGGTTGCATTCCAGGCTCCCCCGGGGAGTCAGGCCTCGTCTCGAGGGGAAGCCAAGGACTCCGCTCTCCTTTCGAGTCGCGACGCGGTTCTCTTGGAGCCCCCTGAGCGGCCTCAAGGGAGTCCAGCCTCCTCTTCCGTTTGGAGAGAGGACCCGGGATTGCTCTCCAGGCCATGCAGGAAAAGAAGGCCCTCAGCTCGCGAGGACGGGGGCGTCTCAGGGGTTTCCTCGAGCTGCGGCGCCCGTGGTGGTTTTCTCCCGAGGCACGACGAGGATCTCAGGGAGCCTCTCGTGCGGCGCCAGGGAAGTCAGGTCTCCATGCGCGTGGCGAGGGGGAGCGCGTCCTGGCTCTCGAGTCACGGGAGGGGACTAGGGCCTCGAGACGCGTTGAAGAAGGACTCTCGAGGTCTTTGTCGGGGGGCGGCGGGAAACCCTCTTTTCCCTCGCCTTCTGCCGGGGACCTTAGGGAACTTCCCAGGGTGCCTCTGAGAGGCGAGGGATCCTGTGGAGGTGGCGGGGCCCCTCGGGACTCCGCTGGGTCTGGCGCAACGGAAGAGGGCCTCACCTCAAGGGGAGGCAGGAACCTCAGGCTTCCTCTCCATTTCGGACTCCGACCGCAGGGTCCCTGCAGAGTTGGGACAGGAGAGTCAGGCCTCCTCTTGTCTGAGGAAGGGAACCGCGCTGGCCTCTCGAGTTGCTCAGGGGGTCTCAGGCCCCTCGTCGAGCTATGTATGGAACCCGCGGGTCTATGCGGATGATGCCCGGGGGTGGCAGTGCCCCTTCGTGTTGTGCCTTCACCCACAGGGTTGCCTTCGAAGAGGGGTCCGGGCCTCGGGTCCTTCTCAAGGGCGGACCGGGGAATTGGGGGCGTTCGGCATGTGGCACCACCCACGTGGCTCTTCTCGAATTTCCTCGTGAGACCGGCCTCATCCTGAGGTGCGCCGGGAAGGCCGGGAACCCCTTCCAGACCACGCAGGGGAATCGCCTCTCCTGTCGCGATCAGGAGGGGAGAAGGGGCTCAGAGGAAGTGGTGCCGGGACCCTCGGTGTTCCCCTCGAGGGAACTCGGCGTGTCGGGGGACTTTTGGGGGTCGCAGGAAGTCTGTCAGGGACCGTTTCGCCCTTCAGGGCGGAACAGGGGACTTCCTTTGAGACGCCGTCGCGGGCAAGGGCCTCATCTTGCCAAGGCGTGGGAACCACGTGGTTTTACTCGAGTTGCGGCGGGATTCTCGAGTTACGACGGGGATCTCAGGCTTCCTCTTGGGTTGGCCCTGGGAAGCCCTAACTTCCCCTCGAGTTGCGAAGGAAAGCTGGGGGTTGCGCTCTGGTCACTGCAGGGCTGAAGTGACCTCACCTAGGCGTGTGTCCGGGACCTAATATTCCTCTACAGGGAAGGCAGGGATCTCGGGTTTGCATTCCAGGCTCCCCCGGGGAGTCAGGCCTCGTCTCGAGGGGAAGCCAAGGACTCCGCTCTCCTCTCGAGTCGCGACGCGGGTCTCTTGGAGCCCCCTGAGCGGCCTCAAGGGAGTCCAGCCTCCTCTTCCGTTTGGAGAGAGGACCCGGCATTGCTCTCCAGGCCATGCAGGAAAAGAAGGCCCTCAGCTCGCGAGGACGGGGGCGTCTCAGGGTTTTCCTCGAGCTGCGGCGCCACTGTGGATTTCCTCACTAGGTACGATGAGGTTCTCAGAGAGCCTCTCGTGCAGTGCCAGGTTAGTCAGGTCTCCATGCGCGTGGCGAGGGGGAGCGTGTCATGGCGCTCGACTCATTGTAGGGGAATCGCGACTCAAGACATTTTGAAGCACTCTCGAGGTCTTTCTCGAGTCGCGGCAGAAAACCCAGGGTTCCCTCGTCTTGTGCCTGTGACCTCAGGGAGCTTCTCATTGTGCCTCTGAGAACTCAGGGATACTGTGGAGTTGCTAGGGGCCTCTCGGGACTCCACTGGGTGTGATGCAATGGAAGAGGGCCTCATCTCGAGTGGACGCAGGAACCTCAGGCTTCCTCTCCGTTTCTGACTTGGATCCCATGGTCCCTGCAGAGTAGGGACAAGAGAGTCACACCTAGTCTTCTGTTGAGGAATGGACCTTCGTTTGCCTTTCGAGTTGTTTACAGGGTGACACGCCACTTTTCGAAATGTCTGTGGGACCTGCGGGTTTTTCTGGACGATGCACGCAGGTGTCAGTGCCCCTTCGTGTTGTGCCTTCATCCACAGGTTTTCCTTCAAAGAGGTGTGCTGGCATCGGGTTCTTTTCAAGAGTGGACCGTGAAATTGGGGTCTTTCGACATGTGGCACGGCCCACGAGGCTACGTCTCGAACTTCCTCATGAGACCGGCCTCATCCTGAGGTGCGCCCGGAAGGTCGGGAACCCCTTGCAGACAGAGAAGGGGAGTCGACCCTCCTGTCGCAATCAGGAGAGGAGAAGGGGCTCAGATGAAGTGGTGCCGGGAACCTCGGTGTTCCCCTTGAGTGAGTCTGGTATGTCGCGGAACTTTTGGGGTCGCATCAAGGGTGCCAAGTACCGTTTCGCACTTCAGGATGGAACGTGGACTTCTCTTGAGATGTTGTAGCGGACAAAGGGCCTCATCTTGCGATGACGAGGGAAGCACGTGGTTTTTCTCGAGTTGCGGTGGGATTCTCGAGTTACGACGGGGAATTCAGGCTTCCTCTTGTGTTGGCCCAGGAAGTCCAATCTTCCATTCGAGTTGCCAGGGAGAGCTGGGGATTGGGCTCCATTCACTGAAGGGCAAACTAGACCTCATCTAGGCTTGTATCCAGGACTTAATGTTCCTCTCCATAGGCGACAGGGATTTGGGGTTGCATTCCATACTCACCCGGGGAGTCAGGCCTCATCTCGAGGGGAAGCAAAGGACTCCACTCTCTTCTCGAGTCGCGACAGGTATCTCTTGGAGCCCACTGAGTGGTCTTTGCTCTGTAGGAGAGCTCTAGTGTACATAAGCCTGTACATAAGTGAACACAGACACTCTGTGTGCATGTTGCTGCGTACCCAAAATAGGGCCACAAGGAGCCTCATGCTCTCCATGCGGCTCGGAAGCTGTGCAGCCACGCAGCAGCTGAAGAATCCAACCAATTGCTCTTTTCTTACCTCTGACAGAGCTCGCATTGCCGTAGCCCTTGGCAGTTTGGAAACACTGGACTCTAACCCCTCTCAAAGTAGGCCTGGGTTCTAGTTCGAATAGAAAGTCAATAGCGGAGCTGAGGACAGGAACGCGGCAGTCATTTATCACACGCTCCTGCAGCCTGCTACTACAGGGACACTAACGCTAGAAGCTAGGAATGTCTTTGCAAGGTGCGCAAAGGACAAGGGAGAACCTCGACCCTGACTCTAGTATTTCAGCCCCCTGAGCAGATCTGAGGTTCTCCCGCTGTAGAAGCTAACCCATTCTTTTCAAATACAGGCTTCCTAACACAGGGCCAGTTGGCTGCTTGCTCTTCCACGAAGCAGGCTTCCTTAACTTGAAAACTGCGAATTCTGCTTAACAGCCTGGAGGAAAAATCGCTTCTTGGAAGATTTTTTTCAGAGGCTGTATCCCCGGAGCTGGGGCCAAGCTAGGGGACCCATACTGACAAGGGAAGGCAAAACCACATCCAATGTCTTTGCTCTGGAGGACAGCTTTGGTGAGCCTAAGTCTTTCAGGAATATTTCTGGCTCCAACAGAGTCAAATTCTGTGTGTGAAGCTGCACAGCCAAAATAGGGGAACAGAGAGCCTGATTCTCTCTGTGTAGCTTTGAAGCTGTCATTCAAACAACAGCTTGAGAATCCATACAATGCTCTCCCTTACTGCTAAGAGAATTCTCATTGCTGTCGTCCTTGACAGTTTGTAGAAATCCGCACCCTAACCCTTCTCCAAGTAGGCCTGGGTCCTAGCTCGGAACAACAAGCAACGGCAGAGCTGAGGCCAGTAAGGCACAAGTGAGGTCTCACACACTCTTGCAGCCTGATCGTCCAGGAGCAGTAAGGCCTCTTTTTCGCTGCAGGAGGCTCGCTTGCCTTGCCTCCTGTGAACTGCATTTCCCAGCCTGGGCGCAAAGCTGTTCCTGGAGATTTTTTCTCAGGGGCTGTTTCCCTGGAGCTGGGTCGGACCTCGGGGGCCCAACTCACAGGGGAAGACAAAACCACATGGACAGGTCTATGCTCTGTAGGAGAGCTCTAGTGAACCTCATCTCTCAGGAACATTCTTGGCTTCTACAGAGACACCTCTGTGCATGAAGCTACACACCCAACATAGTGGCAAAGGGAGTCTGATTCTCTCCGTGGGTGCTGATGCTTTGTGGCAAAGCACCTGCTAAGAATCCATCCGCATAGGCTTCCCTCACCTTGACAGAGGTCTCATTGCTGTAGTCCTTGGCAGTTTGGAAAGAAGCAGACCCTTACCCTTCACCAAGTAGGCCCTTGTCCTTGTTTGAATGGAAAGGCAGTAGCTGAGCTGAGGCCAGTAAGGCGCCAGTCAAGTCTGACATATTCCCGATGCCTGCTCCTTCATGGAAAATAACGTTAGAATCTGGGAATGTCTTTGCAAGGCTGGCAAAGGGCAGTCAGGAACCTCGACCCTGCCTCTGGAATTTCTATCTTCTCAGCACATCCGGAGGTCTCGGTCAGGAGAAAATAACCCATTCCTTGCAAATATAGGCTTCCAAACACAGGCTGGTTGGCTGTCTCTTCTTGCCGAAGGAAGCTTGCTTATCCCACCTCCTGCGAACTCCGCTTCCCAGCCTGGGGGATAAGAGGTTCTTGGAGATCTTTTCTCAGAGGCTGTTTCCACGGAGCAGGGGCCGATCCCGGAGACCCACACACACAGGGGAAGGGAAAACCGCATGGATAAGTCTTTGCTCTCTAGGAGTGCTCTAGTGAACCTCAGTCTATGCGGAATGTTCTTGGCTCCAACGAGGACATCTCTGTGTGGGAAGCTGCATAGCCAACATAGAGACACAGAGACCTGATTCTCTCTGTGCAGCTTTGACGCTGTCGTTCAAACAACAAATTGAGAATCCACACAATGCTCTCCCTTACCACTGAGAGAGTTATCATTGCTGTAGCCCTTCGCAGTTTCTGGAAATCGGCACACAAACACTTCTCCAAGTAGGCCTGGGTTCAAGTTCAGATGAACATGCAATAGCGGAGCTGAGGCCAGTAAGGCACCAGTCAGGTGTCACACACTCTGGCAGCCTGCTCCTCCAGGGACAGTAAGGCCTCTATTTCCCTTCAGGAGGCTCGCTTGCCTTACTTCCTGTGAACAGCGTTTCCCAGCCTGGGCGGAAAGCAGTTCCTGGAGATCTTTTCTCAGGGGCTGTTTCCCCGGAGTTGGGGCGGACCTCGGGGACCCAACTCACAGGGGAAGGCAAAACCAAATGGACAGGTCTATGCTCTGTAGGAGATCTCTAGTGAACTGCCGGGGTCCAGCCCCAGCTGATCCAGGGTATTCGAAGCAGAGACGGCGTAGGCGAGGGTCAGGGAACACCTGCTTAATTAAACGTTAATTAAGGATATAAAGAGTAATAAAATGAGGATAGCTCAGTAGGAAAATTCAGTGGAGAAAAGAGGCTGAGTAGCTTGGTTTACGCGGGGGACCAATAAAACTTCAAGACAAGAAGCTTGCACCACTTACCTAGGCCGCAGGCATTCTTCCGTTCTCCCGAAGGAGAGGAGACACTGAGGCCTCCCCGGTCGGATCTTAGAAGCCCAGGCAAAATTAGTAAGCTTGGTGGGTTCTGCGCTCCAGATGGAGACTCAACCAGAGTGAGAGAGAGAGAGAGACATGGGGAGACCAGTATTTCGAGAAACTGATCCCAATTCTTTATTTTCCATGGTCTACTTTTATACACTGAGATGTTATGCAAAAGTCACGTGGGGTCAGCAGTCCTGACTTTTATCAAAGTCAGGTGCTTCATACCAAAGTATACAGAGGTCTTAGGGGTGTTACATCATCTTCTGGCCGGGGGGCCTGCTGACAATTTACGACCCTCTCCTTGTGACAGCGGTCAGTCAACCAGGACACTTATTTCTCCAGGGGTGATTATTCTTAAAACAGACGCCACCCAAATAAAGTTACATTCCTATAGGGTGAGGGTGTAGTGGGTTTTAGTTAAGGAAAGAATTTACTTAGCCTAAGGTCTAACATGATTTATATCAAAGGTTAATACTTATTTCTTCTATATATTCATTAATGTGTATAAGGGCAGGGGATGTGGAGACTTAGCAGTAAACATCAGCTCAACAAATGAAAAACCCTTCACCAATATGATTTCTAATCAGCCCATTATACTTATACTAATAATTTTCTAACTTTTCTAAGGAACCTGTTTTTAGAAGGTTTAAAGCATCTCGTGCCTCTCATGGTTGAGAGGCTGTGAGCAATCACATGTGGCCGGACAAGCCTGTCAGGCAGGCTAGGGAACCTTCAGAGGAGTTTGTAGGTTAAAACACTCTTGTCACACCCAGGGGTTTTTATCAACTGGAGCTCTAGGTTAACTCCTTCTCCGAAAGAGGTGGTGGGGGACAGCCCCCCGTAAAGTCAGAGGTGTAGGTGAGAGCACAAAGTAGTAAGGTAGGCAGGCTCTGGTTATGGGGGTAGATGCTCGAGGATTTCCAGGGGGACTCCTGAGGCTTGATCCCACCTTTGCGTATGTCGAGCCTCCTTCCTCATGACCTTTGCCATGGGCGGAGTGCCTCACTCTGGCCCCCAACAGTGAACCTCCTCTCTCAGGAACATTCTTGGCTCCTATCGAGACACCTCTGTGTGTGTAGCTACACAGGCAACGTAGGGGCAAAGGGAGCCAGATTCTTTCCGTGGGGTGCTGATGCTTTGTGGCAAAGCACCTGCTTGAGAATCCATCAGCTTACGCTTCCCTCGCCTTGACAGAGGTCTCATTGCTGTAGCCCTTGGCAGTTTGGAAAGAAGAGGACCCTTACCTTTCATAAAGTGGGCGCTTGTCCTAGTTTGAAAGGAAAGGCAAGAGCTGAGCTGAGGCCAATAAGGCGCCAGTCAAGTCTGACATATTCCCGAAGCCTGCTCCTTCATGGAAAATAACACTGGAATCTAGGAATGTCTCTGCAAGGCTGGCAAAGGGCAGTCAGGAGCCTGCACCCTGCCTCTGGAATTACTGATTTCTGAGCAGATCTGGAGGTCTCCTTTAGGAGAATCTAACTCATTCCTTCCATATTGAGACTTCCAAAAACAGGCCGGTCGGCTGCCTCTTCGTGCCCGAAGGAGGCTTGCTTTTCCTGCCTCCTATGAACCCAGCTTCCCAGGCTCTGGGAAAAGCGGATCTTGAAGATCTTTTCTCAGGGGTTGTTTCCACGGAGCTGGGGCTAAGCCTGGAGACCCAAACTAACAGGGGAAGAAAAACCACATGGACAAGTCTTTGCTCTCTAGGAGAGCTCTAGTGAACTTCACTCTGTCACGAACATTCTTGATTCATATGGAGACACCCCTGTGTGCGAAGCTGCGTACCCAACATGGGGGCACAGAGAGCCTGATTCTCTCTGTGTCGCTTTAAAGATGTCGTTCAAAAAACACCTTGAAAATCCATACAATGCTCTTCCTTACCCGTGACAGAGTTCTCATTGCTGTAGCCCTTGGCAGTTTTTAGAAATCCGCACCCAAACCCTTCTCCAAGTAGTCCTGGGTCCTAGTTCGGAGGAACATGCAATGGCAGAGCTGAGGCCAATAAGGCACCAGTCAGGTCTCACACACTCTGGCAGCCTGATCGTCCAGGGACAGTAAGCCCTCTTTTTCCCTGCAGGAGGCTCACTTGACTTCCCTCCTGTGAGCTGCATTTCCCAGCCTGGGGGAAAAGAGGTCCCTGGAGATCTTTTCTCAGGGGCTCCTTCCCTGGAGCTGGGGAGGACCTCGAGGACCCAACTCACAGGGGAAGGCAAAAGCACATGGACAGGTCTATGCTCTGTAGGAGAGCTCTAGTGAACCTCATCTCTCAGGAACATTCTGGCCTCCTATAGAGACACCTCTGTATGTGAAGCTACACACCCAACATAGGGGCAAATGGAGCCTGATTCTCTCCGTGGGGTGCTGATGCTTTGTGGCAAAGCACCTGCTTGATAATCCATCCACTTAGGCTTCCCTCGCCTTGACAGAGGTCCCATTGCTGTAGCCCTTGGCAGTTTGGAAAGAAGAAGACCCTTACCCTTCATAAAGTAGCCTTTGTCCTAGTTTGAATGGAAAGGTAATAGCTGAGCTGAGGCCAATAAGGTGCCTGCCAAGTCTGACATACTCCCGTAGCCTTCACCTTCATGGAAAATAACTCTAGAATCTGGGAATGTCTTTGCAAGGCTGGCAAAGGGCAGTCAGGAACCAGCACCCTGCCTCTGGAATTACCGACTTCTGAGCAGATCTGGAGGTCTCCTTTAGGAGAAGCTAACCCATTCTTTCCAAATAGAGGCTTCCAAACAGGCCAGTTGGCTGCCTCTTCGGGCCCGAAGGAGGCTTGCTTTTCTCGCATCCTATGAAGCCCTGTTCCCAGCCTCTGGGAAAAGCGGATCTTGAAGATATTTTCTCAGGGGTTGTTTCCATGGAGCTGGGGCCGAGACCAGAGACCCAATCGCACAGGGGAAGGAAAACCACATGGACAAGTCTTTGCTCTCCAGGAGACCTCTAAGTGAAACTTACTGTGTCAGGAACGTTCTTGACTCCTATGGAGACACCCCTGTGTGTGAAGCTGTGTACCCAACAAGGGGGCACACAGGGCCAGATTCTCTCTTTGCAGCTTTGAAGCTGTCGTTCAAACAACAGCTTGAGAATCCATACAATGCTCTCCCTTACCTCTGAGAGACTTCTCATTGCTGTAGCCTTTGGCAGTTTTTACAAATCCGCACCCAAACCCTTCTCCAAGTAGGCCTGGGTCCTGGTTTGGATGGCCATGCAATGGCGGAGCTGAGGTCAGTAAGGCACCAGTCAGGTGTCACACACTCTGGCAGCCTGCTCCTCCAGGGACAGTAAGGCCTATTTTTCCCTGCGGGAGGCTCGCTTGCCTTGCCTCCTGTGAACTGCGTTTCCCAGCCTGGGCAAAAAGCGGTTCCTGGAGATCTTTTCTCAGGGTCTCTATCCCCAGAGCTGGGGTGGACTTCGGGGACCCATCTCACAGGGGAAGGAAAAACCACATGGACAGGTCTATGCTCTGTAGGAGACCTTAGTGAATCTCAAGTCTTAGGAACATTCTTGGCTCGTACAGAGACACCTCTGTGTGTAAAGCTACACACCGAACATAGGGGCACAGGGAGCCTGATTCTCTCCGTGGGGTGCTGATGCTTTGTGGCAAAGCACCTGTTTGAGAATCCATCCGCTTACGCTTCCCTCGCCTTGACAGAGGTCTCATTGCTGTGTCTCTTGGCAGTTGGGAAAGAAGTAGACCCTTACCCTTCACCAAGTAGGCCCTGATCCTAGTTTGAAAGGAAAGGCAATAGCTGAGCTGAGGCCAGTAAGGCACCCGTCAACTCTGACATATTCCCGATGCCTGCTGCTTCATGGAAAATATTGCTAGAATCTAGGAATGTCTTTGCAAGGCTGGCAAAGGGCAGTCAGGAACCTCGACCATGCCTCTGGAATTTCTATCTTCTGAGCAGATCTGGAGGTCTCCTTCTGGAGAAGCTAACCCATTCCTTGCAAATAGAGGCTTCCAAACACAGGCCGGTTGGCTGCCTCTTCTTGCCTGAAGGAGGCTTGCTTTTCCTGCCTCCTATGATCCCTGGTTCCCAGCATGGGGGAAAAGCAGATCTTGGAGATCTTTGCTCAGGGGTTGTTTCCACGGAGCTGGGGTTGTGCCCAGAGACCCACACATACAGGGGAAGGCAAAACCACATGAACAAGTCTTTGCTCTCTAAGAGAGCTCTAGTGAACCTCAGTCTTTGACGAACGTTCTTGGCTCCTATGCGGACACCTCTGTGTGTGAAACTGCGTACCCAACATGGCAGCAGAGAGCCTGATTCTCTCTGTGCAGGTTTAATGCTGTCGTTCAGAAAACAGCTTGAGAATCCATACAATTCTCGCCCTTACCTCTGAGAGAGTTCTCATTGCAGTAGCCCTTGGCAGTTTGTAGAAATCTGCACCTAAACCCTTCTCCAAGTAGGCCTGAGTCCCAGTTCAGAGGAACAAGCAATGGCGGAGCTAAGACCAGTATGGCACCAGTCAGTTTTCACACACTCTGGCAGCCTGCTCCTCCAGGGACAGTAAGGCTTCTTTTTCTCTGCAGGAGGCTCACTTGCCTTACTTCCTGTGAACAGCTTTTCCCAGCCTGGGCGAAAAGCGGTTCCTGGAGATCTTTTCTCAGAGGCTGTTTTCTCGGAGCTGGGGCGGACCTCGGGCACCCAACTCACAGGGGAAGGCGAAACCACATGTACAGGTGAGCACTCTGTAGGAGAGCTCTTGTGAGCCTCATCTCTCAGGAACATTCTTGGCTCCTGTAGAGACACCACTGTGTGTGAATCTACACACCCCACATAGGGGCAAAGGGAGCCTGATTCTCTCCGTGGGGTGCTGATGCTTGGTGGCAAAGAACCTTCCTGATAATCCATCCGCTTATGCTTCCCTCGCATTTACGGAGGTCTCATTGCTGTAGCCCTCGGCAGTTTGGAAAGAAGAAGACCCTTACCCTTCATAAAGTAGGGCCTTGTCCTACTTTGAATGGAAAGGCAATAGCTGAGCTGAGGCCAATAAGGCGCCAGTCAAGTCTGACATATTCCCAAAGCCTGCTTCTTCAGGAAGATAACTGTAGAATCTAGGAATGTCTTTGCAAGGCTGGCAAAGGGCAGTCAGGACCCTGCACACTGCCTCTGGAATTACCGACTTCTGAACAGATCTGGAGGTCTCCCTTAGGGGAAGCTAACCCATTCTTCCAAATAGAGGCTTCCAAACGCAGGCCGCTTGGCTGCCTCTTGCTCTCTGAAGGAGGCCTGCTTTTCCCGCCTCCTATGAACCCCACATCCCAGCCTCTGGGAAAAGCGGATCTTGAAGATCTTTTCTCAGGGGTTGTTTCCACGGAGCTGGGGCCGAGCCTGGAGCCCCAAACGCACAGGGGAAGAAAAACCACATGGACAAGTCTTTGCTCTCTAGGAGAGCTCTAGTGAACCTCACTCTGTCAGGAACGTTCTTGTTTCCTATGGAGACACACCCCTGTCTGTGAAGCTGTGTACCGAACATGGAGACACAGAGTCTGATTCTCTCTGTGCAGCTTTGAAGCTGTCGTTCAAACAACAGCTTGAAAATCCATACAATGCTCTTCCTTACCCGTGACACAGTTCTCATTGCTATACCCCTTGGCAGTATTTAGAAATCCATACCCAAACCCTTCTCCTAGTAGGCCTGGGTCCTAGTTCGGAGGAACATGCAATGGCGGAGCTGAGGCCAGTAAGGCACCAGTCAGGTCTCACACACTCTGGCAGCCTGATCGTCCAGGGACACTAAGGCCTGTTGTGCCTTGCAGGAGGCTCGCTTGCGTTACCTCCTGTGAACTGCATTTGCCAGCCTGGGGGAATAGCGGTCCCTGGAGATCTTTTCTCAGGGGCTCCTTCCCCTGAGCTGGGGCGGACCTCAGGGACCCAACTCACAGGGCAAGGCAAAACCATATGGACAGGTCTATGCTCTGTAGCAGACTTCTAGTGAACCTCATCTCTCAGGAACATTCTTGGCTCCTATAGAGACACTTCTGTGTGTGAAGCTGCGTACCTAACATAGGGGCACAGAGAGACTGATTCTCTCAGTTCATTTTGACCCTGTCGTTCAGAAAACAGCTTGAGAATCCATAAAATGCTCTCCCTTACCGCTGAGAGAATTCTCACTGCTGTAGCCCTTGGCACTTTGTAGAAATCCGCACCCAAACGCTTCTCCAAATAGGCCTGGGTCCTAGTTCGGAGGAACAGGCAATGGTGGAACTGAGGCCAGTAAGGCAACAGTCAGGTTTCACACACTCTGGCAGCCTGCTCCTCCAGGGACACTAAGGCCTATTTTTCTCTGCAGGAGATTCGCTTGCCTTACTTCCTGTGAACAGCGTTTCCCAGCCTCAGCGAAGAGGTTCCTGGAGATCTTTTCTCAGGGACAGTTTCCCCGGAGGTGTGGCGGACCTCGGGGACCCAACTCACAGGGGAAGGAAAAACCACATGGACAGGTCTATGCTCTGTAGGAGAGGTTTAGTGAACCTAATCTCTCAGGAATATTCCTGGCTCCTATAGGGACAACTCTGTGTGTGAAGCTACACTCCCAACATTGGGGAACAGGGATCTTGGTTCTCTCCGTGGGGTGCTGATGCTTTGTAGTAAAGCACCTGCTTGAGAATCCGTCCTCTTAGGCTTCCCTCGCCTTGACAGAGGTCTCATTGCTGTAGCCCTTGGCAGTTTCAAAGAAGAAGACCCTTACCCTTCATAAAGTAGGCCCTTGTCCTAGTTTGAATGGAAAGGCAATAGCTGAGCTGAGGCCAATAAGGAGCCAGTCCCCTCTGACACATTCCCGAAGCCTGCTCCTTCATGGAATATAACTCTAGAATCTTGGAATGTCTTTGAAAGGCTGGCAAAGGGCAGTCAGGAACCAGCACCATGCCTCTGGAATTACCGACTTCTGAGCAGATCTGGAGGTCTCCTTTAGGAGAAGCTAACCCATTCCTTCCAAATAGAGGCTTCAAAACACAGGCAGGTTGGCTGCATTTCGTGCCCGAAGGAGGCTTGCTTTTCTCTCCTCCTATGAACTCCAGTTCCCAGCCTCTGGGAAAAGCGTATCTTGAAGATATTTTCTCAGGGCTTGTTTCCACGGAGCTGGGGCCGAGCCCGGGGCCCAAAGGCACAGGGGAAGGCAAGACCACATGGACAGGTCTATGCTCTGTAGCAGACCTCTAGTGAACCTCATCTCTCAGGAGCATTCTTGGCTCCTATAGAGACACCTCTGTGTGTGAAGCTGCGTACCTAACATAGGGGCAGAGAGAGCCTGATTCTCTCTGTTCATTTTGACCCTGTCGTTCAGAAAACAGCTTGAGAATCCATAAAATGCTCTCCCTTACCACTGAGAGAATTCTCACTGCTGTAGCCCTTGGCACTTTGTAGAAATCTGCACCCAAACGCTTTTCCAAGTAGGCCTGGGTGCTAGCTCGGATGAACAGGCAATGGCGGAGCTGAGGCCAGTAAGGCAACAGTCAGGTTTCACACACTCTGGCAGCCTGCTCCTCCAGGGACTGTAAGGCCTCTTTTTCTCTGCAGGAGATTCGCTTGCCTTACTTCCTGTGAACAGCATTTCCCAGCCTCGGCGAAGCAGTTCCTGGAGATCTTTTCTCAGGGACAGTTTCCCCGGAGGTGTGGTGGACCTCGAGGACCCAACTCACAGGGGAAGGCAAAACCACATTGACAGGTCTATGCTCTGTAGGAGAGGTTTAGTGAACCTAATCTCTCAGGAACATTCTTGGCTCCTATAGAGACAACTCTGTGTGTGAAGCTACACTCCCAACATTGGTGCACAGGGAGCTTGATTCTCTCCGTGGGGTGCTGATGCTTTGTGGCAAAGCACCTGCTTGAGAATCCATCCTCTTAGGCTTCCCTCACCTTGACAGAGGTCTCATTGCTGTAGCCCTTGGCAGTTTGCAAAGAAGAAGACCCTTACCCTTCATAAACTAGGGCCTTGTCCTAGTTTGAATGGAAAGGCAATAGCTGAGCTGAGGTCAATAAGGAGCCAGTCCCGTCTGACACATTCCCGAAGCCTGCTCCTTCATGGAAAATAACTCTAGAATCTAGGAATATCTTTGCAAGGCTAGCAAAGGGCAGTCAGGAACCAGTACCCTGCCTCTGGAATTACCAACTTCTGAGCAGATCTGGAGGTCTCCTTTAGGAGAAGCTAACCCATTCCTTCCAAATAGAGGCTTCAAAACACAGGCAGGTGGGCTGCCTTTTTGTTCCCGATGGAGGCGTGCTTTTCTCTCCTCCTACGAACCCCGGTTCCCAGACACTGGGAAAAGTGGATCTTGAAGATATTTTCTCAGGGGTTGTTTCCACGGAGCTGGGGCCGAGCCTGGAGACCCAAAGGCACAGGGGAAGGCAAGACCACATGGACAAGCCTTTGCTCTTTAGTATAGCTCTAATGAACCTCACCCTATCAGGATCTTTCTTGATTCCTACGTAGACACACCTGTGTGTGAAGCTGCGGCTACAGAGAGCCTGATTCCCTCCGTTTACCGCTGAGTCTGCATTGCCAAGCAACAGCTTGGGAACGCAGCCTGGGGCGCTTCCCTTCCCTCGGACAGAGCTCTCCTTGCGGTAGGCCTTGGTAGTTTGCATACAATGGGGCCCTAAGCCCTCTGCAAGTTGGCCTGGCTCCTAGGTCCAAAGGGCAGGCCAGAGCGGAGCTGAGGCTGTCAGGCTCCAGACACATCTCCCATACTCCTACATCCTGCTCCTACCCGGGCGTGAACTCTAGAAGCTGGGAAGGTACCTGGACCGTGCAGGGGCGGGGCGAACGCGGGCGGCGTGGGGCGGGGGTCGGCTTCTGGCGGGGGTGGGGGCGGGCTTCCCAGTTGTGCTCTCAGAGGTGGACACTGAGGCTGAAAACTCGCCGGGAGCGCACCCGGGACTGGGTAAACCCGGGCTGCGGGGGTCGAGATTCAGATGGCTTTGGGTGGGGGTCGGTCCCAGTTGTGCTCCCGGGGGTCGCCACTGCGGCTGGGAACGCACCGGGAGCGCGGCAGGGGCGGGGCTAAACCTGGCGGAGCGGGGTGGGTCGGCTCACGGGGGGGATGGGGAGGGGTTCCCAGTTGCGCTCTCGGGGGTTGCAACTGCGGCTGGGAACGCCCATTTCGTCCGCTCCTGGGTCCCCAAGGATCGCCATCCCGTGGGTGCAGCGGAGGGCTGCGGACCACAGGTAAGGGAACTGGGACTGCGTGGAGCAGGGAACCAAGTATTCCGCCGTCTGTTGGCACATTCTTGGAGCTCCCCAACCTGGCGGTCGCAGAAAGGCCTTGCCTTTGGGGTCAAGGCCTTTACCGCTCCACCCCTCTGCTGAAAAATCTCAGAGTCTGCGCGGTTTTTCCAAGCAGCCTAGTGTCCGCTGGAAGTCCAAGGGACAGAACACTGAACTCTGGCCGGCTGGCCCAGCCCTCTTCTGGCACTTTGTAAGCCAGCGGGCCCTTGAGCACCTGCTGGGATGGGAAAGGGAAGGGTCCATGGATTGCACCCTAGAAACTTAGTAGGGTGCATGGATTTCAAACCCTGGTGGCCGCCCAGGCAGCAAAGAAGGGGGGAGGGCACCTTGCTGCCCTTTCATGGCAGAATCTGTGGTTGTCCAGCTGCGTGGGCCTTTTCATGAGGACCCTGTGCAATAAAAGTTTGGTGTTTTGGAACTGAATAATTAGAACGTGTAAAAGCTTTAAATTATGTGCTGGTGTAATTAAAAAACAAAACAAAACAAAACCAAGCTCCAAGTGTTTTGCAAATGGAGGTTTATATATTGAAGGACTGTATTCCTTGCACTGTGGCATTCTATCAAGAAGTGTGCAGGATTTTTTTTTTTTTTAAGAAAAGTGTTCGAAGTGAGGGAAACAGGAAACCCAGAGGTGCCCCTGTATTTTGGGGAAGGCCTTAGGAGGTCACTTGGAAATGCTGCTGGCTGTGCGGGAGGGGGGCAGATGGGCTGTGCAGGCTTGTCCTTTGCATGGATGTTCTTGTGTGTGGAAACCCAGCTCGGAGCCATCTCCTGATGTGTAAGAATTTCGCAGACAAACCTTGAGCTAAGCAATGCATTTTTTCCTAAGAAAATGTTTGTCTTAAGCGATGTAAATATCCTATGTATTTCCGCTAGACTCTGGCTTCAGGTCGGTTCCCCCAAAAGGCTCAGAAGCGATTTGAACAAAACAGCATGTTTTCCTCCTAGCTTGTTCTCCTTATCTATGTTAAAGAAATGATATATTTGCCTGCAATACTGCCTTTCTTCAAGATTCATGACAATCAAGTTTTGGCCCGGGATGACTCACCTGCTGCCAATATTATCTCAATGCATGTCGTGGGGGAGGGGCCTGGTGCCATTCCCTGAAACAGTTCCTTTCTTTCCTTAGCTGACTGCTAGTGCCTGTAGAATATCTGGCTAAAGACCAGCAGGGGGTACTCTTACTACCCCCCCCCGCACCCCGCCTTGAGTCTAAGTCAGCAGCTTTCTCTATCTCTTTAATACTTTAATAACACTTGATGACACAAAAGCTCTGAGCGATCAAATCATATCAAATCTTCATTTCAGATTGAAGATGCATTCCATGGTATTGCCATCTTAAGTCTTTCCATCGTTATGGAATATCTGTCCATGTATTCAGGATAGTTTTCAGCCAGGGTGTATAATTTCCAGTGTGCCAGTCTTGTCATCCTCCTTACATCCATGGCAAAGTGTTTTATTCATGTTGATATTATTGAAAGGGAATTTTTTTTAATTCCTTTTCAGATTATTATCTGCTAATGTATACAGATAAAACTGTGTAATCATTCATTTTGATCAGTTTGGACAGCTTGATAGTTGTCTTTAATTTCTTTACTTTCTGACACTTTAAGATTATCCTGGGACACATATGTAATGCCTCACCCCTAAATTCAGACATGTGTTCAAAGAACTTCTGTCCTTTTATTTATTTATTTATTTATTCTTTAACATTGAAATCGTTTTGACTATGCTGGGTGTTTGTTGCTAGATGGAAGTAGCTAGGACCTCTGGACTGCAGTCTCTCATCTCTTGCTGACCTCTTGTTGACCTCTGCAGATTCCTGGTAGGTGGGAGCTTGTTAGTTCCTTGTTCCTTATCAGAACCTCCTGTGGTAAGTGTTTTTCTCTTCTCTGTTGCCTGGTAAGGGTGGGTGGTCATGGGCATCCCAAAGTTGGCTAGAAGTCAATTATTTAGGCAGGCTTGTGCACAGATATGGGAGAAGGCAATGGCACCCCACTCCTGGAAAATCCCAAGGACGGAGGAGCCTGGTAGGCTGCAGTCCATGGGGTGGCTAAGAGTCGGACACCACTGAGCAACTTCATTTTCACTTTCATGCATAGGAGGAGGAAATGGCAACCCACTCCAGTGTTCTTGCCTAGAGAACCACAGGGACTGCGGGGCCTGGTGGGCTGCCATCTATGGCGTGGCACAGGGTCGGCCTCAACTGAACCACTTAGCAGCTGCAGCAGCAGCAGCAGCAGTGCATAGATATCAAAGGGGATGAGAACAGTCAGGTAGGATCACATATGTCATCGTGAAACAATACTTCTCCTCTTAGCCAAAGCTAACGAAAGATTTCTGTTCTAGGTCAACCTAGAAGAGATCACTTAAGAGGTAAAGAAACTTAAACTCCATTAGCAAAGGCAGTTCAACATCTCAAGAAAACTTGTGCTAGGCACAAAACACTTTTCTGGGGGCCTACTTTCCCTACAACCTCCTTATCCCATTCTGTACCCATTCCTTTGCTTCTCCCGTCCTGAAAATGCCACCTGTAAGACAGAACTACTTCGTTTTCCTTCTTAAAGTGTGATTGCATTCCATACATTCTTGTAATAACAAGTCATACATTTCCCTTCAGCAACCAAGAACTGACCCTTATATTGGCATTTGATAGATTGGTGAGCATACCTATCAGTGATAATAGCGCCCACCCCGCTTCCTGCAAGAACAGAACAAAACAAAACAAAACAAAAAAATTGCTTTCTTACATTTAATATGTTCGGATGGTGCCAGTCACTATTCATGCAGAGTCAAAAATCTCTTTTGTTTCTGTGTAAAAGGGATGTCCTTTCAAGTCGTGAATGTTTAAGAAGTTTCATTTATTTGGAAGTGACCTAGCTATTCAATACACTGTCGTCAGTTTAGCACCAGGATAGAAACTAAGGTAACCAAAACACCTGGAGGAACGATTGTAAGTTCAGTTCAGTTCAGTTGCTCAGTCGAGTCTGACTCTTTGGGACCCCGTGGCCTGCAGGACGCCAGGCTTCCGTGTCCATCACCAACTCCAGGGGCTTGCTCAAACTCATGTCCATCGAGTCAGTGATGCCATCCAACCATCTTATCCTCTGTCATCCCCTTCTCCTCTGCCTTCAATCAAGACTATGAGAGGCAGATATTTTAGAGTATAATTATTGTTAAGAGTTTATCTAAAAGCTCATATCACATTTACATTTTTTACATTGGTTGTTGCTGTTTCCAGGTACTTTCTTGCTGACAAGCTTGTGACACATATAACAATAGAGCAATTTTTACCTCAAAAGAAACCTAGGCACTATGAACATGTTGTGCTTAATGTTGTTGACTCTTAGACATGTCTATAGTGGAGGAGCAAAACCAAAAATACTAGATATTTAATATTGACTAGTTCCCAGTTCACGGGACTCTGACATTCATTTAGGTCAATGTTTTCTTGTATTTCCAGCAGTTTGATTTGGAAGGGCTGCCTTGTCTTGAGACCATTGAAATCAGAACTCAGAACTTGAGCAATATTATCAAAAAACACAAGGCTCACACTGACATATACCTTAATCCAGACAGACAGACAAGACATCTTCCAGTTTTCCGCCTGAGATTTAAAATATTTCTTTGAGCCGTTTTCCTGGGAAGTGGGGGGGGGGGAGTGGGGGTGGCAGCGAGACAGGCTTGGGTAACAAGCTATTTGTTGGTCATTGCATATGCAAAGAACCAGCTTTCCGGGTTCCAAGGAAAAAAGCTTCCTTGGTACCCAATTTTGTTTGGATCTATAGACTCTCATGGCCCTCCTAGGTCAGGACATCTTTCCTTTCTGTAGTCCTCGTTTGAACCCTAAATCATAGACAGCTTGGATTGTCTCTGTGGGGTGGATGTATTGTCCTCGTGTTTGACCTGGCGGCAGTAGCGAGGTCCGAGAGCCTCTCCTGGAACCGGGCGTGGGGACGGGGCTCACCGGGAGCCCCTGGTGGAAGTGGGCAACGCCCCGGGATCGCGCCAGGGGCGGGGCGATCCCAGGCGGCGCGGGTCCGGGTTCCGGTCGGGAGGGGGTGGGGGGCGGTAACAGTTGTGCTCTCGGGGGTCCCCACTGCAGCTGGAAACGCGCTGGGAGTGCGGCAGGGGCGAGGTGAACCCTGGTGGCGTGGGGCGGGGTTCGGCTCCTGGCGGGGGTGGGGGAGGGCTTCCCAGTTGTGCTCTCGGTGGTGGCCACTGAGGCTGGAAACGCGCAGGGAGCACACCCGGGGCGGGGTAAACCTGGGCTGCGCGGGTCGAGATTTAGATGGCTGTGGGTAGGGGTTCGGTCCCAGTTGTGCTCTCCGGGGTCGCCACTGCGGCTAGGAACGCCCATTTCCTACGCTCCTGTGTCCTCAAGGATCCACATATAGTGGGTGCAGCGGAGGGCTGCGGGCCACAGGTCAGGGAACTGGGACTGCTTGGAACAGGGAACCAAGTATTCCGCCCTCTGTTGGCACATTCTCGGAGCTCCCCAACCTGGCGGTTGCAGAAAGGCCTCGCCCTTGGTGTCAAGGCCTTTACCGCTCCACCCCTTTGCTGAACAATCTCAGTCTGCACGGTTTTCCCAAGCAGCCTAGTGTCCCCTGGAAGTCCAAGGGACAGAACCCTGGACTCTGGCCGGCTGGCCCAGCCCTGCTTCTGGCACTTTGTAGGCCAGCGGGCCCTGGAGCACCTGCTAGGATGAGAAAGGGAAGGGTCGCGAATTGCACCCTAGAAAGTTAGTAGGGTGCATGGATTTCAAACCCTGGTGGCCGCCCAGGCAGCAAAGAAGTGGGGAGGGCACCTTGCTGCCCTTTCATGGCAGAATCTGTGGCTGTCCTGATGCGTGGGCCTTTTCATGGGGACCTTGTGCAATAAAAGTTTGGTGTTTTGGTACTGAATAATTAGAAATTGTAAAAAGTTTAAATTATGTGGTGGTGTAATTAAAAAACAAAACAAAACAAAACCAAGCCCCAAGTGTTTGGCACAGGGAGGTTTAAGTATTGAAGGCCTGTTTTCCTTGCACTGTGGCATTCTATCAAGAAGTGTGCAGGATTTTTTTTTTTTTTTTAAGAAAAGTGTTCGAAGTGCTTGAAACAGGAAACCCAGAGGTGCCCCTGTATTTTGGGGAAGGCCTTAGGAGGTCACTTGGAAATGCTGCTGGCTGTGGGGGAGGGGGGCAGATGGGCTGTGCAGTCTTGTCCTTTGCATTCATGTTCTTGTGTGTAGAAACCCAGCTCGGAGCCATCTCCTGATGTGTAAGAATTTCGCAGACAAACCTTGAGCTAAGCAATGCATTTGTTCCTGAGGAAATGTTTGTCTTAAGCGATGTAAATATCCTATGTATATCCGCTGGACTCTGGCTTCAGGTCGGTTCCCCCAATAGGCTCAGAAGCGACTTGAACAAAACAGTATGTTTTCCTCGTACCTTGTTCTCCTAATCTATGTTAAGGAAATGATATATTTGCCTGGAATACTGCCTTTCTTCAAGATTCATGTCAATCAGTTTTTGGCCCAGGATGACTCACCTGCTGCCAATGTGACCTCAAGGCATGTCGTGGGGGACAGGCCTGGTGCCATTCCCTGAGACAGTGCCTTTCTTTCCTTAGCTGACTGCTAGTGCCTGTAGAATATCTGGCTAGAGACCAGCAGGGCGTACACCCCGCCTCAAGTCTAAGTCAGCAGCTTTCTCTATCTCATTTATACTTTAATAACAATTGATGACACAAAAGCTCTGAGCGATCAAATCATATCAAATCTTCATTTCAGATTGAAGATGCATTCCATGGTATTGCCATCTTAAGTCTTTCCATTGTTATGGAATATCTGTCCATGTATTCAGGATAGTTTTCAGCCAGGGTGTATAAGTTCCAGTGTGCCAGTCTTGTCATCCTCGTTACATCCATGGCAAAGTGTTGTATTCATGTTGACATTATTGAAAGGGAATTTTTTTTAATTCCTTTTCAGAGTATTATGTGCTAATATATACAGAAAAAACCGTGTAATCTTTCGTTTTTATCAGTTTGGACAGCTTGATAGTTGTCTTTAATTTCTTTCCTTTCTCATACTTTCAGATTTTCTGGGCACCATACATGTACTGCCTCACCCCTAATCTCAGTCATGTGTTCAAAGAACTGTCCTTTATTTGTTTACTTATTTTTTGCAACATTGAATTCGTTTTGAGTATGCTGGGTCTCTGCTGCAAGATGGAAGTTGCTAGGACCTCTGGACTGCAGTCTGCCATCTCTTACTGACCTCTTGTTGACCTCTGCAGAATCCTGGTTGGCGGGAGCTTGTTAGTTCCTTGTTCCTTACCAGGACCTCCTGTGGTAAGTGTTTTTCTCTTCTCTGTTGCCTGGTAAGGGTGGATGGTCATTGGCATCCCAAAGCTAGCTAGAAGTCAATTATTTAGGCAGGCTTGTGCATAGATATGGGAGAAGGCAATGGCACCCCACTCCAGTACTCTTGCGTGGAAAATCCCATGGATGGAGGAGCCTGGTAGGCTGCAGTCCATGGGGTGGTTAAGAGTCGGACACCACTGAGCGACTTCACGTTCACTTTTCCCTTTCATGCATGGGAGGAGGAAATGGCAACCCACTCCAGTGTTCTTGCCTAGAGAACCCCAGGGACTGCGGGGCCTGGTGGGCTGCCGTCTATGGGGTCGCACAGAGTCGGACACGACTGAAACGACTTAGCAGCAGCGGCGGCGGCAGCAGCAGCAGAAGCAGTGCATCGATATCAAAAGGGCTGCAAACAGTCAGGAAGGATCACATATGTCACCGTGAAACACTACTTCTCCACTTAGCCAAAGCTAACCAAAGATTTCTGTTCTAGGTCAACCTAGAAGAGATCACTTAAGAGGTAAAGAAACTTAAACTCCATTAGCAAAGGCAGTTCGACATCTCAAGAAAACTTGTGCTAGGCACAGAACTCTTTTCTGGGGGTCCACTTTCCCTACAACCTCCTTATCCCATTCTGTACCTTTGCTTCTCCCATCCTGAAACTGCCACCTGTAAGACAGAACTACTTTGTTTTCCTTCCTCAAGTGCCATTGCATTCCACATACTTTCTTGTAATAAGAAGTCATACATTTCCCTTCAGCAACCAAGAACTGACTTTTATATTGGCATTCGCTATAGCCCGCCCCCCTCCCCCCACCCCCAAGAACAGAACAAAACAAAACAAAACAAAACAATTGCTTTCTTACATTTAACATGTCAGGATGGTGCCAGACACTATTCATGGAGAGTCAAAAATCTCTTTTGTTTCTGTGTAAAAGGGAGGTCCTTTCAAGTCGTGAATGTTTCAGAACTTTCATTTATTTGGAAATGACCTAGCTATTCAATACACTGTCGTCACAAGGATAGAAACTCGGGTAACCAAAACACCTGGAGAAACGTTTGTTAGTTCAGTTCAGTTCAGTTGCTCAGTCGTGTCTGACTCTTTGGGACCCCGTGGCCTGAAGGACGCCAGGCTTCCGTGTCCGTCACCAGCTCCAGGGGCTTGCTCAAACTCATGTCCATCGAGTCAGTGATGCCATCCAACCATCTTATCCTCTGTCATCCCCTTCTCCTCTGCCTTCAATCAAGACTATGAGAGGCAGATATTTTAGAGTATAATTATTGTAAAGAGTTTGTCTAAAAGCTCATATCACATTTACATTTTTTACTTTTGTTGTTGTCGTTTCCAGGTAGTTTCTTGCTGACAAGCTTGTGACAGATATAACAATAGAGCAATTTTTACCTCAAAAGAAACCTAGGCACTATGAACATGTTGTGCTTAATGTTGTTAACTCTTAGACATGTCTATAATGGAGGAGCAAAACCAAAAATACTAGATATTTAATATTGACTAGTTCCCAGTTCACGGGACTCTGACATTCATTTAGGTCAATATTTTCTTGTATTTCCAGCAGTTTGATTTGGAAGGGCTGCCTTGTCTTGAGACCATTGAAATCAGAACACAGAACTTTAGCAATATTATCAAAAAACACAGGGCTCACACTGACACATACCTTAATCCAAACAGACAGACAAGACATCTTCCAGGTTTCCGCCTGAGATTTAAAATATTTCTTTGAGCCAGTCTTATGGGGAGGGGGGGAATGGGGGTGGCAGTAAGGCAGGCTTGGGTAACAAGCTAATTGTTGGTCATTGCATATGCAAAGAACCAGCTTTCTGGGTTCCAAGGAAAAAAGTTTCCTTGGTAACCAACTTTGTCTGGTTCTATAGAATATCATGGCCCTCCTAGGTCAGGTCATCTTGCCTTTCTGTAGTCCTCGTTTTATCCCTAAATCATAGACAGCTTGGATTGTCTCTGTGGGGTGTATGTATTGTCCTCATGTTTGACCTGGCGGCAGCAGTGAGGTCCGAGAGCCTCTCCTGGAACCGGGCGTGGGGACGGGGCTCACCGAGAGCCACTGGTGAAGGTGGGCAGTGCCCCTGGAGCGCGGCAGGGGCGGGGCGAACCCGGGCGGCGCAGGGCGGGTGTCGGCTCCTGGCGGGGGTAGGGGAGGGCTTCCCAGTTGTGCTCTCGGAGATGGCCACTGCAGCTGGAAACGCGTCGGGAGCGCAGCCAGGGTGGGGTAAACCTGGGCTGCACAGGTCGAGATTCCGCTCGCTGTGGGTGGGGGGTCGGTCCCTGTTGTGCTCCCGGGGGTCCCCAATATGGCTGGGAACCCGCCGGGAGCCCGGCAGGGCCGGGGCGAAACCTGGCGGCGCGGGGCGGGGTGGGGTTCCGTTCGCAGTGGGGGTCGGCTCCTGGCGGGGGTGGGGGAGGGCTTTCCAGATGTGCTGTTGGGGGTCGCCATTGCGGCTGGGAATGCCCATTTCGTGAACTCCTGGATCCCCAAGGATCGGCATCCATTGGCCACAGCGGAGGGGTGCGGAACACAGGTAAGGGAACGGGGACTGCCTGGAGCAGGGAACCATGTATTCCGCCCTGTGTTGGCACAGTCTCAGAGCTCCCCAACCTGGCGGTCACAGAAAGGCCTCGTCTTTGGGGTCAAGGCCTTTACCGCTCCACCCCTCTGCTGAAAAACCTCAGAGTCTGCGCGGTTTTCCCAAGCAGCCTAGTGTCCGCTGGAAGTCCAAGGGACAGAACCCTGAATTCTGGCCGGCTGGCCCAGCCCTGCTTCTGGCACTTTGTAGGCCAGCGGGCCCTGGAGCACCTGCTAGGATGGGAAAGGGAAGGGTACGCGAATTGCACCCTGGTGGCCGCCGAGGCAGCAAAGAAGGGGGGAGGGCACCTTACTGCCCTTTAATGGCAGACAGAATCTGTGGCTGTCCTGCTGCGTGGGCCTTTTCATGGGGACCTTGTGCAATAAAAGTTTACCGGTGACCTTAGGGAACTTCCCAGTGTGCTTCTGACAGATGAGGGATGCTGTGGAGTTGGTGGGGCTTCTCAGGACTCCGCTGGGTTTGGCACAATGGAAGAGGGCCTCATCTCCAGGGAAGGCAGGAACCTCAGGCTTCCTCTCCATTTCGGACTCCGACCGCAGGGTCCCTGCAGAGTTGGGACAGGAGAGTCAGGAATCGTCTTGTCTGAGGAAGGGAACTCCGCTTGCCTCTCGAGGTGCTCAGGGGGTCTCAGGCCCCTTGTTGAGCTGTGTGTGGAACCTGCGGGTGTTTCCGGAAATGCACGACGGTGACAGTGCCCCTTCGTGTTGTGCCTTCACCCACTGGGTTGCCTTCGAAGAGGTGTCCGGGCCTCGGGTTCTTTTCAAGAGCGGGCAGGGAAATCGGGGTCTTTCGGCATGTGGGACCACCCACGGGGCTAGTCTCAAATTTCCTAGTGAGGCCGGCTTCATCCTGAGGTGTGCTGGGAAGGCCAGGGACCCTTCAAGACAACGCAGGGGGATCGACTCTCCTGTCGCCATCAGGAGGGGAGAAGGGGCTCAGATGAAGTGGGGACGGAACCCTCGGTGTTACCCTCGAGGGAAACCGGCGTGTGGGGGACTTTTGGGGGTTGCATGAAAGGAGTCAGGTACCGTTTCGCACTTCAGGACAGAACCTGGGACTTCCCTTGAGACGCCGTAGCGGGCAAGGGCCTCATCTTGCGAAGACGTTGGGACCATGTGGATTTTCTCGAGTTGCGGCGGGATTCTAGAGTTACGACGGGGATTTCAGGCTTCCTCTTGTGTTGGCCCCGGGAAGCCTAATCTTCCATTTGAGTTGCGAGGGAAAGCTGAGGGTTGCACTCGAGTCACTGCAGGGCCAAAGAGACCTCATCTAGGCCTGTGTCCGGGACTTTACGTTCCTCTCAAGGGAAGACAGGGATCTCAGGGTGGCGTTCCAGACTCCCCCGGGGAGTCAGGCCTCGCCTCGAGGGCAAGCCAAGGATGCCGCTCCCCTCTCAAGTCGCGACGCAGATCTCTTGGAGCCCACTGAGCGGCCTCAAGGGAGTCAGGCCTTCTCTTCAGTTTGGAGAGAGGACTCGGGATTGTGCTCTGGGTCAGGCAGGAAAAGAACGCCCTCACCTCGCGAGGATGGGGGCTTCTCAGGGGTTTCCTCGAGCTGCGGCGCCCGTGGGGGTTTTCTCACGAGGAAGACGAGGATCTCAGGGAGCCTCTCGTGCGGTGCCAGGGAAGTCAGGTCTCTGTGCGCGTGGCGAGGGGGAGCACGTCATGGCTCTCCAGTCATGGGAGAGGACTAGGGCCTCCAGACGCGTTGAAGAAGGACACTCGAGGTCTTTCTGGGGTTGCGGCGGGAAAGCCTCGTTTCCCTCGACTTCTGCCGGGGACCTGAGGGAACTTCCCATGGTGCCTCTGATAGGTGAGGGATGCTGTGGAGTTGGCGGGGCCTCTCGGGACTCCGCTGGGCTTGGCGCAATGGAAGAGGGCCTCATCTCGAGGGGAGACAGGAAACTTAGGCTTCCTCTCCTTTTCGGACTCCAGCCACAGGGTCCCTGCAGAGTTGGGACAGGAGAGTCAGGCCTCGTCTTGCCTGAGGAAGGGAACTCCACTTGCCTCTCGAATTGCTCAGGGTGTCTCAGGCACCTCGTCGAGCTGTGTGTGGAAACCGCGGGTTTTTCGGGACGACGCACGGGGGTGTCAGTGCCCCTTCGAATGGTAACTTCACCCACAGGGTTGCCTTCAAAGAGGTGTCTGGGCATCGGGTTCTTATCCAGAGCGGACTGGGAAATCGGGGTCGTTCGGGATGTGGCACAACCCACGGGGCTCGTCTCGAATTTCCTCGGGAGGCCGGCCTCATCCTGAGGTGTGCCGGGAAAGCCGGGAACCCCTTCCAGAATACGCAGGGGAATCGACTCTCCTGTCGTGATGAGGAGGGGAGAAGGGGCTCAGATGAAGGGGTGCCAGGACCCTCGGTGTTCCCCTCGAGGGAACCCGGCGTGTCTGGGAAATTTTGGAGGTCGCATGAAGGGTGTCAGGTACCGTTTCCCAACTCAGGACGGAACGTGAGACTTCCCTTGAGACGCCGTAGCGTGCAAGGGCCCCATCTTAGGAAGACGTTGGGACCACGTGGTTTTTCTCGAGTTGCGGCGGGATACTCGAGTTACGACGGGGATTTCAGGCTTCCTCTTGGGTTGGCCCTGGGAAGCCCCATCTTCCATTCGAGTTGCGAGGGAAAGCTGGGGTTTGCGCTCGAGTCAATGCAGGGCCCAAGAGACCTCATCTAGGCGTGTGTCCAGGACCTAGTAGTCCTCTCAAGGGAAGAGAGGGATCCCGGGGTTGCACTCCAGAGTCCCCAGTGGAGTCAGGCCTCGCCTCGAGGGGAAGCAAAGGACTCCGCTCTTCTCTTGAGCCACGACGCGGATCTCTTGGAGCCCTCTGACTGGCCTGAAGGGAGTCAAGCCTAATCTTCAGTTTGGAGAGAGGACTCGGGATTGCTCTCCAGGAAAGGCAGGAAAAGAAGGCCCTCACCTCGCGAGGACGGGGGCTTCTCAGGGGTTTCCTCGAGCTGCAGCGTCCGTGGGGCTTTTCTCACGAGGCACGACGAGGTTCTCAGGGAGCCTCTCGTGCGGCGCCAGGGAAGTCAGGTCTCCATGAGCGTGGCGAGGGGGAGCGCGTCATTGTTCTCGAGTCCTGGGAGGGGAATAGGGCATCAAGGCGTGTAGAAGAAGGACTCTCGAGGTCTTTCTCGGCTTGCGGCGGGAAACCCTCGTTTCCCTCGACTTCTCCCGGTGACCTGAGGGAACTTCCCAGGGTTCCTCTTAGAGGTGAGGGATGCTGTGGAGTTGGTGGGCCATCTCGGGACTCCTCTGGGTTTGGCGCAATCGAAGAGGGCCTCATCTCGAGGGGAGACAGGACCTCAGGCTTCCTCTCCGTTTCGTACTCCGACAGCAGTGTCCCTGCAGCGTTGGGGCAGGAGAGTCAGGCCTCGTCTTGTCTGAGGAAGGGAACTCCGCTTGCCTCTCGAGTTGCTCAGGGAATCTCAGTCCCCTCGTGGAGCTGTGTGTGGAAACCGCGGGTGTTTTCGGACGATGCACGGGAGTGTCAGTGCCCCTTCGTGTTGTTCCTTCACTCACAGGGTGGCCTTCGAAGAGGTGTCCGGGCATCGGGTTCTCCTCAACTGCGGACCGGGAAATCAGGGTCGTTCAACATGGGGCACCAGCCACGGGGCTTGTCTCCAATTTCCTCACGAGGCCGGCCTCATCCTGAGGGGCGCCGTGCAGGCCGGGAACCCCTTCCAGACCACGCAGGGGAATCAACTCTCCTGTCGCGAACAGGAGAGGAGTAGGAGCTCAGAGGAAGTGGTGCCGGGACGCTCGGTGTTCCCCTCAAGGGAACCCGGCATGTCGGGGAAATTTGGATGTCGCATGAAGGGTGTCAGGTACCGTGTCTCACTTCACGACGGAACATGGGACTTCCCTTGAGACTCCGTACCGGGCAAGGGCCTCATCTTGCGAAGACGTTGAAACCACGTGGTTTTTCTCGAGTTGTGGCAGGATTCTCGAGTTTCGACGAGGATTTCAGGCTTCCTCTTGGGTTGGCCTTGGGAAGCCCCATCTCCCATTCAAGTAGCGAGGGAAATCTGGGGGTAGCGCTCGAGTCACTGCAGGGCCAAAGAGACCTCACCAAGGCGTGTGTCCAGGAACTAATATTCCTCTCCAGAGAAGGCAGGGATCTCGGGGTTGCATTTCAGGCTCCCTCGGGGAGTCAGGCCTCGTCTCGAGGGGAAGCCAAGGACTCCGCTCTCCTCTCGAGTGGCGACGCGGATCTCTTGGAGCCCACTGAGTGGCCTCAAGGGAGTCCAGCCTCCTCTTCAGTTTGGAGAGAGGACCCGGGATTGCTCTCCAGGCCATGCAGGAAGAGAAGGCCCTCAGCTCGCCAGGACGGGGGCGTCTCAGGGGTTTCCTCGAGCTGCGGCGCCCTTGGGGGTTTTCTCCCGAGGCACGACGAGGATCTCAGGGAGCCTCTCGTGCGGCGCCAGGGAAGTCAGGTCTCCATGCGCGTGGCGAGGGGGAGCGCGTCATGGCTCTCGAGTCACGGGAGGGGACTAGGGCCTCGAGACGCATTGAAGAAGGACTCTCGAGGTCTTTCTCGGGTGGCGGCGGGAAACCCTCGTTTCCCTCGCCTTCTGCCGGGGATCTTAGGGAACTTGCCAGGGTGCCTCTGAGAGGCGAGGCATCCTGTGGAGGTGGCGGGGCCCCTCGGGACTCCGCTGGGTCTGGCGCAACGGAAGAGGGCCTCACCTCGAGGGGAGGCAGGAACCTCAGGCTTCCTCTCCGTTTCGGCTCCGACCACAGCGTCGCTGCAGAGTTGGGACAGGAGAGTCATGCGTCGTCTTGTCTGAGGAAGGGAACCCCGCTTGCCTCTTGAGTTGTCAGGGGTTTTCAGGCCCCTCGTCGAGCTGTGTGTGGAACCCGCGGGTCTTTCCGGAGGATGCACGGGGGTTTCAGTGCCCCTTCGTGTTGTGCTTTAACCCACAGGGTTGCCTTCGAAGAGGGGTCTGGGCCTCGGGTCCTTCTCAAAAGCGGACCGGGGAATCGGGGGCATTTGGCATGTGGCACCACACACGTGGCTCGTCTCGAATTTCCCTGTGAGACCGGCCTCATCCTGAGGTGCACCGGGAAGGCTGGGAACCCCTTCTGAACCACGCAAGGGAATCGACTCTCCTGTCGTGATCAGGAGGGAGAACGGGCTCAGATGAAGCTGTGCCGGGACTCTCGGTGTTCCCTCGAGGGAACCCGGCGTGTGGGGGAGCTTTTGGGGGTCGCACGAAGGGTGTCAGGTACTGTTTTGCACTTCAGGGCGGAACATGGGACTTCCCCTGAGACGCTGTAGTGGGCAAGGGCCTCATCTTGCGAAGACGTTGGAACCACGTGTTTTTTCTCGAGTTGCGGCGGGATTCTCGAGTGACGATGGGGATTACAGGCTTCCTCCTCTGTTGGCCCTGGGAAGCCCTGTCTTCCATTCGATTGGCGAGGGAAAGCTGGGGGTTGCGCTCGAGTCACTGCAGGGCCAAAGAGACCTCATCTAGGCTTGTGTCCAGGACCTAATGTTCCTCTCCAGGGAAGGCAGGGATCTCGGGGTTGCATTCCAGGATCCCCCTGGGTGTCAGGTCTCGTCTCGAGGGGAAGCAAAGGACTCCGCTGTCCTCCCGACTCGCGACGCGGATCTCTTGGAGCCCCCTAGTGGCGTCAATGGAGTCAAGCCTCCTCTTCATTTTGGAGAGAGGGCTCGGGATTGTTCTCCAGGCCATGCAGGAAAAGAAGGCCCTTCACCTCGCAAGGACGGGGGCGTCTCAGGGGTTTCCTCGAGCTGCGGCGCCCGTGAGGGTTTTCTCGCGAGGCACGGCGAGGATCTCAGGTAGCCTCTCGTGCGGCGCCAGGGAAGTCAGGTCTCCCTGCGCGTAGCGAGGAGGAGCGTGTTGTGGTTCTCGAGTAATGGGAGGGGACTAGGGCCTCAAGACGCGTTGAAGAGGGACTCTCGAGGTCTTTCTCGGGTTGTGGCGGGAAAAAGTCGTTTCCCTCGACTTCTGCCGGGGACCTTAGGGAACTTCCCAGGGTGTCTCTGAGAGTTGAGGGATACTGTGGAGTTGGCGGTGCCTCTCAGGACTGCGCTGGGTTTGTCGAAATGGAAGAGGGGCTCATCTCGAGGGGAGGCAGGAACCTCAGACTTCCTCTCTGTTTCGGACTCCGATATCAGGGTCCCTGCAGAGTTGGGACAGGAGAGTCAGGCTACGTCTTTTCTGAGGAATGGAACTCCGCTTGCCTCTCGAGTTGTTCATGGGGTTTCAGGCCCCTTGTCAAACTGTGTGTGGAATCTGCAGGTTTTTCCAGACGATGCACGGGGGTGTCAGTGACCCTTCGTTTTTTGTCTTCATCCACAGGGTTGCCTTCGAAGAGGTGTCCGGGCATCGGGTTCTTATGAAGAGCGGACCGGGATATCGGGGTCGTTCATCATTTGGCACCACCCACGTGGGTTTTCTCGAATTTCCTCATGAAACCGGCCTCATCCTGAAATGTGCCGCGAAGGTCATGAAACTCTTCCAGACAAAGCAGAGGAATCGACCCTCCTGTGGCGATCAGGAGGGGAGAAGTGGCTCAGATGAAGTGCTGCTGGGAACCTCGGTGTTTCCCTCAAGTGAGACAGGTATGTCGGGTAACTTTTGGGGTCGCATAACGCGTTCCAAGTACCGTTTCGCTCTTCAAAATGGAACGTTGGACTTCTCTTGGGGTGCTCCAGCGGGCATGGGCCTCATCTTGGAATGACTGCGGAACCACTTGGTTTTTCTCTAGTTGCGGTGGGATATTTGAGTTACCACAGGGAATTCATGCTTCCTCTTGTGTTGGCCCACAAAAGTCTTATCTTCCATTCGAGATTCGAGGAAGATCTGGAGGTGCGCTCTAGTCACTGAAGGCAAAAGAGACCCCACCAAGGCTTGTGTGCAGGACCTAATGTTCATGTCAAGACTCGACAGAAATCTCGGGGTTGCATTCCAGACTCACCTTGGAGTCAGGCCTCGTCTCGAGGGGAAGCAAAGGACTCTGCTCTCCTCTCGAGTCGGACGGGTATGTCTTGGAGCCCACTGAGTGGCTTAAAGGGAGTCAAACCTGCTTTGGTGTTTGCAGGGAGGACACGGGATTGCTCTCCAGGGAATGCATGAAATGAAGGCCCTCATCTCCCAATGACTGGGGCGTCTCGTAGGTTTTCTCGAGCTGTGGCGCTAGTGTGGGGTTTCTCACGAAGTAAGACTGGGAGCTCAGTGAGCCTCTCACGTGGTGCCAGGGCAGTCAGGTCTCTATGCACGTGGTGAGAGGGAGCCCATCATTGTTCTCGAGTCATGGTAGGGGAATTGGGCCTGAAGACGTGTTAAAGAAGGACTCTCGAGGTCTTTCCTGGGTTGCAGCAGGAAACCCTGGGTTCCATCGACTTGTGCCAGTGACCTCAGGAAGCTTCTCAGCGTGCCTCTGAGAAGTCAGGGTCACTGTGGAGTTGGGAGGGGCCTCTCGGAACTCCACTGGGTTTGGTGCAATGGAAGAGGGCCTCATGACAAGTTGAGGCAGGAACCACAGGGTTCCTCTCCTGGCTTCGAATGCGCCGGATCTGACTCGGATCGCAGAGTCCCTGCAGAGTTGGGACAGGAGAGTCAGGCCTCGTCTTGTGTGGAGGAATGGAACTCCGCTTGACTCTCGCGTTGTTCATGGGGTGACAGGCCACTTGTCGATTTGTATGTGGAACTTGCAGGTTTTTCTGGACGATGCACCGGGGTGTCCCTGCCCCTTCTTGTTGTGCCTTGATCCACAGGATTGCCTTCGAGTGGGGTTCTGCCATCGGGTTCTTATCAAGAGCGGACCAGGGGATTGGGGTCTTTTGGCATGCCGCACCACCCACGAGGCTATGTCTCAAATTTCCTCGTGAGACTGGCCTCATCTTGATGTGCGCCAGGAAGGTCGGGAATGCCTTCCAGACAAAGCAGGGGAATCGAACCTCCTGTCGCGATCAAGAGGGGAGAAGAGTCTCAGATGAAGTGGTGCCGGGAACTTCGGTGTTCTCCTCAAGTGAGACTGGTATGTCGGGGAACTTTTGGGGTCGCAACAAGGGTTCCAAGTAACTTTTCGCTCTTCAATGCGGAACGTGGGACTTCTCTTGAGACGCTGTAGCGGGCAAGGGCCTCATCTTTCGATGACGGGGGAACCACGTGGTTTTTCTTGAGTTGCGGCGGGATTCTCGAGTTACGACGGGGAATTCAGGCTTCCTGTTCAACTGGCCCAGGGAAGTCCAGTTTTCATTCGAATTGCGAGTTAGAACTGGGGATTGCTCTCGAGACACTGCAGGGCCAAATAGACCTCATCTAGGCTTGTGTCCAGGACCTAATGTTCCTCTGCTGGGGCGACAGCGGTCTCGGCATTGCATTCTCGACTCACCCGGGGAATCAGGCCTCGTCTCGAGGGGAAGCCAAGGACACCGCTCTCCTGTCAAGTCGCGATGGGTATATCTTGGAGCTCACTGTGTGGCCTAAAATGAGGCAAGCCTCCTGTGGAGTTTGGAGAGAGGACTCAGGATTGCTCTCCAGGCCATACAGCAAAAGAAGGCCCTCATCTCGTGAGGACTGGGGCGTCTCGTGGGTATTCTCGAGCTGCGGCTCCAGTGTGGTGTTGCTCACGAGGTATAATGGGGAGCTCAGGGAGCCTCTCCTGTGGCGCCAGGGAAGTCAGGTTTCTATGCGCGTGGCTAGGGGGAGCGCGTCATTGCTCTCGAGTCATGGTAGGGGAATCGCACCTCAAGACGCGTTGAAGAAGGACTCTCGAGTTCTTTTACGGGTTGGGGCAGGAAACCCTTGGTTCCCTCGACTTGTGCCGGTGATCTCAGGAAGGTCTAAGGGTGCCTCTGAGAAGTCAGGGATACTGTGCAGTTGGGAGGGGTCTCTCGGGACTCCACTGGGTTCGGTGCAATGGAAGAGGGCCTCATCTCGAGTGGAGGCAGGAAACTCATGTTTCCTCTCCTGACTTCCCCTGGGCCAGATCTGACTCGGATCGCAGTTTCGCTGCAGAGTTCGAACAGGAGAGTCAGGCCTCGTCTTGTGTGGAGGAATGGAACTCTGCTTGCCTCTCCAGTTGTTCACGGGGTGACAGGTCACTTCTCGAGCTGTGTGTGGTACCTGCGGGTTTCTCCGGACGATACCCGGGGGTGTCAGTGCCCCTTCGTGTTGTGCCTTCATCAAAAGGGTTATCTTCAAAGAGGTGTCCGGGCATTGGGATCTTATCAAGAGCAAACCGGGAAATCGGGGTCTTTCGGCATGTGTCACCATCCACGAGGCTATGTCTCGAATATCCTCGTGAGACCGGCCTCATCCTGAGATGCACTGGGAAAGGTGGGAACCCCTTCAAGACAAAACAGGGGAATCGACCCTCCTGTCGCGATCAGGAGTGGAGAAGGGGCCCAGATGTAGTGGTGCCGGGAACCTCGGTGTTCTCCTCGAGTCAGACCAGTGTGTCGAGGAACTTTTGAGGTCGCATCAAGGGTGCCAATACCGTTTCGCACTTCAAGACAGAACGTGGGACTTCTCTTGAGACGCTGTAGGGGGCAAGGGCCTCATCTTGCGATGACGGGGGAACCACGTAGCGTTTCTCGAGTTGTGGCGGGATTCTCGAGTTTCGACGGGGAATACAGTCTTCCTCATGTGTTGGCCCAGGGAAGTCCTATCTTCCATTCGAGTTTCAAGGGAGAGCTGGGGATTGCCCTCGAGTCACTGCAGGGCAAAATAGACCTCATCTAGGCTTGTGTCCAGGACTTAATGTTCATCCCTAGGGGCGACAGGGATCTCGGGCTTGCATACCAGACTCACCCGGGGAATCAGGCCTCGTCTCGAGGGGAAGCAAAGAACTCCGCTGTCCTTTTGAGTCGCGATGGGTATCTCTTGGAGCCCACTGTGTGCCCTAAAGGGAGTCAAGCCTCCTGTGCTGTTTGGATAGAGGACTCGGGATTCCTCTCCAGGCCACGCAGGAAAAGAAGGCCCTCATCTCGCGATGACGGCGGCGTCTTGTGGGTTTTCTAGACTGCCGCGCTAGTGCCGGGTTTCTGACGAGGTACGAGAGGGAGCTCAGGGAGCCTCTCGTGTGGCGCCAGGGAAGTCAGGTCCCCATGAGATGGCTAGGGGGAGTTCGTCATTGCTCTCGAGTCATGGTAGGGTAATCGGGCCTCAAGACGGGTTGAAGAAGGACTCTCGAGGTCTTTCTCGGGTCACTGCATAAAACCCAGGGTTCCCTTGACTTGTGCCTGCGACCTCAGGGAGCTTCTCAGAGTGCCTCTGAGAAGTCAGGGTTACTGTGCAGTTTGCAGGGGCCTCTCGAGACTCCTCTGCATTTGGTGGAATGTAAGAGGGACTCATCTCGAGTTGAAGCAGGAACCTCAGTGTTCCTCTCCATTTCTGACTCAGATCGCAAGGTCCCTGCATGTTGGTACAGGAGAGTCAGGCCTCGTCTTTTCTGGAGGATGGGACTCCTCTTGCCTCTCGAGTTGTTCTCGAGGTGACAGGCCACTTGTCGAGCTGTGTATGTAACCTGCCCGTTTTTCCGGATGATGCACAGGTGTGTTAGTGCCCCTTCGTGTTGTACCTTCATACTCAAGGCTGCCTTCCAAGAGGTGTCCGAGCATCGGATTCTTATCAAGAGCGGACCGGGAAATTGGAGTCTTTCAGCAAGTGGCACCACCCAAAAAGCTACGTATCGAATTTCCCCATGAGACCGGCCTCATTCTGAGTTGTGCAGGGAAGGTCGGGCCCCCTTGCAGACAAATCAGGGGAATTGACCCACCGGTCACGATCAGGAGGGGAGAAGGGGCTTAAATGAAGTGGTGCCGGGAACCTCGGTGTTCCCCTTGAGTGAGACCGGCGTGTTGGGGGACTTTTGGGGTCGCATCAAGGGTGCCAAGTACCGTTTCGCATTTCAAGACGGAACCTGGGACATCTTTTGAAACGCTGTAGCGGGCAAGGGCCTCATCTTGCGATGACGGGAGAACCACGTGGTTTTGCTCGAGTTGCGGCGGGATTCTCGAGTTATGACCGGGAATTTAGGCTTCCTCTTGTTGGCCTTGAAATCCAATCTTCCATTCAGGTTGCGAGGGGGAGCTGGGGATTGCGCTAGAGTCACTGCAGAGCAAAAGAGACCTAATCTAGGCTTGTGTCCAGGATCTAATGTTGCTCTCCAGGGGCGACAGGGATCTCGGGTTTGCATTCCAGACTCATCCGGGGAGTCAGTTCTCACCTCGAGGGTAAGCAAAGAATTCTGCTCTCGTCTCGAGACGCGATGGGTATCTCTTGGAGCCCAATGTGTGTACTAAAGGGAGTCAAGCCTCCTGTGGAGTTTGGAGAGAGGACTCAGGATTGGACTCCAGGCCATGCAGGAAAAGAAGGCCCTCATCTCGAGATGACGGTGGCGTCTCGTGGGTTTTCTCGAGCTGCGGCGCCAGTGTGGGGTGTCTTATGAAGTACCACAGGGATTTCAGGGAGCCTCTTGTGTGGCGTCAGGAAAATCCAGTATTCCATTCGAGTTGCAAGTTAGAACTGGGGATTGCTCTCCAGTCACTGCAGGGCAAAATAGACCTCATCTACGCTTGTGTCCAGGACCTAGTGTTCCACTACTGGGCCGACAGGGATCTCAGGGTTGCATTCTCGACTCACCCGGAGAGTCAGGCCTCGTCTTGAGGGGAAAAAAAGGACTCCGCTCTCCTGTCGAGTCGCGACGGGTATCTCTTGGAGCCCACTGCGTGGCGTAAAGGGAGTGAAGCCTCCTATGGAGTTTGGAGAGATGACTCGGGATTGTTTTCCTGGCCATGCAGGAAAAAAGGCCCTCATCTCGCGATGACGGGGGCGTCTCGTGGGTTTTCTCCAGCTGCGGCGCCAGTATCAGATTTCTCACGAGGTATGACGGGGAGCTCAGAGAGCCTCTCGTGTGATGCTAGGGACGTCAGGTCTCCGTGCGTGTGGTGAAGGGGAGTGCGTGATTGCTCTCGAGTCATAGTAGGCGAATTGGGCCTCAAGACGCATTGAAGAAGGACTCTCGAGGTCTTTCTCGGGTTGCGGCAGGGAACCCTGGGTTCCCTCGACTTGTGTCGGTGACCTCAGGCAACTTCTCAGGGTGCCTCTGAGAAGTCAGGGACACTGTGGATTTGGGAGGGGCCCTTCGTTACTCAAATGGGTTTGGTGCAATCGAAGAGGGCCTCATCTCGAATGGAGGCAGGAACCTCAGGGGTCCTCTCCATTTCTGACTCGGGTCGCAGAGTACCTGCCGAGTACGGACAAGAGAGTCACGCCTCGTCTTCGTGGAGGAATGGATCTCCGCTTGCCTTTCGAGTTGTTCACGGAGTGACAGGCCACTTGTTGAGCTGTGTGTGGAACCTGCGGGGTTTTCCGGACGATGCACGGGGGTGTCAGTGCCCTTTCGTATTGTGCCTTCATCCACAGGGTTGCCTTCAAAGAGGTGTCCGGGCATCGGGTTCTTTTCAAGAGCGTACCAGAAAATTGGGGTCTTTCAGCATGTGGTACCACCCACGAGGCTACGTCTCAAATTTCCTCAGGAGACCGGCCTCATCCTGAGGTTCGCCGGGAAGGTAGGGAACCCTTGCAGACAAAGCAGGGGAATCGACACACCGGTCGCGATCAGAAGGGGAGAAGGGGCTCAGATGAAGTGGTGCCGGGAACCTCAGTGGTCCCCTCGAGTGAGACCGGTATGTCACGGCACTTTTGAGGTCGCATCAAGGGTGCCAAGTACAGTTTCACACTTCAAGACGGAACGTGGGAATTCTCTGGAGATGCTGTAGCGGGCAAGGGCCTCATATTGCGATGACGAGGGAAACACGTGGTTTTTCTCGAGTTGCGGCGGGATTCTCGAGTTACGACGGGGAATTCAGGCTTCCTCTTGTGTTGGCCCAGGAAGTCCAATCTTCCATTCAACTTGTCAGAGAGAGCTGGGGGTTGCTCTCGAGTCACTTCAGGGCAAAGAGTCCTCATCTAGGCTTGGGTCCAGGACGTAGTGTTCCTCTCCAGGGGCGACAGGGATATCGGGGTCGCATTCCAGTCTCACCCGGTGGGTCACGCCTCGTCTCGAGTGGAAGCAAAGGACTCCACTATCCTCTCGAGTCGCGACGTGTAACTCTTGGAGCCCAATGAGTGGCCTAAAGGGAGTCAAGCGTCCTGTGTAGCTTGGACAGAAGGTTCACGCTTGATCTGCATACCATTCAGTTAAAGATGGCCCTCCTCTCGTGATGACGGGAGCATCTCATGGGTTTTCTCGAGCTGCGGCGCCAGTGTGGGGTTTCTCATGAGATATGATGGGGAGCTCAGGGAGCCTCTCGTGCGGCGCCAGAGAAGTCAGGCCTCCATGCGTGTGGCCAGGCAGATTGCGTCATTGCTCTGGAGTCATGGGAGGGACTAGGGCCTCAAGACGCATTTAAGAAGGACTCTCGAGGTCTTTCTTGGGTTGGGGCGGGAAACACTCGTTTCCCTCGACCTCTACCGGGGACCTTAGGGAACTTCCCAGGTGCCTCTGAGAGGTGAGGGATACTGAGGAGTTAGAGGGGCCTCTCGGGACTCCACTAGGTTTGACGAAATGAAAGAGGGCCTCATCTCGATTGGAGGCAGGAACCTCAGGCTTCCTCTCCATTTCTGACTCCGACCGCAGGGTCCCTGCAGGGTTGGGACAGGAGAGTCAGGCCTCGTCTTGTCTGAGTAATGGAACTCTGCTTGCCTCTCGAGTCGTTCAGTGGGTCTCAGGCCCCTTGTCGAGCTGTGTGTGGAACCTGCGGGTGTTTCCAGAAGATGCACGGGGGTGTCATTGCCCCTTCATTTGGTGCCTTCCCCCACAGGGTTGCCTTCAAAGAGGTGTCCGGGCATCGGGTTCATTTCAAGAGCAGACCGGGAAATCGGGGTCGTTCGACATGTGGCACCACCCACGTGGCTCATCTCGAATTTCCTCGTGAGACCAGCATCATCCTGAGGTGCGCCGGGAAGGCCGGGAACACCTTCCACACAAAGCAGGGGAATCGACTCTCCTGTCGCGATCAGGAGGGGAGATGGGGCTCAGATGAAGTGGGGCCGGAACTCTAGGTTTTCCACTCGAGGGAACCCGGCGTTTCAGGGAACTTTAGGGGTCGCATCAAGGGAGCCAAGTACCGTTTCCCACTTCAGGACGGAACATGGGACTTCCCTGGAGACGCTGTAGCGGGCAAGGGCCTCATCCTGTGAAGACGTTGGAACCACGTCGTTTTTCTCGAGTTGAGTCTGGATTCTCGAAAACGACGGGGATTTCAGGCTTCCTCTTGGGTTGGCCCTGGGAAGCCCAATCCTCCCCTGGAGTTGCGAGGGAAAGCTGGGGGTTCTGCTCAAGTCACTACAGGGCCAAAGAGACCTCATCGAGGCGTGTGTCCAGGACCTAATATTCCTCTCAAGGGAAGAAAGAGATCTCGGGTTTCCATTCCAGACTCCCCCGGGGAGTCAGGCCTCGCCTCGAGGGTAAGCAGAGAACTCCACTTTCCTCTCAAGTCGCGACACGGATCTCTTGGAGCCCAATGAGTGGACTCAAGGGTGTCGAGCCTCCTCTTCAGTTTGGAGAGAGGACTCGGGATTGCTCTCCAGGTCAGGCAGGAAAAGAAGGCCCTCATCTCGCGATGATGGGGGCATCTCATGGGTTTCCTCAGGCTGCGGCGCCCTTGGGGGTTTTCTCATGAGGCACGACGAGGACCTCAGGGAGCCTCTCGTGCGGCGCCAGGGAACTCATGTCTCCATGCGCATGGCGAGGAGGAGCTGGTCATCACTCTCGAGTCATGGGAAGTGACTAGGGCCTCAAGACGCGTTGAAGAAGGACTCTGGAGGTCTTTCTCGGGTGGCAGCGGGAAACCCTCGTTTCCCTCGACTTCTGCAGGGGACTATAGGGAACTTCCCAGGGTGCCTCTGAGAGGTGAGGAATGCTGTGGAGTTGGCAGGGCCTCTCGGGACTCTGCTGGGTTCGGCGCAATGGAAGAGGGCCTCATCTCGAGGGGAGGCAGGAACCTCAGGCTTCCTCTCCGATTCTGACTCCGACTGCACGGTCCCTGCAGTGTTGGGACAGGAGAGTCATGCCTCGTCTTGTCTGAGGAATGGAATTCTGGTTGCCTCTCGAGTTGTTCCGGGAGTCTCAGGCCCCTTGTCGAGCTGTGTGTAGACCCTGGGGGTTTTTCCGGATGATGCACAGGGGTGTCAGTGCCCCTTCGTGTTGTGCCTTCACTCACAGGGTTGCCTTCGAAGAGGTGTCCGGGCATCGGGTTCTTATCAAGAGCGGACCGGAAAATCGGTGTCGTTCAGCACGTGGCACCTCACACATGGCTAGTCTCGAATTTCCTCCTGAGACCGGCCTCATCCTGAGGTGTGCCAGGAAGGCCGGGAACCCCTTCCAGAGAAAGCAGGGGAATCGACTCTCCTGTCGCGATCAGGAGGGGAGAAGGGGCTCAGATGAAGTGGTGCCGGGACCCTTGGTGTTCCCCTCGAGGGAACCCAGCGTGTCGGGGAACTTTTGCGGTCGCATCAAGGGTGTCAAGTACCGTTTCACTCTTAAGGACGGAACATGGGACTTCCCTGGAAACGCCGGGAATTTCGGTGTTCCCCTGGAGTGAGACCGGTATGTTGGGTAACTTTGGGGTCGCATCAAGGGTGCCAAGTAGCATTTCGAACTTTAAGATGGAACGTGGGACTTCTCTTGAGACTCTAGCTGGCAAGGGCCTCATATTGCGATGAAGGGGGAACCACATGGTTTTTAAGACTTGAGGCTGAATTCTCGAATTACGATGGGAAATTCAGACTTCCTCATGTGTTGACCGTGGGAAGCCCAATCTTCCATTCAAATTGTGAGGGAGAGATGGAGGTTGCTCTCGATCACTGTAGGGCAAAATAGACCTCATCTAGGCTTGTGTCTAGGACATAATGTTCCACTCCAGGGGCGACAGGGATCTCGGGGTTGCATTCCAAACTCACCTGGGGAGTCAGGCCTCGTCTCGAGGGAAGCAAAGGACTCCGCTCTCCTCTCGAGTCGCACCGGGTATTTCTTGGACCCAACTGAGTGGCCTAAAGGGAGTCAATCCTCCTGTGAAGTTTGGAGAGAGGACCAGGGATTGCTCTCCAGGTCAGGCAGGAAAAGAAGGCCCCCATCTCTCCTTGACGGGGGCATCTTGTGGTTTTTCTCGAACTGCGGCACCACTGTGGGTTTTCTCACGAGGTACGATGGGGTACTCAGGGAGCCTCTTGTGTGGTACTAGGGAAGTCAGTTTTCCTGCTTGTGGCGAGGGGAGCGCGTCCTTGCTCTGGAGTCATGGTAGGGGAATCGGGCATCAAGAGACGTTGAAAAAGGACTCTCCAAGTCTTTCTCGGGTTACTTCAGGAAACTCTGGGTTCCCTCGACTTGTGCCAGTGACCTCAGGTAGCTTCTCAGGGAGCCTCTGAGAATTCAGGGATACTGTGGTGTTGGGAGGGGCCTCTCGGGACACCACTGAGTTTGGTTCAATGGAAGAGGGCCTCTTCTCTAGTTGAGGCAGGAACCTCAGGGTTCCTCTCCATTTCTGACTCCGATCGCAGGGTCCCTGAAGAGTTGGGCCAGGAGGGTAAGGCCTCGTCTTGTGTGAAGGAATGCAACTTCACTTGCCTCTCGAGTTGTTCACGGGGTGACAGTCCACATTTGGAGCTGTGAGTGGAATCGGCGGGTTTCTCCAGACGATGCATGGGGATGTCAGTGTCCCTTCATGTTGTGCCTTCATCCACAGGGCTGCCTTCGAAATGTCTGGGCGTCAGGTTCTTATCTAGAGTGGACCGGGAATTCGGGATCTTTCAACATGTGGCACCAACCATGAGGCTACTTTTTGAATTTCCTCATGAGACCGGCCTCATCCTGAGGTTCGCGGGGAAAGTTGGGAACCCCTTGCAGACAAAGCATGGGAGTCGACCCTCCTGTTGCGATTAGGAGGGGTGAAGGGGCTCACAGGAAGTGGTGCCATGAACTTTGGTGTTTCCCTCGAGTGAGACCGGTATGTCAGGGAACTTTGGGGGTCGCATCAAGGGTGCCAAGTACCGTTTTGTACTTCAGGATGGAACGTGGGACTTCTCTTGATACGCTGTAGCGGCCAAGGGCCTCATCTTGCGATGACGGGGGAGTCACATGGTTTTTCTCGAGTTGCGGCGGGATTCTCGAGTTACGACGGGGATTTCAGGCTTCCTCTTGTGTTGGGCCAGGGAAGTCCAATCATCCATTCGAGTTGCGAGGGAGAGCTGGGGGTTGCGCTCGAGTCACTGCAGGGCAAAGGAGACCTCATCTAGGCTTGTGTCCAGGACCTAATGTTCCTCTCCAAGGGCCACAGGGATCTCAGGTTTGCATTCCAGCCTCACCCAGGGAGTCAGGCCTCGTGTCGAAGGGAAGCAAAGGACTCTGCTCTCCTTTCGAGTTGCGACGGGCACCTCTTGGAGCCCACTTTGTGGCCTAAAGGGAGTCAAGCCTCCTGTGAAGTTTGGAGAGAGGACTTGGGACTGCTCTCCAGGCCATGCAGGAAAAGATGGCCCTCATCTCGCGATGACGGAGGGGTCTTGTGTGTTTTCTCGAGCTGCGGCGCCAGTGTGGGGTTTCACACGAGGTACGACAGGGAGCTCAGGGAGCCTCTCATGTGGCGCCAGGGAAGTCAGGTCTCCATGTGCGTGGCGAGGGGGAGCGCGTTATTGCTCTCGAGCCATGGTAGGGGAATCTGACCTCAAGACGCGTTGAAGAAGGACTCTCGAGGTCTTTCTTTGGTTGCGGCAGGAAACCCTTATTTCCCTCGACGTTTGCCGGTGGCCTCAAGGAGCTTCTCAGAATGCCTATGAGAAGTCAGGGATACTGTGGAGATGGGAGTGGCCTCTCGGGACTCCACTGGGTTTGTTTTAATGGAAGAGGGCCTCATCTCGGGTTGAGGCAGGAACCTCAGGTTTCCTCTCCATTTCTGACTCAGATCGAAGCGTGCCTGCAGAGTTGGGGTTGGATACTCAGGCCTCGTCTTGTCTGAGGAAGGGAACTCCGCTTGCCTCTCTCGTTGTTTAAGGGGTGACAGGCCAGTTGTGGAGCTGTATGTGGATCCTGTGGGATTTTCCGGACGATGAACAGGGTTGCCAGTGCCCCCTCGTGTAGTGCCTTCATCCACAGGGTTGCCTTAGAAGAGGTGTCCGGGCATCGGGTTCTTATCAAGAGCAAGACCGAGAAATCGGGGTCTTTTGGCACGTGGCACCAACACGAGGCTACGTCTCGAATTTCTTCGTGAGACTGGCCTCATCCTGAGGTGCGCCATGAAGGTCGGGAACCCCTTCTAGACGAAGCAGGGGAATCGACCTTCCTGCCGTGATCAGGAGTGGAGAGGGGGCTCAAATGAAGTGGTGCCAGGAACTTCGGTGTTCCCTTGGAGTGAGACCGGTATATTGGGGAACTTTTGGGGTCGCATCAAGGGTGCCAAGTAGCATTTCGAACTTTATGACGAAACATGGGATTTCTCTTGAGACTCTGTAGTGGGCAAAGGCCTCATATTGTGATGAATGGGGAATCACGTGGTTTTTAAGAGTTGCGGCGGGATTCTCGAGTTACAACGGGAAATTCAGACTTCCTCTTGTGTTGGCCCAGTGAAGACCAATCTTCCATTCGAATTGCGAGGGAGAGATGGGTGTTGCTCTCGAGTCACTGTAGGGCAAAATAGACCTCATCTAGGCTTTTGTCCAGGACATAATGTTCCTCTCCAGGGGCAACAGGGATCTCGGGGTTGCATTCCAGACTCACCCGAGGTAAAGCCTCGTCTCGAGGGGAAACAAAGTACTCTGCTCTCCTCTCAAGTCGCGACAGGTATCTCTTGGAGCCCATTGAGTGGCCTAAAGGGAGTAAAGCCTCCTGTGAAGTTTGGAGAAAGGACCAGGGATTGCTCTCCAGGTCAGGCAGGAAAAGATGTCCCCAATCTCGCGATGACAGTGGCGTCTCGTGGGTTTTCCCGAGCTGTGACGCCAGTGTGGGGTTTCTCACGAGGTATGACGGGGAGCTCAGGGAGCCTCTCATGTGGCGCCAGGGAAGTCAGGTGTCCATGCGCATGGCGAGGGGGAGCGTGTCATTGCTCTCGAGTCATGGTAGGGGAATCCGGCCTCAAGACGCGTTGAAGACGGACTCTTGAGGTCTTTCTCGGGTTGCGGCAGGATACCCTGTGTTCCCTCGACTTGTGCCGGTGACCTCAGGGAGTTGCTCAGGGTGCCTCTGAGAAGACACTGATACTGTGGTGTTGGGAGGGGCCTCTCGGGACTCCACTGCGTTTGGTGCAATGGAAGATTGCCGGGAGTCAGCGAGAGACATTCCACTCGTGACAAATGTCATGAGGAAAGAGTCTCGGCATACGCAAAGGCGGGATCGAGCCTCCGGGAGTTCCCCCGTATATTCTTCAGCATCTACCCCCCAAATCCAAAGTCTGCCTTCTTTATTGCTTTGTTCTCTCACCTCTGACATTACTGGGGATGTCCCCCACCACCATCTCACACTCTCTGTCAAAGAGCTAACTTACAGCTCCAACTAATAATGTTCCTGGGCAATTAGTAGTGTTTAAATCCAAACCCCTCAGATGGTTTTCTAACTCGCCTGACAAGTTTACCCGGTCTCCTACAGCTATGCATACGATTTTGTACAGTCTCCCAGCCTCGAGACGCACGGGAAGTTTAAGATATTCAAATAGCTTAGAGCCTCTCAGAGAGTTAGAAACTGTCAGAATAAAACTAGTAAAAGATTTCATTGATGAACCAATGCTTTTTGCCAAGTTTCCACATCCCCTGAATTGTATCCTTGAATGTGTGCTAATTAATATAGTTGGTATGTAGAAAAAATAAGTAGTGGCCTTGATGTTGGTAACTTTAGACCCTTAAGGTAATAAATTCTTTTCTTTGTTGTAAACCCATTACACATCCTCCCTATAGGAATGCAATTTTATCTTCGAAAGATGGCGCCAAACCTTAAACAATTACTCTTAGAGAAAATAACTCTTATGGTTGATAAGTCTTTGTCAAGAGTCATAAAATGTTAATAGGTCTTCTGGCCAGAAGATGATGTAAATCATCTAAACCATTTTTATACGATAAATCTGCAGAAAAGAAACCCTGGTTTTTGATAAGGATTAAAGACTGCTGACTTTGCATCCCCTATTATCCTCTATGTGTAACTTAGGGTATTAAAACCTGTGTTGAAAATAAAGCTACGGGCCTTGCTCGCCAACGCTTGGTCTCCCCATGTCATTCTTCCCCTCAATTTTCAGATGAGTGTCCATCTGGAGCGCGGATATCCTCTGCGACCATTTATTTGCCTGGGCTTCGAAGACCCACTCGATAAGGTGTCTAAGGTGGGGCACCTTCCTCTATTCTAGAGGGCACTTGCAGCCTCCGTGGTCAGAGCTAACCTGGTGTCACGGGTTATATTGATTTTCCGCGTAAACCAAGCTACTCAGCTGCTTTTCTCCACTGAATTTTCCTACTGAGCTATCCTCATTCTATTACTCTTTATATCTTTGATGAATAAATAAATAAATACATAGGTCGCCTACTCCATCTTCCCTTCGAATACCCTGGATCAGCTGGGGCTGGACCTCTGCAGGTGGCGCCCGAGACAGGCATTTCGAAGGTAAATCCCCAACCCCATTCCCCCAGTGTTCAGTTTTGGGGACAGATAGGATCCCACTTAGGGGGCTGCAGATCCCCCTGTAGAACAGACAGGGCGAGAGGAGTGGGAAGTGTTGAAGAGTTAGAGAGAAAAAACGGTTTCTAAAAAGGCTGACAAAAAAGGCCTAATCTTTAGATAGCTAAAAGCAAAATCTTTTACTATCCTTAAGTTTCTGACATAGGCAACACTGAATCAAATGAAAGACAGCTCTTTATAGGAGTAATTTTACAGTTATTAAGTAAAAGAAGAATCAAGGTTAAAAAATCTTCCATTCAATCATTTTTTACATTTGTACAAGACCACTGCCCTTGGTTTCTACAACAAGGCACTGTTAACCTAGGTATCTTGAAAAAAACTAGGAAGACAGCCAAGAGCTTATTGTGCTCAGCAAGGTTTGGAAAAAATCCCTACTTACACCTTTCCTCTGTGGAATATGACTAGAGATGTTTTAGATCCAGCTCATGAATTTGAAAAGGTACCTGTTAAAGAGGAAAGTAAAGTTGGAAAAGTACCTGTTAAACAAAAAAGCAAATCTGAAAAGGTACCTGTTATAAAGAAAAGTGAAAATGAAGAGGCTATACCTAGCTATCGACAGCTAAATGAATGGCTAGCCGCTATGACTGCCAATGAGCATGTAAAAGATAGGGATGAAAAGAAAGATCAGCTCTCCCCTCAATTTGAAAAAGGTTTAGAGGAAACAGCAGCTCGATGCCATTCTGATGAGGATTTTTTTTTTTTAAGCTAAAGATGCTCCTAAAAGTTTAAGAAAACATCCCTAATCAGACCATCCGCTCCTAGGAGGTTGAGGGAAACATCCCCGATCAGACAGTTCGTAAGATTTAGTTACCAAACAGTTAAAGGATCTCCGGAACAGAAGAGGAAAACTTCGGGACGCTCCCATCCCCCTATGCCTCCTCCTCCATGTCGGGGTAAAGGGCCACCGCTAGGAGTTTCCCAGAGAAGGATTTTCTCTAGTCCCAAGGATGAACTTGATCCTCACCTTGAGGCTTCTTTTCTAGTCTCCTCTGCAGTTTAGCCAGGGTAAAGAGGTTACAAAATAAATAAAAATATTCTCTAAAATTAAAAAAAAAATTAAAAATGGATTTCTCTGCATCTAAGAATAGACAAATATTTATTGACTGTGGAATATGATTAGAAATGTCCTGGACCTCCGTCACGAGGCTGTTAAATAGACTATGGGGGAGGCTATAGAGGTGGATGGTGGTGAGTCTCCATTTACTGCACAGATCATATTTTCTGCCATTGAAAAAAAAAAAAAGGAGGGAGAAAGTGGTCTACCTCCCGAGGAAGGAGAGGGCTTACAGGACGCTGCGGCCGAGAGCCCTGGCGAGCTCCCTCCCCCTCTGCGCAAACCTTTAAAAAACTTATCCACCACTTTCTGATTTAAGGCGACTGCCACCGCCTTCGATTGTGCCTCCCAGGACCCAGGAGTTCCCCACTTTGCCCCCAAAGCCTCCCAAAGTGTTGCCTAAGACTGAGGAAGATAAAAAGTTTTTTAAACAAAGGAGCTTTTAGTACACAATATGCAGAGCGTGCTCCTTGGAGAAAACTCCCTCAGGGGGGTCTCACCCAGGCTAGGAGAAAAGCGAAAAGGCAAGGAGATTTAATAACAATATTAACCCCTGATGTGCCGCTTACTCCAATTCCAACCGGAGTGGCTGGCCCCCTATCTGAGGACATTGTAAGATTTGTCCTGGGGCGTAGCTTGCTTTCTTTAAAAAAAAAATTAAATAAAAAAAAAGAAAGAAAAGAAATTTCGCTGGTGCATGGTGTAGTAGATTCTGATGATATTGAGAAATTAAAGTCTTGATCTCACTGCCTATCAAAACTGTACAAATTAATAAAGGTCAAAGAGTAACACAGCTTTTACTTTTACCTTAATATCAGACAAGGAAAAACTTGACTTCTCAAGCTAAGAGCCACAAAACATTTGGATCTAGTGATCTAGCCTTTTGGGTGCAGGAAATTACAGTTCCAAGGCCTTTAAAAGATCTTTTAATTCAAGAGAATAAAACGCCAGGGCTATTAGACACAGGAACAGACGTCTCTTAACATTGCTGGGAAAGACTGGCCCAGCTCCTGGCCAACACATAATACTGAAAATGAGTTGGTGGGATTAGAGAAAGTGGTATGTGGGGTGGAGATGCTGTACAGGTGGTACATTTAACAATACTTTATATATTGTTATAAATACATAATATAAATGTATTTCCTAATTACAGTTTGCCTAATTAGGTATGGGTATAAATAAAATATAATAAAGGTATACCTAATTCTATTTATAGATCTATACTTAATTAATTTGTATATAAATTAATATGTATACTATATACACACACACACATATATATACTGTATAATTAAATATATATGGCAGTAATATAATGTGTGTGTGGCTGATATTAATTGGTATGGATTGATGTGCTGTGATGATATATGTTCTATATACTGTATAATTATAAATGTGTGACATGTATTATTACAGTATATTGGTTTGTGTTGGTTGGTATTAGCTGCGTATGTGTTGTATTGCTGTAATATATATTAATTAATATATTAATTATAAAGATTAATTCAAGTATATTGATTTATATATATTATATGTCAATAACTTTATACTTGTTGCCATATATAAATACATATATAAATGCATTTTGCATTTAGGTATATCTGTATACCTGTATACCAAAATGAGATAAGGAGGTTATACATTTATTACTTTAATTTATACAGAGACCTAAACTAAACATTAGACCTAAATTAACATATCCATAGGGAAACAGCTAGACAAATAGTGAAGTTATGTTCCAATTGTAATTAATCACTTAAACGTAAACACACAGGGGCAGACTACAATGATGAGACACTAGATGCCTGAATTACAGGCTACGACTCGGCCCCTGGTCAAGTAAAAAGGCCTCCTTACGGGAGAGTGAAAAAGGCCAGATGTGTTGCTAACTTGTGGGAGAGGGTATGCTTGTATATTTCTACAGAATGCAGATTCTCCGGTTTGGAACTCAGACAAATTCGTCATGTCACATTCCCCAAAGACCAGGTTCGCGGCGCGCGCACTCGCTCGCTCCCCCTCCCCCAGCCAGCTCTCGCCTCCGTGCCACCAGCAGCGCCTCGCACCCACCTCGCTGCACCCCGTGACCTAGAGCAAAGAAGTCTGTGCAGCGAGTGAGGGCCAGAGAGGAAAGCACGCCCGCGGAGTGCCGTCCAGACCAGCGTGGCCCCACCGGCGAGAGGGGACCGCCCTGAGCCCAAGCGGTGGCGGCTAGCCCTAAACCACGAACCCTGCCCCTCCGCCCACCATAGGCGCCTTGGCCCACAGCCTGCCGCTCGCGTTCTGACTCCTGATGCTGGGGACACTGCTCCCCCGGGCTGACGCCTACAGCTGCTCCCTGGTTCATCTTGTTTAAACCCTCAATATAATGTTTGCTCCTTTGTAATGCTACAACATCCACCTTATCTTATGATGTAACCACTTATTGAATTATGGTCTTGCTGTATTACAACAACTACAGGATTTAATGCAAACACGACGGTTTGTGGGCTTACTTATCTTGGGAACAGCAGCTTTGATAAGTGCAATCACTTCTGTTACTGTGGCAGCAATATCATTGACTCAACAAGTACATACTGCTCAATATGTTGATTCTATGTCCAAAAATGTTTCTTTAACATTGGCAACACAGGAAGCTATAGAGAGAAAATTAGAAATGAGGGTAGACGCCCTAGAGGAAGCAGTAATACATATTGGGACTGAATTGCAGGCTTTAAAGGTGAAAATGGCATTGTCTTGTCATGCTGACTATCGGTGGATATGTGGAACACCCCTGAAAGTAAATGAGACAGATTTTGAATGGGAAAAGATTAAAAACCATATTTCAGGTATCTGGAACAGCTCTGACATTGGTTGAGACGTAGGGAAACTTCACTATCAAATAGCAACCATGGAGCACTCCCGATTAGATTTTACTGCTGCTGGAACAGCAAATGATTTCTTCCATACTTTCCCTAACTACATCTCAGGAAAGAATATTCTGTCTAATGTCTTTAGCTATGCTGCGGTGGCTGCTTTAATTCTGCTTCTCATAATCATTCTTCCTTGTATTGTCAGGATTCTTCGGCAGAGTATTCAGAGGCTCGCGACTGAGCTACATCTGGCTGTTTTAAGAAATACAAAACGGGGAGATGCCGGGAGCCGGCGAGAGACATTCCACTCGTGACAAAGGTCATGAGGAAGGAGGCTGGGCATACACAAAGGCGGGATCGAGCCTCGGGAGTCCTCCCGGATATTCTTGAGCATCTACCCCCCAAAACCAGAGTCTGCCTACTTTATTGCTTTGTGCTCTCCCCTCTGACTTTACTGGGGGCTGTCCCCCACCACCATCTCACTCTCTCTGTCAAAGAGCTAACTTACAGCTCCAATTAATAAAGTTCCTGGGCAATTAGGAGTGTTTAAATCCAAACACGTCAGATGGCTCTCTAACTCGCCTGACAAGTTTACCCAGTCTCCTACAGCAATGCATACAATTGTTTACAGTCTCCGAGCCTCGAGAGGCACGGGAAGCTTAAGATATTCAAATAGCTTAGAGCCTCTCAGAGAGTTAGAAACTGTCAGAATAAAACTAGTAAAAGATTTCATTGATGAACCAATGCTTGTTGCCAAGTTTCCACATCCCCTGAATTGTATCCTTGAATGTGTATTAATTAATATAGTTGGTATGTAGAAGAAATAAGTAGTGGCCTTGGTGTTACTAACTTTAGACCCTTAAGGTAATAAATTATTTCCTTTGTTGTAAGCCCATTACACATCTGCCCTATAGGAATGCAATTTTATCTTCGAAAGATGGGGCCAAACCTTAAAATAATTACTCTTAGAGAAAATAAGTCTTACGGTTGATAAGTCTTTGTCAAGAGTCATAAAATGTTAATAGGTCTTCTGGCTAGAAGATGATGTAAATCACCTAAACCATTTGTATACGATACATTTGCAGGACAGAAACTCTGGTTTTTGATAAGGATCAAAGGCTGCTGTCTTTGCATCCCCATTATCCTCTATGTGTAACTTAGGGTATAAAAACCCCTGTTGAAAATAAAGCTACGGGCCTTGATTGCCAACGCTTAGTCTCCTAATGTCATTCTTCCCCTCAATTTTCAGATGAGTGTCCATCTGGAGCGCGGATATCCTCTGCGACCATTTATTTGCCTGGGCTTCGAAGACCACTTGAGAAGGTGTCTAAGGTGGGGCACTTTTCGCTATTCGAGAGGGAGCCTGCGGCCTCCGTGGTCAGAGCTAACCTGGTGTCACGGGTTATACTGATTTTCCGCATAAACTAAGCTACTCAGCTTCTTTTCTCCACTAAATTTTCCTACTGAGCTATCCTCATTCTATTACTCTTTATATCTTTGATAAATAAATCAATAGGTCGCCTACTCTGTCTCCCCTTCAAAAACCCTGGACCAGCCGAGGCTGGACCTTGTCAGAAGAGGGCCTCATCTCGATTTGAAGCAGGAACCTCAGGGTTGCTCTCCATTTCTGACTCTGAACACAGAGTCCCTACAGAGTTAGGACAGGAGAGTCAGGCCTCGTCTTGTGTGGAGGAATGGAACTCCGCTGGACTCTCGAGTTGTTCACCGGATAACAGGCCACTTGTCGAGCTGTGTGTGGAACCCGCGGTTTTATCTGGACGATGCATGGGGGTGTCAGTTCCCCTTTGTTTTTTGCCTTCATACACAGGGTTGCCTTCGAAGAGGTATCCAGCCTTCAGGTTCTTATCAAGAGCAGACCAGGAAATCAGGGTCTTTCGGCATGTGGCACCACCCACAAGCCTACGTCTCGAATTTCTTCTTGAGACGGACCTCAACCTGAGGTGCACCAGGAAAGTCGGTAACCCTTTCAGACAAAGCAAGTGAATCGACCCTCTTGTCCCGATCAGGAGGGGAGAAGGGGCTCAGATGAAGTGGTGCCGGGAACCTCGATGTTCCCCTCGAGTAAAACTGGGATATCGGGGAACTTTTGGGGTCGCATCAAAGGTGCTAAGTACCGTTTCAAACTTCAAGACGGAACGTGAGATTTCTCTTGAGACGCTGTAGCTGGCAAGGGCCTCATCTTGTGGTGACGGGTTAACCACGTCGTTTTTCTCGAGTTGTGGCGGGATTCTCGAGATAGGTCAGGAAATTCAGGCTTCCTCTTGTGTTGGCCCAGGGAAGTCCAGTCTTCCATTCGAGTTGGGAGGGAGAGCTAGGGATTGCGCTTGAGTCACTGCAGGGCAAAAGAGACCTTATCCAGGCTTGTGTCCAGGACATAATGTTCGTCTCCAGGGGGGACAGGGATCTCGGGGTTGCTTTCCTGATGCACCCGGGGAGTCAGTCCTTGTCTCGAGGGGAAGCAAAGGACTCGGCTCTCCTCTCGAGTTGCGACGGGTATCTCTTGGAGCCCACTGAGTGGCCTAAAGGGAGTCAAGCCTCCTGTGGAGTTTGGAGAGAGGACTCGGGATTGCTCTCCAGGCCATGCAGGAAAAGAAGGCCATCATCTCGCGATGAAGGGGGCGTCTCGTGGGTTTTCTCGAGCTGCAGTGCCAGTGTGGGGTTTCTCATGAGGTACTACGGGGAGCTCAAGGAGCCTCTCATGTGGCGCTTGGGAAGTCAGGTCTCCATGTGCATTGTGAGGGGGAGCGCTTCATTGCTCTAGAGTCATGGTAGGTGTATCGGGCCTCAAGAACCGTTAAAGAAGGACTTTCAAGGTGTTTCTTGGGTCACGGCAGTAAACCCTGGGTTCCCTCGACTAGTGCCGGTGGCCTCAGGGAGCTTCTCAGTGTGCCTCTGAGAAGTCAGGGATACCCTGGAGTTGGGAGGGCCCTCTCGGGACTCCACTGGGTTTGGTGCAATAGAAGAGGGCCTCATCTCGAGTGGAGGCAGGAACCTCAGGATTCGTCTCCATTTCTGACTCTGATCGCAGGGTCCCTGCAGAGTTGGGACAGGAGAGTCATGCCTCGTCTTGTAAGGAGGAATGGAACTACGCTTGCCTCTCGAGTTATTCACGCGGTGACAGGCAACTTGTCGAACTGTGTTTGGAATCTGCGGGTTTTTCCAGACGATGCACGAGGGTGTCAGTGCCCCTTCGTGTTGTGCCTTCTTCCACAGGGTTGCCTTTGAAGAGGTGTCCGGGCATCGGGTTCTTATCAAGAGTGGACCGGGGAATCGGGGTCTTTCAGCATGTGTTACCACCCATGAAGCTACGTCTCAAATATTCTCGTTAGACCGGCCTCATCCTGAGGTGCGCCGGGAAGGTTGGGAACCCCTTCCAGACAAAGCACGGGAGTCGACCCTCCAGTCGCAATCAGGAGGGGAGAAGTGGCTCAGATGAAGTCGTACCGGGAACCTCGGTGTTACCCTCGAGAGAGACCAGGGTGTCGGGGAACTTTTGGAATCGCATCAAGGGTGCCGAGTTTTCACACTTGAAGTGTGAAAACACTTCAAGAAGAAACGTGGTACTTCTCTTTAGACGCTGTAGCGGGCAAGGGCCTCATCTTGCGATGACAGGGTAACCATGTGGTTTTTCTCGAGTTTCGGCGGGATTCTCGAGTTACGATGGGGAATTCAGGCTTCCTCTTGTGTTGGCCCAGGGAAGTCCAATCTTCCATTCGAGTTGCGAGAGAGAGCTAGGGATTGCTCTCGAGTCACTTCAGGGCAAAAGAGACCTCATCTAAGCTTGTGTCCAGGACCTAATATTCCTCTCCAGGGGCGACAGAAATCTCGGGGTTGCATTTTAGACGCACCCGAGGAGTCAGGCCTCATCTCGAGAGGAAGGAAAGGACTCTGCTCTGCTCTCGAGTCCCGACGGGTATTTCTTGGAGACCACTGAGTGGCCTAAAGGGAGTCAAGCCTCCTGTGGATTTTTTTTTAATTTTATTTTATTTTTAAACTGTTACATAATTGTATTAGTTTTTCCAAATATCAAAATGAATCCGCCTCAGGTATACATGTGCTCCCCATCCTGAACCCTCCTCCCTCCTCCCCCCCATAGCATCCCTCTGGGTCGTCCCAGTGCACTAGCCCCAAGCATCCAGTATCATGCATCAAACCTGGACTGGCAACTCTTTTCATACATGATATTTTACATGTTTCAATGCCCTTCTCCCATATCTTCCCACCTTCTCCCTCTCCCACAGAGTCCATAAGACTCTTCTATACATCAGTGTCTCTTTTGCTGTCTCGTACTCAGGGTTATTGTTACCGTCTTTCAAACTTCCATATATATGCGTTAGTATACTGTACTGGTGTTTTTCTTTCTGGCTTACTTCACTCTGTATAATAGGCTCCAGTTTCATCCACCTCATTAGAACTGATTCATTCTATTCTTTTTAATGGCGGAGTAATACTCCATTGTGTATATGTACCACAGCTTTCTTATCCATTCATCTGCTGATGGACATCTAGGTTGCTTCCATGTCCTGGCTATTAGAAACAGTGCTGCGATGAACATTGGGGTACACGTGTCTCTTTCCCTTCTGGTTTCCTCAGTGTGTATGCCCAGCAGTGGGATTGCTGGATCATAAGGCAGTTCTATTTCCAGTTGTTTAAGGAATCTCCACACTGTTCTCCATAGTGGCTGTACTAGTTTGCATTCCCACCAACAGTGTAAGAGGGTTCCCTTTTCTCCACACCCTCTCCAGCATTTATTATTTGTAGACTTTTGGATTGCAGCCATTCTGACTGGCGTGAAATGGTACCTCATAGTGGTTTTGATTTGCATTTCTATGATAATGAGTGATTTTGAGCATCTTTTCATGTGTTTGTTAGCCATCTGTATGTCTTCTTTGGAGAAACGTCTATTTAGTTCTTTGGCCCATTTTTTGATTGGGTCATTTATTTTTCTGGAGTTGAGCTGTAGGTGTTGCTTGTATATTTTTGAGATTAGTTGTTTGTCAGTTGCTTCATTTCCTATTATTTTCTCTCATTCTGAAGGCTGTCTTTTCACCTTGCTAATAGTTTGCTTTGATGTGCAGAAGCTTTTAAGGTTAATTAGGTCCCATTTGTTTATTTTTGTTTTTATTTCCAATATTCTGGGAGGTGGGTCATAGAGGATCCTGCTGTGATGTATTTCAGAGAGTGTTTTGCCTATGTTCTCCTCTAGGAGTTTTATAGTTTCTGGTCTTACGTTTAGATCTTTAATCCATTTTGAGTTTATTTTTGTGTATTGTGTTAGAAAGTGTTCTAGTTTCATTCTTTTACAAGTGGTTGACCAGATTTCCCAGCACCACTTGTTAAAGAGATTGTCTTTAATCCATTGTATATTTTTGCCTCCTTTGTCAAAGATAAGGTGTCCATATGTGTGTGGATTTATCTCTGGGCTTTCTATTTTGTTCCACTAATCTATATTTCTGTCTTTGTGCCAGTACCATACTGTCTTGATAACTGTGGCTTTGTAGCGGAGCCTGAAATCAGGTAGGTTGATTCCTCCAGTTCCATTCTTCTTTCTCAAGATCGCTTTGGCTATTCGAGGTTTTTTGTATTTCCATACAAATTGTGAAATTATTTGTTCTAGCTCTGTGAAGAATACTGTTGGTAGCTTGATAGGGATTGCATTGAATCTATAAATTGCCTTGGGTCGTATACTCATTTTCACTATATTGATTCTTCCAATCCATGAACATGGTATATTTCTCCATCTATTAGTGTCCTCTTTGATTTCTTTCACCAGTGTTTTATAGTTTTCTATGTATAGGTCTTTAGTTTCTTTAGGTAGGTATATTCCTAAGTATTTTATTCTTTCCATTTCAATGGTGAATGAAATTGTTTCCTTAATTTCACTTTCTGTTTTCTCATTATTAGTGTATAGGAATTCAAGGGATTTCTGTGTGTTGATTTTATATCCTGCAACTTTACTATAGTCATTGACTAGTTCTAGTAATTTTCTGGTGGAGTCTTTAGGGTTTTCTATGTAGAGGATCATGTCATCTGCAAACAGTGAGAGTTTTACTTCTTCTTTTCCAATTTGGATTCCTTTTGTTTCTTTTTCTGCTCTGATTGCTGTGGCCAAAACTTCCAAAGTTATGTTGAATAGTAATGGTGAAAGTGGGCACCCTTGTCTTGTTCCTGACTTTAGAGGAAATGCTTCCAATTTTTCACCATTGAGGATAATGTTTGCTGTGGGTTTGTCATATATAGCTTTTATTATGTTGAGGTATGTTCCTTCTATTCCTGCTTTCTGGAGAGTTTTTATCATAAATGGATGTTGAATTTTGTCAAAGGCTTTCTCTGCATCTATTGAGAAAATCATATGGTTTTTATTTTTCAATTTGTTAAAGTGGTGTATTACATTGATTGATTTGTGGATATTGAAGAATCCTTGCATCCCTGGGATAAAGCCCACTTGGTCATGGTGTATGATCTTTTTAATGTGTTGTTGGATTCTGATTGCTAGAATTTTGTTAAGGATTTTTGCATCTATGTTCATCAGTGATATTGGCCTGTAGTTTTCTTTTTTTGTGGGATCTTTGTCAGGTTTTGGTATTAGGCTGATGGTGGCCTCATAGAATGAGTTTGGAAGTTTACCTTCCTCTGCAATTTTCTGGAAGAGTTTGAGCAGGATAGGTGTTAGCTCTTCTCTAAATTTTTCGTAGAATTCAGCTGTGAAGCCGTCTGGACGTGGGCTTTTGTTGGCTGGAAGATTTTTGATTACAGTTTCAATTTCCGTGCTTGTGATGGGTCTGTTAAGATTTTCTATTTCTTCCCTGGTCCAGTTTTGGAAAGTTGTACTTTTCTAAGAATTTGTCCATTTCTTCCACGTTGTCCATTTTATTGGCATATAGTTGTTGATAGTAGTCTCTTATGATCCTTTGTATTTCTGTGTTTTCTGTTGTGATCTCTCCATTTTCATTTCTAATTGTATTGATTTGATTTTTCTCCCTTTGTTTCTTGATGAGTCTGGCTAATGGTTTGTCAATTTTATTTATCGTTTCAAAGAACCAGCTTTTGGTTTTGTTGATTTTTGCTATGGTCTCTTTTGTTTCTTTTGCATTTATTTCTGCTCTAATTTTTAAGATTTCTTTCCTTCTACTAACCCTGGGGTTCTTCATTTCTTCCTTTTCTAGTTGCTTTAGGTGTAGAGTTAGGTTACTTATTTGACTTTTTTCTTGTTTCTTGAGGTGTGCCTGTATTGCTATGAACTTTCCCCTTAGGACTGCTTTTACCGTGTCCCACAAGTTTTGGGTTGTTGTGTTTTCATTTTCATCCGTTTCTATGCAAATTTTTATTTCTTTTTTGATTTCTTCTGTGATTTGTTGGTTATTCAGCAGCGTGTTGTTTAGCCTCCATATGTTGGAATTTTTAATAGTTTTTCTCCTGTAATTGAGATCTAATCTTACTGCATTGTGGTCAGAAAAGATGCTTGGAATGATTTCTATTTTTTTGAATTTACCAAGGCTAGCTTTATGGCCCAGGATGTGATCTATCCTGGAGAAGGTTCCATGTGCACTTTAGAAAAAGTTGAAATTCATTGTTTTGGGATGAAATGTCCTATAGATATCAATTAGGTCTAACTGGTCTATTGTATCATTTAAAGTTTGTGTTTCCTTGTTAAATTTCTGTTTAGTTGATCTATCCATAGGTGTGAGTGGGGTATTAAAATCTCCAACTATTATTGTGTTAGTGTTAATTTCTCCTTTCATACTTGTTAGCATTTGTCTTACATACTGTGGTGCTCCCACGTTGGGTGCATATATATTTATAATTGTTATATCGTCTTCTTGGATTGATCCTTTGATCATTATGTAGTGACCTTCTTTGTCTCTTTTCACAGCCTTTGTTTTAAAGTCTATTTTTTCTGATATGAGTATCGCTACTCCTGCTTTCTTTTGGTCCCTATTTGCATGGAAAATCTTTTTCCAGCCCTTCACTTTCAGTCTGTATGTATCCCCTGTTTTGAGGTGGGTCTCTTGTAGACAACATATGTAGGGGTCTTGTTTTTGTATCCATTCAGCCAGTCTTTGTCTTTTGGTTGGAGCATTCAACCCATTTACGTTTAAGGTAATTACTGATAAGTATGATCCCATTGCCATTTACTTTATTTTTGGGGTTCGAATTTATACACCGTTTTTGTGTTTCCTGTTTAGTATTTGTTGGAGAGCTGGTTTGGTGGTGCAGAATTCTCTCAGCTTTTGCTTGTCTGAAAAGCTTTTGATTTCTCATTCGTACTTGAATGAGATCCTTGCTGGGTACAATAATCTGGGCTGTAGGTTATTTTCTTTCATCATTTTAAGTATGTCTTGCCATTCCCTCCTTGCTTGAAGAGTTTCTATTGAAAGATCAGCTGTTATCCTTATGGCAATTCCCTTGTGTGTTATTTGTTGTTTTTCCCTTGCTGCTTTTCATATTTGTTCTTTGTGTTTGATTTTTGTTAATGTGATTAATATGTGTCTTGGGGGGTTTCGCCTTGGCTTTATCCTGTTTGGGACTCTCTGGGTTTCTTGGACTTGAGTGAGTATTTCCTTCCCCATTTTAGGGAAGTTTTCAACTATTATCTCCTCAAGTATTTTCTCACGGTCTTTCTTTTTGTCTTCTTCTTCTGGGACCCCTATGATTCGAATGTTGTAGCGTTTAATATTGTCCTGGAGGTCTCTGAGATTGTGCTCATTTCTTTTAATTCGTTTTTCATTTATCCTCTCTGATTCATTTATTTCTACCATTCTATCTTCGAATTCACTAATCCTATCTTCTGCCTCTGTTATTCTACTATTTGTTGCCTCCAGAGTGTTTTTAATTTCATTTATTGCATTATTCGGTATATATTGACTCTTTTTTTTCCTTCTAGGTCCTTGTTAAACCTTTCTTGCATCTTCTCAATCCTTGTCTCCAGACTATTTATCTGTGATTCCATTTTAATTTCAAGATTTTAGATCCATTTCACTATCCTTACTCGGAATTCTTTATCAGGTAGATTCCCTATCTCTTCCTCTTTTGTTTGGTTTGGTGGGCATTTATCCTGTTCCTTTATCTGCTGGGTATTCCTCTGTCTCATCTTGTTTAAATTGCTGAGTTTGGGGTGTCCTTTCTGTATTCTGGCAGTTTGTGGAGTTCTTTACTGTGGCATTTCCTCACTGTGTGTGGGTTTGTACAGGTGTCTTGTCAAGATTTCCTGGTTAGGGAAGCTTGTGTCCGTGTTCTGGTGGGTGGAGCTGTATTTCTTCTCTCTGGAGTGCAATGAAGTGTCCAGTAATGAGTTATGAGATGTCTGTGGTTTTGGGGTGACTTTGGGCAGCCTGTATCTTGAAGCTCAAGGCTGTGTTCCTTTGTTGCTGGAGAATTTGCTTGGTATGTCTTGCCCTGGAACTTGTTGACCCTTGTGTGGTGCTTGATTTCAGTGTCGGTATGGAGGCATTTGATGAGCTCCTGTCAATTAATGTTCCTTGGAGTCAGGAGTTCCCTGGAGTCAGGGTTTGGACTTAAGCCTCCTGCTTCCAGTTATCTGTCTTACTTTTACAGTAGTTTCAAAACTTCTCCTTCTATACAGCACCATTGATAAAACATCTACGTTAAAGAAGAAAAGTTTCTCTACTGTGAGGGCCACTCAGAATGGTTCACAGCGTTACATGGAGAAGAGAAGAGGGAGGAGGGAGTTAGAGGTGACCCAAATGAGATCAGGTGGAATCAATAGTGGAGAGAGTGGGCTGGCCAGTAGTCACTTCCTTATGTGCACTCCACAACTGGACCGCTCAGAGATGTTCACAGAGTTATACAGAGACGAGAAGAAGGAGGAAGGAGACAGAGGTGGCCAGAAGGATAAAAGGGGGGAATGAAAAGGAGGGAGACAGATCCAGCCAGTAATCAGTTCCCTAAGTGTTCTCCACCGTCTGGAATACACAGAAATTCACAGAGTTGGGTAGAGTAGAGAGGAGTTAGGGAGGAGACACAGGCGACCCGGTTGAGAAAAAGGAGAGTCCAAAGGGAGAGAGAGCAGTCAAGCCAGTAATCTCGCTCCCTAGTGAAAAATGGGTACTGAAGATTGGGTTCTTAAAGGTACAAAATTGGTAACAAATACATAAAAGCAAAAATTAAAAATCTAGAGTAGAGTTTGGAATTTCAAAAATATGATGTTAAAGAAAAGAAGAAGGAAAAGAAAGAGAGAAAAAACGAACAAAGAAAAACAAACAAGGTCGCAAAAATTATCAAGAAAATACAGGTACAAAATTGATAACTAATATCAAAAAGCAAAAATTAAAAATCTAGAGTAGAGTTTGGAATTTCAAAAATACAATGTTAAAAAAAAGGAAGAAGAAAACTAAAGAGAAAACAAACAAACAAAAACAAGCAATGTCGCAAAAATTATAAAGAAACTACAGGTACAAAATTGATATCAAATACCAAAAAGCATAAATTAGAAATCTAGAGTAGAGTTTGGAATTTCAAAAATACAATGTTAAAAGAAGAAAAAAAAAAACAAAACAAAAAAACAAGGTCAAAAAATTATTATATATATATATATATATATATATATATATATATATGAAGTTTGCTGAAGAAGAAAAAAAGAGGGTCTTTTTTTTTGCAAAGTAATAGGTTATAAAAGTGAAAATTAAAGGAACAATAGAGGACTTAAAATTTAAAAAATTTAAAAAAAGAAAGAATGATCATAAAAATATATCTAGGACTTTCTCTGGTTTTGTTGTGAGTATCGTGGGTTCGGTTCATTTTTGGCTAGTTCCTTGGTCCGACTTATATTTCTCAAGATCTATAGGCACCTTCCTATGTAGTCCTAGTAACCACAGGGTTTTAATCTATTGCCTGTAGCTTCCAAGGCGATTCCCTCTGTTATAGCTTCTTTTGTTTGCTGGTCTCTTCAGTGTCTGGTTTACGCCCTGACACAAAGGGGACGGTGGAGGACACTTTTTTTTTTAGGCTCACTTGTTCAGTTGCACTGTGGGGAGGGAGGGAGGGATGCTGCAAACAAATAACACTGGCGTGCGGTCACAGTGCCTCAGCCACACTGGGTCTGCCCCCGCTCACGGCGCGTGTAGCCTCCCTGCCCACACTGCTCTGGCTCTAGGTTGTTCCACCGGGAACAATCCGAGGCTGGCCCTGGGCTGCATGCACCTCCCAGGTCCAAGCCACTCAGGTTCAGGCACTCGGGTAGTCCTCAGAGGCACAGGCTCGGTTGGGCCTGCGTTTTGTGCTCTTCCCAGGTCCGAGCAGCTCAGGTGATGAGATGTTTGGCGAGCGCCAATGTTGTGACTTATCGCCTCCCCGCCACTCGGTTATCTGGGTGTAAAACAGGCGCACCTTCTCAGGCAGATGTTGACCGTCCAGATCCCCAAGAAGTTTTAGTTAGCAAAGAAGCCTGCTTACAGTTTTATAGATAATGTCTCTCTGGGGCTGCGATTGCCCCCTTCCGGCTCTGGCTGCCTGTCACCGGAGGGGGAAGGTCTGCAGCCGGCTATCTCTGTTCAGTCCTTTGTTCCGTGCGCGGGCCTGGCGGTGTCTTAGGTTAGGGCTGGCTTTTTGCGTGGTAGATATCCCAGAGTCTGGTTTGCTAGCCCAAGTTATTTCGTTCAGATAGCGCTCAGGGTATTCAGGCCAGATTCTTACTCTAAGCGATGCAGCCCGCGCCGCGCCTACCTGCCCAGCCCCTGCTTGCTAATGGTGTGAGCAGGCGTCTGCACTGCTTCGTGGCTGGCGGAGTTACCGTAGGGCTTGCAATCTGCGAGTTTTAATTGTTTATTTATTTTTATCCCCCTTATTTTGCCCTTTGTGCTTCCAAAGCTTGGCAAAGATTTGGCAGTGAAAAGCTTTCCTGGTGTTTGGAAACTTTTCTCTTCTTAAGACTATCTTCCCGGGACGGAAATCCCTCCCTCCCTCTTTTGTCTCTTTTTTTGTCTTTTATACTTTTTCCTACCTACTTTCCAAGAGTTGGGTTGCTTTTCTGGGTGCCTGATGTCCTCTGGCAGCATTCATAAGTTGTATTGTGGAATTTACTCGACGTTTAAATGCTCTTTTGATGAAATTGTTTTGGGGGGAAAAGAGTTCTCCCCGTCCTACTCCTCAGCAATCTTGGCTCCTCTCTTGTGGAGTTTGGAGAGAGCACGCGGGATTGCTCTCCAGGCCATGCAGGAAAAGAAGGCCCTCATCTCGCGATGTCGGGGGAGTCTCGTGGTTTTTCTGGAGCTGCGGTGCCAGTGTGGGGTTTCTCACAAGGTACGACCAGGAGCTCAGGGAGCCTCTCGTGTGGTGTCAGGGAAGTCAAGTCTCCATACGAGTGGCGAGGGGGCGCACGTCATTGCTCTCGAGTCATGGTAGTGGAATCAGGGCTCAACGCAATGAAAAAGGACGCTCGAGGTCTTTCTCGGGTTGCGGCAGGAAACCCTGTGTTCCCTCGACTTGTGCCTGTGACCTCAGGTAGCTTCTCAGGGTGCCTCTGAGAAGTCAGGGATACTATGGAGCTGGGAGAGGCCTCTCGGGACTCCACTGGGTTTGCTGCAATGGAAGAGGGCCTAATCTCGAGATCAGGAAGGAACCTCAGGGTTCCTCTCCATTTCTGACTCAGATCGCAGGGTCCCTGCAGAGTTGGGACAGGAGAGTCAGGCCTCGTCTTGTGTGGAGGAATGGAACTCCGCTTGCCTCTCGAGTTGTTCAAGGAGTGACAGGCCACTTGTCGAGCTGTGTGTGGAACCTGCGGTTTTTTCCAGACAATGCACAGCGGTGTCAGTGCCCCTTCGTGATGTGCTTTCATCCACAGGGTTGCCTTTGAAGTGGTGTGCGGGCATCGGGTTCTTATCAAGAGCGGACCGGGAAATCGGGGTCTTTTGGAATGCGGCACCACACACGAGGCTACGTCTCGAATTTCCTCATGAGACGGGCCTCATGCTGAGGTGTCCCTGGAAGGTCGGGAAAGCCTTCCAGACAAAGCAGGTTAATCGACCCTACTGTCGTGATCAGAAGGGGAGAAGGGGCTCAGATGAAGTGGTGCCGGGAACCTCGGTGTTCCCCTCGAGTGAGACCGGTATGTCAGGGAACTTTTGGGGTCTCATGAAGCTTGCCAAATACTGTTTCAAACTTCAAGACGAAACGTGGGACTTCTCTTGAGACGCTGTGGTGGGCAAGGGCCTCATCTTGTGATGAAGGGGAAACCACGTGGTTTTTCTCGAGTTGCGATGGGATTGTTGACTTACGGCGGGGAATTCAGGCTTCCTCTTGTGTTGGCCCAGGGAAGTCCATTCTTCCATTCGAGTTGCCAGGGAGAGCTGGGTGGGAATTGCTCTCGAGTCACGGCAGGTCAAAATAGACCTCATCTAGGCTTGTGTCCAGGACCTAATGTTCCTCTCCAGGGGCGATAGGAATCACGGGGACGCATTCCAGACTCACCCAGTGAGTCAGGCCTCAGCTCGAGGGGAAGCAAAGGATTCTGATATCCTCCTGGGTCTCGATAGGTATCTCTTGGAGCCCACTGAGTGGCCTCCAGGGAGTCAAGCCTCCTGTGGAGTTTGGAGAGAGGACTCCGGATTGCTCTCCAGGGTATGCAATAAAAGAAAGCCCACATCTCGCGATGATGTGGACGTCTCGTGGGTTTAATCCAGCTGGGGCGCCACGTTGTGTTTCTCACGAGGTACGATGGAGAGCTCAGGGGGCCTTTCCTGCAGCACCAGGGAAGTCAGGTCTCAATGCCCGTGGTGAGGGGGAGCGGGTAATTGCTCTCGAGTCATGTTAGGGGAATCCGGCCTCAAGACGCGTTGAAGAGGATCTTTCGAGGTCTTTCTGGGGTTGTGGCAGGAAACGCTGGGTTCCCTCGACTTCTGCCGGTGACCTCAGAGAGCTACTCAGGTTGCCTCTGAGAAGTCAGGGATACTGTGGAGTTGGGAGGGGCCTCTCGGGACTCCACTGGGTTTGGTGCAATGGAAGAGGGCCTCATTTAGAGTTGATGCAGGAACCTTACTGTTTCTCTCCATTTCAGACACCGATTGCAGCGTCCCTGCTGAGTTGGGACAGGAGACTCAGGGCTCGTGCTGTGTGGAGGAATGGATCTCTGCTTGCCTCCCAAGTTGTTCACGAGGTGACAGGCCACTTGTCGAGCTGTATGTGGAACCTGTGGGTTTTTCCAGATGATGCACGGGGTTGTCAATGCCCCTTCGTGTTGTGACTTCATCCACAGGGTTGCCTTCGAAGAGGTGTCCGGGCATGGGTTCTTATGAAGAGAGGACCAGAGAATCGGGGTCTTTTGGCATGTGGCACCACACACGAGGCTACGTCTCAAATTTCCTCGTGAGACAGGCCTCATCCTGAGGCGCGCAGGAAAGTCCGGGAACCCTTTCCAGACAAAGCACCGTTTTGCACTTCAAGACGGACTTGGGGCTTCTCTTGAGACGCTGTAGAGGGCAAGGGCCTCATCTTGGGATGATGGGGGAATCACGTGGTTTTTCTCAAGGTGCGGCGGGATTCTCGAGTTACGACGAGGAATTCAGGCTTCCTCTTGTGTTAGCCCAGGGAAGTCCAACCTTCCATTCGAGTTGCGAGGGATAGCTGGGGGTTGCGCTCGAGTCACTGCAGGGCAAAAGAGACCTCATCCAGGCTTGTGTCTAGGACCTAATGTTCCTCTCAAGGGATGACTGGGAACTTGGGGTTGCATTCCAGACTCACCCGGGAGTCAGGCGTCGTCTCGAGGGGAAACAAAGGCCTTCTCTCTCTTTTCGAGTCGCGACGGGTATTTCTTGGAGCCCACTGAGTGGACTAAAGGGAGTCAAGCCTCCTCTGGAGTTTGGAGAGAGGACTCGGGATTGCACTCCAGGACATGCAGGAAAAGAAGGCCCTCATCTCACGAAGACAGGGGGGTCTCGGTGGTTTTACCGAGCTGCAGCGCCTGTGTTGGTTTCTCAGGGGGTACGACGGGGAGCTCAGGGAGCCTCTTGTGTGGCGCCAGGGAAGTTAGGTCTTGATGCGTGTGGCGAGGGGGAGCGCGTCATTGCTCTCGAGTCATGGTAGGGGAATCAGGCCTCTAGACGCGTTGAAGAAGGACTCTCAAGATCTCTCTCAGGTCTTGGCAAGAATACCTGGGTTCCCTCGACTTGTGCCGGTGACCTCAGGGAGATTCTCCGGGTGCCTCTGAGAAGTCAGGGATACTATGGAGTTGGGAAAGACCTCTCGGGACTCCACTGGGTTTGGTGAAATGGAAGGGGGCCTCATCTCGAGGGGAGGCAGGAACCTCAGGGTTCCTCTCCATTTCTGATTCTGATCGCAGCCCCCTGCATAGTTGGGAGAGGTGAGTCACTCCTCGTCTTGTGTGCAGGAATGGACCTCCGCTTGCCTCTCGAGTTGTTCACTGGGTGACAGGCACTTGTTGAGCTGTATGAGTAACCTGCGGTCTTTTCCAGACGATGCACGGGGGTGTCAGTGCCCCTTCGTGTTGTGCCTTCATCCACACTATCTTCGAATAGGTGTCTGGGCATCGCGTTCTTATCAAGAGCAGATCGCGAAATCGCGGTCTTTCGGCATGTGGCACCACCATCGAGGCTACGTCTCGAATTTCCTCGTGAGACAGCCTCATCTGAGGTGTGTGGAGAAGGTCGGGAACCCCTTGCAGACAAAGCAGGGGAATCGACCCTCCTTTCGCGATCAGGAGGGGAGAAGGGGCTCAGATGAAGTGGTGCCAGGAACCTCGGTGTTCCCCTCGAGTGCGACCCATATGTCGGGGAACTTTTGGGGTAGCATTAAGGGTGCCAAATATCATTTCGCACTTCAAGACGGAACATGGGACTACTCTTGAGACGCTGGAGCGGGCAAGAGCCTCATCTTGCAATGACGGGGGAACCACGTGGTTTTTCTCAAGTTGAGGCGGAATTCTCAAATTACTACTGGGAATTCAGGCTTCCTCTTGTGTTGGCCCAGGGAGGTCCAATCTTCCATTCGGGTTGCGAGGGAAAGCTGGGGAGTGCTCTCGAGTTACTGCAGGGCAAAAGCGACCTCATCTAGCCTTGTGTTCAGGACCCAATGATCCTCTCCAAGGGCGACAGGGATCTCGGGTTTGCATTACAGACTCACCCGGGGAGTTAGGCCTCGTATCGAGGGGAAGCAAAGGACTCGGCTCTCCTCTCGAGTTGCGACGTGTATCTCTTGGAGCCCACTGACTGGTCTAAAGGGAGTCAAGCCTCCTCTTCAGTTTGGAGAGAGGACTCGGTATTGCTCTCCAGGCCATGCAGGAAAAGAAGGCCCACATCTCGAGATGACGGGGGCGTCTCGTGGGTTTTCTCAAGCTGTGGCGCCAGTGTGGGCTTTCTCACGAGGTACGACGGGGAGTTCAGGTAGCCTCTCGTGTGGCAACAGGGAAGTCAGGTCTCCATGGGCGGGGCAAGGGGGAGCGCGTCATTGCTCTCCAGTCAGGGTAGGGGAATCGGGCCTCATGACGGGTTGAAAAAGGACTCTCGATGTCTTTCTAGGGTTGCGGCAGGAAACCCTGGGTTCCCTTGACTTGTGCCGGTGACCTCAGGGAGCTTCTCAGGGTGCCTCTGAGACATCAGGGATACTGTGGATTTGGGAGAGGCCTCTCGGGACTCCTCTGGGTTTGGTGTAATGGAAGAGGGCCTCATCTCGAGTTGAGGCAGGAACCTCAGGGTTCTGCTCCTGACTTCCTGGAGCCGGATCTGACTCAGATCGCAGGGTCCCTGCTGAGTTTGCTGAGGAGTGTCAGGTCTCGTGTTCTGCGGAGGAATGGAACTCCGCTTACATCTCAAGTTGTTCAAGGATGACACCACTTTTCTTGATGTGTGTGGAACCTGCGGGTATTTCGGAGATGCACGGGGGCGTCAGTGCTCCTTCGTGTTGTGCCTTCATCCACAGGGTTGCCTTCGAAGCGTTGTCCGGGCATCGGGATCTCCTCAAGTGCGGACCGGGAAATCGGGGACTTTCAGCATGTTCCACCACCCACGAGGCTACGTCTCAAATTTCCTCGTGAGACCGGCCTCATCCTGAGGCGCGCAGGAAAGTCCGGGAACCCTTTCCAGACAAAGCAGGGGAATCGACCCTCCTTTCGGGATCAGGAGGAGAGAAAGGGCTCAGATGAAGTAGTGCCAGGAACCTCGGTGCTCCCCTTGAGTGAAACTGGTAAGTCGGGTAACTTTTCGGGTTGCATCAAGGGTGCCAAGTACCGTTTCGCACTTCAAGACGGAACCTGGGACTTCTCTTGAGACGCTGCAGTGGGCAAGGGCCTCATCTAGCGCTGACGAGGGACCCACGTGTTTTTTCTCGAGTTGGGGCAGGATTCTTGAGTTACGACGGGGAATACAGGTTTCCTCTTGTGTTGGCCCAGGGAAGTCCAATCTTCCATTCGAGTTGCAAGTGAGAGCTGGAGATTGCTCTCGAGTCACTGCAGGGCAAAATAGAGCTCATCTAGGTTTGTGTCCAGGACCGAGTTTTTCTCTCCAGGGGCGACAGGGATCTCGGGGTTGCATTCCAGACTCACCCGGGGAGTCAGGCCTCATCTCGAAGGGAATGAATGGACTCCGCTCTCCTCTCGAGTCGCGACGGGTATCCTTTGGAGCCCAAGAGTGGCCTAAATGGAGTTAAGCCTCCTGTGGAATTTGGAGAGAGGACTTGGGATTGCTCTCTAGGCCATACAGGAAAAGAAGGCCCTCATCTCGCGATGACGGGGGCGTCTCATGGGTTTTCTCAAGGTGCAGTGCCTGGTTGGGGTTTCTCACGAGATAGGACGGGAAGCTCAGGGAGACTCCTGTGGTGCCACGGAAGTCAGATCTCCATGGACATGGCGAGGGGGAGCGCCTCATTGCTCTCGAGTCATGGTAGGGGAATCGAGCCTCAAGACGCTTCGAAGAAGAACTCTCGAGGTCTTTCTCGGGGTGTGGCAGGAAACCCTGGGTTCCCTCGACTTGTGCCCATGACCTCAGGGAGCTTAGCGGGGTTCCTCTGAGAAGTCAGGGATACTGTGGAGTTGAGAGGGGCTTCTCGGGACATCACAGGGACTGGTGCAATTGAAGAGGACCTAATCTCGGATTGAGGCAGTAACGTCAGGGTTCCTCTCCATTTCTGACTCGGATAGCAGGGTCCCTGCAGAGTTGGGACAGGAGAGTCAGACCTCGTCTTGTGTGGAGTAGTGGAACTCTGCTTGCCTCTCGAGTTGTTCACGGGATGACAGGCCACCTATCGAGTTGTATGTGGAACCTGCGGTTTTGGGGGACGATGCACAGGGGTGTTAGTGCCCCTTCGTTTTGTGCCTTCATCCACAGGGTTACCTTCAAAGAGGTGACCAGGCATCGGGATCTTATCAATAGCGGACCAGGAAATCAGGGTCTTTCGGCATGTGGCACAACCCACGAGGCTACGTCTCGAATTCCCTCGTGAGACTGGCCTCATCCTGAGGTTCGCCGGGAAGTCTGGGAACCCCTTCCAGACAAAGCAGGGGAATTGACCCTCCTGTCGCCATCAGGAGGGGAGAAGAGGCTCAGCTGAAGCTGTGCTGGGAACCTCCATGTTCTCCTCGAGTGAGACCGGGGTGTCAGGGAAATTTGGGGGTCGCACCAAGGGTGCCAAGTACCGTTTCACACTTCAAGACGGAACATGGGACTTCCCTGGAGACGCTATAGCTGACAGGGGCCTCATATTTCGATGACAGAGGAACCACGTTGTTTTTCTCCAGTTGCCACGGGATTCTCGAATTACAACGGGGAATACAGGCTTCCTCTTGTGTTGGCCCAGGGAAGTCCAATCATCCATTCGAGTTGCGAGGGAGAGCTGGGGATTGCACTTGAGTCAATGCAGGACAAAAAAGACCTCATTTAGGCTTGTTTCCAGGAACGAGTTTTCCTCTACAGGGGCGACACGGATCTCGGGATCCCATTCCAGACTCACCCAAGTAGTCAGGCCTCGGCTCGAGGGGAAGCAACAGACTCCGCTCTCCTCTAGAGTAGCGACGTGTATCTCTTGGAGGCTACTGAGTGGCCTAAAGGGAGTCAGGCCTCCAGTGGAGTTTGGAGAGTGGACTCGGGATTGCTCTCTAGGTCATGTAGGAAAAGAAGGCCCTCATCTTACGATGACGGGGGCGTCTCGTGAGTTTTCTCGAGCGGCGGTGCCAGTGTGAGGATTTCATGAGGTAGGACGGGGAGCGCAGGGAGCCTCTCGTGTGGCACCAGGGAAATTAGGTTTCCATGGGCGTGGCGAGGGGAATGCGTCATTGCTCTCCAGTCATCGTAGGGTATCGGGCCTCAAGACGCGGTAAAGAGGGACTCTCGAAGTCTTTCTCAGAATGCAGCAGGAAACCCTGGGTTCACTCGACTTGTGCCAGTGACCGCAGAGAGCTTCTGAGGGTGCCTCTGAGAAGTCAGGGATACTGTGGAGTTGGGAGGGGCCTCTCGGGACTCCACTGGGTATGGCGCAATGGAAGAGGGCCTCATTTCGAGTTGATGCAGGAACGTCAGGTTTCATCTACATTTCTGACTCCGATCGCACGGTCCCTGCAGAGTTGGGAAAGGAGAGTCAGGCCTTCTCTTGTGTGGAGGAACGGAACTCCGCATGCCTCTCTAGTTCTTCAAGGGATGACAGGACACTTGTCGATCTGTGTTTGGAATCTGCGTGTTTTTCCGTATTATGCATGGGGATGTCAGTACCCCTTCGTGTTGTGCATTCCTCCACAGGTTTGCTTTCGAAGAGGTGTCCGGGCATTGGGTTATTAAGAGCGGACCGGGAAATCGGTGTCTTTCCGCATGTGGCACCACCCACCAGGCTACATCTCGAATTTCCTAGTGAGACCGGCCTCAACCTGAGGTGCGCCGGGAAGGTCGGAACCCCTTGCAGACAAAGCAGGGGAATCGACCCTCCTGTCTCGATCAGGAGGGGAGAAGGGGCACAGATGAGGTGATGCCGGGAACCTCGGTGTTCCCCTCCAGTGAGACCAGTGTGTAGGGGAACTTTTGGTGTCGCATCAAAGGTGCCAAGTACCGTATCGCACTTCAAGATGGAACGTAAGACTTCTTTTGAGACGCTGTAGCGGCAATGGCCGCATCTTGCGATGAAGAGGGAATGACGTGGTTTTTCTCGAGTTGTGGCGGGATTCTTGAGTTACAACGGGAAATTCAGGCTTCCTCTTCTGTTGGCCCAGGGAAGTCCAGTCTTCCATTCGAGTTGCGAGAGAGAGTTGGGGATTGCTCTCGAGTCACTGCAGGAAAAAAGAGACCTCATCTAGGCTTGTGTCCAGGATCTAATGTTTCTCTCCAGGGGCGACAGGGATCTCCGGTTCCCATATCAGACTCACCCGAAGAGTCAGGCCTCGCCTCGAGGGGAAGGAAAAGACTCCGCTCTCCTCTCGAGTCGCGACGGGTATGTCTTGGAGTCCACTGAGTGACCAAAAGGGAGTCAAGCCTACTGTGGAGTTTGGAGAGAGGACTCAGGATTGCTCTCCAGGCCATGCTAGAAAAGAAGGCCGTCATGTCGCGAAAACGGGGGCGTCTCGTGGGTTTTCTCTATCTGCGGCGCCAGTGTGGGGTTTCTCACGAGGTATGACGGGGAGCTCAGGGAGCCTCTCGTGTGGCGCCAGGGAAGTCAGGGCTTCATGAGTGTAGCAGAGGGTGCATCATTGCCCTCGAGTCATGGTAGGGGAATCAGGCCTCAAAACGCGTTGAAGAAGGACTCTTGAGTTCTTTCTATGGTAGCGGCAGTAAACCCTGGGTTCACTCGAATTGTGCTGGTGGCCTCAGGGAGCTTCTCAGGGTGCCTCTGAGAAGTCAGGGATACTGTGGAGCTGGGACGCGTCTCTCGGGACTCCACTGGGTTTCGTGCAATGGAAGAGGTCCTAATCTTGAGTGGAGGCAGGAACCTCAGCGTTCCTCTCGTGACTTCACTGGCGCTGGTCTGAATCAGATTGCAAAGTCCCTGCAGAGTTGGGACAGGAGGGTCAGGCCTCGTCTTGTGTAGAGGAATGAAACCCCACTTGCCTCTCGAGTTCTTCAGGGGTGACAAGCCACTTGTTGAGCTGAATGTGGAACCTGCGGGTTTTTCCGGACGATGCACGAGGGTCTCAGTGCCCCTTTGTGTTGTGCCTTCATCCACAGGGTTGCCTTCGAAGAGGTGTCCAGGCATGAGGTTCTTATGAAGAGCGTACCGGGAAATCATAGTCTTTTGGCATGTGGCACCACCCGCGAGCTACGTCTAGAATTTCCTCGTGAGACCGGCCTCATCCTGAAGTGCCCCGTGAAGGTCGGGAACCCCTTACAAACAAAGCAGGGGAAGTGACCCTCCTATCACGAACAGGAGGGGAGAAGGGGCTCAGATAAACTGGTGCCGGGAACCTCGGTGTTCACCTCGAGTGAGACCGATATTTCGAGGAACTTTTGGGGTCACATCAAGGGTGTCAAGTATCGTTTCGCACTTCAAGACGGAACGTGGGACTTTTCTTGAGAAGCTGTAGCAGGCAAGGGCCTCATCTTGTCAAAAGGTGGGAACCACGTGAATTTCCTCGAGTTGCGGCGGGATTCTCGAGCTACAACTGGGATCTCAGGCTTCCTCTTGGGTTGGCCCTGGGAAGCCCAATCTTCCTCTCGAGTTGTGAGGGAAAGCTGGGGGTTGCGCTCGAGTCACTGCAGGGCCCAAAAGACCTCACCTAGGCGTGTGTCCGGGACCTAATATTCCTCTCCAGGGAAGGCAGGGATCTCGGGGTGGCATTCCAGGCTCCCCCGGGGAGTCAGGCCTCGTCTCGAGGGGAAGCCAAGGACTCCGCTCTCCTCTCGAGTCGCGACGCGGGTCGCTGGGAGCCCCCTGAGCGGCCTCAAGGGAGTCCAGCCTCCTCTTCCGTTTGGAGAGAGGACCCGGGATTGCTCTCCAGGCAATGCAGGAAAAGGAGGCCCTCAGCTCGCGAGGACGGGGGCGTCTCAGGGGTTTCCTCGAGCTGTGGCGCCCGTGGGGGTTTTCTCCCGAGGCACGACGAGGATCTCAGGGAGCCTCTCGTGCGGCGCCAGGGAAGTCAGGTCTCCATGCGCGTGGCGAGGGGGAGCGCGTCCTGGCTCTCGAGTCACGGGAGGGGACTAGGGCCTCGAGACGCGTTGAAGAAGGACTCTCGGGGTCTTTTTCGGGGGGCGGCGGGAAACCCTCGTTTCCCTCGCCTTCTGCCGGGGACCTTAGGGAACTTCCCAGGGTGCCTCTGAGAGGCGAGGGATCCTGTGGAGGTGGCGGGGCACCTCGGGACTCTGCTGGGTCTGGCGCAACGGAAGAGGTTCTCACCTCGAGCGGAGTTAGGAACCTCAGGCTTCCTATCCGTTTCGGACTCCAACCGCAGGGTCCCTGCAGAGTTGGGACAGGAGAGTCAGGCCTCGTCTTGTCTGAGGAAGGGAACCCCGCTTGCCTCTCGAGGTGCTCAGGGGGTCTCAGGCCCCTCGTCGAGCTGTGTGGAACCCGCGGGTCTTTGCAGACAATGCACGGGGGTGGCAGTGCCCCTTCGTGTTGTGCCTTGACCCACAGGGTTGTCTTCGAAGAGGGGTCCGGGCCTCGGGTCCTTCTCAAGAGCGGACTGGGGAATCGGGGTCGTTCGGCTTGTGGCACCACCCACGTGGCTCGTCTCGAATTTCCTCGTGAGGCCGGCCTCCTCCTGAGGTGCGTTGGGAAGGCCGGGAACCCCTTTCAGACCACGCAGGGGAATCGACTCTCCTGTCGCGATCAGGAGGGGAGAAGGGGCTCAGATGAAGCGGTGCCGGGACCCTCGGTGTTCCCCTCGAGGGAACCCTTCCTCTCGGGGACTTTTTGGGGGTCGCATGAAGGCTGTCAGGGACCGTTTCGCCCTTCAGGGCGGAACAGGGGACTTCCCTTGAGACGCCGTCGCAGGCAAGGGCCTCATCTTGCCAAGAGGTGGGAACCACGTGTTTTTTCTCGAGTTGCGGTGGGATTCTCGAGTTTTGACGGTTATCTCAGCCTTCCTCTTGGGTTGGCCCTGGGAAGCCCAACCTTCCCCTAGAGTTGCGAGGGAAAGCTGGGGTTTGCGCTCGAGTCACTGCAGGGCCGAAGAGACCTCACCTAGGCCTGTGTCCGGGACCTAATATTTCTCTCCAGGGAAAGCAGGGTCTCGGGGTTGCATTCCAGGCTCCCCCAGGGAGTCAGGCCTCGTCTCGAGGGGAAGCCAAGGACTCCGCTCTCCTCTCGAGTCGCGACGCGGATCTCTTGGAGCCTCCTGAGCGGCCTCAAGGGAGTCCAGCCTCCTCTTCCGTTTGGAGAGAGGACCCGGCATTGCTCTCCAGGCCATGCCGGAAAAGAAGGCCCTCAGCTCGCGATGACCAGGGTGTCTCATGTGTTTCCTTGAGCTGCCGCGCCAGTGTGGGTTTCCTCACGAGGTACGATGAGGATCTCAGGGAGCCTCTCGTGCAGTGCCAGGTTAGTCAGGTCTCCATGCACGTGGCGAGGGGGAGCGTGATGGCTCTTGAGTCATGGTAGGGGAATCGCGACTCAAGACATTTTGAAGCACTCTCGAGGTCTTTCTCGAGTTGCGGCAGAAAACCCAGGGTTCCCTCAACTTGTGCCTGTGACCTCAGGGAGCTTCTCATTGTGCCTCTGAGAATTCAGGGATGCTGTGGAGTTGGTAGGGGCCTCTCGGGACTCCACTGGGTGTGCTGCAATGGAAGAGGGCCTCATCTCGAGTGGACGCAGGAACCTCAGGCTTCCTCTCCGTTTCTGACTCGGATCCCATGGTCCCTGCAGAGTAGGTACAAGAGAGTCACACCTAGTCTTCTGTTGAGGAATGGACCTTCGTTTGCCTTTCGAGTTGTTTACAGGTTGACAGGCCACTTGTCGATATGTCTGTGGGACCTGCGGGTTTTTCTGGATGATGCACGCGGGTGTCAGTGCCCCTTCGTCTTGTGCCTTCATCCACAGGTTTTCCTTCAGAGAGGTGTGCTGGTATCGGGTTCTTTTCAAGAGTGGACCGTGAAATTGGGGTCTTTCGGCATGTGGCACCACCCACGAGGCTACGTCTCGAACTTCCTCATGAGACCGGCCTCATCCTGAGGTGCGCCCGGAAGGTCGGGAACCCCTTGCAGACAGAGAAGGGGAGTCGACCCTCCTGTCGCAATCAGGAGAGGAGAAGGGGCTCAGATGAAGTGGTGCCGGGAACCTCGGTGTTCCCTTTGAGTGAGTCTGGTATGTTGCGGAACTTTTGGGGTCGCATCAAGGGTGCCAAGTACCGTTTCACACTTCAGGATGGAACGTGGGACTTCTCTTGAGATGCTGTAGTGGACAAAGGGCCTCATCTTGCGATGACGAGGGAAGCACGTGGTTTTTCTCGAGTGGCGGTGGGATTCTCGAGTTACGACGGGGAATTCAGGCTTCCTCTTGTGTTGGCCCAGGAAGTCTAATCTTCCATTTGAGTTGCCAGGGAGAGCTGGGGATTGGGCTCCATTCACTGAAGTGCAAACTAGACCTCATCTAGGCTTGTATCTAGGACTTAATGTTCCTCTCCATAGGCGTCAGGGATTTGGGGTTGCACTCCATACTCACCCGGGGAGTCAGGCCTCATCTCGAGGGGAAGCAAAGGACTCCACTCTCTTCTCGAGTCGCGACAGGTATCTCTTGGAGCCCACTGAGTGGTCTTTGCTCTGTAGGAGAGCTCTAGTGTACATAAGCCTGTACATAAGTGAACACAGACACTCTGTGTGCATGTTGCTGCGTACCCAAAATAGGGCCACAAGGAACCTCATGCTCTCCATGCGGCGCGGAAGCTGTGCAGCCATGGAGCAGCTGAAGAATCCAACCAATTGCTCTTTTCTTACCTCTGACAGAGCTCGCATTGCCGTAGCCCTCGGCAGTTTGGTAACACTGGACCCTAACCCCTCTCAAAGTAGGCCTGGGTTCTAGTTCGAATAGAAAGTCAATAGCGGAGCTGAGGACAGGAACGCGGCAGTCATTTATCACACGCTCCTGCAGCCTGCTACTACAGGGACACTAACGCTAGAAGCTAGGAATGTCTTTGCAAGGTGCGCAAAGGACAAGGGAGAACCTCGACCCTGACTCTAGTATTTCAGTCCCCTGAGCAGATCTGAGGTTCTCCCACTGTAGAAGCTAACCCATTCCTTTCAAATACAGGCTTCCTAACACAGGGCCAGTTGGCTGCTTGCTCTTCCACGAAGCAGGCTTCCTTAACTTGCAAACTGCGAATTCCGCTTAACAGCCTGGAGGAAAATCGCTTCTTGGAAGATTTTTTTCAGAGGCTGTATCCCCGGAGCTGGGGCCAAGCTAGGGGACCCATACTGACAATGGAAGGCAAAACCACATCCAATGTCTTTGCTCTGGAGGACAGCTTTGGTGAGCCTAAGTCTTTCAGGAATATTTCTGGCTCCAACAGAGTCAAATTCTGTGTGTGAAGCTGCACAGCCAAAATAGGGGAACAGAGAGCCTGATTCTCTCTGTGTAGCTTTGAAGCTGTCATTCAAACAACAGCTTGAGAATCCATACAATGCTCTCCCTTACTGCTAAGAGAATTCTCATTGCTGTCGTCCTTGACAGTTTGTAGAAATCCGCACCCTAACCCTTCTCCAAGTAGGCCTGGGTCCTAGCTCGGAACAACAGGCAACGGCGGAGCTGAGGCCAGTAAGGCACAAGTGAGGTCTCACACACTCTTGCAGCCTGATCGTCCAGGAGCAGTAAGGCCTCTTTTTCGCTGCAGGAGGCTCGCTTGCCTTGCCTCCTGTGAACTGCATTTCCCAGCCTGGGCGCAAAGCTGTTCCTGGAGATTTTTTCTCAGGGGCTGTTTCCCTGGAGCTGGGTCGGACCTCGGGGGCCCAACTCACAGGGGAAGACAAAACCACATGGACAGGTCTATGCTCTGTAGGAGAGCTCTAGTGAACCTCATCTCTCAGGAACATTCTTGGCTTCTACAGAGACACCTCTGTGCATGAAGCTACACACCCAACATAGTGGCAAAGGGAGTCTGATTCTCTCCGTGGGTGCTGATGCTTTGTGGCAAAGCACCTGCTAAGAATCCATCCGCATAGGCTTCCCTCACCTTGACAGAGGTCTCATTGCTGTAGTCCTTGGCAGTTTGGAAAGAAGCAGACCCTTACCCTTCACCAAGTAGGCCCTTGTCCTTGTTTGAATGGAAAGGCAGTAGCTGAGCTGAGGCCAGTAAGGCGCCAGTCAAGTCTGACATATTCCCGATGCCTGCTCCTTCATGGAAAATAACGTTAGAATCTGGGAATGTCTATGCAAGGCTGGCAAAGGGCAGTCAGGAACCTCGACCCTGCCTCTGGAATTTCTATCTTCTCAGCACATCTGGCGGTCTCGGTCAGGAGAAACTAACCCATTCCTTGCAAACATAGGCTTCCAAACACAGGCCGGTTGGCTGTCTCTTCTTGCCGAAGGAAGCTTGCTTATCCCACCTCCTGCGAACTCCGCTTCCCAGCCTGGGGGATAAGAGGTTCTTGGAGATCTTTTCTCAGAGGCTGTTTCCACGGAGCAGGGGCCGATCCCGGAGACCCACATGCACAGGGGAAGGGAAAACCGCATGGATAAGTCTTTGCTCTCTAGGAGTGCTCTAGTGAACTTCAGTCTATGGGGAATGTTCTTGGCTCCAACGGGGACATCTCTGTGTGGGAAGCTGCATAGCCAACATAGAGACACAGAGACCTGATTCTCTCTGTGCAGCTTTGACGCTGTCATTCAAACAACAAATTGAGAATCCACACAATGCTCTCCCTTACCACTGAGAGAGTTATCATTGCTGTAGCCCTTCGCAGTTTCTGGAAATCGGCACACAAACACTTCTCCAAGTAGGCCTGGGTTCAAGTTCAGATAAACATGCAATAGCGGAGCTGAGGCCAGTAAGGCACTAGTCAGGTGTCACACACTCTGGCAGCCTGCTCCTCCAGGGACAGTAAGGCCTCTATTTCCCTTCAGGAGGCTCGCTTGCCTTACTTCCTGTGAACAGCATTTCCCAGCCTGGGCGGAAAGCAGTTCCTGGAGATCTTTTCTCAGGGGCTGTTTCCCCGGAGTTGGGGCGGACCTCGGGGACCCAACTCACAGGGGAAGGCAAAACCAAATGGACAGGTCTATGCTCTGTAGGAGATCTCTAGTGAACTGCCGGGGTCCAGCCCCAGCTGATCCAGGGTATTCGAGGCAGAGACGGCGTAGGCGAGGGTCAGGGAACAACTGCTTAATTAAACGTTAATTAAGGATATAAAGAGTAATAAAATGAGGATAGCTCAGTAGGAAAATTCAGTGGAGAAAAGAAGCTGAGTAGCTTGGTTTACGCGGGGGACCAATAAAACTTCAAGACAAGAAGCTTGCACCACTTACGTAGGCCGCAGGCGTCCTTCCGTTCTCCCGAAGGAGAGGAGACACTGAGGCCTCCCCGGTCGGATCTTAGAAGCCCAGGCAAAATTAGTAAGCTTGGTGGGTTCCGCGCTCCAGATGGAGACTCAACCAGAGTGAGAGAGAGAGAGAGACATGGGGAGACCAGTATTTCGAGAAACTGATCCCAATTCTTTATTTTCCATGGTCTACTTTTATACACTGAGATGTTATGCAAAAGTCACGTAGGGTCAGCAGTCCTGACTTTTATCAAAGTCAGGTGCTTCATACAAAAGTATACAGAGGTCTTAGGGGTGTTACATCATCTTCTGGCCGGGGGGCCTGCTGACAATTTACGACCCTCTCCTTGTGACAGCGGTCAGTCAACCAGGACACTTATTTCTCCAGGGGTGATTATTCTTAAAACAGACGCCACCCAAATAAAGTTACATTCCTATAGGGTGAGGGTGTAGTGGGTTTTAGTTAAGGAAAGAATTTACTTAGCCTAAGGTCTAACGTGATTTATATCAAAGGTTAATACTTATTTCTTCTATATATTCATTAATGTGTATAAAGGCAGGGGATGTGGAGACTTAGCAGTAAACATCAGCTCAACAAATGAAAAACCCTTCACCAATATGATTTCTAATCAGCCCATTATACTTATACTAATAATTTTCTAACTTTTCTAAGGAACCTGTTTTTAGAAGGTTTAAAGCATCTCGTGCCTCTCATGGTTGGGAGGCTGTGAGCAATCACATGTGGCCGGACAAGCCTGTCAGGCAGGCTAGAGAAACTTCAGAGGAGTTTGTAGGTTAAAACACTCTTGTCACACCCAGGGGTTTTTATCAACTGGAGCTCTAGGTTAACTCCTTCTCCGAAAGAGGTGGTGGGGGACAGCCCCCCGTAAAGTCATAGGTGTAGGTGAGAGCACAAAATAGTAAGGTATGCAGGCTCTGGTGATGGGGGTAGATGCTCGAGGATTTCCAGGGGGACTCCTGAGGCTCGATCCCGCGTTTGCGTATGTCGAGCCTCCTTCCTCATGACCTTTGCCATGGGCGGAGTGCCTCACTCTGGCCCCCAACAGTGAACCTCCTCTCTCAGGAACATTCTTGGCTCCTATCGAGACACCTCTGTGTGTGTAGCTACACACGCAACGTAGGGGCAAAGGGAGCCAGATTCTTTCCGTGGGGTGCTGATGCTTTGTGGCAAAGCACCTGCTTGAGAATCCATCAGCTTACGCTTCCCTCGCCTTGACAGAGGTCTCATTGCTGTAGCCCTTGGCAGTTTGGAAAGAAGAGGACCCTTACCTTTCATAAAGTGGGCCCTTGTCCTAGTTTGAAAGGAAAGGCAAGAGCTGAGCTGAGGCCAATAAGGCGCCAGTCAAGTCTGACATATTCCCGAAGCCTGCTCCTTCATGGAAAATAACGCTGGAATCTAGGAATGTCTCTGCAAGGCTGGCAAAGGGCAGTCAGGAGCCTGCACCCTGCCTCTGGAATTACCGATTTCTGAGCAGATCTGGGGGTCTACTTTAGGAGAATCTAACTCATTCCTTCCATATTGAGACTTCCAAAAACAGGCCGGTCAGCTGCCTCTTCGTGCCCGAAGGAGGCTTGCTTTTCCTGCCTCCTATGAACCCAGCTTCCCAGGCTCTGGGAAAAGCGGATCTTGAAGATCTTTTCTCAGGGGTTGTTTCCACGGAGCTGGGGCTAAGCCTGGAGACCCAAACTCACAGGGGAAGAAAAACCACATGGACAAGTCTTTGCTCTCTAGGAGAGCTCTAGTGAACTTCACTCTGTCACGAACATTCTTGATTCATATGGAGACACCCCTATGTGCGAAGCTGCGTACCCAACATGGGGGCACAGAGAGCCTGATTCTCTCTGTGTAGCTTTAAAGATGTCGTTCAAAAAACACCTTGAAAATCCATACAATGCTCTTCCTTACCCGTGACAGAGTTCTCATTGCTGTAGCCCTTGGCAGTTTTTAGAAATCCGCACCCAAACCCTTCTCCAAGTAGTCCTGGGTCCTAGTTCGGAGGAACATGCAATGGCAGAGCTGAGGCCAGTAAGGCACCAGTCAGGTCTCACACACTCTGGCAGCCTGATCGTCCAGGGACAGTAAGCCCTCTTTTTCCCTGCAGGAGGCTCACTTGACTTCCCTCCTGTGAGCTGCATTTCCCAGCCTGGGGGAAAAGAGGTCCCTGGAGATCTTTTCTCAGGGGCTCCTTCCCCGGAGCTGGGGAGGACCTCGAGGACCCAACTCACAGGGGAAGGCAAAAGCACATGGACAGGTCTATGCTCTGTAGGAGAGCTCTAGTGAACCTCATCTCTCAGGAACATTCTGGCCTCCTATAGAGACACCTCTGTATGTGAAGCTACACACCCAACATAGGGGCAAATGGAGCCTGATTCTCTCCGTGGGGTGCTGATGCTTTGTGGCAAAGCACCTGCTTGATAATCCATCCACTTATGCTTCCCTCGCCTTGACAGAGGTCCCATTGCTGTAGCCCTTGGCAGTTTGGAAAGAAGAAGACCCTTACCCTTCATAAAGTAGGCCTTTGTCCTAGTTTGAATGGAAAGGTAATAGCTGAGCTGAGGCCAATAAGGTGCCTGCCAAGTCTGACATACTCCCGTAGCCTTCACCTTCATGGAAAATAACGCTAGAATCTGGGAATGTCTTTGCAAGGCTGGCAAAGGGCAGTCAGGAACCAGCACCCTGCCTCTGGAATTACCGACTTTTAAGCAGATCTGGAGGTCTCCTTTAGGAGAAGCTAACCCATTCTTTCCAAGTAGAGGCTTCCAAACAGGCCGGTTGGCTGCCTCTTCGTGCCCGAAGGAGGCCTGCTTTTCTCGCATCCTATGAAGCCCTGTTCCCAGCCTCTGGGAAAAGCGGATCTTGAAGATATTTTCTCAGGGGTTGTTTCCATGGAGCTGGGGCTGAGACCAGAGACCCAATCGCACAGGGGAAGGAAAACCACATGGACAAGTCTTTGCTCTCCAGGAGACCTCTAAGTGAAACTTACTGTGTCAGGAACGTTCTTGACTCCTATGGAGACACCCCTGTGTGTGAAGCTGCGTACCCAACAAGGGGGCACAGAGAGACTGATTCTCTCTTTGCAGCTTTGAAGCTGTCATTCAAACAACAGCTTGAGAATCCATACAATGCTCTCCCTTACCTCTGAGAGAGTTCTCATTGCTGTAGCCCTTGGCAGTTTTTTAGAAATCCGCACCCAAACCCTTCTCCTAGTAGGCCTGGGTCCTAGTTCGGAGGAACATGCAATGGCGGAGCTGAGGCCAGTAAGGCACCAGTAAGGTCTCACACACTCTTGCAGCTTGCTCCTCCAAGGGGCAGTAAGGCCTCTTTTTCTCTGCAGGAGGCTCGCTTGCCTTGCCTCCTGTGAACTGCGTTTCCCAGTCTGGAAGAAAAGCAGTTCCTGGAGGTGTTTTCTCAGGGGTTTCTTCCTCGGAGCTGGGGCAAACATCGGGAACCCAACTCACAGGGGAAGGAAAAACCATATGGACAGGTCTATGCTCTGTAGCAGAGCTCTAGTGAACCTCATCTCCCAGGAACATTCTTTGCTCCTATAGAGACACCTCTGTGTTTGAAGCTACACACCCAACATAGGGGCAAATGCAGCCTGATTCTCTCCGTGGGGTGCAGATGCTTTGTGGCAAAGCACCTGTTTGAGAGTCCATCCGCTTCCACTTCCCTCTCTTTGACAGAGGTCTCTTTGCTGTAGCCTTTGGCAGTTTAGAAAGAAGCAGAGCCTTACCCTTCACCAAGTAGGCCCTTGTCCTAGTTTGAACGGAAAGGCGATAGCTGAGCTGAGGCCAGTAAGGCGCCAGTGAAGTCTGACATATTCCTGAAGCCTGCTCCTTCATGGAAAATAACGCTAGAATCTAGAAATGTCTTTGCAAGGCTGGCAAAGGACAGTCAGGAACCTCGACCCTGCCTCTGGAATTTCCGTCTTCTGAGCAGATCTGGAGGTCTTCTTTTGGAGAAGCTAACCATTCCTTCCAAAGAGAGGCTTCCAAACACAGGCTAGTTGGCTGCCTCGACTTGCCCGAAGGAGGCTTGCTTGTTCCGCTTCCTGTGAACTCCGCTTCCCGCCTGGGGGAAAAGTGGTTCTTGGAGATCTTTTTTCAGGGGCTATTTCAACGGAGTTGGAGCCGAGCCCGGAGACCCACATGCACAGAGGAAGGCAAAACCACATGGACAAGTCTTGCTCTGTAGGAGAACTCTAGTTAACCTCAGTATGTGAGGAAAGTCTTGGATTCTACGGGGATACCTCTGTGTGTGGAGCTGCGTACCCAACAAGGGGGCACACAGGGCCTGATTCTCTCTTTGCAGCTTTGAAGCTGTCGTTCAAACAACAGCTTGAGAATCCATACAATGCTCTCCCTTACCTCTGAGAGACTTCTCATTGCAGTAGCCTTTGGCAGTTTTTACAAATCCGCACCCAAACCCTTCTCCAAGTAGGCCTGGGTCCTGGTTTGGATGGCCATGCAATGGCGGAGCTGAGGTCAGTAAGGCACCAGTCAGGTGTCACACACTCTGGCAGCCTGCTCCTCCAGGGACAGTAAGGCCTATTTTTCCCTGCGGGAGGCTCGCTTGCCTTGCCTCCTGTGAACTGCGTTTCCCAGCCTGGGCAAAAAGCGGTTCCTGGAGATCTTTTCTCAGGGGCTCTATCCCCAGAGCTGCGGTGGACCTCGGGGACCCATCTCACAGGGGAAGGAAAAACCACATGGACAGGTCTATGCTCTGTAGGAGACGTTAGTGTGTCTCATCTCTTAGGAACATTCTTGGCTCGTACAGAGACACCTCTGTGTGTAAAGCTACACACCGAACATAGGGGCACAGGGAGCCTGATTCTCTCCGTGGGGTGCTGATGCTTTGTGGCAAAGCACTTGTTTGAGAATCCATCCGCTTACGCTTCCCTCGCCTTGACAGAGGTCTCATTGCTGTGTCTCTTGGCACTTTGGAAAGAAGCAGACCCTTACCCTTCACCAAGTAGGCCCTGATCCTAGTTTGAAAGGAAAGGCAATAGCTGAGCTGAGGCCAGTAAGGCACCTGTCAACTCTGACATATTCCCGATGCCTGCTCCTTCATGGAAAATATTGCTAGAATCTAGGAATGTCTTTGCAAGGCTGGCAAAGGGCAGTCAGGAACCTCGACCCTGCCTCTGGAATATCTATCTTCTGAGCAGATCTGGAGGTCTCCTTCTGGAGAAGCTAACCCATTCCTTGCAAATAGAGGCTTCCAAACACAGGCCGGTTGGCTGCCTCTTCTTGCCTGAAGGAGGCTTGCTTTTCCTGCCTCCTATGATCCCTGGTTCCCAGCATGGGGGAAAAGCAGATTCTTGGAGATCTTTGCTCAGGGGTTTTTTCCACGGAGCTGGGGTTGTGCCCAGAGACCCACACATACAGGGGAAGGCAAAACCACATGAACAAGTCTTTGCTCTCTAAGAGAGCTCTAGTGAACCTCAGTCTTTGACGAACGTTCTTGGCTCCTATGCGGACACCTCTGGGTGTGAAACTGCGTACCCAACATGGCGGCAGAGAGCCTGATTCTCTCTGTGCAGGTTTAATGCTGTCGTTCAGAAAACAGCTTGAGAATCCATACAATTCTCGCCCTTACCTCTGAGAGAGTTCTCATTGCAGTAGCCCTTGGCAGTTTGTAGAAATCTGCACCTAAACCCTTCTCCAAGTAGGCCTGAGTCCCAGTTCGGAGGAACAAGCAATGGCGGAGCTAAGACCAGTATGGCACCAGTCAGTTTTCACACACTCTGGCAGCCTGCTCCTCCAGGGACAGTAAGGCTTCTTTTTCTCTGCAGGAGGCTCACTTGCCTTACTTCCTGTGAACAGCTTTTCCCAGCCTGGGTGAAAAGCTGTTCCTGGAGATCTTTTCTCAGAGGCTGTTTTCTCGGAGCTGGGGCGGACCTCGGGCACCCAACTCACAGGGGAAGGCGAAACCACATGTACAGGTGAGCACTCTGTAGGAGAGCTCTTGTGAGCCTCATCTCTCAGGAACATTCTTGGCTCCTGTAGAGACACCACTGTGTGTGAATCTACACACCCCACATAGGGGCAAAGGGAGCCTGATTCTCTCCGTGGGGTGCTGATGCTTGGTGGCAAAGAACCTTCCTGATAATCCATCCGCTTATGCTTCCCTCGCATTTACGGAGGTCTCATTGCTGTAGCCCTCGGCAGTTTGGAAAGAAGAAGACCCTTACCCTTCATAAAGTAGGGCCTTGTCCTACTTTGAATGGAAAGGCAATAGCTGAGCTGAGGCCAATAAGGCGCCAGTCAAGTCTGACATATTCCCAAAGCCTGCTTCTTCAGGAAGATAACTGTAGAATCTAGGAATGTCTCTGCAAGGCTGGCAAAGGGCAGTCAGGACCCTGCACCCTGCCTCTGGAATTACCGACTTCTGAACAGATCTGGAGGTCTCCCTTAGGGGAAGCTAACCCATTCTTCCAAATAGAGGCTTCCAAACGCAGGCCGCTTGGCTGCCTCTTGCTCTCTGAAGGAGGCCTGCTTTTCCCGCCTCCTATGAACCCCATATCCCAGCCTCTGGGAAAAGCGGATCTTGAAGATCTTTTCTCAGGGGTTGTTTCCACGGAGCTGGGGCCGGGCCTGGAGCCCCAAACGCACAGGGGAAGAAAAACCACATGGACAAGTCTTTGCTCTCTAGGAGAGCTCTAGTGAACTTCACTCTGTCAGGAACGTTCTTGTTTCCTATGGAGACACCCCTGTCTGTGAAGCTGTGTACCGAACATGGAGACACAGAGTCTGATTCTCTCTGTGCAGCTTTGAAGCTGTCGTTCAAACAACAGCTTGAAAATCCATACAATGCTCTTCCTTACCCGTGACACAGTTCTCATTGCTATACCCCTTGGCAGTATTTAGAAAACCATACCCAAACCCTTCTCCTAGTAGGCCTGGGTCCTAGTTCGGAGAAACACGCAATGGCGGAGCTGAGGCCAGTAAGGCACGAGTCAGGTCTCACACACTCTGGCAGCCTGATCGTCCAGGGAGACTAAGGCCTGTTGTGCCTTGCAGGAGGCTCGCTTGTGTTACCTCCTGTGAACTGCGTTTGCCAGCCTGGGGGAATAGCGGTCCCTGGAGATCTTTTCTCAGGGGCTCCTTCCCCTGAGCTGGGGCGGACCTCGGGGACCCAACTCACAGGGCAAGGCAAAACCATATGGACAGGTCTATGCTCTGTAGCAGACTTCTAGTGAACCTCATCTCTCAGGAACATTCTTGGCTCCTATAGAGACACTTCTGTGTGTGAAGCTGCGTACCTAACATAGGGGCACAGAGAGCCTGATTCTCTCAGTTCATTTTGACCCTGTCGTTCAGAAAACAGCTTGAGAATCCATAAAATGCTCTCCCTTACCGCTGAGAGAATTCTCACTGCTGTAGCCCTTGGCACTTTGTAGAAATCCGCACCCAAACGCTTCTCCAAATAGGCCTGGGTCCTAGTTCAGAGGAACAGGCAATGGTGGAACTGAGGCCAGTAAGGCAACAGTCAGGTTTCACACACTCTGGCAGCCTGCTCCTCCAGGGACAGTAAGGCCTCTTTTTCTCTGCAGGAGATTCGCTTGCCTTACTTCCTGTGAACAGCGTTTCCCAGCCTCAGCGAAGCGGTTCCTGGAGATCTTTTCTCAGGGACAGTTTCCCCGGAGGTGTGGCGGACCTCGGGGACCCAACTCACAGGGAAAGGAAAAACCACATGGACAGGTCTATGCTCTGTAGGAGAGGTTTAGTGAACCTAATCTCTCAGGAACATTCTTGGCTCCTATAGAGACAACTCTGTGTGTGAAGCTACACTCCCAACATTGGGGAACAGGGATCTTGGTTCTCTCCATGGGGTGCTGATGCTTTGTAGTAAAGCACCTGCTTGAGAATCCATCCTCTTAGGCTTCCCTCGCCTTGACAGAGGTCTCATTGCTGTAGCCCTTGGCAGTTTCAAAGAAGAAGACCCTTACCCTTCATAAAGTAGGCCCTTGTCCTAGTTTGAATGGAAAGGCAATAGCTGAGCTGAGGCCAATAAGGAGCCAGTCCCCTCTGACACATTCCCGAAGCCTGCTCCTTCATGGAATATAACTCTAGAATGTTGGAATGTCTTTGCAAGGCTGGCAAAGGGCAGTCAGGAACCAGCACCCTGCCTCTGGAATTACCGACTTCTGAGCAGATCTGGAGGTCTCCTTTAGGAGAAGCTAACCCATTCCTTCCAAATAGAGGCTTCAAAACACAGGCAGGTTGGCTGCCTTTCGTGCCCGAAGGAGGCTTGCTTTTCTCTCCTCCTATGAACCCCAGTTCCCAGCCTCTGGGAAAAGCGTATCTTGAAGATATTTTCTCAGGGCTTGTTTCCACGGAGCTGGGGCCGAGCCCGGGGCCCAAAGGCACAGGGGAAGGCAAGACCACATGGACAGGTCTATGCTCTGTAGCAGACCTCTAGTGAACCTCATCTCTCAGGAGCATTCTTGGCTCCTACAGAGACACCTCTGTGTGTGAAGCTGCGTACCTAACATAGGGGCAGAGAGAGCCTGATTCTCTCTGTTCATTTTGACGCTGTCATTCAGAAAACAGCTTGAGAATCCATAAAATGCTCTCCCTTACCACCGAGAGAATTCTCACTGCTGTAGCCCTTGGCACTTTGTAGAAATCTGCACCCAAACGCTTTTCCAAGTAGGCCTGGGTGCTAGCTCGGATGAACAGGCAATGGTGGAGCTGAGGCCAGTAAGGCAACAGTCAGGTTTCACACATTCTGGCAGCCTGCTCCTCCAGGGACTGTAAGGCCTCTTTTACTCTGCAGGAGATTCGCTTGCCTTACTTCCTGTGAACAGCATTTCCCAGCCTCGGCGAAGCGGATCCTGGAGATCTTTTCTCAGGGACAGTTTCCCCGGAGGTGTGGCGGACCTCGGGGACCCAACTCACAGGGGAAGGCAAAACCACATGGACAGGTCTATGCTCTGTAGGAGAGGTTTAGTGAACCTAATCTCTCAGGAACATTCTTGGCTCCTATAGAGACAACTCTGTGTGTGAAGCTACACTCCCAACATTGGTGCACAGGGAGCTTGATTCTCTCCGTGGGGTGCTGATGCTTTGTGGCAAAGCACCTGCTTGAGAATCCATCCTCTTAGGCTTCCCTCACCTTGACAGAGGTCTCATTTCTGTAGCCTTTGGCAGTTTGCAAAGAAGAAGATCCTTACCCTTCATAAAGTAGGGCCTTGTCCTAGTTTGAATGGAAAGGCAATAGCTGAGCTGAGGTCAATAAGGAGCCAGTCCCATCTGACACATTCCTGAAGCCTGCTCCTTCATGGAAAATAACTCTGGAATCTAGGAATATCTTTGCAAGGCTAGCAAAGGGCAGTCAGGAACCAGTACCCTGCCTCTGGAATTACCGACTTCTGAGCAGATCTGGAGGTCTCCTTTAGGAGAAGCTAACCCATTCCTTCCAAATAGAGGCTTCAAAACACAGGCAGGTGGGCTGCCTTTTCATTCCCTATGGAGGCGTGCTTTTCTCTCCTCCTACGAACCCCGGTTCCCAGACACTGGGAAAAGTGGATCTTGAAGATATTTTCTCAGGGGTTGTTTCCACAGAGCTGGGGCCGAGCCTGGAGACCCAAAGGCACAGGGGAAGGCAAGACCACATGGACAAGCCTTTGCTCTTTAGTATAGCTCTAATGAACCTCACTCTGTCAGGATCTTTCTTGATTCCTACGGAGACACACCTATGTGTGAAGCTGCGGGCACAGAGAGCCTGATTACCCCTGTGCAGCGCTGAGTCTGCGCGGCTAAACAACAGCTTGGGAATGCAGCCTGGGGTGCTTCCCTTCCCTGGGACAGAGCTCTCCTTGCGGTAGGCCTTTGTAGTTTGCATACAATGGGGCCCTAAGCCCTCTGCAAGTTGGCCTGGCTCCTAGGTCCAAAGGGCAGGCCAGAGCGGAGCTGAGGCTGTCAGGCTCCAGACACATCTCCCATACTCCTACATCCTGCTCCTACCCGGGCGTGAACGCTAGAAGCTGGGAAGGTACCTGGACAGTGCAGGGGCGGGGCGAACGCGGGCGGCGTGGGGCGGGGGTCGGCTTCTGGCGTGGGTGGGGGCGGGCTTCCCAGTTGTGCTCTCGGAGGTGGACACTGAGGCTGAAAACGCGCCGGGAGCGCACCCGGGACTGGGTAAACCCGGGCTGCGCGGGTCGAGATTCCGATGGCTTTGGGTGGGGGTCGGTCCCAGTTGTGCTCCCGGGGGCCGCCACTGTGGCTGGGAACGCGCAGGGAGCGCGGCAGGGGCGGGGCTAACCCTGGGGGCGCGGGGCGGGGGTCGGCTCATGGGGGGGATGGGGAGGGGTTCCCAGTTGCGCTCTCGGGGGTTGCAACTGCGGCTGGGAATGCCTATTTCGTCCGCTCCTGGGTCCCCAAGGATCGCCATCCCATGGGTGCAGTGGAGGGCTGCGGACCACAGGTAAGGGCCCTGGGACTGCGTGGAGCAGGGAACCAAGTATTCCGCCGTCTGTTGGCACATTCTCGGAGCTCCCCAACCTGGCGGTCGCAGAAAGGCCTTGCCTTTGGGGTCAAGGCCTTTACCGCTCCACCCCTCTGCTGAAAAATCTCAGAGTCTGCGCGGTTCTTCCAAGCAGCCTAGTGTCCGCTGGAAGTCCAAGGGACAGAACACTGAACTCTGGCCGGCTGGCCCAGCCCTGCTTCTGGCACTTTGTAAGCCAGCGGGCCCTTGAGCACCTGCTGGGATGGGAAAGGGAAGGGTCCACGGATTGCACCCTAGAAACTTAGTAGGGTGCATGGATTTCAAACCCTGGTGGCCGCCCAGGCAGCAAAGAAGGGGGGAGGGCACCTTGCTGCCCTTTCATGGCAGAATCTGTGGTTGTTCAGCTGCGTGGGCCTTTTCATGAGGACCCTGTGCAATAAAAGTTTGGTGTTTTGGAACTGAATACTTAGAACGTGTAAAAGCTTTAAATTATGTGGTGGTGTAATTAAAAAACAAAACAAAACAAAACCAAGCTCCAAGTGTTTTGCAAATGGAGGTTTAAATATTGAAGGACTGTATTCCTTGCACTGTGGCATTATATCAAGAAGTGTGCAGGATTTTTTTTTTTTTTTAAGAAAAGTGTTCGAAGTGAGGGAAACAGGAAACCCAGAGGTGCCCCTGTATTTTGGGGAAGGCCTTAGGAGGTCACTTGGAAATGCTGCTGGCTGTGCGGGAGGGAGGCAGATGGGCTGTGCAGTCTTGTCCTTTGCATGGATGTTCTTGTGTGTGGAAACCCAGCTCGGAGCCATCTCCTGATGTGTAAGAATTTCGCAGACAAACCTTGAGCTAAGCAATGCATTTGTTCCTGAGGAAATGTTTGTCTTAAGCAATGTAAATATCCTATGTATATCTGCTGGACTCTGGCTTCAGGTCGGTTCCCCCAAAAGGCTCAGAAGCGATTTGAACAAAACAGCATGTTTTCCTCCTAGCTTGTTCTCCTTATCTATGTTAAGGAAATGATATATTTGCCTGCAATACTGCCTTTCTTCAAGATTCATGTCAATCAAGTTTTGGCCCGGGATGACTCACCTGCTGCCAATATTATCTCAATGCATGTCGTGAGGGAAGGGCCTGGTGCCATTCCCTGAAACAGTTCCTTTCTTTCCTTAGCTGAATGCTAGTGCCTGTAGAATATCTGGCTAAAGACCAGCAGGGGGTACTCTTACTACCCCCCCCACCCCGCCTCAAGTCTAAGTCAGCAGCTTTCTCTATCTCTTTAATACTTTAATAACACTTGATGACACAAAAGCTCTGAGCGATCAAATCATATCAAATCTTCATTTCAGATTGAAGATGCATTCCATGGTATTGCCATCTTAAGTCTTTCCATCGTTATGGAATATCTGTCCATGTATTCAGGATAGTTTTCAGCCAGGGTGTATAATTTCCAGTGTGCCAGTCTTGTCATCCTCGTTACATCCATGGCAAAGTGTTTTATTCATGTTGATATTATTGAAAGGGAATTTTTTAAAATTCCTTTTCAGATTATTATCTGCTAATGTATACAGATAAAACTGTGTAATCATTCATTTTTCAGTTTGGACAGCTTGATAGTTGTCTTTAATTTCTTTACTTTCTGACACTTTAAGATTATCCTGGGACACATATGTAATGCCTCACCCCTAAATTCAGACATGTGTTCAAAGAACTTCTGTCCTTTTATTTATTTATTTATTTATTCTTTAACATTGAAATCGTTTTGACTATGCTGGGTGTTTGTTGCTAGATGGAAGTAGCTAGGACCTCTGGACTGCAGTCTCTCATCTCTTGCTGACCTCTTGTTGACCTCTGCAGATTCCTGGTAGGTGGGAGCTTGTTAGTTCCTTGTTCCTTATCAGAACCTCCTGTGGTAAGTGTTTTTCTCTTCTCTGTTGCCTGGTAAGGGTGGGTGGTCATGGGCATCCCAAAGTTGGCTGGAAGTCAATTATTTAGGCAGGCTTGTGCATAGATATGGGAGAAGGCAATGGCACCCCACTCCTGGAAAATCCCAAGGACGGAGGAGCCTGGTAGGCTGCAGTCCATGGGGTGGCTAAGAGTCGGACACCACTAAGCGACTTCATTTTCACTTTTCACTTTCATGCATAGGAGGAGGAAATGGCAACCCACTCCAGTGTTCTTGCCTAGAGAACCCCAGGGACTGCGGGGCCTGGTGGGCTGCCATCTATGGCGTGGCACAGGGTCAGCCTCAAGTGAACCACTTAGCAGCTGCAGCAGCAGCAGCAGCAGTGCATAGATATCAAAGGGGATGAGAACAGTCAGGTAGGATCACATATGTCACCGTGAAACAATACTTCTCCTCTTAGCCAAAGCTAACAAAAGATTTCTGTTCTAGGTCAACCTAGAAGAGATCACTTAAGAGGTAAAGAAACTTAAACTCCATTAGCAAAGGCAGTTCAACATCTCAAGAAAACTTGTGCTAGGCACAAAACTCTTTTCTGGGGGCCTACTTTCCCTACAACCTCCTTATCCCATTCTGTACCCATTCCTTTGCTTCTCCCGTCCTGAAAATGCCACCTGTAAGACAGAACTACTTCGTTTCCCTTCTTAAAGTGTGATTGCATTCCATACATTCTTGTAATAACAAGTCATACATTTCCCTTCAGCAGCCAAGAACTGACTCTTATATTGGCATTTGATAGATTGGTGAGCATACCTATCAGTGATAATAGCGCCCACCCCGCTTCCTGCAAGAACAGAACAAAACAAAACAAAACAAAAAAATTGCTTTCTTACATTTAATATGTTCGGATGGTGCCAGTCACTATTCATGCAGAGTCAAAAATCTCTTTTGTTTCTGTGTAAAAGGGAGGTCCTTTCAAGTCGTGAATGTTTCAGAACTTTCATTTATTTGGAAGTGACCTAGCTATTCAATACACTGTCGTCACTTAGTTTAGCACCAGGATAGAAACTCAGGTAACCAAAACACCTGGAGGAACGATTGTAAGTTCAGTTCAGTTCAGTTGCTCAGTCGAGTCTGACTCTTTGGGACCCCGTGGCCTGCAGGACGCCAGGCTTCCGTGTCCATCACCAACTCCAGGGGCTTCCTCAAACTCATGTCCATCGAGTCAGTGATGCCATCCAACCATCTTATCCTCTGTCATCCCCTTCTCCTCTGCATTCAATCAAGACTATGAGAGGCAGATATTTTAGAGTATAATTATTGTTAAGAGTTTATCTAAAAGCTCATATCACATTTACATTTTTTACATTGGTTGTTGCTGTTTCCAGGTACTTTCTTGCTGAAAAGCTTGTGACACATATAACAATAGAGCAATTTTTACCTCAAAAGAAACCTAGGCACTATGAACATGGTGTGCTTAATGTTGTTGACTCTTAGACATGTCTATAGTGGAGGAGCAAAACCAAAAATACTAGATATTTAATATTGACTAGTTCCCAGTTCACGGGACTCTGACATTCATTTAGGTCAATGTTTTCTTGTATTTCCAGCAGTTTGATTTGGAAGGGCTGCCTTGTCTTGAGACCATTGAAATCAAAACTCAGAACTTGAGCAATATTATCAAAAAACACAAGGCTCACACTGACACATACCTTAATCCAGACAGACAGACAAGACATCTTCCAGGTTTCCGCCTGAGATTTAAAATATTTCTTTGAGCCGTTTTCCTGGGGAGTGGGGGGGCGGGGAGTGGGGGTGGCAGCGAGGCAGGCTTGGGTAACAAGCTAATTGTTGGTCATTGCATATGCAAAGAACCAGCTTTCCGGGTTCCAAGGAAAAAAGTTTCCTTGGTACCCAATTTTGTTTGGATCTATAGACTCTCATGGCCCTCCTAGGTCAGGACATCTTTCCTTTCTGTAGTCCTCGTTTTATCCCTAAATCATAGACAGCTTGGATTGTCTCTGTGGGGTGGATGTATTGTCCTCGTGTTTGACCTGGCGGCAGTAGCGAGGTCTGAGAGCCTCTCCTGGAACCGGGCGTGGGGACGGGGCTCACCAGGAGCCCCTGGTGGAAGTGGGCAACGCCCTGGGAGCGCGCCAGGGGCGGGGCGATCCCGGGCAGCGCGGGTCGGGGTTCTGGTCGGGAGGGGGTGGGGGGCGGTAACAGTTGTGCTCTCGGGGGTCCCCACTGCAGCTGGAAACGCGCTGGGAGTGCGGCAGGGGCAGGGTGAACCCGGGTGGCGCGGGGCGGGGTTCGGCTCCTGGCGGGGGTGGGGGAGGGCTTCCCAGCTGTGCTCTCGGTGGTGGCCACTGAGGCTGGAAACGCGCCGGGAGCGCACCCGGGGCGGGGTAAACCTGGGCTGCGCGGGTCGAGATTTAGGTGGCTGTGGGTGGGGGTTCGGTCCCAGTTGTGCTCTCGGGGGTCGCCACTGCGGCTAGGAATGCCCATTTCCTACGCTCCTGTGTCCCCAAGGATCCACATCTAGTGGGTGCAGCGGAGGGCTGCGGGCCACAGGCCACGGAACTGGGACTGCTTGGAGCAGGGAACCAAGTATTCCGCCCTCTGTTGGCACATTCTCGGAGCTCCCCAACCTGGCGGTTGCAGAAAGGCCTCGCCCTTGGTGTCAAGGCCTTTACCGCTCCACCCCTTTGCTGAAAAATCTCAGTCTGCACGGTTTTCCCAAGCAGCCTAGTGTCCGCTGGAAGTCCAAGGGACAGAACACTGAACTCTGGCCGGCTGGCCCAGCCCTGCTTCTGGCACTTTGTAAGCCAGCGGGCCCTTGAGCACCTGCTGGGATGGGAAAGGGAAGGGTCCACGGATTGCATCCTAGAAACTTAGTAGGGTGCATGGATTTCAAACCCTGGTGGCCGCCCAGGCAGCAAAGAAGGGGGGAGGGCACCTTGCTGCCCTTTCATGGCAGAATCTGTGGCTGTCCTGATGCGTGGGCCTTTTCATGGGGACCTTGTGCAATAAAAGTTTGGTGTTTTGGTACTGAATAATTAGAAATTGTAAAAAGTTTAAATTATGTGGTGGTGTAATTAAAAAACAAAACAAAACAAAACCAAGCTCCAAGTGCTTGGCACAGGGAGGTTTAAGTATTGAAGGCCTGTTTTCCTTGCACTGTGGCATTCTATCAAGAAGTGTGCAGGATTTTTTTTTTTTTTTAAGAAAAGTGTTCGAAGTGAGGGAAACAGGAAACCCAGAGGTGCCCCTGTATTTTGGGGAAGGCCTTAGGAGGTCACTTGGAAATGCTGCTGGCTGTGGGGGAGGGGGGCAGATGGGCTGTGCAGGCTTGTCCTTTGCATTCATGTTCTTGTGTGTAGAAACCCAGCTCGGAGCCATCTCCTGATGTGTAAGAATTTCGCAGACAAACCTTGAGCTAAGCAGTGCATTTGTTCCTGAGGAAATGTTTGTCTTAAGCGATGTAAATATCCTATGTATATCTGCTGGACTCTGGCTTCAGGTCGGTTCCCCCAATAGGCTCAGAAGCGACTTGAACAAAACAGTATGTTTTCCTCGTACCTTATTCTCCTAATCTATGTTAAGGAAATGATATATTTGCCTGGAATACTGCCTTTCTTCAAGATTCATGTCAATCAGTTTTTGGCCCAGGATGACTCACCTGCTGCCAATGTGACCTCAAGGCATGTCGTGTGGGAGGGGCCTGGTGCCATTCCCTGAGACAGTGCCTTTCTTTCCTGAGCTGACTGCTAGTGCCTGTAGAATATCTGGCTAGAGACCAGCAGGGCGTACACCCCGCCTCAAGTCTAAGTCAGCAGCTTTCTCTATCTCATTTATACTTTAATAACAATTGATGACACAAAAGCTCTGAGCGATCAAATCATATCAAATCTTCATTTCAGATTGAAGATGCATTCCATGGTATTGCCATCTTAAGTCTTTCCATTGTTATGGAATACCTGTCCATGTATTCAGGATAGTTTTCAGCCAGGGTGTATAAGTTCCAGTGTGCCAGTCTTGTCATCCTCGTTACATCCATGGCAAAGTGCTGTATTCATGTTGAAATTATTGAAAGGGAATTTTTTTAAATTCCTTTTCAGATTATTATCTGGTAATATATACAGAAAAAACTGTGTAATCTTTCGTTTTTATCAGTTTGGACAGCTTGATAGTTGTCTTTAATTTCTTTCCTTTCTCATACTTTAAGATTTTCCGGGCACCGTACATGTACTGCCTCACCCCTAATCTCAGTCATGTGTTCAAAGAACTTCTGTCCTTTATTTGTTTACTTATTTTTTGCAACATTGAATTCGTTGTGACTATGCTGGGTCTCTGCTGCAAGATGGAAGTTGCTAGGACCTCTGGACTGCAGTCTTCCATCTCTTACTGACCTCTTGTTGACCTCTGCAGAATCCTGGTTGGCGGGAGCTTGTTAGTTCCTCGTTCCTTACCAGGACCTCCTGTGGTAAGTGTTTTTCTCTTCTCTGTTGCCTTGTAAGGGTGGATGGTCATTGGGATCCCAAAGCTAGCTAGAAGTCAATTATTTAGGCAGGCTTGTGCATAGATATGGGAGAAGGCAATGGCACCCCACTCCAGTACTCTTGCGTGGAAAATCCCATGGATGGAGGAGCCTGGTAGGCTGCAGTCCATGGGGTCGCTAAGAGTCAGACACCACTGAGCGACTTCACGTTCACTTTTCACTTTCATGCATGGGAGGAGGAAATGGCAACCCACTCCAGTGTTCTTGCCTAGAGAACCCCAGGGACTGCGGGGCCTCGTGGGCTGCCGTCTATGGGGTCGCACAGAGTCGGACACGACTGAAACCACTTAGCAGCAGCAGCGGCGGCAGCAGCAGCAGAAGCAGTGCATCGATATCAAAAGGCTGCAAACAGTCAGGAAGGATCACATATGTCACCGTGAAACACTACTTCTCCACTTAGCCAAAGCTAACAAAAGATTTCTGTTCTAGGTCAACCTAGAAGAGATCACTTAAGAGGTAAAGAAACTTAAACTCCATTAGCAAAGGCAGTTCGACATCTCAAGAAAACTTGTGCTAGGCACAGAACTCTTTTCTGGGGGTCCAATTTCCCTACAACCTCCTTATCCCATTCTGTACCCATTCCTTTGTTTCTCCCATCCTGAAACGGCCACCTGTAAGACAGAACTACTTTGTTTTCCTTCCTCAAGTGCCATTGCATTCCACATACTTTCTTGTAATAACAAGTCATACATTTCCCTTCAGCAACCAAGAACTGACTTTTATATTGGCATTCGCTATAGCCCGCCCCCCTCCCCCCACCCCCAAGAACAGAACAAAACAAAACAAAACAAAACAATTGCTTTCTTACATTTAACATGTCAGGATGGTGCCAGACACTATTCATGGAGAGTCAAAAATCTCTTTTGTTTCTGTGTAAAAGGGAGGTCCTTTCAAGTCGTGAATGTTTCAGAACTTTCATTTATTTGGAAATGACCTAGCTATTCAATACACTGTCGTCACAAGGATAGAAACTCGGGTAACCAAAACACCTGGAGAAACGTTTGTTAGTTCAGTTCAGTTCAGTTGCTCAGTCGTGTCTGACTCTTTGGGACCCCGTGGCCTGAAGGACGCCAGGCTTCCGTGTCCGTCACCAGCTCCAGGGGCTTGCTCAAACTCATGTCCATCGAGTCAGTGATGCCATCCAACCATCTTATCCTCTGTCATCCCCTTCTCCTCTGCCTTCAATCAAGACTATGAGAGGCAGATATTTTAGAGTATAATTATTGTAAAGAGTTTGTCTAAAAGCTCATATCACATTTACATTTTTTACTTTTGTTGTTGTCATTTCCAGGTAGTTTCTTGCTGACAAGCTTGTGACAGATATAACAATAGAGCAATTTTTACCTCAAAAGAAACCTAGGCACTATGAACATGTTGTGCTTAATGTTGTTGACTCTTAGACATGTCTATAATGGAGGAGCAAAACCAAAAATACTAGATATTTAATATTGACTAGCTCCCAGTTCACGGGACTCTGACATTCATTTAGGTCAATGTTTTCTTGTGTTTCCAGCAGTTTGATTTGGAAGGGCTGCCTTGTCTTGAGACCATTGAAATCAGAACACAGAACTTGAGCAATATTATCAAAAAACACAGGGCTCACACTGACACATACCGTAATCCAAACAGACAGACAAGACATCTTCCAGGTTTCCGCCTGAGATTTAAAATATTTCTTTGAGCCAGTCTTCTGGGGAGTGGGGGGATGGGGGTGGCAGTAAGGCAGGCTTGGGTAACAAGCTAATTGTTGGTCATTGCATATGCAAAGAACCAGCTTTCCGGGTTCCAAGGAAAAATGTTTCCTTGGTAACCAACTTTGTCTGGTTCTATAGAATATCATGGCCCTCCTAGGTCAGGTCATCTTGCCTTTCTGTAGTCCTCGTTTTATCCCTAAATCATAGACAGCTTGGATTGTCTCTGTGGGGTGTATGTATTGTCCTCATGTTTGACCTGGCGGCAGCAGCGAGGTCCGAGAGCCTCTCCTGGAACCGGGCGTGGGGACAGGGCTCACCGAGAGCCACTGGTGAAGGTGGGCAGCGCCCCTGGAGCGCGGCAGGGGCGGGGCGAACCCGGGCGGCGCAGGGCGGGTGTCGGCTCCTGGAGGGGGTAGGGGAGGGCTTCCCAGTTGTGCTCTCGGAGATGGCCACTGCAGCTGGAAATGCGCCGGGAGCGCAGCCAGGGTGGGGTAAACCTGGGCTGCACAGGTCGAGATTACGCTCGCTGTGGGTGGGGGGTCGGTCCCTGTTGTGCTCCCGGGGGTCGCCAATATGGCTGGGAACCCGCTGGGAGCCCGGCAGGGCTGGGGCGAAACCTGGCGGAGCGGGGCGGGGTGGGGTTCCGTTCGCAGTGGGGGTCGGCTCCTGGCGGAGGTGGGGGAGGGCTTTCCAGATGTGCTGTTGGGGGTTGCCATTGCGGCTGGGAATGCCCATTTCGTGAACTCCTGGATCCCCAAGGATCGGCATCCATTGGCCACAGCGGAGGGGTGCGGAACACAGGTAAGGGAACGGGGACTGCCTGGAGCAGGGAACCATGTATTCCGCCCTGTGTTGGCACAGTCTCAGAGCTCCCCAACCTGGCGGTCGCAGAAAGGCCTCGTCTTTGGGGTCAAGGCCTTTACCGCTCCACCCCTCTGCTGAAAAACCTCAGAGTCTGCGCGGTTTTCCCAAGCAGCCTAGTGTCCGCTGGAAGTCCAAGGGACAGAACCCTGAATTCTGGCCGGCTGGCCCAGCCCTGCTTCTGGCACTTTGTAGGCCAGCGGGCCCTGGAGCACCTGCTAGGATGGGAAAGGGAAGTGTACGCGAATTGCACCCTGGTGGCCGCCGAGGCAGCAAAGAAGGGGGGAGGGCACCTTACTGCCCTTTAATGGCAGACAGAATCTGTGGCTGTCCTGCTGCGTGGGCCTTTTCATGGGGACCTTGTGCAATAAAAGTTTACCGGTGACCTTAGGGAACTTCCCAGTGTGCTTCTGACAGATGAGGGATGCTGTGGAGTTGGCGGGGCCTCTCAGGACTCCGCTGGGTTTGGCGCAATGGAAGAGGGCCTCATCTCCAGGGAAGGCAGGAACCTCAGGCTTCCTCTCCGTTTCGGACTCCGACCGCAGGGTCCCTGCAGAGTTGGGACAGGAGAGTCAGGAATCGTCTTGTCTGAGGAAGGAAACTCCGCTTGCCTCTCGAGGTGCTCAGGGGGTCTCAGGCCCCTTGTTGAGCTGTGTGTGGAACCTGCGGGTGTTTCCGGAAATGCACGACGGTGACAGTGCCCCTTCGTGTTGTGCCTTCACCCACTGGGTTGCCTTCGAAGAGGTGTCCGGGCCTCGGGTTCTTTTCAAGAGCGGACAGCGAAATCGGGGTCTTTCGGCATGTGGGACCACCCACGGGGCTAGTCTCAAATTTCCTAGTGAGGCCGGCTTCATCCTGAGGTGTGCTGGGAAGGCCGGGGACCCTTCCAGACAACGCAGGGGGATCGACTCTCCTGTCGCCATCAGGAGGGGAGAAGGGGCTCAGACGAAGTGGGGACGGAACCCTCGGTGTTACCCTCGAGGGAATCCGGCGTGTGGGGGACTTTTGGGGGTTGCATGAAAGGAGTCAGGTACCGTTTCGCACTTCAGGACAGAACCTGGGACTTCCCTTGAGACGCCGTAGCGGGCAAGGGCCTCATCTTGCGAAGACGTTGGGACCATGTGGATTTTCTCGAGTTGCGGCGGGATTCTAGAGTTACGACGGGGATTTCAGGCTTCCTCTTGTGTTGGCCCCGGGAAGCCTAATCTTCCATTCGAGTTGCGAGGGAAAGCTGAGGGTTGCACTCGAGTCACTGCAGGGCCAAAGAGACCTCATCTAGGCCTGTGTCCGGGACTTAACGTTCCTCTCAAGGGAAGACAGGGATCTCAGAGTGGCGTTCCAGACTCCCCCGGGGAGTCAGGCCTCGCCTCGAGGGCAAGCCCAGGATGCTGCTCTCCTCTCAAGTCGCGACGCAGATCTCTTGGAGCCCACTGAGTGGCCTCAAGGGAGTCAGGCCTTCTCTTCAGTTTGGAGAGAGGACTCGGGATTGTGCTCTGGGTCAGGCAGGAAAAGAAAGCCCTCACCTCGCAAGGATGGGGGCTTCTCAGGGGTTTCCTCGAGCTGCGGCGCCCGTGGGGGTTTTCTCACGAGGCAAGAAGAGGATCTCAGGGAGCCTCTCGTGCGGTGCCAGGGAAGTCAGGTCTCTGTGTGTGTGGTGAGGGGGAGCACGTCATGGCTCTCCAGTCATGGGAGAGGACTAGGGCCTCCAGACGCGTTGAAGAAGGACACTCGAGGTCTTTCTGGGGTTGCGGCGGGAAAGCCTCGTTTCCCTCGACTTCTGCCGGGGACCTGAGGGAACTTCCCATGGTGCCTCTGATAGGTGAGGGATGCTGTGGAGTTGGCGGGGCCTCTCGGTACTCCGCTGGGCTTGGCGCAATGGAAGAGGGCCTCATCTCGAGGGGAGACAGGAAACTTAGGCTTCCTCTCCTTTTCGGACTCCAACCACAGGGTCCCTGCAGAGTTGGGACAGGAGAGTCAGGCCTCGTCTTGTCTGAGGAAGGGAACCCCACTTGCCTCTCGAGTTGTTCATGGGGTTTCAGGCCCCTTGTCAAACTTTGTGTGGAATCTGCAAGTTTTTCCAGACGATGCACGGGGGTGTCAGTGACCCTTCGTTTTTTGTCTTCATCCACAGGGTTGCCTTCGAAGAGGTGTCCGGGCATCGGGTTCTTATGAAGAGCGGACCGGGATATCGGGGTCGTTCAGCATTTGGCACCACCCACGTGGGTTGTCTCGAATTTCCTCATGAAACCGGCCTCATCCTGAAGTGTGCCGCGAAGGTCATGAAACTCTTCCAGACAAAGCAGAGGAATCGACCCTCCTGTGGCGATCAGGATGGGAGAAGTGGCTCAGATGAAGTGCTGCTGGGAACCTCGGTGTTTCCCTCAAGTGAGACAGGTATGTCGGGTAACTTTTGGGGTCACATAAAGCGTTCCAAGTACCGTTTCGCTCTTCAAAATGGAACGTTGGACTTCTCTTGGGGTGCTCCAGCGGGCATGGGCCTCATCTTGGAATGACTGCGGAACCACTTGGTTTTTCTCTAGTTGCGGTGGGATATTTGAGTTACCACAGGGAATTCATGCTTCCTCTTGTGTTGGCCCACAAAAGTCTTATCTTCCATTCGAGATTCGAGGAAGAGCTGGAGGTGCGCTCTAGTCACTGAAGGCAAAAGAGACCCCACCAAGGCTTGTGTGCAGGACCTAATGTTCATGTCAAGGCTCGACAGAAATCTCGGGGTTGCATTCCAGACTCACCTTGGAGTCAGGCCTCGTCTCGAGGGGAAGCAAAGGACTCTGCTCTCCTCTCGAGTCGGACGGGTATGTCTTGGAGCCCACTGAGTGGCTTAAAGGGAGTCAAACCTCCTCTGGTGTTTGGAGGGAGGACACAGGATTGCTCTCCAGCGAATGCATGAAATGAAGGCCCTCATCTCCCAATGACTGGGGCGTTTCGTAGGTTTTCTCGAGCTGTGGCGCTAGTGTGGGGTTTCTCACGAAGTAAGACTGGGAGCTCAGTGAGCCTCTCACGTGGTGCCAGGGCAGTCAGGTCTCTATGCACGTGGTGAGAGGGAGCCCGTCATTGTTCTCGAGTCATGGTAGTGGAATTGGGCCTGAAGACGTGTTAAAGAAGGACTCTCGAGGTCTTTCCTGGGTTGCAGCAGGAAACCCTGGGTTCCATTGACTTGTGCCAGTGACCTCAGGAAGCTTCTCAGCGTGCCTCTGAGAAGTCAGGGTCACTGTGGAGTTGGGAGGGGCCTCTCGGAACTCCACTGGGTTTGCTGCAATGGAAGAGGGCCTCATGACAAGTTGAGGCAGGAACCTCAGGGTTCCTCTCCTGGCTTCGAATGCGCCGGATCTGACTCGGATCCCAGAGTCCCTGCAGAGTTGGGACAGGAGAGTCAGGCCTCGTCTTGTGTGGAGGAATGGAACTCCGCTTGACTCTCGCGTTGTTCATGGGGTGACAGGCCACTTGTCGATTTGTATGTGGAACTTGCGGGTTTTTCTGGACGATGCACCGGGGTGTCACTGCCCCTTCGGGTTGTGCCTTGATCCACAGGATTGCCTTCGAGTTGGGTTCTGCCATCGGGTTCTTATCAAGAGCGGACCAGGGAATAGGGGTCTTTTGGCATGCCGCACCACCCACGAGGCTATGTCTCAAATTTCCTCGTGAGACTGGCCTCATCTTAATGTGAGCCAGGAAGGTCGGGAATGCCTTCCAGACAAAGCAGGGGAATCGAACCTCCTGTCGCGATCAAGAGGGGAGAAGAGTCTCAGATGAAGTGGTGCCGGGAACCTCAGTGTTCTCCTCAAGTGAGAATGGTATGTCGGGGAACTTTTGGGGTCGCATCAAGGGTTCCAAGTAACTTTTCGCTCTTCAATACGGAACGTGGGACTTCTCTTGAGACGCTGTAGCGGGCAAGGGCCTCATCTTTCGATGACGGGGGAACCACGTGGTTTTTCTTGAGTTGGTGCGGGATTCTCGAGTTACAACGGGGAATTCAGGCTTCCTGTTCAACTGGCCCAGGGAAGTCCAGTTTTCATTTGAATTGCGAGTTAGAACTGGGGATTGCTCTCGAGACACTGCAGGGCCAAATAGACCTCATCTAGGCTTGTGTCCAGGACCTAATGTTCCTCTGCTGGGGCGACAGCGATCTCGGCATTGCATTCTCGACTCACCCGGGGAATCAGGCCTCGTCTCGAGGGGAAGCCAAGGACACCGCTCTCCTGTCAAGTCGCGACGGGTATATCTTGGAGCTCACTGTGTGGCCTAAAATGAGTCAAGCCTCCTGTGGAGTTTGAAGAGAGGACTCAGGATTGCTCTCCAGGCCATACAGCAAAAGAAGGCCCTCATCTCGTGAGGACTGGGGGGTCTCGTGGGTATTCTCGAGCTGCGGCTCCAGTGTGGTGTTGCTCACGAGGTATAATGGGGAGCTCAGGGAGCCTCTCCTGTGGCGCCAGGGAAGTCAGGTTTCTATGCGCGTGGCTAGGGGGAGCGCGTCATTGCTCTCGAGTCATGGTAGGGGAATCGCACCTCAAGACGCGTTGAAGAAGGACTCTCGAGGTCTTTTACGGGTTGGGGCAGGAAACCCTTGGTTCCCTCGACTTGTGCCGGTGATCTCGGGAAGGTCTAAGGGTGCCTCTGAGAAGTCAGGGATACTGTGCAGTTGGGAGGGGTCTCTCGGGACTCCACTGGGTTCGGTGCAATGGAAGAGGGCCTCATCTCGAGTGGAGGCAGGAAACTCATGTTTCCTCTCCTGACTTCCCCTGGGCCAGATCTGACTCGGATCGCAGTTTCGCTGCAGAGTTCGAACTGGAGAGTCAGGCCTCGTCTTGTGTGGAGGAATGGAACTCTGCTTGCCTCTCCAGTTGTTCACGGGGTGACAGGTCACTTCTCGAGCTGTGTGTGGTACCTGCGGGTTTCTCCAGACGATACCCGGGGGTGTCAGTGCCCCTTCGTGTTGTGCCTTCATCAAAAGGGTTATCTTCAAAGAGGTGTCCGGGCATTGGGATCTTATCAAGAGCGAACCGGGAAATCGGGGTCTTTCGGCATGTGTCACCATCCACGAGGCTATGTCTCGAATATCCTCGTGAGACCGGCCTCATCCTGAGATGCACCGGGAAAGGCGGGAACCCCTTCAAGACAAAACAGGGGAATCGACCCTCCTGTTGCGATCAGGAGGGGAGAAGGGGCCCAGATGTAGTGGTGCCGGGAACCTGGGTGTTCTCCTCGAGTCAGACCAGTGTGTCGAGGAACTTTTGAGGTCGCATCAAGGGTGCCAATACCGTTTCGCACTTCAAGACGGAACGTGGGACTTCTCTTGAGACGCTGTAGGGGGCAAGGGCCTCATCTTGCGATGACGGGGGAACCACGTAGCGTTTCTCGAGTTGTGGCGGGATTCTCGAGTTTCGACGGGGAATACAGTCTTCCTCATGTGTTGGCCCAGGGAAGTCCTATCTTCCATTCGAGTTTCAAGGGAGAGCTGGGGATTGCCCTCGAGTCACTGCAGGGCAAAATAGACCTCATCTAGGCTTGTGTCCAGGACTTAATGTTCATCCCTAGGGGCGACAGGGATCTCGGGCTTGCATACCAGACTCACCCGGGGAATCAGGCCTCGTCTCGAGGGGAAGCAAAGAACTCCGCTGTCCTTTTGAGTCGCGATGGGTATCTCTTGGAGCCCACTGTGTGCCCTAAAGGGAGTCAAGCCTCCTGTGCTGTTTGGATAGAGGACTCGGGATTCCTCTCCAGGCCATGCAGGAAAAGAAGGCCCTCATCTCGCGATGACGGTGGCGTCTCGTGGGTTTTCTAGACTGCCGCGCTAGTGCCGGGTTTCTGACGAGGTACGAGAGGGAGCTCAGGGAGCCTCTCGTGTGGCTCCAGGGAAATCAGGTCCCCATGAGATGGCTAGGGGGAGCTCGTCATTGCTCTCGAGTCATGGTAGGGTAATCGGGCCTCAAGACGGGTTGAAGAAGGACTCTCGAGGTCTTTCTCGGGTTACTGCATAAAACCCAGGGTTCCCTTGACTTGTGCCTGCGACCTCAGGGAGCTTCTCAGAGTGCCTCTGAGAAGTCAGGGATACTGTGCAGTTTGGAGGGGCCTCTCGAGACTCCTCTGCATTTGGTGGAATGTAAGAGGGACTCATCTCGAGTTGAAGCAGGAACCTCAGTGTTCCTCTCCATTTCTAACACAGATCGCAAGGTCCCTGCATGTTGGTACAGGAGAGTCATGCCTCGTCTTTTCTGGAGGATGGGACTCCTCTTGCCTCTCGAGTTGTTCTCGAGGTGACAGGCCACTTGTCGAGCTGTGTATGTAACCTGCCCGTTTTTCCGGATGATGCACAGGTGTGTTAGTGCCCCTTCGTGTTGTACCTTCATACTCAAGGCTGCCTTCCAAGAGGTGTCCGAGCATCGGATTCTTATCAAGAGCGGACCGGGAAATTGGAGTCTTTCGGCAAGTGGCACCACCCACAAAGCTACGTATCGAATTTCCCCATGAGACCGGCCTCATCCTGAGTTGTGCAGGGAAGGTCGGGCCCCCTTGCAGACAAAGCAGGGGAATCGACCCACCGGTCACGATCAGGAGGGGAGAAGGGGCTTAAATGAAGTGGTGCCGGGAACCTCGGTGTTCCCCTTGAGTGAGACCGGCGTGTTGGGGGACTTTTGGGGTCGCATCAAGGGTGCCAAGTACCGTTTCGCATTTCAAGACGGAACCTGGGACATCTTTTGAAACGCTGTAGCGGGCAAGGGCCTCATCTTGCGATGATGGGAGAACCACGTGGTTTTGCTCGAGTTGCGGCGTGATTATCGAGTTATGACCGGGAATTTAGGCTTCCTCTTGTTGGCCTTGAAATCCAATCTTCCATTCGGGTTGCGAGGGGGAGCTGGGGATTGCACTAGAGTCACTGCAGGGCAAAAGAGACCTAATCTAGGCTTGTGTCCAGGATCTAATGTTGCTCTCCAGGGGCGACAGGGATCTCGGGTTTGCATTCCAGACTCATCCGGGGAGTCAGTTCTCACCTCGAGGGTAAGCAAAGAATTCCGCTCTCGTCTCGAGTCGCGATGGGTATCTCTTGGAGCCCAATGTGTGTACTAAAGGGAGTCAAGCCTCCTGTGGAGTTTGGAGAGAGGACTCGGGATTGGACTCCAGGCCATGCAGGAAAAGAAGGCCCTCATCTCAAGATGACGGTGGCGTCTCGTGGGTTTTCTCGAGCTGCGGCGCCAGTGTGGGGTGTCTCATGAAGTACCACGGGGATTTCAGGGAGCCTCTTGTGTGGCGCCAGGAAAATCCAGTATTCCATTCGAGTTGCGAGTTAGAACTGGGGCTTGCTCTCCAGTCACTGCAGGGCAAAATAGACATCATCTACGCTTGTGTCCAGGACCTAGTGTTCCACTACTGGGCCGACAGGGATCTCAGGGTTGCATTCTCGACTCACCCGGAGAGTCAGGCCTCGTCTTGAGGGGAAAAAAAGGACTCCACTCTCCTGTCGATTCGCGACGGGTATCTCTTGGAGCCCACTGCGTGGCGTAAAGGGAGTGAAGCCTCCTATGGAGTTTGGAGAGATGACTCGGGATTGTTTTCCTGGCCATGCAGGAAAAAAGGCCCTCTTCTAGCGATGACGGGTGCGTCTCGTGGGTTTTCTCCAGCTGCGGCGCCAGTATCAGATTTCTCACGAGGTACGACGGGGAACTCAGAGAGCCTCTCGTGTGGTGCTAGGGACGTCAGGTCTCCGTGCATGTGGTGAAGGGGAGTGCGTGATTGCTCTCGAGTCATAGTAGGCGAATTGGGCCTCAAGACGCATTGAAGAAGGACTCTCGAGGTCTTTCTCGGGTTGCGGCAGGGAACCCTGGGTTCCCTCGACTTGTGTCGGTGACCTCAGGCAACTTCTCAGGGTGCCTCTGAGAAATCAGGGACACTGTGGATTTGGGAGGGGCCTTTCGTTACTCAACTGGGTTTGGTGCAATCGAAGAGGGCCTCATCTCGAATGGAGGCAAGAACCTCAGGGGTCCTCTCAATTTCTGACTCGGGTCGCAGAGTACCTGCCGAGTATGGACAAGAGAGTCACGCCTCGTCTTCTGTGGAGGAATGGATCTCCGCTTGCCTTTCGAGTTGTTCACGGAGTGACAGGCCACTTGTTGAGCTGTGTGTGGAACCTGCGGGTTTTTCCAGACGATGCACAGGGGTGTCAGTGCCCCTTCGTGTTGTGCCTTCCTCCAAAGGGTTGCCTTCAAAGAGGTGTCTGGGCATCGGGTTCTTTTCAAGAGCGTACCAGAAAATTGGGGTCTTTCAGCATGTGGTACCACCCACGAGGCTACGTCTCGAATTTCCTCGGGAGACCGGCCTCATCCTGAGGTTCGCCGGGAAGGTAGGGAACCCCTTGCAGACAAAGCAGGGGAATCGATCCACCGGTCACGATCAGAAGGGGAGAAGGGGCTCAGATGAAGTGGTGCCGGGAACCTCGGTGGTCCCCTCGAGTGAGACCGGTATGTCACGGCACTTTTGAGGTCGCATCAAGGGTGCTAAGTACAGTTTCGCACTTCAAGACGGATCGTGGGAATTCTCTGGAGATGCTGTAGCGGGCAAGGGCCTCATATTGCGATGACGAGGGAAACACGTGGTTTTTCTCGAGATGCGGCGGGATTCTCGAGTTACGACGGGGAATTCAGGCTTCCTCTTGTGTTGGCCCAGGAAGTCCAATCTTCCATTCAACTTGTCACAGAGAGCTGTGGGTTGCTCTCGAGTCACTTCAGGGCAAAGAGTCCTTATCTAGGCTTGCGTCCAGGACGTAGTGTTCCTCTCCAGGGGCAACAGGGATATCGGGGTCGCATTCCAGTCTCACCCGGTGGGTCACGCCTCGTCTCGAGTGGAAGCAAAGGACTCCACTATCCTCTCGAGTCACGACGTGTAACTCTTGGAGCCCAATGAGTGGCCTAAAGGGAGTCAAGCGTCCTGTGTAGCTTGGACAGAAGGTTCACGCTTGATCTGCATACCATTCAGTTAAAGATGGCCCTCCTCTCGTGATGACGGGAGCATCTCATGGGTTTTCTCGAGCTGCGGCGTCAGTGTGGGGTTTCTCACGAGATATGATGGGGAGCTCAGGGAGCCTCTCGTGTGGCACCAGAGAAGTCAGGCCTCCATGTGTGTGGCCAGGCAGATCGCGTCATTGCTCTGGAGTCATGGGAGGGACTAGGGCCTCAAGACGCATTTAAGAAGGACTCTCGAGGTCTTTCTTGGGTAGGGGCGGGAAACACTTATTTCCCTTGACCTCTACCAGGGACCTTAGGGAACTTCCCAGGTGCCTCTGAGAGGTGAGGGATACTGAGGAGTTAGAGGGGCCTCTCGGGACTCCACTAGGTTTGACGAAATGAAAGAGGGCCTCATCTCGATTGGAGGCAGGAACCTCAGCTTCCTCTCCATTTCTGACTCCGACCGCAGGGTCCCTGCAGGGTTGGGACAGGAGAGTCAGGCCTCGTCTTGTCTGAGTAATGGAACTCTGCTTGCCTCTTGAGTCGTTCAGTGGGTCTCAGGCCCCTTGTCGAGCTGTGTGTGGAACCTGCGGGTGTTTCCAGAAGATGCACAGGGGTGTCATTGCCCCTTCATTTTGTGCCTTCCCCCACAGGGTTGCCTTAAAAGAGGTGTCCGGGCACCGGGTTCATTTCAAGAGTGGACTGGGAAATCGGGGTCGTTCGGCATGTGGCAGCACCCACGTGGCTCATCTCGAATTTCCTCGTGAGACCAGCATCATCCTGAGGTGCGCCGGGAAGGCCGGGAACACCTTCCACACAAAGAAGGGGAATCGACTCTCCTGTCGTGATCAGGTGGGGAGATGGGGCTCAGATGAAGTGGGGCCGGGACTCTAGGTGTTCCACTCGAGGGAACCCGGCATTTCAGGGAACTTTAGGGGTCGCATCAATGGAGCCAAGTACCGTTTCCCACTTCAGGACGGAACATGTGACTTCCCTGGAGACGCTGTAGCGGGAAAGGGCCTCATCCTGGGAAGACGTTGGAACCACGTCGTTTTTCTCGAGTTGAGTCTGGATTCTCGAAAACGACGGGGATTTCAGGTTTCCTCTTGGGTTGGCCCTGGGAAGCCCAATCTTCCCCTGGAGTTGCGAGGGAAAGCTGGGGGTTCTGCTCGAGTCACTACAGGGCCAAAGAGACCTCATCGAGGCGTGTGTCCAGGACCTAATATTCCACTCAAGGGAAGACAGGGATCTCGGGTTTCCATTCCAGACTCCCCCGGGGAGTCAGGCCTCGCCTCGAGGGGAAGCAGAGGACTCCGCTTTCCTCTCAAGTCGCGACACGGATCTCTTGGAGCCCAATGAGTGGACTCAAGGGTGTCGAGCCTCCTCTTCAGTTTGGAGAGAGGACTCGGGATTGCTCTCCAGGCCATGCAGGAAAAGAAGGCCCTCATCTAGCGATGACGGGGGCGTCTCATGGGTTTCCTCAGGCTGCGGCGCCCATGGGGGTTTTCTCACGAGGCACGACGAGGACCTCAGGGAGCCTCTCGTGCGGTGCCAGGGAACTCATGTCTCCATGCGCATGGCGAGGGGGAGCTGGTCATCACTCTCGAGTCATGGGAAGTGACTAGGGCCTCAAGACGCGTTGAAGAAGGACTCTCGAGGTCTTTCTCGGGTGGCGGCGGGAAACCCTCGTTTCCCTCGACTTCTGCAGGGGACTATAGGGAACTTCCCATGGTGCCTCTGAGAGGTGAGGGATGCTGTGGAGTTGGCAGGGCCTCTCGGGACTCTGCTGGGTTCGGCGCAATGGAAGAGGGCCTCATTTCGAGGGGAGGCAGGAACCTCAGGCTTCCTCTCCGATTCTGACTCCGACTGCACGGTCCCTGCAGTGTTGGGACAGGAGAGTCATGCCTCGTCTTGTCTGAGGAATGGAATTCTGGTTGCCTCTCGAGTTGTTCCGGGAGTCTCAGGCCCCTTGTCGAGCTGTGTGTAGACCCTGCGGGTTTTTCCGGATGATGCACGGGGGTGTCAGTGCCCCTTCGTGTTGTGCCTTCACTCACAGGGTTGCCTTCGAAGAGGTGTCCGGGCATCGGGTTCTTATCAAGAGCGGACCGGAAAATCGGGGTCGTTCGGCACGTGGCACCTCACACATGGCTAGTCTCGAATTTCCTCCTGAGACCGGCCTCATCCTGAGGTGCACCAGGAAGGCCGGGAACCCCTTCCAGAGAAAGCAGGGGAATCGACTCTCCTGTCGCGATCAGGAGGGGAGAAGGGGCTCAGATGAAGTGGTGCCGGGACCCTCGGTGTTCCCCTCGAGGCACCCAGCGTGTCAGCGAACTTTTGCGGTCTCATCAAGGGTGTCAAGTACCGTTTCACACTTAAGGACGGAACATGGGACTTCCCTGGAGACGCCGGGAATTTCGGTCTTCCCCTGGAGTGAGACCGGTATGTTGGGGAACTTTGGGGTCGCATCAAGGGTGCCAAGTAGCATTTCGAACTTTAAGATGGAACGTGGGACTTCTCTTGAGACTCTAGCTGGCAAGGGCCTCATATTGCAATGAAGGGGGAACCACATGGTTTTTAAGACTTGAGGCTGAATTCTCGAATTACGATGGGAACTTCAGACTAACTCTTGTGTTGACCGTGGGAAGACCAATCTTCCATTCAAATTGTGAGGGAGAGATGGAGGTTGCTCTCGAGTCACTGTAGGGCAAAATAGACCTCATCTAGGCTTGTGTCTAGGACATAATGTTCCACTCCAGGGGCGACAGGGATCTCGGGGTTGCATTCCAAACTCACCCGGGGAGTCAGGCCTCGTCTCGAGGGAAGCAAAGGACTCCGCTCTCCTCTCGAGTCGCACCGGGTATTTCTTGGACCCAACTGAGTGGCCTAAAGGGAGTCAATCCTCCTGTGAAGTTTGGAGAGAGGACCAGGGATTGCTCTCCAGGTCAGGCAGGAAAAGGAGGCCCCCATCTCTCCTTGACGGGGGCATCTTGTGGTTTTTCTCGAACTGCGGCGCCACTGTGCGTTTTCTCACGAGGTACGATGGGGTACTCAGGGAGCCTCTTGTGTGGTACTAGGGAAGTCAGTTTTCCTGCTTGTGGCGAGGGGAGCGCGTCCTTGCCCTGGAGTCATGGTAGGGGAATCGGGCATCAAGAGACGTTGAAAAAGGACTCTCCAAGTCTTTCTCGGGTTACTTCAGGAAACTCTGGGTTCCCTCGACTTGTGCCAGTGACCTCAGGTAGCTTCTCAGGGAGCCTCTGAGAATTCAGGGATACTGTGGTGTTGGGAGGGGCCTCTCGGGACACCACTGAGTTTGGTTCAATGGAGGAGGGCCTCTTCTCTAGTTGAGGCAGGAACCTCAGGGTTCCTCTCCATTTCTGACTCCGATCGCAGGGTCCCTGAAGAGTTGGGCCAGGAGGGTAAGGCCTCGTCTTGTGTGAAGGAATGCAACTTCACTTGCCTCTCGAGTTGTTCACGGGGTGACAGTCCACATTTGGAGCTGTGAGTGGAATCTGCGGGTTTTTCCAGACGATGCATGGGGATGTCAGTGTCCCTTCGTGTTGTGCCTTCATCCACAGGGTTGCCTTCGAAGAGATGTCCGGGTGTCAGGTTCTTATCTAGAGTGGACCAGGAATTCGGGATCTTTCAGCATGTGGCACCAACCATGAGGCTACTTTTCGAATTTCCTCATGAGACCGGCCTCATCCAGAGGTTCGCGGGGAACATCGGGAACCCCTTGCAGACAAAGCATGGGAGTCGACCCTCCTGTCGCGATCAGGAGGGGTGAAGGGGCTCACAGGAAGTGGTGCCGTGAACTTTGGTGTTTCCCTCGAGTGAGACCGGTATGTCAGGGAACTTTGGGGGTCGCATCAAGGGTGCCAAGTACCGTTTTGTACTTCAGGATGGAACGTGGGATTTCTCTTGATACGCTGTAGCGGCCAAGGGCCTCATCTTGCGATGACGGGGGAGCCACGTGGTTTTTCTCGAGTTGCGGCGGGATTCTCGAGTTACGACGGGGATTTCAGGCTTCCTCTTGTGTTGGGCCAGGGAAGTCCAATCATCCATTCGAGTTGCGAGGGAGAGCTGGGGGTTGCGCTCGAGTCACTGCAGGGCAAAGGAGACCTCATCTAGGCTTGTGTCCAGGACCTAATGTTCCTCTCCAAGGGCCACAGGGATCTCAGGTTTGCATTCCAGACTCACCCAAGGAGTCAGGTCTCGTGTCGAAGGGAAGCAAAGGACTCCGCTCTCCTTTCGAGTCGCGACGGGCACCTCTTGGAGCCCACTTTGTGGCCTAAAGGGAGTCAAGCCTCCTGTGAAGTTTGGAGAGAGGACTTGGGGCTGCTCTCCAGGCCATGCAGGAAAAGATGGCCCTCATCTCGCGATGACGGAAGGGTCTTGTGGGTTTTCTCGAGCTGCGGCACCAGTGTGGGGTTTCACACGAGGTACGTCAGGGAGCTCAGGGAGCCTCTCATGTGGCGCCAGGGAAGTCAGGTCTCCATGTGCGTGGCGAGGGGGAGCGCGTTATTGCTCTCGAGCCATGGTAGGGGAATCTGACCTCAAGACGCATTGAAGAAGGACTCTCGAGGTCTTTCTTCGATTGTGGCAGGAAACCCTTATTTCCCTCGACGTTTGCCGGTGGCCTCAAGGAGCTTCTCAGAATGCCTAGGAGAAGTCAGGGATACTGTGGAGATGGGAGTGGCCTCTCGGGACTCCACTGGGTTTGTTTTAATGGAAGAGGGCCTCATCTCGGGTTGAGGCAGGAACCTCAGGTTTCCTCTCCATTTCTGACTCAGATCGAAGTGTGCCTGCAGAGTTGGGATTGGATACTCAGGCCTCGTCTTGTCTGAGGAAGGGAACTCCGCTTGCCTCTCTCATTGTTTAAGGGGTGACAGGCCAGTTGTGGAGCTGTATGTGGATCCTGTGGGATTTTCCAGACGATGAACAGGGTTGCCAGTGCCCCCTCGTGTAGTGCCTTCATCCACAGGGTTGCCTTAGAAGAGGTGTCCGGGCATTGGGTTCTTATCAAGAGCAAGACCGAGAAATCGTGGTCTTTCGGCACGTGGCACCAACACGAGGCTACGTCTCGAATTTCTTCGTGAGACTGGCCTCATCCTGAGGTGCGCCATGAAGGTCGGGAACCCCTTCTAGACAAAGCAGGGGAATCGACTCTCCTGCCGTGATCAGGAGGGGAGAAGGGGCTCAAATGAAGTGGTGCCAGGAACTTCGGTGTTCCCTTGGAGTGAGACCGGTATATTGGGGAACTTTTGGGGTCGCATCAAGGGTGCCAAGTAGCATTTCGAACTTTATGACGAAACATGGGACTTCTCTTGAGACTCTGTAGCGGGCAAAGGCCTCATATTGCGATGAATGGGGAACCACGTGGTTTTTAAGAGTTGCGGTGGGATTCTCGAGTTACAACGGGAAATTCAGACTTCCTCTTGTGTTGGCCCAGTGAAGACCAATCTTCCATTCGAATTGCGAGGGAGAGATGGGTGTTGCTCTCGAGTCACTGTTGGGCAAAATAGACCTCATCTAGGCTTTTGTCCAGGACATAATGTTCCTCTCCAGGGGCAACAGGGATCTCGGGGTTGCATTCCAGACTCACCCGAGGTAAGGCCTCATCTCGAGGGGAAACAAAGTACTCTGCTCTCCTCTCAAGTCGCGACAGGTATCTCTTGGAGCCCATTGAGTGGCCTAAAGGGAGTAAAGCCTCCTGTGAAGTTTGGAGAAAGGACCAGGGATTGCTCTCCAGGTCAGGCAGGAAAAGAAGTCCCCAATCTCGCGATGACGGTGGCGTCTCGTGGGTTTTCCCGAGCTGTGGCGCCAGTGTGGGGTTTCTCACGAGGTATGACGGGGAGTTCAGGGAGCCTCTCATGTGGCGCCAGTGAAGTCAGGTGTCCATGCGCATGGCGAGGGGGAGCGTGTCATTGCTCTCGAGTCATGGTAGGGGAATCCGGCCTCAAGACGCGTTGAAGACGGACTCTTGAGGTCTTTCTCGGGTTGCGGCAGGAGACCCTGTGTTCCCTCGACTTGTGCCGGTGATCTCAGGGAGTTGCTCAGGGTGCCTCTGAGAAGACACTGATACTGTGGTGTTGGGAGGGGCCTCTCGGGACTCCACTGCGTTTGGTGCAATGGAAGATTGCCAGGAGCCAGCGAGAGACATTCCACTCGTGACAAATGTCATGAGGAAAGAGTCTCGGCATACGCAAAGGCGGGATCGAGCCTCCGGGAGTTCCCCCGTATATTCTTCAGCATCTACCCCCAAAAACCAAAGTCTGCCTTCTTTATTGCTTTGTTCTCTCACCTCTGACATTACTGGGGATGTCCCCTACCACCATCTCACTCTCTCTGTCAAAGAGCTAACTTACAGCTCCAACTAATAATGTTCCTGGGCAATTAGTAGTGTTTAAATCCAAACCCCTCAGATGGTTTTCTAATGCGCCTGACAAGTTTACCTGGTCTCCTACAGCTATGCATACGATTGTGTACAGTCTCCCAGCCTCGAGACGCACGGGAAGTTTAAGATATTCAAATAGCTTAGAGCCTCTCAGAGAGTTAGAAACTGTCAGAATAAAACTAGTAAAAGATTTCATTGATGAACCAATGCTTTTTGCCAAGTTTCCACATCCCCTGAATTGTATCCTTGAATGTGTGTTAATTAATATAGTTGGTATGTAGAAAAAATAAGTACTGGCCTTGATGTTAGTAACTTTAGACCCTTAAGGTAATAAATTCTTTTCTTTGTTGTAAACCCATTACACATCCTCCCTATAGGAATGCAATTTTATCTTCGAAAGATGGCGCCAAACCTTAAACAATTACTCTTAGAGAAAATAACTCTTATGGTTGATAAGTCTTTGTCAAGAGTCATAAAATGTTAATAGGTCTTCTGGCCAGAAGATGATGTAAATCATCTAAACCATTTTTATACGATAAATCTGCAGAAAAGAAACGCTGGTTTTTGATAAGGATTAAAGAATGCTGACTTTGCATCCCCTATTATCCTCTATGTGTAACTTAGGGTATTAAAACCTGTGTTGAAAATAAAGCTACGGGCCTTGCTCGCCAACGCTTGGTCTCCCCATGTCATTATTCCCCTCAATTTTCAGATGAGTGTCCATCTGGAGCGCGGATATCCTCTGCGACCATTTATTTGCCTCGGCTTCGAAGACCTACTCGATTAGGTGTCTAAGGTGGGGCACCTTCCTCTATTCTAGAGGGCACTTGCAGCCTCCGTGGTCAGAGCTAACCTGGTGTCATGGGTTATATTGATTTTCCGCGTAAACCAAGCTACTCAGCTGCTTTTCTCCACTGAATTTTCCTACTGAGCTATCCTCATTCTATTACTCTTTATATCTTTGATGAATAAATAAATATATAAATAGGTCGCCTACTCCATCTTCCCTTCAAATACCCTGGATCAGCTGGGGCTGGACCTCTGCAGGTGGCGCCCGAGACAGGCATTTCGAAGGTAAATCCCCAACCCCATTCCCCCAGTGTTCAGTTTTCGGGACAGATAGGATCCCACTTAGGGTGCTGCAGATCCCCCTGTAGAATAGACAGGGCGAGAGGAGTGGGAAGTGTTGAAGAGTTAGAAAAAACGGTTTCTAAAAAGGCTGACAAAAAGGGCCTAATCTTTAGATAGCTAAAAGCAAAATCTTTTTCTATCCTTAATTTTCTGACATGGGCAACACTGAATCAAATGAAAGACAGCTCTTTATAGGAGTAATTTTACAGTTATTAAGTAAAAGAAGAATCAAGGTTAAAACATCTTCCATTCAATCATTTTTTACATTTGTACAAGACCACTGCCCTTGGTTTCTACAACAAGGCACTGTTAACCTAGATATCTTGAAAAAACTAGGAAAACAGCTAAGAGCTTATTGTGCTCAGCAAGGTTTGGAAAAAATCCCTACTTACACCTTTCCTCTGTAGAATATGACTAGAGATGTTTTAGATCCAGCTCATGAATTTGAAAAGGTACCTGTTAAAGTGGAAAGTAAAGTTGGAAAAGTACCTGTTAAACAAAAAAGCAAATCTGAAAAGGTACCTGTTATAAAGAAAAGTGAAAATGAAGAGGCTATACCTAGCTATCGACAGCTAAATGAATGGCTAGCCGCTATGACTGCCAATGAGCATGTAAAAGATAGGGATGAAAAGAAAGATCAGCTCTCCCCTCAATTTGAAAAAGGTTTAGAGGAAACAGCAGCTCGATGCCATTCTGATGAGGATTGTTTTTTGTTTTTTGTTTTTTAGCTAAAGATGCTCCTAAAAGTTTAAGAAAACATCCCTAATCAGACCATCCGCTCCTAGGAGGTTGAGGGAAACATCCCCGATCAGACAGTTCGTAAGATTTAGTTACCAAACAGCTAAAGGATCTCCGGAACAGAAGAGGAAAACTTCGGGACGCTCCCATCCCCCTATGCCTCCTCCTCCATGTCGGGGTAAAGGGCCACCGCTAGGAGTTTCCCGGAGAAGGATTTTCTCTAGTCCCAAGGATGAACTCAATCCTCACCTTGAGGCTTCTTTTCTAGTCCCCTCTGAAGTTTAGCCAGGGTAAAGAGGTTACAAAATAAATAAAAATATACTCTAAAATTAAAAAAAAAATTAAAAATGGATTTCTCTGCATCTAAGAATAGACAAATATTTATTGACTGTGGAATATGATTAGAAATGTCCTGGACCTCCGTCACGAGGCTGTTAAATAGACTATGGGGGAGGCTATAGAGGTGGATGGTGGTGAGTCTCCATTTACTGCACAGATCATATTTTCTGCCATTGAAAAAAAAAAAAGGAGGGAGAAAGTGGTCTACCTCCCAAGGAAGGAGAGGGCTTACAGGACGCTGCGGCCGAGAGCCCTGGCGAGCTCCCTCCCCCTCTGCGCAAACCTTTAAAAAACTTATCCACCACTTTCTGATTTAAGGCGACTGCCACCGCCTTCGATTGTGCCTCCCAGGACCCAGGAGTTCCCCACTTTGCCCCCAAAGCCTCCCAAAGTGTTGCCTAAGACTGAGGAAGATAAAAAGTTTTTTAAACAAAGGAGCTTTTAGTACACAATATTCAGAGCGTGCTCCTTGGAGAAAACTCCCTCAGGGGGGTCTCACCCAGGCTAGGAGAAAAGCGAAAAGGCAAGGAGATTTAATAACAATATTAACCCCTGATGTGCCACTTACTCCAATTCCAACCGGAGTGGCTGGCCCCCTATCTGAGGACATTGTAAGATTTGTCCTGGGGCGTAGCTCGCTTTCTTTAAAAAAAAAATTAAATAAAAAAAAAAAGAAAGAAAAGAAATTTCGCTGGTGCATGGTGTAGTAGATTCTGATGATATTGAGAAATTAAAGTCTTGATCTCACTGCCTATCAAAACTGTACAAATTAATAAAGGTCAAAGAGTAACACAGCTTTTACTTTTACCTTACTATCAGACAAGGAAAAACTTGACTTCTCAAGCTAAGAGCCACAAAACATTTGGATCTAGTGATCTAGCCTTTTGGGTGCAGGAAATTACAGTTCCAAGGCCTTTAAAAGATCTTTTAATTCAAGAGAATAAAATGCCATGTCTATTAGACACAGGAACAGACGTCTCTTAACATTGCTGGGAAAGACTGGCCCAGCTCCTGGCCAACACATAATACTGAAAATGAGTTGGTGGGATTAGAGAAAGTGGTATGTGGGGTGGAGATGCTGTACAGGTGGTACATTTAACAATACTTTATATATTGTTATAAATACATAATATAAATATATTTGCCTAATTACAGTTTGCCTAATTAGGTATGGGTATAAATAAAATATAATAAAGGTACACCTAATTCTATTTATAGATCTATACTTAATTAATTTGTATATAAATTAATATGTATACTATATACACACACATATATATATACTGTATAATTAAATATATATGGCAGAATATAATGTGTGTGTGGCTGATATTAATTGGTATGGATTGATGTGCTGTGATGATATATGTTCTATATACTGTATAATTATAAATGTGTGACATGTATTATTACAGTATATTGGTTTGTGTTGGTTGGTATTAGCTGTGTATGTGTTGTATTGTTGTAATATATATTAATTAATATATTAATTATAAAGATTAATTCAAGTATATTGATTTATATATATTATATGTCAATAACTTTATACTTGTTGCCATATATAAATACATATATAAATGCATTTTGCATTTAGGTATATCTGTATACCTGTATACCAAAATGAGATAAGGAGGTTATACATTTATTACTTTAATTTATACAGAGACCTAAACTAAACATTAGACCTAAATTAACATATCCATAGGGAAACAGCTAGACAAATAGTGAAGTTATGTTCCAATTGTAATTAATCACTTAAACGTAAACACACAGGGGCAGACTACAATGATGAGACACTAGATGCCTGAATTACAGGCTACGACTCGGCCCCTGGTCAAGTAAAAAGGCCTCCTTACGGGAGAGTGAAAAAGGCCAGATGTGTTGCTAACTTGTGGGAGAGGGTATGCTTGTATATTTCTACAGAATGCAGATTCTCCGGTTTGGATCTCAGACAAATTCGTCATGTCACATTCCCCAAAGACCAGGTTTGCGGCGCGCGCACTCGCTTGCTCCCCCTCCCCCAGCCAGCTCTCGCCTCCGTGCCACCAGCAGCGCCTCGCACCCACCTCGCTGCACCCCGTGACCTAGAGCAAAGAAGTCTGTGCAGCAAGTGAGGGCCAGAGAGGAAAGCGCACCCGCGGAGTGCTGTCCAGACCAGCGTGGCCCCACCGGCGAGAGGGGACCGCCCTGAGCCCAAGCGGTGGCGGCTAGCCCTAAACCACGAACCCTGCCCCTCCGCCCACCATAGGCGCCTGGGCCAACAGCCTGCCGCTCGCGTTCTGCCTCCTGATGCTGGGGACATGCTTCCCCGGGCTGACGCCTACAGCTGCTCCCTGGTTCATCTTGTTTAAACCCTCAATATAATGTTTGCTCCTTTGTAATGCTACAACATCCACCTTATCTTATGATGTAACCACTTATTGAATTATGGTCTTGCTGTATTACAACAACTACAGGACTTAATGCAAACACGACGGTTTGTGGGCTTAATTATCTTGGGAACAGCAGCTTTGATAAGTGCAATCACTTCTGTTACTGTGGCAGCAATATCATTGACTCAACAAGTACATACTGCTCAATATGTTGATTCTATGTCCAAAAATGTTTCTTTAACATTGGCAACACAGGAAGCTATAGAGAGAAAATTAGAAATGAGGGTAGACGCCCTAGAGGAAGCAGTAATACATATTGGGACTGAATTGCAGGCTTTAAAGGTGAAAATGGCATTGTCTTGTCATGCTGACTATCGGTGGATATGTGGAACACCCCTGAAAGTAAATGAGACAGATTTTGAATGGGAAAAGATTAAAAACCATATTTCAGGTATCTGGAACAGCTCTGACATTGGTTGAGACGTAGGGAAACTTCACTATCAAATAGCAACCATGGAGCACTCCCGATTAGATTTTACTGCTGCTGGAACAGCAAATGATTTCTTCCATACTTTCCCTAACTACATCTCAGGAAAGAATATTCTGTCTAATGTCTTTAGCTATGCTGCGGTGGCTGTTTTAATTCTGCTTCTCATAATCATTCTTCCTTGTATTGTCAGGATACTTCGGCAGAGTATCCAGAGGCTCGCGACTGAGCTACATCTGGCTGTTTTAAGAAATAAAAAACGGGGAGATGCCGGGAGCCGGCGAGAGACATTCCACTCGTGACAAAGGTCATGAGGAAGGAGGCTGGGCATACACAAAGGCGGGATCGAGCCTCGGGAGTCCTCCCGGATATTCTTGAGCATCTACCCCCCAAAACCAGTGTCTGCCTACTTTATTGCTTTGTGCTCTCACCTCTGACTTTACTGGGGACTGTCCCCCACCACCATCTCACTCTTTCTGTCAAAGAGCTAACTTACAGCTCCAATTAATAAAGTTCCTGGGCAATTAGGAGTGTTTAAATCCAAACACGTCAGATGGCTCTCTAACTCGCCTGACAAGTTTACCCGGTCTCCTACAGCAAGGCATACAATTGTTTACAGTCTCCGAGCCTCGAGAGGCACGGGAAGTTTAAGATATTCAAATAGCTTAGAGCCTCTCAGAGAGTTAGAAACTGTCAGAATAAAACTAGTAAAAGATTTCATTGATGAACCAATGCTTGTTGCCAAGTTTCCACATCCCCTGAATTGTATAATTGAATGTGTATTAATTAATATAGTTGGTATGCAGAAGAAATAAGTAGTGGCCTTGGTGTTACTAACTTTAGACCCTTAAGGTAATAAATTCTTTCCTTTGTTGTAAACCCATTACACATCTGCCTATAGGAATGCAATTTTATCTTCGAAAGATGGGGCCAAACCTTAAAATAATTACTCTTAGAGAAAATAAGTCTTACGGTTGATAAGTCTTTGTCAAGAGTCATAAAATGTTAATAGGTCTTCTGGCTAGAAGATGATGTAAATCACCTAAACCATTTGTATATGATACATTTGCAGGAAAGAAACCCTGGTTTTTGATAAGGAGCAAAGGCTGCTGACTTTGCATCCCCATTATCCTCTATGTGTAACTTAGGGTATAAAAACCCCTGTTGAAACTAAAGCTACGGGCCTTGATTGCCAACACTTAGTCTCCTAATGTCATTCTTCCCCTCAATTTTCAGATGAGTGTCCATCTGGAGCGCGGATATCCTCTGCGACCATTTATTTGCCTGGGCTTCGAAGACCACTTGAGAAGGTGTCTAAGGTGGGGCACTTTTCGCTATTCGAGAGGGAGCCTGCGGCCTCCGTGGTAAGAGCTAACCTGGTGTCACGGGTTATACTGATTTTCCGCATAAACCAAGCTACTCAGCTTCTTTTCTCCAATAAATTTTCCTACTGAGCTATCCTCATTCTATTACTCTTTATATCTTTGATAAATAAATCAATAGGTCGCCTACTCTGTCTCCCCTTCGAAAACCCTGGACCAGCCGAGGCTGGACCTTGTCAGAAGAGGGCCTCATCTCGATTTGAAGCAGGAACATCAGGGTTGCTCTCCATTTCTGACTCTGAACACAGAGTCCCTACAGAGTTAGGACAGGAGAGTCAGGCCTCGTCTTGTGTGGAGGAATGGAACTCCACTGGACTCTCGAGTTGTTCACCAGATAACAGGCCACTTGTCGAGCTGTGTGTGGAACCTGAGGTTTTATCCGGACGATGCATGGGGGTGTCAGTTCCCCTTCGTTTTTTGCCTTCATACACAGGGTTGCCTTCGAAGAGGTATCCAGCCTTCAGGTTCTTATCAAGAGCAGACCAGGAAATCAGGGTCTTTCGGCATGTGGCACCACCCACAAGCCTACGTCTCGAATTTCTTCTTGAGACGGACCTCAACCTGAGGTGCACCAGGAAGGTCGGTAACCCTTTCAGACAAAGCAAGTGAATCGACCCTCTTATCCCGATCAGGAGGGGAGAAGGGGCTCAGATGAAGTGGTTCCGGGAACCTCGATGTTCCCCGCGAGTAAAACTGGGATGTCGGGGAACTTTTGGGGTCACATCAAAGGTGTTAAGTACCGTTTCAAACTTCAAGACGGAACGTGAGACTTCTCTTGAGACGCTGTAGCTGGCAAGGGCCTCATCTTGTGGTGACGGGTTAACCACGTCGTTTTTCTCGAGTTGTGGCGGGATTCTCGAGTTAGGTCAGGAAATTCAGGCTTCCTCTTGTGTTGGCCCAGGGAAGTCCAGTCTTCCATTCGAGTTGCGAGGGAGAGCTAGGTATTGCGCTTGACTTACTGCAGGGCAAAAGAGACCTTATCTAGGCTTGTGTCCAGGACATAATGTTCGTCTCCAGGGGGGACAGGGATCTCGGGGTTGCTTTCCTGATGCACCCGGGGAGTCAGTCCTTGTCTCGAGGGGAAGCGAAGGACTCCACTCTCCTCTCGAGTTGCGACGGGTATCTCTTGGAGCCCACTGAGTGGCCTAAAGGGAGTCAAGCCTCCTGTGGAGTTTGGAGAGAGGACTCGGGATTGCTCTCCAGGCCATGCAGGAAAAGAAGGCCATCATCTCGCGATGAAGGGGGCGTCTCGTGGGTTTTCTCGAGCTGCAGCGCCAGTGTGGGGTTTCTCATGAGGTACTACGGGGAGCTCAGGGAGCCTCTCATGTGGCGCTTGGGAAGTCAGGTCTCCATGCGCATTGCGAGGGGGAGCGCGTCATTGCTCTAGAGTCATGGAAGGTGTATTGGGCCTCAAGAACCGTTAAAGAAGGACTTTCAAGGTGTTTCTTGGGTCACGGCAGTAAACCCTGGGTTCCCTCGACTAGTGCCGGTGGCCTCAGGGAGCTTCTCAGTGTGCCTCTGAGAAGTCAGGGATACCCTGGAGTTGGGAGGGCCCTCTCGGGACTCCACTGGGTTTGGTGCAATAGAAGAGGGCCTCATCTCGAGTGGAGGCAGGAACCTCAAGGTTCATCTCCATTTCTGACTCTGATCGCAGGGTCCCTGCAGAGTTGGGACAGGAGAGTCAGGCCTCGTCTTGTAAGGAGGAATGGAACTCCGCTTGCCTCTCGAGTTATTCACGGGGTGACAGGCAACTTGTCGAACTGTGTCTGGAATCTGCGGGTTTTTCCGGACGATGCACGAGGGTGTCAGTGCCCCTTCGTGTTGTGCCTTCTTCCACAGGGTTGCCTTTGAAGAGGTGTCCGGGCATCGGGTTCTTATCAAGAGCGGACCGGGGAATCGGGGTCTTTCAGCATGTGTTACCACCCATGAAGCTACGTCTCAAATATTCTCGTTAGACCGGCCTCATCCTGAGGTGCGCCGGGAAGGTTGGGAACCCCTTCCAGACAAAGCACGGGAGTCGACCCTCCAGTCGCAATCAGGAGGGGAGAAGTGGCTCAGATGAAGTCGTACCGGGAACCTCGGTGTTCCCCTCGAGAGAGACCAGGGTGTCAGGGAACTTTTGGAATCGCATCAAGGGTGCCAAGTTTTCACACTTGAAGTGTGAAAACACTTCAAGAAGAAACGTGGTACTTCTCTTTAGACGCTGTAGCGGGCAAGGGCCTCATCTTGCGATGATGGGGTAACCATGTGGTTTTTCTCGAGTTTCGGCGGGATTCTCGAGTTATGATGGGGAATTCAGGCTTCCTCTTGTGTTGGCCCAGGGAAGTCCAATCTTCCATTGGAGTTGCGAGAGAGAGCTAGGGATTGCTCTCGAGTCACTTCAGGGCAAAAGAGACCTCATCTAAGCTTGTGTCCAGGACCTAATGTTCCTCTCCAGGGGCGACAGAGATCTCGGGGTTGCATTTTAGACGCACCCGAGGAGTCAGGCCTTATCTCGAGAGGAAGGAAAGGACTCTGCTCTGCTCTCGAGTCCCGACGGGTATTTCTTGGAGACCACTGAGTGGCCTAAAGGGAGTCAAGCCTCCTGTGGATTTTTTTTTTAATTTTATTTTATTTTTAAACTGTTACATAATTGTATTAGTTTTTCCAAATATCAAAATGAATCCGCCTCAGGTATACATGTGCTCCCCATCCTGAACCCTCCTCCCTCCTCCCCCCCATAGCATCCCTCTGGGTCGTCCCAGTGCACTAGCCCCAAGCATCCAGTGTCATGCATCAAACCTGGACTGGCAACTCTTTTCATACATGATATTTTACATGTTTCAATGCCATTCTCCCAAATCTTCCCACCTTCTCCCTCTCCCACAGAGTCCATAAGACTCTTCTATACATCAGTGTCTCTTTTGCTGTCTCGTACTCAGGGTTATTGTTACCGTCTTTCAAAGTTCCATATATATGCGTTAGTATACTGTATTGGTGTTTTTCTTTCTGGCTTACTTCACTCTGTATAATAGGCTCCAGTTTCATCCACCTCATTAGAACTGATTCATTCTATTCTTTTTAATGGCGGAGTAATACTCCATTGTGTATATGTACCACAGCTTTCTTATCCATTCATCTGCTGATGGACATCTAGGTTGCTTCCATGTCCTGGCTATTAGAAACAGTGCTGCGATGAACATTGGGGTACACGTGTCTCTTTCCCTTATGGTTTCCTCAGTGTGTATGCCCAGCAGTGGGATTGCTGGATCATAAGGCAGTTCTATTTCCAGTTGTTTAAGGAATCTCCACACTGTTCTCCATAGTGGCTGTACTAGTTTGCATTCCCACCAACAGTGTAAGAGGGTTCCCTTTTCTCCACACCCTCTCCAGCATTTATTTTTTGTAGACTTTTGGATTGCAGCCATTCTGACTGGCGTGAAATGGTACCTCATAGTGGTTTTGATTTGCATTTCTATGATAATGAGTTATTTTGAGCATCTTTTCATGTGTTTGTTAGCCATCTGTATGTCTTCTTTGGAGAAATGTCTATTTAGTTCTTTGGCCCATTTTTTGATTGGGTCATTTATTTTTCTGGAGTTGAGCTGTAGGTGTTGCTTGTATATTTTTGAGATTAGTTGTTTGTCAGTTGCTTCATTTCCTATTATTTTCTCCCATTCCGAAGGCTGTCTTTTCACCTTGCTAATAGTTTGCTTTGATGTGCAGAAGCTTTTAAGGTTAATTAGGCCCCATTTGTTTATTTTTGTTTTTATTTCCAATATTCTGGGAGGTGGGTCATAGAGGATCCTGCTGTGATGTATTTCAGAGAGTGTTTTGCCTATGTTCTCCTCTAGGAGTTTTATAGTTTCTGGTCTTACGTTTAGATCTTTAATCCATTTTGAGTTTATTTTTGTGTATTGTGTTAGAAAGTGTTCTAGTTTCATTCTTTTACAAGTGGTTGACCAGATTTCCCAGCACCACTTGTTAAAGAGATTGTCTTTAATCCATTGTATATTTTTGCCTCCTTTGTCAAAGATAAGGTGTCCATATGTGTGTGGATTTATCTCTGGGCTTTCTATTTCGTTCCACTAATCTATATTTCTGTCTTTGTGCCAGTACCATACTGTCTTGATAACTGTGGCTTTGTAGCGGAGCCTGAAATCAGGTAGGTTGATTCCTCCAGTTCCATTCTTCTTTCTCAAGATCGCTTTGGCTATTCGAGGTTTTTTGTATTTCCATACAAATTGTGAAATTATTTGTTCTAGCTCTGTGAAGAATACTGTTGGTAGCTTGATAGGGATTGCATTGAATCTATAAATTGCCTTGGGTAGTATACTCATTTTCACTATATTGATTCTTCCAATCCATGAACATGGTATATTTCTCCACCTATTAGTGTCCTCTTTGATTTCTTTCACCAGTGTTTTATAGTTTTCTATATATAGGTCTTTAGTTTCTTTAGGTAGGTATATTCCTAAGTATTTTATTCTTTCCGTTGCAATGGTGAATGAAATTGTTTCCTTAATTACTCTTTCTGTTTTCTCATTATTAGTGTATAGGAATTCAAGGGATTTCTGTGTGTTGATTTTATATCCTGCAACTTTACTATAGTCATTGACTAGTTCTAGTAATTTTCTGGTGGAGTCTTTAGGGTTTTCTATGTAGAGGATCGTGTCATCTGCAAACAGTGAGAGTTTTACTTCTTCTTTTCCAATTTGGATTACTTTTGTTTCTTTTTCTGCTCTGATTGCTGTGGCCAAAACTTCCAAAGCTATGTTGAATAGTAATGGTGAAAGTGGGCACCCTTGTCTTGTTCCTGACTTTAGAGGAAATGCTTTCAATTTTTCACGATTGAGGATAATGTTTGCTGTGGGTTTGTCATATATAGCTTTTATTATGTTGAGGTATATTCCTTCTATTCCTGATTTCTGGAGAGTTTTTATCATAAATGGATGTTGAATTTTGTCAAAGGCTTTCTCTGCATCTATTGAGAAAATCATATGGTTTTTATTTTTCAATTTGTTAAGGTGGTGTATTACATTGATTGATTTGCGGATATTGAAGAATCCTTGCATCCCTGGGATAAAGCCCACTTGGTCATGGTGTATGATCTTTTTAATGTGTTGTTGGATTCTGATTGCTAGAATTTTGTTAAGGATTTTTGCATCTATGTCATCAGTGATATTGGCCTGTAGTTTTCTTTTTTTGTGGGATCTTTGTCAGGTTTTGGTATTAGGCTGATGGTGGCCTCATAGAATGAGTTTGGAAGTTTACCTCCCTCTGCAATTTTCTGGAAGAGTTTGAGCAGGATAGGTGTTAGCTCTTCTCTAAATTTTTGGTAGAATTCAGCTGTGAAGCCGTCTGGACCTGGGCTTTTGTTGGCTGGAAGATTTTTGGTTACAGTTTCCATTTCCGTGCTTGTGATGGGTCTGTTAAGATTTTCTAGTTCTTCCCTGGTCCAGTTTTGGAAAGTTGTACTTTTCTAAGAATTTGTCCATTTCTTCCACGTTGTCCATTTTATTGGCATATAATTGTTGATAGTAGTCTCTTATGATCCTTTGTATTTCTGTGTTTTCTGTTGTGATCTCTCCATTTTCATTTCTAATTGTATTGATTTGATTTTTCTCCCTTTGTTTCTTGATGAGTCTGGCTAATGGTTTGTCAATTTTATTTATCGTTTCAAAGAACCAGCTTTTGGTTTTGTTGATTTTTGCTATGGTCTCTTTTGTTTCTTTTGCATTTATTTCTGCTCTAATTTTTAAGATTTCTTTCCTTCTACTAACCCTGGGGTTCTTCATTTCTTCCTTTTCTAGTTGCTTTAGGTGTAGAGTTAGTTTATTTATTTGACTTTTTTCTTGTTTCTTGAGGTGTGCCTGTATTGCTATGAACTTTCCCCTTAGGACTGCTTTTACCGTGTCCCACAAGTTTTGGGTTGTTGTGTTTTCATTTTCATCCGTTTCTATGCAAATTTTGATTTCTTTTTTGATTTCTTCTGTGATTTGTTGGTTATTCAGCAGCGTGTTGTTCAGCCTCCATATGTTGGAATTTTTAATAGTTTTTCCCCTGTAATTGAGATCTAATCTTACTGCATTGTGGTCAGAAAAGATGCTTGGAATGATTTCTATTTTTTTGAATTTACCAATGCTAGCTTTATGGCCCAGGATGTGATCTATCCTGGAGAAGGTTCCATGTGCACTTTAGAAAAAGTTGAAATTCATTGTTTTGGGATGAAATGTCCTATAGATATCAATTAGGTCTAACTGGTCTATTGTATCATTTAAAGTTTGTGTTTCCTTGTTAAATTTCTGTTTAGTTGATCTATCCATAGGTGTGAGTGGGGTATTAAAATCTCCAACTATTATTGTGTTAGTGTTAATTTCTCCTTTCATACTTGTTAGCATTTGTCTTACATACTGTGGTGCTCCCACGTTGGGTGCATATATATTTATAATTGTTATATCTTCTTCTTGGATTGATCCTTTGATCATTATGTAGTGACCTTCTTTGTCTCTTTTCACAGCCTTTGTTTTAAAGTCTATTTTATCTGATATGAGTATCGCTACTCCTGCTTTCTTTTGGTCCCTATTTGCATGGAAAATCTTTTTCCAGCCCTTCACTTTCAGTCTGTATGTATCCCCTGTTTTGAGGTGGGTCTCTTGTAGACAACATATGTAGGGGTCTTGTTTTTGTATCCATTCAGCCAGTCTTTGTCTTTTGGTTGGAGCATTCAACCCATTTACGTTTAAGGTAATTACTGATAAGTATGATCCCATTGCCATTTACTTTATTGTTTGGGGTTTGAATTTATACACCGTTTTTGTGTTTCCTGTTTAGTATTTGTTGGAGAGCTGGTTTGGTGGTGCAGAATTCTCTCAGCTTTTGCTTGTCTGAAAAGCTTTTGATTTCTCATTCATACTTGAATGCGATCCTTGCTGGGTACAATAATCTGGGCTGTAGGTTATTTTCTTTCATCATTTTAAGTATGTCTTGCCATTCCCTCCTTGCTTGAAGAGTTTCTATTGAAAGATCAGCTGTTATCCTTATGGCAATTCCCTTGTGTGTTATTTGTTGTTTTTCCCTTGCTGCTTTTCATATTTGTTCTTTGTGTTTGATTTTTGTTAATGTGATTAATATGTGTCTTGGGGGGTTTCGCCTTGGCTTTATCCTGTTTGGGACTCTCTGGGTTTCTTGGACTTGAGTGAGTATTTCCTTCCCCATTTTAGGGAAGTTTTCAACTATTATCTCCTCAAGTATTTTCTCACGGTCTTTCTTTTTGTCTTCTTCTTCTGGGACCCCTATGATTCGAATGTTGTAGCGTTTAATATTGTCCTGGAGGTCTCTGAGATTGTGCTCATTTCTTTTAATTCGTTTTTCATTTATCCTCTCTGATTCATTTATTTCTACCATTCTATCTTCGAATTCACTAATCCTATCTTCTGCCTCTGTTATTCTACTATTTGTTGCCTCCAGAGTGTTTTTAGTTTCATTTATTGCATTATTCATTATATATTGACTCTTTTTTTATTTCTTCTAGGTCCTTGTTAAACCTTTCTTGCATCTTCTCAATCCTTGTCTCCAGGCTATTTGTCTGTGATTCCATTTTAATTTCAAGATTTTAGATCCATTTCACTATCCTTACTCGGAATTCTTTATCAGGTAGATTCCCTATCTCTTCCTCTTTTGTTTGGTTTGGTGGGCATTTATCCTGTTCCTTTATCTGCTGGGTATTCCTCTGTCTCATCTTGTTTAAATTGCTGAGTTTGGGGTGTCCTTTCTGTATTCTGGCAGTTTGTGGAGTTCTTTACTGTGGCATTTCCTCACTGTGTGTGGGTTTGTACAGGTGTCTTGTCAAGGTTTCCTGGTTAGGGAAGCTTGTGTCCGTGTTCTGGTGGGTGGAGCTGTATTTCTTCACTCTGGAGTGCAATGAAGTGTCCAGTAATGAGTTATGAGATGTTTGTGGTTTTGGGGTGACTTTGGGCAGCCTGTATCTTGAAGCTCAGTGCTGCGTTCCTTTGTTGCTGCAGAATTTGCTTGGTATGTCTTGCCCTGGAACTTGTTGGCCCTTGTGTGGTGCTTGATTTCAGTGTCGGTATGGAGGCATTTGATGAGCTCCTGTCAATTAATGTTCCTTGGAGTCAGGAGTTCCCTGGAGTCAGGGTTTGGACTTAAGCCTCCTGCTTCCAGTTATCTGTCTTACTTTTACAGTAGTTTCAAAACTTCTCCTTCTATACAGCACCATTTATAAAACATCTACGTTAAAGAAGAAAAGTTTCTCTACTGTGAGGGCCACTCAGAAAGGTTCACAGCGTTACATGGAGAAGAGAAGAGGGAGGAGGGAGTTAGAGGTGACCCAAATGAGATCAGGTGGAATCAATAGTGGAGAGAGTGGGCTGGCCAGTAGTCACTTCCTTATGTGCACTCCACAACTGGACCGCTCAGAGATGTTCACAGAGTTATACAGAGACGAGAAGAAGGAGGAAGGAGACAGAGGTGGCCAGAAGGATAAAAGGGGGGAATGAAAAGGAGGGAGACAGATCCAGCCAGTAATCAGTTCCCTAAGTGTTCTCCACCATCTGGAATACACAGAAATTCACAGAGTTGGGTAGAGTAGAGAGGGGTTAGGGAGGAGACACAGGCGACCTGGTGGAGAAAAAGGAGAGTCCAAAGGGAGAGAGAGCAGTCAAGCCAGTAATCTCGCTCCCTAGTGAAAAATGGGTACTGAAGATTGGGTTCTTAAAGGTACAAAATTGGTAACAAATACATAAAAGCAAAAATTAAAAATCTAGAGTAGAGTTTGGAATTTCAAAAATACGATGTTAAAGAAAAGAAGAAGGAAAAGAAAGAGAGAAAAAACGAACAAAGAAAAACAAACAAGGTCGCAAAAATTATCAAGAAAATACAGGTACAAAATTGATAACTAATACCAAAAAGCAAAAATTAAAAATCTAGAGTAGAGTTTGGAATTTCAAAAATACAATGTTAAAAAAAAGGAAGAAGAAAACTAAAGAGAAAACAAACAAACAAAAACAAGCAATGTCGCAAAAATTATAAAGAAACTACAGGTACAAAATTGATATCAAATATCAAAAAGCATAAATTAAAAATCTAGAGTACAGTTTGGAATTTCAAAAATACAATGTTAAAGAAAAGAAGAAAAAACAAAACAAAACAAAAAAACAAGGTCAAAAAATTATTTTATATATATATATATATATATGAAGTTTGCTGAAGAAGAAAAAAATAGGGTCTTTTTTTTGCAAAGTAATAGGTTATAAAAGTGAAAATTAAATGAACAATAGAGAACTTAAAATTAAAAAAATTAAAAAAAAGAAAGAATGATCATAAAAATATATCTAGGACTTTCTCTGGTTTTGTTGTGAGTATCGTGGGTTCGGTTCATTTTTGGCTAGTTCCTTGGTCCGACTTATATTTCTCAAGATCTATAGGCGCCTTCCTATGTAGTCCTAGTAACCGCAGGGTTTTAATCTATTGCCTGTAGCTTCCAAGGCGTTTCCCTCTGTTATAGCTTCTTTTGTTTGCTGGTCTCTTCAGTGTCTGGTTTACGCCCTGACACAAAGGGGACGGTGGAGGACACTTTTTTTTTTAGGCTCACTTGTTCAGTTGCGCTGTGGGGAGGGAGGGAGGGAGTGATGCTGCAAACAAATAACACTGGCGTGCGCTCACAGTGCCTCAGCCACACTGGGTCTGCCCCCGCTCACGGCACGTGTAGCCTCCCTGCCCACACTGCTCGGGCTCTAGGTTGTTCCACCGGGAACAATCCGAGGCTGGCCCTGGGCTGCATGCACCTCCCAGGTCCAAGCCGCTCAGGTTCAGGCACTCGGGTAGTCCTCAGAGGCACAGACTCGGTTGGGCCTGCGTTTTGTGCTCTTCCCAGGTCCGAGCAGCTCAGGTGATGAGGTGTTTGGTGAGCGCCAATGTTGTGACTTATCGCCTCCCCGCCACTCGGTTATCTGGGTGTAAAACAGGTGCACCTTCTCAGGCAGATGTTGACCATCCAGATCCCCAAGAAGTTTTAGTTAGCAAAGAAGCCTGCTTACAGTTTTATAGATAATGTCTCTCTGGGGCTGCGATTGCCCCCTTCCGGCTCTGGCTGCCTGTCACCGGAGGGGGAAGGTCTGCAGCCGGCTATCTCTGTTCAGTCCTTTGTTCCATGCGCGGGCCTGGCAGTGTCTTAGGTTAGGGCTGGCTTTTTGCGTGGTAGATATCCCAGAGTCTGGTTTGCTAGCCCAAGTTATTTCGTTCAGATAGCGCTCAGGGTATTCAGGCCAGATTTTTACTCTAAGCGATGCAGCCCGCCCTGCGCCTCCCTGCCCAGCCCCTGCTTGCTAATGGTGTGAGCAGGCGTCTGCACTGCTTCGCGGCTGGGGGAGTTACCGTAGGGCTTGCAATCTGCGAGTTTTAATTGTTTATTTATTTTTATCCCCCTTATGTTGCCCGTTGTGCTTCCAAAGCTTGGCAAAGATTTGGCAGTGAAAAGCTTTCCTGGTGTTTGGAAACTTTTCTCTTTTTAAGACTATCTTCCCGGGACGGAAATCCCTCCCTCCCTCTTTTGTCTCTTTTTTTGTCTTTTATACTTTTTCCTACCTACTTTCCAAGAGTTGGGTTCTTTTCTGGGTGCCTGATGTCCTCTGGCAGCATTCATAAGTTGTATTGTGGAATTTACTCGACGTTTAAATGCTCTTTTGATGAAATTGTTTGGGGGGGAAAGAGTTCTCCCCGTCCTACTCCTCAGCAATCTTGGCTCCTCTCTTGTGGAGTTTGGAGAGAGCACGCGGGATTGCTCTCCAGGCCATGCAGGAAAAGAATGCCCTCATCTCGCGATGTCGGGGGAGTCTCGTGGTTTTTCTTGAGCTGTGGTGCCAGTGTGGGGTTTCTCACAAGGTACGACCAGGAGCTCAGGGAGCCTCTCGTGTGGTGTCAGGGAAGTCAAGTCTCCATACGAGTGGCGAGGGGGCGCACGTCATTGCTCTCGAGTCATGGTAGTGGAATCAGGGCTCAACACAATGAAAAAGGACGCTCGAGGTCTTTCTCGGGTTGCGGCAGGAAACCCTGGGTTCCCTCGACTTGTGCCTGTGACCTCAGGTAGCTTCTCAGGGTGCCTCTGAGAAGTCAGGGATACTATGGAGCTGGGAGAGGCCTCTCGGGACTCCACTGGGTTTGCTGCAATGGAAGAGGGCCTAATCTCGAGATCAGGAAGGAACCTCAGGGTTCCTCTCCATTTCTGACTCAGATTGCAGGGTCCCTGCAGAGTTGGGACAGGAGAGTCAGGCCTCGTCTTGTGTGGAGGAATGGAACTCCGCTTGCCTCTCGAGTTGTTCAAGGAGTGACAGGCCACTTGTCGAGCTGTATGTGGAACCTGCGGTTTTTTCCAGACAATGCACGGGGGTGTCAGTGCCCCTTCGTGATGTGCTCTCATCCACAGGGTTGCCTTCGAAGTGGTGTGCGGGCATCGGGTTCTTATCAAGAGCGGACCAGGAAATCGGGGTCTTTTGGAATGCGGCACCACACACGAGGCTACGTCTCGAATTTCCTCGTGAGACGGGCCTCATGCTGAGGTGCCCCTGGAAGGTCGGGAAAGCCTTCCAGACAAAGCAGGTTAATCGACCCTACTGTCGCGATCAGGAGGGGAGAAGGGGCTCAGATGAAGTGGTGCCGCGAACCTCGGTGTTCCCCTTGAGTGAGACCGGTATGTCAGGGAACTTTTGGGGTCTCACGAAGCTTGCCAAATACTGTTTCAAACTTCAAGATGAAACGTGGGACTTCTCTTGAGACGCTGTGGCGGGCAAGGGCCTCATCTTGTGATGAAGGGGAAACCACGTGGTTTTTTTCGAGTTGCGATGGGATTGTTGACTTACGACGGGGAATTCAGGCTTCCTCTTCTGTTGGCCCAGGGAAGTCCATTCTTCCATTCGAGTTGCCAGGGAGAGCTGGGTGGGAATTGCTCTCGAGTCATGGCAGGTCAAAATAGACCTCATCTAGGCTTGTGTCCAGGACCTAATGTTCCTCTCCAGAGGCGATAGGGATCACGGGGACGCATTCCAGACTCACCCAGTGAGTCAGGCCTCGGCTCGAGAGGAAGCAAAGGATTCTGATATCCTCCTGGGTCGCGATAGGTATCTCTTGGAGCCCACTGAGTGGCCTCCAGGGAGTCAAGCCTCCTGTGGAGTTGGAGAGAGGACTCGGGATTGCTCTCCAGGCCATACAGGAAAGAAGGCCCTCAGCTCGCAATGACGGGGGCGTCTTGTGGGTTTTCTCGAGTTGGAGCGCAAGTATGAGTTTTCTCACGAGGTACGACGGGGAGCTCAGGGAGCCTCTCGTGTGGCGCCAGGAAAGTCAGGTGTCTATGCGTGTGATGAGGAGGAGCCCATAAATGCTCTCGAGTCATGGTAGGGAAATCGGGACTCAAGACGCGTTGAAGAAGGAGTCTCGAGGTCTTTCTCAGGTTGCGGCAGGAAACCCTGTGTTCCCTCGACTTGTACTGGTGACCTCAAGGAGCTTCTCAGGGTGCCTCTGAGAAGTCAGGCATACTGTGGACTTGGGAGGCGCTCTTGGAACTCCACTGGGTTTTGTGCAATGGCAAAGGTTCTCATCTCGAGTTGAGGCAGGAACCTAAGGGTTCCTCTCCATTTAAAACTCCGACCACAGGGTCCCTGAAGAGTTGGGACAGGAGAGTCAGGCCTCGTCTTGTGTGGAGGAATGGAACTCCACTTGCCTCTCGAGTTGTTCACAGGATAACAGACCATTTGTCGAGCTGTGAGTGGAACCTTCGGTTTTTTCCGTAAGATGCATGAGGGGGTCAGTGCCCCTTCGTGTTGTGCCTTCATCCACAGGGTTGCCTTCAAAGAGGTGTCCGGACATCGGGTTCTTATCAATAGCAGAGCAGGAAATCGGGGTCTTTCAGAACGTGGCACCATCCATGAGGCTACGTCTCGAATTTCTTCGTTAGACTGGTGTCATCCTGAGGTGCGCCATGAAGATCGGGAACCCCTTCCAGACAAAGCAGGGGAATCGACCATCTTGTCGCGATCAGGAGGAGTGAAAGGGCTCAGTTGAAGTCGTGCCGGGAACCTCGGTGTTCCCCTCGAGTGGGACCGGTGTGTCGGGAAACTTTTGGGGTCACTTCAAGGGTGCCAAGTACCGTTTTGCACTTCAATACGGACTTGGGGCTTCTCTTGACACGCTGTAGAGGGCAAGGGCCTCATCTTGGGATGACGGGGGAATCACGTGGTTTTTCTCAAGGTGCGGCGGGATTCTCGAGTTACGACGGGGAATTCAGGCTTCCTCTTGTGTTGGCCCAGGGAAGTCCAATCTTCCATTCGAGTTTCGAGGGAGAGCTGGGGTTTGCTCTTGAGTCACTGCAGGGCAAAAGAGACCTCATCTAGGCTTGTGTCCAGGACCTAATATTCCTCTCCAGGGCCGACAGCGATCTCGGGGTTGCATTCCAGACGCATCCTGGGAGTCAGAGCTCGACTCCAGGGGAAGCAAAGGACCCCGCTCTCCTCTTGAGTCACCACAGGTGTCTCTTGGAGCCCACTGAGTGGCCTAAAGGGAGTCAAGCCCCCTGTGGAGTTTGGAGAGAGGACTCAGGATTGCTCTCCAGGCCATGCAGGAAAAGAAGACCCTCATCTCGCGATGACAGGGGCGTCTTGTTGGTTTTCTCGAGCTGCGGTGCCAGTGTGCGGTTTCTGACGAGGTGCGACGGGAAGCTCAGGGAGCCTTTCGTGTGACACCAGGGAATTCAGGTCTCCATGCGCATGGCAAGGGGGAGCGCGTCATTGCTCTCGAGATATGATACGGGAATCGGGCCTCAAGACACGTTAAAGCAGGACTCTAAAGGTCTTTCTCGGGTTGCGGCAGGAAACCCTGGGTTCCGTCGACTTCTGCCGGTGACCTTAGGGAGCTTCTCAGGGTGCCTCTGAGAAGTCAGGCAAACTGTGGATTTGGGACGGGCCTCTCGGGACTCCACTGGTTTTGTGGCAATGGAAAAGGGCCTCATCTTGAGTGGAGGCAGGAACCTCAGGCTTCCTCTCCATTTCTGACTCAGTGCACAAGGTCCCTAGAGTTGTGACAGGAGAGTCAGGCATCGTCTTGTGTGGAGGAATGGAACTCCGCTTGCTTCTCGAGTTGTTCACGAGGTGACAGACCACTTGTGGAGCTGTGTGAGGAACCTGCGGGTTTTTCCGGAAGATGCACGGGGTGTCAGTGCCCCTACGTGTTGTGCCTTCATCCACAGGCTTGCCTTCGAAGAGGTGTCCAGGAGTCTGGTTTTGATCAAAAGTGGACCATGGAATCGGGGTCTTTCGGCATGTAGTATGGCCCTCGAGGCTACCTCTCGAATTTCCTCGTGAGACCGGCCTCATCCTGAGGTGTGCCGGGAAGGTCGGGAATCCCTTCGAGACAAAGCAGTGGAATCGACCCTCCTATCGCGATCAGGAGAGGAGAAAGGCCTCAGATGAAGTGGTGCCGGAAACTTCAGTGTCCCCTCTAGTGAGATCGGTATATAGGGGAACTTTTGGGGTCGCATCAAGGGTGCCAAGTACTGTTTTGCACTTCAAGACGGAATGTGAGACTTCTCTTGAGACGCTGTAGGGGGCAAGGGCCTCATCTTGCAATACGGGGAACCACGTGATTTTTCTCGAGTTACGGCGGGTTTCTCAAATTACAACTGGAAATTCAGGCTTCCTCTTGTGTTGGCTCAGAAAGGCCAATCTTCCATTCGAGTTGCAAGGGAAAGCTAGGGGTTGCGCTTGAGTCACTGCAGGGCCAAAGAGACCTCATCTAGGCTTTTGTCCAGGACCTAAGGTTCCTCTCCAGGGGCGACAGGGATCCAGGGTTGCATTCCAGACTCACCCTCGTAGTCAGGCCTCATCTCGAAGGGAAGCAAAGGACACCGCTCTCCTCCTGAGTATCGACGGGTATCTCTTGGAGCCCACTGAGTGACCTAAAGGGAGTCAAGCCTCCTTTGGAGTTTGGAGAGAGGATTCGGGATTGCTCTTCAGGTCATGCAGGAAAGAAGGCCCTCATTTCACCATGACAGGGGCGTCTCGTGGGTTTTCTCGAGCTGCGGCCCCAGTGTGGGGTTTCTCACAAGGTACGATGGGGAGCTCAGGGAGCCTCTCATGTGGTGCCGGGGAAGTCAGATCTTCATGCGCGTGGCGAGGGGGAGCGCGTCATTTTTCTCCAGTCATGGTAGGGGAATCGGGCCTCAAGACGCGTGAAGAAGGACTCTCGAGGTTTTTCTCAGGTTATGGCAGGGAACCCTGGGTTCCGTCGACTTATGCCCGTGACCTCAGGGAGCTTTTCAGGGTGCCTCTGAGAAGTCAGGGATACTGTGCAGTTGGGAGGGGCCGCTCCGAACTCCACTGGGTTTGGTGCAGTAGAAGAGGGCCTTATCTCGAGTTGAGGCAGGAACCTCATGGTTCCTCTCCATTTCTGAATCGGATCTCAGTGTCCATGCAGAGTTGGGACAGGAGAGTCAGGCCTCGTCTTGTGTGGAGGAATTTAACTCCTCTTGCCTCTCGAGTTGTTCACGGGGTGACAGGCCACTTGTCGATCTGTATGTGGAATTGGGGGCTTTTCCAACGATGCAGGAGGGTGTCAGACCCCTTCGTTTTGTGCCTTCGTCCACAGGATTGCCTTCGAAGAGGTGTCCTAGCATTGGGTTCTTATCAAGAGCAGACAGGGAAATCGGGGTCTTTCGGCGTGTGGCACCAACCACAAGGCTACGTCTCGAATTTCCTCGTGAGACCGGCCTCATCCTGAGGTGCGCCGGGAAGGTCCGGAACCCCTTGCAGACAAAGCAGGGTAATCGACCCTCCCGTCGCGATCAGGAGGGGATAAAGGGCTCAGAACAAGCGGTGCACCGAACCTTGGTGTTCCCCTCGAGTGAGACCAGGGTGTCGGGGAACTTTTGTGCTAACATCAAGGTTGCCAATTATCGTTTTAAACTTCAAGATGGAACGTAGGGCTTCTACTGAGACGCTGTAGCTGGCAAGGGCCTCATCTTGCGATGACGGGGGAACCACGTGGTTTTCCTCGAGTTGCAGCGGGATTTTCGAATTAGGACGGGGAATTCAGGTTTCCTCTTGTGTTGTCCCAGGGAAGTCCATTCTTCCATTCGAGGTGCGAGGGAGAGCAGGGGATTGCTCTCGAGTCACTTCAGGGCAAATGAGACCTCATCTATGCTTGTGTCTAGGACCTAATGTTCCTCTCCAGGGGCGACAGGGATCTCGGGGTTGCATTCCAGACTCACCTGAGGAGTCAGGCCTGGTATATAGGGGAAGCAAAGAATTCCGCTCTCCTCTCGAGTCCCAACGGGTATCTCTTGGAGCCCACAGAGTGGCCTAAAGGGAGTCAGGCCTCCTGTGGAGCTTGAAGAGAGGCCTCGAGATTGCTCGCCAGGCCATGCAGGAAAAGAAGGCCTTCATCTCGCGATGACGGAGGCGTCTCGTGGGTTTTCTGGAGCTGGGGAGCCAGTGTGGGATTTCTCACGAGGTATGACGGGGAGCTCAGGGAGCCTCTCGTGTGGCGCCAGGGAAGTCAAGTCTCCATGCGAGTGGCGAGGGGGAACGCATCATTGCTCTTGAGTCATGGTAGGGGAATCGGGATTCAAGATGCGTTGAAGGAGGATTTTCGAGGTCTTTCTCGGGTTGCGTCAGGAAACCCTGTGTTCCCTCGACTTGTGCCAGTGACCTCAGGGAGCTTCTAAGGGTGCCTCTGAGAAGTCGCGATACTGTGGATTTGGGAGGGGCCTCTCGGGCCTCCACTGTTTTTGGTGTAATGGAAGAGGGCCTCATCTCGAGTGGAGTCAGGAACCTCAGGGTTCCTCTCCATTTCGGACTCCGATCGCAGGGTCCCTTCAGAGTTGGGACCGGAGAGTCAGGCCTCGTCTTGAGTGGAGGAATGGAACTCTGCTTGCCTCTCGAGTTGTTCATGGGATGACAGGCCTCTTGTCGAGCTGTGTGTGGAACCTGCGGCTTTTACCGAATGATGCACGGGAGTGTCAGTGACCCTTCGTTTTGTGCCTTCGTCCACAGGGTTGCCTTCGAAGAGGTGTCCGGGCATCGGGTTCTTCTCAAGAGTGGGGCGGGAAATCGGGGTATTTAGGCATGTGACACCACCCACGACGCTACGTCTCGAATTTACTCGTGAGACCGGCCTCATCCTTAGGTGCGCCGGGAATGTGGGGAACCCCTTCCAAACAAAGCAGGGGAATAGACCCTCCTGTCTCGAACAGGAGGGGAGAAGGTGCTCAGATGAAGTGGTGCGGGAACCTCGGTGTTCCTGTCGAGTGAGACCGGCGTGTCTGGGAACATCTGGTGTCGCATCAAGGGTGCAAAGTACCGTTTCACACTTCAAGACGGAACGTGGTTCTTTTCTTGAGACGCCATAGCAGCAAGGGCCTCATCTTGGGATGACGTTGGAAACACGTGGTTTTTCTCGAGTTGTGGCGGGATTCTCGAGTTACGAAGGGGATTTCTGGCTTCCTCTTGTGTTGGCCCAGGGAAGCCCAATCTTCCATTCGAGTTGCGAGGGAGAGCTGGGGGTTGCGCTCGAGTCACTGCAGGGCAAAAGAAACCTCATCCAGGCTTGTGTCTAGGACCTAATGTTCCTCTCAAGGGATGACTGGGATCTTGGGGTTGCATTCTAGACTCACCCAGGAGTCAGGCGTCCTCTCGAGGGGAAACAAAGGACTTCTCTCTCTTCTCGAGTCGCGACGGGTATTTCTTGGAGCCCACTGAGTGGACTAAACGGAGTCAAGCCTCCTCTGGAGTTTGTAGAGAGGACTCGGGATTGCTCTCCAGGCCATGCAGGAAAAGAAGGCCCACATCTCGAGATGACGGGGGCGTCTCGTGGGTTTTCTCGAGCTGCGGCGCCAGTGTGGGGTTTCTCACGAGGTACGACGGGGAGTTCAGGTAGCCTCTCGTGTGGCAACAGGGAAGTCAGGTCTCCATGGGCGGGGCAAGGGGGAGCGCGTCATTGCTCTCCAGTCAGGGTAGGGGAATCGGGCCTCATGACGGGTTGAAAAAGAACTCTCGATGTCTTTCTAGGGTTGTGGCAGGAAACCCTGGGTTCCCTTGACTTGTGCCGGTGACCTCAGGGAGCGTCTCAGGGTGCCTCTGAGAAGTCAGGGATACTGTGGATTTGGGAGAGGCCTCTCGGGACTCCTCTGGGTTTGGTGCAATGGAAGTGGGCCTCATCTCGAGTTGAGGCAGGAACCTCAGGGTTCTGCTCCTGACTTCCTGGAGGCAGGATCTGACTCAGATCGCAGGGTCCCTGTTGAGTTTGCTCAGGAGTGTCAGGTCTCGTGTTCTGCGGAGGAATGGAACTCCGCTTACATCTCAAGTTGTTCAAGGATAACACCATTTTTGTGATGTGTGTGGAACCTGCGGGTTTTTCGGAGATGCACGGGGGCGTCAGTGCTCCTTCCTGTTGTGCCTTCATCCACAGGGTTGCCTTCGAAGAGGTGTCCGGGCATCGTGTTCTCCTCAAGTGCGGACCGGGAAATTGGGGTCTTTCAGCATGTTGCACCACCCACTAGGCTACGTCTCGAATTTTCTCGTGAGACCGGCCTCATCCTGAGGCACGCAGGAAAGTCCGGGAACCCTTTCCAAACAAAGCAGGGGAATCGACCCTACTTTCGGGATCAGGAGGAGAGAAAGGGCTCAGATGAAGTAGTGCCGGGAACCTCGGTGCTCTCCTTGAGTGAAAGTCGGGTAACTTTTCTGGTTGCATCAAGGGTGCCAAGTACCGTTTCGCACTTCAAGACGGAACCTGGGACTTCTCTTGAGATGCTGTAGTGGGCAAGGGCCTCATCTAGCGCTGACGGGGGACCCACGTGTTTTTTCTCGAGTTGCGGCAGGATTCTTGAGTTACGATGGGGAATACAGGTTTCCTCTTGTGTTGGCCCAGGGAAGTCCAATCTTCCATTCGAGTTGCAAGTGAGAGCTGGAGATTGCTCTCGAGTCACTGCAGGGCAAAATAGAGCTCATCTAGGTTTGTGTCCAGGACCGAGTTATTCTCTCCAGGGGCGACAGGGATCTCGGGGTTGCATTCCAGACTCACCCGGGGAGTCAGGCCTCGTCTCGAAGGGAATGAATGGACTCCGCTCTCCTCTCGAGTCGCGACGGGTATCCCTTGGAGCCCAAGAGTGGCCTAAATGGAGTTAAGCCTCCTGTGGAGTTTGGACAGAGGACTCGGGATTGCTCTCTAGGCCATGCAGGAAAAGAAGGCCCTCATCTCGCGATGACGGGGGCGTCTCGTGGGTTTTCTCAAGGTGCAGTGCCTGGTTGGGGTTTCTCACGAGATAGGACGGGGAGCTCAGGGAGACTCCTGTGGTGCCACGGAAGTCAGGTCTCCATGGACGTGGCGTGGGGGAGCGCCTCATTGCTCTCGAGTCATGGTAGGGGAATCAAGCCTCAAGACGCTTCGAAGAAGAACTCTCGAGGTCTTTCTCGGGGTGTGGCAGGAAACCCTGGGTTCCCTCGACTTGTGCCCATGACCTCAGGGAGCTTAGCGGGGTTCCTCTGAGAAGTCAGGGATACTGTGGAGTTGAGAGGGGCTTCTCGGGACATCACAGGGACTGGTGCAATTGAAGAGGACCTAATCTCGGATTGAGGCAGTAACGTCAGGGTTCCTCTCCATTTCTGACTCGGATAGCAGGGTCCCTGCAGAGTTGGGACAGGAGAGTCAGACCTCGTCTTGTGTGGAGTAATGGAACTCCACTTGCCTCTCGAGTTGTTCATGGGACGACAGGCCACCTGTCGAGTTGTATGTGGAACCTGCGGTTTTGGGGGACGATGCACAGGGGTTTCAGTGCCCCTTCGTGTTGTGCCTTCATCCACAGGGTTACCTTCGAAGAGGTGACCGGGCATCGGGATCTTATCAATAGCGGACCAGGAAATCAGGGTGTTTCGGCATGTGGCACAACCCACGAGGCTACGTCTCGACTTCCCTCGTGAGACTGGCCTCATCCTGAGGTTCGCCGGGAAGTCTGGGAACCCCTTCCAGACAAAGCAGGGGAATCGACCCTCCTGTCGCCATCAGGAGGGGAGAAGAGGCTCAGCTGAAGCGGTGCTGGGAACCTCCATGTTCTCCTCGAGTGAGACCAGGGTGTCAGGGAAATTTGGGGGTCGCATCAAGGGTGCCAAGTACCGTTTCACACTTCAAGACGGAACATGGGACTTCCCTGGAGACGCTATAGCTGACAGGGGCCTCATATTTCGATGACGGAGAAGCCACGTTGTTTTTCTCCAGTTGCCGCGGGATTCTCGAATTACAATGGGGAATACAGGCTTCCTCTTGTGTTGGCCCAGGGAAGTCCAATCATCCATTCGAGTTGCGAGGGAGAGCTGGGGATTGCACTTGAGTCAATGCAGGACAAAAAAGACCTCATTTAGGCTTGTGTCCAGGACCGAGTTTTCCTCTACAGGGGCAACACGGATCTCGGGATCCCATTCCAGACTCACCCAAGTAGTCAGGCCTCGGCTCGAGGGGAAGCAACGGACTCTGCTCTCCTCTAGAGTAGCGACGTGTATCTCTTGGAGGCTACTGAGTGGCCTAAAGGGAGTCAGGCCTCCAGTGGAGTTTGGAGAGTGGACTCGGGATTGCTCTCTAGGTCATGTAGGAAAAGAAGGCCCTCATCTTACGATGATGGGGGCGTCTCGTGAGTTTTCTCGAGCGGCGGTGCCAGTGTGGGGTTTTCATGAGGTAGGACGGGGAGCGCAGGGAGCCTCTCGTGTGGCGCCAGGGAAGTTAGGTTTCAATGGGCGTGGCGAGGGGAATGCGTCATTGCTCTCCAGTCATGGTAGGGTATCGGGCCTCAAGACGCGGTAAAGAAGGACTCTCAAGGTCTTTCTCAGAATGCAGCAGGAAACCCTGGGTTCACTCGACTTGTGCCAGTGACCGCAGAGAGCTTCTGAGGGTGCCTCTGAGAATCAGGGATACTGTGGAGTTTTAGGGGCCTCTCGGGACTCCACTGGGTATGGCACAATGGAAGAGGGCCTCATTTCGAGTTGATGCAGGAACGTCAGGTTTCATCTACATTTCTGACTCCGATCGCACGGTCCCTGCAGAGTTGGGAAAGGAGAGTCAGGCCTTCTCTTGTGTGGAGGAACGGAACTCCGCATGCCTCTCTAGTTCTTCAAGGGATGACAGGACACTTGTCGATCTGTGTTTGGAATCTGCGTGTTTTTCCGTACTATGCATGGGGATGTCAGTACCCCTTCGTGTTGTGCATTCATCCACAGGTTTGCTTTCGAAGAGGTGTCCTGGCATCGGGTTCTTATTAAGAGCGGACCGGGAAATCGGGGTCTTTCCGCATGTGGCACCACCCACCAGGCTACGTCTCGAATTTCCTAGTGAGACCGGCCTCATCCTGAGGTGCGCCGGGAAGGTCGGAACCCCTTGCAGACAAAGCAGGGGAATCGACCCTCCTGTCTCGATCAGGAGCGGAGAAGGGGCACAGATGAGGTGATGCCAGGAACCTCGGTGTTCCCCTCCAGTGAGACCAGTGTGTTGGGGAACTTTTGGGGTCGCATCAAAGGTGCCAAGTACCGTATCGCACTTCAAGATGGAACGTAAGACTTCTTTTGAGACGCTGTAGCGGCAATGGCCGCATCTTGCGATGAAGAGGGAACGACGTGGTTTTTCTCGAGTTGTGGCGGGATTCTTGAGTTACAACGGGAAATTCAGGCTTCCTCTTCTGTTGGCCCAGGGAAGTCCAGTCTTCCATTCGAGTTGCGAGGGAGAGTTGGGGATTGCTCTCGAGTCACTGCAGGAAAAAAGAGACCTCATCTAGGCTTGTGTCCAGGACCTAATGTTTCTCTCCAGGGGCGACAGGGATCTCCGGTTCACATATCAGACACACCCGAGGAGTCAGGCCTCGCCTCGAGGGGAAGGAAAAGACTCCGCTCTCCTCTCGAGTCGCGACGGGTATGTCTTGGAGTCCACTGAGTGACCAAAAGGGAGTCAAGCCTACTGTGGAGTTTGGAGAGAGGACTCGGGATTGCTCTCCAGGCCATGCTAGAAAAGAAGGCCGTCATGTCGCGAAAATGGGGGCGTCTCGTGGGTTTTCTCTATCTGTAGCGCCAGTGTTTGGTTTCTCACGAGGTATGACGGGGAGCTCAGGGAGCCTCTCGTGTGGCACCAGGGAAGTCAGGGCTTCATGAGTGTAGCAGAGGGAGCGCGTCATTGCCCTCGAGTCATGGTAGGGGAATCAGGCCTCAAAATGCGTTGAAGAAGGACTCTTGAGTTCTTTCTATGGTGGCGGCAGTAAACCCTGGGTTCACTCGAATTGTGCTGGTGACCTCAGGGAGCTTCTCAGGGTGCCTCTGAGAATCAGGGATACTGTGGAGCTGGGACGCGTCTCTCGGGACTCCACTGGGTTTCGTGCAATGGAAGAGGTCCTAATCTCGAGTGGAGGCAGGAACCTCAGCGTTCCTCTCGTGACTTCACTGGCGCTGGTCTGATTCGGATCGCAAAGTCCCTGCAGAGTTGGGACAGGAGATTCATGCCTCGTCTTGTGTAGAGGAATGAAACCCCACTTGCCTCTCGAGTTCTTCAGGGGTGACAAGCCACTTGTTGAGCTGTATGTGGAACCTGCGGGTTTTTCCGGATGATGCACGAGGGTGTCAGTGCCCCTTTGTGTTGTGCCTTCATCCACAGGGTTGCCTTCGAAGAGGTGTCCAGGCATCGGGTTCTTATCAAGAGCGTACCGGGAAATCATAGTCTTTTGGCATGTGGTACCACCCACGAGCTACGTCTCGAATTTCCTCGTGAGACCGGCCTCATCCTGAAGTGCCCCGTGAAGGTCGGGAACCCCTTACAAACAAAGCAGGGGAAGTGACCCTCCTATCACGAACAGGAGGGGAGAAGGGGCTCAGATAAACTGGTGCCGGGAACCTCGGTGTTCACCTCGAGTGAGACCGATATTTCGGGGAACTTTTGGGGTCACATCAAGGGTGTCAAGTATCGTTTTGCACTTCAAGACGGAACGTGGGACTTTTCTTGAGAAGCTGTAGCGGGCAAGGGCCTCATCTTGTGATGACGAGGGAACCAAGTGCTTTTTCTCGAGTTGCGGCGGGATTCTCGAGTTACGAAGGGGAATTCAGGCTTCCTCTTGTGTTGGCCCAGGGAAGTCCAATCTTCCATTCGAGTTGTCAGGGAGAGCGGGGGATTGCTCTCGAGTTACAGAAGGGCAAAAGAGACCTCATCTAGGCTTGTTTCCAGGACCTAATGTTCCTCTCCAGGGGAGACAGGGATCTCGGGGTTGCATTCCAGACCCACCTGGTGAGTCAGGCCTTGTCTCGAGGGGAAGCAAAGGACTCCATTCTCCTCTTGAGTCGCGACGGGTATCTCTTGGAGCCTACTAAGTGGCCTAAAGGGAGTCAAGCCTCCTGTGGAGTTTGGAAAGAGGATTCGGGATTCCTCTCCAGGCCATGCAAGAAAAGAAGGCCCTCATCTCGCGATGACAGGGGCCTATGGTGAGTTTTCTCAAGCTGCGGCGTCAGTGTGGGGTTTCTCACGAGGTACGACAGGGAGCTCAGGGAGCCTCTCTTATGGCGCCAGGGAAGTCAGGTCTCCATGTGCGTGGCGAGGGGGTGCGTGTCATTTCTATAGAGCCATGGAAGCAGATTCGGGCTTCAAGACACGTTGAAGTAGGACTCTCGAGGTCTTTTTCCCATTGTGACAGGAAACCCTGGGTTCCCTCAGCATGTGCTGGTGACCTCATGGAGCTTCTCCGGGTGCCTCTGAGAAGTCAGGGGTACTGTGGAGTTGGGAGGGGCCTCTCTGGACTCCACTGGGTTTGGTGCAATGGATGAGAGCCTCATCTCGAGTGGAGGCAGGAACCTCATGTTTCCTCTTCTGGGTTTCCTGGCGCTGGTACTGACTCGGATGGCAGTTTCCCTGCAGAGTTGGTACAGAAAATCAGGTCTGGTCTTGTGTGGAGGAATGGAACTCCACTTGCCTGTCGAGTTGTTCACGGGGTGACAGACCACTTGTTGAACTGTGTTTGTAACCTGCGGGTTTTTCTGGACGATGCACGGGGGTGTCAGTGCCCCTTCGTGTTGTGCTTTCATCCACAGGTTTTCCTTCGTAAAGGTGTCAGGGCATCACGTTCTTATCAAGAGCAGACCGGGAAATCGGGGTCTTTTGGCTTGTGGCACCACCCACGAGGCTATGTCTCGAATTTCCTCGTGAGACCTGCCTCATCCTTAGGCGCGCTGGAAAGGTCGGGAACCCCTTCCAGACATAGCAGGGGAATCGACACTCCTGTCGCGATCACGAGGGGAGAAGGAGCTCAAATGAAGTGGTTCCGGGAACCTCGGTGTTCCTTTCGAGTGAGACCGGTATGTCGGGGAATTTTGAGATTGCATCAAGGGTGCCAAGTACCGTTTCGCACTTCAAGACAGAAAGTGGGACTTCTCTTGAGTCGCTGTAGCGGGCAAGGGCCTCATCTAGCGCTGATGGGGGAACCACGTGGATTTTCTCGAGTTTCGGTGGGATTCTCGAGTTACGATGTCGAATTCAGGCTTCCAATTGTATTGGCCCAGGGAAGTCCAATCTTCAATTCGATTTGCGAGGGAGAGCTGGCGATTGCTCTCTAGTAACTGCAGTGCAAAATAGACCTCATCTAGGCTTGTGTCCAGGACCGAGTTTTCCTCTCCAGGTGTGACAGGAATTCGGGGTTGCATTCCAGACCCACACGGGGAGTCAGGCCTCGTCTCGAGGGGAAGCAAAGAACTCTGCTCTCCCTTCAGGTCCTGACAGGTATCTCTTGGAGCCAACTGAGAGGCCTAAAGAGAGTCAAGCCTCCTGTGGAGTCTGGAGAGAGGACTCGGTTTTGCTCTCCATGCCAGGCAGGAAACAAGTCCCTCATCTCGTGATGACGGGGGTGTATCGTGGGGTTTCTCGAGCTTCAGTGCCTGAATGGGGTTTCCAAAGAGGTACGACGGGGAGATCAGGTAGACTCTCTTCAGGAGTCAAGGAAGTCAGGTCTCCATGCGAATGGCGATGGGGAGCGGGTCTTTGCTCTCGAGTCATGGTAGGGGAATCGGGTCTCAAGACGCGCCGAAGGACTCTCAAGGTCTTTCTCGGGTCGCAGCAGGAAACCCTGGGTTCCCTGGACTTGAGCCGGTGACCTCAGGTAGATTCTCAAGGTGCCTCTGAGAATTCAGGGATACTGTGGAGTTGGGAGGGGCCTCTCGGGACTCATCTGGGTTTGGTGCAATGGAAGAGGGCCTCACCTCGAGGGGAGACAGGAACCTTAGGATTCCTCTCCGTTTCGGACTCCGACCCCAGGGTCCCTGCAGAGTTGGGACAGGAGAGTCAGGCCTCGTCTTGTCTGAGGAGGGGAACCCCGCTGGCCTCTCGAGTTGTTCAGGGGGTCTCAGGCCCCTCGTCGAGCTGTTTGTGGGACCCGCGGGTCTTTGCGGACGATGCACGGGGGTGGCAGTGCCCCTTCGTGTTGTGCCTTCACCCACAGGGTTGCCTTCGAAGAGGGGTCCGGGCCTCGGGTCCTTCTCAAGAGCGGACCGGGGAATCGGGGGCGTTCGGCATGTGGCCCCACCCACGTGGCTCGTCTCGAATTTCCTAGTGAGACCGGCCTCATCCTGAGGTGCGCCGGGAAGGCCAGGAACCCCTTCCAGACCACGCAGGGGAATCGCCTCTCCTGTCGCGATGAGGAGGGGAGAAGGGGCTCAGAGGAAGCGGTGCCGGGACCCTCGGTGTTCACTCGGGGGAACCCGGCGTGTCGGGGGGCTCTTGGGGGTCGCAGGAAGGCTGTCAGGGACCGTTTCGCCCTTCAGGGTGGAACAGGGGACTTCCCTTGAGACGCCGTGGCTGGCAAGGGCCTCATTTTGCCAAGAGGTGGGAACCACGTGTTTTTTCTCGAGTTGCGGCGGGATTCTCGAGTTACGATGGGGATCTCAGCCTTCCCCTTGGGTTGGCCCTGGGAAGCCCAATCTTCCCCTCGGGTTGCGAGGGAAAGCTGGGGGTTGCGCTCAAGTCACTGCAGGGCCGAAGAGACCTCACCTAGGCGTGTGTCCGGGACCTAATATTCCTCTCCAGGGAAGGCAGGGATCTCGGGGTTGCTTTCCAGGCTCCCCCGGGGAGTCAGGCCTCGTCTCGAGGGGAAGCCAAGGACTCCGCTCTCCTCTCGAGTCGCGACGCGGGTCTCTTGGAGCCCCCTGAGCGGCCTCAAGGGAGTCCAGCCTCCTCTTCCGTTTGGAGAGAGGACCCGGGATTGCTCCCCAGGCCATGCAGGAAAAGAAGGCCCTCAGCTCGCGAGGACGGGGGCGTCTCAGGGGTTTCCTCGAGCTGCGGCGCCCGTGGGGGTTTTCTCCCGAGGCACGACGAGGATCTCAGGGAGCCTCTCGTGCGGCGCCAGGGAAGTCAGGTCTCCATGCGCGTGGCGAGGGGGAGTGCGTCATGGCCCTCGAGTCACGGGAGGGGACTAGGGCCTCGAGAAGCGATGAAGAAGGACTCTCGAGGTCTTTGTCGGGGGGCGGCGGGAAACCCTCGTTTCCCTCGCCTTCTACCGGGGACCTTAGGGAACTTCCCAGGGTGCCTCTGAGAGGGGAGGGATCCTGTGGAGGTGGCGGGGCCCCTCGGGACTCCGCTGGTTCTGGCGCAAATGAAGAGAGCCTCACCTCGAGGGGAGGCAGGAACCTCAGACTTCCTCTCCGTTTCGGACTCCGACCGCAGGGTCCCTGCAGAGTTGGAACAGGAGAGTCAGGCCTCGTCTTGTCTGAGGAAGGGAACCCCGCTGGCCTCTCGAGTTGCTCAGGGGGTCTCAGGCCCCCCGTCGAGCTGTGTGTGGAACCCGCGGGTCTTTGCGGACGATGCACGGGGGTGGCAGTGCCCCTTCGTGTTGTGCCTTCACCCACAGGGTTGCCTTCGAAGAGGGGTCCGGGCCTCGGGTCCTTCTCAAGAGCGGACCAGGGAATCGGGGGCGTTCGGCATGTGACCCCACTCACGTGGCTCGTCTCGAATTTCCTCGTGAGACCGGCCTCATCCTGAGGTGCGCCGGGCAGGCCGGGAACCCCTTCCAGACCACGCAGGGGAATCGCCTCTCCTGTCGCGATCAGTAGGGGAGAAGGGGCTCAGAGGAAGCGGTGCTGGGACCCTCGTTGTTCCCCTCGTGGGAACCCGGCATGTCGGGGGACTTTTGGGGGTCGCAGGAAGGCTGCCAGGGACCGTTTTGCCCTTCAGGGCGGAACAGGGGACTTCCTTTGAGACTCCTTCGCGGGCAAGGGCCTCATCTTGCCAAGAGGTGGGAACCACGTGGTTTTTCTCGAGTTGCGGTGGCATTCTCGAGTTACGACGGGGATCTCAGCCTTCCCTTAGGGTTGGCCCTGGGAAGCCCAATCTTCCCCTCGGGTTGCGAGGGAAAGCTGGGGGTTGCGCTCGAGTCACTGCAGGGCCGAAGAGACCTCACCTAGGCGTGTGTCCGGGACCTAATATTCCTCTCCAGGGAAGGCAGGGATCTCGGGGTTGCATTGCAGGCTCCCCCGGGGAGTCAGGCCTCGTCTCGAGGGGAAGCCAAGGACTCCGCTCTCCTCTCGAGTCGCGACGCGGGTCTCTTGGAGCCGCCTGAGCGGTCTCAAGGGAGTCCAGCCTCCTCTTCCGTTTGGAGACAGGACCCGGGATTGCTCTCCAGGCCATGCAGGAAAAGAAGGCCCTCAGCTCGCGAGGACGGAGGCGTCTCATGGGTTTCCTCGAGCTGCGGCGCCCGTGGGGGTTTTCTCCCGAGGCACGACGAGGATCTCAGGGAGCCTCTCGTGCGGCGCCAGGGAAGTCAGGTCTCCATGGGCGTGGCGAGGGGGAGCGGGTCATGGCTCTCGAGTCACGGGAGGGGACTAGGGCCTCGAGACGCGTTGAAGAAGGACTCTCGAGGTCTTTCTCGGGGGGCGGCGGGAAACCCTCGTTTCCCTCGCCTTCTGCCTGGGACCTTAGGGAACTTCCCAGGGTGCCTCTGAGAGGCGAGGGATCCTGTGGAGGTGGCGGGGCCCCTCGGGACTCCGCTGGGTCTGGCGCAACGGAAGAGGGCCTCACCTCGAGGGGAGGCAGGAACCTCAGGCTTCCTCTCCGTTTCGGACTCCGACCGCAGGGTCCCTGCAGAGTTGGGACAGGAGAGTCAGGCCTCGTCTTGTCTGCGGAAGGGAACCCCGCTGGCCTCTCGAGTTGCTCAGGGGGTCTCAGGCCCCTCGTCGAGCTGTGTGTGGAACCCGCGGGTCTTTGCGGACGATGCACAGGGGTGGCAGTCCCCCTTGGTGTTGTGCCTTCACCCACAGGGTTGCCTTCGAAGAGGGGTCCGGGCCTCGGTTCCTTCTCAAGGGCGGACCGGGGAATCGGGGGCGTTCGACATGTGGCACCACCCACGTGGCTCGTCTCGAATTTCCTCGTGAGACCGGCCTCATCCTGAGGTGCACCTGGAAGGCCGGGAACCCCTTCCAGACCATGCAGGGGAATCGACTCTCCTGTCGCGATCAGGAGGGGAGAAGGGGCTCAGATGAAGAGGTGCCGGGACCCTCGGTGTTCCCTTCGAGGGAACCCAGCGTGTCGGGGAACTTTTGCGGTCGCATCAAGGGTGTCAAGTACCGTTTCGCCCTTCAGGGCGGAACATGGGACTTCCCTGGAGACACCGGGAACTTCAGTGTTCCCCTGGAGTGAGACCGGTATTTTGGGGAACTTTGGGGTCGCATCAAGGGTGCCAAGTAGCATTTCGAACTTTAAGATGGAACGTTGGACTTCTCTTGAGACTCTAGATGGCAAGGGCCTCATATTGCGATGAAGGGGGAACCACATGGTTTTTAAGACTTGAGGCTGAATTCTCGAATTACGATGGGAAATTCAGACTTCCTCTTGTGTTGACCGTGGGAAGACCAATCTTCCATTCAAATTGTGATGGAGAGATGGAGGTTGCTCTCGAGTCACTGTAGGGCAAAATAGACCTCATTTAGGCTTGTGTCTAGGACATAATATTCCACTCCAGGGGTGACATGGATCTCGAGGTTGCATTCCAAACTCACCCGGGGAGTCAGGCCTCGTCTCCAGGGAAGCAAAGGACTCCGCTCTCCTCTCGAGTCGCACCGGGTATTTCTTGGACCCAACTGAGTGGCCTAAAGGGAGTCAATACTCCTGTGAAGTTTGGAGAGAGGACCAGGAATTGCTCTCCAGGTCAGGCAGGAAAAGAAGGCCCCCATCTCTCCTTGATGGGGGCATCTTGTAGTTTTTCTCGAACTGCGGCGCCACTGTGGGTTTTCTCACGAGGTACGATGGGGTACTCAGGGAGCCTCTTGTGTGGTACTAGGGAAGTCAGTTTTCCTGCTTGTGGCGAGGGGAGCACGTCCTTGCTCTGGAGTCATGGTAGGGGAATCGGGCATCAAGAGACGTTGAAAAAGGACTCTCCAAGTCTTTCTCGGGTTACTTCAGGAAACTCTGGGTTCCCTCGACTTGTGCCAGTGACCTCAGGTAGCTTCTCAGGGAGCCTCTGAGAATTCAGGGATACTGTGGTGTTGGGAGGGGCCTCTCGGGACACCACTGAGTTTGGTTCAATGGAAGAGGGCCTCTTCTCTAGTTGAGGCAGGAACCTCAGGGTTCCTCTCCATTTCTGACTCCAATTGCAGGGTCCCTGAAGAGTTGGGACAGGAGAGTAAGGCCTCGTCTTGTGTGAAGGAATGCAACTTCACTTGCCTCTCGAGTTGTTCACGGGGTGACAGTCCACATTTGGAGCTGTGAGTGGAATCTGTGGGTTTTTCCAGACGATGCATGGGGATGTCAGTGTCCCTTCGTGTTGTGCCTTCATCCACAGGGTTGCCTTCGAGGAGATGTCCGGGCATCAGGTTCTTATCTAGAGTGGACCGGGAATTCGGGATCTTTCAGCATATGGCACCAACCATGAGGCTACTTTTCGAATTTCCTCATGAGACTGGCCTCATCCGGAGGTTCGCAGGGAACGTCGGGAACCCGTTGCAGACAAAACATGGGAATCGACCCTTCTGTCGCGATCAGGAGGGTTGAAGGGGCTCACAGGAAGTGGTGCCGTGAACTTTGGTGTTTCCCTCGAGTGAGACCGGTATGTCAGGGAACTTTGGGGGTCGCATCAAGGGTGCCAAGTACCGTTTTGTACTTCAGGATGGTACGTGGGATTTCTCTTGATACGCTGTAGCGGCCAAGGGCCTCATCTTGCGATGACGGGGGAGCCACGTGGTTTTTCTCGAGTTGCGGCGGGATTCTCGAGTTACGACGGGGATTTCAGGTTTCCTCTTGTGTTGGGCCAGGGAAGTCCAATCATCCATTCGAGTTGCGAGGGAGAGCTGGGGGTTGCGCTCGAGTCCCTGCAGGGCAAAGGAGACCTCATCTAGGCTTGTGTCCAGGACCTAATGTTCCTCTCCAAGGGCCACAGGGATCTCAGGTTTGCATTCCAGACTCACCCAGGGAGTCAGGCCTCATGTCGAAGGGAAGCAAAGGACTCTGCTCTCCTTTCGAGTCGCGACGGGCACCTCTTGGAGCCCACTTTGTGGCCTAAAGGGAGTCAAGCCTCCTGTGAAGTTTGGAGAGAGGACTTGGGACTGCTCTCCAGGCCATGCAGGAAAAGATGGCCCTCATCTCGCGATGACGGAGGGATCTTGTGCGTTTTCTCGAGCTGCGGCGCCAGTGTGGGGTTTCACACGAGGTATGACGGGGAGCTCAGGGAGCCTCTCGTGTGGCGCCAGGGAAGTCAGGTCTCCATGTGCGTGGCGAGAGGGAGCGCATTATTGCTCTTGAGCTATGGTAGGGGAATCTGACCTCAAGACGCACTGAAGAAGGACTCTCGAGGTCTTTCTTCGGTTGTGGCAGGAAACTCTTATTTCCCTCGACTTTTGCTGGTGGCCTCAAGGAGCTTCTCAGAATGCCTATGAGAAGTCAGGGATACTGTGGAGATGGGAGGGGCCTCTCGGGATTCCACTGGGTTTGCTTACATGGAAGAGGGCCTCATCTCGGGTTGAGGCAGGAACCTCAGGTTTCCTCTCCATTTCTGACTCAGATCGAAGCGTGCCTGCAGAGTTGGGATTGGATACTCAGGCCTCGTCTTGTCTGAGGAAGGGAACTCCGCTTTCCTCTCTCATTGTTTAAGGGGTGACAGGCCAGTTGTGGAGCTGTATGTGGATCCTGCGGGGTTTTCTGGACGATGAACAGGGTTGCCAGTGCCCCCTCGTGTAGTGCCTTCATCCACAGGGTTGCCTTAGAAGAGGTGTCCGGGCATCGGGTTCTTATCAAGAGCAAGACCGAGAAATCGGGGTCTTTTGGCACGTGGCACCAACACGAGGCTACGTCTCAAATTTCTTCGTGAGACTGGCCTCATCCTGAGGTGCGCCATGAAGGTCGGGAACGCCTTCTAGACAAAGCAGGGGGATGGACCTTCCTGCCGTGATCAGGAGGGGAGAAGGGGCTCAAATGAAGTGGTGCCAGGAACTTCGGTGTTCCCTTGGAGTGAGACCGGTATATTGGGGAACTTTTGGGGTCGCATCAAGGGTGCCAAGTAGCATTTCGAACTTTATGACGAAACATGGGACTTCTCTTGAGACTCTGTAGCGGGCAAAGGCCTCATATTGCGATGAATGGGGAACCACGTGGTTTTTAAGAGTTGCGGCGGGATTCTCGAGTTACAACGGGAAATTCAGACTTCCTCTTGTGTTGGCCCAGTGAAGACCAATCTTCCATTCGAATTGCGAGGGAGAGATGGGTGTTGCTCTCGAGTCACTGTAGGGCAAAATAGACCTCATCTAGGCTTTTGTCCAGGACATAATGTTCCTCTCCAGGGGCAACAGGGATCTCGGGGTTGCATTCCAGACTCACCCGAGGTAAGGCCTCGTCTCGAGGGGAAACAAAGTACTCTGCTCTCCTCTCAAGTCGCCACAGGTATCTCTTGGGGCCCACTGAGTGGCCTAAAGGGAGTAAAGCCTCCTGTGAAGTTTGGAGAAAAGACCAGGGATTGCTCTCCAGGTCAGGCAGGAAAAGAAGTCCCCAATCTCACGATGACGGTGGGTTTTCCCGAGCTGCGGCGCCAGTGTGGGGTTTCTCACGAGGTATGACGGGGAGCTCAGGGAGCCTCTCATGTGGCGCCAGGGAAGTCAGGTGTCCATGCGCATGGCGAGGGGGAGCGTGTCATTGCTCTCGAGTCATGGTAGGGGAATCCGTCCTCAAGACGCGTTGAAGACGGACTCTTGAGGTCTTTCTCGGGTTGCGGCAGGATACCCTGTGTTCCCTCGACTTGTGCCGGTGACCTCAGGGAGTTGCTCAGGGTGCCTCTGAGAAGACACTGATACTGTGGAGTTGGGAGGGGCCTCTCGGGACTCCACTGGGTGTGGTATAATACAAGAGGGCCTCATCTCGTGTTGAGGAAGGAACCTCAGGGTTCCTCTCCATTTCAGACTCCGATCTCAGGATTCCTGCAGAGTTGGGACAGGAGAGTCAGGCCTCGTATTCTGTGGAGAAATGAAACTTAGCTTTCCTCTCGAGTTGTTCACGAGGTAACAGGTCACTTGTCGAGCTGTATGTGGAACCTGCAGAATTTTCCAAAAGATGCACGGGTGTTCAGGGTCCCTCCTTGTTGTGCTTTCATCCTACGGGATGCATTCCAAGAAGTGTACGGGCATCGGGTTCTTATTAATAGCTGACCGGGAAATGGGGTCTTTCCGCATGTGGCACCACCCACGAGGCTACATCTCCAATTTCCTCGTGAGACAGGCCTCATCCTGATGTGCGCTGGGAAGATCGGTAAACCCTTCCACACAAAGCAGGAGAATCGACACTCCTGTTGCAATCAGGAGGGGAGAAGGGGCTCAAATGATGTGGTGCGGGGAACATGGGTGTTACCCTCGAGTGAGGCCTGTTAGTTGGGGAACTTTGGGGGTGCCGTCATGGGTGCCAAGTACCGTTTTGCACTTCAGTAGGAACGTGGGACTTCTTTTGAGACGCTGTGGCGGGCAAGGGCCTCATGCTGCGAAGACGATGGAACCACGTGGTTTTTCTCGAGTTGCGGCGGAATTATCGAGTTATGACGTGGATTTCAGGCTTCCTCTTGTGTTGGCCCTGGGAAGCCCAAACTTCCCTTCGAGTTACGAGGGAAAGCTGGATGTTGTGCTCGAATCACTGCAAGGCCAAGGAAACCTCATCTAGGCGTGTGTCCAGGACCTAATAGTCCTCTCAAGGGAAGACAAGGATCTGGGGATTGCACTCCAGACTCCCCCGGGGAGTCAGGCCTCGCCTCGAGGGGAAGCAAAGGACTGCGCTCTCCTCTCGAGCCACGACGCGGATCTCTTGGAGCGCACTGAGTCGCCTCAAGGGAGTCCAGCCTACTCTTCAGTTTGGAGAGAGGACTCGGGATTGCTCTCCAGGCCAGGCAGGAAAAGAAAGCCCTCAGCTCGCGAGGACGGGGGCGTCTCAGGGGTTTCCTCGAGATGCGGCGCCCATGGGGGTTTTCTCCCGAGGCACGACGAGGATCTCAGGGAGCCTCTCGTGCGGCGCCAGGGAAGCCAGGTCTGCATGCGCGAGGAGAGGGGGAGCGCATCATTGCTCTCTAGTCCAGAGAGGGGACAAGGGCCTCAAGACACTTTGAAGAAGGATTATCGAGGTCTTTCTCGAGTGGCGGCGTGAAACCCTCATTTCCCTCGACTTCTGCCGGGGACCTGAGGGAACTTCCCAGGGTGCCTCTGAGAGGTGAGGGATCCTGTGGAGTTAGCGGGGCCTCTCGGGATTCCACTGGGGTTGGCGCAATGGAAGAGGGCCTCATCTCGAGGGCAGGCAGGAACCTCAGGCTTCCTCTCTGTTTCTGACTCCGACCCTCCGACCTCAGGGTCCCTGCAGAGTTGGGAGCGGCGAGTTAGGCCTCGTCTTGTCTGAGGAAGGGAACTCCACTTGCCTCTCGAGTTGCTCGGGGGGTCTCAGGCCCCTCTTCGAGCTGTGTGTGGAACCCAAGGGTGTTTCTGGATGATGCACGGGAGTGTCAGTGCCCCTTCGTGTTGTGCCTTCACCCACAGGGTTGCCTTCGAAGAGGTGTCCGTGCAACGGGTTCTTCTCAAGAGTGGACCGGGAAATCGAGGTCGATTGGCATGTGGCACCACTCCCGTGGCTCACCTCGAATTTCCTCGTGCGGACGGCCTCATGCTGAGATGCGACGGGAAGGCCGGGAATCCCTTCCAGACCACGCAGGGGAATCGACACTCCTGTGGCCATCAGGAGGGGAGAAGGGGCTCAGATGAAGTGGTGTCGGGACCCTCGGTGTTTCCCTCGAGGGAAGCCGGTGTGTCGGGGAATTTCTGGGGGTCACAAGAAAGGTGTCAGGTACTGTTTCGCACTTCAGGACGGAAACTGGGACTTCCCTTGAGACGCCATAGCGGGCAAGAGGCTCATCTTGCAAAGACGTTGGAACCACGTGGTTTTTCTCGAGTTGCGGCGGGATTTTCGAGTTATGACGGGGATCTCAGGCTTCCTTTTGGGTTGGCCCTGGGAATCCCAATCTTCCCCTCTAGTGCCAGGGAAAGCTGGGGGTTGCACTCGAGTCACTGCAGGGCCCAAGAGACCTCACCTAGGCGTGTGTCCGGGACCTAATATTCCTCTCCAGGGAAGGCAGGGATCTCGGGGTTGCATTCCAGGCTCCCCCGGGGAGTCAGGCCTCGTCTCGAGGGGAAGCCAAGGACTCCGCCGTCCTCTCGAGTCGCGACGCGGGTCTCTGGGAGCCCCCTGAGCGGCCTCAAGGGAGTCCAGCCTCCTCTTCCGTTTGGAGAGAGGACCCGGGATTGCTCTCCAGGCCATGCAGGAAAAGAAGGCCCTCAGCTCACGAGGACGGGGGCGTCTCAGGGGTTTCCTCGAGCTGCTGCGCCCGTGGGGGTTTTCTCCCGAGGCACGACGAGGATCTCAGGGAGCCTCTCGTGCGGCGCCAGGGAAGTCAGGTCTCCATGCGCGTGGCGAGGGGGAGCGCGTCATGGCTCTCTAGTCACGGGAGGGGACCAGGGCCTCGAGACGAGTTGAAGAAGGACTCTCGAGGTCTTTCTCGGGGGGGGGGGGGCGGGGAACCCTCATTTCCCTCGCCTTCTGCCGGGGACCTTAGGGAACTTCCCAGGGTGCCTCTGAGAGGCGAGGGATCCTGTGGAGTTGGCGGGGCCTCTCGGGACTCCGCTGGGTCTGGCGCAACGGAAGAGGGCCTCACCTCGAGGGGAGGCGGGAAACCCAGGCTTCATCTCCATTTCGGACTCCGACCGCAGGGTCCCTGCAGAGTTGGGACAGGAGAGTCAGGCCTCGTCTTGTCTGAGGAAGGGAACCCCGCTTGCCTCTCGAGTTGTTCAGGGGGTCTCAGGCCCCTCGTCGAGCTGTGTGTGGAACCCGCGGGTCTTTGCGGATGATGCACAGGGGTGGCAGTGCCCCTTCGTGTTGTGCCTTCAGCCACAGGGTTGCCTTCGAAGAGGGGTCCGGGCCTCGGGTCCTTCTCAAGAGCGGACCGGGGAATCGGAGGCGTTCGGCATGTGGCGCCACCCACGTGGCTCGTCTCGAATTTCCTCGTGAGACCGGCCTCATCCTGAGGTGCGCCGGGCAGGCCGGGAACCCCTTCCAAACCACGCTGGGGAATCGACTTTCCTGTCGCGATCAGGAGGGGAGAAGGGGCTCAGAGGAAGCGGTGCCGGGACCCTCGGTGTTCCCTCGAGGGAACCCGGCGTGTCGGGGAACTTTTGGGGGTCGCATGAAGGCTGTCAGGGACCGTTTTGCCCTTCATTTCGGAACAGGGGACTTCCCTTGAGACGCCATAGCAGGCAAGGGCCTCATCTTGCCAAGAGGTGGGAACCACGTGGTGTTTCTCGAGTTGCGGTGGGATTCTCGAGATCAAACGGGGATCTCAGGCTTCCTCTTGGGTTGGCCCTTGGAAGCCTAATCTTACGCTCGAGTTGCGAGGGAAAGCTGGGGTTGCGCTCGTGTCAATGCAGGGACCAAGAGACGTCACCTAGGCGTGTGTCTGGGACCTAATATTCCTCTCCAGGGAAGGCAGGGATCTCGGGGTTGCATTCCAGGCTCCCCCGGGGAGTCAGGCCTCGTCTCGAGGGGAAGCCAAGGACTCCGCTCTCCTCTCGAGTCGCGACGCGGTCTCTTGGTTCCCCCTGAGCGGCCTCAAGGGAGTCCAGCCTCCTCTTCCGTTTGGAGAGAGGACCCGGGATTGCTCTCCAGGCCATGCAGGAAAAGAAGGCCCGCAGCTCGCAAGGACGGGTGCGTCTCATGGGTTTCCTCGAGCTGCGGCGCCCGTGTGGGTTCTCTCCCGAATCACGACGAGGATCTCAGGGAGCCTCTCGTGCGGGGCCAGGGAAGTCAGGTCTCCATGCGCGTGGCGAGGGGGAGCGTGTCATGGCTCTCGAGTCATGGTAGGGGAATCGCGAATCAAGACAATTTGAAGCACTCTTGCGGTCTTTCTCAAGTCGCGGCAGAAAACCCAGGGTTCCCTCAACTTGTGCCTGTGACCTCAGGGAGCTTCTCATTGTGCCTGTGAGAACTCAGGGATACTGTGGAGTTGGTAGGGGCCTCTCGGGACTCCACTGGGTGTGGTGCAATGGAAGAGGGCCTCATCTCGAGTGGACGCAGGAACCTCAGGCTTCCTCTCCGTTTCTGACTCGGATCCCATGGTCCCTGCAGAGTAGGCACAAGAGAGTCACACCTAGTCTTCTGTTGAGGAAGTGGACCTTCGTTTGCCTTTCGAGTTGTTTACAGGTTGACAGGCCACTTGTCGAAATGTCTGTGGGACCTGCGGGTTTTTCTGGACGATGCATGCGGTTGTCAGTGCCCCTTCGTCTTGTGCCTTCATCCACAGGTTTTCCTTCAAAGAGGTGTGCTGGCATCGGGTTCTTTTCAAGAGTGGACCGTGAAATTGGGGTCTTTCGGCATGTGGCACCACCCACGAGGCTACGTCTCGAACTTCCTCATGAGACCGGCCTCATCCTGAGGTGCGCCCGGAAGATCGGGAACCCCTTGCAGACAGAGAAGGGGAGTCGACCCTCCTGTCGCAATCAGGAGAGGAGAAGGGGCTCAGATGAAGTGGTGCGGGGAACCTCGGTGGTCCCCTTGAGTGAGTCTGGTATGTCGCGGAACTTTTGGGGTTGCATCAAGGGTGCCAAGTACCGTTTCGCATTTCAGGATGGAACGTGGGACTTCTCTTGAGATGCTGTAGCGGACAAAGGGCCTCATCTTGCGATGACGAGGGAAGCACGTGGTTTTTCTCGAGTTGCGGTGGGATTCTCGAGTTACGACGGGGAATTCAGGCTTCCTCTTGTGTTGGCCCAGGAAGTCTAATCTTCCATTTGAGTTTCCAGGGAGAGCTGGGGATTGGGCTCCATTCACTGAAGTGCAAACTAGACCTCATCTAGGCTTGTATCCAGGACTTAATGTTCCTCTCCATAGGCGACAGGGATTTGGGGTTGCATTCCATACTCACCCGGGGAGTCAGGCCTCATCTCGAGGGGAAGCAAAGGACTCCACTCTCTTCTCGAGTCGTGACAGGTATCTCTTGGAGCCAACTGAGTGGTCTTCGCTCTGTAGGAGAGCTCTAGTGTACATAAGCCTGTACATAAGTGAACACAGACACTCTGTGTGCATGTTGCTGCATACCCAAAATAGGGCCACAAGGAGCCTCATGCTCTCCATGCGGCGCGGAAGCTGTGCAGCCACGCAGCAGCTGAAGAATCCAACCAATTGCTCTTTTCTTACCTCTGACAGAGCTCGCATTGCCGTAGCCCTTGGCAGTTTGGAAACACTGGACCCTAACCCCTCTCAAAGTAGGCCTGGGTTCTATTTCGAATAGAAAGTTAATAGCGGAGCTGAGGACAGGAACGCGGCAGTCATTTATCACACGCTCCTGCAGCCTGCTACTACAGGGACACTAACGCTAGAAGCTAGGAATGTCTTTGCAAGGTGCGCAAAGGACAAGGGAGAACCTCGACCCTGACTCTAGTATTTCAGTCCCCTGAGCAGATCTGAGGTTCTCCCGCTGTAGAAGCTAACCCATTCCTTTCAAATACAGGCTTCCTAACACAGGGCCAGTTGGCTGCTTGCTCTTCCACGAAGCAGGCTTCCTTAACTTGCAAACTGCGAATTCCGCTTAACAGCCTGGAGGAAAATCGCTTCTTGGAAGATTTTTTTCAGAGGCTGTATCCCCGGAGCTGGGGCCAAGCTAGGGGACCCATACTGACAAGGGAAGGCAAAACCACATCCAATGTCTTTGCTCTGGAGGACAGCTTTGGTGAGCCTAAGTCTTTCAGGAATATTTCTGGCTCCAACAGAGTCAAATTCTGTGTGTGAAGCTGCACAGCCAAAATAGGGGAACAGAGAGCCTGATTCTCTCTGTGTAGCTTTGAAGCTGTCATTCAAACAACAGCTTGAGAATCCATACAATGCTCTCCCTTACTGCTAAGAGAATTCTCATTGCTGTCGTCCTTGACAGTTTGTAGAAATCCGCACCCTAACCCTTCTCCAAGTAGGCCTGGGTCCTAGCTCAGAACAACAGGCAACGGCGGAGCTGAGGCCAGTAAGGCACAAGTGAGGTCTCACACACTCTTGCAGCCTGATCGTCCAGGAGCAGTAAGGCCTCTTTTTCCCTGCAGGAGGCTCGCTTGCCTTGCCTCCTGTGAACTGCATTTCCCAGCCTGGGCGCAAAGCTGTTCCTGGAGATTTTTTCTCAGGGGCTGTTTCCCTGGAGCTGGGTCGGACCTCGGGGGCCCAACTCACAGGGGAAGACAAAACCACATGGACAGGTCTATGCTCTGTAGGAGAACTCTAGTGAACCTCATCTCTCAGGAACATTCTTGGCTTCTACAGAGACACCTCTGTGCATGAAGCTACACACCCAACATAGTGGCAAAGGGAGTCTGATTCTCTCCGTGGGTGCTGATGCTTTGTGGCAAAGCACCTGCTAAGAATCCATCCGCATAGGCTTCCCTCACCTTGACAGAGGTCTCATTGCTGTAGTCCTTGGCAGTTTGGAAAGAAGCTGACCCTTACCCTTCACCAAGTAGGCCCTTGTCCTTGTTTGAATGGAAAGGCAGTAGCTGAGCTGAGGCCAGTAAGGCGCCAGTCAAGTCTGACATATTCCCGATGCCTGCTCCTTCATGGAAAATAACGTTAGAATCTGGGAATGTCTTTGCAAGGCTGGCAAAGGGCAGTCAGGAACCTCGACCCTGCCTCTGGAATTTCTATCTTCTCAGCACATCTGGCGGTCTCGGTCAGGAGAAACTAACCCATTCCTTGCAAATATAGGCTTCCAAACACAGGCCGGTTGGCTGTCTCTTCTTGCCGAAGGAAGCTTGCTTATCCCACCTCCTGCGAACTCCGCTTCCCAGCCTGGGGGATAAGAGGTTCTTGGAGATCTTTTCTCAGAGGCTGTTTCCACGGAGCAGGGGCCGATCCCGGAGACCCACATGCACAGGGGAAGGGAAAACCGCATGGATAAGTCTTTGCTCTCTAGGAGTGCTCTAGTGAACCTCACTCTATGGGGAATGTTCTTGGCTCCAATGGGGACATCTCTGTGTGGGAAGCTGCATAGCCAACATAGAGACACAGAGACCTGATTCTCTCTGTGCAGCTTTGACGCTGTCGTTCAAACAACAAATTGAGAATCCACACAATGCTCTCCCTTACCACTGAGAGAGTTATCATTGCTGTAGCCCTTCGCGGTTTCTGGAAATCGGCACACAAACACTTCTCCAAGTAGGCCTGGGTTCAAGTTCAGATGAACATGCAATAGCGGAGCTGAGGCCAGTAAGGCACCAGTCAGGTGTCACACACTCTGGCAGCCTGCTCCTCCAGGGACAGTAAGGCCTCTATTTCCCTTCAGGAGGCTCGCTTGACTTACTTCCTGTGAACAGCGTTTCCCAGCCTGGGCGGAAAGCAGTTCCTGGAGATCTTTTCTCAGGGGCTGCTTCCCCGGAGTTGGGGCGGACCTCGGGGACCCAACTCACAGGGGAAGGCAAAACCAAATGGACAGGTCTATGCTCTGTAGGAGATCTCTAGTGAACTGCCGGGGTCCAGCCCCAGCTGATCCAGGGTATTCGAAGCAGAGACGGCGTACGCGAGGGTCAGGGAACAACTGCTTAATTAAACGTTAATTAAGGATATAAAGAGTAATAAAATGAGGATAGCTCAGTAGGAAAATTCAGTGGAGAAAAGAGGCTGAGTAGCTTGGTTTACGCGGGGGACCAATAAAACTTCAAGACAAGAAGCTTGCACCACTTACGTAGGCCGCAGGCGTCCTTCCGTTCTCCCGAAGGAGAGGAGACACTGAGGCCTCCCCGGTCGGATCTTAGAAGCCCAGGCAAAATTAGTAAGCTTGGTGGGTTCCGCGCTCCAGATGGAGACTCAACCAGAGTGAGAGAGAGAGAGAGACATGGGGAGACCAGTATTTCGAGAAACTGATCCCAATTCTTTATTTTCCATGGTCTCCTTTTATACACTGAGATGTTATGCAAAAGTCACGTGGGGTCAGCAGTCCTGACTTTTATCAAAGTCAGGTGCTTCATACAAAAGTATACAGAGGTCTTAGGGGTGTTACATCATCTTCTGGCCGGGGGGCCTGCTGACAATTTACGACCCTCTCCTTGTGACAGCGGTCAGTCAACCAGGACACTTATTTCTCCAGGGGTGATTATTCTTAAAACAGACGCCACCCAAATAAAGTTACATTCCTATAGGGTGAGGGTGTAGTGGGTTTTAGTTAAGGAAAGAATTTACTTAGCCTAAGGTCTAACGTGATTTATATCAAAGGTTAATACTTATTTCTTCTATATATTCATTAATGTGTATAAGGGCAGGGGATGTGGAGACTTAGCAGTAAACATCAGCTCAACAAATGAAAAACCCTTCACCAATATGATTTCTAATCAGCCCATTATACTTATACTAATAATTTTCTAACTTTTCTAAGGAACCTGTTTTTAGAAGGTTTAAAGCATCTCGTGCCTCTCATGGTTGGGAGGCTGTGAGCAATCACATGTGGCCGGACAAGCCTGTCAGGCAGGCTAGAGAACCTTCAGAGGATTTTGTAGGTTAAAACACTCTTGTCACACCCAGGGGTTTTTATCAACTGGAGCTCTAGGTTAACTCCTTCTCCGAAAGAGGTGGTGGGGGACAGCCCCCCGTAAAGTCAGAGGTGTAGGTGAGAGCACAAAGTAGTAAGGTAGGCAGGCTCTGGTGATGGGGGTAGATGCTCGAGGATTTCCAGGGGGACTCCTGAGGCTCGATCCCGCCTTTGCGTATGTCGAGCCTCCTTCCTCATGACCTTTGCCATGGGCGGAGTGCCTCACTCTGGCCCCCAACAGTGAACCTCCTCTCTCAGGAACATTCTTGGCTCCTATCGAGACACCTCTGTGTGTGTAGCTACACAGGCAACGTAGGGGCAAAGGGAGCCAGATTCTTTCCGTGGGGTGCTGATGCTTTGTGGCAAAGCACCTGCTTGAGAATCCATCAGCTTACGCTTCCCTCGCCTTGACAGAGGTCTCATTGCAGTAGCCCTTGGCAGTTTGGAAAGAAGAGGACCCTTACCTTTCATAAAGTGGGCCCTTGTCCTAGTTTGAAAGGAAAGGCAAGAGCTGAGCTGAGGCCAATAAGGCGCCAGTCAAGTCTGACATATTCCCGAAGCCTGCTCCTTCATGGAAAATAACGCTGGAATCTATGAATGTCTCTGCAAGGCTGGCAAAGGGCAGTCAGGAGCCTGCACCCTGCCTCTGGAATTACCGATTTCTGAGCAGATCTGGAGGTCTCCTTTAGGAGAATCTAACTCATTCCTTCCATATTGAGACTTCCAAAAACAGGCCGGTCGGCTGCCTCTTCGTGCCCGAAGGAGGCTTGATTTTCCTGCCTCCTATGAACCCAGCTTCCCAGGCTCTGGGAAAAGCGGATCTTGAAGATCTTTTCTCAGGGGTTGTTTCCACGGAGCTGGGGCTAAGCCTGGAGACCCAAACTCACAGGGGAAGAAAAACCACATGGACAAGTCTTTGCTCTCTAGGAGAGCTCTAGTGAACTTCACTCTGTCACGAACATTCTTGATTCATATGGAGACACCCCTATGTGTGAAGCTGCGTACCCAACATGGGGGCACAGAGAGCCTGATTCTCTCTGCGTAGCTTTAAAGATGTCGTTCAAAAAACACCTTGAAAATCCATACAATGCTCTTCCTTACCCGTGACAGAGTTCTCATTGCTGTAGCCCTTGGCAGTTTTTGGAAATCCGCACCCAAACCCTTCTCCAAGTAGTCCTGGGTCCTAGTTCGGAGGAACATGCAATGGCGGAGCTGAGGCCAGTAAGGCACCAGTCAGGTCTCACACACTCTGGCAGCCTGCTCCTCCAGGGGCAGTAAGGCCTCTTTTTCTCTGCAGGAGGCTCGCTTGCCTTGCCTTCTGTGAACTGCGTTTCCCAGTCTGGACGAAAAGCAGTTCCTGGAGGTGTTTTCTCAGGGGTTTCTTCCTCGGAGCTGGGGCGAACATCGGGAACCCAACTCACAGGGGAAGGCAAAACCATATGGACAGGTCTATGCTCCATAGCAGAGCTCTAGTGAACCTCATCTCCCAGGAACATTCTTGGCTCCTATAGAGACACCTCTGTGTTTGAAGCTACACACCCAACATAGGGGCAAATGCAGCCTGATTCTCTCCGTGGGGTGCAGATGCTTTGTGGCAAAGCACCTGTTTGAGAATCCATCCGCTTCCACTTCCCTCTCTTTGACAGAGGTGTCTTTGCTGTAGCCTTTGGCAGTTTGGAAAGAAGCAGACCCTTACCCTTCACCAAGTAGGCCCTTGTCCTAGTTTGAACGGAAAGGCGATAGCTGAGCTGAGGCCAGTAAGGCGCCAGTCAAGTCTGACATATTCCTGAAGCCTGCTCCTTCATGGAAAATAACGCTAGAATCTAGAAATGTCTTTGCAAGGCTGGCATAGGACAGTCAGGAACCTCGACCCTGCCTCTGGAATTTCCGTCTTCTGAGCAGATCTGGAGGTCTTCTTTTGGAGAAGCTAACCATTCCTTCCAAAGAGAGGCTTCCAAACACAGGCTAGTTGGCTGCCTCTACTTGCCCGAAGGAGGCTTGCTTGTTCCGCTTCCTGTGAACTCCGCTTCCCGCCTGGGGGAAAAGTGGTTCTTGGAGATCTTTTTTCAGGGGCTATTTCAACGGAGTTGGAGCTGAGCCCGGAGACCCACACGCACAGAGGAAGGCAAAACCACAAGGACAAGTCTTTGCTCTGTAGGAGAACTCTAGTTAACCTCAGTATGTGAGGAAAGTCTTGGATTCTACGGGGATACCTCTGTGTGTGGAGCTGCATACCCAACAAGGGGGCACACAGGGCCTGATTCTCTCTTTGCAGCTTTGAAGCTGTCGTTCAAACAACAGCTTGAGAATCCATACAATGCTCTCCCTTACCTCTGAGAGACTTCTCATTGCAGTAGCCCTTGGCAGCTTTTACAAATCCGCACCCAAACCCTTCTCCAAGTAAGCCTGGGTCCTGGTTTGGATGGCCATGCAATGGCGGAGCTGAGGTCAGTAAGGCACCAGTCAGGTGTCACACACTCTGGCAGCCTGCTCCTCCAGGGACAGTAAGGCCTATTTTTCCCTGCGGGAGGCTCGCTTGCCTTGCCTCCTGTGAACTGCGTTTCCCAGCCTGGGCAAAAAGCAGTTCCTGGAGATCTTTTCTCAGGGGCTCTATCCCCAGAGCTGGGGTGGACCTCGGGGACCCATCTCACAGGGGAAGGAAAAACCACATGGACAGGTCTATGCTCTGTAGGAGACGTTAGTGTGTCTCATCTCTTAGGAACATTCTTGGCTCGTACAGAGACACCTCTGTGTGTAAAGCTACACACCGAACACAGGGGCACAGGGAGCCTGATTCTCTCTGTGGGGTGCTGATGCTTTGTGGCAAAGCACCTGTTTGAGAATCCATCTGCTTACGCTTCCCTCGCCTTGACAGAGGTCTCATTGCTGTGTCTCTTGGCACTTTGGAAAGAAGCAGACCCTTACCCTTCACCAAGTAGGCCCTGATCCTAGTTTGAAAGGAAAGGCAATAGCTGAGCTGAGGCCAGTAAGGCACCTGTCAACTCTGACATATTCCCGACGCCTGCTCCTTCATGGAAAATATTGCTAGAATCTAGGAATGTCTTTGCAAGGCTGGCAAAGGGCAGTCAGGAACCTCGACCCTGCCTCTGGAATATCTATCTTCTGAGCAGATCTGGAGGTCTCCTTCTGGAGAAGCTAACCCATTCCTTGCAAATAGAGGCTTCCAAACACAGGCCGGTTGGCTGCCTCTTCTTGCCTGAAGGAGGCTTGCTTTTCCTGCCTCCTATGATCCCTGGTTCCCAGCATGGGGGAAAAGCAGATTCTTGGAGATCTTTGCTCAGGGGTTTTTTCCACGGAGCTGGGGTTGTGCCCAGAGACCCACACATACAGGGGAAGGCAAAACCACATGAACAAGTCTTTGCTCTCTAAGAGAGCTCTAGTGAACCTCAGTCTTTGACGAACGTTCTTGGCTCCTATGCGGACACCTCTGTGTGTGAAACTGCGTACCCAACATGGCGGCAGAGAGCCTGATTCTCTCTGTGCAGGTTTAATGCTGTCGTTCAGAAAACAGCTTGAGAATCCATACAATTCTCGCCCTTACCTCTGAGAGAGTTCTCATTGCAGTAGCCCTTGGCAGTTTGTAGAAATCTGCACCTAAACCCTTCTCCAAGTAGGCCTGAGTCCCAGTTCGGAGGAACAAGCAATGGCGGAGCTAAGACCAGTATGGCACCAGTCAGTTTTCACACACTCTGGCAGCCTGCTCCTCCAGGGACAGTAAGGCTTCTTTTTCTCTGCAGGAGGCTCACTTGCCTTACTTCCTGTGAACAGCTTTTCCCAGCCTGGGTGAAAAGCGGTTCCTGGAGATCTTTTCTCAGAGGCTGTTTTCTCGGAGCTGGGGCGGACCTCGGGCACCCAACTCACAGGGGAAGGCGAAACCACATGAACAGGTGAGCACTCTGTAGGAGAGCTCTTGTGAGCCTCATCTCTCAGGAACATTCTTGGCTCCTGTAGAGACACCACTGTGTGTGAATCTACACACCCCACATAGGGGCAAAGGGAGCCTGATTCACTCCGTGGGGTGCTGATGCTTGGTGGCAAAGAACCTTCCTGATAATCCATCCGCTTATGCTTCCCTCGCATTTACGGAGGTCTCATTGCTGTAGCCCTCGGCAGTTTGGAAAGAAGAAGACCCTTACCCTTCATAAAGTAGGGCCTTGTCCTACTTTGAATGGAAAGGCAATAGCTGAGCTGAGGCCAATAAGGCGCCAGACAAGTCTGACATATTCCCAAAGCCTGCTTCTTCAGGAAGATAACTGTAGAATCTAGGAATGTCTTTGCAAGGCTGGCAAAGGGCAGTCAGCACCCTGCACACTGCCTCTGGAATTACCGACTTCTGAACAGATCTGGAGGTCTCCCTTAGGGGAAGCTAACCCATTCTTCCAAATTGAGGCTTCCAAACGCAGGCCGCTTGGCTGCCTCTTGCTCTCTGAAGGAGGCCTGCTTTTCCCGCCTCCTATGAACCCCACATCCCAGCCTCTGGGAAAAGCGGATCTTGAAGATCTTTTCTCAGGGGTTGTTTCCACGGAGCTGGGGCCGAGCCTGGAGCCCCAAACGCACAGGGGAAGAAAAACCACATGGACAAGTCTTTGCTCTCTAGGAGAGCTCTAGTGAACCTCACTCTGTCAGGAACGTTCTTGTTTCCTATGGAGACACCCCTGTCTGTGAAGCTGTGTACCGAACATGGAGACACAGAGTCTGATTCTCTCTGTGCAGCTTTGAAGCTGTCGTTCAAACAACAGCTTGAAAATCCATACAATGCTCTTCCTTACCCGTGACACAGTTCTCATTGCTATACCCCTTGGCAGTATTTAGAAATCCATACCCAAACCCTTCTCCTAGTAGGCCTGGGTGCTAGTTCAGAGGAACACGCAATGGCGGAGCTGAGGCCAGTAAGGCACCAGTCAGGTCTCACACACTCTGGCAGCCTGATCGTCCAGGGACACTAAGGCCTGTTGTGCCTTGCAGGAGGCTCGCTTGCGTTACCTCCTGTGAACTGCGTTTGCCAGCCTGGGGGAATAGCGGTCCCTGGAGATCTTTTCTCAGGGGCTCCTTCCCGTGAGCTGGGGCGGACCTCGGGGACCCAACTCACAGGGCAAAGCAAAACCATATGGACAGCTCTATGCTCTGTAGCAGACTTCTAGTGAACCTCATCTCTCAGGAACATTCTTGGCTCCTATAGAGACACTTATGTGTGTGAAGCTGCGTACCTAACATAGGGGCACAGAGAGCCTGATTCTCTCAGTTCATTTTGACGCAGTCATTCAGAAAACAGCTTGAGAATCCATAAAATGCTCTCCCTTACCGCTGAGAGAATTCTCACTGCTGTAGCCCTTGGCACTTTGTAGAAATCCGCAGCCAAACGCTTCTCCAAATAGGCCTGGGTCCTATTTCGGAGGAACAGGCAATGGTGGAACTGAGGCCAGCAAGGCAACAGTCAGGTTTCACACACTCTGGCAGCCAGCTCCTCCAGGGAGAGTAAGGCCTCTTTTTCTCTGCAGGAGATTCGCTTGCCTTACTTCCTGTGAACAGCGTTTCCCAGCCTCAGCGAAGCGGTTCCTGGAGATCTTTCCTCAGGGACAGTTTCCCTGGAGGTGTGGCGGACCTCGGGGACCCAACTCACAGGGGAAGGAAAAACCACATGGACAGGTCTATGCTCTGTAGGAGAGGTTTAGTGAACCTAATCTCTCAGGAACATTCTTGGCTCCTATAGAGACAACTCTGTGTGTAAAGCTACACTCCCAACATTGGGGAACAGGGATCTTGGTTCTCTCCGTGGGGTGCTGATGCTTTGTAGTAAAGCACCTGCTTGAGAATCCGTCCTCTTAGGCTTCCCTCGCCTTGACAGAGGTCTCATTGCTGTAGCCCTTGGCAGTTTCAAAGAAGAAGACCCTTACCCTTCATAAAGTAGGCCCTTGTCCTAGTTTGAATGGAAAGGCAATAGCTGAGCTGAGGCCAATAAGGAGCCAGTCCCCTGTGACACATTCCCGAAGCCTGCTCCTTCATGGAATATAACTCTAGAATCTTGGAATGTCTTTGCAAGGCTGGCAAAGGACAGTCAGGAACCAGCACCCTGCCTCTGGAATTACCGACTTCTGAGCAGATCTGGAGGTCTCCTTTAGGAGAAGCTAACCCATTCCTTCCAAATAGAGGCTTCAAAACACAGGCAGGTTGGCTGCCTTTCGTGCCCGAAGGAGGCTTGCTTTTCTCTCCTCCTATGAACCCCAGGTCCCAGCCTCTGGGAAAAGCGTATCTTGAAGATATTTTCTCAGGGGTTGTTTCCACGGAGCTGGGGCCGAGCCTGGGGCCCAAAGGCACAGGGGAAGGCAAGACCACATGGACAGGTCTATGCTCTGTAGCAGACCTCTAGTGAACCTCATCTCTCAGGAGCATTCTTGGCTCCTATAGAGACACCTCTGTGTGTGAAGCTGCGTACCTAACATAGGGGCACAGAGAGCCTGATTCTCTCTGTTCATTTTGACGCTGTCGTTCAGAAAACAGCTTGAGAATCCGTAAAATGCTCTCCCTTACCACTGAGAGAATTCTCACTGCTGTAGCCTTTGGCACTTTGTAGAAATCTGCACCCAAACGCTTTTCCAAGTAGGCCTGGGTGCTAGCTCGGATGAACAGGCAATGGCGGAGCTGAGGCCAGTAAGGCAACAGTCAGGTTTCACACATTCTGGCAGCCTGCTCCTCCAGGGACTGTAAGGCCTCTTTTACTCTGCAGGAGATTCGCTTGCCTTACTTCCTGTGAACAGCATTTCCCAGCCTCGGCGAAGCGGTTCCTGGAGATCTTTTCCCAGGGACAGTTTCCCCGGAGGTGTGGCGGACCTCGAGGACCCAACTCACAGGGGAAGGCAAAACCACATGGACAGGTCTATGCTCTGTAGGAGAGGTTTAGTGAACCTAATCTCTCAGGAACATTCTTGGCTCCTATAGAGACAACTCTGTGTGTGAAGCTACACTCCCAACATTGGTGCACAGGGAGCTTGATTCTCTCCGTGGGGTGCTGATGCTTTGTGGCAAAGCACCTGCTTGAGAATCCATCCTCTTAGGCTTCCCTCACCTTGACAGAGGTCTCATTGCTGTAGCCCTTGGCAGTTTGCAAAGAAGAAGACCCATACCCTTCATAAAGTAGGGCCTTGTCCTAGTTTGAATGGAAAGGCAATAGCTGAGCTGAGGTCAATAAGGAGCCAGTCCCGTCTGACACATTCCCGAAGCCTGCTCCTTCATGGAAAATAACTCTAGAGTCTAGGAATATCTTTCAAGGCTAGCAAAGGACAGTCAGGAACCAGTACCCTGCCTCTGGAATTACCGACTTCTGAGCAGATCTGGAGGTCTCCTTTAGGAGAAGCTAACCCATTCCTTCCAAATAGAGGCTTCAAAACACAGGCAGGTTGGCTGCCTTTCATGCCCGAAGGAGGCTTGCTTTTCTCTCCTCCTATGAACCCCAGTTCCCAGCCTCTGGGAAAAGCGTATCTTGAAGATATTTTCTCAGGGGTTGTTTCCACGGAGCTGGGGCCGAGCCTGGAGACCCAAAGGCACAGGGGAAGGCAAGACCACATGGACAAGCCTTTGCTCTTTAGTATAGCTCTAATGAACCTCACTCTGTCAGGATCTTTCTTGATTCCTACGGAGACACACCTGTGTGTGAAGCTGCGGCCACAGAGAGCCTGATTACCCCTGTGCAGCGCTGAGTCTGGGCGGCTAAACAACAGCTTGGGAATGCAGCCTGGGGCGCTTCCCTTCCCTCTGACAGAGCTCTCCTTCGGTCCCTAAGCCCTCTGCAAGGAGGCATGGATCATAGGTGCAAAGGGAAGGGAAGAGCGGAGCTGAGGCCAGTAAGGCGCCTGCCAGTCACGTCTCCCCCACTTCCGCAGTCTGTTCCTTCCCCTGCGCGAAAGCTAGAAGCTGGGAAGGGCTTGGCGAGGCTCGCCCAGGCAGAGCAGCCTCTAGGCCGGGGCTCTGCGATATCGCGCCTGGGCGCAGATCTGGAGCTCCGCCGGAGTGGAAGCTCATTCGGTCCTTCCCAATACAGGCTTGCAAGCACCCGACGGCGGCCTGACTCTATTCTCCCGCGTGCTGGGAGTGGGCTTCCAATCCAGGGCACAGAGCACTGCCTGGAGCTCTCTGCTCAGGGGCTGGTTCCCCTGCACTGGGACTGTGCTAGGGAGCCCAAAGGCACAGGGGAAGGCCCCAAACCACATGCACACGACTCTGCTCTGGAGCTGAGCTCCGGGGAAGCCCAGTCTGTAAGGCGGTTTCTGAACACAAACGGAGGAACACTCTGGCTGTGGAGCTCCCTCCCCCATGACAGGGGCACTGGGACCCTGATTCCCTCCGTTCAGCGCTGAGTCTGGGCTACCAAGCAACAGCTTGGGAATGCAACCTGGGGCATTTCCCTTCCCTCAGACAGAGGTCTCCTTGCGGGAGGCTTTCGCAGTTTGCACACCCCCGTGCCCTAAGCCGTCTGCAAGGAGGCCTGGCTCCTAGGTCCAAAGGGAAGGCAAGAGCAGAGCTGAGGCCAGTCAGGAGCCAGTCATGTCGCCCACACTCCCGCAGCCTGCTCCTTTGCAGGTGCAAACGCTAGAAGCTGGGAAGGGCTTGGCGAGGCTCGCCCAGGCAGAGCAGCCTCTCGACAGGGGCTCTGTCCTATCGCGCCTGGGTGCAGGTCTGCAGCTCCGCCGGTGTGGAAGCTCACTCGGTCCTTTCCAATACAGGCTTGCAAGGACCCGCCGGCAGCCTAACTCATCTCTCCCGCGTGCTGGGACTGGGCATCCAGGCCTGGGCACAAAGCACTGCCTGGAGCTCTTTGCTCAGGGGCTGGTTCCCCTACGCTGGGGCTGTGCTAGGGAGCCCAAACGCACATGTCAAGGCCCCAAAACACATCCACACGTCTCTGCTCTGCAACAGAGCTCCGGGGAAGCCCAGTCTGGCAGGCGCTTTCTGGGCACAAAGGGAGGAACACTCTGGCTGTGGAGCTTCCTCCCCAAGACAGGGGCACTAGGACCCTGATTCCCTCCGTTTACCGCTGAGTCTGCATTGCCAAGCAACAGCTTGGGAACGCAGCCTGGGGCGCTTCCCTTCCCTCGGACAGAGCTCTCCTTGCGGTAGGCCTTGGTAGTTTGCATACAATGGGGCCCTAAGCCCTCTGCAAGTTGGCCTGGCTCCTAGGTCCAAAGGGCAGGCCAGAGCGGAGCTGAGGCTGTCAGGCTCCAGACACATCTCCCATACTCCTACATCCTGCTACTACCCGGGCGTGAACGCTAGAAGCTGGGAAGGTACCTGGACCGTGCAGGGGCGGGGCGAACGCGGGCGGCGTGGGGCGGGGGTCGGCTTCTGGCGGGGGTGGGTGCGGGCTTCCCAGTTGTGCTCTCGGAGGTGGACACTGAGGCTGAAAACGCGCCGGGAGCGCACCCGGGACTGGGTAAACCCGGGCTGCGTGGGTCGAGATTCTGATGGCTTTAGGTGGGGGTCGGTCCCAGTTGTGCTCCCGGGGGCTGCCACTGCGGCTGGGAACGCGCAGGGAGCGCGGCAGGGGCGGGGCTAACCCTGGGGGCGCGGGGCGGGGGTCGGCTCATGGGGGGGATGGGGAGGGGTTCCCAGTTGTGCTCTCGGGGGTTGCAACTGCGGCTGGGAACGCCCATTTCATCCGCTCCTGGGTCCCCAAGGATCGCCATCCCGTGGGTGCAGCGGAGGGCTGCGGACCACAGGTAAGGGAACTGGGACTGCGTGGAGCAGGGAACCAAGTATTCCGCCGTCTGTTGGCACATTCTCGGAGCTCCCCAACCTGGCGGTCGCAGAAAAGCCTTGCCTTTGGGGTCAAGGCCTTTACCGCTCCACCCCTTTGCTGAAAAATCTCAGAGTCTGCGCGGTTCTTCCAAGCAGCCTAGTGTCCGCTGGAAGTCCAAGGGACAGAACACTGAACTCTGGCCGGCTGGCCCAGCCCTGCTTCTGGCACTTTGTAAGCCAGCGGGCCCTTGAGAACCTGCTGGGATGGGAAAGGGAAGGGTCCACGGATTGCACCCTAGAAACTTAGTAGGGTGCATGGATTTCAAACCCTGGTGGCCGCCCAGGCAGCAAAGAAGGGGGTGGGCACCTTGCTGCCCTTTCATGGCAGAATCTGTGGTTGTCCAGCTGCGTGGGCCTTTTCATGAGGACCCTGTGCAATAAAAGTTTGGTGTTTTGGAACTGAATAATTAGAACGTGTAAAAGCTTTAAATTATGTGGTGGTGTAATTAAAAAACAAAACAAAACAAAACCAAGCTCCAAGTGTTTTGCAAATGGAGGTTTAAATATTGAAGGACTGTATTCCTTGCACTGTGGCATTCTATCAAGAAGTGTGCAGGATTTTTTTTTTTTTAAGAAAAGTGTTCGAAGTGAGGGAAACAGGAAACCCAGAGGTGCCCCTGTATTTTGGGGAAGGCCTTAGGAGGTCACTTGGAAATGCTGCTGGCTGTGCGGGAGCAGGGCAGATGGGCTGTGCAGGCTTGTCCTTTGCATGGATGTTCTTGTGTGTGGAAACCCAGCTCGGAGCCATCTCCTGATGTGTAAGAATTTCGCAGACAAACCTTGAGCTAAGCAATGCATTTTTTCCTAAGAAAATGTTTGTCTTAAGCGATGTAAATATCCTATGTATTTCCGCTAGACTCTGGCTTCAGGTCGGTTCCCCCAAAAGGCTCAGAAGCGATTTGAACAAAACAGCATGTTTTCCTCCTAGCTTGTTCTCCTTATCTATGTTAAGGAAATGATATATTTGCCTGCAATACTGCCTTTCTTCAAGATTCATGTCAATCAAGTTTTGGCCCGGGATGACTCACCTGCTGCCAATATTATCTCAATGCATGTCGTGGGGGAGGGGCCTGGTGCCATTCCCTGAAACAGTTCCTTTCTTTCCTTAGCTGACTGCTAGTGCCTGTAGAATATCTGGCTAAAGACCAGCAGGGGGTACTCTTACTACCCCCCCACCCCGCCTCGAGTCTAAGTCAGCAGCTTTCTCTATCTCTTTCATACTTTAATAACACTTGATGACACAAAAGCTCTGAGCGATCAAATCATATCAAATCTTCATTTCAGATTGAAGATGCATTCCATGGTATTGCCATCTTAAGTCTTTCCATCGTTATGGAATATCTGTCCATGTATTCAGGATAGTTTTCAGCCAGGGTGTATAATTTCCAGTGTGCCAGTCTTGTCATCCTCGTTACATCCATGGCAAAGTGTTTTATTCATGTTGATATTATTGAAAGGGAATTTTTTAAAATTCCTTTTCAGATTATTATCTGCTAATGTATACAGATAAAACTGTGTAATCATTCATTTTTATCAGTTTGGACAGCTTGATAGTTGTCTTTAATTTCTTTACTTTCTGACACTTTAAGATTATCCTGGGACACATATGTAATGCCTCACCCCTAAATTCAGACATGTGTTCAAAGAACTTCTGTCCTTTTATTTACTTATTTATTTATTCTTTAACATTGAAATCGTTTTGACTATGCTGGGTGTTTGTTGCTATATGGAAGTAGCTAGGACCTCTGGACTGCAGTCTCTCATCTCTTGCTGACCTCTTGTTGACCTCTGCAGATTCCTGGTAGGTGGGAGCTTGTTAGTTCCTTGTTCCTTATCAGAACCTCCTGTGGTAAGTGTTTTTCTCTTCTCTGTTGCCTGGTAAGGGTGGGTGGTCATGGGCATCCCAAAGTTGGCTAGAAGTCAATTATTTAGGCAGGCTTGTGCATAGATATGGGAGAAGGCAATGGCACCAAACTCCTGGAAAATCCCAAGGACGGAGGAGCCTGGTAGGCTGCAGTCCATGGGGTGGCTAAGAGTCGGACACCACTGAGCAACTTCATTTTCACTTTTCACTTTCATGCATAGGAGGAGGAAATGGCAACGGACTCCAGTGTTCTTGCCTAGAGAACCCCAGGGACTGCGGGGCCTGGTGGGCTGCCATCTATGGCGTGGCACAGGGTCGGCCTCAACTGAACCACTTAGCAGCTGCAGCAGCAGCAGCAGCAGTGCATAGATATCAAAGGGGATGAGAACAGTCAGGTAGGATCACATATGTCACCGTGAAACAATACTTCTCCTCTTAGCCAAAGCTAACAAAAGATTTCTGTTCTAGGTCAACCTAGAAGAGATCACTTAAGAGGTAAAGAAACTTAAACTCCATTAGCAAAGGCAGTTCAACATCTCAAGAAAACTTGTGCTAGGCACAAAACTCTTTTCTGGGGGCCTACTTTCCCTACAACCTCCTTATCCCATTCTGTACCCATTCCTTTGCTTCTCCCATCCTGAAAATGCCACCTGTAAGACAGAACTACTTCGTTTTCCTTCTTAAAGTGTGATTGCATTCCATACATTCTTGTAATAACAAGTCATACATTTCCCTTCAGCAACCAAGAACTCACTCTTATATTGGCATTTGATAGATTGGTGAGCATACCTATCAGTGATAATAGCGCCCACCCCGCTTCCTGCAAGAACAGAACAAAACAAAACAAAACAAAAAAATTGCTTTCTTACATTTAATATGTTCGGATGGTGCCAGTCACTATTCATGCAGAGTCAAAAATCTCTTTTGTTTCTGTGTAAAAGGGAGGTCCTTTCAAGTCGTGAATGTTTCAGAAGTTTCATTTATTTGGAAGTGACCTAGCTATTCAATACACTGTCGTCACTTAGTTTAGCACCAGGATAGAAACTCAGGTAACCAAAACACCTGGAGGAACGATTGTAAGTTCAGTTCAGTTCAGTTGCTCAGTCGAGTCTGACTCTTTGTGACCCCGTGGCCTGCAGGACGCCAGGCTTCCGTGTCCATCACCAACTCCAGGGGCTTGCTCAAACTCATGTCCATCGAGTCAGTGATGCCATCCAACCATCTTATCCTCTGTCATCCCCTTCTCCTCTGCCTTCAATCAAGACTATGAGAGGCGGATATTTTAGAGTATAATTATTGTTAAGAGTTTATCTAAAAGCTCATATCACATTTACATTTTTTACATTGGTTGTTGCTGTTTCCAGGTACTTTCTTGCTGACAAGCTTGTGACACATATAACAATAGAGCAATTTTTACCTTAGAATAAACCTAGGCACTATGAACATGTTGTGCTTAATGTTGTTGACTCTTAGACATGTCTATAATGGAGGAGCAAAACCAAAAATACTAGATATTTAATATTGACTAGTTCCCAGTTCACGGGACTCTGACATTCATTTAGGTCAATGTTTTCTTGTATTTCCAGCAGTTTGATTTGGAAGGGCTGCCTTGTCTTGAGACCATTGATATCAGAACACAGAACTTGAGCAATATTATCAAAAAACACAAGGCTCACACTGACACATACCTTAATCCAAACAAACAGACAAGACATCTTCCAGGTTTCCGCCTGAGATTTAAAATATTTCTTTGAGCCAGTCTTCTGGGGAGTGGGGGGATGGGGGTGGCAGTGAGGCAGGCTTGGGTAACAAGCTAATTGTTGGTCATTGCATATGCAAAGAACCAGCTTTCCGGGTTCCAAGGAAAAAAGTTTCCTTGGTAACCAACTTTGTCTGGTTCTATAGAATATCATGGCCCTCCTAGGTCAGGTCATCTTGCCTTTCTGTAGTCCTCGTTTTATCCCTAAATCATAGACAGCTTGGATTGTCTCTGTGGGGTGTATGTATTGTCCTCATGTTTGACCTGGCGGCAGCAGCGAGGTCCGAGAGCCTCTCCTGGAACCGGGCGTGGGGACGGGGCTCACCAGGAGCCACTTGTGAAGGTGGGCAGCGCCCCTGGAGCGCGGCAGGGGCGGGGCGAACACGGGAGGCGCAGGGCGGGTGTCGGCTCCTGGCGGGGGTGGGGGAGGGCTTCCCAGTTGTGCTCTCGGAGATGGCCACTGCGGCTGGAAACGCTCCGGGAGCGCACCCAGGGCGGGGTAAACCTGGGCTGCACAGGTCGAGATTCCGCTCACTGTGGGTGGGTGGTCGGTCCCTGTTGTGCTCCCGGGGGTCGCCAATGTGGCTGGGAACCCGCCAGGAGCCCGGCAGGGCCGGGGCGAAACCTGGCGGCGCGGGGCGGGGTGGGGTTCCATTCGCAGCGGGGGTCGGCTCCTGGCGGGGGTGGGGGAGGGCTTTCCAGATGTGCTGTTGGGGGTCGCCATTGCGGCTGGGAATGCCCATTTCGTGAACTCCTGGATCCCCAAGGATCGGCATCCATTGGCCACAGTGGAGGGGTGCGGAACACAGGTAAGGGAACAGGGACTGCGTGGAGCAGGGAACCAAGTATTCCGCCCTGTGTTGGCACAGTCTCAGAGCTCCCCAACCTGACGGTCGCAGAAAGGCCTCGTCTTTGGGGTCAAGGCCTTTACCGCTCCACCCCTCTGCTGAAAAACCTCAGAGTCTGCGCGGTTTTCCCAAGCAGCCTAGTGTCTGCTGGAAGTCCAAGGGACAGAACCCTGAATTCTGGCCGGCTGGCCCAGCCCTGCTTCTGGCACTTTGTAGGCCAGCGGGCCCTGGAGCACCTGCTAGGATGGGAAAGGGAAGGGTACACGAATTGCACCCTGGTGGCCGCCGAGGCAGCAAAAAAGTGGGGAGGGCACCTTACTGCCTTTTAATGGCAGACAGAATCTGTGGATGTCCTGCTGCGTGGGCCTTTTCATGGGGACCTTGTGCAATAACAGTTTACCGGTGACCTTAGGGAACTTCCCAGTGTGCTTCTGACAGATGAGGGATGCTGTGGAGTTGGCGGGGCCTCTCAGGACTCTGCTGGGTTTGGCGCAATGGAAGAGGGCCTCATCTCCAGGGAAGGCAGGAACCTCAGGCTTCCTCTCCGTTTCGGACTCCGACCGCAGGGTCCCTGCAGAGTTCGGACAAGAGAGTCAGGAATCGTCTTGTCTGAGGAAGGGAACTCTGCTTGCCTCTCGAGGTGCTCAGGGGGTCTCAGGCCCCTTGTTGAGCTGTGTGTGGAACCTGCGGGTGTTTCCGGACAATGCACGACAGTGACAGTGCCCCTTCGTGTTGTGCCTTCACCCACTGGCTTGCCTTCGAAGAGGTGTCCGGGCCTCGGGTTCTTTTCAAGAGCAGACAGGGAAATTGGGGTCTTTTGGCATGTGGGACCACCCACGGGGCTAGTCTCAAATTTCCTAGTGAGGCCGGCTTCATCCTGAGGTGTGCCGGGAAGGCCGGGGACTCTTCAAGACAACGCAGGGGGATCGACTCTCCTGTCGCGGTCAGGAGGGGAGACGGGGCTCGGATGAAGTGGGGCCGGAACCCTCGGTGTTACCCTCGAGGGAAACCGGCGTGTGAGGGACTTTTGGGGGATGCATGAAAGGAGTCAGGTATCGTTTCGCACTTCAGGACAGAACCTAGGACTTCCCTTGAGACGCCGTAGCGGGCAAGGGCCTCATCTTGCGAAGACGTTGGAACCATGTGGATTTTCTCGAGTTGCGGCGGGATTCTAGAGTTACGACGGGGATTTCAGGCTTCCTCTTGGGTTGGCCCTGGGAAGCCCAATCTTCCTCTCGAGTTGCGAGGGAAAGCTGGGGGTTGCCCTCAGGTCACTGCAGGGCTGAAGAGACCTCACCTAGGCGTGTGTCCGGGACCTAATATTCCTCTCCAGGGAAGGCAGGGATCTCAGGGTTGCATTCCAGGTTCCCCGTGGAGTCAGTCCTCGTCGCGAGGGGAAGCCAAGGACTCCGCTCTCCTCTCGAGTCGCGACGCAGGTCTCTTGGAGCCCCCTGAGCGGCCTCAAGGGATTCCAGCCTCCTCTTCACTTTTGAGAGAGGACTCGTGATTGCTCTCCAGGCCAGGCAGGAAAAGAAGGCCCTCACCTCGCGAGGACGGGGGCATCTCAGGGGTTTCCTCGAGCTGCAGCACCCGTGGGGGTTTTCTCCCGAGGCACGACGAGGATCTCAGGGAGCCTCTCGTGCGGCGCCAGGGAAGTCATGTCTCCATGCACGTGGCGAGAAGGAGCGCGTCATTGTTCTCGAGTCATGGGAGGGGACTAGGGCCTCAAGACGCGTTGAAGAAGGACTCTCGATGTCTTTCTCGGGTTGCAGTGGGAAACCCTCGTTTCCCCCGACTTCTGCCGGGGACCTGAGGAAACTTCCCAGGGTGACTCTGAGAGGTGAGGGACGCTGTGGAGTTTGTGGGGCCTCTCGCGACTCCACTGGGTTTGTCGCAATGGAAGAGGGCCTCATCTCGAGTGGAGGCAGGAACCTCAGGCTTCCTCTCCAATTCTGACTCTGATCATAGTGTCCCTGCAGAGTTGGGACAGGAGAGTCAGGCTATGTCTTTTCTGAGGAATGGAACTCCGCTTGCCTCTCGAGTTGCTCATGGGGTTTCAGGCCCCTTGTCAAACTGTGTGTGGAATCTGCAGGTTTTTCCAGACGATGCATGGGGGTGTCAGTGACCCTTCGTTTTGTGTCTTCATCCACAGGGTTGCCTTCGAAGAGGTGTCCGGGCATCGTGTTCTTATGAAGAGCGGACTGGGAAATCGGGGTCGTTCAGCATTTGGCACCACCCACGTGGCTAGTCTCGAATTTCCTCATGAAACCGGCCTCATCCTGAGGTGTGCCGCGAAGGTCATGAGACCCTTCCAGACAAAGCAGAGGATTCGACCCTCCTGTGGCGATCAGGAGGGGAGAAGTGGCTCAGATGAAGTGCTGCTGGGAACCTCGGTGTTTCCCTCAAGTGAGACAGGTATGTCGGGTAACTTTTGGGGTCGCATAACGCGTTCCAAGTACCGTTTCGCTCTTCAAATTGGAACGTGGGACTTCTCTTGGGGTGCTCCAGCGGGCCAGGGCCTCATCTTGGAATGACTGCGGAACCACTTGGTTTTTCTCTAGTTGCGGTGGGATATTTGAGTTACCACAGGGAATTCATGCTTCCTCTTGTGTTGGGCCACAAAAGTCTTATCTTCCATTCGAGATTCGAGGAAGAGCTGGAGGTGCGCTCTAGTCACTGAAGGCAAAAGAGACCCCACCAAGGCTTGTGTGCAGGACCTAATGTTCATGTCAAGGGGCGACAAGAATCTCGGGGTTGCATTCCAGACTCACCCTGGAGTCAGACCTCGTCTCGAGGGGAAGCAAAGGACTCTGCTCTCCTCTCGAGTCGGACGGGTATGTCTTGGAGCCCACTGAGTGGCTTAAAGGGAGTCAAACCTCCTCTGGTGTTTGGAGGGAGGACACGGGATTGCTCTCCAGGCAATGCAGGAAATGAAGGCCCTCATCTCCCGATGACTGGGGCGTCTCGTAGGTTTTCTCGAGCTGTGGCGCTAGTGTGGGGTTTCTCACGAAGTAAGACTGGGAGCTCAGTGAGCCTCTCATGTGGTGCCAGGGCAGTCAGGTCTCTATGCACGTGGTGAGAGGGAGCCCGTCATTGTTCTCGAGTCATGGTAGGGGAATTGGGCCTGAAAACGTGTTAAAGAAGGACTCTCGAGGTCTTTCTTGGGTTGCAGCAGGAAACCCTGGGTTCCATCGACTTGTGCCAGTGACCTCAGGAAGCTTCTCAGCGTGCCTGTGAGAAGTCAGGGTCACTGTGGAGTTGGGAGGGGCCTCTTGGAACTCCACTGGGTTTGGTGCAATGGAAGAGGGCCTCATGACAAGTTGAGGCAGGAACCACAGGGTTCCTCTCCTGGCTTCGAATGCGCCGGATCTGACTCGGATCGCAGAGTCCCTGCATAGTTGGGACAGGAGAGTCAGGCCTCGTCTTGTGTGGAGGAATGGAACTCCGCTTGACTCTCGCGTTTTTCATGGGGTGACAGGCCACTTGTCGATTTGTATATGGAACTTGCGGGTTTTTCTGGACGATGCACTGGGGTGTCACTGCCCCTTCGTGTTGTGCCTTGTTCCACAGGATTGCCTTCGAGTTGGGTTCTGCCATCGGGTTCTTATCAAGAGCGGACCAGGGAATCGGGGTCTTTTGGCATGCCGCACCACCCACGAGGCTATGTCTCGAATTTCGTCATGAGACTGGCCTCATCTTGATGTGCGCCAGGAAGGTCGGGAACGCCTTCCAGACAAAGCAGGGGAATCGAACCTCCTGTCGCGATCAAGAGGGGAGAAGAGTCTCAGATGAAGTGGTGCCGGGAACCTCGGTGTTCTCCTCAAGTGAGACTGGTATTTTGGGGAACTTTTGGGGTCGCATCAAGGGTTCCAAGTAACCTTTCGCTCTTCAATATGGAACGTGGGACTTCTCTTGAGACGCTGTAGCGGGCAAGGGCCTCATCTTTCGATGACGGGGGAACCACGTGGTTTTTCCTGAGTTGGGGCGGGATTCTCGAGTTACAACCGGGAATTCAGGCTTCCTCTTCAACTGGCCCAGGGAAGTCCAGTTTTCATTCGAATTGCGAGTTAGAACTGGGGATTGCTCTCGAGACACTGCAGGGCCAAATAGACCTCATCTAGGCTTGTGTCCAGGACCTAATGTTCCTCTGCTGGGGCGAAAGCGATCTCAGCATTGCATTCTCGACTCACCCGGGGAGTCAGGCCTCATCTCAAGGGGAAGCCAAGGACACCGCTCTCCTGTCAAGTCGCGACGGGTATATCTTAGAGCTCACTGTGTGGCCTAAAATGAGTCAAGCCTCCTGTGGAGTTTGGAGAGAGGACTCAGGATTGCTCTCCAGGCCATACAGCAAAAGAAGGCCCTCATCTCGTGAGGACTGGGGCATCTCGTGGGTATTCTCGAGCTGCGGCTCCAGTGTGGTGTTGCTCACGAGGTATAATGGGGAGCTCAGGGAGCCTCTCCTGTGGCGCCAGGGAAGTCAGGTTTCTATGCGCGTGGCTAGGGGGAGCGCGTCATTGCTCTCGAGTCATGGTAGGGGAATCGCACCTCAAGACGCGTTGAAGAAGGACTCTCGAGGTCTTTTACGGGTTGGGGCAGGAAACCCTTGGTTCCCTCGACTTGTGCCGGTGATCTCAGGAAGGTCTAAGGGTGCCTCTGAGAAGTCAGGGATACTGTGCAGTTGGGAGGGGCCTCTCGGGACTCCACTGGGTTTGGTGCAATGGAAGAGGGCCTCATCTCGAGTGGAGGCAGGAAACTCATGTTTCCTCTCCTGACTTCCCCTGGGCCAGATCTGACTCGGATCGCAGTTTCGCTGCAGAGTTCGAACAGGAGAGTCAGGCCTCGTCTTGTGTGGAGGAATGGAACTCTGCTTGCCTCTCCAGTTGTTCACGGGGTGACAGGTCACTTCTCGAGCTGTGTGTGGTACCTGCGGGTTTCTCCGGACGATACCCAGGGGTGTCAGTGCCCCTAAGTGTTGTGCCTTCATCAAAAGGGTTATCTTCAAAGAGGTGTCCGGGCATTGGGATCTTATCAAGAGCGGACCGGGAAATCGGGGTCTTTCGGCATGTGTCACCATCCACGTGGCTATGTCTCGAGTATCCTCGTGAGACCGGCCTCATCCTGAGATGCACTGGGAAAGGCGGGCACCCCTTCAAGACAAAACAGGGGAATCGACCCTCCTGTCGCGATCAGGAGGGGAGAAGGGGCCCAGATGTAGTGGTGCTGGGAACCTCGGTGTTCTCCTCGAGTCAGACCGGTGTGTCGAGGAACTTTTGAGGGCGCATCAAGGGTGACAATACCGTTTCGCACTTCAAGACGGAACGTGGGACTTCTCTTGAGACGCTGTAGGGGGCAAGGGCCTCATCTTGGGATGACGGGGGAACCACGTGGCGTTTCTCGAGTTGTGGCGGGATTCTCGAGTTTCGACGGGGAATACAGTCTTCCTCATGTGTTGAGCCAGGGAAGTCCTATCTTCCATTCGAGTTTAAAGGGAGAGCTGGGGATTGCTCTCGAGTCACTACAGGGCAAAATAGACCTCATCTAGGCTTGTGTCCAGGACTTAATGTTCGTCCCTAGGGGCGACAGGGATCTCGGGGTTGCATACCAGACTCACCCGGGGAATCAGGCCTCGTCTCGAGGGGAAGCAAAGAACTCCGCTGTCCTTTTGAGTCGCGATGGGTATCTCTTGGAGCCCACTGTGTGCCCTAAAGGGAGTCAAGCCTCCTGTGGTGTTTTGATAGAGGACTCGGGATTCCTCTCCAGGCCATGCAGGAAAAGAAGGCCCTCATCTCGCGATGACGGTGGCGTCTCGTGGGTTTTCTCGAGCTGCGGCGCCAGTGTGGGGTGTCTCATGAAGTACCACGGGGATCTCAGGGAGCCTCTTGTGTGGCGCCAGGAAAATCCAGTATTCCATTCGAGTTGCAAGTTAGAACTGGGGATTGCTCTCCAGTCACTGCAGGGCAAAATAGACCTCATCTACGCTTGTGTCCAGGACCTAGTGTTCCACTACTGGGCCAACAGGGATCTCAGGGTTGCATTCTCGACTCACCCGGAGAGTCAGGCCTCGTCTTGAGGGGAAAAAAAGGACTCCGTTCTCCTGTCGAGTCGCGACGGGTATCTCTTGGAGCCCACTGCGTGGCGTAAAGGGAGTGAAGCCTCCTATGGAGTTTGGAGAGATGACTCGGGATTGTTTTCCTGGCCATGCAGGAAAAAAGGCCCTCATCTCGCGATGACGGGGGCATCTCGTTGGTTTTCTCCAGCTGCGGCGCAAGTATCAGATTTCTCACGAGGTACAACGGGGAGCTCAGAGAGCCTCTCGTGTGGTGCTAGGGACGTCAGGTCTCCGTGCGTGTGGTGAAGGGGAGTGCGTGATTGCTCTCGAGTCATAGTAGGCGAATCGGGCCTCAAGACGCATTGAAGAAGGACTCTTGAGGTCTTTCTCGGGTTGCGGCAGGGAACCCTGGGTTCCCTTGATTTGTGTCGGTGACCTCAGGCAACTTCTAAGGGTGCCTCTGAGAAGTCAGGGACACTGTGGATTTGGGAGGGGCCTTTCGTTACTCAACTGGGTTTGGTGCAATCGAAGAGGGCCTCATCTCGGGTTGAGGCAGGAACCTCAGGGGTCCTCTCCATTTCTGACTCAGATCGAAGTGTGCCTGCAGAGTTGGGATTGGATACTCAGGCCTCGTCTTGTCTGAGGAAGGGAACTCCGCTTTCCTCTCTCATTGTTTAAGGGGTGACAGGCCAGTTGTGGAGCTGTATGTGGATCCTGCAGGGTTTTCCGGACGATGAACAGGGTTGCCAGTGCCCCCTCGTGTAGTGCCTTCATCCACAGGGTTGCCTTAGAAGAGGTGTCCGGGCATCGGGTTCTTATCAAGAGCAAGACCGAGAAATCGGGGTCTTTCGGCACGTGGCACCAACACGAGGCTACGTCTCGAATTTCTTCGTGAGACTGGCCTCATCCTGAGGTGCGCCATGAAGGTCGGGAACCCCTTCTAGACAAAGCAGGGGGATCGACCTTCCTGCCGTGATCAGGAGGGGAGAAGGGGCTCAAATGAAGTGGTGCCAGGAACTTCGGTGTTCCCTTGGAGTGAGACCGGTATATTGGGGAACTTTTGGGGTCGCATCAAGGGTGCCAAGTAGCATTTCAAACTTTATGACGAAACATGGGACTTCTCCTGAGACTCTGTAGCGGGCAAAGGCCTCATATTGCGATGAATGGGGAACCACGTGGTTTTTAAGAGTTGCGGCGGGATTCTCGAGTTACAACGGGAAATTCAGACTTCCTCTTGTGTTGGCCCAGTGAAGACCAATCTTCCATTCGAATTGCGAGGGAGAGATGGGTGTTGCTCTCGAGTCACTGTAGGGCAAAATAGACCTCATCTAGGCTTTTGTCCAGGACATAATGTTCCTCTCCAGGGGCAACAGGGATCTCGGGGTTGCATTCCAGACTCACCCGAGGTAAGGCCTCATCTCGAGGGGAAAAAAAGTACTCTGCTCTCCTCTCAAGTCACGACAGGTATCTCTTGGAGCCCATTGAGTGGCCTAAAGGGAGTAAAGCCTCCTGTGAAGTTTAGAGAAAAGACCAGGGATTGCTCTCCAGGTCAGGCAGGAAAAGAAGTCCCCAATCTCGCGATGACGGTGGGTTTTCCCGAGCTGTGGCGCCAGTGTGGGGTTTCTCACGAGGTATGACGGGGAGCTCAGGGAGCCTCTCATGTGGCGCCAGGGAAGTCAGATGTCCATGTGCATGGCGAGGGGGAGAGTGTCATTGCTCTCGAGTCATGGTAGGGGAATCCGTCCTCAAGACGCGTTGAAGATGGACTCTTGAGGTCTTTCTCGGGTTGCGGCAGGATACCCTGTGTTCCCTCGACTTGTGCCGGTGACCTCAGGGAGTTGCTCATGGTGCCTCTGAGAAGACACTGATACTGTGGAGTTGGGAGGGGCCTCTCGGGACTCCGCTGGGTGTGGTATAATACAAGAGGGCCTCATCTCGTGTTGAGGAAGGAACCTCAGGGTTCCTCTCCATTTCAGACTCCGATCTCAGAATTCCTGCAGAGTTGGGAAAGGAGAGTCAGTCCTCGTATTCTGTGGAGAAATGAAACTTAGCTTGCCTCTCGAGTTGTTCACGAGGTAACAGGTCACTTGTCGAGCTGTATGTGGAACCTGCAGAATTTTCCAAAAGATGCACGGGTGTTCAGGGTCCCTCCTTGTTGTGCCTTCATCCTACGGGATGCATTCCAAGACGTGTACGGGCATCGGGTTCTTATTAATAGCTGACCGGGAAATGGGGTCTTTCCGCATGTGGCACCACCCACGAGGCTACATCTCCAATTTCCTCGTGAGACAGGCCTCATCCTGATGTGCGCTGGGAAGATCGGTAACCCCTTCCACACAAAGCAGGAGAAAAGACACTCCTGTTGCAATCAGGAGGGGAGAAGGGGCTCAAATGATGTGGTGCGGGGAACATGGGTGTTACCCTCGAGTGAGGCCTGTATGTTGGGGAACTTTGGGGGTGCCATCATGGGTGTCAAGTACCGTTTTGCACTTCAGTAGGAACGTGGGACTTCTTTTGAGACGCTGTGGCGGGCAAGGGCCTCATGCTGCGAAGACGATGGAACCACGTGGTTTTTTTCGAGTTGCGGCGGGATTCTCGAGTTACGACGGGGATTTCAGGCTTCCTCTTGTGTTAGCCCTGGGAAGCCCAAACTTCCCTTCGAGTTGCGAGGGAAAGCTGGATGTTGTGCTCGAATCACTGCAAGGCCAAGGAAACCTCATCTAGGCGTGTGTCCAGGACATAATAGTCCTCTCAAGGGAAGACAAGGATCTCGGGATTGCACTCCAGACTCCACCGGGGAGTCAGGCCTCGCCTCGAGGGGAAGCAAAGGACTGCGCTCTCCTCTCAAGCCCCGACGCGGATCTCTTGGAGCACCCTGAGCGGCCTCAAGGGAGTCCAGCCTCCTCTTCCGTTTGGAGAGAGGACCCGGGATTGCTCTCCAGGCCATGCAGGAAAAGAAGGCCCTCAGCTCGCGAGGACGGGGGCGTCTCAGGGGTTTTGTCGAGCTGCGGCGCCCGTGTAGGTTTTCTCCCGAGGCACGACGAGGATCTCAGGGAGCCTCTCGTGCGGCGCCAGGGAAGTCAGGTCTCCATGCGCGTGGCGAGGGGGAGCGCGTCCTGGCTCTCGAGTCACGGGAGGGGACTAGGGCCTCGAGACGCGTTGAAGAAGGGCTCTCCAGGTCTTTCTCAGGGGGCGGCGGGAAACCCTCGTTTCCCTCGCCTTCTGCCGGGGACCTTAGGGAAGTTCCCAGGGTGCCTCTGAGAGGCGAGGGATCCTGTGGAGGTGGCGGGGCCCCTCGGGACTCCGCTGGGTCTGGCGCAACGGAAGAGGGCCTCACCTCGAGGGGAGGCAGGAACCTCAGGCTTCGTCTCCGTTTCGGACTGCGACCGCAGGGTCCCTGCAGAGTTGGGACAGGAGAGTCAGGCCTCGTCTTGTCTGAGGAAGGGAACCCCGCTGGCCTCTCGAGTTGCTCAGGGGGTCTCAGGCCCCCCGTCGAGTTGTGTGTGGAACCCGCGGGTCTTTGCGGACGATGCACGGGGGTGGCAGTGCCCCTTCGTGTTGTGCCTTCACCCACAGGGTTGCCTTCGAAGAGGGGTCCGGGCCTCGGGTCCTTCTCAAGAGCGGACCGGGGAATCAGGGGCGTTCGGCATGTGGCCCCACCCACGTGGCTCGTCTCGAATTTCCTCGTGAATCCGGCCTCATCCTGAGGGGCGCCGGGAAGGCCGGGAACCCCTTCCAGACCACGCAGGGGAATCGTCTCTCCTGTCGCGATCAGGAGGGGAGAAGGGGCTCAGAGGAAGCGGTGTCGGGACACTCGGTGTTCCCCTCGGGGGACCCCGGCGTGTCAGGGGAATTTTGGGGGTCGCAGGAAGGCTGTCAGGGACCGTTTCGCCCTTCAGGGCGGAACAGGGGAATTCCCTTGAGACGCCGTCGTGGGCAAGGGCCTCATCTTGCCAAGAGGTGGGAACCACGTGGTTTTTCTCGAGTTGCGGCGGCATTCTCGAGTTACGACGGGGATCTCAGCCTTCCCCTGAGGTTGGTCCTGGGAAGCCCAATCTTCCCCTCGGGTTGCGAGGGAAAGCTGGGGGTTGCGCTCGAGTCACTGCAGGGCCGAAGAGACCTCACCTAAGCGTGTGTCCGGGACCTAGTATTCCTCTCCAGGATAGGCAGGGACCTCGGGGTTGCATTCCAGGCTCCCCCGGGCAGTCAGGCCTCGTCTCGAGGGGAAGCCAAGGTCTCCGCTCTCCTCTCTAGTCGCGACGCGGGTCTCTTGGAGCCCCCTGAGCGGCCTCAAGGGTGTCCAGCCTCCTCTTCCGTTTGGAGAGAGGACCCGGGATTGCTCTCCAGGCCATGCAGGAAAAGAAGGCCCTCAGCTGGCGAGGACAGGGGCGTCTCAGGTGTTTCGTCGAGCTGCGGCGCCCGTGGGGGTTTTCTCCCGAGGCACGACGAGGATCTCAGGGAGCCTCTGGTGCGGCGCCAGGGAAGTCAGGTCTCCATGCGCGTGGCGAGGGGGAGCGCGTCATTGCTCTCGAGTCACGGGAGGGGACTAGGGCCTCGAGACGCGTTGAAGAAGGACTCTCGAGGTCTTTCTCGGGGGGCGGCGGGAAACCCTCGTTTCCCTCGCCTTCTGCCGGGGACCTTAGGGAACTTCCCAGGGTGCCTCTGAGAGGCGAGGGATCCTGTGGAGGTGGCGGGGCCCCTCGGGACTCCGCTGGGTCTGGCGCAACGGAAGAGGGCCTCACCTCGAGGGGAGGCAGGAACCTCAGGCTTCCTCTCCGTTTCGGACTGCGACCGCAGTGTCCCTGCCGAGTTGGGACAGGAGAGTCAGGCCTCGTCTTGTCTGAGGAAGGGAACCCCGCTGGCCTCTCGAGTTGCTCAGGGGGTCTCAGGCCCCTCGTCGAGCTGTGTGTGGAACCCGCGGGTCTTTGCGGACGATGCACGGGGGTGGCAGTGCCCCTTCGTGTTGTGCCTTCACCCACAGGGTTGCCTTCGAAGAGGGGTCCGGGCCTCGGGTCCTTCTCAAGAGAGGACCGGGGAATCGGGGGCGTTCAGCATGTGGCCCCACCCACGTGGCTCGTCTCGAATTTCCTCGTGAGACCCGCCTCATCCTGAGGGGCGCCGGGAAGGCCGGGAACCCCTTCCAGACCACGCAGGGGAATCGCCTCTCCTGTCGCGATCAGGAGGGGAGAAGGGGCTCAGAGGAAGCGGTGCCGGGAACCTCGGTGTTCCCCTCGGGGGACCCCGGGTTGTCGGGGAATTTTTGTGGGTCGCAGGAAGGCTGTCAGGGTCCGTTTCGCACTTCAGGGCGGAACAGGGACTTCCCTTGAGACGCCGTCGCGGGCAAGGGCCTCATCTTGCCAAGAGGTGGGAACCACGTGGTGTTTCTCGAGTTGCGGCGGGATTCTCGAGTTACGACGGGTATCTCAGGCTTCCCCTTGGGTTGGACCTGGGAAGCCCAATCTTCCCCTCGAGTTGCGAGGGAAAGCTGGGGGTTGCGCTCGGGTCACTGCAGGGCCGAAGAGACCTCACCTAGGCGTGTGTCTGGGACCTAATATTCCTCTCCAGGGAAGGCAGGGATCTCGGGGTTGCATTCCAGCCTTCCCCGGAGAGTCAGGCCATGTCTCGAGGGGAAGCCAAGGACTCCGCTCTCCTCTCGAGTCGCGACCCATGTCTCTTGGAGCCCCCTGAGCGGGCTCAAGGGAGTCCAGCCTCCTCTTCCGTTTGGAGAGAGGACCCGGGATTGCTTTCCAGGCAATGCACGAAAAGGAGGCCCTCAGCTGGCGAGGACGGGGGCGTCTCAGGGGTTTCCTCGAGCTGCAGCGCCCGTGGGGGTTTTCTCCCGAGGCACGACGAGGATCTCAGCGAGCCTCTCGTGCGGCGCCAGGGAAGTCAGGTCTCCATACGCGTGGCGAGGGGGAGCGTGTCATGGCTCTCGAGTCATGGTAGGGGAATCGCGACTCAGGACATTTTGAAGCACTCTCGCGGTCTTTCTCGAGTCGCGGCAGAAAACCCAGGGTTCCCTCAACTTGTGCCTGTGACCTCAGGGAGCTTCTCATTGTGCCTGTGAGAACTCAGGGATACTGTGGAGTTGGTAGTGGCCTCTCGGGACTCCACTGGGTGTGGTTCAGTGGAAGAGTTCCTCATCTCGAGTGGACGCAGGAACCTCAGGCTTCCTCTCCGTTTCTGACTCGGATCCCATGGTCCCTGCAGAGTAGGCACAAGAGAGTCACACCTAGTCTTCTGTTGAGGAAGTGGACCTTCGTTTGCCTTTCGAGTTGTTTACAGGGTGACAGTCCACCTGTCGAATTTTCTTTGGGACCTGCGGGTTTTTCTGGACGATGCATGCGGGTGTCAGTGCCCCTTCGTCTTGTGCCTTCATCCACAGGTTTTCCTTCAAAGAGGTGTGCTGGCATCGGGTTCTTTTCAAGAGTGGACCGTGAAATTCGTGTCTTTCGGCATGTGGCACCACCCACGAGGCTACGTCTCGAACTTCCTCATGAGACCGGCCTCATCCTGAGGTGCGCCCGGAAGGTCGGGAACCCCTTGCAGACAGAGAAGGGGAGTCGACCCTCCTGTCGCAATCAGGAGAGGAGAAGGGGCTCAGATGAAGTGGTGCGGGGAACCTCGGTGTTCCCCTTGAGTGAGTCTGGTATGTCGCGGAACTTTTGGGGTCGCATCAAGGGTGCCAAGTACCGTTTCGCATTTCATGATGGAACGTGGGACTTCTCTTGAGATGCTGTAGCGGACAAAGGGCCTCATCTTGCGATGACGAGGGAAGCACGTGGTTTTTCTCGAGTTGCGGTGGGATTCTCGAGTTACGACGGGGAATTCAGGCTTCCTCTTGTGTTGGCCCAGGAAGTCTAATCTTCCATTCGAGTTGCCAGGGAGAGCTGGGGATTGGGCTCCATTCACTGAAGGGCAAACTAGACCTCATCTAGGCTTGTATCCAGGACTTAATGTTCCTCTCCATAGGGGACAGGGATTTGGGGTTGCATTCCATACTCACCCGGGGAGTCAGGCCTCATCTCGAGGGGAAGCAAAGGACTCCACTCTCTTCTCGAGTTGCGACAGGTATCTCTTGGAGCCGACTGAGTGGTCTTTGCTCTGTAGGAGAGCTCTAGTGTTCATAAGCCTGTACATAAGTGAACACAGACATTCTGTGTGCATGTTGCTGCATACCCAAAATAGGGCCACAAGGAGCCTCATGCTCTCCATGCGGCGCGGAAGCTGTGCAGCCACGCAGCAGCTGAAGAATCCAACCAATTGCTCTTTTCTTACCTCTGACAGAGCTCGCATTGCCGTAGCCCTTGGCAGTTTGGAAACACTGGACCCTAACCCCTCTCAAAGTAGGCCTGGGTTCTAGTTCGAATAGAAAGTCAATAGCGGAGCTGAGGACAGGAACGCGGCAGTCATTTATCACACGCTCCTGCAGCCTGCTACTACAGGGACACTAACGCTAGAAGCTAGGAATGTCTTTGCAAGGTGCGCAAAGGACAAGGGAGAACCTCGACCCTGACTCTAGTATTTCAGTCCCCTGAGCAGATCTGAGGTTCTCCCGCTGTAGAAGCTAACCCATTCCTTTCAAATACAGGCTTCCTAACACAGGGCCAGTTGGCTGCTTGCTCTTCCACGAAGCAGGCTTCCTTAACTTGCAAACTGCGAATTCCGCTTAACAGCCTGGAGGAAAATCGCTTCTTGGAAGATTTTTTTCAGAGGCTGTATCCCCGGAGCTGGGGCCAAGCTAGGGGACCCATACTGACAAGGGAAGGCAAAACCACATCCAATGTCTTTGCTCTGGAGGACAGCTTTGGTGAGCCTAAGTCTTTCAGGAATATTTCTGGCTCCAACAGAGTCAAATTCTGTGTGTGAAGCTGCACAGCCAAAATAGGGGAACAGAGAGCCTGATTCTCTCTGTGTAGCTTTGAAGCTGTCATTCAAACAACAGCTTGAGAATCCATACAATGCTCTCCCTTACTGCTAAGAGAATTCTCATTGCTGTCGTCCTTGACAGTTTGTAGAAATCCGCACCCTAACCCTTCTCCAAGTAGGCCTGGGTCCTAGCTCGGAATAACAGGCAACGGCGGAGCTGAGGCCAGTAAGGCACAAGTGAGGTCTCACACACTCTTGCAGCCTGATCGTCCAGGAGCAGTAAGGCCTCTTTTTCCCTGTAGGAGGCTCGCTTGCCTTGCCTCCTGTGAACTGCATTTCCCAGCCTGGGCGCAAAGCTGTTCCTGGAGATTTTTTCTCAGGGGCTGTTTCCCTGGAGCTGGGTCGGACCTCGGGGGCCCAACTCACAGGGGAAGACAAAACCACATGGACAGGTCTATGCTCTGTAGGAGAGCTCTAGTGAACCTCATCTCTCAGGAACATTCTTGGCTTCTACAGAGACACCTCTGTGCATGAAGCTACACACCCAACATAGTGGCAAAGGGAGTCTGATTCTCTCCGTGGGTGCTGATGCTTGTGGCAAAGCACCTGCTAAGAATCCATCCGCATAGGCTTCCCTCACCTTGACAGAGGTCTCATTGCTGTAGTCCTTGGCAGTTTGGAAAGAAGCAGACCCTTACCCTTCACCAAGTAGGCCCTTGTCCTTGTTTGAATGGAAAGGCAGTAGCTGAGCTGAGGCCAGTAAGGCGCCAGTCAAGTCTGACATATTCCCGATGCCTGCTCCTTCATGGAAAATAACGTTAGAATCTGGGAATGTCTTTGCAAGGCTGGCAAAGGGCAGTCAGGAACCTCGACCCTGCCTCTGGAATTTCTATCTTCTCAGCACATCTGGCGGTCTCAGTCAGGAGAAACTAACCCATTCCTTGCAAATATAGGCTTCCAGACACAGGCCGGTTGGCTGTCTCTTCTTGCCGAAGGAAGCTTGCTTATCCCACCTCCTGTGAACTCCACTTCCCAGCCTGGGTGATAAGAGGTTCTTGGAGATCTTTTCTCAGAGGCTGTTTCCAAGGGGCAGGGGCTGATCCCAGAGACCCACAGGCACAGGGGAAGGGAAAACCGCATGGATAAGTCTTTGCTCTCTAGGAGTGCTCTAGTGAACCTCAGTCTATGGGGAATGTTCTTGGCTCCAACGGGGACATCTCTGTGTGGGAAGCTGCATTGCCAACATAGAGACACAGAGACCTGATTCTCTCTGTGCAGCTTTGACGCTGTCGTTCAAACAACAAATTGAGAATTCACACAATGCTCTCCCTTACCACTGAGAGAGTTATCATTGCTGTAGCCCTTCGCAGTTTCTGGAAATCGGCACACAAACACTTCTCCAAGTAGGCCTGGGTTCAAGTTCAGATGAACATGCAATAGCGGAGCTGAGGCCAGTAAGGCACCAGTCAGGTGTCACACACTCTGGCAGCCTGCTCCTCCAGGGACAGTAAGGCCTCTATTTCCCTTCAGGAGGCTCGCTTGCCTTACTTCCTGTGAACAGCATTTCCCAGCCTGGGCGGAAAGCAGTTCCTGGAGATCTTTTCTCAGGGGCTGTTTCCCCGGGGTTGGGGCGGACCTCGGGGACCCAACTCACAGGGGAACCAAAACCAAATGGACAGGTCTATGCTCTGTAGGAGATCTCTAGTGAACTGCCGGGGTCCAGCCCCAGCTGATCCAGGGTATTCGAAGCAGAGACGGTGTAGGCGAGGGTCAGGGAACAACTGCTTAATTAAACGTTAATTAAGGATATAAAGAGTAATAAAATGAGGATAGCTCAGTAGGAAAATTCAGTGGAGAAAAGAGGCTGAGTAGCTTGGTTTACGCGGGGGACCAATAAAACTTCAAGACAAGAAGCTTGCACCACTTACGTAGGCCGCAGGCGTCCTTCCGTTCTCCCGAAGGAGAGGAGACACTGAGGCCTCCCCGGTCGGATCTTAGAAGCCCAGGCAAAATTAGTAAGCTTGGTGGGTTCCGCGCTCCAGATGGAGACTCAACCAGAGTGAGAGAGAGAGAGAGACATGGGGAGACCAGTATTTCGAGAAACTGATCCCAATTCTTTATTTTCCATGGTCTCCTTTTATACACTGAGATGTTATGCAAAAGTCACGTGGGGTCAGCAGTCCTGACTTTTATCAAAGTCAGGTGCTTCATACAAAAGTATACAGAGGTCTTAGGGGTGTTACATCATCTTCTGGCCGGGGGGCCTGCTGACAATTTACGACCCTCTCCTTGTGACAGCGGTCAGTCAACCAGGACACTTATTTCTCCAGGGGTGATTATTCTTAAAACAGACGCCAACCCAAATAAAGTTACATTCCTATAGGGTGAGGGTGTAGTGGGTTTTAGTTAAGGAAAGAATTTACTTAGCCTAAGGTCTAACGTGATTTATATCAAAGGTTAATACTTATTTCTTCTATATCTTCATTAATGTGTATAAGGGCAGGGGATGTGGAGACTTAGCAGTAAACATCAGCTCAACAAATGAAAAACCCTTCACCAATATGATTTCTAATCAGCCCATTATACTTATACTAATAATTTTCTAACTTTTCTAAGGAACCTGTTTTTAGAAGGTTTAAAGCATCTCGTGCCTCTCATGGTTGGGAGGCTGTGAGCAATCACATGTGGCCGGACAAGCCTGTCAGGCAGGCTAGAGAACCTTCAGAGGAGTTTGTAGGTTAAAACACTCTTGTCACACCCAGGGGTTTTTATCAACTGGAGCTCTAGGTTAACTCCTTCTCCGAAAGAGGTGGTGGGGGACAGCCCCCCGTAAAGTCAGAGGTGTAGGTGAGAGCACAAAGTAGTAAGGTAGGCAGGCTCTGGTGATGGGGGTAGATGCTCGAGGATTTCCAGGGGGACTCCTGAGGCTCGATCCCACCTTTGCGTATGTCGAGCCTCCTTCCTCATGACCTTTGCCATGGGCGGAGTGCCTCACTCTGGCCCCCAACAGTGAACCTCCTCTCTCAGGAACATTCTTGGCTCCTATCGAGACACCTCTGTGCGTGTAGCTGCACACGCAACGTAGGGGCAAAGGGAGCCAGATTCTTTCCGTGGGGTGCTGATGCTTTGTGGCAAAGCACCTGCTTGAGAATCCATCAGCTTACGCTTCCCTCGCCTTGACAGAGGTCTCATTGCTGTAGCCCTTGGCAGTTTGGAAAGAAGAGGACCCTTACCTTTCATAAAGTGGGCCCTTGTCCTAGTTTGAAAGGAAAGGCAAGAGCTGAGCTGAGGCCAATAAGGCGCCAGTCAAGTCTGACATATTCCCGAAGCCTGCTCCTTCATGGAAAATAACGCTGTAATCTAGGAATGTCTCTGCAAGGCTGGCAAAGGGCAGTCAGGAGCCTGCACCCTGCCTCTGGAATTACCGACTTCTGAACAGATCTGGAGGTCTCCCTTAGGGGAAGCTAACCCATTCTTCCAAATAGAGGCTTCCAAACGCAGGCCGCTTGGCTGCCTCTTGCTCTCTGAAGGAGGCCTGCTTTTCCCGCCTCCTATGAACCCCACATCCCAGCCTCTGGGAAAAGCGGATCTTGAAGATCTTTTCTCAGGGGTTGTTTCCACGGAGCTGGGGCCGAGCCTGGAGCCCCAAACGCACAGGGGAAGAAAAACCACATGGACAAGTCTTTGCTCTCTAGGAGAGCTCTAGTGAACCTCACTCTGTCAGGAACGTTCTTGTTTCCTATGGAGACACCCCTGTCTGTGAAGCTGTGTACCGAACATGGAGACACAGAGTCTGATTCTCTCTGTGCAGCTTTGAAGCTGTCGTTCAAACAACAGCTTGAAAATCCATACAATGCTCTTCCTTACCCGTGACACAGTTCTCATTGCTATACCCCTTGGCAGTATTTAGAAATCCATACCCAAACCCTTCTCCTAGTAGGCCTGGGTCCTAGTTCGGAGGAACATGCAATGGCGGAGCTGAGGCCAGTAAGGCACCAGTCAGGTCTCACACACTCTGGCAGCCTGATCGTCCAGGGACACTAAGGCCTGTTGTGCCTTGCAGGAGGCTCGCTTGCGTTACCTCCTGTGAACTGCATTTGCCAGCCTGGGGGAATAGCGGTCCCTGGAGATCTTTTCTCAGGGGCTCCTTCCCCTGAGCTGGGGCGGACCTCAGGGACCCAACTCACAGGGCAAGGCAAAACCATATGGACAGGTCTATGCTCTGTAGCAGACTTCTAGTGAACCTCATCTCTCAGGAACATTCTTGGCTCCTATAGAGACACTTCTGTGTGTGAAGCTGCGTACCTAACATAGGGGCACAGAGAGACTGATTCTCTCAGTTCATTTTGACCCTGTCGTTCAGAAAACAGCTTGAGAATCCATAAAATGCTCTCCCTTACCGCTGAGAGAATTCTCACTGCTGTAGCCCTTGGAACTTTGTAGAAATCCGCACCCAAACGCTTCTCCAAATAGGCCTGGGTCCTAGTTCGGAGGAACAGGCAATGGTGGAACTGAGGCCAGCAAGGCAACAGTCAGGTTTCACACACTCTGGCAGCCTGCTCCTCCAGGGACAGTAAGGCCTCTTTTTCTCTGCAGGAGATTCGCTTGCCTTACTTCCTGTGAACAGCGTTTCCCAGCCTCAGCGAAGCGGTTCCTGGAGATGTTTTCTCAGGGACAGTTTCCCCGGAGGTGTGGCAGACCTCGGGGACCCAACTCACAGGGGAAGGAAAAACCACATGGACAGGTCTATGCTCTGTAGGAGAGGTTTAGTGAACCTAATCTCTCAGGAACATTCTTGGCTCCTATAGAGACAACTCTGTGTGTGAAGCTACACTCCCAACATTGGGGAACAGGGATCTTGGTTCTCTCCGTGGGGTGCTGATGCTTTGTAGTAAAGCACCTGCTTGAGAATCCATCCTCTTAGGCTTCCCTCACCTTGACAGAGGTCTCATTGCTGTAGCCCTTGGCAGTTTCAAAGAAGAAGACCCTTACCCTTCATAAAGTAGGCCCTTGTCCTAGTTTGAATGGAAAGGCAATAGCTGAGCTGAGGCCAATAAGGAGCCAGTCCCCTCTGACACATTCCCGAAGCCTGCTCCTTCATGGAATATAACTCTAGAATCTTGGAATATCTTTGCAAGGCTGGCAAAGGGCAGTCAGGAACCAGCACCCTGCCTCTGGAATTACCGACTTCTGAGCAGATCTGGAGGTCTCCTTTAGGAGAAGCTAACCCATTCCTTCCAAATAGAGGCTTCAAAACACAGGCAGGTTGGCTGCCTTTCGTGCCCGAAGGAGGCCTGCTTTTCTCTCCTCCTATGAACCCCAGTTCCCAGCCTCTGGGAAAAGCGTATCTTGAAGATATTTTCTCAGGGTTTTTTCCACGGAGCTGGTGCCGAGCCCGGGGCCCAAAGGCACAGGGGAAGGCAAGACCACATGGACAGGTCTATGATCTGTAGCAGACCTCTAATGAACCTCATCTCTCAGGAGCATTCTTGGCTCCTACAGAGACACCTCTGTGTGTGAAGCTGCGTACCTAACATAGGGGCAGAGAGAGCCTGATTCTCTCTGTTCATTTTGACGCTGTCATTCAGAAAACAACTTGAGAATCCATAAAATGCTCTCCCTTACCACCGAGAGAATTCTCACTGCTGTAGCCCTTGGCACTTTGTAGAAATCTGCACCCAAACGCTTTTCCAAGTAGGCCTGGGTGCTAGCTCGGATGAACAGGCAATGGTGGAGCTGAGGCCAGTAAGGCAACAGTCAGGTTTCACACATTCTGGCAGCCTGCTCCTCCAGGGACTGTAAGGCCTCTTTTACTCTGCAGGAGATTCGCTTGCCTTACTTCATGTGAACAGCATTTCCCAGCCTCGGCGAAGCGGTTCCTGGAGATCTTTTCCCAGGGACAGTTTCCCCGGAGGTGTGGCGGACCTCGAGGACCCAACTCACAGGGGAAGGCAAAACCACATGGACAGGTCTATGCTCTGTAGGAGAGGTTTAGTGAACCTAATCTCTCAGGAACATTCTTGGCTCCTATAGAGACAACTCTGTGTGTGAAGCTACACTCCCAACATTGGTGCACAGGGAGCTTGATTCTCTCCGTGGGGTGCTGATGCTTTGTGGCAAAGAACCTGCTTGAGAATCCATCCTCTTAGGCTTCCCTCAACTTGACAGAGGTCTCATTGCTGTAGCCCTTGGCAGTTTGCAAAGAAGAAGACCCTTACCCTTCATAAAGTAGGGCCTTGTCCTAGTTTGAATGGAAAGGCAATAGCTGAGCTGAGCTCAATAAGGAGCCAGTCCCGTCTGACACATTCCCGAAGCCTGCTCCTTCATGGAATATAACTCTAGAATCTAGGAATATCTTTGCAAGGCTAGCAAAGGGCAGTCAGGAACCAGTACCCTGCCTCTGGAATTACCGACTTCTGAGCAGATCTGGAGGTCTCCTTTAGGAGAAGCTAACCCATTCCTTCCAAATAGAGGCTTCAAAACACAGGCAGGTGGGCTGCCTTTTCGTTCCCTATGGAGGCGTGCTTTTCTCTCCTCCTACGAACCCCGGTTCCCAGACACTGGGAAAAGTGGATCTTGAAGATATTTTCTCAGGGGTTGTTTCCACGGAGCTGGGGCCGAGCCTGGAGACCCAAAGGCACAGGGGAAGGCAAGACCACATGGACAAGCCTTTGCTCTTTAGTATAGCTCTAATGAACCTCACTCTGTCAGGATCTTTCTTGATTCCTACGGAGACACACCTGTGTGTGAAGCTGCGGGCACAGAGAGCCTGATTACCCCTGTGCAGCGCTGAGTCTGGGCGGCTAAACAACAGCTTGGGAATGCAGCCTGGGGCGCTTCCCTTCCCTCGGACAGAGCTCTCCTTGCGGTAGGCCTTGGTAGTTTGCATACAATGGGGCCCTAAGCCCTCTGCAAGTTGGCCTGGCTCCTAGGTCCAAAGGGCAGGCCAGAGCGGAGCTGAGGCTGTCAGGCTCCAGACACATCTCCCATACTCCTACATCCTGCTCCTACCCGGGCGTGAACGCTAGAAGCTGGGAAGGTACCTGGACCGTGCAGGGGCGGGGCGAACGCGGGCGGCGTGGGGTGGGGCTCGGCTTCTGGCGGGGTTGGGGGCTGGCTTCCCAGTTGTGCTCCCGGGGGTCGCCACTGCGGCTGGGAACGCGCCGGGAGCGCACCCGGGGCGGGGTAAACCTGGGCTGCGCGGGTCGGGGGTCGGCTCATGGGGGGGATGGGGAGGGGTTCCCAGTTGCGCTCTCGGGGGTTGCAACTGCGGCTGGGAATGCCCATTTCTTCCGCTCCTGGGTCCCCAAGGATCGCCATCCCGTGGGTGCAGTGGAGGGCTGCGAACCACAGGTAAGGGAACTGGGACTGCGTGGAGCAGGGAACCACGTATTCCGCCCTCTGTTGGCACATTCTCGGAGCTCCCCAACCTGGCGGTCGCAGAAAGGCCTTGCCTTTGGGATCAAGGCCTTTACCGCTCCACCCCTCTGCTGAAAAATCTCAGAGTCTGCGCGGTTCTTCCAAGCAGCCTAGTGTCCGCTGGAAGTCCAAGGGACAGAACACTGAACTCTGGCCGGCTGGCCCAGCCCTGCTTCTGGCACTTTGTAAGCCAGCGGGCCCTTGAGCACCTGCTGGGATGGGAAAGGGAAGGGTCCACGGATTGCACCCTAGAAACTTAGTAGGGTGCATGGATTTCAAACCCTGGTGGCCGCCCAGGCAGCAAAGAAGGGGGTGGGCACCTTGCTGCCCTTTCATGGCAGAATCTGTGGTTGTCCAGCTGCGTGGGCCTTTTCATGAGGACCCTGTGCAATAAAAGTTTGGTGTTTTGGAACTGAATAATTAGAACGTGTAAAAGCTTTAAATTATGTGGTGGTGTAATTAAAAAACAAAACAAAACAAAACCAAGCTCCAAGTGTTTTGCAAATGGAGGTTTAAATATTGAAGGACTGTATTCCTTGCACTGTGGCATTCTATCAAGAAGTGTGCAGGATTTTTTTTTTTTTTTTAAGAAAAGTGTTCGAAGTGAGGGAAACAGGAAACCCAGAGGTGCCCCTGTATTTTGGGGAAGGCCTTAGGAGGTCACTTGGAAATGCTGCTGGCTGTGCGGGAGCGGGGCAGATGGGCTGTGCAGGCTTGTCCTTTGCATGGATGTTCTTATGTGTGGAAACCCAGCTCGGAGCCATCTCCTGATGTGTAAGAATTTCGCAGACAAACCTTGAGCTAAGCAATGCATTTTTTCCTAAGAAAATGTTTGTCTTAAGCGATGTAAATATCCTATGTATTTCCGCTAGACTCTGGCTTCAGGTCGGTTCCCCCAAAAGGCTCAGAAGCGATTTGAACAAAACAGCATATTTTCCTCCTAGCTTGTTCTCCTTATCTATGTTAAGGAAATGATATATTTGCCTGCAATACTGCCTTTCTTCAAGATTCATGTCAATCAAGTTTTGGCCCGGGATGACTCACCTGCTGCCAATATTATCTCAATGCATGTCGTGGGGGAAGGGCCTGGTGCCATTCCCTGAAACAGTTCCTTTCTTTCCTTAGCTGACTGCTAGTGCCTGTAGAATATCTGGCTAAAGACCAGCAGGGGGTACTCTTACTACCCCCCCCCACCCCGCCTCGAGTCTAAGTCAGCAGCTTTCTCTATCTCTTTCATACTTTAATAACAGTTGATGGCACAAAAGCTCTGAGCGATCAAATCATATCAAATCTTCATTTCAGATTGAAGATGCATTCCATGGTATTGCCATCTTAAGTCTTTCCATCTTTATGGAATATCTGTCCATGTATTCAGGATAGTTTTCAGCCAGGGTGTATAATTTCCAGTGTGCCAGTCTTGTCATCCTCGTTACATCCATGGCAAAGTGTTTTATTCATGTTGATATTATTGAAAGGGAATTTTTAAAAATTCCTTTTCAGATTATTATCTGCTAATGTATACAGATAAAACTGTGTAATCATTCATTTTTATCAGTTTGGACAGCTTGATAGTTGTCTTTAATTTCTTTACTTTCTGACATTTTAAGATTATCCTGGGACACATATGTAATGCCTCACCCCTAAATTCAGACATGTGTTCAAAGAACTTCTGTCCTTTTATTTATTTATTTATTCTTTACCATTGAAATCGTTTTGACTATGCTGGGTGTTTGTTGCTAGATGGAAGTAGCTAGGACCTCTGGACTGCAGTCTCTCATCTCTTGCTGACCTCTTGTTGACCTCTGCAGATTCCTGGTAGGTGGGAGCTTGTTAGTTCCTTGTTCCTTATCAGAACCTCCTGTGGTAAGTGTTTTTCTCTTCTCTGTTGCCTGGTAAGGGTGGGTGGTCATGGGCATCCCAAAGTTGGCTAGAAGTCAATTATTTAGGCAGGCTTGTGCATAGATATGGGAGAAGGCAATGGCACCCCACTCCTGGAAAATCCCAAGGGCGGAGGAGCCTGGTAGGCTGCAGTCCATGGGGTGGCTAAGAGTCGGACACCACTGAGCGACTTCACGTTCACTTTTCACTTTCATGCATAGGAGGAGGAAAAGGCAACCCACTCCAGTGTTCTTGCCTAGAGAACCCCAGGGACTGCGGGGCCTGGTGGGCTGCCATCTATGGCGTGGCACAGGGTCGGCCTCAACTGAACCACTTAGCAGCTGCAGCAGCAGCAGCAGCAGTGCATAGATATCAAAGGGGATGAGAACAGTCAGGTAGGATCACATATGTCACCGTGAAACACTACTTCTCCTCTTAGCCAAAGCTAACAAAAGATTTCTGTTCTAGGTCAACCTAGAAGAGATCACTTAAGAGGTAAAGAAACTTAAACTCCATTAGCAAAGGCAGTTCAACATCTCAAGAAAACTTGTGCTAGGCACAAAACTCTTTTCTGGGGGCCTACTTTCCCTACAACCTCCTTATCCCATTCTGTACCCATTCCTTTGCTTCTCCCGTCCTGAAAATGCCACCTCTAAGACAGAACTACTTCGTTTTCCTTCTTAAAGTGTGATTGCATTCCATAAATTCTTGTAATAACAAGTTATACATTTCCCTTCAGCAACCAAGAACTGACTCTTATATTGGCATTTGATAGATTGGTGAGCATACCTATCAGTGATAATAGCGCCCACCCCGCTTCCTGCAAGAACAGAACAAAACAAAACAAAACAAAAAAATTGCTTTCTTACATTTAATATGTTCGGATGGTGCCAGTCACTATTCATGCAGAGTCAAAAATCTCTTTTGTTTCTGTGTAAAAGGGAGGTCCTTTCAAGTCGTGAATGTTTCAGAACTTTCATTTATTTGGAAGTGACCTAGCTATTCAATACACTGTCGTCACTTAGTTTAGCACCAGGATAGAAACTCAGGTAACCAAAACACCTGGAGGAACGATTGTAAGTTCAGTTCAGTTCAGTTGCTCAGTCGAGTCTGACTCTTTGTGACCCCGTGGCCTGCAGGACGCCAGGCTTCCGTGTCCATCACCAACTCCAGGGGCTTGCTCAAACTCATGTCCATCGAGTCAGTGATGCCATCCAACCATCTTATCCTCTGTCATCCCCTTCTCCTCTGCCTTCAATCAAGACTATGAGAGGCGGATATTTTAGAGTATAATTATTGTTAAGAGTTTATCTAAAAGCTCATATCACATTTACATTTTTTACATTGGTTGTTGCTGTTTCCAGGTACTTTCTTGCTGACAAGCTTGTGACACATATAACAATAGAGCAATTTTTACCTCAAAAGAAACCTAGGCACTATGAACATGTTGTGCTTAATGTTGTTGACTCTTAGACATGTCTATAGTGGAGGAGCAAAACCAAAAATACTAGATATTTAATATTGACTAGTTCCCAGTTCACGGGACTCTGACATTCATTTAGGTCAATGTTTTCTTGTATTTCCAGCAGTTTGATTTGGAAGGGCTGCCTTGTCTTGAGACCATTGATATCAGAACACAGAACTTGAGCAATATTATCAAAAAACACAAGGCTCACACTGACACATACCTTAATCCAGACAGACAGACAAGACATCTTCCAGTTTTCCGCCTGAGATTTAAAATATTTCTTTGAGCCGTTTTCCTGGGGAGTGGGGGGGGGGGAGTGAGGGTGGCAGCGAGGCAGGCTTGGGTAACAAGCTAATTGTTGGTCATTGCATATGCAAAGAACCAGCTTTCCGGGTTCCAAGGAAAAAAGTTTCCTTGGTACCCAATTTTGTTTGGATCTATAGACTCTCATGGCCCTCCTAGGTCAGGACATCTTTCCTTTCTGTAGTCCTCGTTTTATCCCTAAATCATAGACAGCTTGGATTGTCTCTGTGGGGTGGATGTATTGTCCTCGTGTTTGACCTGGCGGCAGTAGCGAGGTCCGAGAGCCTCTCCTGGAACCGGGCGTGGGGACGGGGCCCACCAGGAGCCCCTGGTGGAAGTGGGCAACGCGACAGGAGCGCGCCAGGGGTGGGGCGATCCCGGGCGGCGCGGGTCGGGGTTCCGGTCGGGAGGGGGCGGGGGGCGGTAACAGTTGTGCTCTCGGGGGTCCCCACTGCAGCTGGAAATGCGCTGGGAGTGCGGCAGGGGTGGGGTGAACCCGGGTGGCGCGGGGCGGGTTTCGGCTCCTGGCGGGGGTGGGGGAGGGCTTCCCAGTTGTGCTCTCGGTGGTGGCCACTGCAGCTGGAAACGCGCTGGGAGCGCACCCGGGGCGGGGTAAACCTGGGCTGCGCGGGTCGGGATTTAGATGGCTGTGGGTGGGGGTTCGGTCCCAGTTGTGCTCTCGGGGGTCGCCACTGCGGCTAGGAATGCCCATTTCCTATGCTCCTGTGTCCCCAAGGATCCACATCTAGTGGGTGCAGCGGAGGGCTGCGGGCCACAGGTCAGGGAACTGGGACTGCTTGGAGCAGGGAACCAAGTATTCCGCCCTCTGTTGGCACATTCTCGGAGCTCCCCAACCTGGCGGTTGCAGAAAGGCCTCGCCCTTGGTGTCAAGGCCTTTACCGCTCCACCCCTTTGCTGAAAAATCTCAGTCTGCACGGTTTTCCCAAGCAGCCTAGTGTCCGCTGGAAGTCCAAGGGACAGAACACTGAACTCTGGCCGGCTGGCCCAGCCCTGCTTCTGGCACTTTGTAAGCCAGCGGGCCCTTGAGCACCTGCTGGGATGGGAAAGGGAAGGGTCCACGGATTGCACCCTAGAAACTTAGTAGGGTGCATGGATTTCAAACCCTGGTGGCCGCCCAGGCAGCAAAGAAGGGGGGAGGGCACCTTGCTGCCCTTTCATGGCAGAATCTGTGGCTGTCCTGATGCGTGGGCCTTTTCATGGGGACCTTGTGCAATAAAAGTTTGGTGTTTTGGTACTGAATAATTAGAAATTGTAAAAAGTTTAAATTATGTGGTGGTGTAATTAAAAAACAAAACAAAACAAAACCAAGCCCCAAGTGTTTGGCACAGGGAGGTTTAAGTATTGAAGGCCTGTTTTCCTTGCACTGTGGCATTCTATCAAGAAGTGTGCAGGATTTTTTTTTTTTTAAGAAAAGTGTTCGAAGTGAGGGAAACAGGAAACCCAGAGGTGCCCCTGTATTTTGGGGAAGGCCTTAGGAGGTCACTTGGAAATGCTGCTGGCTGTGGGGGAGGGGGGCAGATGGGCTGTGCAGGCTTGTCCTTTGCATTCATGTTCTTGTGTGTAGAAACCCAGCTCGGAGCCATCTCCTGATGTGTAAGAATTTCGCAGACAAACCTTGAGCTAAGCAATGCATTTGTTCCTGAGGAAATGTTTGTCTTAAGCGATGTAAATATCCTATGTATATCTGCTGGACTCTGGCTTCAGGTCGGTTCCCCCAATAGGCTCAGAAGCGACTTGAACAAAACAGTATGTTTTCCTCGTACCTTGTTCTCCTAATCTATGTTAAGGAAATGATATATTTGCCTGGAATACTGCCTTTCTTCAAGATTCATGTCAATCAGTTTTTGGCCCAGGATGACTCACCTGCTGCCAATGTGACCTCAAGGCATGTCGTGGGGGAGGGGCCTGGTGCCATTCCCTGAGACAGTGCCTTTCTTTCCTTAGCTGACTGCTAGTGCCTGTAGAATATCTGGCTAGAGACCAGCAGGGCGTACACCCCGCCTCAAGTCTAAGTCAGCAGCTTTCTCTATCTCATTTATACTTTAATAACAATTGATGACACAAAAGCTCTGAGCGATCAAATCATATCAAATCTTCATTTCAGATTGAAGATGCATTCCATGGTATTGCCATCTTAAGTCTTTCCATTGTTATGGAATACCTGTCCATGTATTCAGGATAGTTTTCAGCCAGGGTGTATAAGTTCCAGTGTGCCAGTCTTGTCATCCTCGTTACATCCATGGCAAAGTGTTGTATTCATGTTGACATTATTGAAAGGGAATTTTTTTTAATTCCTTTTCAGATTATTATCTGGTAATATATACAGAAAAAACTGTGTAATCTTTCGTTTTTATCAGTTTGGACAGCTTGATAGTTGTCTTTAAATTCTTTCCTTTCTCATACTTTAAGATTTTCCGGGCACCGTACATGTACTGCCTCACCCCTAATCTCAGTCATGTGTTCAAAGAACTTCTGTCCTTTATTTGTTTACTTATTTTTTGCAACATTGAATTCGTTTTGACTATGCTGGGTCTCTGCTGCAAGATGGAAGTTGCTAGGACCTCTGGACTGCAGTCTTCCATCTCTTACTGACCTCTTGTTGACCTCTGCAGAATCCTGGTTGGCGGGAGCTTGTTAGTTCCTCGTTCCTTACCAGGACCTCCTGTGGTAAGTGTTTTTCTCTTCTCTGTTGCCTGGTAAGGGTGGATGGTCATTGGCATCCCAAAGCTAGCTAGAAGTCAATGATTTAGGCAGGCTTGTGCATAGATATGGGAGAAGGCAATGGCACCCCACTCCAGTACTCTTGCGTGGAAAATCCCATGGATGGAGGAGCCTGGTAGGCTGCAGTCCATGGGGTCGCTAAGAGTCAGACACCACTGAGCGACTTCACGTTCACTTTTCACTTTCATGCATGGGAGGAGGAAATGGCAACCCACTCCAGTGTTCTTGCCTAGAGAACCCCAGGGACTGCGGGGCCTCGTGGGCTGCCATCTATGGGGTCGCACAGAGTCGGACACGACTGAAACGACTTAGCAGCAGCGGCGGCGGCAGCAGCAGCAGAAGCAGTGCATCGATATCAAAAGGGCTGCAAACAGTCAGGAAGGATCACATATGTCACCGTGAAACACTACTTCTCCACTTAGCCAAAGCTAACAAAAGATTTCTGTTCTAGGTCAACCTAGAAGAGATCACTTAAGAGGTAAAGAAACTTAAACTCCATTAGCAAAGGCAGTTCGACATCTCAAGAAAACTTGTGCTAGGCACAGAACTCTTTTCTGGGGGTCCACTTTCCCTACAACCTCCTTATCCCATTCTGTACCCATTCCTTTGCATCTCCCATCCTGAAATGGCCACCTGTAAGACAGAACTACTTTGTTTTCCTTCCTCAAGTGCCATTGCATTCCACATACTTTCTTGTAATAACAAGTCATACATTTCCCTTCAGCAACCAAGAACTGACTTTTATATTGGCATTCGCTATAGCCCGCCCCCCTCCCCCCACCCCCAAGAACAGAACAAAACAAAACAAAACAATTGCTTTCTTACATTTAACATGTCAGGATGGTGCCAGACACTATTCATGGAGAGTCAAAAATCTCTTTTGTTTCTGTGTAAAAGGGAGGTCCTTTCAAGTCGTGAATGTTTCAGAACTTTCATTTATTTGGAAATGACCTAGCTATTCAATACACTGTCGTCACAAGGATAGAAACTCGGGTAACCAAAACACCTGGAGAAACGTTTGTTAGTTCAGTTCAGTTCAGTTGCTCAGTCGTGTCTGACTCTTTGGGACCCCGTGGCCTGAAGGACGCCAGGCTTCCGTGTCCGTCACCAGCTCCAGGGGCTTGCTCAAACTCATGTCCATCGAGTCAGTGATGCCATCCAACCATCTTATCCTCTGTCATCCCCTTCTCCTCTGCCTTCAATCAAGACTATGAGAGGCAGATATTTTAGAGTATAATTATTGTAAAGAGTTTGTCTAAAAGCTCATATCACATTTACATTTTTTACTTTTGTTGTTGTCATTTCCAGGTAGTTTCTTGCTGACAAGCTTGTGACAGATATAACAATAGAGCAATTTTTACCTCAAAAGAAACCTAGGCACTATGAACATGTTGTGCTTAATGTTGTTAACTCTTAGACATGTCTATAATGGAGGAGCAAAACCAAAAATACTAGATATTTAATATTGACTAGTTCCCAGTTCACGGGACTCTGACATTCATTTAGGTCAATATTTTCTTGTATTTCCAGCAGTTTGATTTGGAAGGGCTGCCTTGTCTTGAGACCATTGAAATCAGAACACAGAACTTGAGCAATATTATCAAAAAACACAGGGCTCACACTGACACATACCTTAATCCAAACAGACAGACAAGACATCTTCCAGGTTTCCGCCTGAGATTTAAAATATTTCTTTGAGCCAGTCTTATGGGGAGGGGGGGAATGGGGGTGGCAGTAAGGCAGGCTTGGGTAACAAGCTAATTGTTGGTCATTGCATATGCAAAGAACCAGCTTTCTGGGTTCCAAGGAAAAAAGTTTCCTTGGTAACCAACTTTGTCTGGTTCTATAGAATATCATGGCCCTCCTAGGTCAGGTCATCTTGCCTTTCTGTAGTCCTCGTTTTATCCCTAAATCATAGACAGCTTGGATTGTCTCTGTGGGGTGTATGTATTGTCCTCATGTTTGACCTGGCGGCAGCAGTGAGGTCCGAGAGCCTCTCCTGGAACCGGGCGTGGGGACGGGGCTCACCGAGAGCCACTGGTGAAGGTGGGCAGCGCCCCTGGAGCGCGGCAGGGGCGGGGCGAACCCGGGCGGAGCAGGGCGGGTGTCGGCTCCTGGCGGGGGTAGGGGAGGGCTTCCCAGTTGTGCTCTCGGAGATGGCCACTGCAGCTGGAAACGCGCCGGGAGTGCAGCCAGGGTGGGGTAAACCTGGGCTGCACAGGTCGAGATTCCGCTCGCTGTGGGTGGGGGGTCGGTCCCTGTTGTGCTCCCGGGGGTCCCCAATATGGCTGGGAACCCGCCGGGAGCCCGGCAGGGCCGGGGCGAAACCTGGCGGCGCGGGGCGGGGTGGGGTTCCGTTCGCAGTGGGGGTCGGCTCCTGGCGGGGGTGGGGGAGGGCTTTCCAGATGTGCTGTTGGGGGTCGCCATTGCGGCTGGGAATGCCCATTTCGTGAACTCCTGGATCCCCAAGGATCGGCATCCATTGGCCACAGCGGAGGGGTGCGGAACACAGGTAAGGGAACGGGGACTGCCTGGAGCAGGGAACCATGTATTCCGCCCTGTGTTGGCACAGTCTCAGAGCTCCCCAACCTGGCGGTCACAGAAAGGCCTCGTCTTTGGGGTCAAGGCCTTTACCGCTCCACCCCTCTGCTGAAAAACCTCAGAGTCTGCGCGGTTTTCCCAAGCAGCCTAGTGTCCTCTGGAAGTCCAAGGGACAGAACCCTGAATTCTGGCCGGCTGGCCCAGCCCTGCTTCTGGCACTTTGTAGGCCAGCGGGCCCTGGAGCACCTGCTAGGATGGGAAAGGGAAGGGTACGCGAATTGCACCCTGGTGGCCGCCGAGGCAGCAAAGAAGGGGGGAGGGCACCTTACTGCCCTTTAATGGCAGACAGAATCTGTGGCTGTCCTGCTGCGTGGGCCTTTTCATGGGGACCTTGTGCAATAAAAGTTTACCGGTGACCTTAGGGAACTTCCCAGTGTGCTTCTGACAGATGAGGGATGCTGTGGAGTTGGTGGGGCTTCTCAGGACTCCGCTGGGTTTGGCACAATGGAAGAGGGCCTCATCTCCAGGGAAGGCAGGAACCTCAGGCTTCCTCTCCATTTCGGACTCCGACCGCAGGGTCCCTGCAGAGTTGGGACAGGAGAGTCAGGAATCGTCTTGTCTGAGGAAGGGAACTCCGCTTGCCTCTCGAGGTGCTCAGGGGGTCTCAGGCCCCTTGTTGAGCTGTGTGTGGAACCTGCGGGTGTTTCCGGAAATGCACGACGGTGACAGTGCCCCTTCGTGTTGTGCCTTCACCCACTGGGTTGCCTTCGAAGAGGTGTCCGGGCCTCGGGTTCTTTTCAAGAGCGGGCAGGGAAATCGGGGTCTTTCGGCATGTGGGACCACCCACGGGGCTAGTCTCAAATTTCCTAGTGAGGCCAGCTTCATCCTGAGGTGTGCTGGGAAGGCCAGGGACCCTTCCAGACAACGCAGGGGGATCGACTCTCCTGTCGCCATCAGGAGGGGAGAAGGGGCTCAGATGAAGTGGGGACGGAACCCTCGGTGTTACCCTCGAGGGAAACCGGCGTGTGGGGGACTTTTGGGGGTTGCATGAAAGGAGTCAGGTACCGTTTCGCACTTCAGGACAGAACCTGGGACTTCCCTTGAGACGCCGTAGCGGGCAAGGGCCTCATCTTGCGAAGACGTTGGGACCATGTGGATTTTCTCGAGTTGCGGCGGGATTCTAGAGTTACGACGGGGATTTCAGGCTTCCTCTTGTGTTGGCCCCGGGAAGCCTAATCTTCCATTTGAGTTGCGAGGGAAAGCTGAGGGTTGCACTCGAGTCACTGCAGGGCCAAAGAGACCTCATCTAGGCCTGTGTCCGGGACTTTACGTTCCTCTCAAGGGAAGACAGGGATCTCAGGGTGGCGTTCCAGACTCCCCCGGGGAGTCAGGCCTCGCCTCGAGGGCAAGCCAAGGATGCCGCTCCCCTCTCAAGTCGCGACGCAGATCTCTTGGAGCCCACTGAGCGGCCTCAAGGGAGTCAGGCCTTCTCTTCAGTTTGGAGAGAGGACTCGGGATTGTGCTCTGGGTCAGGCAGGAAAAGAACGCCCTCACCTCGCGAGGATGGGGGCTTCTCAGGGGTTTCCTCGAGCTGCGGCGCCCGTGGGGGTTTTCTCACGAGGAAGACGAGGATCTCAGGGAGCCTCTCGTGCGGTGCCAGGGAAGTCAGGTCTCTGTGCGCGTGGCGAGGGGGAGCGCGTCATGGCTCTCCAGTCATGGGAGAGGACTAGGGCCTCCAGACGCGTTGAAGAAGGACACTCGAGGTCTTTCTGGGGTTGCGGCGGGAAAGCCTCGTTTCCCTCGCCTTCTGCGAGGGACCTGAGGGAACTTCCCATGGTGCCTCTGATAGGTGAGGGATGCTGTGGAGTTGGCGGGGCCTCTCGGGACTCCGCTGGGCTTGGCGCAATGGAAGAGGGCCTCATCTCGAGGGGAGACAGGAAACTTAGGCTTCCTCTCCTTTTCGGACTCCAGCCACAGGGTCCCTGCAGAGTTGGGACAGGAGAGTCAGGCCTCGTCTTGCCTGAGGAAGGGAACTCCACTTGCCTCTCGAATTGCTCAGGGTGTCTCAGGCACCTCGTCGAGCTGTGTGTGGAAACCGCGGGTTTTTCGGGACGACGCACGGGGGTGTCAGTGCCCCTTCGAATGGTAACTTCACCCACAGGGTTGCCTTCAAAGAGGTGTCTGGGCATCGGGTTCTTATCCAGAGCGGACTGGGAAATCGGGGTCGTTCGGGATGTGGCACAACCCACGGGGCTCGTCTCGAATTTCCTCGGGAGGCCGGCCTCATCCTGAGGTGTGCCGGGAAAGCCGGGAACCCCTTCCAGAATACGCAGGGGAATCGACTCTCCTGTCGTGATGAGGAGGGGAGAAGGGGCTCAGATGAAGGGGTGCCAGGACCCTCGGTGTTCCCCTCGAGGGAACCCGGCGTGTCTGGGAAATTTTGGAGGTCGCATGAAGGGTGTCAGGTACCGTTTCCCAACTCAGGACGGAACGTGAGACTTCCCTTGAGACGCCGTAGCGTGCAAGGGCCCCATCTTAGGAAGACGTTGGGACCACGTGGTTTTTCTCGAGTTGTGGCGGGATACTCGAGTTACGACGGGGATTTCAGGCTTCCTCTTGGGTTGGCCCTGGGAAGCCCCATCTTCCATTCGAGTTGCGAGGGAAAGCTGGGGGTTGCGCTCGAGTCACTGCAGGGCCCAAGAGACCTCATCTAGGCGTGTGTCCAGGACCTAGTAGTCCTCTCAAGGGAAGAGAGGGATCCCGGGGTTGCACTCCAGAGTCCCCAGTGGAGTCAGGCCTCGCCTCGAGGGGAAGCAAAGGACTCCGCTCTTCTCTTGAGCCACGACGCGGATCTCTTGGAGCCCTCTGACTGGCCTGAAGGGAGTCAAGCCTAATCTTCAGTTTGGAGAGAGGACTCGGGATTGCTCTCCAGGAAAGGCAGGAAAAGAAGGCCCTCTCCTCGCGAGGACGGGGGCTTCTCAGGGGTTTCCTCGAGCTGCAGCGTCCGTGGGGCTTTTCTCACGAGGCACGACGAGGTTCTCAGGGAGCCTCTCGTGCGGCGCCAGGGAAGTCAGGTCTCCATGAGCGTGGCGAGGGGGAGCGCGTCATTGTTCTCGAGTCCTGGGAGGGGAATAGGGCATCAAGGCGTGTAGAAGAAGGACTCTCGAGGTCTTTCTCGGCTTGCGGCGGGAAACCCTCGTTTCCCTCGACTTCTCCCGGTGACCTGAGGGAACTTCCCAGGGTTCCTCTTAGAGGTGAGGGATGCTGTGGAGTTGGTGGGCCATCTCGGGACTCCTCTGGGTTTGGCGCAATCGAAGAGGGCCTCATCTCGAGGGGAGACAGGACCTCAGGCTTCCTCTCCGTTTCGTACTCCGACAGCAGTGTCCCTGCAGCGTTGGGGCAGGAGAGTCAGGCCTCGTCTTGTCTGAGGAAGGGAACTCCGCTTGCCTCTCGAGTTGCTCAGGGAATCTCAGTCCCCTCGTGGAGCTGTGTGTGGAAACCGCGGGTGTTTTCGGACGATGCACGGGAGTGTCAGTGCCCCTTCGTGTTGTTCCTTCACTCACAGGGTGGCCTTCGAAGAGGTGTCCGGGCATCGGGTTCTCCTCAACTGCGGACCGGGAAATCAGGGTCGTTCAACATGGGGCACCAGCCACGGGGCTTGTCTCCAATTTCCTCACGAGGCCGGCCTCATCCTGAGGGGCGCCGTGCAGGCCGGGAACCCCTTCCAGACCACGCAGGGGAATCAACTCTCCTGTCGCGAACAGGAGAGGAGTAGGAGCTCAGAGGAAGTGGTGCCGGGACGCTCGGTGTTCCCCTCAAGGGAACCCGGCATGTCGGGGAAATTTGGATGTCGCATGAAGGGTGTCAGGTACCGTGTCTCACTTCACGACAGAACATGGGACTTCCCTTGAGACTCCGTACCGGGCAAGGGCCTCATCTTGCGAAGACGTTGAAACCACGTGGTTTTTCTCGAGTTGTGGCAGGATTCTCGAGTTTCGACGAGGATTTCAGGCTTCCTCTTGGGTTGGCCTTGGGAAGCCCCATCTCCCATTCAAGTAGCGAGGGAAATCTGGGGGTAGCGCTCGAGTCACTGCAGGGCCAAAGAGACCTCACCAAGGCGTGTGTCCAGGAACTAATATTCCTCTCCAGGGAAGGCAGGGATCTCGGGGTTGCATTTCAGGCTCCCTCGGGGAGTCAGGCCTCGTCTCGAGGGGAAGCCAAGGACTCCGCTCTCCTCTCGAGTGGCGACGCGGATCTCTTGGAGCCCACTGAGTGGCCTCAAGGGAGTCCAGCCTCCTCTTCAGTTTGGAGAGAGGACCCGGGATTGCTCTCCAGGCCATGCAGGAAGAGAAGGCCCTCAGCTCGCCAGGACGGGGGCGTCTCAGGGGTTTCCTCGAGCTGCGGCGCCCTTGGGGGTTTTCTCCCGAGGCACGACGAGGATCTCAGGGAGCCTCTCGTGCGGCGCCAGGGAAGTCAGGTCTCCATGCGCGTGGCGAGGGGGAGCGCGTCATGGCTCTCGAGTCACGGGAGGGGACTAGGGCCTCGAGACGCATTGAAGAAGGACTCTCGAGGTCTTTCTCGGGTGGCGGCGGGAAACCCTCGTTTCCCTCGCCTTCTGCCGGGGATCTTAGGGAACTTGCCAGGGTGCCTCTGAGAGGCGAGGGATCCTGTGGAGGTGGCGGGGCCCCTCGGGACTCCGCTGGGTCTGGCGCAACGGAAGAGGGCCTCACCTCGAGGGGAGGCAGGAACCTCAGGCTTCCTCTCCGTTTCGGCTCCGACCACAGCGTCGCTGCAGAGTTGGGACAGGAGAGTCATGCGTCGTCTTGTCTGAGGAAGGGAACCCCGCTTGCCTCTTGAGTTGTCAGGGGTTTTCAGGCCCCTCGTCGAGCTGTGTGTGGAACCCGCGGGTCTTTCCGGAGGATGCACGGGGGTTTCAGTGCCCCTTCGTGTTGTGCTTTAACCCACAGGGTTGCCTTCGAAGAGGGGTCTGGGCCTCGGGTCCTTCTCAAAAGCGGACCGGGGAATCGGGGGCATTTGGCATGTGGCACCACACACGTGGCTCGTCTCGAATTTCCCTGTGAGACCGGCCTCATCCTGAGGTGCACCGGGAAGGCTGGGAACCCCTTCTGAACCACGCAAGGGAATCGACTCTCCTGTCGTGATCAGGAGGGAGAACGGGCTCAGATGAAGCTGTGCCGGGACTCTCGGTGTTCCCTCGACGGAACCCGGCGTGTGGGGGAGCTTTTGGGGGTCGCACGAAGGGTGTCAGGTACTGTTTCGCACTTCAGGGCGGAACATGGGACTTCCCCTGAGACGCTGTAGTGGGCAAGGGCCTCATCTTGCGAAGACGTTGGAACCACGTGTTTTTTCTCGAGTTGCGGCGGGATTCTCGAGTGACGATGGGGATTACAGGCTTCCTCCTCTGTTGGCCCTGGGAAGCCCTGTCTTCCATTCGATTGGCGAGGGAAAGCTGGGGGTTGCGCTCGAGTCACTGCAGGGCCAAAGAGACCTCATCTAGGCTTGTGTCCAGGACCTAATGTTCCTCTCCAGGGAAGGCAGGGATCTCGGGGTTGCATTCCAGGATCCCCCTGGGTGTCAGGCCTCGTCTCGAGGGGAAGCAAAGGACTCCGCTGTCCTCCCGACTCGCGACGCGGATCTCTTGGAGCCCCCTAGTGGCGTCAATGGAGTCAAGCCTCCTCTTCATTTTGGAGAGAGGGCTCGGGATTGTTCTCCAGGCCATGCAGGAAAAGAAGGCCCTTCACCTCGCAAGGACGGGGGCGTCTCAGGGGTTTCCTCGAGCTGCGGCGCCCGTGAGGGTTTTCTCGCGAGGCACGGCGAGGATCTCAGGTAGCCTCTCGTGCGGCGCCAGGGAAGTCAGGTCTCCCTGCGCGTAGCGAGGAGGAGCGTGTTGTGGTTCTCGAGTAATGGGAGGGGACTAGGGCCTCAAGACGCGTTGAAGAGGGACTCTCGAGGTCTTTCTCGGGTTGTGGCGGGAAAAAGTCGTTTCCCTCGACTTCTGCCGGGGACCTTAGGGAACTTCCCAGGGTGTCTCTGAGAGTTGAGGGATACTGTGGAGTTGGCGGTGCCTCTCAGGACTGCGCTGGGTTTGTCGAAATGGAAGAGGGGCTCATCTCGAGGGGAGGCAGGAACCTCAGACTTCCTCTCTGTTTCGGACTCCGACATCAGGGTCCCTGCAGAGTTGGGACAGGAGAGTCAGGCTACGTCTTTTCTGAGGAATGGAACTCCGCTTGCCTCTCGAGTTGTTCATGGGGTTTCAGGCCCCTTGTCAAACTGTGTGTGGAATCTGCAGGTTTTTCCAGACGATGCACGGGGGTGTCAGTGACCCTTCGTTTTTTGTCTTCATCCACAGGGTTGCCTTCGAAGAGGTGTCCGGGCATCGGGTTCTTATGAAGAGCGGACCGGGATATCGGGGTCGTTCATCATTTGGCACCACCCACGTGGGTTTTCTCGAATTTCCTCATGAAACCGGCCTCATCCTGAAATGTGCCGCGAAGGTCATGAAACTCTTCCAGACAAAGCAGAGGAATCGACCCTCCTGTGGCGATCAGGAGGGGAGAAGTGGCTCAGATGAAGTGCTGCTGGGAACCTCGGTGTTTCCCTCAAGTGAGACAGGTATGTCGGGTAACTTTTGGGGTCGCATAACGCGTTCCAAGTACCGTTTCGCTCTTCAAAATGGAACGTTGGACTTCTCTTGGGGTGCTCCAGCGGGCATGGGCCTCATCTTGGAATGACTGCGGAACCACTTGGTTTTTCTCTAGTTGCGGTGGGATATTTGAGTTACCACAGGGAATTCATGCTTCCTCTTGTGTTGGCCCACAAAAGTCTTATCTTCCATTCGAGATTCGAGGAAGATCTGGAGGTGCGCTCTAGTCACTGAAGGCAAAAGAGACCCCACCAAGGCTTGTGTGCAGGACCTAATGTTCATGTCAAGACTCGACAGAAATCTCGGGGTTGCATTCCAGACTCACCTTGGAGTCAGGCCTCGTCTCGAGGGGAAGCAAAGGACTCTGCTCTCCTCTCGAGTCGGACGGGTATGTCTTGGAGCCCACTGAGTGGCTTAAAGGGAGTCAAACCTGCTTTGGTGTTTGCAGGGAGGACACGGGATTGCTCTCCAGGGAATGCATGAAATGAAGGCCCTCATCTCCCAATGACTGGGGCGTCTCGTAGGTTTTCTCGAGCTGTGGCGCTAGTGTGGGGTTTCTCACGAAGTAAGACTGGGAGCTCAGTGAGCCTCTCACGTGGTGCCAGGGCAGTCAGGTCTCTATGCACGTGGTGAGAGGGAGCCCATCATTGTTCTCGAGTCATGGTAGGGGAATTGGGCCTGAAGACGTGTTAAAGAAGGACTCTCGAGGTCTTTCCTGGGTTGCAGCAGGAAACCCTGGGTTCCATCGACTTGTGCCAGTGACCTCAGGAAGCTTCTCAGCGTGCCTCTGAGAAGTCAGGGTCACTGTGGAGTTGGGAGGGGCCTCTCGGAACTCCACTGGGTTTGGTGCAATGGAAGAGGGCCTCATGACAAGTTGAGGCAGGAACCACAGGGTTCCTCTCCTGGCTTCGAATGCGCCGGATCTGACTCGGATCGCAGAGTCCCTGCAGAGTTGGGACAGGAGAGTCAGGCCTCGTCTTGTGTGGAGGAATGGAACTCCGCTTGACTCTCGCGTTGTTCATGGGGTGACAGGCCACTTGTCGATTTGTATGTGGAACTTGCAGGTTTTTCTGGACGATGCACCGGGGTGTCCCTGCCCCTTCTTGTTGTGCCTTGATCCACAGGATTGCCTTCGAGTGGGGTTCTGCCATCGGGTTCTTATCAAGAGCGGACCAGGGGATTGGGGTCTTTTGGCATGCCGCACCACCCACGAGGCTATGTCTCAAATTTCCTCGTGAGACTGGCCTCATCTTGATGTGCGCCAGGAAGGTCGGGAATGCCTTCCAGACAAAGCAGGGGAATCGAACCTCCTGTCGCGATCAAGAGGGGAGAAGAGTCTCAGATGAAGTGGTGCCGGGAACTTCGGTGTTCTCCTCAAGTGAGACTGGTATGTCGGGGAACTTTTGGGGTCGCAACAAGGGTTCCAAGTAACTTTTCGCTCTTCAATGCGGAACGTGGGACTTCTCTTGAGACGCTGTAGCGGGCAAGGGCCTCATCTTTCGATGACGGGGGAACCACGTGGTTTTTCTTGAGTTGCGGCGGGATTCTCGAGTTACGACGGGGAATTCAGGCTTCCTGTTCAACTGGCCCAGGGAAGTCCAGTTTTCATTCGAATTGCGAGTTAGAACTGGGGATTGCTCTCGAGACACTGCAGGGCCAAATAGACCTCATCTAGGCTTGTGTCCAGGACCTAATGTTCCTCTGCTGGGGCGACAGCGGTCTCGGCATTGCATTCTCGACTCACCCGGGGAATCAGGCCTCGTCTCGAGGGGAAGCCAAGGACACCGCTCTCCTGTCAAGTCGCGATGGGTATATCTTGGAGCTCACTGTGTGGCCTAAAATGAGGCAAGCCTCCTGTGGAGTTTGGAGAGAGGACTCAGGATTGCTCTCCAGGCCATACAGCAAAAGAAGGCCCTCATCTCGTGAGGACTGGGGCGTCTCGTGGGTATTCTCGAGCTGCGGCTCCAGTGTGGTGTTGCTCACGAGGTATAATGGGGAGCTCAGGGAGCCTCTCCTGTGGCGCCAGGGAAGTCAGGTTTCTATGCGCGTGGCTAGGGGGAGCGCGTCATTGCTCTCGAGTCATGGTAGGGGAATCGCACCTCAAGACGCGTTGAAGAAGGACTCTCGAGTTCTTTTACGGGTTGGGGCAGGAAACCCTTGGTTCCCTCGACTTGTGCCGGTGATCTCAGGAAGGTCTAAGGGTGCCTCTGAGAAGTCAGGGATACTGTGCAGTTGGGAGGGGTCTCTCGGGACTCCACTGGGTTCGGTGCAATGGAAGAGGGCCTCATCTCGAGTGGAGGCAGGAAACTCATGTTTCCTCTCCTGACTTCCCCTGGGCCAGATCTGACTCGGATCGCAGTTTCGCTGCAGAGTTCGAACAGGAGAGTCAGGCCTCCTCTTGTGTGGAGGAATGGAACTCTGCTTGCCTCTCCAGTTGTTCACGGGGTGACAGGTCACTTCTCGAGCTGTGTGTGGTACCTGCGGGTTTCTCCGGACGATACCCGGGGGTGTCAGTGCCCCTTCGTGTTGTGCCTTCATCAAAAGGGTTATCTTCAAAGAGGTGTCCGGGCATTGGGATCTTATCAAGAGCAAACCGGGAAATCGGGGTCTTTCGGCATGTGTCACCATCCACGAGGCTATGTCTCGAATATCCTCGTGAGACCGGCCTCATCCTGAGATGCACTGGGAAAGGTGGGAACCCCTTCAAGACAAAACAGGGGAATCGACCCTCCTGTCGCGATCAGGAGTGGAGAAGGGGCCCAGATGTAGTGGTGCCGGGAACCTCGGTGTTCTCCTCGAGTCAGACCAGTGTGTCGAGGAACTTTTGAGGTCGCATCAAGGGTGCCAATACCGTTTCGCACTTCAAGACAGAACGTGGGACTTCTCTTGAGACGCTGTAGGGGGCAAGGGCCTCATCTTGCGATGACGGGGGAACCACGTAGCGTTTCTCGAGTTGTGGCGGGATTCTCGAGTTTCGACGGGGAATACAGTCTTCCTCATGTGTTGGCCCAGGGAAGTCCTATCTTCCATTCGAGTTTCAAGGGAGAGCTGGGGATTGCCCTCGAGTCACTGCAGGGCAAAATAGACCTCATCTAGGCTTGTGTCCAGGACTTAATGTTCATCCCTAGGGGCGACAGGGATCTCGGGCTTGCATACCAGACTCACCCGGGGAATCAGGCCTCGTCTCGAGGGGAAGCAAAGAACTCCGCTGTCCTTTTGAGTCGCGATGGGTATCTCTTGGAGCCCACTGTGTGCCCTAAAGGGAGTCAAGCCTCCTGTGCTGTTTGGATAGAGGACTCGGGATTCCTCTCCAGGCCACGCAGGAAAAGAAGGCCCTCATCTCGCGATGACGGCGGCGTCTTGTGGGTTTTCTAGACTGCCGCGCTAGTGCCGGGTTTCTGACGAGGTACGAGAGGGAGCTCAGGGAGCCTCTCGTGTGGCGCCAGGGAAGTCAGATCCCCATGAGATGGCTAGGGGGAGTTCGTCATTGCTCTCGAGTCATGGTAGGGTAATCGGGCCTCAAGACGGGTTGAAGAAGGACTCTCGAGGTCTTTCTCGGGTCACTGCATAAAACCCAGGGTTCCCTTGACTTGTGCCTGCGACCTCAGGGAGCTTCTCAGAGTGCCTCTGAGAAGTCAGGGATACTGTGCAGTTTGCAGGGGCCTCTCGAGACTCCTCTGCATTTGGTGGAATGTAAGAGGGACTCATCTCAAGTTGAAGCAGGAACCTCAGTGTTCCTCTCCATTTCTGACTCAGATCGCAAGGTCCCTGCATGTTGGTACAGGAGAGTCAGGCCTCGTCTTTTCTGGAGGATGGGACTCCTCTTGCCTCTCGAGTTGTTCTCGAGGTGACAGGCCACTTGTCGAGCTGTGTATGTAACCTGCCCGTTTTTCCGGATGATGCACAGGTGTGTTAGTGCCCCTTCGTGTTGTACCTTCATACTCAAGGCTGCCTTCCAAGAGGTGTCCGAGCATCGGATTCTTATCAAGAGCGGACCGGGAAATTGGAGTCTTTCAGCAAGTGGCACCACCCAAAAAGCTACGTATCGAATTTCCCCATGAGACCGGCCTCATTCTGAGTTGTGCAGGGAAGGTCGGGCCCCCTTGCAGACAAATCAGGGGAATTGACCCACCGGTCACGATCAGGAGGGGAGAAGGGGCTTAAATGAAGTGGTGCCGGGAACCTCGGTGTTCCCCTTGAGTGAGACTGGCGTGTTGGGGGACTTTTGGGGTCGCATCAAGGGTGCCAAGTACCGTTTCGCATTTCAAGACGGAACCTGGGACATCTTTTGAAACGCTGTAGCGGGCAAGGGCCTCATCTTGCGATGACGGGAGAACCACGTGGTTTTGCTCGAGTTGCGGCGGGATTCTCGAGTTATGACCGGGAATTTAGGCTTCCTCTTGTTGGCCTTGAAATCCAATCTTCCATTCGGGTTGCGAGGGGGAGCTGGGGATTGCGCTAGAGTCACTGCAGAGCAAAAGAGACCTAATCTAGGCTTGTGTCCAGGATCTAATGTTGCTCTCCAGGGGCGACAGGGATCTCGGGTTTGCATTCCAGACTCATCCGGGGAGTCAGTTCTCACCTCGAGGGTAAGCAAAGAATTCTGCTCTCGTCTCGAGACGCGATGGGTATCTCTTGGAGCCCAATGTGTGTACTAAAGGGAGTCAAGCCTCCTGTGGAGTTTGGAGAGAGGACTCAGGATTGGACTCCAGGCCATGCAGGAAAAGAAGGCCCTCATCTCGAGATGACGGTGGCGTCTCGTGGGTTTTCTCGAGCTGCGGCGCCAGTGTGGGGTGTCTTATGAAGTACCACAGGGATTTCAGGGAGCCTCTTGTGTGGCGTCTGGAAAATCCAGTATTCCATTCGAGTTGCAAGTTAGAACTGGGGATTGCTCTCCAGTCACTGCAGGGCAAAATAGACCTCATCTACGCTTGTGTCCAGGACCTAGTGTTCCACTACTGGGCCGACAGGGATCTCAGGGTTGCATTCTCGACTCACCCGGAGAGTCAGGCCTCGTCTTGAGGGGAAAAAAAGGACTCCGCTCTCCTGTCGAGTCGCGACGGGTATCTCTTGGAGCCCACTGCGTGGCGTAAAGGGAGTGAAGCCTCCTATGGAGTTTGGAGAGATGACTCGGGATTGCTTTCCTGGCCATGCAGGAAAAAAGGCCCTCATCTCGCGATGACGGGGGCGTCTCGTGGGTTTTCTCCAGCTGCGGCGCCAGTATCAGATTTCTCACGAGGTATGACGGGGAGCTCAGAGAGCCTCTCGTGTGGTGCTAGGGACGTCAGGTCTCCGTGCGTGTGGTGAAGGGGAGTGCGTGATTGCTCTCGAGTCATAGTAGGCGAATTGGGCCTCAAGACGCATTGAAGAAGGACTCTCGAGGTCTTTCTCGGGTTGCGGCAGGGAACCCTGGGTTCCCTCAACTTGTGTCGGTGACCTCAGGCAACTTCTCAGGGTGCCTCTGAGAAGTCAGGGACACTGTGGATTTGGGAGGGGCCCTTCGTTACTCAAATGGGTTTGGTGCAATCGAAGAGGGCCTCATCTCGAATGGAGGCAGGAACCTCAGGGGTCCTCTCCATTTCTGACTCGGGTCGCAGAGTACCTGCCGAGTACGGACAAGAGAGTCACGCCTCGTCTTCGTGGAGGAATGGATCTCCGCTTGCCTTTCGAGTTGTTCACGGAGTGACAGGCCACTTGTTGAGCTGTGTGTGGAACCTGCGGGTTTTTCCGGATGATGCACGGGGGTGTCAGTGCCCTTTCGTATTGTGCCTTCATCCACAGGGTTGCCTTCAAAGAGGTGTCCGGGCATCGGGTTCTTTTCAAGAGCGTACCAGAAAATTGGGGTCTTTCAGCATGTGGTACCACCCACGAGGCTACGTCTCGAATTTCCTCAGGAGACCGGCCTCATCCTGAGGTTCGCCGGGAAGGTAGGGAACCCTTGCAGACAAAGCAGGGGAATCGACACACCGGTCGCGATCAGAAGGGGAGAAGGGGCTCAGATGAAGTGGTGCCGGGAACCTCAGTGGTCCCCTCGAGTGAGACCGGTATGTCACGGCACTTTTGAGGTCGCATCAAGGGTGCCAAGTACAGTTTCACACTTCAAGACGGAACGTGGGAATTCTCTGGAGATGCTGTAGCGGGCAAGGGCCTCATATTGCGATGACGAGGGAAACACGTGGTTTTTCTCGAGTTGCGGCGGGATTCTCGAGTTACGACGGGGAATTCAGGCTTCCTCTTGTGTTGGCCCAGGAAGTCCAATCTTCCATTCAACTTGTCAGAGAGAGCTGGGGGTTGCTCTCGAGTCACTTCAGGGCAAAGAGTCCTCATCTAGGCTTGGGTCCAGGACGTAGTGTTCCTCTCCAGGGGCGACAGGGATATCGGGGTCGCATTCCAGTCTCACCCGGTGGGTCACGCCTCGTCTCGAGTGGAAGCAAAAGACTCCACTATCCTCTCGAGTCGCGACGTGTAACTCTTGGAGCCCAATGAGTGGCCTAAAGGGAGTCAAGCGTCCTGTGTAGCTTGGACAGAAGGTTCACGCTTGATCTGCATACCATTCAGTTAAAGATGGCCCTCCTCTCGTGATGACGGGAGCATCTCATGGGTTTTCTCGAGCTGCGGCGCCAGTGTGGGGTTTCTCATGAGATATGATGGGGAGCTCAGGGAGCCTCTCGTGCGGCGCCAGAGAAGTCAGGCCTCCATGCGTGTGGCCAGGCAGATCGCGTCATTGCTCTGGAGTCATGGGAGGGACTAGGGCCTCAAGACGCATTTAAGAAGGACTCTCGAGGTCTTTCTTGGGTTGGGGCGGGAAACACTCGTTTCCCTCGACCTCTACCGGGGACCTTAGGGAACTTCCCAGGTGCCTCTGAGAGGTGAGGGATACTGAGGAGTTAGAGGGGCCTCTCGGGACTCCACTAGGTTTGACGAAATGAAAGAGGGCCTCATCTCGATTGGAGGCAGGAACCTCAGGCTTCCTCTCCATTTCTGACTCCGACCGCAGGGTCCCTGCAGGGTTGGGACAGGAGAGTCAGGCCTCGTCTTGTCTGAGTAATGGAACTCTGCTTGCCTCTCGAGTCGTTCAGTGGGTCTCAGGCCCCTTGTCGAGCTGTTTTTGGAACCTGCGGGTGTTTCCAGAAGATGCACGGGGGTGTCATTGCCCCTTCATTTGGTGCCTTCCCCCACAGGGTTGCCTTCAAAGAGGTGTCCGGGCATCAGGTTCATTTCAAGAGCAGACCGGGAAATCGGGGTCGTTCGACATGTGGCACCACCCACGTGGCTCATCTCGAATTTCCTCGTGAGACCAGCATCATCCTGAGGTGCGCCGGGAAGGCCGGGAACACCTTCCACACAAAGAAGGGGAATCGACTCTCCTGTCGCGATCAGGAGGGGAGATGGGGCTCAGATGAAGTGGGGCCGGGACTCTAGGTTTTCCACTCGAGGGAACCCGGCGTTTCAGGGAACTTTAGGGGTCGCATCAAGGGAGCCAAGTACCGTTTCCCACTTCAGGACGGAACATGGGACTTCCCTGGAGACGCTGTAGCGGGCAAGGGCCTCATCCTGTGAAGACGTTGGAACCACGTCGTTTTTCTCGAGTTGAGTCTGGATTCTCGAAAACGACGGGGATTTCAGGCTTCCTCTTGGGTTGGCCCTGGGAAGCCCAATCTTCCCCTGGAGTTGCGAGGGAAAGCTGGGGGTTCTGCTCGAGTCACTACAGGGCCAAAGAGACCTCATTGAGGCGTGTGTCCAGGACCTAATATTCCTCTCAAGGGAAGACAGAGATCTCGGGTTTCCATTCCAGACTCCCCCGGGGAGTCAGGCCTCGCCTCGAGGGTAAGCAGAGAACTCCACTTTCCTCTCAAGTCGCGACACGGATCTCTTGGAGCCCAATGAGTGGACTCAAGGGTGTCGAGCCTCCTCTTCAGTTTGGAGAGAGGACTCGGGATTGCTCTCCAGGTCAGGCAGGAAAAGAAGGCCCTCATCTCGCGATGATGGGGGCATCTCATGGGTTTCCTCAGGCTGCGGCGCCCTTGGGGGTTTTCTCATGAGGCACGACGAGGACCTCAGGGAGCCTCTCGTGCGGCGCCAGGGAACTCATGTCTCCATGCGCATGGCGAGGAGGAGCTGGTCATCACTCTCGAGTCATGGGAAGTGACTAGGGCCTCAAGACGCGTTGAAGAAGGACTCTGGAGGTCTTTCTCGGGTGGCGGCGGGAAACCCTCGTTTCCCTCGACTTCTGCAAGGGACTATAGGGAACTTACCAGGGTGCCTCTGAGAGGTGAGGAATGCTGTGGAGTTGGCAGGGCCTCTCGGGACTCTGCTGGGTTCGGCGCAATGGAAGAGGGCCTCATCTCGAGGGGAGGCAGGAACCTCAGGCTTCCTCTCCGATTCTGACTCCGACTGCACGGTCCCTGCAGTGTTGGGACAGGAAAGTCATGCCTCGTCTTGTCTGAGGAATGGAATTCTGGTTGCCTCTCGAGTTGTTCCGGGAGTCTCAGGCCCCTTGTCGAGCTGTGTGTAGACCCTGGGGGTTTTTCCGGATGATGCACAGGGGTGTCAGTGCCCCTTCGTGTTGTGCCTTCACTCACAGGGTTGCCTTCGAAGAGGTGTCCGGGCATCGGGTTCTTATCAAGAGCGGACCGGAAAATCGGGGTCGTTCGGCACGTGGCACCTCACACATGGCTAGTCTCGAATTTCCTCCTGAGACCGGCCTCATCCTGAGGTGCACCAGGAAGGCCGGGAACCCCTTCCAGAGAAAGCAGGGGAATCGACTCTCCTGTCGCGATCAGGAGGGGAGAAGGGGCTCAGATGAAGTGTTGCCGGGACCCTTGGTGTTCCCCTCGAGGGAACCCAGCGTGTCGGGGAACTTTTGCGGTCGCATCAAGGGTGTCAAGTACCGTTTCACTCTTAAGGACGGAACATGGGACTTCCCTGGAAACGCCGGGAATTTCGGTGTTCCCCTGGAGTGAGACCGGTATGTTGGGTAACTTTGGGGTCGCATCAAGGGTGCCAAGTAGCATTTCGAACTTTAAGATGGAACGTGGGACTTCTCTTGAGACTCTAGCTGGCAAGGGCCTCATATTGCGATGAAGGGGGAACCACATGGTTTTTAAGACTTGAGGCTGAATTCTCGAATTACGATGGGAAATTCAGACTTCCTCATGTGTTGACCGTGGGAAGCCCAATCTTCCATTCAAATTGTGAGGGAGAGATGGAGGTTGCTCTCGATCACTGTAGGGCAAAATAGACCTCATCTAGGCTTGTGTCTAGGACATAATGTTCCACTCCAGGGGCGACAGGGATCTCGGGGTTGCATTCCAAACTCAGCATGGGAGTCAGGCCTCGTCTCGAGGGAAGCAAAGGACTCCGCTCTCCTCTCGAGTCGCACCGGGTATTTCTTGGACCCAACTGAGTGGCCTAAAGGGAGTCAATCCTCCTGTGAAGTTTGGAGAGAGGACCAGGGATTGCTCTCCAGGTCAGGCAGGAAAAGAAGGCCCCCATCTCTCCTTGACGGGGGCATCTTGTGGTTTTTCTCGAACTGCAGCACCACTGTGGGTTTTCTCACGAGGTACGATGGGGTACTCAGGGAGCCTCTTGTGTGGTACTAGGGAAGTCAGTTTTCCTGCTTGTGGCGAGGGGAGCGCGTCCTTGCTCTGGAGTCATGGTAGGGGAATCGGGCATCAAGAGACGTTGAAAAAGGACTCTCCAAGTCTTTCTCGGGTTACTTCAGGAAACTCTGGGTTCCCTCGACTTGTGCCAGTGACCTCAGGTAGCTTCTCAGGGAGCCTCTGAGAATTCAGGGATACTGTGGTGTTGGGAGGGGCCTCTCGGGACACCACTGAGTTTGGTTCAATGGAAGAGGGCCTCTTCTCTAGTTGAGGCAGGAACCTCAGGGTTCCTCTCCATTTCTGACTCCGATCGCAGGGTCCCTGAAGAGTTGGGCCACGAGGGTAAGGCCTCGTCTTGTGTGAAGGAATGCAACTTCACTTGCCTCTCGAGTTGTTCACGGGGTGACAGTCCACATTTGGAGCTGTGAGTGGAATCGGCGGGTTTCTCCAGACGATGCATGGGGATGTCAGTGTCCCTTCATGTTGTGCCTTCATCCACAGGGCTGCCTTCGAAATGTCTGGGCGTCAGGTTCTTATCTAGAGTGGACCGGGAATTCGGGATCTTTCAACATGTGGCACCAACCATGAGGCTACTTTTTGAATTTCCTCATGAGACCGGCCTCATCCTGAGGTTCGCGGGGAAAGTTGGGAACCCCTTGCAGACAAAGCATGGGAGTCGACCCTCCTGTTGCGATTAGGAGTGGTGAAGGGGCTCACAGGAAGTGGTGCCATGAACTTTGGTGTTTCCCTCGAGTGAGACCGGTATGTCAGGGAACTTTGGGGGTCGCATCAAGGGTGCCAAGTACCGTTTTGTACTTCAGGATGGAACGTGGGACTTCTCTTGATACGCTGTAGCGGCCAAGGGCCTCATCTTGCGATGACGGGGGAGTCACGTGGTTTTTCTCGAGTTGCGGCGGGATTCTCGAGTTACGACGGGGATTTCAGGCTTCCTCTTGTGTTGGGCCAGGGAAGTCCAATCATCCATTCGAGTTGCGAGGGAGAGCTGGGGGTTGCGCTCGAGTCACTGCAGGGCAAAGGAGACCTCATCTAGGCTTGTGTCCAGGACCTAATGTTCCTCTCCAAGGGCCACAGGGATCTCAGGTTTGCATTCCAGCCTCACCCAGGGAGTCAGGCCTCGTGTCGAAGGGAAGCAAAGGACTCTGCTCTCCTTTCGAGTTGCGACGGGCACCTCTTGGAGCCCACTTTGTGGCCTAAAGGGAGTCAAGCCTCCTGTGAAGTTTGGAGAGAGGACTTGGGACTGCTCTCCAGGCCATGCAGGAAAAGATGGCCCTCATCTCGCGATGACGGAGGGGTCTTGTGTGTTTTCTCGAGCTGCGGCACCAGTGTGGGGTTTCACACGAGGTACGACAGGGAGCTCAGGGAGCCTCTCATGTGGCGCCAGGGAAGTCAGGTCTCCATGTGCGTGGCGAGGGGGAGTGCGTTATTGCTCTCGAGCCATGGTAGGGGAATCTGACCTCAAGACGCGTTGAAGAAGGACTCTCGAGGTCTTTCTTTGGTTGCGGCAGGAAACCCTTATTTCCCTCGACGTTTGCCGGTGGCCTCAAGGAGCTTCTCAGAATGCCTATGAGAAGTCAGGGATACTGTGGAGATGGGAGTGGCCTCTCGGGACTCCACTGGGTTTGTTTTAATGGAAGAGGGCCTCATCTCGGGTTGAGGCAGGAACCTCAGGTTTCCTCTCCATTTCTGACTCAGATCGAAGCGTGCCTGCAGAGTTGGGGTTGGATACTCAGGCCTCGTCTTGTCTGAGGAAGGGAACTCCGCTTGCCTCTCTCGTTGTTTAAGGGGTGACAGGCCAGTTGTGGAGCTGTATGTGGATCCTGTGGGATTTTCCGGACGATGAACAGGGTTGCCAGTGCCCCCTCGTGTAGTGCCTTCATCCACAGGGTTGCCTTAGAAGAGGTGTCCGGGCATCGGGTTCTTATCAAGAGCAAGACCGAGAAATCGGGGTCTTTTGGCACGTGGCACCAACACGAGGCTACGTCTCGAATTTCTTCGTGAGACTGGCCTCATCCTGAGGTGCGCCATGAAGGTCGGGAACCCCTTCTAGACAAAGCAGGGGAATCGACCTTCCTGCCGTGATCAGGAGTGGAGAGGGGGCTCAAATGAAGTGGTGCCAGGAACTTCGGTGTTCCCTTGGAGTGAGACCGGTATATTGGGGAACTTTTGGGGTCGCATCAAGGGTGCCAAGTAGCATTTCGAACTTTATGACGAAACATGTGATTTCTCTTGAGACTCTGTAGTGGGCAAAGGCCTCATATTGTGATGAATGGGGAACCACGTGGTTTTTAAGAGTTGCGGCGGGATTCTCGAGTTACAACGGGAAATTCAGACTTCCTCTTGTGTTGGCCCAGTGAAGACCAATCTTCCATTCGAATTGCGAGGGAGAGATGGGTGTTGCTCTCGAGTCACTGTAGGGCAAAATAGACCTCATCTAGGCTTTTGTCCAGGACATAATGTTCCTCTCCAGGGGCAACAGGGATCTCGGGGTTGCATTCCAGACTCACCCGAGGTAAAGCCTCGTCTCGAGGGGAAACAAAGTACTCTGCTCTCCTCTCAAGTCGCGACAGGTATCTCTTGGAGCCCATTGAGTGGCCTAAAGGGAGTAAAGCCTCCTGTGAAGTTTGGAGAAAGGACCAGGGATTGCTCTCCAGGTCAGGCAGGAAAAGATGTCCCCAATCTCGCGATGACAGTGGCGTCTCGTGGGTTTTCCCGAGCTGTGACGCCAGTGTGGGGTTTCTCACGAGGTATGACGGGGAGCTCAGGGAGCCTCTCATGTGGCGCCAGGGAAGTCAGGTGTCCATGCGCATGGCGAGGGGGAGCGTGTCATTGCTCTCGAGTCATGGTAGGGGAATCCGGCCTCAAGACGCGTTGAAGACGGACTCTTGAGGTCTTTCTCGGGTTGCGGCAGGAGACCCTGTGTTCCCTCGACTTGTGCCGGTGACCTCAGGGAGTTGCTCAGGGTGCCTCTGAGAAGACACTGATACTGTGGTGTTGGGAGGGGCCTCTCGGGACTCCACTGCGTTTGGTGCAATGGAAGATTGCCGGGAGTCAGCGAGAGACATTCCACTCGTGACAAATGTCATGAGGAAAGAGTCTCGGCATACGCAAAGGCGGGATCGAGCCTCCGGGAGTTCCCCCGTATATTCTTCAGCATCTACCCCCCAAATCCAAAGTCTGCCTTCTTTATTGCTTTGTTCTCTCACCTCTGACATTACTGGGGATGTCCCCCACCACCATCTCACACTCTCTGTCAAAGAGCTAACTTACAGCTCCAACTAATAATGTTCCTGGGCAATTAGTAGTGTTTAAATCCAAACCCCTCAGATGGTTTTCTAACTCGCCTGACAAGTTTACCCGGTCTCCTACAGCTATGCATACGATTGTGTACAGTCTCCCAGCCTCGAGACGCACGGGAAGTTTAAGATATTCAAATAGCTTAGAGCCTCTCAGAGAGTTAGAAACTGTCAGAATAAAACTAGTAAAAGATTTCATTGATGAACCAATGCTTTTTGCCAAGTTTCCACATCCCCTGAATTGTATCCTTGAATGTGTGCTAATTAATATAGTTGGTATGTAGAAAAAATAAGTAGTGGCCTTGATGTTGGTAACTTTAGACCCTTAAGGTAATAAATTCTTTTCTTTGTTGTAAACCCATTACACATCCTCCCTATAGGAATGCAATTTTATCTTCGAAAGATGGCGCCAAACCTTAAACAATTACTCTTAGAGAAAATAACTCTTATGGTTGATAAGTCTTTGTCAAGAGTCATAAAATGTTAATAGGTCTTCTGGCCAGAAGATGATGTAAATCATCTAAACCATTTTTATACGATAAATCTGCAGAAAAGAAACCCTGGTTTTTGATAAGGATTAAAGACTGCTGACTTTGCATCCCCTATTATCCTCTATGTGTAACTTAGGGTATTAAAACCTGTGTTGAAAATAAAGCTACGGGCCTTGCTCGCCAACGCTTGGTCTCCCCATGTCATTCTTCCCCTCAATTTTCAGATGAGTGTCCATCTGGAGCGCGGATATCCTCTGCGACCATTTATTTGCCTGGGCTTCGAAGACCCACTCGATAAGGTGTCTAAGGTGGGGCACCTTCCTCTATTCTAGAGGGCACTTGCAGCCTCCGTGGTCAGAGCTAACCTGGTGTCACGGGTTATATTGATTTTCCGCGTAAACCAAGCTACTCAGCTGCTTTTCTCCACTGAATTTTCCTACTGAGCTATCCTCATTCTATTACTCTTTATATCTTTGATGAATAAATAAATAAATACATAGGTCGCCTACTCCATCTTCCCTTCGAATACCCTGGATCAGCTGGAGCTGGACCTCTGCAGGTGGCGCCCGAGACAGGCATTTCGAAGGTAAATCCCCAACCCCATTCCCCCAGTGTTCAGTTTTGGGGACAGATAGGATCCCACTTAGGGGGCTGCAGATCCCCCTGTAGAATAGACAGGGCGAGAGGAGTGGGAAGTGTTGAAGAGTTAGAGAGAAAAAACGGTTTCTAAAAAGGCTGACAAAAAAGGCCTAATCTTTAGATAGCTAAAAGCAAAATCTTTTACTATCCTTAAGTTTCTGACATGGGCAACACTGAATCAAATGAAAGACAGCTCTTTATAGGAGTAATTTTACAGTTATTAAGTAAAAGAAGAATCAAGGTTAAAACATCTTCCATTCAATCATTTTTTACATTTGTACAAGACCACTGCCCTTGGTTTCTACAACAAGGCACTGTTAACCTAGGTATCTTGAAAAAAACTAGGAAGACAGCCAAGAGCTTATTGTGCTCAGCAAGGTTTGGAAAAAATCCCTACTTACACCTTTCCTCTGTGGAATATGACTAGAGATGTTTTAGATCCAGCTCATGAATTTGAAAAGGTACCTGTTAAAGAGGAAAGTAAAGTTGGAAAAGTACCTGTTAAACAAAAAAGCAAATCTGAAAAGGTACCTGTTATAAAGAAAAGTGAAAATGAAGAGGCTATACCTAGCTATCGACAGCTAAATGAATGGCTAGCCGCTATGACTGCCAATGAGCATGTAAAAGATAGGGATGAAAAGAAAGATCAGCTCTCCCCTCAATTTGAAAAAGGTTTAGAGGAAACAGCAGCTCGATGCCATTCTGATGAGGATTTTTTTTTTTTTAAGCTAAAGATGCTCCTAAAAGTTTAAGAAAACATCCCTAATCAGACCATCCGCTCCTAGGAGGTTGAGGGAAACATCCCCGATCAGACAGTTCGTAAGATTTAGTTACCAAACAGTTAAAGGATCTCCGGAACAGAAGAGGAAAACTTCGGGACGCTCCCATCCCCCTATGCCTCCTCCTCCATGTCGGGGTAAAGGGCCACCGCTAGGAGTTTCCCAGAGAAGGATTTTCTCTAGTCCCAAGGATGAACTTGATCCTCACCTTGAGGCTTCTTTTCTAGTCTCCTCTGCAGTTTAGCCAGGGTAAAGAGGTTACAAAATAAATAAAAATATTCTCTAAAATTAAAAAAAAAATTAAAAATGGATTTCTCTGCATCTAAGAATAGACAAATATTTATTGACTGTGGAATATGATTAGAAATGTCCTGGACCTCCGTCACGAGGCTGTTAAATAGACTATGGGGGAGGCTATAGATGTGGATGGTGGTGAGTCTCCATTTACTGCACAGATCATATTTTCTGCCATTGAAAAAAAAAAAAAGGAGGGAGAAAGTGGTCTACCTCCCGAGGAAGGAGAGGGCTTACAGGACGCTGCGGCCGAGAGCCCTGGCGAGCTCCCTCCCCCTCTGCGCAAACCTTTAAAAAACTTATCCACCACTTTCTGATTTAAGGCGACTGCCACCGCCTTCGATTGTGCCTCCCAGGACCCAGGAGTTCCCCACTTTGCCCCCAAAGCCTCCCAAAGTGTTGCCTAAGACTGAGGAAGATAAAAAGTTTTTTAAACAAAGGAGCTTTTAGTACACAATATGCAGAGCGTGCTCCTTGGAGAAAACTCCCTCAGGGGGGTCTCACCCAGGCTAGGAGAAAAGCGAAAAGGCAAGGAGATTTAATAACAATATTAACCCCTGATGTGCCGCTTACTCCAATTCCAACCAGAGTGGCTGGCCCCCTATCTGAGGACATTGTAAGATTTGTCCTGGGGCGTAGCTTGCTTTCTTTAAAAAAAAAATTAAATAAAAAAAAAGAAAGAAAAGAAATTTCGCTGGTGCATGGTGTAGTAGATTCTGATGATATTGAGAAATTAAAGTCTTGATCTCACTGCCTATCAAAACTGTACAAATTAATAAAGGTCAAAGAGTAACACAGCTTTTACTTTTACCTTAATATCAGACAAGGAAAAACTTGACTTCTCAAGCTAAGAGCCACAAAACATTTGGATCTAGTGATCTAGCCTTTTGGGTGCAGGAAATTACAGTTCCAAGGCCTTTAAAAGATCTTTTAATTCAAGAGAATAAAACGCCAGGGCTATTAGACACAGGAACAGACGTCTCTTAACATTGCTGGGAAAGACTGGCCCAGCTCCTGGCCAACACATAATACTGAAAATGAGTTGGTGGGATTAGAGAAAGTGGTATGTGGGGTGGAGATGCTGTACAGGTGGTACATTTAACAATACTTTATATATTGTTATAAATACATAATATAAATGTATTTCCTAATTACAGTTTGCCTAATTAGGTATGGGTATAAATAAAATATAATAAAGGTATACCTAATTCTATTTATAGATCTATACTTAATTAATTTGTATATAAATTAATATGTATACTATATACACACACACACATATATATACTGTATAATTAAATATATATGGCAGTAATATAATGTGTGTGTGGCTGATATTAATTGGTATGGATTGATGTGCTGTGATGATATATGTTCTATATACTGTATAATTATAAATGTGTGACATGTATTATTACAGTATATTGGTTTGTGTTGGTTGGTATTAGCTGCGTATGTGTTGTATTGCTGTAATATATATTAATTAATATATTAATTATAAAGATTAATTCAAGTATATTGATTTATATATATTATATGTCAATAACTTTATACTTGTTGCCATATATAAATACATATATAAATGCATTTTGCATTTAGGTATATCTGTATACCTGTATACCAAAATGAGATAAGGAGGTTATACATTTATTACTTTAATTTATACAGAGACCTAAACTAAACATTAGACCTAAATTAACATATCCATAGGGAAACAGCTAGACAAATAGTGAAGTTATGTTCCAATTGTAATTAATCACTTAAACGTAAACACACAGGGGCAGACTACAATGATGAGACACTAGATGCCTGAATTACAGGCTACGACTCGGCCCCTGGTCAAGTAAAAAGGCCTCCTTACGGGAGAGTGAAAAAGGCCAGATGTGTTGCTAACTTGTGGGAGAGGGTATGCTTGTATATTTCTACAGAATGCAGATTCTCCGGTTTGGAACTCAGACAAATTCGTCATGTCACATTCCCCAAAGACCAGGTTCGCGGCGCGCGCACTCGCTCGCTCCCCCTCCCCCAGCCAGCTCTCGCCTCCGTGCCACCAGCAGCGCCTCGCACCCACCTCGCTGCACCCCATGACCTAGAGCAAAGAAGTCTGTGCAGCGAGTGAGGGCCAGAGAGGAAAGCACGCCCGCGGAGTGCCGTCCAGACCAGCGTGGCCCCACCGGCGAAAGGGGACCGCCCTGAGCCCAAGCGGTGGCGGCTAGCCCTAAACCACGAACCCTGCCCCTCTGCCCACCATAGGCGCCTTGGCCCACAGCCTGCCGCTCGCGTTCTGACTCCTGATGCTGGGGACACTGCTCCCCCGGGCTGATGCCTACAGCTGCTCCCTGGTTCATCTTGTTTAAACCCTCAATATAATGTTTGCTCCTTTGTAATGCTACAACATCCACCTTATCTTATGATGTAACCACTTATTGAATTATGGTCTTGCTGTATTACAACAACTACAGGATTTAATGCAAACACGACGGTTTGTGGGCTTACTTATCTTGGGAACAGCAGCTTTGATAAGTGCAATCACTTCTGTTACTGTGGCAGCAATATCATTGACTCAACAAGTACATACTGCTCAATATGTTGATTCTATGTCCAAAAATGTTTCTTTAACATTGGCAACACAGGAAGCTATAGAGAGAAAATTAGAAATGAGGGTAGACGCCCTAGAGGAAGCAGTAATACATATTGGGACTGAATTGCAGGCTTTAAAGGTGAAAATGGCATTGTCTTGTCATGCTGACTATCGGTGGATATGTGTAACACCCCTGAAAGTAAATGAGACAGATTTTGAATGGGAAAAGATTAAAAACCATATTTCAGGTATCTGGAACAGCTCTGACATTGGTTGAGACGTAGGGAAACTTCACTATCAAATAGCAACCATGGAGCACTCCCGATTAGATTTTACTGCTGCTGGAACAGCAAATGATTTCTTCCATACTTTCCCTAACTACATCTCAGGAAAGAATATTCTGTCTAATGTCTTTAGCTATGCTGCGGTGGCTGCTTTAATTCTGCTTCTCATAATCATTCTTCCTTGTATTGTCAGGATTCTTCGGCAGAGTATTCAGAGGCTCGCGACTGAGCTACATCTGGCTGTTTTAAGAAATAAAAAACGGGGAGATGCCGGGAGCCGGCGAGAGACATTCCACTCGTGACAAAGGTCATGAGGAAGGAGGCTGGGCATACACAAAGGCGGGATCGAGCCTCGGGAGTCCTCCCGGATATTCTTGAGCATCTACCCCCCAAAACCAGAGTCTGCCTACTTTATTGCTTTGTGCTCTCACCTCTGACTTTACTGGGGGCTGTCCCCCACCACCATCTCACTCTCTCTGTCAAAGAGCTAACTTACAGCTCCAATTAATAAAGTTCCTGGGCAATTAGGAGTGTTTAAATCCAAACACGTCAGATGGCTCTCTAACTCGCCTGACAAGTTTACCCAGTCTCCTACAGCAATGCATACAATTGTTTACAGTCTCCGAGCCTCGAGAGGCACGGGAAGCTTAAGATATTCAAATAGCTTAGAGCCTCTCAGAGAGTTAGAAACTGTCAGAATAAAACTAGTAAAAGATTTCATTGATGAACCAATGCTTGTTGCCAAGTTTCCACATCCCCTGAATTGTATCCTTGAATGTGTATTAATTAATATAGTTGGTATGTAGAAGAAATAAGTAGTGGCCTTGGTGTTACTAACTTTAGACCCTTAAGGTAATAAATTATTTCCTTTGTTGTAAGCCCATTACACATCTGCCCTATAGGAATGCAATTTTATCTTCGAAAGATGGGGCCAAACCTTAAAATAATTACTCTTAGAGAAAATAAGTCTTACGGTTGATAAGTCTTTGTCAAGAGTCATAAAATGTTAATAGGTCTTCTGGCTAGAAGATGATGTAAATCACCTAAACCATTTGTATACGATACATTTGCAGGACAGAAACTCTGGTTTTTGATAAGGATCAAAGGCTGCTGTCTTTGCATCCCCATTATCCTCTATGTGTAACTTAGGGTATAAAAACCCCTGTTGAAAATAAAGCTACGGGCCTTGATTGCCAACGCTTAGTCTCCTAATGTCATTCTTCCCCTCAATTTTCAGATGAGTGTCCATCTGGAGCGCGGATATCCTCTGCGACCATTTATTTGCCTGGGCTTCGAAGACCACTTGAGAAGGTGTCTAAGGTGGGGCACTTTTCGCTATTCGAGAGGGAGCCTGCGGCCTCCGTGGTCAGAGCTAACCTGGTGTCACGGGTTATACTGATTTTCCGCATAAACTAAGCTACTCAGCTTCTTTTCTCCACTAAATTTCCCTACTGAGCTATCCTCATTCTATTACTCTTTATATCTTTGATAAATAAATCAATAGGTCGCCTACTCTGTCTCCCCTTCAAAAACCCTGGACCAGCCGAGGCTGGACCTTGTCAGAAGAGGGCCTCATCTCGATTTGAAGCAGGAACCTCAGGGTTGCTCTCCATTTCTGACTCTGAACACAGAGTCCCTACAAAGTTAGGACAGGAGAGTCAGGCCTCGTCTTGTGTGGAGGAATGGAACTCCGCTGGACTCTCGAGTTGTTCACCGGATAACAGGCCACTTGTCGAGCTGTGTGTGGAACCCGCGGTTTTATCTGGACGATGCATGGGGGTGTCAGTTCCCCTTTGTTTTTTGCCTTCATACACAGGGTTGCCTTCGAAGAGGTATCCAGCCTTCAGGTTCTTATCAAGAGCAGACCAGGAAATCAGGGTCTTTCGGCATGTGGCACCACCCACAAGCCTACGTCTCGAATTTCTTCTTGAGACGGACCTCAACCTGAGGTGCACCAGGAAGGTCGGTAACCCTTTCAGACAAAGCAAGTGAATCGACCCTCTTGTCCCGATCAGGAGAGGAGAAGGGGCTCAGATGAAGTGGTGCCGGGAACCTCGATGTTCCCCTCGAGTAAAACTGGGATGTCGGGGAACCTTTGGAGTCACATCAAAGGTGCTAAGTACCGTTTCAAACTTCAAGACGGAACGTGAGACTTCTCTTGAGACGCTGTAGCTGGCAAGGGCCTCATCTTGTGGTGACGGGTTAACCACGTGGTTTTTCTCGAGTTGTGGCGGGATTCTCGAGTTAGGTCAGGAAATTCAGGCTTCCTCTTGTGTTGGCCCAGGGAAGTCCAGTCTTCCATTCGAGTTGCGAGGGAGAGCTAGGGATTGCGCTTGAGTTACTGCAGGGCAAAAGAGACCTTATCTAGGCTTGTGTCCAGGACATAATGTTCGTCTCCAGGGGGGACAGGGATCTCGGGGTTGCTTTCCTGATGCACCCGGGGAGTCAGTCCTTGTCTCGAGGGGAAGCTAAGGACTCCGCTCTCCTCTCGAGTTGCGACGGGTATCTCTTGGAGCCCACTGAGTGGCCTAAAGGGAGTCAAGCCTCCTGTGGAGTTTGGAGAGAGGACTCGTGATTGCTCTCCAGGCCATGCAGGAAAAGAAGGCCATCATCTCGCGATGAAGGGGGGGTCTCGTGGGTTTTCTCGAGCTGCAGCGCCAGTGTGGGGTTTCTCATGAGGTACTACGGGGAGCTCAGGGAGCCTCTCATGTGGCGCTTGGGAAGTCAGGTCTCCATGCGCATTGCGAGGGGGAGCACGTCATTGCTCTAGAGTGATGGAAGGTGTATCGGGCCTCAAGAACCGTTAAAGAAGGACTTTCAAGGTGTTTCTTGGGTCACGGCAGTAAACCCTGGGTTCCCTCGACTAGTGCCGGTGGCCTCAGGGAGCTTCTCAGTGTGCCTCTGAGAAGTCAAGGATACCCTGGAGTTGGGAGGGCCCTCTCGGGACTCCACTGGGTTTGGTGCAATAGAAGAGGGCCTCATCTCGAGTGGAGGCAGGAACCTCAGGGTTCGTCTCCATCTCTGACTCTGATCGCAGGGTCCCTGCAGAGTAGAGTCAGGCCTCGTCTTGTAAGGAGGAATGGAACTCCGCTTGCCTCTCGAGTTATTCACGGGGTGACAGGCAACTTGTCGAACTGTGTTTGGAATCTGCGGGTTTTTCCGGACGATGCACGAGGGTGTCAGTGCCCCTTCGTGTTGTGCCTTCTTCCACAGGGTTGCCTTTCAAGAGGTGTCCGGGCATCGGGTTCTTATCAAGAGTGGACCGGGGAATCGGGGTCTTTCAGCATGTGTTACCACCCATGAAGCTATGTCTCAAATATTCTCGTTAGACCGGCCTCATCCTGAGGTGCGCCGGGAAGGTTGGGAACCCCTTCCAGACAAAGCACGGGAGTCGACCCTCCAGTCGCAATCAGGAGGGGAGAAGTGGCTCAGATGAAGTTGTACCGGGAACCTCGGTGTTCCCCTCGAGAGAGACCAGGGTGTCAGGGAACTTTTGGAATCGCATGAAGGGTGCCAAGTTTTCACACTTGAAGTGTGAAAACACTTCAAGAAGAAACCTGGGACTTCTCTTTAGACGCTGTAGCGGGCAAGGGCCTCATCTTGCGATGACAGGGTAACCATGTGGTTTTTCTCGAGTTTCGGCGGCATTCTCAAGTTACGATGGGGAATTCAGGCTTCCTCTTGTGTTGGCCCAGGGAAGTCCAATCTTCCATTGGAGTTGCGAGAGAGAGCTAGGGATTGCTCTCGAGTCACTTCAGGGCAAAAGAGACCTCATCTAAGCTTGTGTCCAGGACCTAATGTTCCTCTCCAGGGGCGACAGAGATCTCGGGGTTGCATTTTAGACGCACCCGAGGAGTCAGACCTCATCTCGAGAGGAAGGAAAGGACTCTGCTCTGCTCTCGAGTCCCGACGGGTATTTCTTGGAGACCACTGAGTGGCCTAAAGGGAGTCAAGCCTCCTGTGGATTTTTTTCTTAATTTTATTTTATTTTTAAACTTTACATAATTGTATAAGTTTTTCCAAATATCAAAATGAATCCGCCTCAGGTATACATGTGCTCCCCATCCTGAACCCTCCTCCCTCCTCCCCCCCATAGCATCCCTCTGGGTCGTCCCAGTGCACTAGCCCCAAGCATCCAGTGTCATGCATCAAACCTGGACTGGCAACTCTTTTCATACATGATATTTTACATGTTTCAATGCCATTCTCCCAAATCTTCCCACCTTCTCCCTCTCCCACAGAGTCCATAAGACTCTTCTATACATCAGTGTCTCTTTTGCTGTCTCGTACTCAGGGTTATTGTTACTGTCTTTCAAAGTTCCATATATATGCGTTAGTATACTGTATTGGTGTTTTTCTTTCTGGCTTACTTCACTCTGTATAATAGGCTCCAGTTTCATCCACCTCATTAGAACTGATTCATTCTATTCTTTTTAATGGCGGAGTAATACTCCATTGTGTATATGTACCACAGCTTTCTTATCCATTCATCTGCTGATGGACATCTAGGTTGCTTCCATGTCCTGGCTATTAGAAACAGTGCTGCGATGAACATTGGGGTACACGTGTCTCTTTCCCTTCTGGTTTCCTCAGTGTGTATGCCCAGCAGTGGGATTGCTGGATCATAAGGCAGTTCTATTTCCAGTTTTTTAAGGAATCTCCACACTGTTCTCTATAGTGGCTGTACTAGTTTGCATTCCCACCAACAGTGTAAGAGGGTTCCCTTTTCTCCACACCCTCTCCAGCATTTATTATTTGTAGACTTTTGGATTGCAGCCATTCTGACTGGCGTGAAATGGTACCTCATAGTGGTTTTGATTTGCATTTCTATGATAATGAGTTATTTTGAGCATCTTTTCATGTGTTTGTTAGCCATCTGTATGTCTTCTTTGGAGAAATGTCTATTTAGTTCTTTGGCCCATTTTTTGATTGAGTCATCTATTTTTCTGGAGTTGAGCTGTAGGTGTTGCTTGTATATTTTTGAGATTAGTTGTTTGTCAGTTGCTTCATTTCCTATTATTTTCTCCCATTCCGAAGGCTGTCTTTTCACCTTGCTAATAGTTTGCTTTGATGTGCAGAAGCTTTTAAGGTTAATTAGGTCCCATTTGTTTATTTTTGTTTTTATTTCCAATATTCTGGGAGGTGGGTCATAGAGGATCCTGCTGTGATGTATTTCAGAGAGTGTTTTGCCTATGTTCTCCTCTAGGAGTTTTATAGTTTCTGGTCTTACGTTTAGATCTTTAATCCATTTTGAGTTTATTTTTGTGTATTGTGTTAGAAAGTGTTCTAGTTTCATTCTTTTACAAGTGGTTGACCAGATTTCCCAGCACCACTTGTTAAAGAGATTGTCTTTAATCCATTGTATATTTTTGCCTCCTTTGTCAAAGATAAGGTGTCCATATGTGTGTGGATTTATCTCTGGGCTTTCTATTTTGTTCCACTAATCTATATTTCTGTCTTTGTGCCAGTACCATACTGTCTTGATAACTGTGGCTTTGTAGCGGAGCCTGAAATCAGGTAGGTTGATTCCTCCAGTTCCATTCTTCTTTCTCAAGATCGCTTTGGCTATTCGAGGTTTTTTGTATTTCCATACAAATTGTGAAATTATTTGTTCTAGCTCTGTGAAGAATACTGTTGGTAGCTTGATAGGGATTGCATTGAATCTATAAATTGCCTTGGGTAGTATACTCATTTTCACTATATTGATTCTTCCAATCCATGAACATGGTATATTTCTCCACCTATTAGTGTCCTCTTTGATTTCTTTCACCAGTGTTTTATAGTTTTCTATATATAGGTCTTTAGTTTCTTTAGGTAGGTATATTCCTAAGTATTTTATTCTTTCCGTTGCAATGGTGAATGAAATTGTTTCCTTAATTTCTCTTTCTGTTTTCTCATTATTAGTGTATAGGAATTCAAGGGATTTCTGTGTGTTGATTTTATATCCTGCAACTTTACTATAGTCATTGACTAGTTCTAGTAATTTTCTGGTGGAGTCTTTAGGGTTTTCTATGTAGAGGATCGTGTCATCTGCAAACAGTGAGAGTTTTACTTCTTCTTTTCCAATTTGGATTCCTTTTGTTTCTTTTTCTGCTCTGATTGCTGTGGCCAAAACTTCCAAAGCTATGTTGAATAGTAATGGTGAAAGTGGGCACCCTTGTCTAGTTCCTGACTTTAGAGGAAATGCTTTCAATTTTTCACCATTGAGGATAATGTTTGCTGTGGGTTTGTCATATATAGCTTTTATTATGTTGAGGTATGTTCCTTCTATTCCTGCTTTCTGGAGAGTTTTTATCATAAATGGATGTTGAATTTTGTGAAAGGCTTTCTCTGCATCTATTGAGAAAATCATATGGTTTTTATTTTTCAATTTGTTAAGGTGGTGTATTACATTGATTGATTTGCGGATATTGAAGAATCCTTGCATCCCTGGGATAAAGCCCACTTGGTCATGGTGTATGATCTTTTTAATGTGTTGTTGGATTCTGATTGCTAGAATTTTGTTAAGGATTTTTGCATCTATGTCATCAGTGATATTGGCCTGTAGTTTTCTTTTTTTGTGGGATCTTTGTCAGGTTTTGGTATTAGGCTGATGGTGGCCTCATAGAATGAGTTTGGAAGTTTACCTTCCTCTGCAATTTTCTGGAAGAGTTTGAGCAGGATAGGTGTTAGCTCTTCTCTAAATTTTTTGTAGAATTCAGCTGTGAAGCCGTCTGGACCTGGGCTTTTGTTGGCTGGAAGATTTTTGGTTACAGTTTCCATTTCCGTGCTTGTGATGGGTCTGTTAAGATTTTCTAGTTCTTCCCTGGTCCAGTTTTGGAAAGTTGTACTTTTCTAAGAATTTGTCCATTTCTTCCACGTTGTCCATTTTATTGGCATATAATTGTTGATAGTAGTCTCTTATGATCCTTTGTATTTCTGTGTTTTCTGTTGTGATCTCTCCATTTTCATTTCTAATTTTATTGATTTGATTTTTCTCCCTTTGTTTCTTGATGAGTCTGGCTAATGGTTTGTCAATTTTATTTATCGTTTCAAAGAACCAGCTTTTGGTTTTGTTGATTTTTGCTATGGTCTCTTTTGTTTCTTTTGCATTTATTTCTGCTCTAATTTTTAAGATTTCTTTCCTTCTACTAACCCTGGGGTTCTTCATTTCTTCCTTTTCTAGTTGCTTTAGGTGTAGAGTTAGTTTATTTATTTGACTTTTTTCTTGTTTCTTGAGGTGTGCCTGTATTGCTATGAACTTTCCCCTTAGGACTGCTTTTACCGTGTCCCACAAGTTTTGGGTTGTTGTGTTTTCATTTTCATCCGTTTCTATGCAAATTTTGATTTCTTTTTTTGATTTCTTCTGTGATTTGTTGGTTATTCAGCAGCGTGTTGTTCAGCCTCCATATGTTGGAATTTTTAATAGTTTTTCTCCTGTAATTGAGATCTAATCTTACTGCATTGTGGTCAGAAAAGATGCTTGGAATGATTTCTATTTTTTTGAATTTACCAATGCTAGCTTTATGGCCCAGGATGTGATCTATCCTGGAGAAGGTTCCATGTGCACTTTAGAAAAAGTTGAAATTCATTGTTTTGGGATGAAATGTCCTATAGATATCAATTAGGTCTAACTGGTCTATTGTATCATTTAAAGTTTGTGTTTCCTTGTTAAATTTCTGTTTAGTTGATCTATCCATAGGTGTGAGTGGGGTATTAAAATCTCCAACTATTATTGTGTTAGTGTTAATTTCTCCTTTCATACTTGTTAGCATTTGTCTTACATACTGTGGTGCTCCCACGTTGGGTGCATATATATTTATAATTGTTATATCTTCTTCTTGGATTGATCCTTTGATCATTATGTAGTGACCTTCTTTGTCTCTTTTCACAGCCTTTGTTTTAAAATCTATTTTATCTGATATGAGTATCGCTACTCCTGCTTTCTTTTGGTCCCTATTTGCATGGAAAATCTTTTTCCAGCCCTTCACTTTCAGTCTGTATGTATCCCCTGTTTTGAGGTGGGTCTCTTGTAGACAACATATGTAGGGGTCTTGTTTTTGTATCCATTCAGCCAGTCTTTGTCTTTTGGTTGGAGCATTCAACCCATTTACGTTTAAGGTAATTACTGATAAGTATGATCCCATTGCCATTTACTTTATTGTTTGGGGTTCGAATTTATACACCGTTTTTGTGTTTCCTGTTTAGTATTTGTTGGAGAGCTGGTTTGGTGGTGCAGAATTCTCTCAGCTTTTGCTTGTCTGAAAAGCTTTTGATTTCTCATTCGTACTTGAATGAGATCCTTGCTGGGTACAATAATCTGGGCTGTAGGTTATTTTCTTTCATCATTTTAAGTATGTCTTGCCATTCCCTCCTTGCTTGAAGAGTTTCTATTGAAAGATCAGCTGTTATCCTTATGGCAATTCCCTTGTGTGTTATTTGTTGTTTTTCCCTTGCTGCTTTTCATATTTGTTCTTTGTGTTTGATTTTTGTTAATGTGATTAATATGTGTCTTGGGGGGTTTCGCCTTGGCTTTATCCTGTTTGGGACTCTCTGGGTTTCTTGGACTTGAGTGAGTATTTCCTTCCCCATTTTAGGGAAGTTTTCAACTATTATCTCCTCAAGTATTTTCTCACGGTCTTTCTTTTTGTCTTCTTCTTCTGGGACCCCTATGATTCGAATGTTGTAGCGTTTAATATTGTCCTGGAGGTCTCTGAGATTGTGCTCATTTCTTTTAATTCGTTTTTCATTTATCCTCTCTGATTCATTTATTTCTACCATTCTATCTTCGAATTCACTAATCCTATCTTCTGCCTCTGTTATTCTACTATTTGTTGCCTCCAGAGTGTTTTTAGTTTCATTTATTGCATTATTCATTATATATTGACTCTTTTTTTATTTCTTCTAGGTCCTTGTTAAACCTTTCTTGCATCTTCTCAAACCTTGTCTCCAGGCTATTTATCTGTGATTCCATTTTAATTTCAAGATTTTAGATCCATTTCACTATCCTTACTCAGAATTCTTTTTCAGGTAGATTCCCTATCTCTTCCTCTTTTGTTTGGTTTGGTGGGCATTTATCCTGTTCCTTTATCTGCTGGGTATTCCTCTGTCTCATCTTGTTTAAATTGCTGAGTTTGGGGTGTCCTTTCTGTATTCTGGCAGTTTGTGGAGTTCTTTACTGTGGCATTTCCTCGCTGTGTGTGGGTTTGTACAGGTGTCTTGTCAAGGTTTCCTGGTTAGGGAAGCTTGTGTCCGTGTTCTGGTGGGTGGAGCTGTATTTCTTCTCTCTGGAGTGCAATGAAGTGTCCAGTAATGAGTTATGAGATGTTTGTGGTTTTGGGGTGACTTTGGGCAGCCTGTATCTTGAAGCTCAGGGCTGCGTTCCTTTGTTGCTGGAGAATTGGCTTGGTATGTCTTGCCCTGGAACTTGTTGGCCCTTGTGTGGTGCTTGATTTCAGTGTCGGTATGGAGGCATTTGATGAGCTCCTGTCAATTAATGTTCCTTGGAGTCAGGAGTTCCCTGGAGTCAGGGTTTGGACTTAAGCCTCCTGCTTCCAGTTATCTGTCTTACTTTTACAGTAGTTTCAAAACTTCTCCTTCTATACAGCACCATTGATAAAACATCTATGTTAAAGAAGAAAAGTTTCTCTACTGTGAGGGCCACTCAGAAAGGTTCACAGCATTGCATGGAGAAGAGAAGAGGGAGGAGGGAGTTAGAGGTGACCCAAATGAGATCAGGTGGAATCAATAGTGGAGAGAGTGGGCTGGCCAGTAGTCACTTCCTTATGTGCACTCCACAACTGGACCGCTCAGAGATGTTCACAGAGTTATACAGAGATGAGAAGAAGGAGGAAGGAGACAGAGGTGGCCAGAAGGATAAAAGGGGGGAATGAAAAGGAGGGAGACAGATCCAGCCAGTAATCAGTTCCCTAAGTGTTCTCCACCGTCTGGAATACACAGAAATTCACAGAGTTGGGTAGAGTAGAGAGGGGTTAGGGAGGAGACACAGGCGACCTGGTGGAGAAAAAGGAGAGTCCAAAGGGAGAGAGAGCAGTCAAGCCAGTAATCTCGCTCCCTAGTGAAAAATGGGTACTGAAGATTGGGTTCTTAAAGGTACAAAATTGGTAACAAATACATAAAAGCAAAAATTAAAAATCTAGAGTAGAGTTTGGAATTTCAAAAATACGATGTTAAAGAAAAGAAGAAGGAAAAGAAAGAGAGAAAAAACGAACAAAGAAAAACAAACAAGGTCGCAAAAATTATCAAGAAAATACAGGTACAAAATTGATAACTAATACCAAAAAGCAAAAATTAAAAATCTAGAGTAGAGTTTGGAATTTCAAAAATACAATTTTTAAAAAAAAGGAAGAAGAAAACTAAAGAGAAAACAAACAAACAAAAACAAGCAATGTCGCAAAAATTATAAAGAAACTACAGGTACAAAATTGATATCAAATATCAAAAAGCATAAATTAAAAATCTAGAGTACAGTTTGGAATTTCAAAAATACAATGTTAAAGAAAAGAAGAAAAAACAAAACAAAACAAAAAAACAAGGTCAAAAAATTATTTTATATATATATATGAAGTTTGCTGAAGAAGAAAAAAATAGGGTCTTTTTTTTGCAAAGTAATAGGTTATAAAAGTGAAAATTAAATGAACAATAGAGAACTTAAAATTAAAAAAATTTAAAAAAAAGTAAGAATGATCATAAAAATATATCTAGGACTTTCTCTGGTTTTGTTGTGAGTATCGTGGGTTCGGTTCATTTTTGGCTAGTTCCTTGGTCCGACTTATATTTCTCAAGATCTATAGGCGCCTTCCTATGTAGTCCTAGTAACCACAGGGTTTTAATCTATTGCCTGTAGCTTCCAAGGCGTTTCCCTCTGTTATAGCTTCTTTTGTTTGCTGGTCTCTTCAGTGTCTGGTTTACGCCCTGACACAAAGGGGACGGTGGAGGACACTTTTTTTTTTTAGGCTCACTTGTTCAGTTGCGCTGTGGGGAGGGAGGGAGGGAGTGATGCTGCAAACAAATAACACTGGCGTGCGTTCGCAGTGCCTCAGCCACACTGGGTCTGCCCCCGCTCACGGCACGTGTAGCCTCCCTGCCCACACTGCTCGGGCTCTAGGTTGTTCCACCGGGAACAATCCGAGGCTGGCCCTGGGCTGCATGCACCTCCCAGGTCCAAGCCGCTCAGGTTCAGGCACTCGGGTAGTCCTCAGAGGCACAGACTCGGTTGGGCCTGCGTTTTGTGCTCTTCCCAGGTCCGAGCAGCTCAGGTGATGAGGTGTTCGGCGAGCGCCAATGTTGTGACTTATCGCCTCCCCGCCACTCGGTTATCTGGGTGTAAAACAGGCGCACCTTCTCAGGCAGATGTTGACCATCCAGATCCCCAAGAAGTTTTAGTTAGCAAAGAAGCCTGCTTACAGTTTTATAGATAATGTCTCTCTGGGGCTGCGATTGCCCCCTTCCGGCTCTGGCTGCCTGTCACCGGAGGGGGAAGGTCTGCAGCCGGCTATCTCTGTTCAGTCCTTTGTTCCGTGCACGGGCCTGGCGGTGTCTTAGGTTAGGGCTGGCTTTTTGCGTGTTAGATATCCCAGAGTCTGGTTTGCTAGCCCAAGTTATTTCGTTCAGATAGCGCTCAGGGTATTCAGGCCAGATTTTTACTCTAAGCGATGCAGCCCGCGCTGCGCCTCCCTGCCCAGCCCCTGCTTGCTAATGGTGTGAGCAGGCGTCTGCACTGCTTCACAGCTGGGGGAGTTACCGTAGGGCTTGCAATCTGCGAGTTTTAATTGTTTATTTATTTTTATCCCCCTTATGTTGCCCTTTGTGCTTCCAAAGCTTGGCAAAGATTTGGCAGTGAAAAGCTTTCCTGGTGTTTGGAAACTTTTCTCTTTTTAAGACTATCTTCCCGGGACGGAAATCCCTCCCTCCCTCTTTTGTCTCTTTTTTTGTCTTTTATACTTTTTCCTACCTACTTTCCAAGAGTTGGGTTCTTTTCTGGGTGCCTGATGTCCTCTGGCAGCATTCATAAGTTGTATTGTGGAATTTACTCGACGTTTAAATGCTCTTTTGATGAAATTGTTTGGGGGGGAAAAGAGTTCTCCCCGTCCTACTCCTCAGCAATCTTGGCTCCTCTCTTGTGGAGTTTGGAGAGAGCACGCGGGATTGCTCTCCAGGCGATGCAGGAAAAGAATGCCCTCATCTCGCGATGTCGGGGGAGTCTCGTGGTTTTTCTGGAGCTGTGGTGCCAGTGTGGGGTTTCTCACAAGGTACGACCAGGAGCTCAGGGAGCCTCTCGTGTGGTGTCAGGGAAGTCAAGTCTCCATACGAGTGGCGAGGGGGCGCACGTCATTGCTCTCGAGTCATGGTAGTGGAATCAGGGCTCAACACAATAAAAAGGACGCTCGAGGTCTTTCTCGGGTTGCGGCAGGAAACCCTGGGTTCCCTCGACTTGTGCCTGTGACCTCAGGTAGCTTCTCAGGGTGCCTCTGAGAAGTCAGGGATACTATGGAGCTGGGAGAGGCCTCTCGGGACTCCACTGGGTTTGCTGCAATGGAAGAGGGCCTAATCTCGAGATCAGGAAGGAACCTCAGGGTTCCTCTCCATTTCTGACTCAGATTGCAGGGTCCCTGCAGAGTTGGGACAGGAGAGTCAGGCCTCGTCTTGTGTGGAGGAATGGAACTCCGCTTGCCTCTCGAGTTGTTCAAGGAGTGACAGGCCACTTGTCGAGCTGTGTGTGGAACCTGCGGTTTTTTCCAGACAATGCACGGGGGTGTCAGTGCCCCTTCGTGATGTGCTTTCATCCACAGGGTTGCCTTCGAAGTGGTGTGCGGGCATCAGGTTCTTATCAAGATCGGACCAGGAAATCGGGGTCTTTTGGAATGCGGCACCACACACGAGGCTACGTCTCGAATTTCCTCGTGAGACGGGCCTCATGCTGAGGTGCCCCTGGAAGGTCGGGAAAGCCTTCCAGACAAAGCAGGTTAATCGACCCTACTGTCGCGATCAGGAGGGGAGAAGGGGCTCAGATGAAGTGGTGCCGGGAACCTCGGTGTTCCCCTTGAGTGAGACCGGTATGTCAGGGAACTTTTGGGGTCTCACGAAGCTTGCCAAATACTGTTTCAAACTTCAAGATGAAACGTGGGACTTCTCTTGAGACGCTGTGGCGGGCAAGGGCCTCATCTTGTGATGAAGGGGAAACCACGTGGTTTTTTTCGAGTTGCGATGGGATTGTTGACTTACGACGAGGAATTCAGGCTTCCTCTTCTGTTGGCCCAAGGAAGTCCATTCTTCCATTCGAGTTGCCAGGGAGAGCTGGGTGGGAATTGCTCTCGAGTCACAGCAGGTCAAAATAGACCTCATCTAGGCTTGTGTCCAGGACCTAATGTTCCTCTCCAGGGGCGATAGGGATCACGGGGACGCATTCCAGACTCACCCAGTGAGTCAGGCCTCGGCTCGAGAGGAAGCAAAGGATTCTGATATCCTCCTGGGTCGCGATAGGTATCTCTTGGAGCCCACTGAGTGGCCTCCAGGGAGTCAAGCCTCCTGTGGAGTTGGAGAGAGGACTCGGGATTGCTCTCCAGGCCATACAGGAAAGAAGGCCCTCAGCTCGCAATGACGGGGGCGTCTTGTGGGTTTTCTCGAGTTGGAGCGCAAGTATGAGTTTTCTCACGAGGTACGACGGGGAGCTCAGGGAGCCTCTCGTGTGGCGCCAGGAAAGTCAGGTGTCTATGCGTGTGATGAGGAGGAGCCCATAAATGCTCTCGAGTCATGGTAGGGAAATCGGGACTCAAGACGCGTTGAAGAAGGAGTCTCGAGGTCTTTCTCAGGTTGCGGCAGGAAACCCTGTGTTCCCTCGACTTGTACTGGTGACCCCAGGGAGCTTCTCAGGGTGCCTCTGAGAAGTCAGGCATACTGTGGACTTGGGAGGCGCTCTCGGAACTCCACTGGGTTTGGTGCAATGGCAAAGGTTCTCATCTCGAGTTGAGGCAGGAACCTAAGGGTTCCTCTCCATTTAAAACTCCGACCACAGGGTCCCTGAAGAGTTGGGACAGGAGAGTCAGGCCTCGTCTTGTGTGGAGGAATGGAACTCCACTTGCCTCTCGAGTTGTTCACAGGATAACAGACCATTTGTCGAGCTGTGAGTGGAACCTTCAGTTTTTTCCGTAAGATGCATGAGGGGGTCAGTGCCCCTTCGTGTTGTGCCTTCATCCACAGGGTTGCCTTCAAAGAGGTGTCCGGACATCGGGTTCTTATCAATAGCAGAGCAGGAAATCGGGGTCTTTCAGAACGTGGCACCATCCATGAGGCTACGTCTCGAATTTCTTCGTTAGACTGGTGTCATCCTGAGGTGCGCCATGAAGATCGGGAACCCCTTCCAGACAAAGCAGGGGAATCGACCATCTTGTCGCGATCAGGAGGAGTGAAAGGGCTCAGTTGAAGTCGTGCCGGGAACCTCGGTGTTCCCCTCGAGTGGGACCGGTGTGTCGGGAAACTTTTGGGGTCACTTCAAGGGTGCCAAGTACCGTTTTGCACTTCAATACGGACTTGGGGCTTCTCTTGACACGCTGTAGAGGGCAAGGGCCTCATCTTGGGATGACGGGGGAATCACGTGGTTTTTCTCAAGGTGCGGCGGGATTCTCGAGTTACGACGGGGAATTCAGGCTTCCTCTTGTGTTGGCCCAGGGAAGTCCAATCTTCCATTCGAGTTTCGAGGGAGAGCTGGGGTTTGCTCTTGAGTCACTGCAGGGCAAAAGAGACCTCATCTAGGCTTGTGTCCAGGACCTAATATTCCTCTCCAGGGCCGACAGCGATCTCGGAGTTGCATTCCAGACGCATCCTGGGAGTCAGAGCTCGACTCGAGGGGAAGCAAAGGACCCCGCTCTCCTCTTGAGTCACCACAGGTGTCTCTTGGAGCCCACTGAGTGGCCTAAAGGGAGTCAAGCCCCATGTGGAGTTTGGAGAGAGGACTCAGGATTGCTCTCCAGGCCATGCAGGAAAAGAAGACCCTCATCTCGTGATGACAGGGGCGTCTTGTTGGTTTTCTCGAGCTGCGGTGCCAGTGTGCGGTTTCTGACGAGGTGCGACGGGAAGCTCAGGGAGCCTTTCATGTGACACCAGGGAATTCAGGTCTCCATGCACATGGCAAGGGGGAGCGCGTCATTTCTCTCGAGATATGATACGGGAATCGGGCCTCAAGACACGTTAAAGCAGGACTCTCAAGGTCTTTCTCGGGTTGCGGCAGGAAACCCTGGGTTCTGTCGACTTCTGCCGGTGACCTTAGGGAGCTTCTCAGGGTGCCTCTGAGAAGTCAGGCAAACTGTGGATTTGGGACGGGCCTCTCGGGACTCCACTGGTTTTGTGGCAATGGAAAAGGGCCTCATCTTGAGTGGAGGCAGGAACCTCAGGCTTCCTCTCCATTTCTGACTCAGTGCACAAGGTCCCTAGAGTTGTGACAGGAGAGTCAGGCATCGTCTTGTGTGGAGGAATGGAACTCCGCTTGCTTCTCGAGTTGTTCACGAGGTGACAGACCACTTGTGGAGCTGTGTGAGGAACCTGCGGGTTTTTCCGGAAGATGCACGGGGTGTCAGTGCCCCTACGTGTTGTGCCTTCATCCACAGGCTTGCCTTCGAAGAGGTGTCCAGGAGTCTGGTTTTGATCAAAAGTGGACCATGGAATCGGGGTCTTTCGGCATGTAGTATGGCCCTCGAGGCTACCTCTCGAATTTCCTCGTGAGACCGGCCTCATCCTTAGGTGTGCCGGGAAGGTCGGGAATCCCTTCGAGACAAAGCAGTGGAATCGACCCTCCTATCGCGATCAGGAGAGGAGAAAGGCCTCAGATGAAGTGGTGCCGGAAACTTCAGTGTCCCCTCTAGTGAGATCGGTATATAGGGGAACTTTTGGGGTCGCATCAAGGGTGCCAAGTACTGTTTTGCACTTCAAGATGGAATGTGAGACTTCTCTTGAGACGCTGTAGGGGGCAAGGGCCTCATCTTGCAATACGGGGAACCACGTGATTTTTCTCGAGTTGCGGCGGGTTTCTCAAATTACAACTGGAAATTCAGGCTTCCTCTTGTGTTGGCTCAGAAAGGCCAATCTTCCATTCGAGTTGCAAGGGAAAGCTAGGGGTTGCGCTTGAGTCACTGCAGGGCCAAAGAGACCTCATCTAGGCTTTTGTCCAGGACCTAAGGTTCCTCTCCAGGGGCGACAGGGATCCAGGGTTGCATTCCAGACTCACCCTCGTAGTCAGGCCTCATCTCGAGGGGAAGCAAAGGACACCGCTCTCCTCCTGAGTATCGACGGGTATCTCTTGGAGCCCACTGAGTGACCTAAAGGGAGTCAAGCCTCCTTTGGAGTTTGGAGAGAGGATTCGGGATTGCTCTTCAGGTCATGCAGGAAAGAAGGCCCTCATTTCACCATGACAGGGGCGTCTCGTGGGTTTTCTCGAGCTGCGGCGCCAGTGTGGGGTTTCTCACGAGGTACGATGGGGAGCTCAGGGAGCCTCTCATGTGGTGCCGGGGAAGTCAGATCTTCATGCGCGTGGCGAGGGGGAGCGCGTCATTTTTCTCCAGTCATGGTAGGGGAATCGGGCCTCAAGACACGTGAAGAAGGACTCTCGAGGTTTTTCTCAGGTTATGGCAGGGAACCCTGGGTTCCGTCGACTTATGCCCGTGACCTCAGGGAGCTTTTCAGGGTGCCTCTGAGAAGTCAGGGATACTGTGCAGTTGGGAGGGGCCGCTCCGAACTCCACTGGGTTTGGTGCAGTAGAAGAGGGCCTTATCTCGAGTTGAGGCAGGAACCTCATGGTTCCTCTCCATTTCTGAATCGGATCTCAGTGTCCATGCAGAGTTGGAACAGGAGAGTCAGGCCTCGTCTTGTGTGGAGGAATTTAACTCCTCTTGCCTCTCGAGTTGTTCACGGGGTGACAGGCCACTTGTCGATCTGTATGTGGAACTTGCGGGCTTTTCCAACGATGAAGGAGGGTGTCAGACCCTTTCGTTTTGTGCCTTTGTCCACAGGATTGCCTTCGAAGAGGTGTCCTAGCATTGGGTTCTTATCAAGAGCAGACAGGGAAATCGGGGTCTTTCGGCGTGTGGCACCAACCACAAGGCTACGTCTCGAATTTCCTCGTGAGACCGGCCTCATCCTGAGGTGCGCCGGGAAGGTCCGGAACCCCTTGCAGACAAAGCAGGGTAATCGACCCTCCCGTCGCGATGAGGAGGGGATAAAGGGCTCAGAACAAGCGGTGCACCGAACCTTGGTGTTCCCCTCGAGTGAGACCAGGGTGTCGGGGAACTTTTGTGCTAACATCAAGGTTGCCAATTATCATTTTAAACTTCAAGATGGAACGTAGGGCTTCTACTGAGACGCTGTAGCTGGCAAGGGCCTCATCTTGCGATGACGGGGGAACCACGTGGTTTTCCTCGAGTTTCAGCGGGATTTTCGAATTACGACGGGGAATTCAGGTTTCCTCTTGTGTTGTCCCAGGGAAGTCCATTCTTCCATTCGAGGTGCGAGGGACAGCAGGGGATTGCTCTCGAGTCACTTCAGGGCAAATGAGACCTCATCTATGCTTGTGTCTAGGACCTAATGTTCCTCTCCAGGGGCGACAGGGATCTCGGGGTTGCATTCCAGACTCACCTGAGGAGTCAGGCCTGGTATATAGGGGAAGCAAAGAATTCCGCTCTCCTCTCGAGTCCCAACGGGTATCTCTTGGAGCCCACAGAGTGGCCTAAAGGGAGTCAGGCCTCCTGTGGAGCTTGAAGAGAGGCCTCGAGATTGCTCGCCAGGCCATGCAGGAAAAGAAGGCCTTCATCTCGCGACGACGGAGGCGTCTCGTGGGTTTTCTCGAGCTGGGGAGCCAGTGTGGGATTTCTCACGAGGTATGACGGGGAGCTCAGGGAGCCTCTCGTGTGGCGCCAGGGAAGTCAAGTCTCCATGCGAGTGGCGAGGGGGAACGCGTCATTGCTCTTGAGTCATGGTAGGGGAATCGGGATTCAAGATGCGTTGAAGGAGGATTTTCGAGGTCTTTCTCGGGTTGCGTCAGGAAACCCTGTGTTCCCTCGACTTGTGCCAGTGACCTCAGGGAGCTTCTAAGGGTGCCTCTGAGAAGTCGCGATACTGTGGATTTGGGAGGGGCCTCTCGGGCCTCCACTGTTTTTGGTGTAATGGAAGAGGGCCTCATCTCGAGTGGAGTCAGGAACCTCAGGGTTCCTCTCCATTTCGGACTCCGATCGCAGGGTCCCTTCAGAGTTGGGACCGGAGAGTCAGGCCTCGTCTTGAGTGGAGGAATGGAACGCTGCTTGCCTCTCGAGTTGTTCATGGGATGACAGGCCTCTTGTCGAGCTGTGTGTGGAACCTGCGGCTTTTACCGAATGATGCACGGGAGTGTCAGTGACCCTTCGTTTTGTGCCTTCGTCCACAGGGTTGCCTTCGAAGAGGTGTCCGGGCATCGGGTTCTTCTCAAGAGTGGGCCGGGAAATCGGGGTATTTCGGCATGTGACACCACCCACGACGCTATGTCTCGAATTTACTCGTGAGACCGGCCTCATCCTTAGGTGCGCCGGGAATGTGGGGAACCCCTTCCAAACAAAGCAGGGGAATAGACCCTCCTGTCTCGAACAGGAGGGGAGAAGGTGCTCAGATGAAGTGGTGCGGGAACCTCGGTGTTCCTGTCGAGTGAGACCGGCGTGTCCGGGAACATTTGGTGTCGCATCAAGGGTGCAAAGTACCGTTTCGCACTTCAAGACGGAACGTGGTTCTTTTCTTGAGACGCCATAGCAGCAAGGGCCTCATCTTGGGATGACGTTGGAAACACGTGGTTTTTCTCGAGTTGCGGCGGGATTCTCGAGTTACGAAGGGGATTTCTGGCTTCCTCTTGTGTTGGCCCAGGGAAGCCCAATCTTCCATTCGAGTTGCGAGGGAGAGCTGGGGGTTGCGCTCGAGTCACTGCAGGGCAAAAGAAACCTCATCCAGGCTTGTGTCTAGGACCTAATGTTCCTCTCAAGGGATGACTGGGATCTTGGGGTTGCATTCTAGACTCACCCAGGAGTCAGGCGTCCTCTCGAGGGGAAATAAAGGACTTCTCTCTCTTCTCGAGTCGCGACGAGTATTTCTTGGAGCCCACTGAGTGGACTAAAGGGAGTCAAACCTCCTCTGAAGTTTGGAGAGAGGACTCGGGATTGCTCTCCAGGCCATGCAGGAAAAGAAGGCCCACATCTCGAGATGACGGGGGCGTCTCGTGGGTTTTCTGGAGCTGCGGCGCCAGTGTGGGGTTTCTCACGAGGTACGACGGGGAGTTCAGGTAGCCTCTCGTGTGGCAACAGGGAAGTCAGGTCTCCATGGGTGGGGCAAGGGGGAGCGCGTCATTGCTCTCAAGTCAGGGTAGGGGAATCGGGCCTCATGACGGGTTGAAAAAGAACTCTCGATGTCTTTCTAGGGTTGCGGCAGGAAACCCTGGGTTCCCTTGACTTGTGCCGGTGACCTCAGGGAGCGTCTCAGGGTGCCTCTGAGAAGTCAGGGATACTGTGGATTTGGGAGAGGCCTCTCGGGACTCCTCTGGGTTTGGTGCAATGGAAGTGGGCCTCATCTCGAGTTGAGGCAGGAACCTCAGGGTTCTGCTCCTGACTTCCTGGAGGCAGGATCTGACTCAGATTGCAGGGTCCCTGTTGAGTTTGCTCAGGAGTGTCAGGTCTCGTGTTCTGCGGAGGAATGGAACTCCGCTTACATCTCAAGTTGTTCAAGGATAACACCATTTTCGTGATGTGTGTGGAACCTGCGGGTTTTTCAGAGATGCATGGGGCGTCAGTGCTCCTTCCTGTTGTGCCTTCATCCACAGGGTTGCCTTCGAAGAGGTGTCCGGGCATCGTGTTCTCCTCAAGTGCGGACCGGGAAATTGGGGTCTTTCAGCATGTTGCACCACCCACTAGGCTACGTCTCGAATTTTCTCGTGAGACCGGCCTCATCCTGAGGTGCGCAGGAAAGTCCGGGAACCCTTTCCAAACAAAGCAGGGGAATCGACCCTACTTTCGGCATCAGGAGGAGAGAAAGGGCTCAGATGAAGTAGTGCCAGGAACCTCGGTGCTCTCCTTGAGTGAAAGTCGGGTAACTTTTCTGGTTGCATCAAGGGTGCCAAGTACCGTTTCACACTTCAAGACAGAACCTGGGACTTCTCTTGAGATGCTGTAGTGGGCAAGGGCCTCATCTAGCGCTGACGGGGGACCCACGTGTTTTTTCTCGAGTTGCGGCAGGATTCTTGAGTTACGATGGGGAATACAGGTTTCCTCTTGTGTTGGCCCAGGGAAGTCCAATCTTCCATTCGAGTTGCAAGTGAGAGCTGGAGATTGCTCTCGAGTCACTGCAGGGCAAAATAGAGCTCATCTAGGTTTGTGTCCAGGACCGAGTTATTCTCTCCAGGGGCGACAGGGATCTCGGGGTTGCATTCCAGACTCACCCGGGGAGTCAGGCCTCGTCTCGAAGGGAATGAATGGACTCCGCTCTCCTCTCGAGTCGCGACGGGTATCCCTTGGAGCCCAAGAGTGGCCTAAATGGAGTTAAGCCTCCTGTGGAGTTTGGACAGAGGACTCGGGATTGCTCTCTAGGCCATGCAGGAAAAGAAGGCCCTCATCTCGCGATGACGGGGGCGTCTCGTGGGTTTTCTCAAGGTGCAGTGCCTGGTTGGGGTTTCTCACGAGATAGGACGGGGAGCTCAGGGAGACTCCTGTGGTGCCACGGAAGTCAGGTCTCCATGGACGTGGCGAGGGGGAGCGCCTCATTGCTCTCGAGTCATGGTAGGGGAATCAAGCCTCAAGACGCTTCGAAGAAGAACTCTCGAGGTCTTTCTCGGGGTGTGGCAGGAAACCCTGGGTTCCCTCGACTTGTGCCCATGACCTCAGGGAGCTTAGCGGGGTTCCTCTGAGAAGTCAGGGATACTGTGGAGTTGAGAGGGGCTTCTCGGGACATCACAGGGACTGGTGCAATTGAAGACGACCTAATCTCGGATTGAGGCAGTAACGTCAGGGTTCCTCTCCATTTCTGACTCGGATAGCAGGGTCCCTGCAGAGTTGGGACAGGAGAGTCAGACCTCGTCTTGTGTGGAGTAATGGAACTCCGCTTGCCTCTCGAGTTGTTCACGGGACGACAGGCCACCTGTCGAGTTGTATGTGGAACCTGCGGTTTTGGGGGACGATGCACAGGGGTTTCAGTGCCCCTTCGTGTTGTGCCTTCATCCACAGGGTTACCTTCGAAGAGGTGACCGGGCATCGGGATCTTATCAATAGCGGACCAGGAAATCGGGGTCTTTCGGCATGTGGCACAACCCACGAGGCTACGTCTCGACTTCCCTCGTGAGACTGGCCTCATCCTGAGGTTCGCCGGGAAGTCTGGGAACCCCTTCCAGACAAAGCAGGGGAATCGACCCTCCTGTCGCCATCAGGAGGGGAGAAGAGGCTCAGCTGAAGCGGTGCTGGGAACCTCCATGTTCTCCTCGAGTGAGACCGGGGTGTCAGGGAAATTTGGGGGTTGCATCAAGGGTGCCAAGTACCGTTTCACACTTCAAGACGGAACATGGGACTTCCCTGGAGACGCTATAGCTGACAGGGGCCTCATATTTCGATGACGGAGGAGCTACGTTGTTTTTCTCCAGTTGCCGCGGGATTCTCGAATTACAATGGGGAATACAGGCTTCCTCTTGTGTTGGCCCAGGGAAGTCCAATCATCCATTCGAGTTGCGAGGGAGAGCTGAGGATTGCACTTGAGTCAATGCAGGACAAAAAAGACCTCATTTAGGCTTGTGTCCAGGACCGAGTTTTCCTCTACAGGGGCAACACGGTTCTCGGGATCCCATTCCAGACTCACCCAAGTAGTCAGGCCTCGGCTCGAGGGCAAGCAACGGACTCTGCTCTCCTCTAGAGTAGCGACGTGTATCTCTTGGAGGCTACTGAGTGGCCTAAAGGGAGTCAGGCCTCCAGTGGAGTTTGGAGAGTGGACTCGGGATTGCTCTCTAGGTCATGTAGGAAAAGAAGGCCCTCATCTTACGATGATGGGGGCGTCTCGTGAGTTTTCTCGAGCGGCGGTGCCAGTGTGGGGTTTTCATGAGGTAGGACGGGGAGCGCAGGGAGCCTCTCGTGTGGCGCCAGGGAAGTTAGGTTTCAATGGGCGTGGCGAGGGGAATGCGTCATTGCTCTCCAGTCATGGTAGGGTATCGGGCCTCAAGACGCGGTAAAGAAGGACTCTCAAGGTCTTTCTCAGAATGCAGCAGGAAACCCTGGGTTCACTCGACTTGTGCCAGTGACCGCAGAGAGCTTCTGAGGGTGCCTCTGAGAATCAGGGATACTGTGGAGTTTTAGGGGCCTCTCGGGACTCCACTGGGTATGGCGCAATGGAAGAGGGCCTCATTTCGAGTTGATGCAGGAACGTCAGGTTTCATCTACATTTCTGACTCCGATCGCACGGTCCCTGCAGAGTTGGGAAAGGAGAGTCAGGCCTTCTCTTGTGTGGAGGAACGGAACTCCGCATGCCTCTCTAGTTCTTCAAGGGATGACAGGACACTTGTCGATCTGTGTTTGGAATCTGCGTGTTTTTCCGTACTATGCATGGGGATGTCAGTACTCCTTCGTGTTGTGCATTCATCCACAGGTTTGCTTTCGAAGAGGTGTCCTGGCATCGGGTTCTTATTAAGAGCGGACCGGGAAATCGGGGTCTTTCCGCATGTGGCACCACCCACCAGGCTACGTCTCGAATTTCCTAGTGAGACCGGCCTCATCCTGAGGTGCGCCGGGAAGGTCGGAACCCCTTGCAGACAAAGCAGGGGAATCGACCCTCCTGTCTCGATCAGGAGGGGAGAAGGGGCACAGATGAGGTGATGCCCGGAACCTCGGTGTTCCCCTCCAGTGAGACCAGTGTGTTGGGGAACTTTTGGGGTCGCATCAAAGGTGCCAAGTACCGTATCGCACTTCAAGATGGAACGTAAGACTTCTTTTGAGACGCTGTAGCGGCAATGGCCGCATCTTGCGATGAAGAGGGAACGACGTGGTTTTTCTCGAGTTGTGGCGGGATTCTTGAGTTACAACGGGAAATTCAGGCTTCCTCTTCTGTTGGCCCAGGGAAGTCCAGTCTTCCATTCAAGTTGCGAGGGAGAGTTGGGGATTGCTCTCGAGTCACTGCAGGAAAAAAGAGACCTCATCTAGGCTTGTGTCCAGGACCTAATGTTTATCTCCAGGGGCGACAGGGATCTCTGGTTCACATATCAGACACACCCGAGGAGTCAGGCCTCGCCTCGAGGGGAAGGAAAAGACTCCGCTCTCCTCTCGAGTCGCGACGGGTATGTCTTGGAGTCCACTGAGTGACCAAAAGGGAGTCAAGCCTACTGTGGAGTTTGGAGAGAGGACTCGGGATTGCTCTCCAGGCCATGCTAGTAAAGAAGGCCGTCATGTCGCGAAAATGGGGGCGTCTCGTGGGTTTTCTCTATCTGTGGCGCCAGTGTTTGGTTTCTCACGAGGTATGACGGGGAGCTCAGGTAGCCTCTCGTGTGGCACCAGGGAAGTCAGGGCTTCATGAGTGTAGCAGAGGGAGCGCGTATTTGCCCTCGAGTCATGGTAGGGGAATCAGGCCTCAAAATGCGTTGAAGCAGGACTCTTGAGTTCTTTCTATGGTGGCGGCAGTAAACCCTGGGTTCACTCGAATTGTGCTGGTGACCTCAGGGAGCTTCTCAGGGTGCCTCTGAGAATCAGGGATACTGTGGAGCTGGGACGCGTCTCTCGGGACTCCACTGGGTTTCGTGCAATGGAAGAGGTCCTAATCTCGAGTGGAGGCAGGAACCTCAGCGTTCCTCTCGTGACTTCACTGGCGCTGGTCTGATTCGGATCGCAAAGTCCCTGCAGAGTTGGGACAGGAGAGTCAGGCATCGTCTTGTGTAGAGGAATGAAACCCCACTTGCCTCTCGAGTTCTTCAGGGGTGACAAGCCACTTGTTGAACTGTATGTGGAACCTGCGGGTTTTTCCGGACGATGCACGAGGGTGTCAGTGCCCCTTTGTGTTGTGCCTTCATCCACAGGGTTGCCTTCGAAGAGGTGTCCAGGCATCGGGTTCTTATCAAGAGCGTACCAGGAAATCATAGTCTTTTGGCATGTGGTACCACCCACGAGCTACGTCTCGAATTTCCTCGTGAGACCGGCCTCATCCTGAAGTGCCCCGTGAAGGTCGGGAACCCCTTACAAACAAAGCAGGGGAAGTGACCCTCCTATCACGAACAGGAGGGGAGAAGGGGCTCAGATAAACTGGTGCCGGGAACCTCGGTGTTCACCTCGAGTGAGACCGATATTTCGGGGAACTTTTGGGGTCACATCAAGGGTGTCAAGTATCGTTTCGCACTTCAAGACGGAACGTGGGACTTTTCTTGAGAAGCTGTAGCAGGCAAGGGCCTCATCTTGTGATGACGAGAGAACCAAGTGCTTTTTCTCGAGTTGCGGCGGGATTCTCGAGTTACGAAGGGGAATTCAGGCTTCCTCTTGTGTTGGCCCAGGGAAGTCCAATCTTCCATTCGAGTTGTCAGGGAGAGCGGGGGATTGCTCTCGAGTTACAGAAGGGCAAAAGAGACCTCATCTAGGCTTGTTTCCAGGACCTAATGTTCCTCTCCAGGGGAGACAGGGATCTCGGGGTTGCATTCCAGACCCACCTGGTGAGTCAGGCCTTGTCTCGAGGGGAAGCAAAGGACTCAATTCTCCTCTCGAGTCGCGACGGGTATCTCTTGGAGCCCACTAAGTGGCCTAAAGGGAGTCAAGCCTCCTGTGGAGTTTGGAAAGAGGATTCGGGATTCCTCTCCAGGCCATGCAGGAAAAGAAGGCCCTCATCTCGCGATGACAGGGGCCTATGGTGAGTTTTCTCAAGCTGCGGCGTCAGTGTGGGGTTTCTCACGAGGTACGACAGGGAGCTCAGGGAGCCTCTCTTATGGCGCCAGGGAAGTCAGGTCTCCATGTGCGTGGAGAGGGGGTGCGTGTCATTTCTATAGAGCCATGGAAGCAGATTCGGGCTTCAAGACACGTTGAAGTAGGACTCTCGAGTTCTTTTTCCCATTGTGGCAGGAAACCCTGGGTTCCCTCGACATGTGCCGGTGACCTCATGGAGCTTCTCCGGGTGCCTCTGAGAAGTCAGGGGTACTGTGGAGTTGGGAGGGGCCTCTCTGGACTCCACTGGGTTTGGTGCAATGGATGAGAGCCTCATCTCGAGTGGAGGCAGGAACCTCATGTTTCCTCTCCTGGGTTTCCTGTCGCTGGTACTGACTCGGATCGCAGTTTCCCTGCAGAGTTGGTACAGAAAATCAGGTCTCGTCTTGTGTGGAGGAATGGAACTCCACTTGCCTGTCGAGTTGTTCACGGGGTGACAGACCACTTGTCGAACTGTGTTTGTAACCTGCGGGTTTTTCTGGACGATGCACGGGGGTATCAGTGCCCCTTCGTGTTGTGCTTTCATCCACAGGTTTTCCTTCGTAAAGGTGTCAGGGCATCACGTTCTTATCAAGAGCAGACCGGGAAATCGGGGTCTTTCGGCTTGTGGCACCACCCACGAGGCTATGTCTCGAATTTCCTCGTGAGACCTGCCTCATCCTTAGGTGCACTGGAAAGGTCGGGAACCCCTTCCAGACATAGCAGGGGAATCGACACTCCTGTCGCGATCACGAGGGGAGAAGGAGCTCAAATGAAGTGGTTCCGGGAACCTCGGTGTTCCTTTCGAGTGAGACCGGTATGTCGGGGAATTTTGAGATTGCATCAAGGGTGCCAAGTACCGTTTCGCACTTCAAGACAGAAAGTGGGACTTCTCTTGAGTCGCTGCAGCGGGCAAGGGCCTCATCTAGCGCTGATGGGGGAACCACGTGGATTTTCTCGAGTTTCGGCGGGATTCTCGAGTTACGATGTCGAATTCAGGCTTCCAATTGTATTGGCCCAGGGAAGTCCAATCTTCAATTCGATTTGCGAGGGAGAGCTGGCGATTGCTCTCTAGTAACTGCAGTGCAAAATAGACCTCATCTAGGCTTGTGTCCAGGACCGAGTTTTCCTCTCCAGGTGTGACAGGAACTCGGGGTTGCATTCCAGACTCACACGGGGAGTCAGGCCTCGTCTCGAGGGGAAGCAAAGGACTCTGCTCTCCCTTCAGGTCCTGACAGGTATCTCTTGGAGCCAACTGAGAGGCCTAAAGAGAGTCAAGCCTCCTGTGGAGTCTGGAGAGAGGACTCGGTTTTGCTCTCCATGCCAGGCAGGAAACAAGTCCCTCATCTCGTGATGACGGGGGCGTATCGTGGGGTTTCTCGAGCTTCGGGGCCTGAAAGGGGTTTCCGAATAGGTACGACGGGGAGATCAGGTAGACTCTCTTCAGGAGTCAGGGAAGTCAGTTCTCCATGCGCATGGCGATGAGGGGCGGGTCTTTGCTCTCGAGTCATGGTAGGGGAATCGGGTCTCAAGACGCGCTGAAGGACTCTCAAGGTCTTTCTCGGGTCCCAGCAGGAAACCCTGGGTTCCCTGGACTTGAGCCGGTGACCGCAGGTAGATTCTCAAGGTGCCTCTGAGAATTCAGGGATACTGTGGAGTTGGGAGGGGCCTCTCGGGACTCATCTGGGTTTGGTGCAATGGAAGAGGGCCTCACCTCGAGGGGAGACAGGAACCTCAGGATTCCTCTCCGTTTCGGACTCCGACCGCAGGGTCCCTGCAGAGTTGGGACAGGAGAGTCAGGCCTCGTCTTGTCTGAGGAAGGGAACCCCGCTGGCCTCTCGAGTTGCTCAGGGGGTCTCAGGCCCTCGGTGAGCTGTGTGTGGAACCCGCGGGTCTTTGCGGACGATGCACGGGGGTGGCAGCGCCCCTTGGTGTTGTGCCTTCACCCACAGGGTTGCCTTCGAAGAGGGGTCCGGGCCTCGGGTCCTTCTCAAGTGCGGACCTGGGGAATCGGGGGCGTTCGGCATGTGGCCCCACCCACGTGGCTCGTCTCGAATTTCCTCGTGAGACCGGCCTCATCCTGAGGTGCGCCGGGAAGGCCGGGAACCCCTTCCAGACGACGCAGGGGAATCGCCTCTCCTGTCGCGGTCAGGAGGTTAGAAGGGGCTCAGAGGAAGCGGTGCCGGGACCCTCGGTGTTCCCCTCGGGGGAACCCGGCGTGTCGGGGGACTTTTGGGGGTCACAGGAAGGCTGTCAGGGACCGTTTCGCCCTTCAGGGCGGAACAGGGGACTTCCCTTGAGACGCCGTCGCGGGCAAGGGCCTCATCTTGCCAAGAGGTGGGAACCACATGGTTTTCTCGAGTTGCGGCGGCATTCTCGAGTTACGACGGGGATCTCAGCCTTCCCCTTGGCTTGGCCCTGGGAAGCCCAATCTTCCCCTCGGGTTGCGAGGGAAAGCTGGGGGTTGCGCTCGAGTCACTGCAGGGCCGAAGAGACCTCACCTAGGCGTGTGTCCAGGACCTAATATTCCTCTCCAGGGAAGGCAGGGATCTCGGGATTGCATTCCAGGCTCCCCCGGGGAGTCAGGCCTCGTATCGAGGGGAAGCCAAGGACTCTGCTCTCCTCTCGAGCCGCGACGCGGGTCTCTTGGAGCCCCCTGAGCGGCCTCAAGGGAGTCCAGCCTCCTCTTCCATTTGGAGAGAGGACACGGGATTGCTCTCCAGGCCATGCAGGAAAAGAAGGCCCTCAGCTCGCGAGGACGGGGGCGTCTCAGGGGTTTCCTCGAGCTGCGGCGCCCGTGAGGGTTTTCTCCCGAGGCACGACGAGGATCTCAGGGAGCCTCTCGTGCGGCGCCAGGGAAGTCAAGTCTCCATGCGCGTGGCGAGGGGGAGCGCGTCCTGGCTCTCGAGTCACGGGAGGGGACTAGGGCCTCGAGACGCGTTGAAGAAGTACTCTCGAGGTCTTTATCGGGGGGCGGCGGGAAACCCTCGTGTCCCTCGCCTTCTGCCGGGGACCTTAGGGAACTTCCCAGGGTGCCTCTGAGAGGCGAGGGATCCTGTGGAGGTGGCGGGGCCCCTCGGGACTCCGCTGGGTCTGGCGCAACGGAAGAGGGCCTCACCTCGAGGGGAGGCAGGAACCTCAGGCTTCCTCTCCGTTTCGGACTCCGACCGCAGGGTCCCTGCAGAGTTGGGACAGGAGAGTCAGGCCTCGTCTTGTCTGAGGAAGGGAACCCCGCTGGCCTCTCGAGTTGCTCAGGGGGTCTCAGGCCCCTCGGCGAGCTGTGTGTGGCACCCGCGGGTCTTTGCGGACGATGCACGGGGGTGGCAGTGCCCCTTCGTGTTGTGCCTTCAGCCACAGGGTTGCCTTCGAAGAGGGTTCCGGGCCTCGGGTCCTTCTCAAGAGCGGACCGGGGAATCGGGGGCGTTCGGCATGTGGCCCCACCCACGTGGCTCGTCTCGAATTGCCTCGTGAGACCGGCCTCATCCTGAGGTGCGCCGGGAAGGCCGGGAACCCCTTCCAGACCACGCAGGGGAATCGCCTCTCCTGTCGCGATCAGGAGGGGTGAAGGGGCTCAGAGGAAGCGGTGCCGGGACTCTCGGTGTTCCCCTCGGAGGAACCCGGCGTGTCGGTGGACTTTTGGGGGTCGCAGGAAGGCTGTCAGGGACCGTTTCGCCCTTCAGGGCGGAACAGGGGACTTCCCTTGAGACGCCGTCGCGGGCAAGGGCCTCATCTTGCCAAGAGGTGGGAACCACGTGGTTTTTCTCGAGTTGCGGCGGCATTCTCGAGTTACGACGGGGATCTCAGCCTTCCCCTGGGGTTGGCCCTGGGAAGCCCAATCTTCCCCTCGGGTTGCGAGGGAAAGCTGGGGGTTGCGCTCGAGTCACTGCAGGGCCGAAGAGACCTCACCTAGGCGTGTGTCCGGGACCTAATATTCCACTCAAGGGAAGGCAGGGATCTCGGGGTTGCATTCCAGGCTCCCCCGGGGAGTCAGGACTCGTCTCGAGGGGAAGCCAAGGACTCCGCTCTCCTCTCGAGTCGCGACGCAGGTCTCTTGGAGCCCCCTGAGCGGCCTCAAGGGAGTCCAGCCTCCTCTTCCGTTTGGAGAGAGGACCCAGGATTGCTCTCCAGGCCATGCAGGAAAAGAAGGCCCTCAGCTGGCGAGGACGGGGGCGTCTCAGGGGTTTCCTCAAGCTGCGGCACCCGTGGGGGTTTTCTCCCGAGGCGCGACGAGGATCTCAGGGAGCCTCTCGTGCGGCGCCAGGGAAGTCAGGTCTCCATGCGCGTGGCGAGGGGGAGCGCGTCCTGGCTCTCGAGTCACGGAAGGGGACTAGGGCCTCGAGACGCGTTGAAGAAGGACTCTCGAGGTCTTTCTCGGGGGGCGGCGGGAAACCCTCGTGTCCCTCGCCTTCTGCCGGGGACCTTAGGGAACTTCCCAGGGTGCCTCTGAGAGGCGAGGGATCCTGTGGAGGTGGCGGGGCCCCTCGGGACTCCGCTGGGTCTGGCGCAACGGAAGAGGGCCTCACCTCGAGGGGAGGCAGGAACCTCAGGCTTCCTCTCCGTTTCGGACTCCGACCGCAGGGTCCCTGCAGAGTTGGGACAGGAGAGTCAGGCCTCGTCTTGTCTGAGGAAAGGAACCCCGCTGGCCTCTAGAGTTGCTCAGGAGGTCTCAGGCCCCCCGTCGAGCTGTGTGTGGAACCCGCGGGTCTTTGTGGACGATGCACGGGGGTGGCAGTGCCCCTTCGTGTTGTGCCTTCACCCACAGGGTTGCCTTCGAAGAGGGGTCCGGGCCTCGGGTCCTTCTCAAGAGCGGACCGGGGAATCGGGGGCGTTCGGCATGTGGCCCCACCCACGTGGCTCGTCTCGAATTTCCTCGTGAGACCGGCCTCATCCTGAGGTGCGCCGGGAAGGCCGGGAACCCCTTCCAGACCACGCATGGGAATCGACTCTCCTGTCGCGATCAGGAGGGGAGAAGGGGCTCAGAGGAAGCGGTGCCGGAACCCTCGGTGTTCCCCACGGGGGACCCTGGCGTGTCGGGGGAATTTTGGGGGTCGCAGGAAGGCTGTCAGGGACCGTTTCGCCCTTCAGGGCGGAACAGGGGACTTCCCTTGAGACGCCGTCGCGGGCAAGGGCCTCATCTTGCCAAGAGGTGGGAACCACGTGGTTTTTCTCGAGTTGCGGCGGCATTCTCGAGTTATGACGGGGATCTCAGCCTTCCCCTTGGCTTGGCCCTGGGAAGCCCAATCTTCCCCTCGGGTTGCGAGGGAAAGCTGGGGGTTGTGCTCGAGTCACTGCAGGGCCGAAGAGACCTCACCTAGGCGTGTGTCCAGGACCTAATATTCCTCTCCAGGGAAGGCAGGGATCTCGGGGTTGCATTCCAGGCTCCCCCGGGGAGTCAGGCCTCGTCTCGAGGGGAAGCCAAGGACTCTGCTCTCCTCTCGAGCCGCGACGCGGGTCTCTTGGAGCCCCCTGAGCGGCCTCAAGGGAGTCCAGCCTCCTCTTCCGTTTGGAGAGAGGACACGGGATTGCTCTCCAGGCCATGCAGGAAAAGAAGGCCCTCAGCTCGCGAGGACGGGGGCGTCTCAGGGGTTTCCTCGAGCTGCGGCGCCCGTGGGGGTTTTCTCCCGAGGCACGACGAGGATCTCAGGGAGCCTCTCGTGCGGCGCCAGGGAAGTCAAGTCTCCATGCGCGTGGCGAGGGGGAGCGCGTCCTGGCTCTCGAGTCACGGGAGGGGACTAGGGCCTCGAGACGCGTTGAAGAAGTACTCTCGAGGTCTTTATCGGGGGGCGGCGGGAAACCCTCGTGTCCCTCGCCTTCTCCCGGGGACCTTAGTGAACTTCCCAGGGTGCCTCTGAGAGGCGAGGGATCCTGTGGAGGTGGCGGGGCCCCTCGGGACTCCGCTGGGTCTGGCGCAACGGAAGAGGGCCTCACCTCGAGGGGAGGCAGGAACCTCAGGCTTCCTCTCCGTTTCGGACTCCGACCGCAGGGTCCCTGCAGAGTTGGGACAGGAGAGTCAGGCCTCGTCTTGTCTGAGGAAGGGAACCCCGCTGGCCTCTCGAGTTGCTCAGGGGCTCTCAGGCCCCTCGGCGAGCTGTGTGTGGCACCCGCGGGTCTTTGCGGACGATGCACGGGGGTGGCAGTGCCCTTTCGTGTTGTGCCTTCAGCCACAGGGTTGCCTTCGAAGAGGGGTCCGGGCCTCGGGTCCTTCTCAAGAGCGGACCGGGGAATCGGGGGCGTTCGGCATGTGGCCCCACCCACGTGGCTCGTCTCGAATTGCCTCGTGAGACCGGCCTCATCCTGAGGTGCGCCGGGAAGGCCGGGAACCCCTTCCAGACCACGCAGGGGAATCGCCTCTCCTGTCGCGATCAGGAGGGGTGAAGGGGCTCAGAGGAAGCGGTGCCGGAACCCTCGGTGTTCCCCTCGGAGGAACCCGGCGTGTCGGTGGAATTTTGGGGGTCGCAGGAAGGCTGTCAGGGACCGTTTCGCCCTTCAGGGCGGAACAGGGGACTTCCCTTGAGACGCCGTCGCGGGCAAGGGCCTCATCTTGCCAAGAGGTGGGAACCACGTGGTTTTTCTCGAGTTGCGGCGGCATTCTCGAGTTACGACGGGGATCTCAGCCTTCCCCTGGGGTTGGCCCTGGGAAGCCCAATCTTCCCCTCGGGTTGCGAGGGAAAGCTGGGGGTTGCGCTCGAGTCACTGCAGGGCCGAAGAGACCTCACCTAGGCGTGTGTCCGGGACCTAATATTCCTCTCCAGGGAAGGCAGGGATCTCGGGGTTGCATTCCAGGCTCCCCCGGGGAGTCAGGCCTCGTCTCGAGGGGAAGCCAAGGACTCCGCTCTCCTCTCGAGTCGCGACGCAGGTCTCTTGGAGCCCCCTGAGCGGCCTCAAGGGAGTCCAGCCTCCTCTTCCGTTTGGAGAGAGGACCCAGGATTGCTCTCCAGGCCATGCAGGAAAAGAAGGCCCTCAGCTGGCGAGGACGGGGGCGTCTCAGGGGTTTCCTCGAGCTGCGGCACCCGTGGGGGTTTTCTCCCGAGGCGCGACGAGGATCTCAGGGAGCCTCTCGTGCGGCGCCAGGGAAGTCAGGTCTCCATGCGCGTGGCGAGGGGGAGCGCGTCCTGGCTCTCGAGTCACGGGAGGGGACTAGGGCCTCGAGACGCGTTGAAGAAGGACTCTCGAGGTTTTGTCGGGGGCGCGGAGGGAAACCCTCGTGTCCCTCGCCTTCTGCCGGGGACCTTAGGGAACTTCCCAGGGTGCCTCTGAGAGGCGAGGGATCCTGTGGAGGTGGCGGGGCCCCTCGGGACTCCGCTGGGTCTGGCGCAACGGAAGAGGGCCTCACCTCGAGGGGAGGCAGGAACCTCAGGCTTCGTCTCCGTTTCGGACTGCGACCGCAGGGTCCCTGCAGAGTTGGGACAGGAGAGTCAGGCCTCGTCTTGTCTGAGGAAGGGAACCCCTCTGGCCTCTCGAGTTGCTCAGGGGGTCTCAGGCCCCCCGTCGAGCTGTGTGTGGAACCCGCGGGTCTTTGCGGACGATGCACGGGGGTGGCAGTGCCCCTTCGTGTTGTGCCTTCAGCCACAGGGTTGCCTTCGAAGAGGGGTCCGGGCCTCGGGTCCTTCTCAAGAGCGGACCGGGGAATCGGGGGCGTTCGGCATGTGGCCCCAGCCACGTGGCTCGTCTCGAATTTCCTCGTGAGACCGTCCTCACCCTGAGGGGCGCCGGGAAGGCCGGGAACCCCTTCCAGACCACGCAGGGGAATCGCCTCTCCTGTCGCGATCAGGAGGGGAGAAGGGGCTCAGAGGAAGCGGTGCCGGGACCCTCGGTGTTCCCCTCGGGGGACCCCGGCGTGTCGGGGGACTTTTGGGGGTCGCAGGAAGGCTGTCAGGGACCGTTTCGCCCTTCAGGGCGGAACAGGGGACTTCCCTTGAGACGCCGTGGCGGGCAAGGGCCTCATCTTGCCAAGAGGTGGGAACCACGTGGTTTTTCTCGAGTTGCGGCGGGATTCTCGAGTTACGACGGGGATCTCAGCCTTCCCCTTGGGTTGGCCCTGGGAAGCCCAATCTTCCCCTCGGGTTGCGAGGGAAAGCTGGGGGTCGCGCTCGAGTCACTGCAGGGCCGAAGAGACCTCACCTAGGCGTGTGTCCGGGACCTAATATTCCTCTCCAGGGAAGGCAGGGATCTCGGGGTTGCATTCCAGGCTCCCCCGGGGAGTCAGGCCTCGTCTCGAGGGGAAGCCAAGGACTCCGCTCTCCTCTCGAGTCGCGACGCGGGTCTCTTGGAGCCCCCTGAGCGGCCTCAAGGGAGTCCAGCCTCCTCTTCCGTTTAGAGAGAGGACCCGGGCTTGCTCTCCAGGCCATGCAGGAAAAGAAGGCCCTCAGCTCGCGAGGACGGGTGCGTCTCCGGGGTTTCCTCGAGCTGTGGCGCCCGTGGGGGTTTTCTCCCGAGGCACGACGAGGATCTCAGGGAGCCTCTTGTGCGGCGCCAGGGAAGTCAGGTCTCCATGCGCGTGGTGAGGGGGAGCGCGTCCTGGCTCTCGAGTCACGGGAGGGGACTAGGGCCTCGAGACGCGTTGAAGGAGGACTCTCGAGGTCTTTCTCGGGGGGCGGCGAGAATCCCTCGTGTCCCTCGCCTTCTGCCGGGGACCTTAGTGAACTTCCCAGGGTGCCTCTGAGAGGCGAGGGATCCTGTGGAGGTGGCGGGGCCCCTCGGGACTCCGCTGGGTCTGGCGCAACGGAAGAGGGCCTCACCTCGAGGGGAGGCAGGAACCTCAGGCTTCCTCTCCGTTTCGGACTCCGACCGCAGGGTCGCTGCAGAGTTGGGACAGGAGAGTCAGGCCTCTGCTTGGAGCCGGCATATTGCATATTGAGTGAGGATCTGTAATAGCTCAACTGGAATTCTATCACTGCTGGGAGCTAGCTTGAGGCACTCCACCCATGACAAAGGTCATGAGGAAGGAGGCTCGGCATACGCAAAGGCGGGATCGAGCCTCAGGAGTCCCCCTGGAAATTCTCGAGCATCTACCCCCAAAACCAGAGTCTGCCTACTTTCTGCTTTGTGCTTTCACCTACACCTCTGACTTTACGGGGGGCTGTCTCCCACTACCTCTCTCTGAAAAAAGAGTTAGCTTACAGCTCCAGTTAATAATTCTTGGATGTGACAGTGTTTCAACCTACAAACTCCTTTGGAAATCCTCTAGCCTGCCTGAATGGGTTTTTCCGGCCACATGTGATTGTTCAGAGCCTCCCAACTGTGAGAGGCAGGAGATGTTCTAAACTGCCTAAACACAGATTCCTTTGAGTAGTTAAAAGATTGATTAGAAATTGTATTGGTAAAGGGTTTTTCACTTGTTGGGCCAATGTTTGCTGCTAAGTCTCCATACTCCTTACCTACTGTGTCCTTGGCAGTGTATTGATTGATATAATGGGTGTATAGAAATGTAAAATGCCGCTTTGTCCAATGCTTTTTGGAAGGCTGGCGCCTGACTTTGGAATAATCACCTTTAGAGAAAGATAAGTTTCTTAAAATGTTAACAGGCCTCCGGGCCAGAAGATGATGTCAATCACCTGAACTTTTGCATATGATAAGTTTGCAGGAAGAAAGCCTGGCTTGCTGCATGACTCTACCCCTTCCCCCATTATCCTCTATGCATACCTTAAGGTATAAAAACTACTTTGGAAAATAAAGTGCGGGCCTTGTTCACTGAAACTTTGTCTCCCCATGTCACTCTCTCTCCCAAATTCCAGCTGAGCGTCCATCTGGAGCGCGGATGTCCTCTGCGACCATTTATTTGCCTGGGCTTCTAAGACCCACTCGAGAAGGTGTCTAAGGTGGGGCACCTTCCGCTATTCGAGAGGGCGCCTGCGGCCTCCGTGGTCAGAGCTAACCTGGTGTCACGGGTTATATTGATTTTCCGCGTAAAACAAGCCACTCAGCTTCTTTTCTCCACTGAATTTTCCTACTGAGCTATCCTTATTTCAGCCGCTTTTCTCCACTGAATTTCCTCACTGAGCTACCTTATTCTATTACTCTTTGTATCCTTAATTAAAGTGTAATTAAGCAGTTATTCCCTGACCCTCGCCTAGCCGTCTCTCCTTCGAATACCCTGGATCAGCCGGGGCTGGTCCCCGGCAGGCCTCGTCTTGTCTGAGGAAGGGAACCCCGCTGGCCTCTCGAGTTGCTCAGGGGGTCTCAGGCCCCTCGTCGAGCTGTGTGTGGAACCCGCGGGTCTTTGCGGACGATGCACGGGGGTGGCAGCGCCCCTTCGTGTTGTGCCTTCAGCCACAGGGTTGCCTTCGAAGAGGGGTCCGGGCCTCGGGTCCTTCTCAAGGGCGGACCGGGGAATCGGGGGCGTTCGGCATGTGGCCCCACCCACGTGGCTCGTCTCGAATTTCCTCGTGAGACCGGCCTCATCCTGAGGTGCGCCGGGAAGGCCGGGAACCCCTTCCAGACCACGCAGGGGAATCGCCTCTCCTGTCGCGATCAGGAGGGGAGAAGGGGCTCAGAGGAAGCGGTGCCGGGACCCTCGGTGTTCCCCTCGAGGGAACCCGGCGTGTCGGGGGACTTTTGGGGGTCGCAGGAAGGCTGTCAGGGACCGTTTCGCCCTTCAGGGCGGAACAGGGGACTTCCCTTGAGACGCCGTGGCGGGCAAGGGCCTCATCTTGCCAAGAGGTGGGAACCACGTGGTTTTTCTCGAGTTGCGGCGGGATTTTCGAGTTACGACGGGGATCTCAGCCTTCCCCTTGGGTTGGCCCTGGGAAGCCCAATCTTCCCCTCGGGTTGCGAGGGAAAGCTGGGGGTCGCGCTTGAGTCACTGCAGGGCCGAAGAGACCTCACCTAGGCGTGTGTCCGGGACCTAATATTCCTCTCCAGGGAAGGCAGGGATCTCGGGGTTGCATTCCAGGCTCCCCCGGGGAGTCAGGCCTCGTCTCGAGGGGAAGCCAAGGACTCCGCTCTCCTCTCGAGTCGCGACGCGGGTCTCTTGGAGCCCCCTGAGCGGCCTCAAGGGAGTCCAGCCTCCTCTTCCGTTTGGAGAGAGGACCCGGGCTTGCTCTCCAGGCCATGCAGGAAAAGAAGGCCCTCAGCTCGCGAGGACGGGGGCGTCTCAGGGGTTTCCTCGAGCTGCGGCGCCCGTGGGGGTTTTCTCCCGAGGCACGACGAGGATCTCAGGGAGCCTCTCGTGCGGCGCCAGGGAAGTCAGGTCTCCATGCGCGTGGCGAGGGGGAGCGCGTCCTGGCTCTCGAGTCACGGGAGGGGACTAGGGCCTCGAGACGCGTTGAAGGAGGACTCTCGAGGTCTTTCTCGGGGGGCGGCGGGAAACCCTCGTGTCCCTCGCCTTCTGCCGGCGACCGTAGGGAACTTCCCAGGGTGACTCTGAGAGGCGAGGGATCCTGTGGAGGTGGCGGGGCCCCTCGGGACTCCGCTGGGTCTGGCGCAACGGAAGAGGGCCTCACCTCGAGGGGAGGCAGGAACCTCAGGCTTCCTCTCCGTTTTGGACTCCGACCGCAGGGTCCCTGCAGAGTTGGGACAGGAGAGTCAGGCTTCGTCTTGTCTGAGGAAAGGAGCCCCGCTGGCCTCTCGAGTTGCTCAGGGGGTCTCAGGCCCCTCGTCGAGCTGTGTGTGGAACCCGCGGGTCTTTGCGGACGATGCACGGGGGTGGCAGCGCCCCTTCGTGTTGTGCCTTCACCCACAGGGTTGCCTTCGAAGAGGGGTCCGGGCCTCGGGTCCTTCTCAAGGGCGGACCGGGGAATCGGGGGCGTTCGGCATGTGGCCCCAGCCACGTGGCTCGTCTCGAATTTCCTCGTGAGACCGGCCTCATCCTGAGGTGCGCCGGGAAGGCCGGGAACCCCTTCCAGACCACGCAGGGGCATCGCCTCTCCTGTCGCGATCAGGAGGGGAGAAGGGGCTCAGAGGAAGCGGTGCCGGGACCCTCGGTGTTCCCCTCGAGGGAGCCCGGCGTGTCGGGGGACTTTTGGGGGTCGCAGGAAGGCTGTCAGGGACCGTTTCGCCCTTCAGGGCGGAACAGGGGACTTCCCTTGAGACGCCGTGGCGGGCAAGGGCCTCATCTTGCCAAGAGGTGGGAACCACGTGGTTTTTCTCGAGTTGCGGCGGGATTCTCGAGTTCCGACGGGGATCTCAGCCTTCCCCTTGGGTTGGCCCTGGGAAGCCCAATCTTCTATTCTAGTGGCGAGGGAAAGCTGGGGGTTGCGCTCGAGTCACTGCAGGGCCAAAGAGACCTCATCTAGGGGTGTGTCCAGGACCTAATGCTCCTCTCCAGGGAAGACAAGGATCTCGGGGTTGCATCCCATGCTCCCCCGGGGAGTCAGGCCTCGCCTCGAGGGGAAGCAAACCACTCCGCTGTCCTCCCAAGTCGCGACGCGGATATCTTGGTGCCCCCTGAGTGGCCTCAGGGGTTTCCAGCCTCCTCTTCACTTTTGAGAGAGGACTCCTGATTACTTTCCAGGCCAGGCAGGAAAAGAAGGCCCTCACCTCGCGAGGAAGGGGGCATCTCAGGGCTTTCCTCGAGCTGCGGCACCCGTGGGGGTTTTCTCCCGAGGCACGACGAGGATCTCAGGGAGCCTCTCGCGCGGCGCCAGGGAAGTCATGTCTCCATGTACGTGGCGAGAAGGAGCGCGTCATTGTTCTCAAATCATGGGAGGGGACTAGGGCCTCAACACGCGTTGAAGAAGGACTCTCGATGTCTTTCTCGGGTTGCAGCGGGAAACCCTCGTTTTCTCCGACTTCTCCCGGGGACCTGAGGAAACTTCCCAGGGTGCCTCTGAGAGGTGAGGGACGCTGTGGATTTGGCGGGGCCTCTCGGGACTCCACTGGGTTTGTCGCAATGGAAGAGAGCCTCATCTCGAGTGGAGGCAGGAACCTCAGGCTTCCTCTCCAATTCTGACTCTGATCGTAGTGTCCCTGCAGAGTTGAGACAGGAGAGTCAGGCTATGTCTTTTCTGAGGAATGGAACTCCGCTTGCCTCTCGAGTTGCTCATGGGGTTTCAGGCCCCTTGTCAAACTGTGTGTGGAATCTGCAGGTTTTTCCAAACGATGCATGGGGGTGTCAGTGACCCTTCGTTTTGTGTCTTCATCCACAGGGTTGCCTTCGAAGAGGTGTCTGGGCATCGTGTTCTTATGAAGAGCGGACTGGGAAATCGGGGTCGTTCAGCATTTGGCACCACCCACATGGCTACTCTGGAATTTCCTCATGAAACCGGCCTCATCCTGAGGTGTGCCGCGAAGGTCATGAAACCCTTCCAGACAAAGCAGAGGAATCGACCCTCCTGTGGCGATCAGGAGGGGAGAAGTGGCTCAGATGAAGTGCTGCTGGGAACCTCGATGTTTCCCTCAAGTGAGACAGGAATGTCAGGTAACTTTTGGGGTAGCATAAAGCGTTCCAAGTACCGTTTCGCTCTTCAAATTGGAACGTGGGACTTCTCTTGGGGTGCTCCAGCGGGCAAGGGCCTCATCTTGGAATGACTGGGGAACCACTTGGTTTTTCTCTAGTTGCGGTGGGATATTTGAGTTACCACAGGGAATTCATGCTTCCTCTTGTGTTGGCCCACAAAAGTCTTATCTTCCATTCGAGATTCGAGGAAGAGCTGGAGGTGCGCTCTAGTCACTGAAGGCAAAAGAGACCCCACCAAGGCTTGTGTGCAGGACCTAATGTTCATGTCAAGGGGCGACAGGAATCTCGGGGTTGCATTCCAGACTCACCCTGGAGTCAGGCCTCGTCTCGAAGGGAAGCAAAGGACTCTGCTCTCCTCTCGAGTCGGACGGGTATGTCTTGGAGCCCACTGAGTGGCTTAAAGGGAGTCAAACCTCCTCTGGTGTTTGGAGGGAGGACACGGGATTGCTCTCCAGGCAATGCAGGAAATGAAGGCCCTCATCTCCCGATGACTGGGGCGTCTCGTAGATTTTCTCGAGCTGTGGCGCTAGTGTGGGGTTTCTCACGAAGTAAGACTGGGAGCTCAGTGAGCCTCTCATGTGGTGCCAGGGCAGTCAGGTCTCTATGCACGTGGTGAGAGGGAGCCCGTCATTGTTCTCGAGTCATGGTAGGGGAATTGGGCCTGAAAACGTGTTAAAGAAGGACTCTCGAGGTCTTTCTTGGGTTGCAGCAGGAAACCCTGGGTTCCATCGACTTGTGCCAGTGACCTCAGGAAGCTTCTCAGCGTGCCTCTGAGAAGTCAGGGTCACTGTGGAGTTGGGAGGCGCCTCTTGGAACTCCACTGGGTTTGGTGCAATGGAAGAGGGCCTCATGACAAGTTGAGGCAGGAACCACAGGGTTCCTCTCCTGGCTTCGAATGCGCCGGATCTGACTCGGATCGCAGAGTCCCTGCAGAGTTGGGACAGGAGAGTCAGGCCTCGTCTTGTGTGGAGGAATGGAACTCCGCTTGACTCTCGCGTTGTTCATGGGGTGACAGGCCACTTGTCGATTTGTATGTGGAACTTGCGGGTTTTTCTGGACGATGCACTGGGGTGTCACTGCCCCTTCGTGTTGTGCCTTGTTCCACAGGATTGCCTTCGAGTTGGGTTCTGCCATCGGGTTCTTATCAAGAGCGGACCAGGGAATCGGGGTCTTTTGGCATGCCGCACCACCCACGAGGCTATGTCTCGAATTTCCTCGTGAGACTGGCCTCATCTTGATGTGCGCCAGGAAGGTCGGGAACGCCTTCCAGACAAAGCAGGGGAATCGAACCTCCTGTCGCGATCAAGAGGGGAGAAGAGTCTCAGATGAAGTGGTGCCGGGAACCTCGGTGTTCTCCTCAAGTGAGACTGGTATGTCGGGGAACTTTTGGGGTCGCATCAAGGGTTCCAAGTAACTTTTCGCTCTTCAATACGGAACGTGGGACTTCTCTTGAGACGCTGTAGCGGGCAAGGGCCTCATGTTTCGATGACGGGGGAACCACGTGGTTTTTCTTGAGTTGGGGCGGGATTCTCGAGTTACAACCGGGAATTCAGGCTTCCTCTTCAACTGGCCCAGGGAAGTCCAGTTTTCATTCGAATTGTGAGTTAGAACTGGGGATTGCTCTCGAGACACTGCAGGGCCAAATAGACCTCATCTAGGCTTGTGTCCAGGACCTAATGTTCCTCTGCTGGGGCGAAAGCGATCTCAGCATTGCATTCTCGACTCACCCGGGGAGTCACGCCTCGTCTCGAGGGGAAGCCAAGGACACCGCTCTCCTGTCAAGTCGCGACGGGTATATCTTGGAGCTCACTGTGTGGCCTAAAATGAGTCAAGCCTCCTGTGGAGTTTGGAGAGAGGACTCAGGATTGCTCTCCAGGCCATACAGCAAAAGAAGGCCCTCATCTCGTGAGGACTGGGGCGTCTCGTGGGTATTCTCGAGCTGCGGCTCCAGTGTGGTGTTGCTCACGAGGTATAATGGGGAGCTCAGGGAGCCTCTCCTGTGGCGCAAGGGAAGTCAGGTTTCTATGCGCGTGGCTAGGGGGAGCGCGTCATTGCTCTCGAGTCATGGTAGGGGAATCACACCTCAAGATGCGTTGAAGAAGGACTCTCGAGGTCTTTTACGGGTTGGGGCAGGAAACCCTTGGTTCCCTCGACTTGTGCCGGTGATCTCAGGAAGGTCTAAGGGTGCCTCTGAGAAGACAGGGATACTGAGCAGTTGGGAGGGGTCTCTCGGGACTCCACTGGGTTTGGTGCAGTGGAAGAGGGCCTCATCTCGAGTGGAGGCAGGAAACTCATGTTTCCTCTCCTGACTTCCCCTGGGCCAGATCTGACTCGGAACGCAGTTTCGCTGCAGAGTTCGAACAGGAGAGTCAGGCCTCGTCTTGTGTGGAGGAATGGAACTCTGCTTGCCTCTCCAGTTGTTCACGGGGTGACAGGTCACTTCTCGAGCTGTGTGTGGTACCTGCGGGTTTCTCCGGACGATACCCAGGGGTGTCAGTGCCCCTAAGTGTTGTGCCTTCGTCAAAAGGGTTATCTTCAAAGAGGTGTCCGGGCATCAGGATCTTATCAAGAGCGGACCGGGAAATCGGGGTCTTTCGGCATGTGTCACCATCCACGTGGCTATGTCTCGAATATCCTCGTGAGACCAGCCTCATCCTGAGATGCACCGGGAAAGGCGGGAACCCCTTCAAGACAAAACAGGGGAATCGACCCTCCTGTCGCGATCAGGAGGGGAGAAGGGTCCCAGATGTAGTGGTGCCGGGAACCTCGGTGTTCTCCTCGAGTCAGACTGGTGTGTCGAGGAACTTTTGAGGGCGCATCAAGGGTGCCAATACCGTTTCGCACTTCAAGACGGAACGTGGGACTTCTCTTGAGACGCTGTAGGGGGCAAGGGCCTCATCTTGGGATGACGGGGGAACCACGTGGCGTTTCTCGAGTTGTGGCGGGATTCTCGAGTTTCGACGGGGAATACAGTCTTCCTCATGTGTTGGGCCAGGGAAGTCCTATCTTCCATTCGAGTTTAAAGGGAGAGCTGGGGATTGCTCTCGAGTCACTGCAGTGCAAAATAGACCTCATCTAGGCTTGTGTCCAGGACTTAATGTTCGTCCCTAGGGGCGACAGGGATCTTGGGGTTGCATACCAGACTCACCCGGGGAATCAGGCCTCGTCTCGAGGGGAAGCAAAGAACTCCGCTGTCCTTTTGAGTCGCGATGGGTATCTCTTGGAGCCCACTGTGTGCCCTAAAGGGAGTCAAGCCTCCTGTGGTGTTTGGATAGAGGACTCGGGATTCCTCTCCAGGCCATGCAGGAAAAGAAGGCCCTCATCTCGCGATGATGGCGGCGTCTCGTGGGTTTTCTAGACTGCTGCGCTAGTGCCGGGTTTCTGACGAGGTACGAGAGGGAGCTCAGGGAGCCTCTCGTGTGGCGCCAGGGAAGTCAGGTCCCCATGAGATGGCTAGGGGGAGCTCGTCATTGCTCTCGAGTCATGGTAGGGTAATCGGGCCTCAAGACGGGTTGAAGAAGGACTCTCGAGGTCTTTCTCGGGTCACTGCATAAAACCCAGGGTTCCCTTGACTTGTGCCTGCGACCTCAGGGAGCTTCTCAGAGTGCCTCTGAGAAGTCAGGGATACTGTGCAGTTTGGAGGGGCCTCTCGAGACTCCTCTGCATTTGGTGGAATGTAAGAGGGACTCATCTCGAGTTGAAGCAGGAACCTCAGTGTTCCTCTCCATTTCTGACTCAGATCACAAGGTCCCTGCATGTTGGTACAGGAGAGTCAGGCCTCGTCTTTTCTGGAGGATGGGACTCCTCTTGCCTCTCGAGTTGTTCTCGAGGTGACAGGCCACTTGTCGAGCTGTGTGTGTAACCTGCCCGTTTTTCCGGATGATGCACAGGTGTGTTAGTGCCCCTTCGTGTTGTACCTTCATACTCAAGGCTGCCTTCCAAGAGGTGTCCGAGCATCGGATTCTTATCAAGAGCGGACCGGGAAATTGGAGTCTTTCAGCAAGTGGCACCACCCACAAAGCTACGTATCGAATTTCCCCATGAGACCGGCCTCATCCTGAGTTGTGCAGGGAAGGTCGGGCCCCCTTGCAGACAAAGCAGGGGAGTCGACCCACCGGTCACGATCAGGACGGGAGAAGGGGCTTAAATGAAGTGGTGCCGGGAACCTCGGTGTTCCCCTTGAGTGAGACCGGCGTGTTGGGGGACTTTTTGGGTCGCATCAAGGGTGCCAAGTACCGTTTCGCATTTCAAGACGGAACCTGGGACATCTTTTGAAACGCTGTAGCGGGCAAGGGCCTCATCTTGCGATGACGGGAGAACCACGTGGTTTTGCTCGAGTTGCGGCGGGATTCTCGAGTTATGACCGGGAATTTAGGCTTCCTCTTGTTGGCCTTGAAATCCAATCTTCCATTCGGGTTGCGAGGGGGAGCTGGGGATTGCGCTAGAGTCACTGCAGGGCAAAAGAGACCTAATCTAGGCTTGTGTCCAGGATCTAACGTTGCTCTCCAGGGGCGACAGGGATCTCGGGTTTGCATTCCAGACTCATCCGGGGAGTCAGTTCTCACCTCGAGGGTAAGCAAAGAATTCCGCTCTCGTCTCGAGTCGCGATGGGTATCTCTTGGAGCCCACTGTGTGTACTAAAGGGAGTCAAGCCTCCTGTGGAGTTTGGAGAGAGGACTCGGGATTGGACTCCAGGCCATGCAGGAAAAGAAGGCCCTCATCTCGAGATGACGGTGGCGTCTCGTGGGTTTTCTCGAGCTGCGGCGCCAGTGTGGGGTGTCTCATGAAGTACCACGGGGATCTCAGGGAGCCTCTTGTGTGGCGCCAGGAAAATCCAGTATTCCATTCGAGTTGCAAGTTAGAACTGGGGATTGCTCTCCAGTCACTGCAGGGCAAAATAGACCTCATCTACGCTTGTGTCCAGGACCTAGTGTTCCACTACTGGGCCAACAGGGATCTCAGGGTTGCATTCTCGACTCACCCGGAGAGTCAGGCCTCGTCTTGAGGGGAAAAAAAGGACTCCGCTCTCCTGTCGAGTCGCGACGGGTATCTCTTGGAGCCCACTGCGTGGCGTAAAGGGATTGAAGCCTCCTATGGAGTTTGGAGAGATGACTCGGGATTGTTTTCCTGGCCATGCAGGAAAAAAGGCCCTCATCTCGCGATGACGGGGGCATCTCGTGGGTTTTCTCCAGCTGCGGCGCCAGTATCAGATTTCTCACGGGGTACAACGGGGAGCTCAGAGAGCCTCTCGTGTGATGCTAGGGACGTCAGGTCTCCGTGCATGTGGTGAAGGGGAGTGCGTGATTGCTCTAGAGTCATAGTAGGCGAATCGGGCCTCAAGACGCATTGAAGAAGGACTCTTGAGGTCTTTCTCGGGTTGCGGCAGGGAACCCTGGGTTCCCTTGATTTGTGTCGGTGACCTCAGGCAACTTCTAAGGGTGCCTCTGAGAAGTCAGGGACACTGTGGATTTGGGAGGGGCCCTTTGTTACTCAACTGGATTTGGTGCAATCGAAGAGGGCCTCATCTCGAATGGAGTCAGGAACGTCAGGGGTCCTCTCCATTTCTGACTCGGGTCGCAGGGTACCTGCAGAGTATGGAGAAGAGAGTCACGCCTCGTCTTCTGTGGAGGAATGGATTTCCCCTTGCCTTTCGAGTTGTTCACGGAGTGACAGGCCACTTGTTGAGCTGTGTGTGGAACCTGCGGGTTTTTCCGGACGATGCACGGGGGTGTCAGTGCCCCTTCGTGTTGTGCCTTCATCCACAGGGTTACCTTCAAAGAGGTTTCCGGGCATCGGGTTCTTTTCAAGAGCGTACCGGAAAATTGGGGTCTTTCAGCATGTGGTACCACCCACGAGGCTACGTCTCGAATTTCCTCGGGATACCGGCCTCATCCTGAGGTGCGCCGGGAAGCTCGGGAACCCCTTGCAGACAAAGCAGGGGAATCGACCCACCACTCGCGATCAGAAGGGGAGAAGGGGCTCAGATGAAGTGGTGCCGGGAACCTCGGTGGTCCCCTCGAGTGAGACCGGTATGTCAGGGCACTTTTGAGGTCGCATCAAGGGTGCCAAGTACAGTTTCGCACTTCAAGACGGAACGTGGGAATTCTCTGGAGATGCTGTAGCGGGCAAGGGCCTCATATTGCGATGACGAGGGAAACACGTGGTTTTTCTCGAGTTGAGGCGGGATTCTCGAGTTACAACGGGGAATTCAGGCTTCCTCTTGTGTTGGCCCAGGAAGTCCAATCTTCCATTCAACTTGTCAGAGAGAGCTGGGGGTTGCTCTCGAGTCACTTCAGGGCAAAGAGTCCTCATCTAGGCTTGGGTCCAGGACGTAATGTTCCTCTCCAGGGGCGACAGGGATATCGGGGTCGCATTCCAGTCTCACCCGGTGGGTCACACCTCGTCTCGAGTGGAAGCAAAGGACTCCACTATCCTCTCGAGTCGCGACGCGTAACTCTTGGAGCCCAATGAGTGGCCTAAAGGGAGTCAAGCGTCCTGTGTAGCTTGGACAGAAGGTTCACGCTTGATCTGCATACCATGCAGTTAAAGATGGCCCTCCTCTCGTGATGACGGGGGCGTCTCATGGGTTTTCTCGAGCTGCGGCGCCAGTGTGGGGTTTCTCACGAGATATGATGGGGAGTTCAGGGATCCTCTTGTGCAGCGCCAGAGAAGCCTGACTCCATGCGTGTGGCCAGGCAGATCGCGTCATTGCTCTCGAGTCATGGGAGGGACTAGGGCCTCACGAGGCATTTAAGAAGGACTCTAAAGGTCTTTCTTGGGTTGGGGCGGGAAACACTCGTTTCCCTCGACCTCTACAGGGGACCTTAGGGAACTTCCCAGGTGCCTCTGAGAGGTGAGGGATACTGAGGAGTTAGAGGGGCCTCTCGGGACTCCACTAGGTTTGACGAAATGAAAGAGGGCCTCATCTCGATTGGAGGCAGGAACCTCAGGCTTCCTCTCCATTTCTGACTCCGACCGCAGGGTCCCTGCAGAGTTGGGACAGGCGAGTCAGGCCTCGTCTTGTCTGAGTAACGGAACTCTGCTTGCCTCTCGAGTCGTTCAGGGGGTCTCAGGGCCCTTGACAAGCTGTGTGTGGAACCTGCGGGTGTTTCCAGAAGATTCATGGGGGTGTCAGTGCCCCTTCGTTTTGTGCCTTCCCCCACAGGGTTTCCTTCAAAGAGGTGTCCGGGCATCGGGTTCATTTCAAGAGCGGACCGGGAAATCGGGGTCATTCTGCATGTGGCACCACCCACGTGGCTCATCTCGAATTTCCTCGTGAGACCAGCATCATCCTGAGGCGCACCGGGAAGGCCGGGAACCCCTTCCACACAAAGTAGGGGAATCGATTCTCCTGTCGCGATCAGGAGGGGAGATGGGGCTCAGATGAAGTGGTGCCGGGACCCTCGGTGTTCCACTCGAGGGAACCCGGCGTTTCAGGGAACTTTAGGGGTCGCATCAAGGAAGCCAAGTACCGTTTCCCACTTCAGGACGGAACATGGGACTTCCCTGGAGACGCTGTAGCGGGCAAGGGCCTCATCCTGTGAAGACGTTGGAACCACGTCGTTTTTCTAGAGTTGCATCGGGATTCTCGAAAACGACAGGAATTTCAGGTCTCTCTTGGGTTGGCCCTGGGAAGCCCAATCTTCAATTCGAGTTGCGATGGAAAGCTGGGGGTTCTGTTCGAGTCACTACAGGGCCAAAGAGACCTCATCGAGGCGTGTGTCCAGGACCTAATATTCCTCTCAAGGGAAGACAGGGATCCCGGGTTTCCATTCCAGACTCCCCCGGGGAGTCAGGCCTCGCCTGGAGGGGAAGCAAAGGACTCAGCTTTCCTCTCAATTCGCGACACGGATCTCTTGGAGCCCACTGAGTGGACTCAAGGGTGTCGAGCCTCCTCTTCAGTTTGGAGAGAGGACTCGGGATTGCTCTCCAGGCCAGGCAGGAAAAGAAGGCCCTCATCTCGCGATGACGGGGGCGTCTCATGGGTTTCCTCAGGCTGCTGCACCCATGGGGGTTTTCTCACGAGGCACGACGAGGACCTCAGGGAGCCTCTCGTGCGGCGCCAGGGAAGTCAGGTCTCCATGTGCATGGCGAGGGGGATCTGGTCATCACTCTCGAGTCATGGGAAGCGGCTAGGTCCTCAAGAGGCGTTGAAGAAGGACTCTCGAGGTCTTTCTCGGGTTCCGGGGGGAAACCCTCGTTTCCCTCGACTTCTGCACGGGGCCTTAGGGAACTTCCCACGGTGCCTCTGAGAGGTGAGTGATGCTGTGTAGTTGGCAGGGCCTCTCGGGACTCTGCTAGGTTCGGCGCAATGGAAGAGGACCTCATCTCGAAGGGAGGCAGGAACCTCAGGCTTCCTCTGGGTTTCGGACTCCGACTGCACGGTCCCTGCAGTGTTGGGACAGGAGAGTCATGCCTCGTCTTGTCTGAGGAATGGAATTCTGGTTGCCTCTCGAGTTGTTCCGGGAGTCTCAGGCCCCTTGTCGAGCTGTGTGTAGACCCTGCGGGTTTTTCCGAATGATGCACGGGGGTGGCAGTGCCCCTTCGTGTTGTGCCTTCACCCACAGGGTTGCCTTCGAAGAGGTGTCCGGGCATCGGGTTCTTATCAAGAGCGGACCGGAAAATCGGGGTCGTTCAGCACGTGGCACCTCACACGGGGCTAGTCTCGAATTTCCTCCTGAGACCGGCCTCATCCTGAGGTGTGCCAGGAAGGCCGGGAACCCCTTCCAGACCACGCAGGGGAATCGACTCTCCTCTCGCGATCAGGAAGGGAGAAGGGGCTCAGATGAAGTGGTGCCGGGACCCTCGGTGTTCCCCTCGAGGGAACCCAGAGTGTCGGGGAACTTTTGCGGTCGCATCAAGGGTGTCAAGTACCGTTTCTCACTTAAGGACGGAACATGGGACTTCCCTGGAGACACCGGGAACTTCGGTGTTCCCCTGGAGTGAGACCGGTATGTTGGGGAACTTTGGGGTCGCATCAAGGGTGCCAAGTAGCATTTCGAACTTTAAGATGGAACGTGGGACTTCTCTTGAGACTCTAGCTGGCAAGGGCCTCATATTGCGATGAAGGGGGAGCCACATGGTTTTAAGACTTGAGGCTGAATTCTCGAATTACGATGGGAAATTTAGACTTCCTCTTGTGTTGACCGTGGGAAGACCAATCTTCCATTCAAATTGTGAGGGAGAGATGGAGGTTGCTCTCGAGTCACTGTAGGGCAAAATAGACCTCATCTAGGCTTGTGTCTAGGACAAAATGTTCCACTCCAGGGGCGACAGGGATCTCGGGGTTGCATTCCAAACTCACCCGGGGAGTCAGGCCTCGTCTCCAGGGAAGCAAAGGACTCCGCTCTCCTCTCGAGTCGCACTGGGTATTTCTTGGACACAACTGAGTGGCCTAAAGGGAGTCAATACTCCTGTGAAGTTTGGAGAGAGGACCAGGAATTGCTCTCCAGGTCAGGCAGGAAAAGAAGGCCCCCATCTCTCCTTGACGGGGGCATCTTGTGGTTTTTCTCGAACTGCGGCGCCACTGTGGGCTTTCTCACGAGGTACGATGGGGTACTCAGGGAGCCTCTTGTGTGGTACTAGGGAAGTCAGTTTTCCTGCTTGTGGCGAGGGGAGCGCGTCCTTGCTCTGGAGTCATGGTAGGGGAATCGGGCATCAAGAGACGTTGAAAAAGGACTCTCCAAGTCTTTCTCGGGTTACTTCAGGAAACTCTGGGTTCCCTCGACTTGTGCCAGTGACCTCAGGTAGCTTCTCACGGAGCCTCTGAGAATTCAGGGATACTGTGGTGTTGGGAGGGGCCTCTCGGGACACCACTGAGTTTGGTTCAATGGAAGAGGGCCTCTTCTCTAGTTGAGGCAGGAACCTCAGGGTTCCTCTCCATTTCTGACTCCAATTGCAGGGTCCCTGAAGAGTTGGGACAGGAGAGTAAGGCCTCGTCTTGTGTGAAGGAATGCAACTTCACTTGCCTCTCGAGTTGTTCACGAGGTGACAGTCCACATTTGGAGCTGTGAGTGGAATCTGCGGGTTTTTCCAGACGATGCATGGGGATGTCAGTGTCCCTTCGTGTTGTGCCTTCATCCACAGGGTTGCCTTCGAAGAGATGTCCGGACGTCAGGTTCTTATCTAGAGTGGACCGGGAATTCGGGATCTTTCAGCATATGGCACCAACCATGAGGCTACTTTTCGAATTTCCTCATGAGACCGGCCTCATCCGGAGGTTCGCGGGGAACGTCGGGAACCCCTTGCAGACAAAACATGGGAATCGACCCTTCTGTCGCGATCAGGAGGGGTGAAGGGGCTCACAGGAAGTGGTGCCGTGAACTTTGGTGTTTCCCTCGAGTGAGACCGGTATGTCAGGGAACTTTGGGGGTCGCATCAAGGGTGCCAAGTACCGTTTTGTACTTCAGGATGGAACGTGGGACTTCTCTTGATACGCTGTAGCGGCCAAGGGCCTCATCTTGTGATGACGGGGGAGCCAAGTGGTTTGTCTGGAGTTGCGGCGGGATTCTCGAGTTACGACGGGGATTTCAGGCTTCCTCTTGTGTTGGGCCAGGGAAGTCCAATCATCCATTCGAGTTGCGAGGGAGAGCTGGGGGTTGCGCTCGAGTCACTGCAGGGCAAAGAGACCTCATCTAGGCTTGTGTCCAGGACCTAATGTTCCTCTCCAAGGGCCACAGGGATCTCAGGTTTGCATTCCAGACTCACCCAGGGAGTCAGGCCTCATGTCGAAGGGAAGCAAAGGACTCCGCTCTCCTTTTGAGTCACGACGGGCACCTCTTGGAGCCCACTTTGTGGCCTAAAGGGAGTCAAGCCTCCTGTGAAGTTTGGAGAGAGGACTTGGGACTGCTCTCCAGGCCATGCAGGAAAAGATGGCCCTCATCTCGCGATGACGGAGGGATCTTGTGGGTTTTCTCGAGCTGAGGCGCCAGTGTGGGGTTTCACACGAGGTACGACAGGGAGCTCAGGGAGCCTCTCGTGTGGCGCCAGGGAAGTCAGGTCTCCATGTGCGTGGCGAGGGGGAGCGCATTATTGCTCTCGAGCTATGGTAGGGGAATCTGACCTCAAGACACATTGAAGAAGGACTCTCGAGGTCTTTCTTCGGTTGTGGCAGGAAACCCTTATTTCCCTCGACTTTTGCCGGTGGCCTCAAAGAGCTTCTCAGAATGCCTATAAGAAGTCAGGGATACTGTGGAGATGGGAGGGGCCTCTCGTGACTCCACTGGGTTTGTTTTAATGGAAGAGGGCCTCATCTCGGGTTGAGGCAGGAACCTCAGGTTTCCTCTCCATTTCTGACTCAGATCGAAGCGTGCCTGCAGAGTTGGGGTTGGATACTCAGGCCTCGTCTTGTCTGAGGAAGGGAACTCCGCTTGCCTCTCTCATTGCTTAAGGGGTGACAGGCCAGTTGTGGAGCTGTATGTGGATCCTGCGGGGTTTTCCAGACGATGAACAGGGTTGCCAGTGCCCCCTCGTGTAGTGCCTTCATCCACAGGGTTGCCTTAGAAGAGGTGTCCGGGCATCAGTTTCTTATCAAGAGCAAGACCGAGAAATCGGGGTCTTTCTGCACGTGGCACCAACACGAGGCTACGTCTCGAATTTCTTCGTGAGACTGGCCTCATCCTGAGGTGCGCCATGAAGGTCGGGAACCCCTTCTAGACAAAGCAGGGGGCTCGACCTTAATGCCGTGATCAGGAGCGGAGGAGGGGCTCAAATGAAGTGGTGTCAGGAACTTCGGTGTTCCCTTGGAGTGAGACCGGTATATTGGGGAACTTTTGGGGTCGCATCAAGGGTGCCAAGTAGCATTTCGAACTTTATGACGAATCATGGGACTTCTCTTGAGACTCTGTAGTGGGCAAAGGCCTCATATTGCGATGAATGGGGAACCACGTGGTTTTTAAGAGTTGCGGCGGGATTCTCGAGTTACAACGGGAAATTCAGACTTCCTCTTGTGTTGGCCCAGTGAAGACCAATCTTCCATTCGAATTGCGAGGGAGAGATGGGTGTTGCTCTCGAGTCACTGTAGGGCAAAATAGACCTCATCTAGGCTTTTGTCCAGGACATAATGTTCCTCTCCAGGGGCAACAGGGATCTCGGGGTTGCATTCCAGACTCACCCGAGGTAAGGCCTCGTCTCGAGGGGAAACAAAGTACTCTGCTCTCCTCTCAAGTCGCGACAGGTATCTCTTGGAGCCCATTGAGTGGCCTAAAGGGAGTAAAGCCTCCTGTGAAGTTTGGAGAAAAGACCAGGGATTGCTCTCCAGGTCAGGCAGGAAAAGAAGTCCCCAATCTCGCGATGACGGTGGGTTTTCCCGAGCTGTGGCGCCAGTGTGGGGTTTCTCACGAGGTATGACGGGGAGCTCAGGGAGCCTCTCATGTGGCGCCAGGGAAGTCAGGTGTCCATGCGCATGGCGAGGGGGAGCGTGTCATTGCTCTCGAGTCATGGTAGGGGAATCCGTCCTCAAGACGCGTTGAAGACGGACTCTTGAGGTCTTTCTCGGGTTGCGGCAGGATACCCTGTGTTCCCTCGACTTGTGCCGGTGACCTCAGGGAGCTTCTCCGGGTGCCTCTGAGAAGACACTGATACTGTGGAGTTGGGAGGGGCCTCTCGGGACTCCACTGGGTTTGGTGCAATGGATGAGAGCCTCATCTCGAGTGGAGGCAGGAACCTCATGTTTCCTCTCCTGGGTTTCCTGGCGCCGGTACTGACTCGGATCGCAGTTCCCCTGCAGAGTTGGTTCAGAAAATCAGGTCTCGTCTTGTGTGGAGGAATGGAACTCCACTTGCCTCTCGAGTTGTTCACGGGGTGACAGACCACTTGTCGAACTGTGTTTGTAAGCTGCGGGTTTTTCTGGACGATGCACGGGGGTGTCAGTGCCCCTTCGTGTTCTGCTTTCATCCACAGGTTTTCCTTCGTAAAGGTGTCAGAGCATCACGTTCTTATCAAGAGCAGACCGGGAAATCGGGGTCTTTCGGCTTGTGGCACCACCCACGAGGCTACGTCTCGAATTTCCTCGTGAGACCTGCCTCATCCTTAGGCGCGCCGGAAAGGTCGGGAACCCCTTCCAGACATAGCAGGGGAATCGACACTCCTGTCGCGATCACGAGGGGAGAAGGAGCTCAAATGAAGTGGTTCCGGGAACCTCGGTGTTCCTTTCGAGTGAGACCGGTATGTCGGGGAATTTTGAGATTGCATCAAGGGTGCCAAGTACCGTTTCGCACTTCAAGACAGAACGTGGGACTTCTCTTGAGTCGCTGTAGTGGGCAAGGGCCTCATCTAGCGCTGATGGGGGAACCACGTGGATTTTCTCGAGTTTCGGCGGGATTCTCGAGTTACGATGTCGAATTCAGGCTTCCAATTGTATTGGCCCAGGGAAGTCCAATCTTCCATTCGATTTGCGAGGGAGAGCTGGCGATTGCTCTCTAGTAACTGCAGTGCAAAATAGACCTCATCTAGGCTTGTGTCCAGGACCGAGTTTTCCTCTCCAGGTGTGACAGGAACTCGGGGTTGCATTCCAGACTCACACGGGGAGTCAGGCCTCGTCTCGAGGGGAAGCAAAGGACTCCGCTCTCCCTTCAAGTCCTGACAGGTATCTCTTGGAGCCAACTGAGAGGCCTAAAGAGAGTCAAGCCTCCTGTGGAGTCTGGAGAGAGGACTCGGTTTTGCTCTGCATGCCAGGCAGGAAAGAAGTCCCTCATCTCGTGATGACAGGGGCGTATCGTGGGTTTTCTTGAGCTGCGGTGCCTGAAAGGGGTTTCCGAAGAGGTACGACGGGGAGCTCAGGGAGACTCTCTTCAGGCGTCAGGGAAGTCAGGTCTCCATGCGCATGGCGATGGGGAGCGGGTCTTTGCTCTCGAGTCATGGTAGGGGAATCGGGCCTCAAGACGCGCCGAAGGACTCTCAAGGTCTTTCTCGGGTCGAAGCAGGAAACCCTGGGTTCCCTCGACTTGTGCTGGTGACCTCAGGTAGATTCTCAAGGTGCCTCTGAGAATTCAGGGATACTGTGGAGTTGCGAGGGGCCTCTCGCGACTCATCTGGGTTTGGTGCAATGGAAGAGGGCCTCATCTCGAGTTGAGGCAGGAACCTCAGGTTTCCTCTCCATTTCTGACTCGGATGGCAGGGTCCCTGAAGAGTTGGGACAGGAGAGTCAGGCCTCGTCTTGTGTGGAGGAATCGAACTCCGCTTGCCTATCGAGTTGTTCACGGGGTGACATTCCACTTGTGGAGCTGTGTGTAGAACCTGCGGGTTTTTCCGGACGATGCACGGGAGTTTTAGTAACCCTTCTGTTGTGCCTTCATCCACAGGGTTGCCTTCGAAGTGGTGTCCGGGCATCGGGTTCTTATCCAGAGCGGACCGCACAATCGTGGTCTTTCGGCATGTGGCACCACCCACGAGGCTACGTCTCGAATTTCCTCCTGAGAAAGGCCTCATCCTTAGGTGCGCCGGGATGGGCGGGAACTCCTTCCAGACAAAGCAGGGGAATTGACCCTCCTGTCGCCATCAGGAGGGGAGAAGAGGCTCAGCTGAAGCGGTGCTGGGAACCTCCATGTTCTCCTCGAGTGAGACCGGGGTGTCAGGGAAATTTGGGGGTCGCATCAAGGGTGCCAAGTACCGTTTCACACTTCAAGACGGAACATGGGACTTCCCTGGAGACGCTATAGCTGACAGGGGCCTCATATTTCGATGACGGAGGAACCACGTTGTTTTTCTCCAGTTGCCGCGGGATTCTCGAATTACAATGGGGAATACAGGCTTCCTCTTGTGTTGGCCCAGGGAAGTCCAATCATCCATTCGAGTTGCGAGGGAGAGCTGGGGATTGCACTTGAGTCAATGCAGGACAAAAAAGACCTCATTTAGGCTTGTGTCCAGGACCGAGTTTTCCTCTACAGGGGCGACACGGATCTCGGGATCCCATTCCAGACTCACCCAAGTAGTCAGGCCTCGGCTCGAGGGGAAGCAACGGACTCCGCTCTCCTCTAGAGTAGCGACATGTATCTCTTGGAGGCTACTGAGTGGCCTAAAGGGAGTCAGGCCTCCAGTGGCGTTTGGAGAGTGGACTCGGGATTGCTCTCTAGGTCATGTAGGAAAAGAAGGCCCTCATCTTACGATGACGGGGGCGTCTCGTGAGTTTTCTCGAGCGGCGGTGCCAGTGTGAGGTTTTCATGAGGTAGGACGGGGAGTGCAGGGAGCCTCTCGTGTGGTGCCAGGGAAGTTAGGTTTCAATGGGCGTGGCGAGGGGAATGCGTCATTGCTCTCCAGTCATGGTAGGGTATCGGGCCTCAAGACGCGGTAAAGAAGGACTCTCGAGGTCTTTCTCAGAATGCAGCAGGAAACCCTGGGTTCACTCGACTTGTGCCAGTGACCGCAGAGAGCTTCTGAGGGTGCCTCTAAGAAGTCAGGGATACTGTGGAGTTGGGAGGGGCCTCTCGGGACTCCACTGGGTTTGGTGCAATGGAAGAGGGCCTCATTTCGAGTTGATGCAGGAACGTCAGGTTTCATCTATATTTCTGACTCCGATCGCACGGTCCCTGCAGAGTTGGGAAAGGAGAGTCAGGCCTTCTCTTGTGTGGAGGAACGGAACTCCGCATGCCTCTCTAGTTCTTCAAGGGATGACAGGACACTTGTCGATCTGTGTTTGGAATCTGCGTGTTTTTCCGTATTATGCATGGGGATGTCAGTACCCCTTCGTGTTGTGCATTCCTCCACAGGTTTGCTTTCGAAGAGGTGTCCGGGCATCGGATTATTAAGAGCGGACCGGGAAATCGGGGTATTTCCACATGTGGCACCACCCACCAGGCTACGTCTCGAATTTCCTAGTGAGACCGGCCTCAACCTGAGGTGCGCCGGGAAGGTCGGAAGCCCTTGCAGACAAAGCAGGGGAATTGACCCTCCTGTCTCCATCAGGAGGGGAGAAGGGGCACAGATGAGGTGATTCCGGGAACCTCGGTGTTCCCCTCCAGTGAGACCAGTGTGTAGGGGAACTTTTGGGGTCGCATCAAAGGTGCCAAGTACCGTATTGCACTTCAAGATGGAACGTAAGACTTCTTTTGAGACGCTGTAGCAGCAATGGCCGCATCTTGCGATGAAGAGGGAATGACGTGGTTTTTCTCGAGTTGTGGCGGGATTCTTGAGTTACAAAGGGAAATTCAGGCTTCCTCTTCTGTTGGCCCAGGGAAGTCCAGTCTTCCATTCGAGTTGCGAGAGAGAGTTGGGGATTGCTCTCGAGTCACTGCAGGAAAAAAGAGACCTCATCTAGGCTTGTGTCCAGGACCTAATGTTTCTCTCCAGGGGCGACAGGGATCTCTGGTTCCCATATCAGACTCACCCGAGGAGTCAGGCCTCGCCTCGAGGGGAAGGAAAAGACTCCGCTCTCCTCTCGAGTCGCGACGGGTATGTCTTGGAGTCCACTGAGTGACCAAAAGGGAGTCAAGCCTACCGTGGAGTTTGGAGAGAGGACTCGGGATTGCTCTCCAGGCCATGCTAGAAAAGAAGGCCGTCATGTCACGAAAACGGGGGCGTCTCGTGGGTTTTCTCTATCTGCGGCGCCAGTGTGGGGTTTCTCACGAGGTATGACGGGGAGCTCAGGGAGCCTCTCGTGTGGCGCCAGGGAAGTCAGGGCTTCATGAGTGTAGCAGAGGGAGCGCGTCATTGCCCTCGAGTCATGGTAGGGGAATCAGGCCTCCAAACGCGTTGAAGAAGGACTCTTGAGTTCTTTCTATGGTAGCGGCAGTAAACCCTGGGTTCACTCGAATTGTGCTGGTGGCCTCAGGGAGCTTCTCAGGGTGCCTCTGAGAAGTCAGGGATACTGTGGAGCTGGGACGTGTCTCTCGGGACTCCACTGGGTTTCGTGCAATGGAAGAGGTCCTAATCTCGAGTGGAGGCAGGAACCTCAGCGTTCCTCTCGTGACTTCACTGGCGCTGGTCTGAATCAGATTGCAAAGTCCCTGCAGAGTTGGGACAGGAGGGTCAGGCCTCGTCTTGTGTAGAGGAATGAAACCCCACTTGCCTCTCGAGTTCTTCAGGGGTGACAAGCCACTTGTTGAGCTGTATGTGGAACCTGCGGGTTTTTCCAGATGATGCACGAGGGTGTCAGTGCCCCTTTATGTTGTGCCTTCATCCACAGGGTTGCCTTCGAAGAGGTGTCCAGGCATCAGGTTCTTATGAAGAGCGTACCGGGAAATCATAGTCTTTTGGCATGTGGTACCACCCGCGAGCTACGTCTCGAATTTCCTCGTGAGACCGGCCTCATCCTGAAGTGCCCCGTGAAGGTCGGGAACCCCTTACAAACAAAGCAGGGGAAGTGACCCTCCTATCACGAACAGGAGGGGAGAAGGGGCTCAGATAAACTGGTGCCGGGAACCTCGGTGTTCACCTCGAGTGAGACTGATATTTCGGGGAACTTTTGGGGTCACATCAAGGGTGTCAAGTATCGTTTCGCACTTCAAGATGGAACGTGGGACTTTTCTTGAGAAGCTGTAGCGGGCAAGGGCCTCATCTTGCGATGACGAGGGAACCAAGTGCTTTTTCTCGAGTTGTGGCGGGATTCTCGAATTACGAAGGGGAATTGAGGCTTCCTCTTGTGTTGGCCCAGGGAAGTCCAATCTTCCATTCGAGTTGTCAGAGAGAGCGGGGGATTGCTCTCGAGTTACAGAAGGGCAAAAGAGACCTCATCTAGGCTTGTTTCCAGGACCTAATGTTCCTCTCCAGGGGAGACAGGGATCTCGGGGTTGCATTCCAGACCCACCTGGTGAGTCAGGCCTTGTCTCGAGGGGAAGCAAAGGACTCCATTCTCCTCTCGAGTCGCGACGGGTATCTCTTGGAGCCCACTAAGTGGCCTAAAGGGAATCAAGCCTCCTGTGGAGTTTGGAAAGAGGATTCGGGATTCCTCTCCAGGCCATGCAGGAAATGAAGGCCCTCATCTCGCGATGACAGGGGCGTATGGTGGGTTTTCTCGAGCTGCAGCGTCAGTGTGGGGTTTCTCACGAGGTACGACGGGGAGCTCAGGGAGCCTCTCTTATGGCGCCAGGGAAGTCAGGTCTCCATGTGCGTGGCGAGGGGGTGTGTGTCATTTTTATAGAGCCATGGAAGCAGATTCGGGCTTCAAGACATGTTGAAGTAGGACTCTCGAGGTCTTTTTCCCATTGTGGCAGGAAACCCTGGGTTCCCTCGACATGTGCCGGTGACCTCATGGAGCTTCTCTGGGTGCCTCTGAGAAGTCAGGGGTACTGTGGAGTTGGGAGGGGCCTCTCGGGACTCCACTGGGTTTGGTGCAATGGATGAGAGCCTCATCTCGAGTGGAGGCAGGAACCTCATGTTTCCTCTCCTGGGTTTCCTGGCGCCGGTACTGACTCGGATCGCAGTTCCCCTGCAGAGTTGGTTCAGAAAATCAGGTCTCGTCTTGTGTGGAGGAATGGAACTCCACTTGCCTCTCGAGTTGTTCACGGGGTGACAGACCACTTGTCGAACTGTGTTTGTAAGCTGCGGGTTTTTCTGGACGATGCACGGGGGTGTCAGTGCCCCTTCGTGTTCTGCTTTCATCCACAGGTTTTCCTTCGTAAAGGTGTCAGAGCATCACGTTCTTATCAAGAGCAGACCGGGAAATCGGGGTCTTTCGGCTTGTGGCACCACCCACGAGGCTACGTCTCGAATTTCCTCGTGAGACCTGCCTCATCCTTAGGCGCGCCGGAAAGGTCGGGAACCCCTTCCAGACATAGCAGGGGAATCGACACTCCTGTCGCGATCACGAGGGGAGAAGGAGCTCAAATGAAGTGGTTCCGGGAACCTCGGTGTTCCTTTCGAGTGAGACCGGTATGTCGGGGAATTTTGAGATTGCATCAAGGGTGCCAAGTACCGTTTCGCACTTCAAGACAGAACGTGGGACTTCTCTTGAGTCGCTGTAGTGGGCAAGGGCCTCATCTAGCGCTGATGGGGGAACCACGTGGATTTTCTCGAGTTTCGGCGGGATTCTCGAGTTACGATGTCGAATTCAGGCTTCCAATTGTATTGGCCCAGGGAAGTCCAATCTTCCATTCGATTTGCGAGGGAGAGCTGGCGATTGCTCTCTAGTAACTGCAGTGCAAAATAGACCTCATCTAGGCTTGTGTCCAGGACCGAGTTTTCCTCTCCAGGTGTGACAGGAACTCGGGGTTGCATTCCAGACTCACACGGGGAGTCAGGCCTCGTCTCGAGGGGAAGCAAAGGACTCCGCTCTCCCTTCAAGTCCTGACAGGTATCTCTTGGAGCCAACTGAGAGGCCTAAAGAGAGTCAAGCCTCCTGTGGAGTCTGGAGAGAGGACTCGGTTTTGCTCTGCATGCCAGGCAGGAAAGAAGTCCCTCATCTCGTGATGACAGGGGCGTATCGTGGGTTTTCTTGAGCTGCGGTGCCTGAAAGGGGTTTCCGAAGAGGTACGACGGGGAGCTCAGGGAGACTCTCTTCAGGCGTCAGGGAAGTCAGGTCTCCATGCGCATGGCGATGGGGAGCGGGTCTTTGCTCTCGAGTCATGGTAGGGGAATCGGGCCTCAAGACGCGCCGAAGGACTCTCAAGGTCTTTCTCGGGTCGAAGCAGGAAACCCTGGGTTCCCTCGACTTGTGCTGGTGACCTCAGGTAGATTCTCAAGGTGCCTCTGAGAATTCAGGGATACTGTGGAGTTGCGAGGGGCCTCTCGCGACTCATCTGGGTTTGGTGCAATGGAAGAGGGCCTCATCTCGAGTTGAGGCAGGAACCTCAGGTTTCCTCTCCATTTCTGACTCGGATGGCAGGGTCCCTGAAGAGTTGGGACAGGAGAGTCAGGCCTCGTCTTGTGTGGAGGAATCGAACTCCGCTTGCCTATCGAGTTGTTCACGGGGTGACATTCCACTTGTGGAGCTGTGTGTAGAACCTGCGGGTTTTTCTGGACGATGCACGGGAGTTTTAGTAACCCTTCTGTTGTGCCTTCATCCACAGGGTTGCCTTCGAAGTGGTGTCCGGGCATCGGGTTCTTATCCAGAGCGGACCGCACAATCGTGGTCTTTCGGCATGTGGCACCACCCACGAGGCTACGTCTCGAATTTCCTCCTGAGAAAGGCCTCATCCTTAGGTGCGCCGGGATGGGCGGGAACTCCTTCCAGACAAAGCAGGGGAATTGACCCTCCTGTCGTGATCAGGAGGGGAGAAAGTGATCAGATGAAGAGGTGCCGAGAACTTCGGTGTTCCCCTCGGTGAGAACGGTGTGTCGGGGAACTTTTGGGGTTACATCAAGGGTGAAAAGTAGCATTTCCCACTTCAAGACAGAACGTGGGACTTCACTTGAGACGCTGTAGCGGGCCAGGGCCTCATCTTGGGATGACGAGTGAACCACGTGGTTTTTCTCGCATTGCGGCGGGAGTCTCAAGTTCGACGGGGAAATCAGATTTCCTCCTGTGTTGGCCCATGGAAGTCCAATCTTCCATTCGAGTTGCGAGGGTGAGCTGGGATCCCACTCGAGTCACTGCGGGGCAAAATAGACCATATCTAGGCTTGTGTCCAGGACCGAATATTCCTCTCCAGGGGTGACAGGGATCTCGGGGTGGCATTCCAGACTCACCCGGGAAGTCCGGCCTTGTTTCTAGGGGAAGCAAAGTACTCCGCTTTCCTCTCGAGTCGCGACGGGTACCTATTGAGCGCACTGAGTAGCCTTAGTGAGTCAAGCCTCCCGTGGAGTTTGGAGAGACGACTCGGGATTGCCCTCCAGGCCATGCATTGAATGATGGCCCTCATCTCACGATAACGGGGGCGTCTCGTGGGTTTTCTCGAGCTGCGGCGCCAGTGTGGAGTTTCTCACGAGGTACGACGGGGACCTCAGGGAGCCTCTCGTGAGGTGCCAGGGAAGTTAAGTCTCCATGCACGTGTGTACTGTGGGCGCTTCATTGATCTTGAGACATGGTAGGGGAATCGGGCCTCAAGACGCATCAAAGAAGGACTATCCAGTCTTTCTCGGGTTGCGGCAGGAAACCCTGGGTTCCATCAACTTGTGCTGGAGATCTCAGGGAGCTTGTCAGGGTGCCTCTGAGAAGTCAGGGACGCTGTGGGTTGGAGGGACCTCTTGGGACTCCAGTGGTTTTGGTGCTATGGAAGAGGGCCTCATCTCGAGTTGAGGCAGGAACCTCAGGGTTCCTCTCCATTTCTGATTCGGATTGCAGGGTCCCAGCAGATTTGGGACAGGAGAGTCAGGCCTCGTCCTGTGGGGAGAATGGAACTCAGCTTGCCTCTTGAGTTGTGCACGGGGTGACAGACCACGGGTAGAGCTGTGTGTGGAACCTGTAGGTTTTTCCGGACGATGCACGGGTGTGTCTGTGCCCCTTCGTGTTGTGCCTTCATCCACAGGGTTGCCTTCTAAGGGGTGTCCAGGCATCGGGTTCTTATCAAGAGCGGACCGGGCAATCGGAGTCTTTCGGCATGTGGCACCACCCACGAGGCTACGTCTCGAACTTCCTCGTGAGACCGGCATCATCCTGAGGTGCGCCGTTAAGGTCGGGAAACCCTTGCAGACAAAGCAGGGGAATCGACCCTCCTGTCGTGATCAGGAGGGGAGAAGGCGCTCAAAAGAAATGGTGCCGGGAACTTCGGTGTTCCCCTCAAGTGAGACCGGTATGTTGGGGAACTTTTGGGGTCGCATCAAGGGTGCCAAGTACTGTTTCGCACTTCAAGATGGAACGTGGGACTACTCTTGAGACGCTGTAGCGGGAAAGTGCCTCATATTGCGATGATGGGGGAACCACTTGGTTTTTCTCGAGTTACGGCGGGATTCTCGAGTTACGACGGGGATTTCAGGCTTCCTCTTGTGTTGGCCCAGGGAAGTCCAATCTTCAATTCGAGTTGCGAGGGAGAGCTGGGGATTGCCCACGAGTCACTGTAGGGAAAAAGAGACCTCATCTTGGCTTGTGTCCAGGATCTAATGTTCCTCTCCAGGGGCGACAGGGATCTCGGGGTTGCATTCCAGACTCACCCGGGGAGTCAGGCCTCGTCTCGAGGGGAAGCAAATGACTCCACTCTCCTCTCGAGTCGCGACGGATATCTCTTGGAGCCCACTGAGTGGCCTACAGGGAGCCAAGCTTCCTGTGGATTTTGGAGAGAGGACTCGGTATTGCTCTCCAGGCCATGCAGAAAAAGAAGGCCCTCATCTCGCGATGACAGGGGCATCTCGTGGGTTTTCTCGAGCTGAGGCACAAGTGTGGTGTTTCCCACGTGGTAAGGCTGGGAGCTCAGGGAGCATCTTGTGTGGCGCCAGGGAAATCAGGTCTCCATGCGCGTGGCGAGGGGGAGTGTGTCATTGCTCTCTTGTCATGATAGGGGATTTGGACCTCAAGATGCATTGAAGAAGGACTCTCAAGGTCTTTCTCAGGTTGTGGCAGGAAACCATGGGTTCCCTCGACTCATGCATGTTACGTCAGGGAGCTTCTCAGGTGCCTCTGAGAAATCAGGGATATTGTGGAGTTGGGAGTGACCTCTTGGAACCCCACTGGGTTTGGTGAAATGGAAAAAGGCCTCATCTTTAGATAAAGCAGGAACATCAGGTTTCCTCTTCATTTCTGCCTCGGATCGCATGTTCCTGCAGAGTTGGGAGAGGAGAGTCAGGACTCATCTTGTGTGGAGGAATGGAAATCCGCTTGCATCTCGAGTTGTTCACGGGGTGACAGGCCTCTTGTAGAGCTGTATGTGGAACCTGCGGGTTTTCCCGGACGATGCACAGGGGTGTCAGTGCCCCTTTTGTTGTACCTTCATCCACAGGGTTGTCTTCAAAGAGGTGTCTGGTCATCGGGTTCTTCTTAAGAGTGTACTGGGAAATTGGGGTCTTTCAGCATGTGGCACCCCCCACGAGGCCATGTCTCGAAATTTCCCATGAGTCCAGCTTCATCCTGAGGTGCGCCATGAATGTCGGGAACCCCTTTAAGTCAAAGCAGGGGAATCGACCCCCTTGTCGCTATCAGGAGGGGAGAAGGGGCTCAAAACAAGTGGTGCCGGGAACCTCGGTGTTCCCCTCAAATGAAACCGGTGTGTCGGGGAACATTTGGGGTTGCATTAAGGGTGCCAAGTAACATTTCGCACTTCAACACGGAACGTGGGACTTCTCTTGAGACGCTGTAGCGAGCACGGGCCCCATCTTGTGATGACGGGGGAACCACGTGGTTTTTCTCGAGTTGCGGCAGGGAATTCAGGCTTCCTCTTGTGTTGGCCCAGGGAAGTCCAAATTTCCATACGAGTTGAGAGCTAGAGCTGGGGGTTGGTTCGAGTTATTGCAGGGCAAAAGAGACCTCATCTAGGCTTGTGTCTAGGACCTAATGTTCCTTTCAAGGGGCAACAGGGATCTCGGAGTTGCATTCCAGATCCTCTCGAGGAGTCAGGCCTCTTCAAGAGGGTAATGAATGGACACCCCTCTCCCCTTGAGTCGCGACGGGTATCTCTTAGAGCCCATTGTGTGGCCTAAAGGGAGTCAAGCCTCCTGTGGAGATTGGAGAGAGGACTCGGGATTGCTCTCCAGGCCATGCAGGAAAAGAAGGCCCTCATATCGTGATGACGGGGGCGTCTTGTGCGTTTTCTCGAGGTGCGGAGCCAGGATGGGGTTTCTCACAAGATACGATGGGGAGCTCAGAGAGTCTCTCGTGTGGTGACAGGAAAGTCAGGTCTCCATGCACGTGTGGAGGGGGAGCGCGTCATTGCACTTGAGTCATGGTAGGGGCATCGGGCCTCAAGAGGCGTTGAAGAACGACTCTCAAGGTCTTTCTCCGTTTGTGGCAGGAAACCCTGGTTTTTCTCGACTTGTGCTGGTGACCTCAGGGAGCTTAACATGGTGCCTCTGAGAAGTCAGGGATTCTGTGGAGTTGGGAGGGGCCTCTCGGGACTCCACTGTGTGTGGTATAATGCAAGAGGGCCTCATCTCGTGTTGAGGAAGGAACCTCAGGGTTCCTCTCCATTTCAGACTCCGATCTCAGGATTCCTGCAGAGTTGGGACAGGAGAGTCAGGCCTCGTATTCTGTGGAGAAATGAAACTTAGCTTGCCTCTCGAGTTTTCACGAGGTAACAGGTCAATTGTCGAGCTGTATGGGAACCTGCAGAATTTTCCAAAAGATGCACGGGTGTGCAGGGCCCCTCCTTGTTGTGCCTTCATCCAACAGGATGCATTCGAAGAAGTGTACAGGCATCGGATTCTTATTAATAGCTGACCGGGAAATGCGGTCTTTCCGCATGTGGCACCACCCACGAGGCTACATCTCCAATTTCCTCGAGAGACCGGCCTCATCCTGAGGTGCGTTGGGAAGATCGGTAACCCCTTCCAGACAAAGCAGGAGAATAGACACTACTGTTGCAATCAGGAGGGGAGAAGGGACCAAAATGATGTGGTGTGGGGAACATGGGTGTACCCCTCGAGTGAGGCCTGTATGTTGGGGAACTTTGGGGGTGCCATGATGGGTGCCAAGTACCGTTTTGCACTTCAGTCGGAACGTGGGACTTCCCTTGAGACGCCGTCGCGGGCAAGGGCCTCATCTTGCCAAGAGGTGGGAACCACGTGGTTTTTCTCGAGTTGCGGCGGGATTCTGAAGTTATGACGGGGATCTCAGCCTTCCCCTTGGGTTGGCCCTGGGAAGCCCAATCTTCCCCTCGGGTTGCGAGGGAAAGCTGGGGGTTGCGCTCGAGTCACCGCAGGGCCGAAGAGACCTCACCTAGGCGTGTGTCCGGGACCTAATATTCCTCTCCGGGGAAGGCAGGGATCTCGGGGTTGCATTCCAGGCTCCCCCGGGGAGTCAGGCCTCGTCTCGAGGGGAAGCCAAGGACTCCGCTCTCCTCTCGAGTCGCGACGCGGGTCTCTTGGAGCCCCCTGAGCGGCCTCAAGGGAGTCCAGCCTCCTCTTCCGTTTGGAGAGAGGACCCGGGATTGTTCTCCAGGCCATGCAGGAAAAGAAGGCCCTCAGCTCGCGAGGACGGGGGCGTCTCAGGGGTTTCCTCGAGCTGCGGCGCCCGTGGGGGTTTTCTCCCGAGGCACGACGAGGATCTCAGGGAGCCTCTCGTGCGGCGCCAGGGAAGTCAGGTCTCCATGCGCGTGGCGAGGGGGAGCGCGTCCTGGCTCTCGAGTCACGGGAGGGGACTAGGGCCTCGAGACGCGTTGAAGAAGGACTCTCGAGGTCTTTCTCGGGGGGCGGCGGGAAACCCTCGTTTCCCTCGCCTTCTGCCGGGGACCTTAGGGAACTTCCCAGGGTGCCTCTGAGAGGCAAGGGATCCTGTGGAGGTGGCAAGGCCCCTCGGGACTCCGCTGGGTCTGGCGCAACGAAAGAGGGCCTCACCTCGAGGGGAGGCAGGAACCTCAGGCTTCCTCTCCGTTTCGGACTCCGCCCGCAGGGTCCCTGCAGAGTTGGCACAGGAGAGTCAGGCCTCGTCTTGTCTGAGGAAGGGAACCCCGCTGGCCTCTCGAGTTGCTCAGGAGGTCTCAGGCCCCTCGTCCAGCTGTGTGTGGAAACCGCGGGGCTTTGCGGACGATGCACGGGGGTGGCAGTGCCCCTTCGTGTTGTGCCTTCACCTACAGAGTTGCCTTCGAAGAGGGGTCCGGGCCTCGGGTCCTTCTCAAAAGCGGACCGGGGAATCGGGGGCGTTCGGCATGTGGCCCCACCCACGTGGCTCGTCTCGAATTTCCTCGTGAGACCGGCCTCATCCTGAGGTGCGCCGGGAAGGCCGGGAACCCCTTCCAGACCACGCAGGGGAATCGCCTCTCCTGTCGCGATCAGGAGGGGAGAAGGCGCTCAGAGGAAGCGGTGCCGGACCCTCGGTGTTCCATTCGGGGGACCCCGGCGTGTCGGGGGACTTTTGGGGGTCGCAGGAAGGCTGTCAGGGACCGTTTCGCCCTTCAGGGCGGAGCAGGGGACTTCCCTTGAGACGCCGTGGCGGGCAAGGTCCTCATCTTGACAAGAGGTGGGAACCACGTGGTTTTTCTCGAGTTGCGGCGGCATTCTCGAGTTACGACGGGGATCTCAGCCTTCCCCTTGGGTTGGCCCTGGGAAGCCCAATCTTCCCCTCGGGTTGCGAGGGAAAGCTGGGGGTTGCGCTCGAGTCACTGCAGGGCCGAAGAGACCTCACTTAGGCGTGTGTCCGGGGCCTAATATTCCTCTCCAGGGAAGGCAGGGATCTCGGGGTTGCATTCCAGGTTCCCCCGGGGAGTCAGTCCTGGTCTCGAGGGGAAGCCAAGGACTCCGCTCTCCTCTCGAGTCGCGACGCGGGTCTCTTGGAGCCCCCTGAGCGGCCTCAAGGGAGTCCTGCCTCCTCTTCCGTTTGGAGAGAGGACCCGGGATTGCTCTCCAGGCCATGCAGGAAAAGAAGGCCCTCAGCTCGCGAGGACGGGGGCGTCTCAGGGGTTGCCTCGAGCTGCGGCGCCCGTGGGGGTTTTCTCCCGAGGCACGACGAGGATCTCAGGGAGCCTCTCGTGCGGCGCCAGGGAAGTCAGGTCTCCATGCGCGTGGCGAGGGGGAGCGCGTCCTGGCTCTCGAGTCACGGGAGGGGACTAGGGCCTCGAGACGCGTTGAAGAAGGACTCTCGAGGTCTTTCTCGGGGGGCGGCGGGAAACCCTCGTTTCCCTCGCCTTCTGCCGGGGACATTAGGGAACTTCCCAGGGTGCCTCTGAGAGGCGAGGGATCCTGTGGAGGTGGCGGGGCCCCTCGGGACTCCGCTGGGTCTGGCGCAACGGAAGAGGGCCTCACCTCGAGGGGAGGCAGGAACCGCAGGCTTCCTCTCCGTTTCGGACTCCGACCACAGGGTCCCTGCAGAGTTGGGACAGGAGAGTCAGGCCTCGTCTTGTCTGAGGAAGGGAGCCCTGCTGGCCTCTCGAGTTGCTCAGGAGGTCTCAGGCCCCTCGTCCAGCTGTGTGTGGAAACCGCGGGTCTTTGCGGACGAAGCACGGGGGTGGCAGTGCCCCTTCGTGTTGTGCCTTCACCTACAGAGTTGCCTTCGAAGAGGGGTCCGGGCCTCGGGTCCTTCTCAAGAGCGGACCGGGGAATCGGGGGCGTTCGGCATGTGGCCCCACCCACGTGGCTCGTCTCGAATTTCCTCGTGAGACCGGCCTCATCCTGAGGTGCGCCGGGAAGGCCGGGAACCCCTTCCAGACCACGCAGGGGAATCTCCTCTCCTGTCGCGATCAGGAGGGGAGAAGGGGCTCAGAGGAAGCGGTGCCGGGACCCTCGGTGTTCCCCTCGGGGGACCCCGGCGTGTCGGGAGACTTTTCGGGGTCGCAGGAAGGCTGTCAGGGACCGTTTCGCCCTTCAGGGCGGAACAGGGGACTTCCCTTGAGACGCCGTCGCGGGCAAGGGCCTCATCTTGCCAAGAGGTGGGAACCACGTGGTTTTTCTCGAGTTGCGGCGGCATTCTCGAGTTACGACGGGGATCTCAGCCTTCCCCTTGGGTTGGCCCTGGGAAGCCCAATCTTCCCCTCGGGTTGCGAGGGAAAGCTGGGGGTTGCGCTCGAGTCACTGCAGGGCCGAAGAGACCTCACTTAGGCGTGTGTCCGGGGCCTAATATTCCTCTCCAGGGAAGGCAGGGATCTCGGGGTTGCATTCCAGGTTCCCCCGGGGAGTCAGTCCTGGTCTCGAGGGGAAGCCAAGGACTCCGCTCTCCTCTCGAGTCGCGACGCGGGTCTCTTGGAGCCCCCTGAGCGGCCTCAAGGGAGTCCTGCCTCCTCTTCCGTTTGGAGAGAGGACCCGGGATTGCTCTCCAGGCCATGCAGGAAAAGAAGGCCCTCAGCTCGCGAGGACGGGGGCGTCTCAGGGGTTGCCTCGAGCTGCGGCGCCCGTGGGGGTTTTCTCCCGAGGCACGACGAGGATCTCAGGGAGCCTCTCGTGCGGCGCCAGGGAAGTCAGGTCTCCATGCGCGTGGCGAGGGGGAGCGCGTCCTGGCTCTCGAGTCACGGGAGGGGACTAGGGCCTCGAGACGCGTTGAAGAAGGACTCTCGAGGTCTTTCTCGGGGGGCGGCGGGAAACCCTCGTTTCCCTCGCCTTCTGCCGGGGACATTAGGGAACTTCCCAGGGTGCCTCTGAGAGGCGAGGGATCCTGTGGAGGTGGCGGGGCCCCTCGGGACTCCGCTGGGTCTGGCGCAACGGAAGAGGGCCTCACCTCGAGGGGAGGCAGGAACCGCAGGCTTCCTCTCCGTTTCGGACTCCGACCACAGGGTCCCTGCAGAGTTGGGACAGGAGAGTCAGGCCTCGTCTTGTCTGAGGAAGGGAGCCCTGCTGGCCTCTCGAGTTGCTCAGGAGGTCTCAGGCCCCTCGTCCAGCTGTGTGTGGAAACCGCGGGTCTTTGCGGACGAAGCACGGGGGTGGCAGTGCCCCTTCGTGTTGTGCCTTCACCTACAGAGTTGCCTTCGAAGAGGGGTCCGGGCCTCGGGTCCTTCTCAAGAGCGGACCGGGGAATCGGGGGCGTTCGGCATGTGGCCCCACCCACGTGGCTCGTCTCGAATTTCCTCGTGAGACCGGCCTCATCCTGAGGTGCGCCGGGAAGGCCGGGAACCCCTTCCAGACCACGCAGGGGAATCTCCTCTCCTGTCGCGATCAGGAGGGGAGAAGGGGCTCAGAGGAAGCGGTGCCGGGACCCTCGGTGTTCCCCTCGGGGGACCCCGGCGTGTCGGGAGACTTTTCGGGGTCGCAGGAAGGCTGTCAGGGACCGTTTCGCCCTTCAGGGCGGAACAGGGGACTTCCCTTGAGACGCCGTCGCGGGCAAGGGCCTCATCTTGCCAAGAGGTGGGAACCACGTGGTTTTTCTCGAGTTGCGGCGGCATTCTCGAGTTACGACGGGGATCTCAGCCTTCCCCTTGGGTTGGCCCTGGGAAGCCCAATCTTCCCCTCGGGTTGCGAGGGAAAGCTGGGGGTTGCGCTCGAGTCACTGCAGGGCCGAAGAGACCTCACCTAGGCGTGTGTCCGGGACCTAATATTCCTCTCCAGGGAAGGCAGGGATCTCGGGGTTGCATTCCAGGTTCCCCCGGGGAGTCAGGCCTCGTCTCGAGGGGAAGCCAAGGACTCCGCTCTCCTCTCGAGTCGCGACGCGGGGCTCTTGGAGCCCCCTGAGCGGCCTCAAGGGAGTCCAGCCTCCTCTTCCGTTTGGAGAGAGGACCCGGGATTGCTCTCCAGGCCATGCAGGAAAAGAAGGCCCTCAGCTCGCGAGGACGGGGCCGTCTCAGGGGTTGCCTCGAGCTGCGGCGCCCGTGGGGGTTTTCTCCCGAGGCACGACGAGGATCTCAGGGAGCCTCTCGTGCGGCGCCAGGGAAGTCAGGTCTCCATGCGCGTGGCGAGGGGGAGCGCGTCCTGGCTCTCGAGTCACGGGAGGGGACTAGGGCCTCGAGACGCGTTGAAGAAGGACTCTCGAGGTCTTTCTCGGGGGGCGGCGGGAAACCCTCGTTTCCCTCGCCTTCTGCCGGGGACATTAGGGAACTTCCCAGGGTGCCTCTGAGAGGCGAGGGATCCTGTGGAGGTGGCGGGGCCCCTCGGGACTCCGCTGGGTCTGGCGCAACGGAAGAGGGCCTCACCTCGAGGGGAGGCAGGAACCGCAGGCTTCCTCTCCGTTTCGGACTCCGACCACAGGGTCCCTGCAGAGTTGGGACAGGAGAGTCAGGCCTCGTCTCGTCTGAGAAAGGGAACCCCGCTGGCCTCTCGAGTTGCTCAGGGGGTCTCAGGCCCCTCGTCGAGCTGTGTGTGGAACCCGCGGGTCTTGGCGGACGATGCCCGGGGGTGGCAGTGCCCCTTCGTGTTGTGCCTTCACCCACAGGGTTGCCTTCGAAGATGGGTCCGGGCCTCGGGTCCTTCTCAAGGGCGGACCGGGGAATCGGGGGCGTTCGGCATGTGGCCCCACCCACGTGGCTCGTCTCGAATTTCCTCGTGAGACCGGCCTCATCCTGAGGTGCGCCGGGAAGGCCGGGAACCCCTTCCAGACCACGCAGGGAAATCGCCTCTCCTGTCGCGATCAGGAGGGGAGAAGGGGCTCAGAGGAAGCGGTGCCGGGAACCTCGGTGTTCCCCTCGGGGGAACCCGGCGTGTCGGGGGACTTTTGGGGGTCGCAGGAAGGCTGTCAGGGACCGTTTCGCCCTTCAGGGCGGAACAGGGGACTTCCCTTGAGACGCCATGGCGGGCAAGGGCCTCATCTTGCCAAGAGGTGGGAACCACGTGGGTTTCCTCGAGTTGCGGCGGGATTCTCGAGTTACGACGGGGATCTCAGCCTTCCCCTTGGGTTGGCCCTGGGAAGCCCAATCTTCCCCTCGGGTTGCGAGGGAAACCTGGGGGTTGCGCTCGATTCACTGCAGGGCCAAGGAGACCTCACCTAGGCGTGTGTCCGGGACCTAATATTCCTCTCCAGGGAAGGCAGGGATCTCGGGGTTGCATTCCAGGCTTCCCCGGGGAGTCAGGCCTCGTCTCGAGGGGAAGCCAAAGACTCTGCTCTCCTCTCGAGTCGCGACGCGGGTCTCTTGGAGCACCCTGAGCGGCCTCAAGGGAGTCCAGCCTCCTCTTCCGCTTGGAGAGAGGACCCAGGATTGCTCTCCAGGCCATGCAGGAAAAGAAGGCCCTAAGCTCGGGAGGACGGGGGCGTCTCAGGGGTTTCCTCGAGCTGCGGCGCCCGTGGGGGTTTTCTCCCGAGGCGCGACGAGGATCTCCGGGAGCCTCTCGTGCGGAGCCAGGGAAGTCAGGTATCCATGCGCGTGGCGAGGGGGAGCGCGTCCTGGCTCTCGAGTCACGGGAAGGGACTAGGGCCTCGAGACGCGTTGAAGAAGGACTCTCGAGGTCTTTGTCGGGGGGCGGCGGGAAACCCTCGTTTCCCTCGCCTTCTGCCGGGGACCTTAGGGAACTTCCCAGGGTGCCTCTGAGAGGCGAGGGATCCTGTGGAGGTGGCGGGGCCCCTCGGGACTCCGCTGGGTCTGGCGCAACGGAAGAGGGCCTCACCTCGAGGGGAGGCAGGAACCTCAGGCTTCCTCTCCGTTTCGGATTCCAACCGCAGGGTCCCTGCAGAGTTGGGACAGGAGAGTCAGGCCTCGTCTTGTCTGAGGAAGGGAAACCCGCTGGCCTCTCGAGTTGCTCAGGGGGTCTCAGGCCCCTCGTCGAGCTGTGTGTGGAACCCGCGGGTCTTGGTGGACGATGCCCGGGGGTGGCAGTGCCCCTTCGTGTTGTGCCTTCACCCACAGGGTTGCCTTCGAAGAGGGGTCCGGGCCTCGGGTCCTTCTCAAGGGCGGACCGGGGAATCGGGGGCGTTCGGCATGTGGCCCCACCCACGTGGCTCGTCTCGAATTTCCTCGTGAGACCGGCCTCATCCTGAGGTGCGCCGGGAAGGCCGGGAACCCCTTCCAGACCACTCAGGGGAATCTCCTCTCCTGTCGCGATCAGGAGGGGAGAAGGGGCTCAGAGGAAGCGGTGCCGGGACCCTCGGTGTTCCCCTCGAAGTAACCCGGTGTGTCGGGGGACTTTTGTGGGTCGCAGGAGGGCTGTCAGGGACCGTTTCGCCCTTCTGGGCGGAACAGGGTACTTGCCTAGAGACGCCGTCGCGGGAAAGGGCCTCATCTTGCCAAGAGGTGGGAACCACGTGGTTTTTCTCGAGTTGCGGCGGGATTCTCGAGTTACGACGGGGATCTCAGCCTTCCCCTTGGGTTGGCCCTGGGAAGCCCAATCTTCCCCTCGGGTTGCGAGGGAAAGCTGGGGGTTGCGCTCGAGTCACTGCAGGGCCGAATAGACCTCACCTAGGCGTGTGTCCGGGACCTAATATTCCTCTCCAGGGAAGGCAGGGATCTCGGGGTTGCATTCCAGGCTCCCCCGGGGAGTCAGGCCTCGTCTCGAGGGGAAGCCAAAGACTCCGCTCTCCTCTCGAGTCGCGACGCGGGTCTCTTGGAGCCCCCTGAGCGGCCTCAAGGGAGTCCAGCCTCCTCTTCCGTTTGGAGAGAGGACCCGGGATTGCTCTCCAGGCCATGCAGGAAAAGAAGGCCCTCAGCTCGCGAGGACGGGGGCGTCTCAGGGGTTGCCTCGAGCTGGGGCGCCCGTGGGGGTTTTCTCCCGAAGCGCGACGAGGATCTCAGGGAGCCTCTCATGCGGCACCAGGGAAGTCAGGTATCCATGCGCGTGATGAGGGGGAGCGCTTCCTGGCTCTCGAGTCACGGGAAGGGACTAGGGCCTCGAGACGCGTTGAAGAAGGACTCTCGAGGTCTTTGTTGTGGGGCGGCGGGAAACCCTCGTTTCCCTCGCCTTCTGCCGGGGACCTTAGGGAACTTCCCAGGGTGCCTCTGAGAGGCGAGGGATCCTGTGGAGGTGGCGGGGCCCCTCGGGACTCCGCTGGGTCTGGCGCAACGGAAGAGGGCCTCACCTCGAGGGGAGGCAGGAACCTCAGGCTTCCTCTCCGTTTCGGACTCCGACCGCAGGGTCCCTGCAGAGTTGGGACAGGAGAGTCAGGCCTCGTCTCGTCTGAGAAAGGGAACCCCGCTGGCCTCTCGAGTTGCTCAGGGGGTCTCAGGCCCCTCGTCGAGCTGTGTGTGGAACCCGCGGGTCTTGGCGGACGATGCCCGGGGGTGGCAGTGCCCCTTCGTGTTGTGCCTTCACCCACAGGGTTGCCTTCGAAGAGGGGTCCGGGCCTCGGGTCCTTCTCAAGGGCGGACCGGGGAATCGGGGGCGTTCGGCATGTGGCCCCACCCACGTGGCTCGTCTCGAATTTCCTCGTGAGACCGGCCTCATCCTGAGGTGCGCCGGGAAGGCCGGGAACCCCTTCCAGACCACGCAGGGGAATCGCCTCTCCTGTCGCGATCTGGAGGGGAGAAGGGGCTCAGAGGAAGCGGTGCCGGGACCCTCGGTGTTCCCCTCGGGGGAACCCGGCGTGTCGGGGGAATTTTGGGGGTCGCAGGAAGGCTGTCAGGGACCGTTTCGCCCTTCTGGGCGGAACAGGGTACTTGCCTAGAGACGCCGTCGCGGGAAAGGGCCTCATCTTGCCAAGAGGTGGGAACCACGTGGTTTTTCTCGAGTTGCGGCGGGATTCTCGAGTTACGACGGGGATCTCAGCCTTCCCCTTGGGTTGGCCCTGGGAAGCCCAATCTTCCCCTCGGGTTGCGAGGGAAAGCTGGGGGTTGCGCTCGAGTCACTGCAGGGCCGAAGAGACCTCACCTAGGCGTGTGTCCGGGACCTAATATTCCTCTCCAGGGAAGGCAGGGATCTCGGGGTTGCATTCCAGGCTCCCCTGGGGAGTCAGGCCTCGTCTCGAGGGGAAGCCAAGGACTCCGCTCTCCTCTCGAGTCGCGACGCGGGTCTCTTGGAGCCCCCTGAGCGGCCTCAAGGGAGTCCAGCCTCCTCTTCCGTTTGGAGAGAGGACCCGGGATTGCTCTCCAGGCCATGCAGGAAAAGAAGGCCCTCAGCTCGCGAGGACGGGGGCGTCTCAGGGGTTGCTTCGAGCTGCGGCGCCCGTGGGGGTTTTCTCCCGAGGCGCGACGAGGATCTCAGGGAGCCTCTCGTGCGGCGCCAGGGAAGTCAGGTATCCATGCGCGTGATGAGGGGGAGCGCGTCCTGGCTCTCGAGTCACGGGAAGGGACTAGGGCCTCGAGACGCGTTGAAGAAGGACTCTCGAGGTCTTTGTCGTGGGGCGGCGGGAAACCTTCGTTTCCCTCGCCTTCTGCCGGGGACCTTAGGGAACTTCCCAGGGTGCCTCTGAGAGGCGAGGGATCCTGTGGAGGTGGCGGGGCCCCTCGGGACTCCGCTGGGTCTGGCGCAACAGAAGAGGGCCTCACCTCGAGGGGAGGCAGGAACCTCAGGCTTCCTCTCCGTTTCGGACTCCGACCGCAGGGTCCCTGCAGAGTTGGGACAGGAGAGTCAGGCCTCGTCTCGTCTGAGAAAGGGAACCCCGCTGGCCTCTCGAGTTGCTCAGGGGGTCTCAGGCCCCTCGTCTAGCTGTGTGTGGAACCCGCGGGTCTTGGCGGACGATGCCCGGGGGTGGCAGTGCCCCTTCGTGTTGTGCCTTCACCCACAGGGTTGCCTTCGAAGAGGGGTCCGGGCCTCGGGTCCTTCTCAAGGGCGGACCGGGGAATCGGGGGCGTTCGGCATGTGGCCCCACCCACGTGGCTCGTCTCGAATTTCCTCGTGAGACCGGCCTCATCCTGAGGTGCGCCGGGAAGGCCGGGAACCCCTTCCAGACCACGCAGGGGAATCGCCTCTCCTGTCGCGATCAGGAGGGGAGAAGGGGCTCAGAGGAAGCGGTGCCGGGACCCTCGGTGTTCCCCTCGGGGGAACCCGGCGTGTCGGGGGACTTTTGGGGGTCGCATGAAGGCTGTAAGGGACCGTTTCGCCCTTCAGGGCGGAACAGGGGACTTCCCTTGAGACGCCATGGCGGGCAAGGGCCTCATCTTGCCAAGAGTTGGGAACCACGTGGGTTTCCTCGAGTTGCGGCGGGATTCTCGAGTTACGACGGGGATCTCAGCCTTCCCCTTGGGTTGGCCCTGGGAACCCAATCTTCCCCTCGGGTTCCGAGGGAAACCTGGGGGTTGCGCTCGAGTCACTGCAGGGCCGAGGAGACCTCACCTAGGCGTGTGTCCGGGACCTAATATTCCTCTCCAGGGAAGGCCGGGATCTCGGGGTTGAATTCCAGGCTCCCCCGGGGAGTCAGGCCTCGTCTCGAGGGGAAGCCAAAGACTCCGCTCTCCTCTCGAGTCGCGACGCGGGTCTCTTGGAGCCCCCTGAGCGGCCTCAAGGGAGTCCAGCCTCCTCTTCCGTTTGGAGAGAGGACCCGGGATTGCTCTCCAGGCCATGCAGGAAAAGAAGGCCCTCAGCTCGGGAGGACGGGGGCGTCTCAGGGGTTTCCTCGAGCTGCGGCGCCCGTGGGGGTTTTCTCCCGAGGCGCGACGAGGATCTCAGGGAGCCTCTCGTGCGGCGCCAGGGAAGTCAGGTATCCATGCACGTCGCGAGGGGGAGCGCGTCCTGGCTCTCGAGTCACGGGAAGGGACTAGGGCCTCGAGACGCGTTGAAGAAGGACTCTCGAGGTCTTTGTCGGGGGGCGGCGGGAAACCCTCGTTTCCCTCGCCTTCTGCCGGGGACCTTAGGGAACTTCCCAGGGTGCCTCTGAGAGGCGAGGGATCCTGTGGAGGTGGCGGGGCCCCTCGGGACTCCGCTGGGTCTGGCGCAACGGAAGAGGGCCTCACCTCGAGGGGAGGCAGGAACCTCAGGCTTCCTCTCCGTTACGGACTCCGACCGCAGGGTCCCTGCAGAGTTGGGACAGGAGAGTCAGGCCTCGTCTTGTCTGAGGAAGGGAACCCCGCTGGACTCTCGAGTTGCTCAGGGGGTCTCAGGCCCCTCGTCGAGCTGTGTGTGGAACCCGCGGGTCTTGGTGGACGATGCACGGGGGTGGCAGTGCCCCTTCGTGTTGTGCCTTCCCCCAAAGGGTTGCCTTCGAAGAGGGGTCCGGGCCTCGGGTCCTTCTCAAGGGCGGACCGGGGAATCGGGGGCGTTCGGCATGTGGCCCCACCCACGTGGCTCGTCTCGAATTTCCTCGTGAGACCGGCCTCATCCTGAGGTGCGCCGGGAAGGCCGGGAACCCCTTCCAGACCACGCAGGGGAATCGCCTCTCCTGTCGCGATCAGGAGGGGAGAAGGGGCTCAGAGGAAGCGGTGCCGGGACCCTCGGTGTTCCCCTCGGGGGAACCCGGCGTGTCGGGGGACTTTTGGGGGTCGCAGGAAGGCTGTCAGGGACCGTTTCGCCCTTCTGGGCGGAACAGGGTACTTGCCTAGAGACGCCGTCGCGGGAAAGGGCCTCATCTTGCCAAGAGGTGGGAACCACGTGGTTTTTCTCGAGTTGCGGCGGGATTCTCGAGTTACGACGGGGATCTCAGCCTTCCCCTTGGGTTGGCCCTGGGAAGCCCTATCTTCCCCTCGGGTTGCGAGGGAAAGCTGGGGGTTGCGCTCGAGTCACTGCAGGGCCGAATAGACCTCACCTAGGCGTGTGTCCGGGACCTAATATTCCTCTCCAGGGAAGGCAGGGATCTCGGGGTTGCATTCCAGGCTCCCCGGGGAGTCAGGCCTCGTCTCGAGGGGAAGCCAAGGACTCCGCTCTCCTCTCGAGTCGCGACGCGGGTCTCTTGGAGCCCCCTGAGCGGCCTCAAGGGAGTCCAGCCTCCTCTTCCGTTTGGAGAGAGGACCCGGGATTGCTCTCCAGGCCATGCAGGAAAAGAAGGCCCTCAGCTCGGGAGGACGGGGGCGTCTCAGGGGTTTCCTCGAGCTGCGGCGCCCGTGGGGGTTTTCTCCCGAGGCGCGACGAGGATCTCAGGGAGCCTCTCGTGCGGCGCCAGGGAAGTCAGGTATCCATGCGCGTGGCGAGGGGGAGCGCGTCCTGGCTCTCGAGTCACGGGAAGGGACTAGGGCCTCGAGACGCGTTGAAGAAGGACTCTCGAGGTCTTTGTCGGGGGGCGGCGGGAAACCCTCGTTTCCCTCGCCTTCTGCCGGGGACCTTAGGGAACTTCCCAGGGTGCCTCTGAGAGGCGAGGGATCCTGTGGAGGTGGCGGGGCCCCTCGGGACTCCGCTGGGTCTGGCGCAACGGAAGAGGGCCTCACCTCGAGGGGAGGCAGGAACCTCAGGCTTCCTCTCCGTTACGGACTCCGACCGCAGGGTCCCTGCAGAGTTGGGACAGGAGAGTCAGGCCTCGTCTTGTCTGAGGAAGGGAACCCCGCTGGACTCTCGAGTTGCTCAGGGGGTCTCAGGCCCCTCGTCGAGCTGTGTGTGGAACCCGCGGGTCTTGGTGGACGATGCACGGGGGTGGCAGTGCCCCTTCGTGTTGTGCCTTCCCCCAAAGGGTTGCCTTCGAAGAGGGGTCCGGGCCTCGGGTCCTTCTCAAGGGCGGACCGGGGAATCGGGGGCGTTCGGCATGTGGCCCCACCCACGTGGCTCGTCTCGAATTTCCTCGTGAGACCGGCCTCATCCTGAGGTGCGCCGGGAAGGCCGGGAACCCCTTCCAGACCACGCAGGGGAATCGCCTCTCCTGTCGCGATCAGGAGGGGAGAAGGGGCTCAGAGGAAGCGGTGCCGGGACCCTCGGTGTTCCCCTCGGGGGAACCCGGCGTGTCGGGGGACTTTTGGGGGTCGCAGGAAGGCTGTCAGGGACCGTTTCGCCCTTCTGGGCGGAACAGGGTACTTGCCTAGAGACGCCGTCGCGGGAAAGGGCCTCATCTTGCCAAGAGGTGGGAACCACGTGGTTTTTCTCGAGTTGCGGCGGGATACTCGAGTTACGACGGGGATCTCAGCCTTCCCCTTGGGTTGGCCCTGGGAAGCCCTATCTTCCCCTCGGGTTGCGAGGGAAAGCTGGGGGTTGCGCTCGAGTCACTGCAGGGCCGAATAGACCTCACCTAGGCGTGTGTCCGGGACCTAATATTCCTCTCCAGGGAAGGCAGGGATCTCGGGGTTGCATTCCAGGCTCCCCGGGGAGTCAGGCCTCGTCTCGAGGGGAAGCCAAGGACTCCGCTCTCCTCTCGAGTCGCGACGCGGGTCTCTTGGAGCCCCCTGAGCGGCCTCAAGGGAGTCCAGCCTCCTCTTCCGTTTGGAGAGAGGACCCGGGATTGCTCTCCAGGCCATGCAGGAAAAGAAGGTCCTCAGCTCGCGAGGACGGGGGCGTCTCAGGGGTTGCCTCGAGCTGCGGCGCCCGTGGGGGTTTTCTCCCGAGGCGCGACGAGGAACTCAGGGAGCCTCTCGTGCGGCGCCAGGGAGGTCAGGTATCCATGCCCGTGATGAGGGGGAGCGCGTCCTGGCTCTCGAGTCACTGGAGGGGACTAGGGCCTCGAGACGCGTTGAAGAAGGACTCTCGAGGTCTTTGTCGGGGGGCGGCGGGAAACCCTCGTTTCCCTCGCCTTCTGCCGGGGACCTTAGGGAACTTCCCAGGGTGCCTCTGAGAGGCGAGGGATCCTGTGGAGGTGGCGGGGCCCTTCGGGACTCCGCTGGGTCTGGCGCAACGGAAGAGGGCCTCACCTCGAGGGGAGGCAGGAACCTCAGGCTTCCACTCCGTTTAGGATTCCGACCGCAGGGTCCCTGCAGAGTTGGGACAGGAGAGTCAGGCCTCGTCTTGTCTGAGGAAGGGAACCCCGCTGGCCTCTCGAGTTGCTCAGGGGGTCTCAGGCCCCTCGTCGAGCTGTGTGTGGAACCCGCAGGTCTTGGCGGACGATGCACGGGGGTGGCAGTGCCCCTTCGTGTTGTGCCTTCACCCACAGGGTTGCCCTCGAAGAGGGGTCCGGGCCTCGGGTCCTTCTCAAGGGCGGACCGGGGAATCGGGGGCGTTCGGCATGTGGCCCCACCCACGTGGCTCGTCTCGAATTTCCTCGTGAGACCGGCCTCATCCTGAGGTGCACCGGGAAGGCCGGGAACCCCTTCCAGACCACGCAAGGGAATCGCCTCTCCTGTCGCGATCAGGAGGGGAGAAGGGGCTCAGAGGAAGCGGTGCCGGGACCCTCGGTGTTCCCCTCGGGGGAACCCGGCGTGTCGGGGGACTTTTGGGGGTCGCAGGAAGGCTGTCAGGGACCGTTTCGCCCTTCAGGGCGGAACAGGGGACTTCCCTTGAGACGCCGTGGCGGGCAAGGGCCTCATCTTGCCAAGAGGTGGGAACCACGTGGGTTTCCTCGAGTTGCGGCGGGATTCTCGAGTTACGACGGGGATCTCAGCCTTCCCCTTGGGTTGGCCCTGGGAAGCCCAATCTTCCCCTCGGGTTGCGAGGGAAACCTGGGGGTTGCGCTCGAGTCACTGCAGGGCCGAGGAGACCTCACCTAGGCGTGTGTCCGGGACCTAATATTACTCTCCAGGGAAGGCAGGGATCTCGGGGTTGCATTCCAGGCTCCCCCGGGGTGTCAGGCCTCGTCTCGAGGGGAAGCCAAAGACTCCGCTCTCCTCTCGAGTCGCGACGCGGGTCTCTTGGAGCCCCCTGAGCGGCCTCAAGGGAGTCCAGCCTCCTCTTCCGTTTGGAGAGAGGACCCGGGCTTGCTCTCCAGGCCATGCAGGAAAAGAAGGCCCTCAGCTCGGGAGGACGGGGGCGTCTCAGGGGTTTCCTCGAGCTGCGGCGCCCGTGGGGGTTTTCTCCCGAGGCGCGACGAGGATCTCAGGGAGCCTCTCGTGCGGCGCCAGGGAAGTCAGGTCTCCATGCGCGAGGCGAGGGGTAGCGTGTCCTGGCTGTCGAGTCAAGGGAGGGGACTAGGGCCTCGAGACGCGTTGAAGAAGGACTCTTGAGGTCTTTCTCGGGGGGCGGCGGGAAACCCTCGTTTCCCTCGCCTTCTGCCGGGGACCTTAGGGAACTTCCCAGGGTGCCTCTGAGAGGCGAGGGATCCTGTGGAGGTGGCGGGGCCCCTCGGGACTCCGCTGGGTCTGGCGCAACGGAAGACGGCCTCACCTCGAGGGGAGGCAGGAACCTCAGGCTTCCTCTCCGTTTCGGACTCCGCCCGCAGCGTCCCTGCAGAGTTGGGACAGGAGAGTCAGGCCTCGTCTTGTCTGAGGAAGGGAACCCCGCTGGCCTCTCGAGTTGCTCAGGGGGTCTCAGGCCCCTCGTCGAGCTGTGTGTGGAACCCGCGGGTCTTTGCGGACGATGCACGGGGGTGGCCGTGCCCCTTCGTGTTGTGCCTTCACCCACAGGGTTGCCTTCGAAGAGGGGTCCGGGCCTCGGGTCCTTCTCAAGGGCGGACCGGGGAATCGGGGGCGTTCGGCATGTGGCCCCAGCCACGTTGCTCGTCTCGAATTTCCTCGTGAGACCGGCCTCATCCTGAGGTGCGCCGGGAAGGCCGGGAACACCTTCCAAACCACGCAGGGGAATCGCCTCTCCTGTCGCGATCAGGAGGGGAGAAGGGGCTCAGAGGAAGCGGTGCCGGGACCCTCGGTGTTCCCCTCGAGGAAACCCGGCGTGTCGGGGGACTTTTGGGGGTCGCAGGAAGGCTGTCAGGGACCGTTTCGCCCTTCAGGGCGGAACAGGGGACTTCCCTTGAGACGCCGTGGCGGGCAAGGGCCTCATCTTGCCAAGAGGTGGGCACCACGTGGTTTTTCTCGAGTTGCGGCGGGATACTCGAGTTACGACGGGGATCTCAGCCTTCCCCTTGGGTTGGCCCTGGGAAGCCCAATCTTCCCCTCGGGTTGCAAGGGAAAGCTGGGGGTTGCGCTCGAGTCACCGCAGCGCCGAAGAGACCTCACCTAGGCGTGTGTCCGGGACCTAATATTCCTCTCCAGGGAAGGCAGGGATCTCGGGGTTGCATTCCAGACTCCCCCGGGGAGTCAGGCCTCGTCTCGAGGGGAAGCCAAGGACTCCGCTCTCCTCTCGAGTCGCGACGCGGGTGTCTTGGAGCCCCCTGAGCGGCCTCAAGGGAGTCCAGCCTCCTCTTCCGTTTGGAGAGAGGACCCGGGATTGCACTCCAGGCCATGCAGGAAAAGAAGGCCCTCAGCTCGCGAGGACGGGGGCGTCTCAGGGGTTTCCTCGAGCTGCGGCGCCCGTGGGGGTTTTCTCCCGAGGCACGACGAGGATCTCAGGGAGCCTCTCGTGCGGCGCCAGGGAAGTCAGGTCTCCATGCGCGTGGCGAGGGGGAGCGCGTCCTGGCTCTCGAGTCACTGGAGGGGACTAGGGCCTCGAGACGCGTTGAAGAAGGACTCTCGAGGTCTTTCTCGGGGGGCGGCGGGAAACCCTCGTGTCCCTCGCCTTCTGCCGCGGACCTTAGGGAACTTCCCAGGGTGCCTCTGAGAGGCGAGGGATCCTGTGGAGGTGGCGGGGCCCCTCGGGACTCCGCTGGGTCTGGCGCAACGGAAGAAGGCCTCACCTCGAGGGGAGGCAGGAACCTCAGGCTTCCTCTCCGTTTCGGACTCCGCCCGCAGGGTCCCTGCAGAGTTGGGACAGGAGAGTCAGGCCTCGTCTTGTCTGAGGAAGGGAACCCCGCTGGCCTCTCGAGTTGCTCAGGGGGTCTCAGGCCCCTCGTCGAGCTGTGTGTGGAACCCGCGGGTCTTTGCGGACGATGCACGGGGGTGGCAGTGGCCCTTCGTGTTGTGCCTTCACCCACAGGGTTGCCTTCGAAGAGGGGTCCGGGCCTCGGGTCCTTCTCAAGGGCGGACCGGGGAATCGAGGGCGTTCGGCATGTGGCCCCAGCCTCGTGGCTCGTCTCGAATTTCCTCGTGAGACCGGCCTCATCCTGAGGTGCGCCAGGAAGGCCGGGAACCCCTTCCAGACCACGCAGGGGAATCGCCTCTCCTGTCGCGATCAGGAGAGGAGAAGGGGCTCAGAGGAAGCGGTGCCGGGACCCTCGGTGTTCCCCTCGAGGGAACCCGGCGTGTCGGGGGACTTTTGGGGGTCGCAGAAAGGCTGTCAGGGACCGTTTCGCCCTTCAGGGCGGAACAGGGGACTTCCCTTGAGACGCCGTGGCGGGCAAGGGCCTCATCTTGCCAAGAGGTGGGAACCACGTGGTTTTTCTCGAGTTGCGGCGGGATTCTCGAGTTACGACGGGGATCTCAGCCTTCCCCTTGGGTTGGCCCTGGGAAGCCCAATCTTCCCCTCGGGTTGTGAGGGAAAGCTGGGGGTTGCGCTCGAGTCACCGCAGGGCCGAAGAGACCTCACCTAGGCGTGTGTCCGGGACCTACTATTCGTCTCCAGGGAAGGCAGGGATCTCGGGGTTGCATTCCAGGCTCCCCCGGGGAGTCAGGCCTCGTCTCGAGGGGAAGCCAAGGACTCCGCTCTCCTCTCGAGTCGCGACGCGGGTCTCTTGGAGCCCCCTGAGCGGCCTCAAGGGAGTCCAGCCTCCTCTTCCGTTTGGAGAGAGGACCCGGGATTGCTCTCCAGGCCATGCAGGAAAAGAAGGCCCTCAGCTCGCGAGAACGTGGGCGTCTCAGGGGTTTCCTCGAGCTGCGGCACCCGTGTCGGTTTTCTCCCGAGGCATGACGAGGATCTCAGGGAGCCTCTCGTGCGGCGCCAGGGAAGTCAGGTCCCCATGCGCGTGGCGAGGGGGAGCGCGTCCTGGCTCTCGAGTCACGGGAGGGGACTAGGGCCTCGAGACGCGTTGAAGAAGGACTCTCGAGGTCTTTCTCGGGGGGCGGCGGGAAACCCTCGTGTCCCTCCCCTTCTGCCGGGGACCTTAGGGAACTTCCCAGGGTGCCTCTGAGAGGCGAGGGATCCTGTGGAGGTGGCGGGGCCCCTCGGGACTCCGCTGGGTCTGGCGCAACGGAAGAGGGCCTCACCTCGAGGGGAGGCAGGAACCTCAGGCTTCCTCTCCGTTTCGGACTCCGCCCGCAGCGTCCCTGCAGAGTTGGGACAGGAGAGTCAGGCCTCGTCTTGTCTGAGGAAGGGAACCCCGCTGGCCTCTCGAGTTGCTCAGGGGGTCTCAGGCCCCTCGTCGAGCTGTGTGTGGAACCCGCGGGTCTTTGCGCACGATGCACGGGGGTGGCAGTGCCCCTTCGTGTTGTGTCTTCCCCCACAGGGTTGCCTTCGAAGAGGGGTCCGGGCCTCGGGTCCTTCTCAAGGGCGGACCGGGGAATCGGGGGCGTTCGGCATGTGGCCCCACCCACGTGGCTCGTCTCGAATTTCCTCGTGAGACCGGCCTCATCCTGAGGTGCGCCGGGAAGGCCGGGAACCCCTTCCAGACCACGCAGGGGAATCGCCTCTCCTGTCGCGATCAGGAGGGGAGAAGGGGCTCAGAGGAAGCGGTGCCGGGACCCTCGGTGTTCCCCTCGAGGGAACCCGGCGTGTCGGGGGACTTTTGGGGGTCGCAGGAAGGCTGTAAGGGACCGTTTCGCCCTTCAGGGCGGAACAGGGGACTTCCCTTGAGACGCCGTGGCGGGCAAGGGCCTCATTTTGCCAAGAGGTGGGCACCACGTGGTTTTTCTCGAGTTGCGGCGGGATTCTCGAGTTACGACGGGGATCTCAGCCTTCCCCTTGGGTTGGCCCTGGGAAGCCCAATCTTCCCCTCGGGTTGCGAGGGAAAGCTGGGGGTTGCGCTCGAGTCACCGCAGGGCCGAAGAGACCTCACCTAGGCCTGTGTCCGGGACCTAATATTCCTCTCCAGGGAAGGCAGGGATCTCGGGGTTGCATTCCAGGCTCCCCCGGGGAGTCAGGCCTCGTCTCGAGGGGAGGCCAAGGACTCCGCTCTCCTCTCGAGTCGCGACGCGGGTCTCTTGGAGCCCCCTGAGCGGCCTCAAGGGAGTCCAGCCTCCTCTTCCGTTTGGAGAGAGGACCCGGGATTGCTCTCCAGGCCATGCAGGAAAAGAAGGCCCTCAGCTCGCGAGGACGGGGGCGTCTCAGGGGTTTCCTCGAGCTGCGGCGCCCGTGGGGGTTTTCTCCCGAGGCACGACGAGGATCTCAGGGAGCCTCTCGTGCGGCGCCAGGGAAGTCAGGTCTCCATGCGCGTGGCGAGGGGGAGCGCGTCCTGGCTCTCGAGTCACGGGAGGGGACTAGGGCCTCGAGACGCGTTGAAGAAGGACTCTCGAGGTCTTTCTCGGGGGGCGGCGGGAAACCCTCGTGTCCCTCGCCTTCTGCCGCGGACCTTAGGGAACTTCCCAGGGTGCCTCTGAGAGGCGAGGGATCCTGTGGAGGTGGCGGGGCCCCTCGGGACTCCGCTGGGTCTGGCGCAACGGAAGAGGGCCTCACCTCGAGGGGAGGCAGGAACCTCAGGCTTCCTCTCCGTTTCGGACTCCGCCCGCAGGGTCCCTGCAGAGTTGGGACAGGAGAGTCAGGCCTCGTCTTGTCTGAGGAAGGGAACCCCGCTGGCCTCTCGAGTCGCTCAGTGGTCTCAGGCACCTCGTCGAGCTGTGTGTGGAACCTGCGGTCTTTGCGGACGATGCACGGGGGTGGCAGTGCCCCTTCGTGTTCTGCCTTCACCCACAGGGTTGCCTTCGAAGAGGGGTCCGGGCCTCGGGTCCTTCTCAAGGGCGGACCGGGGAATCGGGGGCGTTCGGCATGTGGCCCCACCCACGTGGCTCGGCTCGAATTTCCTCGTGAGACCGGCCTCATCCTGAGGTGCGCCGGGAAGGCCGGGAACCCCTTCCAGACCACGCAGGGGAATCGCCTCTCCTGTCGCGAACAGGAGGGGAGAAGGGGCTCAGAGGAAGCGGTGCCGGGACCCTCAGTGTTCCCCTCGAGGGAACCCGGCGTGTCGGGGGACTTTTGGGGGTCGCAGGAAGGCTGTCAGGGACCGTTTCGCCCTTCAGGGCGGAACAGGGGACTTCCCTTGAGACGCCGTCGCGGGCAAGGGCCTCATCTTGCCAAGAGGTGGGAACCACGTGGGTTTTCTCGAGTTGCGGCGGGATTCTCGAGTTACGACGGGGAGCTCAGCCTTCCGCTTGGGTTGGCCCTGGGAAGCCCAATCTTCCCCTCGGGTTGCGAGGGAAAGCTGGGGGTTGCGCTCGAGTCACTGCAGGGCCGAAGAGACCTCACCTAGGCGTGTGTCCGGGACCTACTATTCCTCTCCAGGGAAGGCAGGGGTCTCGGAGTTGCATTCCAGGCTCCCCCGGGGAGTCAGGCCTCGTCTCGAGGGGAAGCCAAGGACTCCGCTCTCCTCTCGAGTCGCGACGCGGGTCTCTTGGAGCCCCCTGAGTGGCCTCAAAGGAGTCCAGGCTCCTCTTCCGTTTGGAGAGAGGACCCGGGATTGCTCTCCAGGCCATGCAGGAAAAGAAGGCCCTCAGCTCGCGAGGACGGGGGCGTCTCAGGGGTTTCCTCGAGCTGCGGCGCCCGTGGGGGTTTTCTCCCGAGGCACGACGAGGATCTCAGGGAGCCTCTCGTGCGGCGCCAGGGAAGTCAGGTCTCCATGCCCGTGGCGAGGGGGAGCGCGTCCTGGCTCTCGAGTCACTGGAGGGGACTAGGGCCTTGAGACGCGTTGAAGAAGGACTCTCGAGGTCTTTCTCGGGGGGCGGCGGGAAACCCTCGTGTCCCACGCCTTCTGCCGGGGACCTTAGGGAACTTCCCAGGGTGCCTCTGAGAGGCGAGGGATCCTGTGGAGGTGGCGGGGCCCCTCGGGACTCCGCTGGATCTGGCGCAACGGAAGAGGGCCTCACCTCGAAGGGAGGCAGGAACCTCAGGCTTCCTCTCCGTTTCGGACTCCGCCCGCAGGGTCCCTGCAGAGTTGGGACAGGAGAGTCAGGCCTCGTCTTGTCTGAGGAAGGGAACCCCGCTGGCCTCTCGAGTCGCTCAGGGGTTCTAAGGCCCCTCGTCGAGCTGTGTGTGGAACCTGCGGGTTTTTGCGGACGATGCACGGGGGTGGCAGTGCCCCTTCGTGTTGTGCCTTCACCCACAGGGTTGCCTTCGAAGAGGGGTCCGGGCCTCGGGTCCTTCTCAAGGGCGGACCGGGGAATCGGGGGCGTTCGGCATGTGGCCCCACCCACATGGCTCGTCTCGAATTTCCTCGTGAGACCGGCCTCATCCTGAGGTGCGCCGGGAAGGCCGGGAACCCCTTCCAGACCACGCAGGGGAATCGCCTCTCCTGTCGCGATCAGGAGGGGAGAAGGGGCTCAGAGGAAGCGGTGCCGGGACCCTCGGTGTTCCCCTCGAGGGAACCCGGCTTGGCGGGGGACTTTTGGGTGTCGCAGGAAGGCTGTCAGGGACCGTTTCGCCCTTCAGGGCGGAACAGGGGACTTCCCTTGAGACGCCGTGGCGGGCAAGGGCCTCATCTTGCCAAGAGGTGGGAACCACGTGGGTTTTCTCGAGTTGCGGCGGGATTCTCGAGTTACGACGGGGATCTCAGCCTTCCCCTTGGGTTGGCCCTGGGAAGCCCAATCTTCCCCTCGGGTTGCGAGGGAAAGCTGGGGGTTGTGCTCGAGTCACTGCAGGGCCGAAGAGACCTCACCTAGGCGTGTGTCCGGGACCTAATATTCCTCTCCGGGGAAGGCAGGGATCTCGGGGTTGCATTCCAGGCTCCCCCTGTGAGTCAGGCCTCGTCTCGAGGGGAAGCCAAGGATTCTGCTCTCCTCTCGAGTCGCGACGCGGGTCTCTTGGAGCCCCCTGAGCGGCCTCAAGGGAGTCCAGCCTCCTCTTCCGTTTGGAGAGAGGACCCGGGATTGCTCTCCAGGCCATGCAGGAACAGAAGGCCCTCAGCTCGCGAGGACGGGGGCGTCTCAGGGGTTTCCTCGAGCTGCGGCGCCCGTGGGGGTTTTCTCCCGAGGCACGACGAGGATCTCAGGGAGCCTCTCGTGCGGCGCCAGGGAAGTCAGGTCTCCATGCGCGTGGCGAGGGGGAGCGCGTCCTGCCTCTCGAGTCACGGGAGGGGAGTAGGGCCTCAAGACACGTTGAAGAAGTACTCTCTAGGTCTTTCTCGGGGGGCGGCGGGAAACCCTCGTTTCCCTCGCCTTCTGCGGGGACCTTAGGGAACTTGCCAGGGTGCCTCTGAGAGGCGAGGGATCCTGTGGAGGTGGCGGGGCCCCTCGGGACTCCGCTGGGTCTGGCGCAACGGAAGAGGGCCTCACCTCGAGGGGAGGCAGGAACCTCAGGCTTCCTCTCCGTTTCGGATTCCGACCTCAGGGTCCCTGCAGAGTTGGGACAGGAGAATCAGGCCTCGTCTTGTCTGAGGAAGGGAACCCCGCTGGCCTCTCGAGTTGCTCAGAGGGTCTCAGGCCCCTCGTCGAGCTGTGTGTGGAACCCGCGGGTCTTGGCGGACGATGCACGGGGGTGGCAGTGCCCCTTCGTGTTGTGCCTTCACCCACAGGGTTGCCTTCGAAGAGGGGTCCGGGCCTTGGGTCCTTCTCAAGGGCGGACCGGGGAATCGGGGGCGTTCGGCATGTGGCCCCACCCACGTGGCTCGTCTCGAATTTCCTCGTGAGACCGGCCTCATCCTGAGGTGCGCCAGGAAGGCCGGGAACCCCTTCCAGACCACGCAGGGGAATCGCCTCTCCTGTCGCGATCAGGAGCGGAGAAGGGGCTCAGAGGAAGCGGTGCCGGGACCCTCGGTGTTCCCCTCGAGGGAACCCGGCGTGTCGGGGGACTTTTGGGGGTCGCAGGAAGGCTGTCAGGGACCGTTTCGCCCTTCAGGGCGGAACAAGGGACTTCCGTTGAGACGCCGTGGCGGGCAAGGGCCTCATCTTGCCAAGAGGTGGGAACCACGTGGTTTTTCTCGAGTTGCGGCGGGATTCTCGAGTTACGACGGGGATCTCAGCCTTCCCCTTGGGTTGGCCCTGGGAAGCCCAATCTTCCCCTCGGGTTGCGAGGGAAAGCTGGGGGTTGCGCTCGAGTCACTGCAGGGCCGAAGAGACCTCACCTAGGCGTGTGTCCGGGCCCTAATATTCCTCTCCAGGGAAGGCAGGGATCTCGGGGTTGCATTCCAGGCTCCCCCGGGGAGTCAGGCCTCGTCTCGAGGGGAAGCCAAGGACTCCGCTCTCCTCTCGAGTCGCGACGCGGGTCTCTTGGAGCCCCCTGAGCGGCCTCAAGGGAGTCCAGCCTCCTCTTCCGTTTGGAGAGAGGACCCGGGCTTGCTCTCCAGGCCATGCAGGAAAAGAAGGCCCTCAGCTCGCGAGGAAGGGGGCGTCTCAGGGGTTTCCTCGAGCTGCGGCGCCCGTGGGGGTTTTCTCCCGAGGCAAGACGAGGATCTCAGGGAGCCTCTCGTGCGGCCCCAGGTAAGTAAGGTCTCCATGTGCGTGGCGAGGGGAGCGCGTCATGGCTCTCGAGTCACGGGAGGGGACTAGGGCCTCGAGACGCGTTGAAGAAGGACTCTCGAGGTCTTTGTCGGGGGGCGGCGGGAAACCCTCGTTTCCCTCGCCTTCTGTCGGGGACCTTAGGGAACTTCCCAGGGTGCCTCTGAGAGGCGAGGGATCCTGTGGAGAGGGCGGGGCCCCTCGGGACTCCGCTGGGTGTGGCGCAAAGGAAGAGGGCCTCACCTCGAGGGGAAGCAGGAACCTCAGGCTTCCTCTCCGTTTCGGACTCCTCCCGCAGGGTCCCTGCAGAGATGGGACAGGAGAGTCAGGACTCGTCTTGTCTGAGGAAGGGAACCCCGCTGTCTTCTCGAGTTGCTCAGGGGGTCTCAGGCCCCCCGTTGAATTGTGTGTATAACACGCGGGTGTTTGCGGACGATGCACGGGGGTGGCAGTGCCCCTTCGTGTTGTGCCTTCACCCACAGGGTTGCCTTCGTAGAGGGGTCCGGGCCTCGGGTCCTTCTCAAAGGCGGACAGGGGAATCGGGGGCGTTCGGCATGTGGCCCCACCCACGTGGCTCGTCTCGAATTTCCTCGTGAGACCGGCCTCATCCTGAGGTGCGCCGGGAAGGCCGGGAACCCCTTCCAGACCACGCAGGGGAATCGCCTCTCCTGTCGCGATCAGGAGGGGAGAAGGGGCTCAGAGGAAGCGGTGCCGGGACCCTCGGTGTTCCCCTCGGGAGACCCCGGCGTGTTGGGGGACTTTTGGTGGTCGCAGGAAGGATGTCAGGGACCGTTCGCCCTTCAGGGCGGAACAGGGGACTTCCCTTGAGACGCCGTCGCGGGCAAGGGCCTCATCTTGCCCAGAGGTGGGAACCACGTGGTTTTTCTTGAGTTGCGGCGGCATTCTCGAGTTACGACGGGGATCTCAGCCTTCCCCTTAGGTTGGCTCTGGGAAGCCCAATCTTCCCTTCGGGTTGCGAGGGAAAGCTGGGGGTTGCGCTCGAGTCACTGCAGGGCCGAAGAGACCTCACCTAGGCGTGTGCCCGGGACTTAATATTCCTCTCCAGGGAAGGCAGGGATCTCGGGGTTGCATTCCAGGCTCCCCCGGGGAGTCAGGCCTCGTCTCGAGGGGAAGCCAAGGACTGCGCTCTCCTCTCGAGTCGCGACGCGGGTCTCTTGGAGCCCCCTGAGCGGCCTCAAAGGAGTCCAGCCTCCTCTTCCGTTTGGAGAGAGGACCCGGGATTGCTCTCCAGGCCATGCAGGAAAAGAAGGCCCTCAGCTGGCGAGGACGGGGGCGTCTCAGGGGTTTCCTCGAGCTGCGGCGCCCGTGGGGGTTTTCTCCCGAGGCACGACGAGGATCTCAGGGAGCCTCTCGTGCGGCGCCAGGGAAGTCAGGTCTCCATGCGCGTGGCGAGGGGGAGCGCGTCCTGGCTCTCGAGTCACGGGAGGGGACTAGGGCCTCGAGACGCGTTGAAGAAGGACTCTCGAGGTCTTTCTCGGGGGGCGGCGGGAAACCCTCGTGTCCCTCGCCTTCTGCCGCGGACCTTAGGGAACTTCCCAGGGTGCCTCTGAGAGGCGAGGGATCCTGTGGAGGTGGCGGGGCCCCTCGGGACTCTGCTGGGTCTGGCGCAACGGAAGAGGGCCTCACCTCGAGGGGAGGCAGGAACCTCAGGCTTCCTCTCCGTTTCGGACTCCGCCCGCAGGGTCCCTGCAGGGTTGGGACAGGAGAGTCAGGCCTCGTCTTGTCTGAGGAAGGGAACCCCGCTTGCCTCTGAGGTGCTCAGGGGGTCTCAGGCCCCTCGTCGTGTTGTGTGTGGAACCCGCGCGGCTTTGCGGACGATGCACGGTGGTGGCAGTGCCCCTTCGTGTTGTGCCTTCCCCCACAGGGTTGCCTTCGAAGAGGGGTCCGGGCCTCGGGTCCTTCTCAAGGGCGGACCGGGGAATCGGGGGCGTTCGGCATGTGGCCCCACCCACGTGGCTCGTCTCGAATTTCCTCGTGAGACCGGCCTCATCCTGAGGTGCGCCGGGAAGGCCGGGAACCCCTTCCAGTCCACGCAGGGGAATCGCCTCTCCTGTCGCGATCAAGAGGGGAGAAGTGGCTCAGAGGAAGCGGAGCCGGGACCCTCGGTGTTCCCCTCGAGGGAACCCGGCGTGTCGGGGGACTTTTGGGGGTCGCAGGAAGGCTGTCAGGGACCGTTTCGCCCTTCAGGGCGGAACAGGGGACTTACCTTGAGACGCCGTCGCGGGCAATGGCCTCATCTTGTCCAGAGGTGGGAACCACGTGGTTTTTCTCGAGTTGCGGCGGCATTCTCGAGTTACTACGGGGATCTCAGCCTTCCCCTTGGGTTGGCCCTGGGAAGCCCAATCTTCCCCCCGGGTTGCGAGGGAAAGCTGGGGGTTGCGCTCGAGTCACTGCAGGGCCGAAGAGACCTCACCTAGGCGTGTGTCCGGAACCTAATATTCCTCTCCAGGGAAGGCAGGGATCTCGGGGTTGCATTCCAGGCTCCCCCGGGGAGTCAGGCCTCGTCTCGAGGGGAAGCCAAGGACTCCGCTCTCCTCTCGAGTCGCGACGCGGGTCTCTTGGAGCCCCCTGAGCGGACTCAAGGGAGTCCAGCCTCCTCTTCCGTTAGGAGAGAGGACCCGGGATTGCACTCCAGGCCATGCAGGAAAAAAAAGGCCTCAGCTCGCGAGGACGGGGGCGTCTCAGGGGTTTCCTCGAGCTGCGGCGCCCGTGGGGGTTTTCTCCCGAGGCACGACGAGGATCTCAGGGAGCCTCTAGTGCGGCGCCAGGGAAGTCAGTTCTCCATGCGCGTGGCGAGGGGGAGTGCGTCCTGGCTCTCGAGTCACGGGAGGGGACTAGGGCCTCGAGACGCGTTGAAGAAGGACTCTCGAGGTCTTCCTCGGGGGGCGGCGGGAAACCCTCGTTTCCCTCGCCTTCTGCCGGGGACCTTAGGGAACTTGCCAGGGTGCCTCTGAGAGGCGAGGAATCCTGTGGAGGTGGCGGGGCCCCTCGAGACTCCGCTGGGTCTGGCGCAACGGAAGAGGGCCTCACCTCCAGGGGAGGCAGGAACCTCAGGCTTCCTCTCCGTTTCGGACTCCGCCCGCAGGGTCCCTGCAGAGTTGGGACAGGAGAGTCAGGCCTCCTCTTGTCTGAGGAAGGGAACCCCGCTGGCCTCTCGAGGAGCTCAGGGGGTCTCAGGCCCCTCGTCGAGCTGTGTGTGGAACCCGCGGGGCTTTGCGGATGATGCACGGTGGTGGCACTGCCCCTTCGTGTTGTGCCTTCACCCACAGGGTTGCCTTCGAAGAGGGGTCCGGGCCTCGGGTCCTTCTCAAGGGCGGACCGGGGAATCCGGGGCGTTCGGCATGTGGCCCCACCCACGTGGCTCGTCTCGAATTTCCTCGTGAGACCGGCCTCATCCTGAGGTGCGCCGGGAAGGCCGGGAACCCCTTCCAGTCCACGCAGGGAAATCGCCTCTCCTGTCGCGATCAGGAGGGGAGAAGGGTCTCAGAGGAAGCGGTGCCGGGACCCTCGGTGTTCCCCTCGAGGGAACCCGGCGTGTCGGGGGACTTTTGGGGGTCGCAGGAAGGCTGTCAGGGACCGTTTCGCCCTTCAGGGCGGAACAGGGGACTTCCCTTGAGACGCCGTGGCGAGCAAGGGCCTCATCTTGCCAAGAGGTTGGAACCACGTGGTTTTTCTCGAGTTGCGGCGGGATTCTCGAGTTACGACGGGGATCTCAGCCTTCCCCTTGGGTTGGCCCTGGGAAGCCCAATCTTCTATTCTAGTGGCGAGGGAAAGCTGGGGGTTGCGCTCGAGTCACTGCAGGGCCAAAGAGACCTCATCTAGGGGTGTGTCCAGGACCTAATGCTCCTCTCCAGGGAAGACAAGGATCTCGGGGTTGCATCCCATGCTCCCCCGGGGAGTCAGGCCTCGCCTCGAGGGGAAGCAAACCACTCCGCTCTCCTCCCAAGTCGCGACGCGGATATCTTGGTGCCCCCTGAGTGGCCTCAAGGGATTCCAGCCTCCTCTTCACTTTTGAGAGAGGACTCCTGATTACTCTCCAGGCCAGGCAGGAAAAGAAGGCCCTCACCTCGCGAGGACGGGGGCATCTCAGGGGTTTCCTCGAGCTGCGGCACCCGTGGGGGTTTTCTCCCGAGGCACGACGAGGATCTCAGGGAGCCTCTCACGCGGCGCCAGGGAAGTCATGTCTCCATGTACGTGGCGAGAAGGAGCGCGTCATTGTTCTCAAATCATGGGAGGGGACTAGGGCCTCAACACGCGTTGAAGAAGGACTCTCGATGTCTTTCTCGGGTTGCAGCGGGAAACCCTCGTTTTCCCCGACTTCTCCCGGGGACCTGAGGAAACTTCCCAGGGTGCCTCTGAGAGGTCAGGGACGCTGTGGATTTGGAGGGGCCTCTCGGGACTCCACTGGGTTTGTCGCAATGGAAGAGAGCCTCATCTCGTGTGGAGGCAGGAACCTCAGGCTTCCTCTCCAATTCTGACTCTGATCGTAGTGTCCCTGCAGAGTTGAGACAGGAGAGTCAGGCTATGTCTTTTCTGAGGAATGGAACTCCGCTTGCCTCTCGAGTTGCTCATGGGGTTTCAGGCCCCTTGTCAAACTGTGTGTGGAATCTGCAGGTTTTTCCAGACGATGCATGGGGGTGTCAGTGACCCTTCGTTTTGTGTCTTCATCCACAGGGTTGCCTTCGAAGAGGTGTCTGGGCATCGTGTTCTTATGAAGAGCGGACTGGGAAATCGGGGTCGTTCAGCATTTGGCACCACCCACGTGGCTACTCTGGAATTTCCTCATGAAACCGGCCTCATCCTGAGGTGTGCCGCGAAGGTCATGAAACCCTTCCAGACAAAGCAGAGGAATCGACCCTCCTGTGGCGATCAGAAGGGGAGAAGTGGCTCAGATGAAGTGCTGCTGGGAACCTCGATGTTTCCCTCAAGTGAGACAGGTATGTCGGGTAACTTTTGGGGTCGCATAAAGCGTTCCAAGTACCGTTTCGCTCTTCAAATTGGAACGTGGGACTTCACTTGGGGTGCTCCAGCGGGCAAGGGCCTCATCTTGGAATGACTGGGGAACCACTTGGTTTTTCTCTAGTTGCGGTGGGATATTTGAGTTACCACAGGGAATTCATGCTTCCTCTTGTGTTGGCCCACAAAAGTCTTATCTTCCATTCGAGATTCGAGGAAGAGCTGGAGGTGCGCTCTAGTCACTGAAGGCAAAAGAGACCCCACCAAGGCTTGTGTGCAGGACCTAATGTTCATGTCAAGGGGCGACAGGAATCTCGGGGTTGCATTCCAGACTCACCCTGGAGTCAGGCCTCGTCTCGAAGGGAAGCAAAGGACTCTGCTCTCCTCTCGAGTCGGACGGGTATGTCTTGGAGCCCACTGAGTGGCTTAAAGGGAGTCAAACCTCCTCTGGTGTTTGGAGGGAGGACACGGGATTGCTCTCCAGGCAATGCAGGAAATGAAGGCCCTCATCTCCCGATGACTGGGGCGTCTCGTAGGTTTTCTCGAGCTGTGGCGCTAGTGTGGGGTTTCTCACGAAGTAAGACTGGGAGCTCAGTGAGCCTCTCATGTGGTGCCAGGGCAGTCAGGTCTCTATGCACGTGGTGAGAGGGAGCCCGTCATTGTTCTCGAGTCATGGTAGGGGAATTGGGCCTGAAAACGTGTTAAAGAAGGACTCTCGAGGTCTTTCTTGGGTTGCAGCAGGAAACCCTGGGTTCCATCGACTTGTGCCAGTGACCTCAGGAAGCTTCTCAGCGTGCCTCTGAGAAGTCAGGGTCACTGTGGAGTTGGGAGGGGCCTCTTGGAACTCCACTGGGTTTGGTGCAATGGAAGAGGGCCTCATGACAAGTTGAGGCAGGAACCACAGGGTTCCTCTCCTGGCTTCGAATGCGCCGGATCTGACTCGGATCGCAGAGTCCCTGCAGAGTTGGGACAGGAGAGTCAGGCCTCGTCTTGTGTGGAGGAATGGAACTCCGCTTGACTCTCGCGTTGTTCATGGGGTGACAGGCCACTTGTCGATTTGTATGTGGAACTTGCGGGTTTTTCTGGACGATGCACTGGGGTGTCACTGCCCCTTCGTGTTGTGCCTTGTTCCACAGGATTGCCTTCGAGTTGGGTTCTGCCATCGGGTTCTTATCAAGAGCGGACCAGGGAATCGGGGTCTTTTGGCATGCCGCACCACCCACGAGGCTATGTCTCGAATTTCCTCGTGAGACTGGCCTCATCTTGATGTGCGCCAGGAAGGTCGGGAACGCCTTCCAGACAAAGCAGGGGAATCGAACCTCCTGTCGCGATCAAGAGGGGAGAAGAGTCTCAGATGAAGTGGTGCCGGGAACCTCGGTGTTCTCCTCAAGTGAGACTGGTATGTCGGGGAACTTTTGGGGTCGCATCAAGGGTTCCAAGTAACTTTTCGCTCTTCAATACGGAACGTGGGACTTCTCTTGAGACGCTGTAGCGGGCAAGGGCCTCATGTTTCGATGACGGGGGAACCACGTGGTTTTTCTTGAGTTGGGGCGGGATTCTCGAGTTACAACCGGGAATTCAGGCTTCCTCTTCAACTGGCCCAGGGAAGTCCAGTTTTCATTCGAATTGTGAGTTAGAACTGGGGATTGCTCTCGAGACACTGCAGGGCCAAATAGACCACATCTAGGCTTGTGTCCAGGACCTAATGTTCCTCTGCTGGGGCGACAGCGATCTCGGCATTGCATTCTCGACTCACCCGGGGAGTCACGCCTCGTCTCGAGGGGAAGCCAAGGACACCGCTCTCCTGTCAAGTCGCGACGGGTATATCTTGGAGCTCACTGTGTGGCCTAAAATGAGTCAAGCCTCCTGTGGAGTTTGGAGAGAGGACTCAGGATTGCTCTCCAGGCCATACAGCAAAAGAAGGCCCTCATCTCGTGAGGACTGGGGCGTCTCGTGGGTATTCTCGAGCTGCGGCTCCAGTGTGGTGTTGCTCACGAGGTATAATGGGGAGCTCAGGGAGCCTCTCCTGTGGCGCCAGGGAAGTCAGGTTTCTATGCGCGTGGCTAGGGGGAGCGCGTCATTGCTCTCGAGGCATGGTAGGGGAATCGCACCTCAAGACGCGTTGAAGAAGGACTCTCGAGGTCTTTTATGGGTTGGGGCAGGAAACCCTTGGTTCCCTCGGCTTGTGCCGGTGATCTCAGGAAGGTCTAAGGGTGCCTCTGAGAAGTCAGGGATTCTGAGCAGTTGGGAGGGGTCTCTCGGGACTCCACTGGGTTCGGTGCAATGGAAGAGGGCCTCATCTCGAGTGGAGGCAGGAAACTCATGTTTCCTCTCCTGACTTCCCCTGGGCCAGATCTGACTCGGAACGCAGTTTCGCTGCAGAGTTCGAACAGGAGAGTCAGGCCTCGTCTTGTGTGGAGGAATGGAACTCTGCTTGCCTCTCCAGTTGTTCACGGGGTGACAGGTCACTTCTCGAGCTGTGTGTTCTACCTGCGGGTTTCTCCGGACGATACCCAGGGGTGTCAGTGCCCCTAAGTGTTGTGCCTTCATCAAAAGGGTTATCTTCAAAGAGGTGTCCGGGCATCAGGATCTTATCAAGAGCGGACCGGGAAATCGGGGTCTTTCGGCATGTGTCACCATCCACGAGGCTATGTCTCGAATATCCTCGTGAGAACGGCCTCATCCTGAGATGCACCGGGAAAGGCGGGAACCCCTTCAAGACAAAACAGGGGAATCGACCCTCCTGTCGCGATCAGGAGGGGAGAAGGGGCCCAGATATAGTGGTGCCGGGAACCTCGGTGTTCTCCTCGAGTCAGACTGGTGTGTCAAGGAACTTTTGAGGGCGCATCAAGGGTGCCAATACCGTTTCGCACTTCAAGACGGAACGTGGGACTTCTCTTGAGACGCTGTAGGGGGCAAGGGTCTCATCTTGGGATGACGGGGGAACCACGTGGCGTTTCTCGAGTTGTGGTGGGATTCTCGAGTTTCGACGGGGAATACAGTCTTCCTCATGTGTTGGGCCAGGGAAGTCCTATCTTCCATTCGAGTTTAAAGGGAGGGCTGGGGATTGCTCTCGAGTCACTGCAGGGCAAAATAGACCTCATCTAGGCTTGTGTCCAGGACTTAATGTTCGTCCCTCGGGGCGACAGGGATCTTGGGGTTGCATACCAGACTCACCCGGGGAATCAGGCCTCGTCTCGAGGGGAAGCAAAGAACTCCGCTGTCCTTTTGAGTCGCGATGGGTATCTCTTGGAGCCCACTGTGTGCCCTAAAGGGAGTCAAGCCTCCTGTGGTGTTTGGATAGAGGACTCGGGATTCCTCTCCAGGCCATGCAGGAAAAGAAGGCCCTCATCTCGCCATGATGGCGGCGTCTCATGGGTTTTCTAGACTGCTGCGCTAGTGCCGGGTTTCTGACGAGGTACGAGAGGGAGCTCAGGGAGCCTCTCGTGTGGCGCCAGGGAAGTCAGGTCCCCATGAGATGGCTAGGGGGAGCTCGTCATTGCTCTCGAGTCATGGTAGGGTAATCGGGCCTCAAGACGGGTTGAAGAAGGACTCTCGAGGTCTTTCTTGGGTCACTGCATAAAACCCAGGGTTCCCTTGACTTGTGCCTGCGACCTCAGGCAGCTTCTCAGAGTGCCTCTGAGAAGTCAGGGATACTGTGCAGTTTGGAGGGGCCTCTCGAGACTCCTCTGCATTTGGTGGAATGTAAGAGGGACTCATCTCGAGTTGAAGCAGGAACCTCAGTGTTCCTCTCCATTTCTGACTCAGATCGCAAGGTCCCTGCATGTTAGTACAGGAGAGTCAGGCCTCGTCTTTTCTGGAGGATGGGACTCCTCTTGCCTCTCGAGTTGTTCTCGAGGTGACAGGCCACTTGTCGAGCTGTGTGTGTAACCTGCCCGTTTTTCCGGATGATGCACAGGTGTGTTAGTGCCCCTTCGTGTTGTACCTTCATACTCAAGGCTGCCTTCCAAGAGGTGTCCGAGCATCGGATTCTTATCAAGAGCGGACCGGGAAATTGGAGTCTTTCAGCAAGTGGCACCACCCACAAAGCTACGTATCGAATTTCCCCATGAGACCGGCCTCATCCTGAGTTGTGCAGGGAAGGTCGGGCCCCCTTGCAGACAAAGCAGGGGAGTCGACCCACCGGTCACGATCAGGAGGGGAGAAGGGGCTTAAATGAAGTGGTGCCGGGAACCTCGGTGTTCCCCTTGAGTGAGACCGGCGTGTTGGGGGACTTTTTGGGTCGCATCAAGGGTGCCAAGTACCGTTTCGCATTTCAAGACGGAACCTGGGACATCTTTTGAAACGCTGTAGCGGGCAAGGGCCTCATCTTGCGATGACGGGAGAACCACGTGGTTTTGCTCGAGTTGCGGCGGGATTCTCGAGTTATGACCGGGAATTTAGGCTTCCTCTTGTTGGCCTTGAAATCCAATCTTCCATTCGGGTTGCGAGGGGGAACTGGGGATTGCGCTAGAGTCACTGCAGGGCAAAAGAGACCTAATCTAGGCTTGTGTCCAGGATCTAACGTTGCTCTCCAGGGGCGACAGGGATCTCGGGTTTGCATTCCAGACTCATCCGGGGAGTCAGTTCTCACCTCGAGGGTAAGCAAAGAATTCCGCTCTCGTCTCGAGTCGCGATGGGTATCTCTTGGAGACCACTGTGTGTACTAAAGGGAGTCAAGCCTCCTGTGGAGTTTGGAGAGAGGACTCGGGATTGGACTCCAGGCCATGCAGGAAAAGAAGGCCCTCATCTCGAGATGACGGTGGCGTCTCGTGGGTTTTCTCGAGCTGCGGCGCCAGTGTGGGGTGTCTCATGAAGTACCACGGGGATCTCAGGGAGCCTCTTGTGTGGCGCCAGGAAAATCCAGTATTCCATTCGAGTTGCAAGTTAGAACTGGGGATTGCTCTCCAGTCACTGCAGGGCAAAATAGACCTCATCTACGCTTGTGTCCAGGACCTAGTGTTCCACTACTGGGCCAACAGGGATCTCAGGGTTGCATTCTCGACTCACCCGGAGAGTCAGGCCTCGTCTTGAGGGGAAAAAAAGGACTCCGCTCTCCTGTCGAGTCGCGACGGGTATCTCTTGGAGCCCACTGCGTGGCGTAAAGGGATTGAAGCCTCCTATGGAGTTTGGAGAGATGACTCGGGATTGTTTTCCTGGCCATGCAGGAAAAAAGGCCCTCATCTCGCGATGACGGGGGCATCTCGTGGGTTTTCTCCAGCTGCAGCGCCAGTATCAGATTTCTCACGGGGTACAACGGGGAGCTCAGAGAGCCTCTCGTGTGATGCTAGGGACGTCAGGTCTCCGTGCATGTGGTGAAGGGGAGTGCGTGATTGCTCTAGAGTCATAGTAGGCGAATCGGGCCTCAAGACGCATTGAAGAAGGACTCTTGAGGTCTTTCTCGGGTTGCGGCAGGGAACCCTGGGTTCCCTTGATTTGTGTCGGTGACCTCAGGCAACTTCTAAGGGTGCCTCTGAGAAGTCAGGGACACTGTGGATTTGGGAGGGGCCCTTTGTTACTCAACTGGATTTGGTGCAATCGAAGAGGGCCTCATCTCGAATGGAGGCAGGAACGTCAGGGGTCCTCTCCATTTCTGACTCGGGTCGCAGGGTACCTGCAGAGTATGGAGAAGAGAGTCACGCCTCGTCTTCTGTGGAGGAATGGATTTCCCCTTGCCTTTCGAGTTGTTCACGGAGTGACAGGCCACTTGTTGAGCTGAGTGTGGAACCTGCGGGTTTTTCCGGACGATGCACGGGGGTGTCAGTGCCCCTTCGTGTTGTGCCTTCATCCACAGGGTTGCCTTCAAAGAGGTTTCCGGGCATCGGGTTCTTTTCAAGAGCGTACCGGAAAATTGGGGTCTTTCAGCATGTGGTACCACCCACGAGGCTACGTCTCGAATTTCCTCGGGAGACCGGCCTCATCCTGAGGTGCGCCGGGAAGCTCGGGAACCCCTTGCAGACAAAGCAGGGGAATCGACCCACCACTCGCGATCAGAGGGGGAGAAGGGGCTCAGATGAAGTGGTGCCGGGAACCTCGGTGGTCCCCTCGAGTGAGACCGGTATGTCACGGCACTTTTGAGGTCGCATCAAGGGTGCCAAGTACAGTTTCGCACTTCAAGACCGAACGTGGGAATTCTCTGGAGATGCTGTAGCGGGCAAGGGCCTCATATTGCGATGACGAGGGAAACACGTGGTTTTTCTTGAGTTGAGGTGGGATTCTCGAGTTACAACGGGGAATTCAGGCTTCCTCTTGTGTTGGCCCAGGAAGTCCAATCTTCCATTCAACTTGTCCGAGAAAGCTGAGGGTTGCTCTCGAGTCACTTCAGGGCAAAGAGTCCTCATCTAGGCTTGGGTCCAGGACGTAATGTTCCTCTCCAGGGGCGACAGGGATATCGGGGTCGCATTCCAGTCTCACCCGGTGGGTCACACCTCGTCTCGAGTGGAAGCAAAGGACTCCACTATCCTCTCGAGTCGCGACACGTAATTCTTGGAGCCCAATGAGTGGCCTAAAGGGAGTCAAGCGTCCTGTGTAGCTTGGACAGAAGGTTCACGCTTGATCTGCATACCATGCAGTTAAAGATGGCCCTCCTCTCGTGATGACGGGGGCGTCTCATGGGTTTTCTCGAGCTGCGGCGCCAGTGTGGGGTTTCTCACGAGATATGATGGGGAGTTCAGGGATCCTCTTGTGCAGCGCCAGAGAAGCCTGACTCCATGCGTGTGGCCAGGCAGATCGCGTCATTGCTCTCGAGTCATGGGAGGGACTAGGGCCTCAAGAGGCATTTAAGAAGGACTCTCAAGGTCTTTCTTGGGTTGGGGCGGGAAACACTCGTTTCCCTCGACCTCTACAGGGGACCTTAGGGAACTTCCCAGGTGCCTCTGAGAGGTGAGGGATACTGAGGTGTTAGAGGGGTCTCTCGGGACTCCACTAGGTTTGACGAAATGAAAGAGGGCCTCATCTCGATTGGAGGCAGGAACCTCAGGCTTCCTCTCCATTTCTGACTCCGACCGCAGGGTCCCTGCAGAGTTGGGACAGGAGAGTCAGGCCTCGTCTTGTCTGAGTAACGGAACTCTGCTTGCCTCTCGAGTTGTTCAGGGGGTCTCAGGGCCCTTGACAAGCTGTGTGTGGAACCTGCGGGTGTTTCCAGAAGATGCATGGTGGTGTCAGTGCCCCTTCGTTTTGTGCCTTCCCCCACAGGGTTTCCTTCAAAGAGGTGTCCGGGCATCGGGTTCATTTCAAGAGCGGACCGGGAAATCGGGGTCATTCTGCATGTGGCACCACCCACGTGGCTCATCTCGAATTTCCTCGTGAGACCAGCATCATCCTGAGGCGCACCGGGAAGGCCGGGAACCCCTTCCACACAAAGTAGGGGAATCGATTCTCCTGTCGCGATCAGGAGGGGAGATGGGGCTCAGATGAAGTGGTGCCGGGACCCTCGGTGTTCCACTCGAGGGAACCCGGCGTTTCAGGGAACTTTAGGGGTCGCATCAAGGGAGCCAAGTACCGTTTCCCACTTCAGGACGGAACATGGGACTTCCCTGGAGACGCTGTAGCGGGCAAGGGCCTCATCCTGTGAAGACGTTGGAACCACGTCGTTTTTCTAGAGTTGCATCGGGATTCTCGAAAACGACAGGAATTTCAGGTCTCTCTTGGGTTGGCCCTGGGAAGCCCAATCTTCAATTCGAGTTGCGATGGAAAGCTGGGGGTTCTGTTCGAGTCACTACAGGGCCAAAGAGACCTCATCGAGGCGTGTGTCCAGGACCTAATATTCCTCTCAAGGGAAGACAGGGATCCGGGGTTTCCATTCCAGACTCCCCCGGGGAGTCAGGACTCGCCTGGAGGGGAAGCAAAGGACTCAGCTTTCCTCTCAATTCGCGACACGGATCTCTTGGAGCCCACTGAGTGGACTCAAGGGTGTCGAGCCTCCTCTTCAGTTTGGAGAGAGGACTCGGGATTGCTCTCCAGGCCAGGCAGGAAAAGAAGGCCCTCATCTCGCGATGACGGGGGTGTCTCATGGGTTTCCTCAGGCTGCTGCACCCATGGGGGTTTTCTCACGAGGCACGATGAGGACCTCAGGGAGCCTCTCGTGCGGCGCCAGGGAAGTCAGGTCTCCATGCGCATGGCGAGGGGGATCTGGTCATCACTCTCGAGTCATGGGAAGCGGCTAGGTCCTCAAGAGGCGTTGAAGAAGGACTCTCGAGGTCTTTCTCGGGTTCCGGGGGGAAACCCTCGTTTCCCTCGACTTCTGCACGGGGCCTTAGGGAACTTCCCACGGTGCCTCTGAGAGGTGAGGGATGCTGTGTAGTTGGCAGGGCCTCTCGGGACTCTGCTAGGTTCGGCGCAATGGAAGAGGACCTCATCTCGAAGGGAGGCAGGAACCTCAGGCTTCCTCTCGGTTTCGGACTCCGACTGCACGGTCCCTGCAGTGTTGGGACAGGAGAGTCATGCCTCGTCTTGTCTGAGGAATGGAATTCTGGTTGCCTCTCGAGTTGTTCCGGGAGTCTCAGGCCCCTTGTCGAGCTGTGTGTAGACCCTGCGGGTTTTTCCGAATGATGCACGGGGGTGGCAGTGCCCCTTCGTGTTGTGCCTTCACCCACAGGGTTGCCTTCGAAGAGGTGTCCGGGCATCGGGTTCTTATCAAGAGCGGACCGGAAAATCGGGGTTGTTCGGCACGTGGCACCTCACACGGGGCTAGTCTCGAATTTCCTCCTGAGACCGGCCTCATCCTGAGGTGTGCCAGGAAGGCCGGGAACCCCTTCCAGACCACGCAGGGGAATCGACTCTCCTCTCGCGATCAGGAAGGGAGAAGGGGCTCAGATGAAGTGGTGCCGGGACCCTCGGTGTTCCCCTCGAAGGAACCCAGAGTGTCGGGGAACTTTTGCGGTCGCATCAAGGGTGTCAAGTACCGTTTCGCACTTAAGGACGGAACATGGGACTTCCCTGGAGACACCGGGAACTTCGGTGTTCCCCTGGAGTGAGACCGGTATGTTGGGGAACTTTGGGGTCACATCAAGGGTGCCAAGTAGCATTTCGAACTTTAAGATGGAACTTGGGACTTCTCTTGAGACTCTAGCTGGCAAGGGCCTCATATTGCGATGAAGGGGGAGCCACATGGTTTTAAGACTTGAGGCTGAATTCTCGAATTACGATGGGAAATTTAGACTTCCTCTTGTGTTGACCGTGGGAAGACCAATCTTCCATTCAAATTGTGAGGGAGAGATGGAGGTTGCTCTCGAGTCACTGTAGGGCAAAATAGACCTCATCTAGGCTTGTGTCTAGGACAAAATGTTCCACTCCAGGGGCGACAGGGATCTCGGGGTTGCATTCCAAACTCACCCGGGGAGTCAGGCCTCGTCTCCAGGGAAGCAAAGGACTCCGCTCTCCTCTCGAGTCGCACTGGGTATTTCTTGGACCCAACTGAGTGGCCTAAAGGGAGTCAATACTCCTGTGAAGTTTGGAGAGAGGACCAGGAATTGCTCTCCAGGTCAGGCAGGAAAAGAAGGCCCCCATCTCTCCTTGACGGGGGCATCTTGTGGTTTTTCTCGAACTGCGGTGCCACTGTGGGCTTTCTCACGAGGTACGATGGGGTACTCAGGGAGCCTCTTGTGTGGTACTAGGGAAGTCAGTTTTCCTGCTTGTGGCGAGGGGAGCGCGTCCTTGCTCTGGAGTCATGGTAGGGGAATCGGGCATCAAGAGACGTTGAAAAAGGACTCTCCAAGTCTTTCTCGGGTTACTTCAGGAAACTCTGGGTTCCCTCGACTTGTGCCAGTGACCTCAGGTAGCTTCTCACGGAGCCTCTGAGAATTCAGGGATACTGTGGTGTTGGGAGGGGCCTCTCGGGACACCACTGAGTTTGGTTCAATGGAAGAGGGCCTCTTCTCTAGTTGAGGCAGGAACCTCAGGGTTCCTCTCCATTTCTGACTCCAATTGCAGGGTCCCTGAAGAGTTGGGACAGGAGAGTAAGGCCTCGTCTTGTGTGAAGGAATGCAACTTCACTTGCCTCTCGAGTTGTTCACGAGGTGACAGTCCACATTTGGAGCTGTGAGTGGAATCTGCGGGTTTTTCCAGACGATGCATGGGGATGTCAGTGTCCCTTCGTGTTGTGCCTTCATCCACAGGGTTGCCTTCGAAGAGATGTCCGGACGTCAGGTTCTTATCTAGAGTGGACCGGGAATTCGGGATCTTTCAGCATATGGCACCAACCATGAGGCTACTTTTCGAATTTCCTCATGAGACCGGCCTCATCCGGAGGTTCGCGGGGAACATCGGGAACCCCTTGCAGACAAAACATGGGAATCGACCCTTCTGTCGCGATCAGGAGGGGTGAAGGGGCTCACAGGAAGTGGTGCCGTGAACTTTGGTGTTTCCCTCGAGTGAGACCGGTATGTCAGGGAACTTTGGGGGTCGCATCAAGGGTGCCAAGTACCGTTTTGTACTTCAGGATGGAACGTGGGACTTCTCTTGATACGCTGTAGTGGCCAAGGGCCTCATCTTGTGATGACGGGGGAGCCAAGTGGTTTTTCTGGAGTTGCGGCGGGATTCTCGAGTTACGACGGGGATTTCAGGCTTCCTCTTGTGTTGGGCCAGGGAAGTCCAATCATCCATTCGAGTTGCGAGGGAGAGCTGGGGGTTGCGCTCGAGTCACTGCAGGGCAAAGAGACCTCATCTAGGCTTGTGTCCAGGACCTAATGTTCCTCTCCAAGGGCCACAGGGATCTCAGGTTTGCATTCCAGACTCACCCAGGGAGTCAGGCCTCATGTCGAAGGGAAGCAAAGGACTCCGCTCTCCTTTCGAGTCACGACGGGCACCTCTTGGAGCCCACTTTGTGGCCTAAAGGGAGTCAAGCCTCCTGTGAAGTTTGGAGAGAGGACTTGGGACTGCTCTCCAGGCCATGCAGGAAAAGATGGCCCTCATCTCGCGATGACGGAGGGATCTTGTGGGTTTTCTCGAGCTGAGGCGCCAGTGTGGGGTTTCACACGAGGTACGACAGGGAGCTCAGGGAGCCTCTCGTGTGGCGCCAGGGAAGTCAGGTCTCCATGTGCGTGGCGAGGGGGAGCGCATTATTGCTCTCGAGCTATGGTAGGGGAATCTGACCTCAAGACACATTGAAGAAGGACTCTCGAGGTCTTTCTTCGGTTGTGGCAGGAAACCCTTATTTCCCTCGACTTTTGCCGGTGGCCTCAAAGAGCTTCTCAGAATGCCTATAAGAAGTCAGGGATACTGTTGAGATGGGAGGGGCCTCTCGTGACTCCACTGGGTTTGTTTTAATGGAAGAGGGCCTCATCTCGGGTTGAGGCAGGAACCTCAGGTTTCCTCTCCATTTCTGACTCAGATCGAAGCGTGCCTGCAGAGTTGGGATTGGATACTCAGGCCTCGTCTTGTCTGAGGAAGGGAACTCCGCTTTCCTCTCTCATTGTTTAAGGGGTGACAGGCCAGTTGTGGAGCTGTATGTGGATCCTGCGGGGTTTTCCGGACGATGAACAGGGTTGCCAGTGCCCCCTCGTGTAGTGCCTTCATCCACAGGGTTGCCTTAGAAGAGGTGTCCGGGCATCGGTTTCTTATCAAGAGCAAGACCGAGAAATCGGGGTCTTTCGGCACGTGGCACCAACATGAGGCTACGTCTCGAATTTCTTCGTGAGACTGGCCTCATCCTGAGGTGCGCCATGAAGGTCGGGAACCCCTTCTAGACAAAGCAGGGGGCTCGACCTTCCTGCCGTGATCAGGAGCGGAGAAGGGGCTCAAATGAAGTGGTGTCAGGAACTTCGGTGTTCCCTTGGAGTGAGACCGGTATATTGGGGAACTTTTGGGGTCGCATCAAGGGTGCCAAGTAGCATTTCGAACTTTATGACAAATCATGGGACTTCTCTTGAGACTCTGTAGCGGGCAAAGGCCTCATATTGCGATGAATGGGGAACCACGTGGTTTTTAAGAGTTGCGGCGGGATTCTCGAGTTACAACGGGAAATTCAGACTTCCTCTTGTGTTGGCCCAGTGAAGACCAATCTTCCATTCGAATTGCGAGGGAGAGATGGGTGTTGCTCTCGAGTCACTGTAGGGCAAAATAGACCTCATCTAGGCTTTTGTTCAGGACATAATGTTCCTCTCCAGGGGCAACAGGGATCTCGGGGTTGCATTCCAGACTCACCCGAGGTAAGGCCTCGTCTCGAGGGGAAACAAAGTACTCTGCTCTCCTCTCAAGTCGCGACAGGTATCTCTTGGAGCCCATTGAGTGGCCTAAAGGCAGTAAAGCCTCCTGTGAAGTTTGGAGAGAGGACCAGGGATTGCTCTCCAGGTCAGGCAGGAAAAGAAGTCCCCAATCTCGCGATGACGGTGGGTTTTCCCGAGCTGCGGCGCCAGTGTGGGGTTTCTCACGAGGTATGACGGGGAGCTCAGGGAGCCTCTCTTATGGCGCCAGGGAAGTCAGGTGTCCATGCGCATGGCGAGGGGGAGCGTGTCATTGCTCTCGAGTCATGGTAGGGGAATCCGTCCTCAAGACGCGTTGAAGACGGACTCTTGAGGTCTTTCTCGGGTTGCGGCAGGATACCCTGTGTTCCCTCGACTTGTGCCGGTGACCTCAGGGAGCTTCTCCGGGTGCCTCTGAGAAGACACTGATACTGTGGAGTTGGGAGGGGCCTCTCGGGACTCCACTGGGTTTGGTGCAATGGATGAGAGCCTCATCTCGAGTGGAGGCAGGAACCTCATGTTTCCTCTCCTGGGTTTCCTGGCGCCAGTACTGACTCGGATTGCAGTTTCCCTGCAGAGTTGGTTCAGAAAATCAGGTCTCGTCTTGTGTGGAGGAATGGAACTCCACTTGCCTCTCGAGTTGTTCACGGGGTGACAGACCACTTGTCGAACTGTGTTTGTAACCTGCGGGTTTTTCTGGACGATGCACGGGGGTGTCAGTGCCCCTTCGTGTTCTGCTTTCATCCACAGGTTTTCCTTCGTAAAGGTGTCAGAGCATCACGTTCTTATCAAGAGCAGACCGGGAAATCGGGGTCTTTCGGCTTGTGGCACCACCCACGAGGCTACGTCTCGAATTTCCTCGTGAGACCTGCCTCATCCTTAGGCGCGCCGGAAAGGTCGGGAACCCCTTCCAGACATAGCAGGGGAATCGACACTCCTGTCGCGATCACGAGGGGAGAAGGAGCTCAAATGAAGTGGTTCCGGGAACCTCGGTGTTCCTTTCGAGTGAGACCGGTATGTCGGGGAATTTTGAGATTGCATCAAGGGTGCCAAGTACCGTTTCGCACTTCAAGACAGAACGTGGGACTTCTCTTGAGTCGCTGTAGTGGGCAAGGGCCTCATCTAGCGCTGATGGGGGAACCACGTGGATTTTCTCGAGTTTCGGCGGGATTCTCGAGTATACGATGTCGAATTCAGGCTTCCAATTGTATTGGCCCAGGGAAGTCCAATCTTCCATTCGATTTGCGAGGGAGAGCTGGCGATTGCTCTCTAGTAACTGCAGTGCAAAATAGACCTCATCTAGGCTTGTGTCCAGGACCGAGTTTTCCTCTCCAGGTGTGACAGGAACTCGGGGTTGCATTCCAGACTCACACGGGGAGTCAGGCCTCGTCTCGAGGGGAAGCAAAGGACTCCGCTCTCCCTTCAAGTCCTGACAGGTATCTCTTGGAGCCAACTGAGAGGCCTAAAGAGAGTCAAGCCTCCTGTGGAGTCTGGAGAGAGGACTCGGTTTTGCTCTGCATGCCAGGCAGGAAAGAAGTCCCTCATCTCGTGATGACAGGGGCGTATCGTGGGTTTTCTTGAGCTGCGGTGCCTGAAAGGGGTTTCCGAAGAGGTACGACGGGGAGCTCAGGGAGACTCTCTTCAGGCGTCAGGGAAGTCAGGTCTCCATGCGCATGGCGATGGGGAGCGGGTCTTTGCTCTCGAGTCATGGTAGGGGAATCGGGCCTCAAGACGCGCCGAAGGACTCTCAAGGTCTTTCTCGGGTCGAAGCAGGAAACCCTGGGTTCCCTCGACTTGTGCTGGTGACCTCAGGTAGATTCTCAAGGTGCCTCTGAGAATTCAGGGATACTGTGGAGTTGCGAGGGGCCTCTCGCGACTCATCTGGGTTTGGTGCAATGGAAGAGGGCCTCATCTCGAGTTGAGGCAGGAACCTCAGGTTTCCTCTCCATTTCTGACTCGGATGGCAGGGTCCCTGAAGAGTTGGGACAGGAGAGTCAGGCCTCGTCTTGTGTGGAGGAATCGAACTCCGCTTGCCTATCGAGTTGTTCACGGGGTGACATTCCACTTGTGGAGCTGTGTGTAGAACCTGCGGGTTTTTCCGGACGATGCACGGGAGTTTTAGTAACCCTTCTGTTGTGCCTTCATCCACAGGGTTGCCTTCGAAGTGGTGTCCGGGCATCGGGTTCTTATCCAGAGTGGACCGCACAATCGTGGTCTTTCGGCATGTGGCACCACCCACGAGGCTACGTCTCGAATTTCCTCCTGAGAAAGGCCTCATCCTTAGGTGCGCCGGGATGGGCGGGAACTCCTTCCAGACAAAGCAGGGGAATTGACCCTCCTGTCGCCATCAGGAGGGGAGAAGAGGCTCAGCTGAAGCGGTGCTGGGAACCTCCATGTTCTCCTCGAGTGAGACCGGGGTGTCAGGGAAATTTGGGGGTCGCATCAAGGGTGCCAAGTACCGTTTCACACTTCAAGACGGAACATGGGACTTCCCTGGAGACGCTATAGCTGACAGGGGCCTCATATTTCGATGACGGAGGAACCACGTTGTTTTTCTCCAGTTGCCGCGGGATTCTCGAATTACAATGGGGAATACAGGCTTCCTCTTGTGTTGGCCCAGGGAAGTCCAATCATCCATTCGAGTTGCGAGGGAGAGCTGGGGATTGCACTTGAGTCAATGCAGGACAAAAAAGACCTCATTTAGGCTTGTGTCCAGGACCGAGTTTTCCTCTACAGGGGTGACACGGATCTCGGGATCCCATTCCAGACTCACCCAAGTAGTCAGGCCTCGGCTCGAGGGGAAGCAACGGACTCCGCTCTCCTCTAGAGTAGCGACATGTATCTCTTGGAGGCTACTGAGTGGCCTAAAGGGAGTCAGGCCTCCAGTGGCGTTTGGAGAGTGGACTCGGGATTGCTCTCTAGGTCATGTAGGAAAAGAAGGCCCTCATCTTACGATGACGGGGGCGTCTCGTGAGTTTTCTCGAGCGGCGGTGCCAGTGTGAGGTTTTCATGAGGTATGACGGGGAGTGCAGGGAGCCTCTCGTGTGGTGCCAGGGAAGTTAGGTTTCAATGGGCGTGGCGAGGGGAATGCGTCATTGCTCTCCAGTCATGGTAGGGTATCGGGCCTCAAGACGCGGTAAAGAAGGACTCTCGAGGTCTTTCTCAGAATGCAGCAGGAAACCCTGGGTTCACTCGACTTGTGCCAGTGACCGCAGAGAGCTTCTGAGGGTGCCTCTGAGAAGTCAGGGATACTGTGGAGTTGGGAGGGGCCTCTCGGGACTCCACTGGGTTTGGTGCAATGGAAGAGGGCCTCATTTCGAGTTGATGCAGGAACGTCAGGTTTCATCTACATTTCTGACTCCGATCGCACGGTCCCTGCAGAGTTGGGAAAGGAGAGTCAGGCCTTCTCTTGTGTGGAGGAACGGAACTCCGCATGCCTCTCTAGTTCTTCAAGGGATGACAGGACACTTGTCGATCTGTGTTTGGAATCTGCGTGTTTTTCCGTATTATGCATGGGGATGTCAGTACCCCTTCGTGTTGTGCATTCCTCCACAGGTTTGCTTTCGAAGAGGTGTCCGGGCATCGGATTATTAAGAGCGGACCGGGAAATCGGGGTATTTCCACATGTGGCACCACCCACCAGGCTACGTCTCGAATTTCCTAGTGAGACCGGCCTCAACCTGAGGTGCGCCGGGAAGGTCGGAAGCCCTTGCAGACAAAGCAGGGGAATTGACCCTCCTGTCTCCATCAGGAGGGGAGAAGGGGCACAGATGAGGTGATTCCGGGAACCTCGGTGTTCCCCTCCAGTGAGACCAGTGTGTAGGGGAACTTTTGGGGTCGCATCAAAGGTGCCAAGTACCGTATTGCACTTCAAGATGGAACGTAAGACTTCTTTTGAGACGCTGTTGCAGCAATGGCCGCATCTTGCGATGAAGAGGGAATGACGTGGTTTTTCTCGAGTTGTGGCGGGATTCTTGAGTTACAAAGGGAAATTCAGGCTTCCTCTTCTGTTGGCCCAGGGAAGTCCAGTCTTCCATTCGAGTTGCGAGAGAGAGTTGGGGATTGCTCTCGAGTCACTGCAGGAAAAAAGAGACCTCATCTAGGCTTGTGTCCAGAACCTAATGTTTCTCTCCAGGGGCGACAGGGATCTCCGGTTCCCATATCAGACTCACCCGAGGAGTCAGGCCTCGCCTCGAGGGGAAGGAAAAGACTCCGCTCTCCTCTCGAGTCGCGACGGGTATGTCTTGGAGTCCACTGAGTGACCAAAAGGGAGTCAAGCCTACCGTGGAGTTTGGAGAGAGGACTCGGGATTGCTCTCCAGGCCATGCTAGAAAAGAAGGCCGTCATGTCACGAAAACGGGGGCGTCTCGTGGGTTTTCTCTATCTGCGGCGCCAGTGTGGGGTTTCTCACGAGGTATGACGGGGAGCTCAGGGAGCCTCTCGTGTGGTGCCAGGGAAGTCAGGGCTTCATGAGTGTAGCAGAGTGAGCGCGTCATTGCCCTCGAGTCATGGTAGGGGAATCAGGCCTCCAAACGCGTTGAAGAAGGACTCTTGAGTTCTTTCTATGGTAGCGGCAGTAAACCCTGGGTTCACTCGAATTGTGCTGGTGGCCTCAGGGAGCTTCTCAGGGTGCCTCTGAGAAGTCAGGGATACTGTGGAGCTGGGACGCGTCTCTCGGGACTCCACTGGGTTTCGTGCAATGGAAGAGGTCCTAATCTCGAGTGGAGGCAGGAACCTCAGCGTTCCTCTCGTGACTTCACTGGCGCTGGTCTGAATCAGATTGCAAAGTCCCTGCAGAGTTGGGACAGGAGGGTCAGGCCTCGTCTTGTGTAGAGGAATGAAACCCCACTTGCCTCTCGAGTTCTTCAGGGGTGACAAGCCACTTGTTGAGCTGTATGTGGAACCTGCGGGTTTTTCCAGATGATGCACGAGGGTGTCAGTGCCCCTTTATGTTGTGCCTTCTTCCACAGGGTTGCCTTCGAAGAGGTGTCCAGGCATCAGGTTCTTATGAAGAGCGTACCGGGAAATCATAGTCTTTTGGCATGTGGTACCACCCGCGAGCTACGTCTCGAATTTCCTCGTGAGACCGGCCTCATCCTGAAGTGCCCCGTGAAGGTCGGGAACCCCTTACAAACAAAGCAGGGGAAGTGACCCTCCTATCACGAACAGGAGGGGAGAAGGGGCTCAGATAAACTGGTGCCGGGAACCTCGGTGTTCACCTCGAGTGAGACCGATATTTCGGGGAACTTTTGGGGTCACATCAAGGGTGTCAAGTATCGTTTCGCACTTCAAGATGGAACGTGGGACTTTTCTTGAGAAGCTGTAGCGGGCAAGGGCCTCATCTTGCGATGACGAGGGAACCAAGTGCTTTTTCTCGAGTTGTGGCGGGATTCTCGAATTACGAAGGGGAATTGAGGCTTCCTCTTGTGTTGGCCCAGGGAAGTCCAATCTTCCATTCGAGTTGTCAGGGAGAGCGGGGGATTGCTCTCGAGTTACAGAAGGGCAAAAGAGACCTCATCTAGGCTTGTTTCCAGGACCTAATGTTCCTCTCCAGGGGAGACAGGGATCTCGGGGTTGCATTCCAGACCCACCTGGTGAGTCAGGCCTTGTCTCGAGGGGAAGCAAAGGACTCCATTCTCCTCTCGAGTCGCGACGGGTATCTCTTGGAGCCCACTAAGTGGCCTAAAGGGAATCAAGCCTCCTGTGGAGTTTGGAAAGAGGATTCGGGATTCCTCTCCAGGCCATGCAGGAAAAGAAGGCCCTCATCTCGCGATGACAGGGGCGTATGGTGGGTTTTCTCGAGCTGCAGCGTCAGTGTGGGGTTTCTCACGAGGTACGACGGGGAGCTCAGGGAGCCTCTCTTATGGCGCCAGGGAAGTCAGGTCTCCATGTGCGTGGCGAGGGGGTGTGTGTCATTTTTATAGAGCCATGGAAGCAGATTCGGGCTTCAAGACACGTTGAAGTAGGACTCTCGAGGTCTTTTTCCCATTGTGGCAGGAAACCCTGGGTTCCCTCGACATGTGCCAGTGACCTCATGGAGCTTCTCCGGGTGCCTCTGAGAAGTCAGGGGTACTGTGGAGTTGGGAGGGGCCTCTCGGGACTCCACTGGGTTTGGTGCAATGGATGAGAGCCTCATCTCGAGTGGAGGCAGGAACCTCATGTTTCCTCTCCTGGGTTTCCTGGCGCCGGTACTGACTCGGATCGCAGTTTCCCTGCAGAGTTGGTTCAGAAAATCAGGTCTCGTCTTGTGTGGAGGAATGGAACTCCACTTGCCTCTCGAGTTGTTCACGGGGTGACAGACCACTTGTCGAACTGTGTTTGTAAGCTGCGGGTTTTTCTGGACGATGCACGGGGGTGTCAGTGCCCCTTCGTGTTCTGCTTTCATCCACAGGTTTTCCTTCGTAAAGGTGTCAGAGCATCACGTTCTTATCAAGAGCAGACCGGGAAATCGGGGTCTTTCGGCTTGTGGCACCACCCACGAGGCTACGTCTCGAATTTCCTCGTGAGACCTGCCTCATCCTTAGGCGCGCCGGAAAGGTCGGGAACCCCTTCCAGACATAGCAGGGGAATCGACACTCCTGTCGCGATCACGAGGGGAGAAGGAGCTCAAATGAAGTGGTTCCGGGAACCTCGGTGTTCCTTTCGAGTGAGACCGGTATGTCGGGGAATTTTGAGATTGCATCAAGGGTGCCAAGTACCGTTTCGCACTTCAAGACAGAACGTGGGACTTCTCTTGAGTCGCTGTAGTGGGCAAGGGCCTCATCTAGCGCTGATGGGGGAACCACGTGGATTTTCTCGAGTTTCGGCGGGATTCTCGAGTTACGATGTCGAATTCAGGCTTCCAATTGTATTGGCCCAGGGAAGTCCAATCTTCCATTCGATTTGCGAGGGAGAGCTGGCGATTGCTCTCTAGTAACTGCAGTGCAAAATAGACCTCATCTAGGCTTGTGTCCAGGACCGAGTTTTCCTCTCCAGGTGTGACAGGAACTCGGGGTTGCATTCCAGACTCACACGGGGAGTCAGGCCTCGTCTCGAGGGGAAGCAAAGGACTCCGCTCTCCCTTCAAGTCCTGACAGGTATCTCTTGGAGCCAACTGAGAGGCCTAAAGAGAGTCAAGCCTCCTGTGGAGTCTGGAGAGAGGACTCGGTTTTGCTCTGCATGCCAGGCAGGAAAGAAGTCCCTCATCTCGTGATGACAGGGGCGTATCGTGGGTTTTCTTGAGCTGCGGTGCCTGAAAGGGGTTTCCGAAGAGGTACGACGGGGAGCTCAGGGAGACTCTCTTCAGGCGTCAGGGAAGTCAGGTCTCCATGCGCATGGCGATGGGGAGCGGGTCTTTGCTCTCGAGTCATGGTAGGGGAATCGGGCCTCAAGACGCGCCGAAGGACTCTCAAGGTCTTTCTCGGGTCGAAGCAGGAAACCCTGGGTTCCCTCGACTTGTGCTGGTGACCTCAGGTAGATTCTCAAGGTGCCTCTGAGAATTCAGGGATACTGTGGAGTTGCGAGGGGCCTCTCGCGACTCATCTGGGTTTGGTGCAATGGAAGAGGGCCTCATCTCGAGTTGAGGCAGGAACCTCAGGTTTCCTCTCCATTTCTGACTCGGATGGCAGGGTCCCTGAAGAGTTGGGACAGGAGAGTCAGGCCTCGTCTTGTGTGGAGGAATCGAACTCCGCTTGCCTGTCGAGTTGTTCACGGGGTGACATTCCACTTGTGGAGCTGTGTGTAGAACCTGCGGGTTTTTCCGGACGATGCACGGGAGTTTTAGTAACCCTTCTGTTGTGCCTTCATCCACAGGGTTGCCTTCGAAGTGGTGTCCGGGCATCGGGTTCTTATCCAGAGCGGACCGCACAATCGTGGTCTTTCGGCATGTGGCACCACCCACGAGGCTACGTCTCGAATTTCCTCCTGAGAAAGGCCTCATCCTTAGGTGCGCCGGGATGGGCGGGAACTCCTTCCAGACAAAGCAGGGGAATTGACCCTCCTGTCGCCATCAGGAGGGGAGAAGAGGCTCAGCTGAAGCGGTGCTGGGAACCTCCATGTTCTCCTCGAGTGAGACCGGGGTGTCAGGGAAATTTGGGGGTCGCATCAAGGGTGCCAAGTACCGTTTCACACTTCAAGACGGAACATGGGACTTCCCTGGAGACGCTATAGCTGACAGGGGCCTCATATTTCGATGACGGAGGAACCACGTTGTTTTTCTCCAGTTGCCGCGGGATTCTCGAATTACAATGGGGAATACAGGCTTCCTCTTGTGTTGGCCCAGGGAAGTCCAATCATCCATTCGAGTTGCGAGGGAGAGCTGGGGATTGCACTTGAGTCAATGCAGGACAAAAAAGACCTCATTTAGGCTTGTGTCCAGGACCGAGTTTTCCTCTACAGGGGCGACACGGATCTCGGGATCCCATTCCAGACTCACCCAAGTAGTCAGGCCTCGGCTCGAGGGGAAGCAACGGACTCCGCTCTCCTCTAGAGTAGCGACATGTATCTCTTGGAGGCTACTGAGTGGCCTAAAGGGAGTCAGGCCTCCAGTGGCGTTTGGAGAGTGGACTCGGGATTGCTCTCTAGGTCATGTAGGAAAAGAAGGCCCTCATCTTACGATGACGGGGGCGTCTCGTGAGTTTTCTCGAGCGGCGGTGCCAGTGTGAGGTTTTCATGAGGTAGGACGGGGAGTGCAGGGAGCCTCTCGTGTGGTGCCAGGGAAGTTAGGTTTCAATGGGCGTGGCGAGGGGAATGCGTCATTGCTCTCCAGTCATGGTAGGGTATCGGGCCTCAAGACGCGGTAAAGAAGGACTCTCGAGGTCTTTCTCAGAATGCAGCAGGAAACCCTGGGTTCACTCGACTTGTGCCAGTGACCGCAGAGAGCTTCTGAGGGTGCCTCTGAGAAGTCAGGGATACTGTGGAGTTGGGAGGGGCCTCTCGGGACTCCACTGGGTTTGGTGCAATGGAAGAGGGCCTCATTTCGAGTTGATGCAGGAACGTCAGGTTTCATCTACATTTCTGACTCCGATCGCACGGTCCCTGCAGAGTTGGGAAAGGAGAGTCAGGCCTTCTCTTGTGTGGAGGAACGGAACTCCGCATGCCTCTCTAGTTCTTCAAGGGATGACAGGACACTTGTCGATCTGTGTTTGGAATCTGCGTGTTTTTCCGTATTATGCATGGGGATGTCAGTACCCCTTCGTGTTGTGCATTCCTCCACAGGTTTGCTTTCGAAGAGGTGTCCGGGCATCGGATTATTAAGAGCGGACCGGGAAATCGGGGTATTTCCACATGTGGCACCACCCACCAGGCTACGTCTCGAATTTCCTAGTGAGACCGGCCTCAACCTGAGGTGCGCCGGGAAGGTCGGAAGCCCTTGCAGACAAAGCAGGGGAATTGACCCTCCTGTCTCCATCAGGAGGGGAGAAGGGGCACAGATGAGGTGATTCCGGGAACCTCGGTGTTCCCCTCCAGTGAGACCAGTGTGTAGGGGAACTTTTGGGGTCGCATCAAAGGTGCCAAGTACCGTATTGCACTTCAAGATGGAACGTAAGACTTCTTTTGAGACGCTGTTGCAGCAATGGCCGCATCTTGCGATGAAGAGGGAATGACGTGGTTTTTCTCGAGTTGTGGCGGGATTCTTGAGTTACAAAGGGAAATTCAGGCTTCCTCTTCTGTTGGCCCAGGGAAGTCCAGTCTTCCATTCGAGTTGCGAGAGAGAGTTGGGGATTGCTCTCGAGTCACTGCAGGAAAAAAGAGACCTCATCTAGGCTTGTGTCCAGAACCTAATGTTTCTCTCCAGGGGCGACAGGGATCTCCGGTTCCCATATCAGACTCACCCGAGGAGTCAGGCCTCGCCTCGAGGGGAAGGAAAAGACTCCGCTCTCCTCTCGAGTCGCGACGGGTATGTCTTGGAGTCCACTGAGTGACCAAAAGGGAGTCAAGCCTACCGTGGAGTTTGGAGAGAGGACTCGGGATTGCTCTCCAGGCCATGCTAGAAAAGAAGGCCGTCATGTCACGAAAACGGGGGCGTCTCGTGGGTTTTCTCTATCTGCGGCGCCAGTGTGGAGTTTCTCACGAGGTATGACGGGGAGCTCAGGGAGCCTCTCGTGTGGCGCCAGGGAAGTCAGGGCTTCATGAGTGTAGCAGAGTGAGCGCGTCATTGCCCTCGAGTCATGGTAGGGGAATCAGGCCTCCAAACGCGTTGAAGAAGGACTCTTGAGTTCTTTCTATGGTAGCGGCAGTAAACCCTGGGTTCACTCGAATTGTGCTGGTGGCCTCAGGGAGCTTCTCAGGGTGCCTCTGAGAAGTCAGGGATACTGTGGAGCTGGGACGCGTCTCTCGGGACTCCACTGGGTTTCGTGCAATGGAAGAGGTCCTAATCTCGAGTGGAGGCAGGAACCTCAGCGTTCCTCTCGTGACTTCACTGGCGCTGGTCTGAATCAGATTGCAAAGTCCCTGCAGAGTTGGGACAGGAGGGTCAGGCCTCGTCTTGTGTAGAGGAATGAAACCCCACTTGCCTCTCGAGTTCTTCAGGGGTGACAAGCCACTTGTTGAGCTGTATGTGGAACCTGCGGGTTTTTCCAGATGATGCACGAGGGTGTCAGTGCCCCTTTATGTTGTGCCTTCTTCCACAGGGTTGCCTTCGAAGAGGTGTCCAGGCATCAGGTTCTTATGAAGAGCGTACCGGGAAATCATAGTCTTTTGGCATGTGGTACCACCCGCGAGCTACGTCTCGAATTTCCTCGTGAGACCGGCCTCATCCTGAAGTGCCCCGTGAAGGTCGGGAACCCCTTACAAACAAAGCAGGGGAAGTGACCCTCCTATCACGAACAGGAGGGGAGAAGGGGCTCAGATAAACTGGTGCCGGGAACCTCGGTGTTCACCTCGAGTGAGACCGATATTTCGGGGAACTTTTGGGGTCACATCAAGGGTGTCAAGTATCGTTTCGCACTTCAAGATGGAACGTGGGACTTTTCTTGAGAAGCTGTAGCGGGCAAGGGCCTCATCTTGCGATGACGAGGGAACCAAGTGCTTTTTCTCGAGTTGTGGCGGGATTCTCGAATTACGAAGGGGAATTGAGGCTTCCTCTTGTGTTGGCCCAGGGAAGTCCAATCTTCCATTCGAGTTGTCAGGGAGAGCGGGGGATTGCTCTCGAGTTACAGAAGGGCAAAAGAGACCTCATCTAGGCTTGTTTCCAGGACCTAATGTTCCTCTCCAGGGGAGACAGGGATCTCGGGGTTGCATTCCAGACCCACCTGGTGAGTCAGGCCTTGTCTCGAGGGGAAGCAAAGGACTCCATTCTCCTCTCGAGTCGCGACGGGTATCTCTTGGAGCCCACTAAGTGGCCTAAAGGGAATCAAGCCTCCTGTGGAGTTTGGAAAGAGGATTCGGGATTCCTCTCCAGGCCATGCAGGAAAAGAAGGCCCTCATCTCGCGATGACAGGGGCGTATGGTGGGTTTTCTCGAGCTGCAGCGTCAGTGTGGGGTTTCTCACGAGGTACGACGGGGAGCTCAGGGAGCCTCTCTTATGGCGCCAGGGAAGTCAGGTCTCCATGTGCGTGGCGAGGGGGTGTGTGTCATTTTTATAGAGCCATGGAAGCAGATTCGGGCTTCAAGACACGTTGAAGTAGGACTCTCGAGGTCTTTTTCCCATTGTGGCAGGAAACCCTGGGTTCCCTCGACATGTGCCAGTGACCTCATGGAGCTTCTCCGGGTGCCTCTGAGAAGTCAGGGGTACTGTGGAGTTGGGAGGGGCCTCTCGGGACTCCACTGGGTTTGGTGCAATGGATGAGAGCCTCATCTCGAGTGGAGGCAGGAACCTCATGTTTCCTCTCCTGGGTTTCCTGGCGCCGGTACTGACTCGGATCGCAGTTTCCCTGCAGAGTTGGTTCAGAAAATCAGGTCTCGTCTTGTGTGGAGGAATGGAACTCCACTTGCCTCTCGAGTTGTTCACGGGGTGACAGACCACTTGTCGAACTGTGTTTGTAAGCTGCGGGTTTTTCTGGACGATGCACGGGGGTGTCAGTGCCCCTTCGTGTTCTGCTTTCATCCACAGGTTTTCCTTCGTAAAGGTGTCAGAGCATCACGTTCTTATCAAGAGCAGACCGGGAAATCGGGGTCTTTCGGCTTGTGGCACCACCCACGAGGCTACGTCTCGAATTTCCTCGTGAGACCTGCCTCATCCTTAGGCGCGCCGGAAAGGTCGGGAACCCCTTCCAGACATAGCAGGGGAATCGACACTCCTGTCGCGATCACGAGGGGAGAAGGAGCTCAAATGAAGTGGTTCCGGGAACCTCGGTGTTCCTTTCGAGTGAGACCGGTATGTCGGGGAATTTTGAGATTGCATCAAGGGTGCCAAGTACCGTTTCGCACTTCAAGACAGAACGTGGGACTTCTCTTGAGTCGCTGTAGTGGGCAAGGGCCTCATCTAGCGCTGATGGGGGAACCACGTGGATTTTCTCGAGTTTCGGCGGGATTCTCGAGTTACGATGTCGAATTCAGGCTTCCAATTGTATTGGCCCAGGGAAGTCCAATCTTCCATTCGATTTGCGAGGGAGAGCTGGCGATTGCTCTCTAGTAACTGCAGTGCAAAATAGACCTCATCTAGGCTTGTGTCCAGGACCGAGTTTTCCTCTCCAGGTGTGACAGGAACTCGGGGTTGCATTCCAGACTCACACGGGGAGTCAGGCCTCGTCTCGAGGGGAAGCAAAGGACTCCGCTCTCCCTTCAAGTCCTGACAGGTATCTCTTGGAGCCAACTGAGAGGCCTAAAGAGAGTCAAGCCTCCTGTGGAGTCTGGAGAGAGGACTCGGTTTTGCTCTGCATGCCAGGCAGGAAAGAAGTCCCTCATCTCGTGATGACAGGGGCGTATCGTGGGTTTTCTTGAGCTGCGGTGCCTGAAAGGGGTTTCCGAAGAGGTACGACGGGGAGCTCAGGGAGACTCTCTTCAGGCGTCAGGGAAGTCAGGTCTCCATGCGCATGGCGATGGGGAGCGGGTCTTTGCTCTCGAGTCATGGTAGGGGAATCGGGCCTCAAGACGCGCCGAAGGACTCTCAAGGTCTTTCTCGGGTCGAAGCAGGAAACCCTGGGTTCCCTCGACTTGTGCTGGTGACCTCAGGTAGATTCTCAAGGTGCCTCTGAGAATTCAGGGATACTGTGGAGTTGCGAGGGGCCTCTCGCGACTCATCTGGGTTTGGTGCAATGGAAGAGGGCCTCATCTCGAGTTGAGGCAGGAACCTCAGGTTTCCTCTCCATTTCTGACTCGGATGGCAGGGTCCCTGAAGAGTTGGGACAGGAGAGTCAGGCCTCGTCTTGTGTGGAGGAATCGAACTCCGCTTGCCTGTCGAGTTGTTCACGGGGTGACATTCCACTTGTGGAGCTGTGTGTAGAACCTGCGGGTTTTTCCGGACGATGCACGGGAGTTTTAGTAACCCTTCTGTTGTGCCTTCATCCACAGGGTTGCCTTCGAAGTGGTGTCCGGGCATCGGGTTCTTATCCAGAGCGGACCGCACAATCGTGGTCTTTCGGCATGTGGCACCACCCACGAGGCTACGTCTCGAATTTCCTCCTGAGAAAGGCCTCATCCTTAGGTGCGCCGGGATGGGCGGGAACTCCTTCCAGACAAAGCAGGGGAATTGACCCTCCTGTCGCCATCAGGAGGGGAGAAGAGGCTCAGCTGAAGCGGTGCTGGGAACCTCCATGTTCTCCTCGAGTGAGACCGGGGTGTCAGGGAAATTTGGGGGTCGCATCAAGGGTGCCAAGTACCGTTTCACACTTCAAGACGGAACATGGGACTTCCCTGGAGACGCTATAGCTGACAGGGGCCTCATATTTCGATGACGGAGGAACCACGTTGTTTTTCTCCAGTTGCCGCGGGATTCTCGAATTACAATGGGGAATACAGGCTTCCTCTTGTGTTGGCCCAGGGAAGTCCAATCATCCATTCGAGTTGCGAGGGAGAGCTGGGGATTGCACTTGAGTCAATGCAGGACAAAAAAGACCTCATTTAGGCTTGTGTCCAGGACCGAGTTTTCCTCTACAGGGGCGACACGGATCTCGGGATCCCATTCCAGACTCACCCAAGTAGTCAGGCCTCGGCTCGAGGGGAAGCAACGGACTCCGCTCTCCTCTAGAGTAGCGACATGTATCTCTTGGAGGCTACTGAGTGGCCTAAAGGGAGTCAGGCCTCCAGTGGCGTTTGGAGAGTGGACTCGGGATTGCTCTCTAGGTCATGTAGGAAAAGAAGGCCCTCATCTTACGATGACGGGGGCGTCTCGTGAGTTTTCTCGAGCGGCGGTGCCAGTGTGAGGTTTTCATGAGGTAGGACGGGGAGTGCAGGGAGCCTCTCGTGTGGTGCCAGGGAAGTTAGGTTTCAATGGGCGTGGCGAGGGGAATGCGTCATTGCTCTCCAGTCATGGTAGGGTATCGGGCCTCAAGACGCGGTAAAGAAGGACTCTCGAGGTCTTTCTCAGAATGCAGCAGGAAACCCTGGGTTCACTCGACTTGTGCCAGTGACCGCAGAGAGCTTCTGAGGGTGCCTCTGAGAAGTCAGGGATACTGTGGAGTTGGGAGGGGCCTCTCGGGACTCCACTGGGTTTGGTGCAATGGAAGAGGGCCTCATTTCGAGTTGATGCAGGAACGTCAGGTTTCATCTACATTTCTGACTCCGATCGCACGGTCCCTGCAGAGTTGGGAAAGGAGAGTCAGGCCTTCTCTTGTGTGGAGGAACGGAACTCCGCATGCCTCTCTAGTTCTTCAAGGGATGACAGGACACTTGTCGATCTGTGTTTGGAATCTGCGTGTTTTTCCGTATTATGCATGGGGATGTCAGTACCCCTTCGTGTTGTGCATTCCTCCACAGGTTTGCTTTCGAAGAGGTGTCCGGGCATCGGATTATTAAGAGCGGACCGGGAAATCGGGGTATTTCCACATGTGGCACCACCCACCAGGCTACGTCTCGAATTTCCTAGTGAGACCGGCCTCAACCTGAGGTGCGCCGGGAAGGTCGGAAGCCCTTGCAGACAAAGCAGGGGAATTGACCCTCCTGTCTCCATCAGGAGGGGAGAAGGGGCACAGATGAGGTGATTCCGGGAACCTCGGTGTTCCCCTCCAGTGAGACCAGTGTGTAGGGGAACTTTTGGGGTCGCATCAAAGGTGCCAAGTACCGTATTGCACTTCAAGATGGAACGTAAGACTTCTTTTGAGACGCTGTTGCAGCAATGGCCGCATCTTGCGATGAAGAGGGAATGACGTGGTTTTTCTCGAGTTGTGGCGGGATTCTTGAGTTACAAAGGGAAATTCAGGCTTCCTCTTCTGTTGGCCCAGGGAAGTCCAGTCTTCCATTCGAGTTGCGAGAGAGAGTTGGGGATTGCTCTCGAGTCACTGCAGGAAAAAAGAGACCTCATCTAGGCTTGTGTCCAGAACCTAATGTTTCTCTCCAGGGGCGACAGGGATCTCCGGTTCCCATATCAGACTCACCCGAGGAGTCAGGCCTCGCCTCGAGGGGAAGGAAAAGACTCCGCTCTCCTCTCGAGTCGCGACGGGTATGTCTTGGAGTCCACTGAGTGACCAAAAGGGAGTCAAGCCTACCGTGGAGTTTGGAGAGAGGACTCGGGATTGCTCTCCAGGCCATGCTAGAAAAGAAGGCCGTCATGTCACGAAAACGGGGGCGTCTCGTGGGTTTTCTCTATCTGCGGCGCCAGTGTGGAGTTTCTCACGAGGTATGACGGGGAGCTCAGGGAGCCTCTCGTGTGGCGCCAGGGAAGTCAGGGCTTCATGAGTGTAGCAGAGTGAGCGCGTCATTGCCCTCGAGTCATGGTAGGGGAATCAGGCCTCCAAACGCGTTGAAGAAGGACTCTTGAGTTCTTTCTATGGTAGCGGCAGTAAACCCTGGGTTCACTCGAATTGTGCTGGTGGCCTCAGGGAGCTTCTCAGGGTGCCTCTGAGAAGTCAGGGATACTGTGGAGCTGGGACGCGTCTCTCGGGACTCCACTGGGTTTCGTGCAATGGAAGAGGTCCTAATCTCGAGTGGAGGCAGGAACCTCAGCGTTCCTCTCGTGACTTCACTGGCGCTGGTCTGAATCAGATTGCAAAGTCCCTGCAGAGTTGGGACAGGAGGGTCAGGCCTCGTCTTGTGTAGAGGAATGAAACCCCACTTGCCTCTCGAGTTCTTCAGGGGTGACAAGCCACTTGTTGAGCTGTATGTGGAACCTGCGGGTTTTTCCAGATGATGCACGAGGGTGTCAGTGCCCCTTTATGTTGTGCCTTCTTCCACAGGGTTGCCTTCGAAGAGGTGTCCAGGCATCAGGTTCTTATGAAGAGCGTACCGGGAAATCATAGTCTTTTGGCATGTGGTACCACCCGCGAGCTACGTCTCGAATTTCCTCGTGAGACCGGCCTCATCCTGAAGTGCCCCGTGAAGGTCGGGAACCCCTTACAAACAAAGCAGGGGAAGTGACCCTCCTATCACGAACAGGAGGGGAGAAGGGGCTCAGATAAACTGGTGCCGGGAACCTCGGTGTTCACCTCGAGTGAGACCGATATTTCGGGGAACTTTTGGGGTCACATCAAGGGTGTCAAGTATCGTTTCGCACTTCAAGATGGAACGTGGGACTTTTCTTGAGAAGCTGTAGCGGGCAAGGGCCTCATCTTGCGATGACGAGGGAACCAAGTGCTTTTTCTCGAGTTGTGGCGGGATTCTCGAATTACGAAGGGGAATTGAGGCTTCCTCTTGTGTTGGCCCAGGGAAGTCCAATCTTCCATTCGAGTTGTCAGGGAGAGCGGGGGATTGCTCTCGAGTTACAGAAGGGCAAAAGAGACCTCATCTAGGCTTGTTTCCAGGACCTAATGTTCCTCTCCAGGGGAGACAGGGATCTCGGGGTTGCATTCCAGACCCACCTGGTGAGTCAGGCCTTGTCTCGAGGGGAAGCAAAGGACTCCATTCTCCTCTCGAGTCGCGACGGGTATCTCTTGGAGCCCACTAAGTGGCCTAAAGGGAATCAAGCCTCCTGTGGAGTTTGGAAAGAGGATTCGGGATTCCTCTCCAGGCCATGCAGGAAAAGAAGGCCCTCATCTCGCGATGACAGGGGCGTATGGTGGGTTTTCTCGAGCTGCAGCGTCAGTGTGGGGTTTCTCACGAGGTACGACGGGGAGCTCAGGGAGCCTCTCTTATGGCGCCAGGGAAGTCAGGTCTCCATGTGCGTGGCGAGGGGGTGTGTGTCATTTTTATAGAGCCATGGAAGCAGATTCGGGCTTCAAGACACGTTGAAGTAGGACTCTCGAGGTCTTTTTCCCATTGTGGCAGGAAACCCTGGGTTCCCTCGACATGTGCCAGTGACCTCATGGAGCTTCTCCGGGTGCCTCTGAGAAGTCAGGGGTACTGTGGAGTTGGGAGGGGCCTCTCGGGACTCCACTGGGTTTGGTGCAATGGATGAGAGCCTCATCTCGAGTGGAGGCAGGAACCTCATGTTTCCTCTCCTGGGTTTCCTGGCGCCGGTACTGACTCGGATCGCAGTTTCCCTGCAGAGTTGGTTCAGAAAATCAGGTCTCGTCTTGTGTGGAGGAATGGAACTCCACTTGCCTCTCGAGTTGTTCACGGGGTGACAGACCACTTGTCGAACTGTGTTTGTAAGCTGCGGGTTTTTCTGGACGATGCACGGGGGTGTCAGTGCCCCTTCGTGTTCTGCTTTCATCCACAGGTTTTCCTTCGTAAAGGTGTCAGAGCATCACGTTCTTATCAAGAGCAGACCGGGAAATCGGGGTCTTTCGGCTTGTGGCACCACCCACGAGGCTACGTCTCGAATTTCCTCGTGAGACCTGCCTCATCCTTAGGCGCGCCGGAAAGGTCGGGAACCCCTTCCAGACATAGCAGGGGAATCGACACTCCTGTCGCGATCACGAGGGGAGAAGGAGCTCAAATGAAGTGGTTCCGGGAACCTCGGTGTTCCTTTCGAGTGAGACCGGTATGTCGGGGAATTTTGAGATTGCATCAAGGGTGCCAAGTACCGTTTCGCACTTCAAGACAGAACGTGGGACTTCTCTTGAGTCGCTGTAGTGGGCAAGGGCCTCATCTAGCGCTGATGGGGGAACCACGTGGATTTTCTCGAGTTTCGGCGGGATTCTCGAGTTATGATGTCGAATTCAGGCTTCCAATTGTATTGGCCCAGGGAAGTCCAATCTTCCATTCGATTTGCGAGGGAGAGCTGGCGATTGCTCTCTAGTAACTGCAGTGCAAAATAGACCTCATCTAGGCTTGTGTCCAGGACCGAGTTTTCCTCTCCAGGTGTGACAGGAACTCGGGGTTGCATTCCAGACTCACACGGGGAGTCAGGCCTCGTCTCGAGGGGAAGCAAAGGACTCCGCTCTCCCTTCAAGTCCTGACAGGTATCTCTTGGAGCCAACTGAGAGGCCTAAAGAGAGTCAAGCCTCCTGTGGAGTCTGGAGAGAGGACTCGGTTTTGCTCTGCATGCCAGGCAGGAAAGAAGTCCCTCATCTCGTGATGACAGGGGCGTATCGTGGGTTTTCTTGAGCTGCGGTGCCTGAAAGGGGTTTCCGAAGAGGTACGACGGGGAGCTCAGGGAGACTCTCTTCAGGCGTCAGGGAAGTCAGGTCTCCATGCGCATGGCGATGGGGAGCGGGTCTTTGCTCTCGAGTCATGGTAGGGGAATCGGGCCTCAAGACGCGCCGAAGGACTCTCAAGGTCTTTCTCGGGTCGAAGCAGGAAACCCTGGGTTCCCTCGACTTGTGCTGGTGACCTCAGGTAGATTCTCAAGGTGCCTCTGAGAATTCAGGGATACTGTGGAGTTGCGAGGGGCCTCTCGCGACTCATCTGGGTTTGGTGCAATGGAAGAGGGCCTCATCTCGAGTTGAGGCAGGAACCTCAGGTTTCCTCTCCATTTCTGACTCGGATGGCAGGGTCCCTGAAGAGTTGGGACAGGAGAGTCAGGCCCCGTCTTGTGTGGAGGAATCGAACTCCGCTTGCCTATCGAGTTGTTCACGGGGTGACATTCCACTTGTGGAGCTGTGTGTAGAACCTGCGGGTTTTTCCGGACGATGCACGGGAGTTTTAGTAACCCTTCTGTTGTGCCTTCATCCACAGGGTTGCCTTCGAAGTGGTGTCCGGGCATCGGGTTCTTATCCAGAGCGGACCGCACAATCGTGGTCTTTCGGCATGTGGCACCACCCACGAGGCTACGTCTCGAATTTCCTCCTGAGAAAGGCCTCATCCTTAGGTGCGCCGGGATGGGCGGGAACTCCTTCCAGACAAAGCAGGGGAATTGACCCTCCTGTCGTGATCAGGAGGGGAGAAAGTGATCAGATGAAGAGGTGCCGAGAACTTCGGTGTTCCCCTCGGTGAGAACGGTGTGTCGGGGAACTTTTGCGGTTACATCAAGGGTGAAAAGTAGCATTTCCCACTTCAAGACAGAACGTGGGACTTCACTTGAGACGCTGTAGCGGGCCAGGGCCTCATCTTGGGATGACGAGTGAACCACGTGGTTTTTCTCGCATTGCGACGGGAGTCTCAAGTTCGACGGGGAAATCAGATTTCCTCCTGTGTTGGCCCATGGAAGTCCAATCTTCCATTCGAGTTGCGAGGGTGAGCTGGGATCCCACTCGAGTCACTGCGGGGCAAAATAGACCATATCTAGGCTTGTGTCCAGGACCGAATATTCCTCTCCAGGGGTGACAGGGATCTCGGGGTGGCATTCCAGACTCACTCGGGAAGTCCGGCCTTGTTTCTAGGGGAAGCAAAGTACTCCGCTTTCCTCTCGAGTCGCGACGGGTACCTATTGAGCGCACTGAGTAGCCTTAGTGAGTCAAGCCTCCCGTGGAGTTTGGAGAGACGACTCGGGATTGCCCTCCAGGCCATGCAGTGAATGATGGCCCTCATCTCACGATAACGGGGGCGTCTCGTGGGTTTTCTTGAGCTGCGGCGCCAGTGTGGAGTTTCTCACGAGGTACGACGGGGACCTCAGGGAGCCTCTCGTGAGGTGCCAGGGAAGTTAAGTCTCCATGCACGTGTGTACTGTGGGCGCTTCATTGATCTTGAGACATGGTAGGGGAATCGGGCCTCAAGACGCATCAAAGAAGGACTATCCAGTCTTTCTCGGGTTGCGGCAGGAAACCCTGGGTTCCATCAACTTGTGCTGGAGATCTCAGGGAGCTTGTCAGGGTGCCTCTGAGAAGTCAGGGACGCTGTGGGTTGGAGGGACCTCTTGGGACTCCAGTGGTTTTGGTGCTATGGAAGAGGGCCTCATCTCGAGTTGAGGCAGGAACCTCAGGGTTCCTCTCCATTTCTGATTCGGATTGCAGGGTCCCAGCAGATTTGGGACAGGAGAGTCAGGCCTCGTCCTGTGGGGAGAATGGAACTCAGCTTGCCTCTTGAGTTGTGCACGGGGTGACAGACCACGGGTAGAGCTGTGTGTGGAACCTGTAGGTTTTTCCGGACGATGCACGGGTGTGTCTGTGCCCCTTCGTGTTGTGCCTTCATCCACAGGGTTGCCTTCTAAGGGGTGTCCAGGCATCGGGTTCTTATCAAGAGCGGACCGGGCAATCGGAGTCTTTCGGCATGTGGCACCACCCACGAGGCTACGTCTCGAACTTCCTCGTGAGACCGGCATCATCCTGAGGTGCGCCGTTAAGGTCGGGAAACCCTTGCAGACAAAGTAGGGGAATCGACCCTCCTGTCGTGATCAGGAGGGGAGAAGGCGCTCAAAAGAAATGGTGCCGGGAACTTCGGTGTTCCCCTCAAGTGAGACCGGTATGTTGGGGAACTTTTGGGGTCGCATCAAGGGTGCCAAGTACTGTTTCACACTTCAAGATGGAACGTGGGACTACTCTTGAGACGCTGTAGCGGGAAAGTGCCTCATATTGCGATGATGGGGGAACCACTTGGTTTTTCTCGAGTTACGGCGGGATTCTCGAGTTACGACAGGGATTTCAGGCTTCCTCTTGTGTTGGCCCAGGGAAGTCCAATCTTCAATTCGAGTTGCGAGGGAGAGCTGGGGATTGCCCACGAGTCACTGTAGGGAAAAAGAGACCTCATCTTGGCTTGTGTCCAGGATCTAATGTTCCTCTCCAGGGGCGACAGGGATCTCGGGGTTGCATTCCAGACTCACCCGGGGAGTCAGGCCTCGTCTCGAGGGGAAGCAAATGACTCCACTCTCCTCTCGAGTCGCGACGGATATCTCTTGGAGCCCACTGAGTGGCCTACAGGGAGCCAAGCTTCCTGTGGATTTTGGAGAGAGGACTCGGTATTGCTCTCCAGGCCATGCAGAAAAAGAAGGCCCTCATCTCGCGATGACAGGGGCATCTCGTGGGTTTTCTCGAGCTGAGGCACAAGTGTGGTGTTTCCCACGTGGTAAGGCTGGGAGCTCAGGGAGCATCTTGTGTGGCGCCAGGGAAATCAGGTCTCCATGCGCGTGGCGAGGGGGAGTGTGTCATTGCTCTCTTGTCATGATAGGGGATTTGGACCTCAAGATGCATTGAAGAAGGACTCTCAAGGTCTTTCTCAGGTTGTGGCAGGAAACCATGGGTTCCCTCGACTCATGCATGTTACGTCAGGGAGCTTCTCAGGTGCCTCTGAGAAATCAGGGATACTGTGGAGTTGGGAGTGACCTCTTGGAACCCCACTGGGTTTGGTGAAATGGAAAAAGGCCTCATCTTTAGATAAAGCAGGAACATCAGGTTTCCTCTTCATTTCTGCCTCGGATCGCATGTTCCTGCAGAGTTGGGAGAGGAGAGTCAGGACTCATCTTGTGTGGAGGAATGGAAATCCGCTTGCATCTCGAGTTGTTCACGGGGTGACAGGCCTCTTGTAGAGCTGTATGTGGAACCTGCGGGTTTTCCCGGACGATGCACAGGGGTGTCAGTGCCCCTTTTGTTGTACCTTCATCCACAGGGTTGTCTTCAAAGAGGTGTCTGGTCATCGGGTTCTTCTTAAGAGTGTACTGGGAAATTGGGGTCTTTCAGCATGTGGCACCCCCCACGAGGCCATGTCTCGAAATTTCCCATGAGTCCAGCTTCATCCTGAGGTGCGCCATGAATGTCGGGAACCCCTTTAAGTCAAAGCAGGGGAATCGACCCCCTTGTCGCTATCAGGAGGGGAGAAGGGGCTCAAAACAAGTGGTGCCGGGAACCTCGGTGTTCCCCTCAAATGAAACCGGTGTGTCGGGGAACATTTGGGGTCGCATTAAGGGTGCCAAGTAACATTTCGCACTTCAACACGGAACGTGGGACTTCTCTTGAGACGCTGTAGCGAGCACGGGCCCCATCTTGTGATGACGGGGGAACCACGTGGTTTTTCTCGAGTTGCGGCAGGGAATTCAGGCTTCCTCTTGTGTTGGCCCAGGGAAGTCCAAATTTCCATACGAGTTGAGAGCTAGAGCTGGGGGTTGGTTCGAGTTATTGCAGGGCAAAAGAGACCTCATCTAGGCTTGTGTCTAGGACCTAATGTTCCTTTCAAGGGGCAACAGGGATCTCGGAGTTGCATTCCAGATCCTCTCGAGGAGTCAGGCCTCTTCAAGAGGGTAATGAATGGACACCCCTCTCCCCTTGAGTCGCGACGGGTATCTCTTAGAGCCCATTGTGTGGCCTAAAGGGAGTCAAGCCTCCTGTGGAGATTGGAGAGAGGACTCGGGATTGCTCTCCAGGCCATGCAGGAAAAGAAGGCCCTCATATCGTGATGACGGGGGCGTCTTGTGCGTTTTCTCGAGGTGCGGAGCCAGGATGGGGTTTCTCACAAGATACGATGGGGAGCTCAGAGAGTCTCTCGTGTGGTGACAGGAAAGTCAGGTCTCCATGCACGTGTGGAGGGGGAGCGCGTCATTGCACTTGAGTCATGGTAGGGGCATCGGGCCTCAAGAGGCGTTGAAGAACGACTCTCAAGGTCTTTCTCCGTTTGTGGCAGGAAACCCTGGTTTTTCTCGACTTGTGCTGGTGACCTCAGGGAGCTTAACATGGTGCCTCTGAGAAGTCAGGGATTCTGTGGAGTTGGGAGGGGCCTCTCGGGACTCCACTGTGTGTGGTATAATGCAAGAGGGCCTCATCTCGTGTTGAGGAAGGAACCTCAGGGTTCCTCTCCATTTCAGACTCCGATCTCAGGATTCCTGCAGAGTTGGGACAGGAGAGTCAGGCCTCGTATTCTGTGGAGAAATGAAACTTAGCTTGCCTCTCGAGTTCTTCACGAGGTAACAGGTCAATTGTCGAGCTGTATGGGAACCTGCAGAATTTTCCAAAAGATGCACGGGTGTGCAAGGCCCCTCCTTGTTGTGCCTTCATCCAACAGGATGCATTCGAAGAAGTGTACAGGCATCGGATTCTTATTAATAGCTGACCGGGAAATGCGGTCTTTCCGCATGTGGCACCACCCACGAGGCTACATCTCCAATTTCCTCGAGAGACTGGCCTCATCCTGAGGTGCGTTGGGAAGATCGGTAACCCCTTCCAGACAAAGCAGGAGAATAGACACTACTGTTGCAATCAGGAGGGGAGAAGGGACTAAAATGATGTGGTGTGGGGAACATGGGTGTTCCCCTCAAGTGAGGCCTGTATGTTGGGGAACTTTGGGGGTGCCATGATGGGTGCCAAGTACCGTTTTGCACTTCAGTCGGAACGTGGGACTTCCCTTGAGACTCCGTCGCGGGCAAGGGCCTCATCTTGCCAAGAGGTGGGAACCACGTGGTTTTTCTCGAGTTGCGGCGGGATACTGAAGTTACGACGGGGATCTCAGCCTTCCCCTTGGGTTGGCCCTGGGAAGCCCAATCTTCCCCTCGGGTTGCGAGGGAAAGCTGGGGGTTGCGCTCGAGTCACCGCAGGGCCGAAGAGACCTCACCTAGGCGTGTGTCCGGGACCTAATATTCCTCTCCGGGGAAGGCAGGGATCTCGGGGTTGCATTCCAGGCTCCCCCGGGGAGTCAGGCCTCGTCTCGAGGGGAAGCCAAGGACTCCGCTCTCCTCTCGAGTCGCGACGCGGGTCTCTTGGAGCCCCCTGAGCGGCCTCAAGGGAGTCCAGCCTCCTCTTCCGTTTGGAGAGAGGACCCGGGATTGCTCTCCAGGCCATGCAGGAAAAGAAGGCCCTCAGCTCGCGAGGACGGGGGCGTCTCAGGGGTTGCCTCGAGCTGCGGCGCCCGTGGGGGTTTTCTCCCGAGGCGCGACGAGGATCTCAGGGAGCCTCTCGTGCGGCGCCAGGGAAGTCAGGTCTCCATGCGCGTGGCGAGGGGGAGCGCGTCCTGGCTCTCGAGTCACGGGAGGGGACTAGGGCCTCGAGACGCGTTGAAGAAGGACTCTCGAGGTCTTTCTCGGGGGGCGGCGGGAAACCCTCGTGTCCCTCGCCTTCTGCCGGGGACCTTAGGGAACTTCCCAGGGTGCCTCTGAGAGGCAAGGGATCCTGTGGAGGTGGCGAGGCCCCTCGGGACTCCGCTGGGTCTGGCGCAACGGAAGAGGGCCTCACCTCGAGGGGAGGCAGGAACCTCAGGCTTCCTCTCCGTTTCGGACTCCGACCGCAGGGTCCCTGCAGAGTTGGCACAGGAGAGTCAGGCCTCGTCTTGTCTGAGGAAGGGAACCCCGCTGGCCTCTCGAGTTGCTCAGGAGGTCTCAGGCCCCTCGTCCAGCTGTGTGTGGAACCCGCGCGTCTTTGTGGACGATGCACGGGGGTGGCAGTGCCCCTTCGTGTTGTGCCTTCACCTACAGAGTTGCCTTCGAAGAGGGGTCCGGGCCTCGGGTCCTTCTCAAGAGCGGACCGGGGAATCGGGGGCGTTCGGCATGTGGCCCCACCCACGTGGCTCGTCTCGAATTTCCTCGTGAGACCGGCCTCATCCTGAGGTGCGACGGGAAGGCCGGGAACCCCTTCCAGACCACGCAGGGGAATCGCCTCTCCTGTCGCGATCAGGAGGGGAGAAGGGGCTCAAAGGAAGCGGTGCCGGACCCTCGGTGTTCCATTCGGGGGACCCCGGCGTGTCGGGGGACTTTTGGGGGTCGCAGGAAGGCTGTCAGGGACCGTTTCGCCCTTCAGGGCGGAACAGGGGACTTCCCTTGAGACGCCGTGGCGGGCAAGGTCCTCATCTTGACAAGAGGTGGGAACCACGTGGTTTTTCTCGAGTTGCGGCGGCATTCTCGAGTTACGACGGGGATCTCAGCCTTCCCCTTGGGTTGGCCCTGGGAAGCCCAATCTTCCCCTCGGGTTGCGAGGGAAAGCTGGGGGTTGCGCTCGAGTCACTGCAGGGCCGAAGAGACCTCACCTAGGCGTGTGTCCGGGGCCTAATATTCCTCTCCAGGGAAGGCAGGGATCTCGGGGTTGCATTCCAGGTTCCCCCAGGTAGTCAGTCCTCGTCTCGAGGGGAAGCCAAGGACTCCGCTCTCCTCTCGAGTCGCGACGCGGGTCTCTTGGAGCCCCCTGAGCGGACTCAAGGGAGTCCAGCCTCCTCTTCCGTTTGGAGAGAGGACCCGGGATTGCTCTCCAGGCCATGCAGGAAAAGAAGACCCTCAGCTCGCGAGGACGGGGGCGTCTCAGGGGTTGCCTCGAGCTGCGGCGCCCGTGGGGGTTTTATCCCGAGGCACGACGAGGATCTCAGGGAGCCTCTCGTGCGGCGCCAGGGAAGTCAGGTCTCCATGCGCGTGGCGAGGGGGAGCGCGTCCTGGCTCTCGAGTCACGGGAGGGGACTAGGGCCTCGAGACGCGTTGAAGAAGGACTCTCGAGTTCTTTCTTGGGGGGCGGCGGGAAACCCTTGTTTCCCTCGCCTTCTGCCGGGGACATTAGGGAACTTCCCAGGGTGCCTCTGAGAGGCGAGGGATCCTGTGGAGGTGGCGGGGACTCTCGGGACTCCGCTGGGTCTGGCGCAACGGAAGAGGGCCTCACCTCGAGGGAAGGCAGGAACCGCAGGCTTCCTCTCCGTTTCGGACTCCGACCGCAGGGTCCCTGCAGAGTTGGGACAGGAGAGTCAGGCCTCGTCTTGTCTGAGGAAGGGAACCCCGCTGGCCTCTCGAGTTGCTCAGGAGGTCTCAGGCCCCTCGTCCAGCTGTGTGTGGAACCCGCGGGTCTTTGCGGACGATGCACGGGGGTGGCAGTGCCCCTTCGTTTTGTGCCTTCACCTACAGAGTTGCCTTCGAAGAGGGGTCCGGGCCTCGGGTCCTTCTCAAGAGCGGACCGGGGCATCGGGGCATTCGGCATGTGGCCCCACCCACGTGGCTCGTCTCGAATTTCCTCGTGAGACCGGCCTCATCCTGAGGTGCGCCGGGAAGGCCGGGAACCCCTTCCAGACCACGCAGGGGAATCTCCTCTCCTGTCGCGATCAGGAGGGGAGAAGGGGCTCAGAGGAAGCGGTGCCGGGACCCTCGGTGTTCCCCTCGGGGGACCCCGGCGTGTCGGGGGACTTTTGGGGGTCGCAGGAAGGCTGTCAGGGACCGTTTCGCCCTTCAGGGCGGAACAGGGGACTTCCCTTGAGACGCCGTCGCGGGCAAGGGCCTCATCTTGCCAAGAGGTGGGAACCACGTGGTTTTTCTCGAGTTGCGGCGGCATTCTCCAGTTACGACGGGGATCTGAGCCTTCCCCTTGGGTTGGCCCTGGGAAGCCCAATCTTCCCCTCGGGTTGCGAGGGAAAGCTGGGGGTTGCGCTCGAGTCACTGCAGGGCCGAAGAGACCTCACCTAGGCGTGTGTCCGGGACCTAATATTCCTCTCCAGGGAAGGCAGGGATCTCGGGGTTGCATTCCAGGCTCCCCCGGGGTGTCAGGCCTCGTCTCGAGGGGAAGCCAAAGACTCCGCTCTCCTCTCGAGTCGCGACGCGGGTCTCTTGGAGCCCCCTGAGCGGCCTCAAGGGAGTCCAGCCTCCTCTTCCGTTTGGAGAGAGGACCCGGGATTGCTCTCCAGGCCATGCAGGAAAAGAAGGCCCTCAGCTCGCGAGGACGGGGGCGTCTCAGGGGTTGCCTCGAGCTGCGGCGCCCGTGGGGGTTTTCTCCCGAGGCGCGATGAGGATCTCAGGGAGCCTCTCGTGCGGCGCCAGGGAAGTCAGGTATCCATGCGCGTGATGAGGGGGAGCGCGTCCTGGCTCTCGAGTCACGGGAAGGGACTAGGGCCTCGAGACGCGTTGAAGAAGGACTCTCGAGGTCTTTGTCGGGGGGCGGCGGGAAACCCTCGTTTCCCTCGCCTTCTGCCGGGGACCTTAGGGAACTTCCCAGGGTGCCTCTGAGAGGCGAGGGATCCTGTGGAGGTGGCGGGGCCCCTCGGGACTCCGCTGGGTCTGGCGCAACGGAAGAGGGCCTCACCTCGAGGGGAGGCAGGAACCTCAGGCTTCCTCTCCGTTTCGGACTCCGACCGCAGGGTCCCTGCAGAGTTGGGACAGGAGAGTCAGGCCTCGTCTCGTCTGAGAAAGGGAACCCCGCTGGCCTCTCGAGTTGCTCAGGGGGTCTCAGGCCCCTCGTCGAGCTGTGTGTGGAACCCGCGGGTCTTGGCGGACGATGCCCTGGGGTGGCAGTGCCCCTTCGTGTTGTGCCTTCACCCACAGGGTTGCCTTCGAAGAGGGGTCCGGGCCTCGGGTCCTTCTCAAGGGCGGACCGGGGAATCGGGGGCGTTCGGCATGTGGCCCCACCCACGTGGCTCGTCTCGAATTTCCTCGTGAGACCGGCCTCATCCTGAGGTGCGCCGGGAAGGCCGGGAACCCCTTCCAGACCACGCAGGGGAATCGCCTCTCCTGTCGCGATCAGGAGGGGAGAAGGGGCTCAGAGGAAGCAGTGCCGGGACCCTCGGTGTTCCCCTCGGGGGAACCCGGCGTGTCGGGGGACTTTTGGGGGTCGCATGAAGGATGTCAGGGACCGTTTCGCCCTTCAGGGCGGAACATGGGGCTTCCCTTGAGACGCCATGGCGGGCAAGGGCCTCATCTTGCCAAGAGGTGGGAATCACGTGGGTTTCCTCGAGTTGCGGCGGCATTCTCGAGTTACGACGGGGATCTCAGCCTTCCCCTTGGGTTGGCCCTGGGAAACCCAATCTTCCCCTCGGGTTGCGAGGGAAACCTGGGGGTTGCGCTCGAGTCACTGCAGGGCCGAGGAGACCTCACCTAGGCGTGTGTCCGGGACCTAATATTCCTCTCCAGGGAAGGCAGGCATCTCGGGGTTGCATTCCAGGCTCCCCCGGGGAGTCAGGCCTCGTCTCGAGGGGAAGCCAAAGACTCCGCTCTCCTCTCGAGTCGCGACGCGGGTCTCTTGGAGCCCCCTGAGCGGCCTCAAGGGAGTCCAGCCTCCTCTTCCGTTTGGAGAGAGGACCCGGGATTGCTCTCCAGGCCATGCAGGAAAAGAAGGACCTCAGCTCGCGAGGACGGGGGCGTCTCAGGGGTTTCCTTGAGCTGCGGCGCCCGTTGGGGTTTTCTCCCGAGGCACGACGAGGATCTCAGGGAGCCTCTCGTGCGGCGCCAGGGAAGTCAGGTCTCCATGCGCGTGGCGAGGGGGAGCGCGTCCTGGCTCTCGAGTCACGGGAGGGGACTAGGGCCTCGAGACGCGTTGAAGAAGGACACTCGAGGTCTTTCTCGGGGGGCGGAGGGAAACCCTCGTGTCCCTCGCCTTCTGCCAGGGACCTTAGGGAACTTGCCAGGGTGCCTCTGAGAGGCGAGGGATCCTGTGGAGGTGGCGGGGCCCCTCGGGACTCCGCTGGGTCTGGCGCAACGGAAGAGGGCCTCACCTCGAGAGGAGGCAGGAACCTCAGGCTTCCTCTCCGTTTCGGACTCCGACCGCAGGGTCCCTGCAGAGTTGGGACAGGAGAGTCAGGCCTCGTCTTGTCTGAGGAAGGGAACCCCGCTGGCCTCTCGAGTCGCTCAGGGGGTCTCAGGACCCTCGTCGAGCTGTGTGTGGAACCCGCGGGTCTTTGCGGACGATGCACGGGGGTGGCAGTGCCCCTTCGTGTTGTGCCTTCCCCCACAGGGTTGCCTTCGAAGAGGGGTCCGGGCCTCGGGTCCTTCTCAAGGGCGGACCGGGGAATCGGGGGCGTTCGGCATGTGGCCCCACCCACGTGGCTCGTCTCGAATTTCCTCGTGAGACCGGCCTCATCCTGAGGTGCGCCGGGAAGGCCGGGAACCCCTTCCAGACCACGCAGGGGAATTGCCTCTCCTGTCGCGATCAGGAGGGGAGAAGGGGCTCAGAGGAAGCGGTGCCGGGACCCTCGGTGTTCCCCTCGAGGGAACCCGGCGTGTCGCGGGACTTTTGGGGGTTGCAGGAAGGCTGTCAGGGACCATTTCGCCCTTCAGGGCGGAACAGGGGACTTCCCTTGAGACGCCGTGGCGGGCAAGGGCCTCATCTTTCCAAGAGGTGGGAACCCCGTGATTTTTCTCGAGTTGCGGCGGGATTCTCGAGTTACGACGGGGATCTCAGCCTTCCCCTTGGGTTGGCCCTGGGAAGCCCAATCTTCCCCTCGGGTTGCGAGGGAAAGCTGGGGGTTGCGCTCGAGTCATTGCAGGGCCGAAGAGACCTCAACTAGGTGTGTGTCCGGGACCTACTATTCCTCTCCGGGGAAGGCAGGGATCTCGGGGTTACATTCCAGGCTCCCCCGGGGAGTCAGGCCTCGTCTCGAGGGGAAGCCAAGGACTCCGCTCTCCTCTCGAGTCGCGACGCGGGTCTCTTGGAGCCCCCTGAGCGGCCTCAAGGGAGTCCAGCCTCCTCTTCCGTTTGGAGAGAGGACCCGGGATTGCTCTCCAGGCCATGCAGGAAAAGAAGGCCCTCAGCTCGCGAGGATGGTGGCGTCTCAGGGGTTTCCTCGAGCTGCGGCGCCCGTGGGGGTTTTCTCCCGAGGCACGACGAGGATCTCAGGGAGCCTCTCGTGCGGCGCCAGGGAAGTCAGGTCTCCATGCGCGTGGCGAGGGGGAGCGCGTCCTGGCTCTCGAGTCACGGGAGGGGACTAGGGCCTCGAGACGCGTTGAAGAAGGACTCTCGAGGTCTTTCTCGGGGGGCGGCGGGAAACCCTCGTGTCCCTCGCCTTCTGCCGGGGACCTTAGGGAACTTGCCAGGGTGCCTCTGAGAGGCGAGGGATCCTGTGGAGGTGGCGGGGCCCCTCGGGACTCCGCTGGGTCTGGCGCAACGGAAGAGGGCCTCACCTCGAGGGGAGGCAGGAACCTCAGGCTTCCTCTCCGTTTCGGACTCCGCCCGCAGGGTCCCTGCAGAGTTGGGACAGGAGAGTCAGGCCTCGTCTTGTCTGAGGAAGGGAACCCCGCTGGCCTCTCGAGTCGCTCAGGGGGTCTCAGGACCCTCGTCGAGCTGTGTGTGGAACCCGCGGGTCTTTGCGGACGATGCACGGGGGTGGCCGTGCCCCTTCGTGTTGTGCCTTCCCCCACAGGGTTGCCTTCGAAGAGGGGTCCGGGCCTCGGGTCCTTCTCAAGGGCGGACCGGGGAATCGGGGGCGTTCGGCATGTGGCCCCAGCCACGTGGCTCGTCTCGAATTTCCTCGTGAGACCGGCCTCATCCTGAGGTGCGCCGGGAAGGCCGGGAACCCCTTCCAGACAACGCAGGGGAATCGCCTCTCCTGTCGCGATCAGGAGGGGAGAAGGGGCTCAGAGGAAGCGGTGTCGGGACCCTCGGTGTTCCCCTTGAGGGAACCCGGCGTGTCGGGGGACTTTTGGGGGTCGCAGGAAGGCTGTAAGGGACCGTTTCGCCCTTCAGGGCGGAACAGGGGACTTCCCTTGAGACGCCGTGGCGGGCAAGGGCCTCATCTTGCCAAGAGGTGGGAACCACGTGGTGTTTCTCGAGTTGCGGCGGGATTCTCGAGTTACGACGGGGATCTCAGCCTTCCCCTTGGGTTGGCCCTGGGAAGCCCAATCTTCCCCTCGGGTTGCGAGGGAAAGCTGGGGGTTGCGCTCGAGTCACCGTAGGGCCGAAGAGACCTCACCTAGGCGTGTGTCCGGGACCTAATATTCCTCTCCGGGGAAGGCAGGGATCTCGGGGTTGCATTCCAGGCTCCCCCGGGGAGTCAGTCCTCGTCTCGAGGGGAAGCCAAGGACTCCGCTCTCCTCTCGAGTCGCGACGCGGGTCTCTTGGAGCCCCCTGAGCGGCCTCAAGGGAGTCCAGCCTCCTCTTCCGTTTGGAGAGAGGACCCGGGATTGCTCTCCAGGCCATGCAGGAAAAGAAGGCCCTCAGCTCGCGAGGACGGGGGCGTCTCAGGGGTTTCCTCGAGCTGCGGCGCCCGTGGGGGTTTTCTCCCGAGGCACGACGAGGATCTCAGGGAGCCTCTCGTGCGGCGCCAGGGAAGTCAGGTCTCCATGCGCGTGGCGAGGGGGAGCGCGTCCTGGCTCTCGAGTCACGGGAGGGGACTAGGGCCTCGAGACGCGTTGAAGAAGGACTCTCGAGGTCTTTCTCGGGGGGCGGCGGGAAACCCTCGTGTCCCTCGCCTTCTGCCGGGGACCTTAGGGAACTTGCCAGGGTGCTTCTGAGAGGCGAGGGATCCTGTGGAGTTGGCGGGGCCCCAAGGGACTCCGCTGGGTCTGGCGCAACGGAAGAGGGCCTCACCTCGAGGGGAGGCAGGAACCTCAGGCTTCCTCTCCGTTTCGGACTCCGACCGCAGGGTCCCAGCAGAGTTGGGACAGGAGAGTCAGGCCTCGTCTTGTCTGAGGAAGGGAACCCCGCTGGCCTCTCGAGTCGCTCAGGGGGTCTCAGGCCCCTCGTCGAGCTGTGTGTGGAACCCGCAGGTCTTTGCGGATGATGCACGGGGGTGGCCGTGCCCCTTCGTGTTGTGCCTTCACCCACAGGGTTGCCTTCGAAGAGGGGTCCGGGCCTCGGGTCCTTCTCAAGGGCGGACCGGGGAACCGGGGGCGTTCGGCATGTGGCCCCACCCACGTGGCTCGTCTCGAATTTCCTCGTGAGACCGGCCTCATCCTGAGGTGCGCCGGGAAGGCCGGGAACCCCTTCCAGACCACGCAGGGGAATCGCCTCTCCTGTCGCGATCAGGAGGGGAGAAGGGGCTCAGAGGAAGCGGTGCCGGGACCCTCGGTGTTCCCCTCGGGGGACCCCGGCGTGTCAGGGGACTTTTGGGGGTCGCAGGAAGGCTGTCAGGGACCGTTTCGCCCTTCAGGGCGGAACAGGGGACTTCCCTTGAGACGCCGTCGCGGGCAATGGCCTCATCTTGCCAAGAGGTGGGAACCACGTGGTTTTTCTCGAGTTGCGGCGGCATTCTCGAGTTACGACGGGGATCTCAGCCTTCCCCTTGGGTTGGCCCTGGGAAGCCCAATCTTCCCCTCGGGTTGCTGGGGAAAGCTGGGGGTTGCGCTCGAGTCACTGCAGGGCCGAAGAGACCTCACCTAGGCGTGTGTCCGGGACCTAATATTCCTCTCAGGGGAAGGCAGGGATCTCGGGGTTGCATTCCAGGCTCCCCCGGGGAGTCAGGCCTCGTCTCGAGGGGAAGCCAAGGACTCCGCTCTCCTCTCGAGTCGCGACGCGGTTCTCTTGGAGTCCTCTGAGCGGCCTCAACGGAGTCGAGCCTCCTCTTACGTTTGGAGAGAGGACTCGGGATTGCTCTCCAGGCCATGCAGGAAAAGAAGGCCCTCAGCTCGCGAGGACGGGGGCGTCTCAGGGGTTTCCTCGAGCTGCGGCGCCCGTGGGGGTTTTCTCCCGAGGCACCACGAGGATCTCAGGGAGCCTCTCATGCAGCGCCACGGAAGTCAGGTCTCCATGCGCGTAGCGAGGGGGAGCGCGTCCTGGCTCTCGAGTCACGGGAGGGGACTAGGGCCTCGAGACGCGTTGAAGAAGGACTCTCGAGGTCTTTCTCGGGGGGCGGTGGGAAACGCTCGTGTCCCTCGCCTTCTACCGGGGACCTTAGGGAACTTCCCAGGGTGCCTCTGAGAGGCGAGGGATCCTGTGGAGGTGGTGTGGCACCTCGGGACTCCGCTGGGTCTGGCCCAACGGAAGAGGGCCTCCCCTCGAGGGGAGGCAGGAACCTCAGGCTTCCTCTCCGTTTCGGACTCCGACCGCAGGGTCCCTGCAGAGTTGGCACAGGAGAGTCAGGCCTCGTCTTGTCTGAGGAAGGGAACCCCGCTGGCCTCTCGAGTTGCTCAGGGGGTCTCAGGCCCCTCTTCGAGCTGTGTGTGTAACCCTCGGGTCTTTGCGGACGAAGCACGGGGGTGGCAGTGCCCCTTCGTGTTGTGCCTTCACCCACAGGGTTGCCTTCGAAGAGGGGTCCGGGCCTCGGGTCCTTCTCAAGGGCGGACCGGGGAATCGGGGGCGTTCGGCATGTGGCCCCACCCACGTGGCTCGTCTCGAATTTCCTCGTTAGACCGGCCTCATCCTGAGGTGCACCGGGAAGGCCGTGAACCCCTTCCAGACCACGCAGGGGAATCGCCTCTCCTGTCGCGATCAGGAGGGGAGAAGGGGCTCAGAGGAAGCGGTGCCGGGACCCTCGGTGTTCCCCTCGAGGGAACCCGGCGTGTCGGGGGACTTTTGGGGGTCGCAGGAAGGCTGTCAGGGACCGTTTCGCCCTTCAGGGCGGAACAGGGGACTTCCCTTGAGACGCCGTGGCGGGCAAGGGCCTCATCTTGCCAAGAGGTGGGAACCACGTGGTTTCTCTCGAGTTGCGGCGGGATTCTCGAGTTACGACGGGGATCTCAGCCTTCCCCTTGGGTTGGCCCTGGGAAGCCCAATCTTCCCCTCGGGTTGCGAGGGAAAGCTGGGGGTTGCGCTCGAGTCACCGCAGGGCCGAAGAGACCTCACCTAGGCGTGTGTCCGGGACCTAATATTCCTCTCCGGGGAAGGCAGGGATCTCGGGTTTGCATTGCAGGCTCCCCCGGGGAGTCAGGCCTCGTCTCGAGGGGAAGCCAAGGACTCCGCTCTCCTGTCGAGTCGCGACGCGGGTCTCTTGGAGCCCCCTGAGCGGCCTCAAGGGAGTCCAGCCTCCTCTTCCGTTTGGAGAGAGGACCCGGGATTGCTCTCCAGGCCATGCAGGAAAAGAAGGCCCTCAGCTCGCGAGGACGGGGGCGTCTCAGGGGTTTCCTCGAGCTGCGGCGCCCGTGGGGGTTTTCTCCCGAGGCACGACGAGGATCTCAGGGAGCCTCTCGTGCGGCGCCAGGGAAGTCAGGTCTCCATGCGCGTGGCGAGGGGGAGCGCGTCCTGGCTCTCGAGTCACGGGAGGGGACTAGGGCCTCGAGACGCGTTGAAGAAGGACTCTCGAGGTCTTTCTCGGGGGGCGGCGGGAAACCCTCGTGTCCCTCGCCTTCTGCCGGGGACCTTAGGGAACTTGCCAGGGTGCCTCTGAGAGGCGAGGGATCCTGTGGAGGTGGCGGGGCCCCTCGGGACTCCGCTGGGTCTGGCGCAACGGAAGAGGGCCTCACCTCGAGGGGAGGCAGGAACCTCAGGCTTCCTCTCCGTTTCGGACTCCGCCCGCAGGGTCCCTGCAGAGTTGGGACAGGAGAGTCAGGCCTCGTCTTGTCTGAGGAAGGGAACCCCGCTGGCCTCTCGAGTTGCTCAGGGGGTCTCAGGCCCCTCGTCGAGCTGTGTGTGGAACCCGCGGGTCTTTGCGGACGATGCACGGGGGTGTCCGTGCCCCTTCGTGTTGTGCCTTCACCAACAGGGTTGCCTTCGAAGAGGGGTCCGGGCCTCGGGTCCTTCTCAAGGGCGGACCGGGGAATCGGGGGCGTTCGGCACGTGGCCCCACCCACGTGGCTCGTCTCGAATTTCCTCGTGAGACCGGCCTCATCCTGAGGTGCGCCGGGAAGGCCGGGAACCCCTTCCAGACCACGCAGGGGAATCGCCTCTCCTGTCGCGATCAGGAGGGGAGAAGGGGCTCAGAGGAAGCGGTGCCGGGATCCTCGGTGTTCCCCTCGGGGGACCCCGGCGTGTCGGGGGACTTTTGGGGGTCGCAGGAATGCTGTCAGGGACCGTTTCGCCCTTCAGGGCGGAACAGGGGACTTCCCTTGAGACGCCGTTGCGGGCAAGGGCCTCATCTTGCCATGAGGTGGGAACCACATGGTTTTTCTCGAGTTGCGGCGGGATTCTCGAGTTACGACGGGGATCTGAGCCTTCCCCTTGGGTTGGCCCTGGGAAGCCCAATCTTCCCCTCGGGTTGCGAGGGAAAGCTGGGGGTTGCGCTCGAGTCACTGCAGGGCCGAAGAGACCTCACCTAGGCGTGTGTCCGGGACCTAATATTCCTCTCCAGGGAAGGCAGGGATCTCGGGGTTGCATTCCAGACTCCCCCTGGGAGTCAGGCCTCGTCTCGAGGGGAAGCCAAGGACTCCGCTCTCCTCTGGAGTCGCGACGCGAGTTTCTTGGAGCCGCCTGAGCGGCCTCAAGGGAGTCCAGCCTCTTCTTCCGTTTGGAGAGAGGAACCGGGATTGCTCTCCAGGCCATGCAGGAAAAGAAGGCCCTCAGCTCGCGAGCACGGGGGCGTCTCAGGGGTTTCCTCGAGCTGCGGCGCCCGTGGGGGTTTTCTCCCAAGGCACGACGAGGATCTCAGGGAGCCTCTCGTGCGGCGCCAGGGAAGTCAGGTCTTCATGCGCGTGGCGAGGGGGAGCGCGTCCGGGCTCTCGAGTCACGGGAGGGGACTAGGGCCTCGAGACACGTTGGAGAAGGACTCTCGAGGTCTTTCTCGGGGGGCGGCGGGAAACCCTCGTGTCCCTCGCCTTCTGTCTGGGACCCTAGGGAACTTCCCAGGGTGCCTCTTAGAGGCGAGGCATCCTGAGGAGGTGGCGGGGCCCCTCGGGACTCCGCTGGGTCTGGCGCAACATAAGAGTGCCTCACCTCGAGGGGAGGCAGGAACCTCAGGCTTCCTTTCCGTTTCGGACTCCGACCTCAGGGTCCCTGCAGAATTGGGACAGGAGAGTCAGGCCTCGTCTTGTCTGAGGAAGGGAACCCCGCTGGCCTCTCGAGTTGCTCAGGGGGTCTCAGGCCCCTCGTCGAGCTGTGTGTGGAACCCGCGTGTCTTTGCGTACGATGCCCGGGGGTGGCAGTGCCCCTTCGTGTTGTGCCTTTACCCACAGGGTTGCTTTGGAAGAGGGGTCCGGGCCTCGGGTCCTTCTCAAGAGCGGACCGGGGAATCGGGGGCGTTCGGTATGTGGCACCACCCACGTGGCTCGTCTCGAATTTCCTCGTGAGACCGGCCTCATCCTGAGGTGCGCCAGGAAGGCCGGGAACCCCTTCCAGACCACGCAGGGGAATCACCTCTCCTGTCGCGATCAGGAGGGGACAAGGGGCTCAGAGGAAGCGGTGCCGGGACCCTCGGTGTTCCCCTCTGGGGACCCCGGCGTGTCGGAGGACTTTTGGGGGTCGCAGGAAGGCTGTCAGGGAGCTTTCCGCTCTTGAGGGCCGAACAGGGGACTTCCCTTGAGACGCCGTCGCGGGCAAGGCCTCATCTTGCCAAGAGGTGGGAACCACGTGGTTTTTCTCGAGTTGCGGCGGCATTCTCGAGTTACGACGGGGATCTCAGCCTTCCCCTTGGGTTGGCCCTGGGAAGCCCAATCTTCCCCTCGGGTTGCGAGGGAAAGCTGGGGGTTGCGCTCGAGTCACTGCAGGGCCGAATAGACCTCACCTAGGCGTGTGTCCGGGACCTAATTTTCCTCTCCAGGGAAGGCAGGGTTCTCGGGGTTGCATTCCAGGCTCCCCCGGGGAGTCATGCCTCGTCTCGGGGGGAAGCCAAGCACTCCACTCTCCTCTGGAGTCGCGACGCGGGTCTCTTGGCGCCCCCTAGCGGCCTCAAAGGAGTCCAGCCTCCTCTTCCGTTTGGAGAGAGGACCCGGGATTGCTCTCCAGGCCATGCAGGAAAAGAAGGCCCTCAGCTCGCGAGGACGGGGACGTCTCAGGGGTTTCCTCGAGCTGCGGAGCCCGTGGGGGTTTTCTCCCGAGGCACGACGAGGATCTCAGGGAGCCTCTCGTGCGGTGCCAGGGGAGCCAGGTCTGCATGCACGAGGCGAGGGGGAGCGCATCATTGCTCTCTAGTCCAGAGAGGGGACAAGGGCCTCAAGACACTTTGAAGAAGGACTATCGAGGTCTTTCTCGAGTGGCGGCGGGAAATCCTCATTTCCCTCGCCTTCTGCTGGGGACCTGAGGGAACTTCCCAGGGTGCCTCTGAGAGGTGAGCGATGCTGTGGAGTTAGCGGGGCCTCTCGGGATTCCACTGGGGTTGGCGCAATGGAAGAGGGCCTCATCTCGAGGGCAGGCAGGAACCTCAGGCTTCCTCTCTGTTTCTGACTCCGACCCTCCGACCTCAGGGTCCCTGCAGAGTTGGGAGCGGAGAGTTAGGCCTCGTCTTGTCTGAGGAAGGTAACTCCACTTGCCTCTCGAGTTGCTCAGGGGGTCTCAGGCCCCTCTTCGATCTGTGTGTGGAACCCACGGGTGTTTCTGGACGATGCACGGGAGTGTCAGTGCCCCTTCGTGTTGTCCCTTCACCCACAGGGTTGCCTTCGAAGAGGTGTCCGTGCAACGGGTTCTTCTCAAGAGTGGACCAGGAAATCGAGGTTGATCGGCATGTGGCACCACCCCCGTGGCTCACCTCGAATTTCCTCGTGCGGACGGCCTCATCCTGAAATGCGCCGGGAAGGCCGGGAATCCCTTCTAGACCACGCAGGGGAATCAACACTCCTGTCGCGATCAGGAGGGGAGAAGGGGCTCAGATGAAGTGGTGTCGGGACCCTCGGTGTTTCACTCGAGGGAACCCGGTGTGTCGGGGAATATCTGAGGGTCGCAAGAAAGGTGTCAGGTACTGTTTCGCACTTCAGGACGGAAACTCGGACTTCTTTGAGACGCCATAGCGGTCAAGAGGCTCATCTTGCAAAGACGTTGGAACCACGTGGTTTTACTCGAGTTGCGGCGGGATTTTCGAGTTACGACGGGGATCTCAGGCTTCCTTTTGGGTTGGCCCTGGGAAGCCCAATCTTCCCCTCTAGTGCGAGGGAAAACAGGGGGTTGCGCTCGAGTCACTGCAGGGCCCAAGAGACCTCACCTAGGTATGTGTCCGGGACCTAATATTCCTTTCCAGGGAAGGCAGGGATCTCGGGGTTGCATTCCAGGCTCCCCTGGGGAGTCAGGCCTCGTCTCGAGGGGAAGCCAAGGACTCCGCCCTCCCCTCGAGTCGCGACGCGGCTCTCTGGGAGACCCCTGAGCAGCCTGAAGGGAGTCCAGCCTCCTCTTCCGTTTGGAGAGAGGACCCGGGATTGCTCTCCAGGCCATGCAGGAAAAGAAGGCCCTCAGCTCGCGAGGACGGGGGTGTCTCAGGGGTTTCCTCGAGCTGCGGCGCCCGTGGGGGTTTTCTCCCGAGGCACGACGAGGATCTCAGGGAGCCTCTCGTGCGGCGCCAGGGAAGTCAGGTCTCCATGCGCGTGGCGAGGGGGAGCGCGTCCTGGCTCTCGAGTGACGGGAGGGGACCAGGGCCTCGAGACGCGTTGAAGAAGGACTCTCGAGGTCTTTCTCGGGGGGGGGGGCGGGAAACCCTCGTTTCCCTCGCCTTCTGCTGGGGACCTTAAGGAACTTCCCAGGGTGCCTCTTAGAGGCGAGGGATCCTGTGGAGTTGGCGGGGCCTCTCGGGACTCCGCTGGGACTGGTGCAACGGAAGAGGGCCTCACCTCGAGGGGAGGCAGGAACCTCAGGCTTCCTCTCCGTTTCGGACTCCGATGCAGGGTCCCTGCAGAGTTGGGACAGGAGAGTCAGGCCTCGTCTTGTCTGAGGAAGGGAACCCCGCTGGCCTCTCGAGTTGCTCAGGGGGTCTCAGGCCCCTCGTCGAGCTGTGTGTGGAACCCGCGGGTCTTTGCGAACGATGCACGGGGGTGGCAGTGCCCCTTCGTGTTGTGCCTTCACCCACAGGGTCGCCTTCGAAGAGGGGTCCGGGACTCGGGTCCTTCTTAAGAGCGGACCGGGGAATCGGGGGCGTTCGGCATGTGGCCCCACCCACGTGGCTCGTCTCGAATTTCCTCGTGAGACCGGCCTCATCCTGAGGTGCGCCGGGAAGGCCGGGAACCCCTTATAGACCACGCAGGGGAATCGCCTCTCCTGTCGCGATCAGGAGGGGAGAAGGGGCTCAGAGGAAGCGGTGCCGGGACCCTCGGTGTTCCCCTCGGAGGAACCCGGCGTGTCGGGGGACTTTTGGTGGTCGCAGGAAGTCTGTCAGGGACCGTTTCGCCCTTCAGGGCGGAACAGGGGACTTCCCTTGAGACGCCGTGGCGGGCAAGGGCCTCGTCTTGCCAAGAGGTGGGAAACACGTGGTTTTCTTGAGTTGCGGCGGCATTCTCGAGTTACGACGGGGATCTCAGCCTTCCCCTTGGGTTGGCCCTGGGAAGCCCAATCTTCCCCTCGGGTTGTGAGGGAAAGCTGGGGGTTGCGCTCGAGTCACTGCAGGGCCGAAGAGACCTCACCTAGGCGTGTGTCCGGGACCTAATATTCCTCTCCAGGGAAGGCAGGGATCTCGGGGTTGCATTCCAGGCTCCCCCGGGGAGTCAGGCCTCGTCTCGAGGGGAAGCCAAGGACTCCGCTCTCCTCTCGAGTCGCGACGCGGGTCTCTTGGAGCCCCCTGAGCGGCCTCAAGGGAGTCCAGCCTCCTCTTCCGTTTGGAGAGAGGACCCGGGATTGCTCTCCAGGCCATGCAGGAAGAGAAGGCCCTCAGCTCGCGAGGACGGGGGAGTCTCAGGGGTTTCCTCGAGCTGCGGCGCCCGTGGGGGTTTTCTCCCGAGGCACGATGAGGATCTCAGGGAGCCTCTCGTGCGGCGCCAGGGAAGTCAGGTCTCCATGTGCGTGGTGAGGGGGAGCGAGTCCTGGCTCTCGAGGCACTGGAGGAGACTAGGGCCTTGAGACGTGTTGAAGAAGGACTCTCGAGGTCTTTCTCGGGGGGCAGCGGGAAACCCTCGTGTCCCTCGCCTTCTGCCGGGGATCTTAGGGAACTTGCCAGGGTGCCTCTGAGAGGCGAGGGATCCTGTGGAGGTGGCGGGGCCCCTCGGGACTCCGCTGGGTCTGGCGCAACGGAAGAGGGCCTCACCTCGAGGGGAGGCAGGAACCTCAGGCTTCCTCTCCGTTTCGGACTCCGACCGCAGGGTCCCTGCAGAGTTGGGACAGGAGAGTCAGGCCTCGTCTTGTCTGAGGAAGGGAACCCCGCTGGCCTCTCGAGTTGCTCAGGGGGTCTCAGGCCCCTCGTCGAGCTGTGTGTGGAACCCGCGGGTCTTTGCGGACGATGCCCGGGGGTGGCAGTGCCCCTTCGTGTTGTGCCTTCACCCACAGGGTTGCCTTCGAAGAGGGGTCCGGGCCTCGGGTCCTTCTCAAGAGCAGACCGGGGAATCGGGGGCGTTCGGCATGTGGCACCACCCACGTGGCTCGTGTCGAATTTCCTCGTGAGACCGGCCTCCTCCTGAGGTGCGCCGGGAAGGCCGGGAACCCTTTCCACACCACGCAGGGGAATCGAATCTCCTGTCGCGATCAGGAGGGGAGAAGGGGCTCAGATGAAGAAGTGCCGGGACCCTCGGTGTTGCCCTCGAGGGAACCCGGCGTGTAGGGGAACTTTTGGGCGTCGCAGGAAGGCTGTCAGGGACCGTTTCGCCCTTCAGGGCGGAACAGGGGACTTCCCTTGAGACGCCGTGGCGGGCAAGGGCCTCATCTTGCGGAGACTTGGGTACCACGTGGTTTTTCTCGAGTTGCGGCTGGATTCTCGAGTTACGACGGGGATCTCAGGCTTCCTCTTGGGTTGGCCCTGGGAAGCCCAATCTTCCCCTCGCGTTGTGAGAGAAATCTGGAGGTTGCTCTCGGGTCACTGCAGGGCCGAAGAGACCTCACCTAGGCGTGTGTCCGGGACCTAATATTCCTCTCCAGGGAAGGCAGGGATCTCGGGGTTGCATTCCAGGCTCCCCCTGGGAGTCAGGCCTCATCTCGAGGGGAAGCCAAGGACCCCGCTCTCCTCTCGAGTCGCGACGCGGTCTCTTGGAGCCCCCTGAGCGGCCTCAAGGGAGTCCAGCCTCCTCTTCCGTTTGGAGAGAGGACCCGGGATTGCTCTCCAGGCCATGCAGGAAAAGAAGGCCCTCAGCTCGCGAGGACGGGTGCGTCTCATGGGTTTACTCGAGCTGCGGCGCCCGTGGGGGTTTTCTCCCGAGGCACGACTAGGATCTCAGGAATCCTCTCGTGAGGCGCCAGGGAAGTCAGGTCTCCATGTGCGTGGCGAGGGGGAGCGTGTCATGGCTCTCGAGTCATGGTGGGAAATCGCGACTCAAGACATTTTGAAGCACTCTCGCAGTCTTTCTCGAGTCGCGGCAGAAAACCCAGGGTTCCCTCAACTTGTGTCTGTGACCTCAGGGAGCTTCTCATTGTGCCTGTGAGAACTCAGGGATACTGTGGAGTTGGTAGGGGCCTCTCGGGACTCCACTGGGTGTGGTGCAATGGAAGAGGGCCTCATCTGGAGTGGACGCAGGAACCTCAAGCTTCCTCTCCGTTTCTGACTCGGATCCCATGGTCCCTGCAGAGTAGGCACAAGAGAGTCACACCTAGTCTTCTGTTGAGGAAGTGGACTTTCGTTTGCCTTTCGAGTTGTTTACAGGGTGACAGTCCACTTGTCAAATGTCTGTGGGACCTGCGGGTTTTTCTGGACGATGCACGCGGGTGTCAGTGCCCCTTCGTCTTGTGCCTTCATCCACAGGTTTTCCTTCAAAGAGGTGTGCTGGCATCGGGTTCTTTTCAAGAGTGGACGGTGAAATTGGGGTCTTTCGGCATGTGGCACCACCCACGAGGCTACGTCTCGAACTTCCTCATGAGACCGGCCTCATCCTGAGGTGCGCCTGGAAGGTCGGGAACCCCTTGCAGACAGAGAAGGGGAGTCGACCCTCCTGTCGCAATCAGGAGAGGAGAAGGGGCTCAGAAGAAGTGGTGCCGGGAACCTCGGTGTTCCCCTTGAGTGAGTCTGATATGTCGCGGAACTTTTGGGTTCGCATCAAGGGTGCCAAGTACCGTTTCGCATTTCAGGATGGAACATGGGACTTCTCTTGAGATGCTGTAGCGGACAAAGGGCCTCATCTTGCGATGACGAGGGAAGCACGTGGTTTTTCTCGAGTTGCGGTGGGATTCTCGAGTTACGACGGGGAATTCAGGCTTCCTCTTGTGTTGGCCCAGGAAGTCTAATCTTCCAATTTGAGTTGCCAGGGAGAGCTGGGGATTGGGCTCCATTCACTGAAGTGCAAACTAGACCTCATCTAGGCTTGTATCCAGGACTTAATGTTCCTCTCCATAGGCGACAGGGATTTGAGGTTGCATTCCATACTCACCCGGGGAGTCAGGCCTCATCTCGAGGGGAAGCAAAGGACTCCACTCTCTTCTCGAGTCGCGACAGGTATCTCTTGGAGCCCACTGAGTGGTCTTCGCTCTGTAGGAGAGCTCTAGTGTACATAAGCCTATACATAAGTGAACACAGACACTCTGTGTGCATGTTGCTGCGTACCCAAAATAGGGCCACAAGGAGCCTCATGCTCTCCATGCGGCGCGGAAGCTGTGCAGCCACGCAGCAGCTGAAGAATCCAACCAATTGCTCTTTTCTTACCTCGGACAGAGCTCGCATTGCCATAGCCCTTGGCAGTTTGGAAACACTGGACCCTAACCCCTCTCAAAGTAGGCCTGGGTTCTAGTTCGAATAGAAAGTCAATAGCGGAGCTGAGGACAGGAACGCGGCAGTCATTTATCACACGCTCCTGCAGCCTGCTACTACAGGGACACTAACGCTAGAAGCTAGGAATGTCTTTGCAAGGTGCGCAAAGGACAAGGGAGAACCTCGACCCTGACTCTAGTATTTCAGTCCCCTGAGCAGATCTGAGGTTCTCCCGCTGTAGAAGCTAACCCATTCCTTTCAAATACAGGCTTCCTAACACAGGGCCAGTTGGCTGCTTACTCTTCCACGAAGCAGGCTTCCTTAACTTGCAAACTGCGAATTCCGCTTAACAGCCTGGAGGAAAATCGCTTCTTGGAAGATTTTTTTCAGAGGCTGTATCCCCGGAGCTGGGGCCAAGCTAGGGGACCCATACTGACAAGGGAAGGCAAAACCACATCCAATGTCTTTGCTCTGGAGGACAGCTTTGGTGAGCCTAAGTCTTTCAGGAATATTTCTGGCTCCAACAGAGTCAAATTCTGTGTGTGAAGCTGCACAGCCAAAATAGGGGAACAGAGAGCCTGATTCTCTCTGTGTAGCTTTGAAGCTGTCATTCAAACAACAGCTTGAGAATCCATACAATGCTCTCCCTTACTGCTAAGAGAATTCTCATTGCTGTCGTCCTTGACAGTTTGTAGAAATCCGCACCCTAACCCTTCTCCAAGTAGGCCTGGGTCCTAGCTCGGAACAACAGGCAACGGCGGAGTGAGGCCAGTAAGGCACAAGTGAGGTCTCACACACTCTTGCAGCCTGATCGTCCAGGAGCAGTAAGGCCTCTTTTTCCCTGCAGGAGGCTCGCTTGCCTTGCCTCCTGTGAACTGCATTTCCCAGCCTGGGCGCAAAGCTGTTCCTGGAGATTTTTTCTCAGGGGCTGTTTCCCTGGAGCTGGGTCGGACCTCAGGGGCCCAACTCACAGGGGAAGACAAAACCACATGGACAGGTCTATGCTCTGTAGGAGAGCTCTAGTGAACCTCATCTCTCAGGAACATTCTTGGCTTCTACAGAGACACCTCTGTGCATGAAGCTACACACCCAACATAGTGGCAAAGGGAGTCTGATTCTCTCCGTGGGTGCTGATGCTTTGTGGCAAAGCACCTGCTAAGAATCCGTCCGCATAGGCTTCCCTCACCTTGACAGAGGTCTCATTGCTGTAGTCCTTGGCAGTTTGGAAAGAAGCAGACCCTTACCCTTCACCAAGTAGGCCCTTGTCCTTGTTTGAATGGAAAGCAGAAGCTGAGCTGAGGCCAGTAAGGCGCCAGTCAAGTCTGACATATTCCCGATGCCTGCTCCTTCATGGAAAATAACGTTAGAATCTGGGAATGTCTTTGCAAGGCTGGCAAAGGGCAGTCAGGAACCTCGACCCTGCCTCTGGAATTTCTATCTTCTCAGCACATCTGGCGGTCTCGGTCAGGAGAAACTAACCCATTCCTTGCAAATATAGGCTTCCAAACACAGGCCGGTTGGCTGTCTCTTCTTGCCGAAGGAAGCTTGCTTATCCCACCTCCTGCGAACTCCGCTTCCCAGCCTGGGGGATAAGAGGTTCTTGGAGATCTTTTCTCAGAGGCTGTTTCCACGGAGCAGGGGCCGATCCCGGAGACCCACACGCACAGGGGAAGGGAAAACCGCATGGATAAGTCTTTGCTCTCTAGGAGTGCTCTAGTGAACCTCACTCTATGGGGAATGTTCTTGGCTCCAACGGGGACATCTCTGTGTGGGAAGCTGCATAGCCAACATAGAGACACAGAGACCTGATTCTCTCTGTGCAGCTTTGACGCTGTCGTTCAAACAACAAATTGAGAATCCACACAATGCTCTCCCTTACCACTGAGAGAGTTATCATTGCTGTAGCCCTTCGCAGTTTCTGGAAATCGGCACACGAACACTTCTCCAAGTAGGCCTGGGTTCAAGTTCAGATGAACATGCAATAGCGGAGCTGAGACCAGTAAGGCACCAGTCAGGTGTCACACACTCTGGCAGCCTGCTCCTCCAGGGACAGTAAGGCCTCTATTTCCCTTCAGGAGGCTCGCTTGCCTTACTTCCTGTGAACAGCGTTTCCCAGCCTGGGCGGAAAGCAGTTCCTGGAGATCTTTTCTCAGGGGCTGTTTCCCCGGAGTTGGGGCGGACCTCGGGGACCCAACTCACAGGGGAAGGCAAAACCAAATGGACAGGTCTATGCTCTGTAGGAGATCTCTAGTGAACTGCCGGGGTCCAGCCCCAGCTGATCCAGGGTATTCGAAGCAGAGACGGCATAGGCGAGGGTCAGGGAACAACTGCTTAATTAAACGTTAATTAAGGATATAAAGAGTAATAAAATGAGGATAGCTCAGTAGGAAAATTCAGTGGAGAAAAGAGGCTGAGTAGCTTGGTTTACGCGGGGGACCAATAAAACTTCAAGACAAGAAGCTTGCACCACTTACGTAGGCCGCAGGCATCCTTCCATTCTCCCGAAGGAGAGGAGACACTGAGGCCTCCCCGGTCGGATCTTAGAAGCCCAGGCAAAATTAGTAAGCTTGGTGGGTTCCGCGCTCCAGATGGAGACTCAACCAGAGTGAGAGAGAGAGAGAGACATGGGGAGACCAGTATTTCGAGAAACTGATCCCAATTCTTTATTTTCCATGGTCTACTTTTATACACTGAGATGTTATGCCAAAGTCACGTGGGGTCAGCAGTCCTGACTTTTATCAAAGTCAGGTGCTTCATACAAAAGTATACAGAGGTCTTAGGGGTGTTGCATCATCTTCTGGCCGGGGGGCCTGCTGACAATTTACGACCCTCTCCTTGTGACAGCGGTCAGTCAACCAGGACACTTATTTCTCCAGAGGTGATTATTCTTAAAACAGACGCCACCCAAATAAAGTTACATTCCTATAGGGTGAGGGTGTAGTGGGTTTTAGTTAAGGAAAGAATTTACTTAGCCTAAGGTCTAACGTGATTTATATCAAAGGTTAATACTTATTTCTTCTATATATTCATTAATGTGTATAAGGGCAGGGGATGTGGAGACTTAGCAGTAAACATCAGCTCAACAAATGAAAAACCCTTCACCAATATGATTTCTAATCAGCCCATTATACTTATACTAATAATTTTCTAACTTTTCTAAGGAACCTGTTTTTAGAAGGTTTAAAGCATCTCGTGCCTCTCATGGTTGGGAGGCTGTGAGCAATCACATGTGGCCGGACAAGCCTGTCAGGCAGGCTAGAGAACCTTCAGAGGAGTTTGTAGGTTAAAACACTCTTGTCACACCCAGGGGTTTTTATCAACTGGAGCTCTAGGTTAACTCCTTCTCCGAAAGAGGTGGTGGGGGACAGCCCCCCGTAAAGTCAGAGGTGTAGGTGAGAGCACAAAGTAGTAAGGTAGGCAGGCTCTGGTTATGGGGGTAGATGCTCGAGGATTTCCAGGGGGACTCCTGAGGCTCGATCCCGCCTTGCGTATGTCGAGCCTCCTTCCTCATGACCTTTGCCATGGGCGGAGTGCCTCACTCTGGCCCCCAACAGTGAACCTCCTCTCTCAGGAACATTCTTGGCTCCTATCGAGACACCTCTGTGTGTGTATCTACACACGCAACGTAGGGGCAAAGGGAGCCAGATTCTTTCCGTGGGGTGCTGATGCTTTGTGGCAAAGCACCTGCTTGAGAATCCATCAGCTTACGCTTCCCTCGCCTTGACAGAGGTCTCATTGCAGTAGCCCTTGGCAGTTTGGAAAGAAGAGGACCCTTACCTTTCATAAAGTGGGCCCTTGTCCTAGTTTGAAAGGAAAGGCAAGAGCTGAGCTGAGGCCAATAAGGCGCCAGTCAAGTCTGACATGTTCCCGAAGCCTGCTCCTTCATGGAAAATAACGCTGGAATCTAGGAATGTCTCTGCAAGGCTGGCAAAGGGCAGTCAGGAGCCTGCACCCTGCCTCTGGAATTACCGATTTCTGAGCAGATCTGGAGGTCTCCTTTAGGAGAATCTAACTCATCCCTTCCATATTGAGACTTCCAAAAACAGGCCGGTCGGCTGCCTCTTCGTGCCCGAAGGAGGCTTGATTTTCCTGCCTCCTATGAACCCAGCTTCCCAGGCTCTGGGAAAAGCGGATCTTGTAGATCTTTTCTCAGGGGTTGTTTCCACGGAGCTGGGGCTAAGCCTGGAGACCCAAACTCACAGGGGAAGAAAAACCACATGGACAAGTCTTTGCTCTCTAGGAGAGCTCTAGTGAACTTCACTCTGTCACGAACATTCTTGATTCATATGGAGACACCCCTATGTGTGAAGCTGCGTACCCAACATGGGGGCACAGAGAGCCTGATTCTCTCTGTGTAGCTTTAAAGATGTCGTTCAAAAAACACCTTGAAAATCCATACAATGCTCTTCCTTACCCGTGACAGAGTTCTCATTGCTGTAGCCCTTGGCAGTTTTTAGAAATCCGCACCCAAACCCTTCTCCAAGTAGTCCTGGGTCCTAGTTCGGAGGAACATGCAATGGCGGAGCTGAGGCGAGTAAGGCACCAGTCAGGTGTCACACACTCTGGCAGCCTGCTCCTCCAGGGGCAGTAAGGCCTCTTTTTCTCTGCAGGAGGCTCGCTTGCCTTGCCTTCTGTGAACTGCGTTTCCCAGTCTGGACGAAAAGCAGTTCCTGGAGGTGTTTTCTCAGGGGTTTCTTCCTCGGAGCTGGGGCGAACATCGGGAACCCAACTCACAGGGGAAGGCAAAACCATATGGACAGGTCTATGCTCCATAGCAGAGCTCTAGTGAACCTCATCTCCCAGGAACATTCTTGGCTCCTATAGAGACACCTCTGTGTTTGAAGCTACACACCCAACATAGGGGCAAATGCAGCCTGATTCTCTCCGTGGGGTGCAGATGCTTTGTGGCAAAGCACCTGTTTGAGAATCCATCCGCTTCCACTTCCCTCTCTTTGACAGAGGTGTCTTTGCTGTAGCCTTTGGCAGTTTGGAAAGAAGCAGACCCTTACCCTTCACCAAGTAGGCCCTTGTCCTAGTTTGAACGGAAAGGCGATAGCTGAGCTGAGGCCAGTAAGGCGCCAGTCAAGTCTGACATATTCCTGAAGCCTGCTCCTTCATGGAAAATAACGCTAGAATCTAGAAATGTCTTTGCAAGGCTGGCAAAGGACAGTCAGGAACCTCGACCCTGCCTCTGGAATTTCCGTCTTCTGAGCAGATCTGGAGGTCTTCTTTTGGAGAAGCTAACCATTCCTTCCAAAGAGAGGCTTCCAAACACAGGCTAGTTGGCTGCCTCTACTTGCCCGAAGGAGGCTTGCTTGTTCCGCTTCCTGTGAACTCCGCTTCCCGCCTGGGGGAAAAGTGGTTATTGGAGATCTTTTTTCAGGGGCTATTTCAACGGAGTTGGAGCTGAGCCCGGAGACCCACACGCACAGAGGAAGGCAAAACCACATGGACAAGTCTTTGCTCTGTAGGAGAACTCTAGTTAACCTCAGTATGTGAGGAAAGTCTTGGATTCTACGGGGATACCTCTGTGTGTGGAGCTGCATACCCAACAAGGGGGCACACAGGGCCTGATTCTCTCTTTGCAGCTTTGAAGCTGTCATTCAAACAACAGCTTGAGAATCCATACAATGCTCTCCCTTACCTCTGAGAGATTTCTCATTGCAGTAGCCCTTGGCAGTTTTTACAAATCCGCACCCAAACCCTTCTCCAAGTAGGCCTGGGTCCTGGTTTGGATGGCCATGCAATGGCGGAGCTGAGGTCAGTAAGGCACCAGTCAGGTGTCACACACTCTGGCAGCCTGCTCCTCCAGGGACAGTAAGGCCTATTTTTCCCTGCGGGAGGCTCGCTTGCCTTGCCTCCTGTGAACTGCGTTTCCCAGCCTGGGCAAAAAGCGGTTCCTGGAGATCTTTTCTCGGGGCTCTATCCCCAGAGCTGGGGTGGACCTCGGGGATCCATCTCACAGGGGAAGGAAAAACCACATGGACAGGTCTATGCTCTGTAGGAGACGTTAGTGTGTCTCATCTCTTAGGAACATTCTTGGCTCGTACAGAGACACCTCTGTGTGTAAAGCTACACACCGAACATAGGGGCACAGGGAGCCTGATACTCTCTGTGGGGTGCTGATGCTTTGTGGCAAAGCACCTGTTTGAGAATCCATCCGCTTACGCTTCCCTCGCCTTGACAGAGGTCTCATTGCTGTGTCTCTTGGCACTTTGGAAAGAAGCAGCCCCTTACCCTTCACCAAGTAGGCCCTGATCCTAGTTTGAAAGGAAAGGCAATAGCTGAGCTGAGGCCAGTAAGGCACCTGTCAACTCTGACATATTCCCCATGCCTGCTCCTTCATGGAAAATATTGCTAGAATCTAGGAATATCTTTGCAAGGCTGGCAAAGGGCAGTCAGGAACCTCGACCCTGCCTCTGGAATATCTATCTTCTGAGCAGATCTGGAGGTCTCCTTCTGGAGAAACTAACCCATTCCTTGCAAATAGAGGCTTCCAAACACAGGCCGGTTGGCTGCCTCTTCTTGCCTGAAGGAGGCTTGCTTTTCCTGCCTCCTATGATCCCTGGTTCCCAGCATGGGGGAAAAGCAGATTCTTGGAGATCTTTGCTCAGGGGTTGTTTCCACGGAGCTGGGGTTGTGCCCAGAGACCCACACATACAGGGGAAGGCAAAACCACATGAACAAGTCTTTGCTCTCTAAGAGAGCTCTAGTGAACCTCAGTCTTTGACGAACGTTCTTGGCTCCTATGCGGACACCTCTGTGTGTGAAACTGCGTACCCAACATGGCGGCAGAGAGCCTGATTCTCTCTGTGTAGGTTTAATGCTGTCGTTCAGAAAACAGCTTGAGAATCCATACAATTCTCGCCCTTACCTCTGAGAGTTCTCATTGCAGTAGCCCTTGGCAGTTTGTAGAAATCTGCACCTAAAACCCTTCTCCAAGTAGGCCTGAGTCCCAGTTCGGAGGAACAAGCAATGGCGGAGCTAAGACCAGTATGGCACCAGTCAGTTTTCACACACTCTGGCAGCCTGCTCCTCCAGGGACAGTAAGGCCTCTTTTTCTCTGCAGGAGATTCGCTTGCCTTACTTCCTGTGAACAGCGTTTCCCAGCCTCAGCGAAGCGGTTCCTGGAGATCTTTTCTCAGGGACAGTTTCCCCGGAGGTGTGGCAGACCTCCGGGACCCAATTCACAGGGAAAGGCAAAACCACATGGACAGGTCTATGCTCTGTAGGAGAGGTTTAGTGAACCTAATCTCTCAGGAACATTCTTGGCTCCTATAGAGACAACTCTGTGTGTAAAGCTACACTCCCAACATTGGGGAACAGGGATCTTGGTTCTCTCCGTGGGGTGCTGATGCTTTGTAGTAAAGCACCTGCTTGAGAATCCGTCCTCTTAGGCTTCCCTCGCCTTGACAGAGGTCTCATTGCTGTAGCCCTTGGCAGTTTCAAAGAAGAAGACCCTTACCCTTCATAAAGTAGGCCCTTGTCCTAGTTTGAATGGAAAGGCAATAGCTGAGCTGAGGCCAATAAGGAGCCAGTCCCCTCTGACACATTCCCGAAGCCTGCTCCTTCATGGAATATAACTCTAGAATCTTGGAATGTTTTTGCAAGGCTGGCAAAGGGCAGTCAGGAACCAGCACCCTGCCTCTGGAATTACCGACTTCTGAGCAGATCTGGAGGTCTCCTTTAGGAGAAGCTAACCCATTCCTTCCAAATAGAGGCTTCAAAACACAGGCAGGTTGGCTGCCTTTCGTGCCCGAAGGAGGATTGCTTTTCTCTCCTCCTATGAACCCCAGTTCCCAGCCTCTGGGAAAAGCGTATCTTGAAGATATTTTCTCAGGGGTTGTTTCCACGGAGCTGGGGCCGAGCCCGGGGCCCAAAGGCACAGGGGAAGGCAAGACCACATGGACAGGTCTATGCTCTGCAGCAGACCTCTTGTGAACCTCATCTCTCAGGAGCATTCTTGGCTCCTATAGACACCTCTGTGTGTGAAGCTGCGTACCTAACATAGGGGCACAGAGAGCCTGATTCTCTCTGTTCATTTTGACGCTGTCGTTCAGAAAACAGCTTGAGAATCCATAAAATGCTCTCCCTTACCACTGAGAGAATTCTCACTGCTGTAGCCCTTGGCACTTTGTAGAAATCTGCACCCAAACGCTTTTCCAAGTAGGCCTGGGTGCTAGCTCGGATGAACAGGCAATGGCGGAGCTGAGGCCAGTAAGGCAACAGTCAGGTTTCACACACTCTGGCAGCCTGCTCCTCCAGGGACTGTAAGGCCTCTTTTACTCTGCAGGAGATTCGCTTGCCTTACTTCCTGTGAACAGCATTTTCCAGCCTCGGCGAAGCGGTTCCTGGAGATCTTTTCTCAGGGACAGTTTCCCCGGAGGTGTGGCGGACCTCGAGGACCCAACTCACAGGGGAAGGCAAAACCACATGGACAGGTCTATGCTCTGTAGGAGAGGTTTAGTGAACCTAATCTCTCAGGAACATTCTTGGCTCCTATAGAGACAACTCTGTGTGTGAAGCTACACTCCCAACATTGGTGCACAGGGATCTTGGTTCTCTCCGTGGGGTGCTGATACTTTGTGGCAAAGCACCTGCTTGAGAATCCATCCTCTTAGGCTTCCCTCACCTTGACAGAGGTCTCATTGCTGTAGCCCTTGGCAGTTTGCAAAGAAGAAGACCCTTACCCTTCATAAAGTAGGGCCTTGTCCTAGTTTGAATGGAAAAGCAATAGCTGAGCTGAGGTCAATAAGGAGCCAGTCCCGTCTGACACATTCCCGAAGCCTGCTCCTTCATGGAAAATAACTCTAGAATCTAGGAATATCTTTCAAGGCTAGCAAAGGACAGTCAGGAACCAGTACCCTGCCTCTGGAATTACCGACTTCTGAGCAGATCTGGAGGTCTCCTTTAGGAGAAGCTAACCCATTCCTTCCAAATAGAGGCTTCAAAACACAGGCAGGTTGGCTGCCTTTCATGCCCGAAGGAGGCTTGCTTTTCTCTCCTCCTATGAACCCCAGTTCCTAGCCCCTGGGAAAAGCGTATCTTGAAGATATTTTCTCAGGGGTTGTTTCCACGGAGCTGGGGCCGAGCCTGGAGACCCAAAGGCACAGGGGAAGGCAAGACCACATGGACAAGCCTTTGCTCTTTAGTATAGCTCTAATGAACCTCACTCTGTCAGGATCTTTCTTGATTCCTACGGAGACACACCTGTGTGTGAAGCTGCGGCCACAGAGAGCCTGATTACCCCTGTGCAGCGCTGAGTCTGGGCGGCTAAACAACAGCTTGGGAATGCAGCCTGGGGCGCTTCCCTTCCCTCTGACAGAGCTCTCCTTCGGTCCCTAAGCCCTCTGCAAGTAGGCATGGATCATAGGTGCAAAGGGAAGGGAAGAGCGGAGCTGAGGCCAGTAAGGCGCCCGCCAGTCACGTCTCCCCCACTTCCGCAGTCTGTTCCTTCCCCTGCGCAAAAGCTAGAAGCTGGGAAGGGCTTGGCGAGGCTCGCCCAGGCAGAGCAGCCTCTAGGCCGGGGCTCTGCGATATCGCGCCTGGGCGCAGATCTGGAGCTCCGCCGGAGTGGAAGCTCATTCGGTCCTTCCCAATACAGGCTTGCAAGCACCCGACGGCGGCCTGACTCTATTCTCCTGCGTGCTGGGAGTGGGCTTCCAATCCAGGGCACAGAGCACTGCCTGGAGCTCTCTGCTCAGGGGCTGGTTCCCATGCACTGGGACTGTGCTAGGGAGCCCAAAGGCACAGGCGAAGGCCCCAAACCACATGCACACGACTCTGCTCTGGAGCTGAGCTCCGGGGAAGCCCAGTCTGTAAGGCGGTTTCTGAACACAAACGGAGGAACACTCTGGCTGTGGAGCTCCCTCCCCATGACAGGGGCACTGGGACCCTGATTCCCTCCGTTCAGCGCTGAGTCTGGGCTACCAAGCAACAGCTTGGGAATGCAACCTGGGGCATTTCCCTTCCCTCAGACAGAGGTCTCCTTGCGGGAGGCTTTCGCAGTTTGCACACCCCCGTGCCCTAAGCCGTCTGCAAGGAGGCCTGGCTCCTAGGTCCAAAGGGAAGGCAAGAGCGGAGCTGAGGCCAGTCAGGAGCCAGTCATGTCGCCCACACTCCCGCAGCCTGCTCCTTTGCAGGTGCAAACGCTAGAAGCTGGGAAGGGCTTGGCGAGGCTCGCCCAGGCAGAGCAGCCTCTCGACAGGGGCTCTGTCCTATCGCGCCTGGGCGCAGGTCTGCAGCTCCGCCGGTGTGGAAGCTCACTCGGTCCTTTCCAATACAGGCTTGCAAGGACCTGCCGGCAGCCTAACTCATCTCTCCCGCGTGCTGGGACTGGGCATCCAGGCCTGGGCACAAAGCACTGCCTGGAGCTCTTTGCTCAGGGGCTGGTTCCCCTACGCTGGGGCTGTGCTAAGGAGCCCAAACGCACATGTCAAGGCCCCAAAACACATCCACACGTCTCTGCTCTGCAACAGAGCTCCGGGGAAGCCCAGTCTGGCAGGCGCTTTCTGGGCACAAAGGGAGGAACACTCTGGCTGTGGAGCTTCCTCCCCAAGACAGGGGCACTAGGACCCTGATTCCCTCCGTTTACCGCTGAGTCTGCATTGCCAAGCAACAGCTTGGGAACGCAGCCTGGGGCGCTTCCCTTCCCTCGGACAGAGCTCTCCTTGCGGTAGGCCTTGGTAGTTTGCATACAATGGGGCCCTAAGCCCTCTGCAAGTTGGCCTGGCTCCTAGGTCCAAAGGGCAGGCCAGAGCGGAGCTGAGGCTGTCAGGCTCCAGACACATCTCCCATACTCCTACATCCTGCTCCTACCCGGGCGTGAACGCTAGAAGCTGGGAAGGTACCTGGACTGTGCAGGGGCGGGGCGAACGCGGGCGGCGTGGGGCGGGGGTCGGCTTCTGGCGGGGGTGGGGGCGGGCTTCCCAGTTGTGCTCTCGGAGGTGGACACTGAGGCTGAAAACGCCCCGGGAGCGCACCCGGGACTGGGTAAACCCGGGCTGCATGGGTCGAGATTCCGATGGCTTTAGGTGGGGGTCGGTCCCAGTTGTGCTCCCGGGGGTCGCCACTGCGGCTGGGAACGCGCAGGGAGCGCGGCAGGGGCGGGGCTAACTCTGGCGGCGCGGGGGCGGGGGTCGGCTCATGGGGGGGATGGGGAGGGGTTCCCAGTTGTGCTCTCGGGGGTTGCAACTGGGGCTAGGAACTCCCATTTCGTCCGCTCCTGGGTCCCCAAGTATCGCCATCCCGTGGGTGCAGCGGAGGGCTGCGGACCACAGGTAAGGGAACTGGGACTGCGTAGAGCAGGGAACCAAGTATTCCGTCGTCTGTTGGCACATTCTCGAAGCTCCCCAACCTGGCGATCGCAGAAAAGCCTTGCCTTTGGGGTCAAGGCCTTTACCGCTCCACCCCTCTGCTGAAAAACCTCAGAGTCTGCGCGGTTTTCCCAAGCAGCCTAGTGTCCGCTGGAAGTCCAAGGGACAGAACCCTGAATTCTGGCCGGCTGGCCCAGCCCTGCTTCTGGCACTTTGTAGGCCAGCGGGCCCTGGAGCACCTGCTAGGATGGGAAAGGGAAGGGTACGCGAATTGCACTCTGGTGGCCGCCGAGGCAGCAAAGAAGTGGGGAGGGCACCTTACTGCCCTTTAATGACAGACAGAATCTGTGGCTGTCCTGCTGCGTGGGCCTTTTCATGGGGACCTTGTGCAATAAAAGTTTACCGGTGACCTTAGGGAACTTCCCAGTGTGCTTCTGACAGATGAGGGACGCTGTGGAATTGGCGGGGCCTCTCAGGACTCCGCTGGGTTTGGCGCAATGGAAGAGGGCCTCATCTCCAGGGAAGGCAGGAACCTCAGGCTTCCTCTCCGTTTCGGACTCCGACCGCAGGGTCCCTGCAGAGTTGGGACAAGAGAGTCAGGAATCGTCTTGTCTGAGGAAGGGAACTCCACTTGCCTCTCGAGGTGCTCAGGGGGTCTCAGGCCGCTTGTTGAGCTGTGTGTGGAACATGCGGGTGTTTCCGGACGATGCACGACAGTGACAGTGCCCCTTCGTGTTGTGCCTTCACCCACTGGCTTGCCTTCGAAGAGGTGTCTGGGCCTCGGGTTCTTTTCAAGAGCAGACAGGGAAATTGGGGTCTTTCGGCATGTGGGACCACCCACGGGGCTAGTCTCAAATTTCCTAGTGAGGCCGACTTCATTCTGAGGTGTGCCGGGAAGGCCGGGGACCCTTCAAGACAACGCAGGGGGATCGACTCTCCTGTCGCGGTCAGGAGGGGAGAAGGGGCTCGGATGAAGTGCGGCCGGAACCCTCGGTGTTACCCTCGAGGGAAACCGGCGTGTGAGGGACTTTTGGGGGATGCATGAAAGGAGTCAGGTACCGTTTCGCACTTCAGGACAGAACCTAGGACTTCCCTTGAGACGCCGTAGCGGGCAAGGGCCTCATCTTGCGAAGACGTTGGAACCATGTGGATTTTCTCGAGTTGCGGTGGGACTCTAGAGTTACGACGGGGATTTCAGGCTTCCTCTTGTATTGGCCCTGAGAAGCCTAATCTTCCATTCGAGTTGCGAGGGAAAGATGGGGGTTGCGCTCGAGTCACTGCAGGGCCGAAAAGACCTCACATAGGCGTGTGTCCAGGACTTAATATTCCTCTCCAGGGAAGGCAGGGATCTCGGGGTTGCATTCCAGGCTCCTCCTGGGAGTCAGGCCTCGTCTCCAGGGGAAGCCAAGGACTCCGCTCACCTCTCGAGTCGCGACGCGGGTCTCTGGGAGCCCCCTGAGCGGCCTCAAGGGAGTCCAGCCTCCTCTTCAGTTTGGAAAGAGGACCCGGGATTGTTCTCCAGGCCATGCAAGAAAAGAAATCCCTCAGCTCACTAGGAGGGGGGAGTCTCAGGGGTTTCCTCGAGCTGCGGCGCCCGTGGGGGTTTTCTCCCGAGGCACGACGAGGATCTCAGGGAGCCTCTCGTGCGGCGCCAGGGAAGTCAGGTCTCCATGCGCGTGGCGAGGGGGAGCGCGTCATGGCTCTCGAGTCACGGGAGGGGACTAGGGCCTTGAGACGCGTTGAAGAAGGACTCTCGAGGTCTTTCTCAGGGGGCGGCGGGAAACCCTCGTTTCCCTCGCCTTCTGCCGGGGACCTTAGGGAACTTCGCAGGGTGCCTCTGAGAGGCGAGGTATACTGTGGAGTTGGCGGGGCCTACCGGGACTCCGCTGGGTCTGGCGCAACGGAAGAGGGCCTCACCCGAGGGGAGGCAGGAAGCCCAGGCTTCCTCTCCGTTTCGGACTCCGACCGCAGGGTCCCTGCAGAGTTGGGACAGGAGAGTCAGACTTCGTCTTGTCTGAAGAAGGGAAACCCACTTGCCTCTCGAGTTGTTCAGGGGGTCTCAGGCCCCTCGTCGAGCTGTGTGTGGAACCCGCGGGTCGTTGCGGACGATGCACGGGGGTGGCAGTGCCCCTTCGTGTTCTGCCTTCACCCACAGGGGTGCCTTCGAAGAGTGGTCCAGGCCTCGGGTCCTTCTCAAGAGCGGACCAGGAAATCGGGGGCGTTCGGCATGTTGAACCACACACGTGGCTCATTTCGAATTTCCTCGTGAGACCGGCCTCCTCTGGAGGTGCGCCGGGAAGGCCGGGAACCCCTTCCAGACCACGCAGGGGAATCTCCTCTCCTGTCGCGATCAGGAGGGGAGAAGGGGCTCAGAGGAAGCGGTGCCGGGACCCTCGGTGTTCCCCTCTTGAGAACCCAGCGTGTCGGGGAACTTTTGGGGGTCGCATGAAGGCTGTCAGGGACCGTTTTGCCCTTCAGGGCGGAACAAGGGACTTCCCTTGAGACGCCGTCGCGGGCAAGGGCCTCATCTTGCGAAGAGGTGGGAACCACGTGGTGTTTCTCGAATTGCGGCGGGATTCTCGAGTTACGACGGGGATATCAGGCTTCCTGTTGGGTTGGCCCTGGGAAGCCCAAACCTGCCCTCGAGTTGCGAGGGAAAGCTGGGGGTTGCGCTCGAGTCACTGCAGGGCCCAAGAGTCCTCACCACGGCGTGTGTCCGGGACCTAATATTCCTCTCCTGGGAAGGCAGGGATCTCGGGGTTGCTTTCCACGCTCTCCTGTGGAGTCAGGCCTCGTCTCGAGGGGAAGCCAAGGACTCCACTCTCCTCTCGAGTCGCGACGCAGGTCTCTGGGAGCCCCCTGAGCGGCCTCAAGGGAGTCCAGCCTCCTCTTCCGTTTGGAGAGAGGACCCGGGATTGCTCTCCAGGCCATGCAGGAAAAGAAGGCCCTCTGCTCGCGAGGATGCGGTGTCTCAGGGGTTTCCACAAGCTGTGGCGCCCCTAGGGGTTTTCTCCCTAGGCACGACGAGGATCTCAGGAAGCCTCTCGTGCGGCGCCAGGGAAGTCAGGTCTCCATGCGCGTGGCGAGGGGGAGCGCGTCATGGCTCTCGAGTCATGGGAGGGGACTAGGGCCTCGAGACGCATTGAAGAAGGACTCTCGAGGTCTTTCTCGGGGGGCGGCAGGAGACCCTCGTTTCCCTCGCCTTCTGCCGGGGACCTTAGGGAACTTCCCAGGGTGCCTCTGAGAGGCGAGGGATCCTGTAGTGGTGGCGGGGCCTCTCGGGACTCCGCTGGGTCTGGCGCAACGAAAGAGGGCTTCACCCGAGGGGAGGCAGGAAGCCCAGGCTTCCTCTCCGTTTCGGACTCCGACCATAGGGTCCCTGCAGAGTTGGGACAGGAGAGTCAGGCCTCATCTTGTCTGAGGAAGGGAACCCCGCTTGCCTCTCGAGTTGTTCAGAGGGCCACAGGCCCCTCGTCGAGTTGTGTGTGGAACCCGCGGTTGTTTCCGGACGATGCACGGGGGTGTCAGTGCTGCTTCGGGCTGTGCCTTCACCCACAGGGTTGGCTTCGAAGAGGGGTCCGTCATCGGGTTCTTCTCAAGAGCGGACCAGGGAATCGGGGGCGTTCGGCATGTGGCACCACCCACGTGGCTCGTCTCGAATGTCCTCGTGTGACCGGCCTCCTCTTGAGGTGCGCCGGCAAGTCCGGGAACCCCTTGCAGACCACGCAGGGGAATCGCCTCTCCTGTCGCGATCAGGAGGGGAGAAGGGGCTCAGATGAAGCGGTGCCTGCACCCTCGGTGTTCCACTCGAGGGAATCCGGCGTATCGGGGAACTTTTGGGGGTCGCATGAATGCTGTCAGGTTCCGTTTCGCACTTCAGGGCGGAATAGGGGACTTCCCTTGAGACGCCGTCACGGGCAAGGGCCTCATCTTGCCAAGAGGTGGGAACCACGTGGTTTTTCTCGAGTTGCGGTGGGATTCTCATGTTACGACAGGGGATTACAGGCTTCCTCTTGTGTCGGCCCTGGGTAACCCAACCTTCTATTCTACTGGCGAGGGAAAGCTGGGGGTTGCGCTCGAGTCACTGCAGGGCCAAAGGGACCTCATCTAGGCGTGTGTCCAGGACCTAATGCTCCTCTCCAGGGAAGACAAGGATCTCGGGGTTGTATCCCATGCTCCCCCGGGGAGTCAGGCCTCGCCTCGAGAGGAAGCAAAGGACTCCGCTCTCCTCCCGAGTCGCGACGCTGATATCTTGCTGCCCCCTGAGTGGCCTGAAGGGCGTCCAGCCTCCTCTTCACTTTTGAGAGAGGACTCCTGATTGCTCTCCAGGCCAGGCAGGAAAAGACGGCCCTCACCTCGCGAGGATGGTGGCATCTCAGGGGTTTCCTCGAGCTGCGGCACCCGTGGGGGTTTTCTCCCGAGGCACGACGAGGATCTCAGGGAGCCTCTCGTGAGGCGCCAGGGAAGTCATGTCTCCATGCACGTGGCGAGAAGGAGCGCGTCATTGTTCTCGAGTCATGGGAGGGGACTAGGGCCTCAAGACGCGTTGAAGAAGGACTCTCGATGTCTTTCTCGGGTTGCAGCGGGAAACCCTCGTTTCCCCCGACTTTTGTCAGGGACCTGAGGGAACTTCCCAGGGTGCCTCTGAGAGGTGAGGGTCGCTGTGGAGTTGGTGGGGCCTCTCGGGACTCCACTGGGTTTGTCGCAATGGAAGAGGGCCTCATCTCGAGTGGAGGCAGGAACCTCAGTCTTCCTCTCCAATTCTGACTCTGATCGTAGTGTCCCTGCAGAGTTGGGACAGGAGAGTCAGGCTATGTCTTTTCTGAGGAATGGAACTCCGCTTGCCTCTTGAGTTGTTCATGGGGTTTCAGGCCCCTTGTCAAACTGTGTGTGAAATCTGCAGGTTTTTCCAGACGATGCATGGGGGTGTCAGTGACCCTTCGTTTTGTGTCTTCATCCACAGGGTTGCCTTCGAAGAGGTGTCCGGGCATCGTGTTCTTATGAAGAGCGGACTGGGAAATCGGGGTCGTTCAGCATTTGGCACCACCCACGTGGCTAATCTCAAATTTCCTCATGAAACCGGCCTCATCCTGAGGTGTTCCGCGAAGGTCATGAAACCCTTCCAGACAAAGCAGAGTATTCGACCCTCCTGTGGCGATCAGGAGGAGAGAAGTGGCTCAGATGAAGTGCTGCTGGGAACCTCGGTGTTTCCCTCAAGTGAGACAGGTATGTCGGGTAACTTTTGGGGTCGCATAACGCGTTCCAAGTACCGTTTCTCTCTTCAAATTGGAACGTGGGACTTCTCTTGGGGTGCTCCAGCGGGCAAGGGCCTCATCTTGGAATGACTGGGGAACCACTTGGTTTTTCTCTAGTTGCGGTGGGATATTTGAGTTACCATAGGGAATTCATGCTTCCTCTTGTGTTGGCCCACAAAAGTCTTATCTTCCATTCGAGATTCGAGGAAGAGCTGGAGGTGCGCTCTAGTCACTGAAGGCAAAAGAGACCCCACCAAGGCTTGTGTGCAGGACCTAATGTTCATGTCAAGGGGCGACAGGAATCTCGGGGTTGCATTCCAGACTCACCCTGGAGTCAGGCCTCGTCTCGAGGGGAAGCAAAGGACTCTGCTCTCCTCTCGAGTCGGATGGGTATGTCTTGGAGCCCACTGAGTGGCTTAAAGGGAGTCAAACCTCCTCTGGTGTTTGGAGGGAGGACACGGGATTGCTCTCCAGGCAATGCAGGAAATGAAGACCCTCGTCTCCCGATGACTGGGGCGTCTCGTAGGTTTTCTCGAGCTGTGGCGCTAGTGTGGGGTTTCTCACGAAGTAAGACTGGGAGCTCAGTGAGCCTCTCATGTGGTGCCAGGGCAGTCAGGTCTCTATGCACGTGGTGAGAGGGAGCCCGTCATTGTTCTCGAGTCATGGTAGGGGAATTGGGCCTGAAAACGTGTTAAAGAAGGACTCTCAAGGTCTTTCTTGGGTTGAAGCAGGAAACCCTGGGTTCCATCGACTTGTGCCAGTGACCTCAGGAAGCTTCTCAGCGTGCCTCTGAGAAGTCAGGGTCACTGTGGAGTTGGGAGGGGCTTCTCGGAACTCCACTGGGTTTGGTGCAATGGAAGAGGGCCTCATGACAAGTTGAGGCAGGAACCTCAGGGTTCCTCTCCTGGCTTCGAATGCGCCGGATCTGACTCGGATCGCAGAGTCCCTGCAGAGCTGGGACAGGAGAGTCAGGCCTCGTCTTGTGTGGAGGAATGGAACTCCGCTTGACTCTCGCGTTGTTCATGGGGTGACAGGCCACTTGTCGATTTGTATGTGGAACTTGCGGGTTTTTCTGGACGATGCACTGGGGTGTCACTGCCCCTTCGTGTTGTGCCTTGTTCCACAGAATTGCCTCTGAGTTGGGTTCTGCCATCGGGTTCTTATCAAGAGCGGACCAGGGAATCGGGGTCTTTTGGCATGCCGCACCACCCACGAGGCTATGTCTCGAATTTCCTCGTGAGACTGGCCTCATCTTGATGTGCGCCAGGAAGGTCGGGAACGCCTTCCAGACAAAGCAGGGGAATCGAACCTCCTGTCGCGATCAAGAGGGGAGAAGAGTCTCAGATGAAGTGGTGCCGGGAACCTCGGTGTTCTCCTCAAGTGAGACTGGTATGTCGGGGAACTTTTGGGGTCGCATCAAGGGTTCCAAGTAACTTTTCGCTCTTCAATACGGAACGTGGGACTTCTCTTGAGACGCTGTAGCGGGCAAGGGCCTCATCTTTCGATGACGGGGGAACCACGTGGTTTTTCTTGAGTTGTGGCGGGATTCTCGAGTTACGACGGGGAATTCAGGCTTCCTCTTCAACTGGCCCAGGGAAGTCCAGTTTTCATTCGAATTGTGAGTTAGAACTGGGGATTGCTCTCGAGACACTGCAGGGCCAAATAGACCTCATCTAGGCTTGTGTCCAGGACCTAATGTTCCTCTGCTGGGGCGAAAGCGATCTCAGCATTGCATTCTCGACTCACCCGGGGAGTCAGGCCTCGTCTCGAGGGGAAGCCAAGGACACCGCTCTCCTGTCAAGTCGCGACGGGTATATCTTGGAGCTCACTGTGTGGCCTAAAATGAGTCAAGCCTCCTGTGGAGTTTGGAGAGAGGACTCAGGATTGCTCTCCAGGCCATACAGCAAAAGAAGGCCCTCATCTCGTGAGGACTGGGGCGTCTCGTGGGTATTCTCGAGCTGTGGCTCCAGTGTGGTGTTGCTCACGAGGTATAATGGGGAGCTCAGGGAGCCTCTCCTGTGGCGCCAGGGAAGTCAGGTTTCTATGCGCGTGGCTAGGGGGAGCGCGTCATTGCTCTCGAGTCATGGTAGGGGAATGGCACCTCAAGACGCGTTGAAGAAGGACTCTCGAGGTCTTTTACGGGTTGGGGCAGGAAACCCTTGGTTCCCTCGACTTGTGCCGGTGATCTCAGGAAGGTCTAAGGGTGCCTCTGAGAAGTCAGGGATACTGTGCAGTTGGGAGGGGCCTCTTGGGACTCCACTGGGTTCGGTGCAATGGAAGAGGGCCTCATCTCGAGTGGAGGCAGGAAACTCATGTTTCCTCTCCTGACTTCCCCTGGGCCAGATCTGACTCGGATCGCAGTTTCGCTGCAGAGTTCGAACAGGAGAGTCAGGCCTCGTCTTGTGTGGAGGAATGGAACTCTGCTTGCCTCTCCAGTTGTTCACGGGGTGACAGGTCACTTCTCGAGCTGTGTGTGGTACCTGCGGGTTTCTCCGGACGATACCCAGGGGTGTCAGTGCCCCTAAGTGTTGTGCCTTCATCAAAAGGGTTATCTTCAAAGAGGTGTCTGGGCATCAGGATCTTATCAAGAGCGGACCGGGAAATCGGGGTCTTTTGGCATGTGTCACCATCCACGTGGCTATGTCTCGAATATCCTCGTGAGACCGGCCTCATCCTGAGATGCACCGGGAAAGGCGGGAACCCCTTCAAGACAAAACAGGGGAATCGACCCTCCTGTCGCGATCAGGAGGGGAGAAGGGGCCCAGATGTAGTGGTGCCAGGAACCTCGGTGTTCTCCTCGAGTCAGACTGGTGTGTCGAGGAACTTTTGAGGTCGCATCAAGGGTGCCAATACCGTTTCGCACTTCAAGATGGAACGTGGGACTTCTCTTGAGACGCTGTAGGGGGCAAGGGCCTCATCTTGGGATGACGGGGGAACCACGTGGCGTTTCTCGAGTTGTGGCGGGATTCTCGAGTTTCGACGGGGAATACAGTCTTCCTCATGTGTTGGGCCAGGGAAGTCCTATCTTCCATTCGAGTTTAAAGGGAGAGCTGGGGATTGCTCTCGAGTCACTGCAGGGCAAAATAGACCTCATCTAGGCTTGTGTCCAGGACTTAATGTTCGTCCCTAGGGGCGACAGGGATCTTGGGGTTGCATACCAGACTCACCCGGGGAATCAGGCCTCGTCTCGAGGGGAAGCAAAGAACTCCGCTGTCCTTTTGAGTCGCGATGGGTATCTCTTGGAGCCCACTGTGTGCCCTAAAGGGAGTCAAGCCTCCTGTGGTGTTTGGATAGAGGATTCGGGATTCCTCTCCAGGCCATGCAGGAAAAGAAGGCCCTCATCTCGCGATGATGGCGGCGTCTCGTGGGTTTTCTAGACTGCTGCGCTAGTGCCGGGTTTCTGACGAGGTACGAGAGGGAGCTCAGGGAGCCTCTCGTGTGGCGCCAGGGAAGTCAGGTCCCCATGAGATGGCTAGGGGGAGCTCGTCATTGCTCTCGAGTCATGGTAGGGTAATCGGGCCTCAAGACGGGTTGAAGAAGGACTCTCGAGGTCTTTCTCGGGTCACTGCATAAAACCCAGGGTTCCATTGACTTGTGCCTGCGACCTCAGGGAGCTTCTCAGAGTGCCTCTGAGAAGTCAGGGATACTGTGCAGTTTGGAGGGGCCTCTCGAGACTCCTCTGCATTTGGTGGAATGTAAGAGGGACTCATCTCGAGTTGAAGCAGGAACCTCAGTGTTCCTCTCCATTTCTGACTCAGATCGCAAGGTCCCTGCATGTTGGTACAGGAGAGTCAGGCCTCGTCTTTTCTGGAGGATGGGACTCCTCTTGCCTCTCGAGTTGTTCTCGAGGTGACAGGCCACTTGTCGAGCTGTGTGTGTAACCTGCCCGTTTTTCCGGATGATGCACAGGTGTGTTAGTGCCCCTTCGTGTTGTACCTTCATACTCAAGGCTGCCTTCCAAGAGGTGTCCGAGCATCGGATTCTTATCAAGAGCGGACCGGGAAATTGGAGTCTTTCAGCAAGTGGCACCATCCACAAAGCTACGTATCAAATTTCCCCATGAGACCGGCCTCATCCTGAGTTGTGCAGGGAAGGTCGGGCCCCCTTGCAGACAAAGAAGGGGAATCGACCCACCGGTCACGATCAGGAGGGGAGAAGGGGCTTAAATGAAGTGGTGCTGGGAACCTCGGTGTTCCCCTTGAGTGAGACCGGCGTGTTGGGGGACTTTTGGGGTCGCATCAAGGGTGCCAAGTACCGTTTCGCATTTCAAGACGGAACCTGGGACATCTTTTGAAACGCTGTAGCGGGCAAGGGCCTCATCTTGCGATGACGGGAGAACCACGTGGTTTTGCTCGAGTTGCGGCGGGATTCTCGAGTTATGACCGGGAATTTAGGCTTCCTCTTGTTGGCCTTGAAATCCAATCTTCCATTCGGGTTGCGAGGGGGAGCTGGGGATTGCGCTAGAGTCACTGCAGGGCAAAAGAGACCTAATCTAGGCTTGTGTCCAGGATCTAACGATGCTCTCCAGGGGCGACAGGGATCTCGGGTTTGCATTCCAGACTCATCCGGGGAGTCAGTTCTCACCTCGAGGGTAAGCAAAGAATTCCGCTCTCGTCTCGAGTCGCGATGGGTATCTCTTGGAGCCCACTGTGTGTACTAAAGGGAGTCAAGCCTCCTGTGGAGTTTGGAGAGAGGACTCGGGATTGGACTCCAGGCCATGCAGGAAAAGAAGGCCCTCATCTCGAGATGACGGTGGCGTCTCGTGGGTTTTCTCGAGCTGCGGCGCCAGTGTGGGGTGTCTCATGAAGTACCACGGGGATCTCAGGGAGCCTCTTGTGTGGCGCCAGGAAAATCCAGTATTCCATTCGAGTTGCAGGTTAGAACTGGGGATTGCTCTCCAGTCACTGCAGGGCAAAATAGACCTCATCTACGCTTGTGTCCAGGACCTAGTGTTCCACTACTGGGCCAACAGAGATCTCAAGGTTTCATTCTCGACTCACCCGGAGAGTCAGGCCTCGTCTTGAGGGGAAAAAAAGGACTCCGCTCTCCTGTCGAGTCGCGACGGGTATCTCTTGGAGCCCACTGCGTGGTGTAAAGGGAGTGAAGCCTCCTATGGAGTTTGGAGAGATGACTCGGGATTGTTTTCCTGGCCATGCAGGAAAAAAGGCCCTCATCTCGCGATGACGGGGGCATCTCGTGGGTTTTCTCCAGCTGCGGCGCCAGTATCAGATTTCTCACGAGGTACAACGGGGAGCTCAGAGAGCCTCTCGTGTGGTGCTAGGGACGTCAGGTCTCCGTGCGTGTGGTGAAGGGGAGTGCGTGATTGCTCTCGAGTCATAGTAGGCGAATCGGGCCTCAAGACGCATTGAAGAAAGACTCTTGAGGTCTTTCTCGGGTTGCGGCAGGGAACCCTGGGTTCCCTTGATTTGTGTCGGTGACCTCAGGCAACTTCTAAGGGTGCCTCTGAGAAGTCAGGGACACTGTGGATTTGGGAGGGGCCCTTCGTTACTCAACTGGGTTTGGTGCAATCGAAGAGGGCCTCATCTCGAATGGAGGCAGGAACGTCAGGGGTCCTCTCCATTTCTGACTAGGGTCGCAGGGTACCTGCAGAGTATGGACAAGAGAGTCACGCCTCGTCTTCTGTGGAGGAATGGATTTCCCCTTGCCTTTCGAGTTGTTCACGGAGTGACAGGCCACTTGTTGAGCTGAGTGTGGAACCTGCGGGTTTTTCCGGACGATGCACGGGGGTGTCAGTGCCCCTTCGTGTTGTGCCTTTATCCACAGGGTTGCCTTCAAAGAGGTTTCCGGGCATCGGGTTCTTTTCAAGAGCGTACCGGAAAATTGGGGTCTTTAAGCATGTGGTACCACCCACGAGGCTACGTCTCGAATTTCCTCGGGATACCGGCCTCATCCTGAGGTGCGCCAGGAAGGTCGGGAACCCCTTGCAGACAAAGCAGGGGAATCGACCCACCGCTCACGATCAGAAGGGGAGAAGGGGCTCAGATGAAGTGGTGCCGGGAACCTCGGTGGTCCCCTCGAGTGAGACCGGTATGTCACGGCACTTTTGAGGTCGCATCAAGGCTGCCAAGTACAGTTTCACACTTCAAGACGGAACGTGGGAATTCTCTGGAGATGCTCTAGCGGGCAAGGGCCTCATATTGCGATGACGAGGGAAACACGTGGTTTTTCTCGAGTTGAGGCGGGATTCTCGAGTTACAACGGGGAATTCAGGCTTCCTCTTGTGTTGGCCCAGGAAGTCCAATCTTCCATTCAACTTGTCAGAGAGAGCTGGGGGTTGCTCTCGAGTCACTTCAGGTCAAAGAGTCCTCATCTAGGCTTGGGTCCAGGACGTAATGTTCCTCTCCAGGGGCGACAGGGATATCGGGGTCGCATTCCAGTCTCACCCGGTGGGTCACACCTCGTCTCGAGTGGAAGCAAAGGACTCCACTATCCTCTCGAGTCGCGACACGTAACTCTTGGAGCCCAATGAGTGGCCTAAAGGGAGTCAAGAGTCCTGTGTAGCTTGGACAGAAGGTTCACGCTTGATCTGCATACCATGCAGTTAAAGATGGCCCTCCTCTCGAGATGATGGGGGCGTCTCATGGGTTTTCTCGAGCTGCGGCGCCAGTGTGGGGTTTCTCACGAGATATGATGGGGAGTTCAGGGAGCCTCTTGTGCAGCGCCAGAGAAGCCTGACTCCATGCGTGTGGCCAGGCAGATCGCGTCTTTGCTCTCGAGTCATGGGAGGGACTAGGGCCTCAAGAGGCATTTAAGAAGGACTCTCAAGGTCTTTCTTGGGTTGGGGCGGGAAACACTCGTTTCCCTCGACCTCTACAGGGGACCTTAGGGAACTTCCCAGGTGCCTCTGAGAGGTGAGGGATACTGAGGAGTTAGAGGGGCCTCTCGGGACTCCACTAGGTTTGACGAAATGAAAGAGGGCCTCATCTCGATTGGAGGCAGGAACCTCAGGCTTCCTCTCCATTTCTGACTCCGACCGCAGGCTCCCTGCAGAGTTGGGACAGGAGAGTCAGGCCTCGTCTTGTCTGAGTAACGGAACTCTGCTTGCCTCTCGAGTCGTTCAGGGGGTCTCAGGGCCCTTGACAAGCTGTGTGTGGAACCTGCGGGTGTTTCCAGAAGATGCATGGGGGTGTCAGTGCCCCTTCGTTTTGTGCCTTCCCCCACAGGGTTGCCTTCAAAGAGGTGTCCGGGCATCGGGTTCATTTCAAGAGCGGACCGGGAAATCGGGGTCATTCGGCATGTGGCACCACCCACGTGGCTCATCTCGAATTTCCTCATGAGACCAGCATCATCCTGAGGTGCGCCAGGAAGGCCAGGAACCCCTTCCACACAAAGTAGGGGAATCGATTCTCCTGTCGCGATCAGGAGGGGAGATGGGGCTCAGATGAAGTGGTGCCGGGACCCTCGGTGTTCCACTCGAGGGAACCCGGCGTTTCAGGGAACTTTAGGGGTCGCATCAAGGGAGCCAAGTACCGTTTCCCACTTCAGGACAGAACATGGGACTTCCCTGGAGACGCTGTAGCGGTCAAGGGCCTCATCCTGTGAAGACGTTGGAACCACTTCGTTTTTCTTGAGTTGCATCGGGATTCTCGAAAACGACAGGAATTTCAGGTCTCTCTTGGGTTGGCCCTGGGAAGCCCAATCTTCAATTCGAGTTGCGATGGAAAGCTGGGGGTTCTGCTCGAGTCACTACAGGGCCAAAGAGACCTCATCGAGGCGTGTGTCCAGGACCTAATATTCCTCTCAAGGGAAGACAGGGATCCAGGGTTTCCATTCCAGACTCCCCCGGGGAGTCAGGACTCGCCTGGAGGGGAAGCAAAGGACTCCACTTTCCACTCAAGTCGCGACACGGATCTCTTGGAGCCCACTGAGTGGACTCAAGGGTGTCGAGCCTCCTCTTCAGTTTGGAGAGAGGACTCGGGATTGCTCTCCAGGCCATGCAGGAAAAGAAGGCCCTCATCTCGCGATGACGGGGGCGTCTCATGGGTTTCCTCAGGCTGCTGCGCCCATGGGGGTTTTCTCACGAGGCACGACGAGGACCTCAGGGAGCCTCTCGTGGGGCGCCAGGGAAGTCAGGTCTCCATGCGCATGGCAAGGGGGAGCTGGTCATCACTCTCGAGTCATGGGAAGCGGCTAGGTCCTCAAGAGGCGTTGAAGAAGGACTCTCGAGGTCTTTCTTGGGTTGCGGCGGGAAACCCTCGTTTCCCTCGACTTCTGCAGGGGACCTTAGGGAACTTCCCACGGTGCCTCTGAGAGGTGAGGGATGCTGTGTAGTTGGCAGGGCCTCTCGGGACTCTGCTGGGTTCGGCGCAATGGAAGAGGGCCTCATCTCGAGGGGAGGCAGGAACCTCAGGCTTCCTCTCGGTTTCGGACTCCGACTGCACGGTCCCTGCAGTGTTGGGACAGGAGAGTCATGCCTCGTCTTGTCTGAGGAATGGAATTCTGGTTACCTCTCGAGTTGTTCCGGGAGTCTCAGGCCCCTTGTCGAGCTGTGTGTAGACCCTGCGGGTTTTTCCGGATGATGCACGGGGGTGTCAGTGCCCCTTCGTGTTGTGCCTTCACCCACAGGGTTGCCTTCGAAGAGGTGTCCGGGCATCGGGTTCTTATCAAGAGCGGACCGGAAAATCGGGGTCGTTCGGTACGTGGCACCTCACACGTGGCTAGTCTCGAATTTCCTCCTGAGACCGGCCTCATCCTGAGGTGCACCAGGAAGGCCGGGAACCCCTTCCAGACAAAGCAGGGGAATCGACACTCCTGTCGCGATCAGGAGGGGAGAAGGGGCTCAGATGAAGTGGTGCCGGGACCCTCGGTGTTCCCCTCGAGGGAACCCAGCATGTCGGGGAACTTTTGCGGTCGCATCAAGGGTGTCAAGTACCGTTTCGCACTTAAGGACGGAATATGGGACTTCCCTGGAGACACCAGGAACTTCGGTGTTCCCCTGGGGTGAGACCGGTATGTTGGGGAACTTTGGGGTCGCATCAAGGGTGCCAAGTAGCATTTCGAACTTTAAGATGGAACGTGGGACTTCTCTTGAGACTCTAGCTGGCAAGGGCCTCATATTGGGATGAAGGGGGAACCACATGGTTTTTAAGACTTGAGGCTGAATTCTCGAATTACGATGGGAAATTCAGACTTCCTCTTGTGTTGACCGTGGGAAGACCAATCTTCCATTCAAATTGTGAGGGAGAGATGGAGGTTGCTCTCGAGTCACTGTAGGGCAAAATAGACCTCATCTAGGCTTGTGTCTAGGACAAAATGTTCCACTCCAGGGGCGACAGGGATCTCGGGGTTGCATTCCAAACTCACCCGGGGAGTCAGGCCTCGTCTCCAGGGAAGCAAAGGACTCCGCTCTCCTCTCGAGTCGCACCGGGTATTTCTTGGACCCAACTGAGTGGCCTAAAGGGAGTCAATACTCCTGTGAAGTTTGGAGAGAGGACCAGGAATTGCTCTCCAGGTCAGGCAGGAAAAGAAGGCCCCCATCTCTCCTTGACGGGGACATCTTGTGGTTTTTCTCGAACTGCGGCGCCACTGTGGGTTTTCTCACGAGGTACGATGGGGTACTCAGGGAGCCTCTTGTGTGGTACTAGGGAAGTCAGTTTTCCTGCTTGTGGCGAGGGGAGCGCGTCCTTGCTCTGGAGGGGAATCGGGCATCAAGAGACGTTGAAAAAGGACTCTCCAAGTCTTTCTCGGGTTACTTCAGGAAACTCTGGGTTCCCTCGACTTGTGCCAGTGACCTCAGGTAGCTTCTCATGGAGCCTCTGAGAATTCAGGGATACTGTGGTGTTGGGAGGGGCCTCTCGGGACACCACTGAGTTTGGTTCAATGGAAGAGGGCCTCTTCTCTAGTTGAGGCAGGAACCTCAGGGTTCCTCTCCATTTCTGACTCCAATTGCAGGGTCCCTGAAGAGTTGGGACAGGAGAGTAAGGCCTCGTCTTGTGTGAAGGAATGCAACTTCACTTGCCTCTCGAGTTGTTCACGAGGTGACAGTCCACATTTGGAGCTGTGAGTGGAATCTGCGGGTTTTTCCAGACGATGCATGGGGATGTCAGTGTCCCTTCGTGTTGTGCCTTCATCCACAGGGTTGCCTTTGAAGAGATGTCCGGGCGTCAGGTTCTTATCTAGAGTGGACTGGGAATTCGGGATCTTTCAGCATATGGCACCAACCATGAGGCTACTTTTCGAATTTCCTCATGAGACCGGCCTCATCCGGAGGTTCGCGGGGAACGTCGGGAACCCCTTGCAGACAAAACATGGGAATCGACCCTTCTGTCGCGATCAGGAGGGGTGAAGGGGCTCACAGGAAGTGGTGCCGTGAACTTTGGTGTTTCCCTCGAGTGAGACCGGTATGTCAGGGAACTTTGGGGGTCGCATCAAGGGTGCCAAGTACCGTTTTGTACTTCAGGATGGAACGTGGGACTTCTCTTGATACGCTGTAGCGGCCAAGGGCCTCATCTTGCGATGACGGGGGAGCCACGTGGTTTTTCTCGAGTTGCGGCGGGATTCTCGAGTTACGACGGGGATTTCAGGCTTCCTCTTGTGTTGGGCCAGGGAAGTCCAATCATCCATTCGAGTTGCGAGGGAGAGCTGGGGGTTGCGCTCAAGTCACTGCAGGGCAAAGAGACCTCATCTAGGCTTGTGTCCAGGACCTAATGTTCCTCTCCAAGGGCCACAGGGATCTCAGGTTTGCATTCCAGACTCACCCAGGGAGTCAGGCCTCATGTCGAAGGGAAGCAAAGGACTCCGCTCTCCTTTCGAGTCGCGAAGGGCACTTCTTGGAGCCCACTTTGTGGCCTAAAGGGAGTCAAGCCTCCTGTGAAGTTTGGAGAGAGGACTTGGGACTGCTCTCCAGGCCATGCAGGAAAAGATGGCCCTCATCTCGCGATGACGGAGGGATCTTGTGGGTTTTCTCGAGCTGCGGCGCCAGTGTGGGGTTTCACACGAGGTAGGACGGGGAGCTCAGGGAGCCTCTCGTGTGGTGCCAGGGAAGTCAGGTCTCCATGTGCGTGGCGAGGGGGAGCGCATTATTGCTCTCGAGCTATGGTAGGGGAATCTGACCTCAAGACGCATTGAAGAAGGACTCTCGAGGTCTTTCTTCGGTTGTGGCAGGAAACTCTTATTTCCCTCGACTTTTGCCGGTGGCCTCAAGGAGCTTCTCAGAATGCCTATGAGAAGTCAGGGATACTGTGGAGATGGGAGGGGCCTCTCGGGACTTCGCTGGGGTTGTCGCAATGGAAGAGGGCCTTATCTCGAGGGGAGGCAGGAACCTCAGGCTTCCTCTCTGTTTCTGACTCCGACCCTCCTACCTTAGGGTCCCTGCAGAGTTGGGAGCGGAGAGTTAGGCCTCGTCTTGTCTGAGGAAGGGAACTCTGCTTGCCTCTCGAGTTGCTCAGGGGGTCTCAGGCCCCTATTCGAGCTGTGTGTGGAACCCACGGGTGTTTCTGGACGATGCACGGGAGTGTCAGTGCCTCTTCGTGTTGTGCCATCACCCACAGGGTTGCCTTGGAAGAGGTGTCCGTGCAACGGGTTCTTCTCAAGAGTGGACCGGGAAATCGAGGTCGATCGGCATGTGGCACCACCCCCGTGGCTCATCTCGAATTTCCTTGTGCGGACGGCCTCATCCTGAGATGCGCCGGGAAGGCCGGGAATCCCTTCCAGACCACGCAGGGGAATCGACACTCCTGTCGCCATCAGGAGGGGAGAAGGGGCTCAGATGAAGTGGTGTCGGGACCCTCGGTGTTTCCCTCGAGGGAACTCGGTGTGTCGGGGAAATTCTGGGGGTCTCATGAAAGGTGTCAGGTACTGTTTGGCACTTCAGGACAGAAACTGGGACTTCCCTTGAGACGCCATAGCGGGCAAGAGGCTCATCTTGCAAAGACGTAGGAACCACGTGGTTTTCTCGAGTTGCCGCGGGATTCTCGAGTTACGACGGGGATCTCAGCCTTCCCCTTGGGTTGGCCCTGGGAAGCCCAATCTTCCCCTCGGGTTGCGAGGGAAAGCTGGGGGTTGCGCTCGAGTCACTGCAGGGCCGAAGAGACCTCACTTAGGCGTGTGTCCGGGACCTAATATTCCTCTCCAGGGAAGGCAGGGATCTCGGGGTTGCATTCCAGGCTCCCCCGGGGAGTCAGGCCTCGTCTCGAGGGGAAGCCAAGGACTCCGCTCTCCTCTCGAGTCGCGACGCGGGTCTCTTGGAGCCCCCTGAGCAGCCTCAAGGGAGTCCAGCCTCCTCTTCCGTTTGGAGAGAGGACCCGGGATTGCTCTCCAGGCCATGCAGGAAAAGAAGGCCCTCAGCTCGCGAGGACGGGGGCGTCTCAGAGGTTTCCTCGAGCTGCGGCGCCCGTGGGGGTTTTCTCTCGAGGCACGACGAGGACCTCAGGGAGCCTCTCGTGCGGCGCCAGGGAAGTCAGGTCTCCATGCGCGTGGCGAGGGGGAGCGCGTCCTGGCTCTCGAGTCACGGGAGGGGACTAGGGCCTCGAGACGCGTTGAAGAAGGACTCTCGAGGTCTTTCTCGGGGGGCGGCGGGAAACCCTCGTGTCCCTCGCCTTCTGCCGGGGACCTGAGGGAACTTCCCAGGGTGCCTCTGAGAGGCGAGGGATCCTGTGGAGGTGGCGGGGCCCCTCGGGACTCCGCTGGGTCTGGCGCAACGGAAGAGGGCCTCACCTCGAGGGGAGGCAGGAACCTCAGGCTTCCTCTCTGTTTCGGACTCCGACCGCAGGGTCCCTGCAGAGTTGGGACAGGAGAGTCAGGCCTCGTCTTGTCTGAGGAAGGGAACCCCGCTGGCCTCTCGAGTTGCTCAGGGGGTCTCAGGCCCCTCGTCGAGCTGTGTGTGGAACCCGCGGGTCTTTGCGGACGATGCACGGGGGTGGCAGTGCCCCTTCGTGTTGTGCCTTCACCCAGAGGGTTGCCTTCGAAGAGGGTTCCGGGCCTCGGGTCCTTCTCAAGGGCGGACCGGGGAATCGGGGGCGTTCGGCATGTGGCCCCACCCACGTGGCTCGTCTCGAATTTCCTCGTGAGACCGGCCTCATCCTGAGGTGCGCCGGGAAGGCCGGGAACCCCTTCCAGACCACGCAGGGGAATCGCCTCTCCTGTCGCGATCAGGAGGGGAGAAGGGGCTCAGAGGAAGCGGTGCCGGGACCCTCGGTGTTCCCCTCGAGGGAACCCAGCGTGTCGGGGGACTTTTGGGGGTCACAGGAAGGCTGTCAGAGACCGTTTCGCCCTTCAGGGCGGAACAGGGGACTTCCCTTGAGACGCCGTCGCGGGCAAGGGCCTCATCTTGCCAAGAGTTTGGAACCACGTGGTTTTTCTCGAGTTGCGGTGGCATTCTCGAGTTACGACGGGGATCTCAGCCTTCCCCTTGGGTTGGCCCTGGGAAGCCCAATCTTCCCCTCGGGTTGGGAGGGAAAGCTGGGGGTTGCGCTCGAGTCACTGCAGGGCCGAAGAGACCTCACCTAGGCGTGTGTCCGGGACCTAATATTCCTCTCCAGGGAAGGCAGGGCTCTCGGGGTTGCATTCCAGGCTCCCCCGGGGAGTCAGGCCTCGTCTCGAGGGGAAGCCAAGGACTCCGCTCTCCTCTCGAGTCGCGACGCGGGTCTCTTGGAGCTCCCTGAGCGGCCTCAAGGGAGTCCAGCCTCCTCTTCCGTTTGGAGAGAGGACACGGGATTGCTCTCCAGGCCATTCAGGAAAAGAAGGCCCTCAGCTCGCGAGGACGTGGGCGTCTCAGGGGTTTCCTCGAGCAGCGGCGCCCGTGGGGGTTTTCTCCCGAGGCACGAAGAGGACCTCAGGGAGCCTCTCGTGCAGCGCCAGGGAAGTCAGATCTCCATGCGCGTGGCGAGGGGGAGCGCGTCCTGGCTCTCGAGTCACGGGAGGGGACTAGTGCCTCGAGACGCGTTGAAGAAGGACTCTCGAGGTCTTTATCGGGGGGCGGCGGGAAACCCTCGTGTCCCTCGCCTTCTGCCGGGGACCTTAGGGAACTTCCCAGGGTGCCTCTGAGAGGCGAGGGATCCTGTGGAGGTGGCGGGGCCCCTCGGGACTCCGCTGGGTCTGGCGTAACGGAAGAGGGCCTCACCTCGAGGGGAGGCAGGAACCTCAGGCTTCCTCTCCGTTTCGGACTCCGACCGCAGGGTCCCTGCAGAGTTGGGACAGGAGACTCAGGCCTCGTCTTGTCTGAGGAAGGGAACCCCGCTGGCCTCTCGAGTTGCTCAGGGGGTCTCAGGCCCCTCGTAGAGCTGTGTGTGGAACCCGCGGGTCTTTGCGGACGATGCACGGGGGTGGCAGTGCCCCTTTGTGTTGTGACTTCACCCACAGGGTTGCCTTCGAAGAGGGGTCTGGGCCTCGGGTCTTTCTCAAGGGCGGACCGGGGAACCGGGGGCGTTCGGCATGTGGCCCCACCCACGTGGCTCGTCTCGAATTTCCTCGTGAGACCGGCCTCATCCTGAGGTGCGCCGGGAAGGCCGGGAACCCCTTCCAGACCACGCAGGGGAATCGCCTCTCCTGTCGCGATCAGGAGGGGAGAAGGGGCTCAGAGGAAGCGGTGCCGGGACCCTCGGTGTTCCCCTCGGGGGAACCCGGCGTGTCGGGGGACTTTTGGGGGTCGCAGGAAGGCTGTCAGGGACCGTTTCGCCCTTCAGGGCGGAACAGGGGACTTCCCTTGAGACGCCGTCGCGGGCAAGGGCCTCATCTTGCCAAGAGGTGGGAACCACGTGGTTTTTCTCGAGTTGCGGCGGCATTCTCCAGTTACGACGGGGATCTGAGCCTTCCCCTTGGGTTGGCCCTGGGAAGCCCAATCTTCCCCTCGGGTTGCGAGGGAAAGCTGGGGGTTGCGCTCGAGTCACTGCAGGGCCGAAGAGACCTCACCTAGGCGTGTGTCCGGGACCTACTATACCTCTCCAGGTAAGGCAGGGATCTCGGGGTTGCATTCCAGGCTCCCCCGGGGAGTCAGGCCTCGTCTCGAGGGGAAGCCAAGGACTCCGCTCTCCTCTCGAGTCACGACGCGGGTCTCTTGGAGCCCCCTGAGCGGCCTCAAGGGATTCCAGCCTCCTCTTCCGTTTGGAGAGAGGACCCGGGATTGCTCTCCAGGCCATGCAGGAAAAGAAGGCCCTCAGCTGGCGAGGACGGGGGCGTCTCAGGGGTTTCCTCGAGCTGCGGCGCCCGTGGGGGTTTTCTCCCGAGGCTCGACGAGGATCTAAGGGAGCCTCTCGTGCGGCACCAGGGAAGTCAGGTCTCCATGCGCGTGGCGAGGGGGAGCGCGTCCTGGCTCTCGAGTCACGGGAGGGGACTAGGGCCTCGAGACGCGTTGAAGAAGGACTCTCGAGGTCTTTCTCGGGGGGCGGCGGGAAACCCTCGTGTCCCTCGCCTTCTGCCGGGGACCTTAGGGAACTTCCCAGGGTGCCTCTGAGAGGCGAGGGATCCTGTGGAGGTGGCGGGGCCCCTCGGGACTCCGCTGGGTCTGGCGCAACGGAAGAGGGCCTCACCTCGAGGGGAGGCAGGAACCTCAGGCTTCCTCTCCGTTTCGGACTCCGACTGCAGGGTCCCTGCAGAGTTGGGACAGGAGAGTCAGGCCTCGTCTTGTCTGAGGAAGGGAACCCCGCTGGCCTCTCAAGTTGCTCAGGGGGTCTCAGGCCCCTCGTCGAGCTGTGTGTGGAACCCGCGGGTCTTTGCGGACGATGCACGGGGGTGGCAGTGCCCCTTCGTGTTGTGCCTTCACCCACAGGGTTTCCTTCAAAGAGGGGTCCGGGCCTCGGGTCCTACTCAAGGGCGGACCGGGGAATCCGGGGCGTTCGGCATGTGGCACCACCCACGTGGCTCGTCTCGAATTTCTTCCTGAGACCGGCCTCATCCTGAGGTGCGCCGGGAAGGCCGGGAACCCCTTCCAGACCACGCAGGGGAATCGCCTCTCCTGTAGCGATCAGGAGGGGAGAAGGGGCTCAGAGGAAGCGGTGCCGGGACCCTCGGTGTTCCCCTCGAGGGAACCCGGCGTGTCGGGGGACTTTTGGGGGTCGCAGGAAGGCTCTCAGGGACCGTTTCGCCCTTCAGGGTGGAACAGGGGACTTCCCTTGAGACGCCGTCGCGGGCAAGGCCCTCATCTTGCCAAGAGGTGGGAAGCACGAGGTTTTTCTCGAGTTGCGGCGGGATTCTCGAGTTACAATGGGGATCTCAGCCTTCCTCTTGGGTTGGCCCTGGGAAGCCCAATCTTCCCCTCGAGTTGCAAGGGAAATCTGGGGGTTGCGCTCGAGTCACTGCAGGGCCGAAGAGACCTCACCTAGGCGTGTGTCCAGGACCTACTATTCCTCTCCAGGGAAAGCAGGCATCTCGGGGTTGCATTCCAGGCTCCCCCGGGGAGTCAGACCTCATCTCGAGGGGAAGCCAAGGACTCCGCTCTCCTCTCGAGTCACGACAAGGATCTGTTGGAGCCCCCTGAGCGGCCTCAACGGAGTCCAGCCTGCTCTTCAGTTTGGAGAGAGGACTCGTGATTGGTCTCCAGGCCATGCAGGAATATAAGGCCCTCATCTCGCGATGACCGGGGTGTCTCATGTGTTTCCTCGAGCTGCCGTGGCAGTGTGGGTTTCCTCACGAGGTACGATGAGGATCTCAGGGAGCCTCTCGTGCAGTGCCAGGTTAGTCAGGTCTCCATGCGCGTGAAGAGGGGGCGCGTGTCATGGCTCTCGAGTCATGGTAGGGGAATCGCGACTCAACACATTTTGAAGCACTCTCGAGGTCTTTCTCGAGTCATGGCAGAAAACCCAGGGTTCCCTCGACTTGTGCCTGTGACCTCAGGGAGCTTCTCATTGTGCCTCTGAGAACTCAGGGATACTGTGGAGTTGGTAGGGGCCTCTCGGGACTCCACTGGGTGTGGTGCAATGGAAGAGGGCCTCATCTCGAGTGGACGCAGGAACCTCAGGCTTCCTCTCCATTTCTGACTCGGATCCCATGGTCCCTGCAGAGTAGGGACAAGAGAGTCACACCTAGTCTTCTGTTGAGGAATGGACCTTCGTTTGCCTTTCGAGTTGTTTACAGGGTGACAGGCCACTTGTCGAAATGTCTGTGGGACCTGCAGGTTTTTCTGGACGATGCACGCGGGTGTCAGTGCCCCTTCGTGTTGTGCCTTCATCCACAGGTTTTCCTTCAAAGAGGTGTGCTGGCATCGGGTTCTTTTCAAGAGTGGACCGTGAAATTGGGGTCTTTCGGCATGTGGCACCACCCTCGAGGCTACGTCTCGAACTTCCTCATGAGACCGGCCTCATCCTGAGGTGCGCCCGGAAGGTCGGGAACCCCTTGCAGACAGAGAAGGGGAGTCGACCCTCCTGTCGCAATCAGGATAGGAGAAGGGGTCAGATGAAGTGGTGCCGGGAACCTCGGTGTTCCCCTTGAGTGAGTCTGGTATGTCGCGGAACTTTTGGGGTCGCATCAAGGGTGCCAAGTACAGTTTCGCACTTCAGGATGGAACGTGGGACTTCTCTTGAGATGCTGTAGCGGACAAAGGGCCTCATCTTGCGATGACGAGGGAAGCACGTGGATTTTCTCGAGTTTCGGAGGGATTCTCGAGTTACGACGGGGAATTCAGGCTTCCTCTTGTGTTGGCCCAGGAAGTCTAATCTTCCATTCGAGTTGCCCGGGAGAGCTGTGGATTGGGCTCAATTCACTGAAGGGCAAACTAGACCTCATCTAGGCTTGTATCCAGGACTTAATGTTCCTCTCCATAGGCGACAGGGATTTGGGGTTGCATTCCATACTCACCCGGGGAGTCAGGCCTCATCTCGAGGGGAAGCAAAGGACTCCACTCTCTTCTCGAGCCGCGACAGGTATCTCTTGGAGCCCACTGAGTGGTCTTTGCTCTGTAGGAGAGCTCTAGTGTACATAAGCCTGTACATAAGTGAACACAGACATTCTGTGTGCATGTTGCTGCGTACCCAAAATAGGGCCACAAGGAGCCTCATGCTCTCCATGCGGCGCGGAAGCTGTGCAGCCACGCAGCAGCTGAAGAATCCAACCAATTGCTCTTTTCTTACCTCTGACAGAGCTCGCATTGTCGTAGCCCTTGGCAGTTTGGAAACACTGGACCTAACCCCTCTCAAAGTAGGCCTGGGTTCTAGTTCGAATAGAAAGTCAATAGCGGAGCTGAGGACAGGAACGCGGCAGTCATTTATCACACGCTCCTGCAGCCTGCTACTACAGGGACACTAACGCTAGAAGCTAGGAATGTCTTTGCAAGGTGTGCAAAGGACAAGGGAGAACCTCGACCCTGACTCTAGTATTTCAGCCCCCTGAGCAGATCTGAGGTTCTCCCGCTGTAGAAGCTAACCCATTCCTTTCAAATACAGGCTTCCTAACACAGGGCCAGTTGGCTGCTTGCTCTTCCACGACGCAGGCTTCCTTAACTTGCAAACTGCGAATTCCGCTTAACAGCCTGGAGGAAAAATCGCTTCTTGCAAGATTTTTTTCAGAGGCTGTATCCCCGGAGCTGGGGCCAAGCTAGGGGACCCATACTGGCAAGGGAAGGCAAAACCACATCCAATGTCTTTGCTCTGGAGGACAGCTTTGGTGAGCCTAAGTCTTTCAGGAATATTTCTGGCTCCAACAGAGTCAAATTCTGTGTGTGATCTGCACAGCCAAAATAGGGGAACAGAGACCCTGATTCTCTCTGTGTAGCTTTGAAGCTGTCATTCAAACAACAGCTTGAGAATCCATACAATGCTCTCCCTTACTGCTAAGAGAATTCTCATTGCTGTAGTCCTTGACAGTTTGTAGAAATCTGCACCGTAACCCTTCTCCAAGTAGGCCTGGGTCCTAGCTCGGAACAACAGGCAACGGCGGAGCTGAGGCCAGTAAGGCACAAGTGAGGTCTCACACACTCTTGCAGCCTGATCGTCCAGGAGCAGTAAGGCCTCTATTTCCCTGCAGGAGGCTCGCTTGCCTTGCCTCCTGTGAACTGCATTTCCCGGCCTGGGCGCAAAGCTGTTCCTGGAGATTTTTTCTCAGGGGTTGTTTCCCTGGAGCTGGGTCGGACCTCGGGGGCCCAACTCACAGGGGAAGACAAAACCACATGGACAGGTCTATGCTCTGTAGGAGAGCTCTAGTGAACCTCATCTCTCAGGAACATTCTTGGCTTCTACAGAGACACCTCTGTGCATGAAGCTACACACCCAACATAGTGGCAAAGGGAGTCTGATTCTCTCCGTGGGTGCTGATGCTTTGTGGCAAAGCACCTGCTAAGAATCCATCCGCATAGGCTTCCCTCACCTTGACAGAGGTCTCATTGCTGTAGTCCTTGGCAGTTTGGAAAGAAGCTGACCCTTACCCTTCACCAAGTAGGCCCTTGTCCTTGTTTGAATGGAAAGGCAGTAGCTGAGCTGAGGCCAGTAAGGCGCCAGTCAAGTCTGACATATTCCCGATGCCTGCTCCTTCATGGAAAATAACGTTAGAATCTGGGAATGTCTTTGCAAGGCTGGCAAAGGGCAGTCAGGAACCTCGACCCTGCCTCTGGAATTTCTATCTTCTCAGCGCATCCGGAGGTCTCGGTCAGGAGAAACTAACCCATTCCTTGCAAATATAGGCTTCCAAACACAGGCCGGTTGGCTGTCTCTTCTTGCCGAAGGAAGCTTGCTTATCCCACCTCCTGCAAACTCCGCTTCCCAGCCTGGGGGATAAGAGGTTCTTGGAGATCTTTTCTCAGAGGCTGTTTCCACGGAGCAGGGGCCGATCCCGGAGACCCACACGCACAGGGGAAGGGAAAACCGCATGGATAAGTTTTTGCTCTCTAGGAGTGCTCTAGTGAACCTCAGTCTATGCGGAATGTTCTTGGCTCCAACGGGGACATCTCTGTGTGGGAAGCTGCAAAGCCAACATAGAGACACAGAGACCTGATTCTCTCTGTGCAGCTTTGACGCTGTCGTTCAAACAACAAATTGAGAATCCACACAATGCTCTCCCTTACCACTGAGAGAGTTATCATTGCTGTAGCCCTTCGCAGTTTCTGGAAATCGGCACACAAACACTTCTCCAAGTAGGCCTGGGTTCAAGTTCAGATGAACATGCAATAGCGGAGCTGAGGCCAGTAAGGCACCAGTCAGGTGTCACACACTCTGGCAGCCTGCTCCTCCAGGGACAGTAAGGCCTCTATTTCCCTTCAGGAGGCTCGCTTGCCTTACTTCCTGTGAACAGCGTTTCCCAGCCTGGGCGGAAAGCAGTTCCTGGAGATCTTTTCTCAGGGGCTGTTTCCCCGGAGTTGGGGCGGACCTCGGGGACCCAACTCACAGGGGAAGGCAAAACCAAATGGACAGGTCTATGCTCTGTAGGAGATCTCTAGTGAACTGCCGGGGTCCAGCCCCAGCTGATCCAGGGTATTCGAAGCAGAGACGGCGTAGGCGAGGGTCAGGGAACAACTGCTTAATTAAACGTTAATTAAGGATATAAAGAGTAATAAAATGAGGATAGCTCAGTAGGAAAATTCAGTGGAGAAAAGAGGCTGAGTAGCTTGGTTTACGCGGGGGACCAATAAAACTTCAAGACAAGAAGCTTGCACCACTTACGTAGGCCGCAGGCGTCCTTCCGTTCTCCCGAAGGAGAGGAGACACTGAGGCCTCCCCGGTCGGATCTTAGAAGCCCAGGCAAAATTAGTAAGTTTGGTGGGTTCCGCGCTCCAGATGGAGACTCAACCAGAGTGAGAGAGAGAGAGAGAGACATGGGGAGACCAGTATTTCGAGAAACTGATCCCAATTCTTTATTTTCCATGGTCTACTTTTATACACTGAGATGTTATGCAAAAGTCACGTGGGGTCAGCAGTCCTGACTTTTATCAAAGTCAGGTGCTTCATACAAAAGTATACAGAGGTCTTAGGGGTGTTACATCATCTTCTGGCCGGGGGGCCTGCTGACAATTTACGACCCTCTCCTTGTGACAGCGGTCAGTCAACCAGGACACTTATTTCTCCAGGGGTGATTATTCTTAAAACAGACGCCACCCAAATAAAGTTACATTCCTATAGGGTGAGGGTGTAGTGGGTTTTAGTTAAGGAAAGAATTTACTTAGCCTAAGGTCTAACGTGATTTATATCAAAGGTTAATACTTATTTCTTCTATATATTCATTAATGTGTATAAAGGCAGGGGATGTGGAGACTTAGCAGTAAACATCAGCTCAACAAATGAAAAACCCTTCACCAATATGATTTCTAATCAGCCCATTATACTTATACTAATAATTTTCTAACTTTTCTAAGGAACCTGTTTTTAGAAGGTTTAAAGCATCTCGTGCCTCTCATGGTTGGGAGGCTGTGAGCAATCACATGTGGCCGGACAAGCCTGTCAGGCAGGCTAGAGAACCTTCAGAGGAGTTTGTAGGTTAAAACACTCTTGTCACACCCAGGGGTTTTTATCAACTGGAGCTCTAGGTTAACTCCTTCTCCGAAAGAGGTGGTGGGGGACAGCCCCCCGTAAAGACAGAGGTGTAGGTGAGAGCACAAAATAGTAAGGTAGGCAGGCTCTGGTGATGGGGGTAGATGCTCGAGGATTTCCAGGGGGACTCCTGAGGCTCGATCCCGCCTTTGCGTATGTCGAGCCTCCTTCCTCATGACCTTTGCCATGGGCGGAGTGCCTCACTCTGGCCCCCAACAGTGAACCTCCTCTCTCAGGAACATTCTTGGCTCCTATCGAGACACCTCTGTGTGTAGCTACACACGCAACGTAGGGGCAAAGGGAGCCAGATTCTTTCCGTGGGGTGCTGATGCTTTGTGGCAAAGCACCTGCTTGAGAATCCATCAGCTTACGCTTCCCTCGCCTTGACAGAGGTCTCATTGCTGTAGCCCTTGGCAGTTTGGAAAGAAGAGGACCCTTACCTTTCATAAAGTGGGCCCTTGTCCTAGTTTTAAAGGAAAGGCAAGAGCTGAGCTGAGGCCAATAAGGCGCCAGTCAAGTCTGACATATTCCCGAAGCCTGCTCCTTCATGGAAATTAATGCTGGAATCTAGGAATGTCTCTGCAAGGCTGGCAAAGGGCAGTCAGGAGCCTGCACCCTGCCTCTGGAATTACCGACTTCTGAACAGATCTGGAGGTCTCCCTTAGGGGAAGCTAACCCATTCTTCCAAATAGAGGCTTCCAAACGCAGGCCGCTTGGCTGCCTCTTGCTCTCTGAAGGAGGCCTGCTTTTCCCGCCTCCTATGAACCCCACATCCCAGCCTCTGGGAAAAGCGGATCTTGAAGATCTTTTCTCAGGGGTTGTTTCCACGGAGCTGGGGCTAAGCCTGGAGACCCAAACTAACAGGGGAAGAAAAACCACATGTACAAGTCTTTGCTCTCTAGGAGAGCTCTAGTGAACTTCACTCTGTCACGAACATTCTTGATTCATATGGAGACACCCCTGTGTGCGAAGCTGCGTACCCAACATGGGGGCACAGAGAGCCTGATTCTCTCTGTGTAGCTTTAAAGATGTCGTTCAAAAAACACCTTGAGAATCCATACAATGCTCTCCCTTACCTCTGAGAGACTTCTCATTGCTGTAGCCTTTGGCAGTTTTTACAAATCCGCACCCAAACCCTTCTCCAAGTAGGCCTGGGTCCTGGTTTGGATGGCCATCCAATGGCGGAGCTGAGGTCAGTAAGGCACCAGTCAGGTGTCACACACTCTGGCAGCCTGCTCCTCCAGGGACAGTAAGGCCTATTTTTCCCTGCAGGAGGCTCGCTTGCCTTGCCTCCTGTGAACTGCGTTTCCCAGCCTGGGCAAAAAGCGGTTCCTGGAGATCTTTTCTCAGGGGCTCTATCCCCAGAGCTGGGGTGGACCTCGGGGACCCATCTCACAGGGGAAGGAAAAACCACATGGACAGGTCTATGCTCTGTAGGAGACGTCAGTGTGTCTCATCTCTTAGGAACATTCTTGGCTCGTACAGAGACACCTCTGTGTGTAAAGCTACACACCGAACATAGGGGCACAGGGAGCCTGATTCTCTCCGTGGGGTGCTGATGCTTTGTGGCAAAGCACCTGTTTGAGAATCCATCCGCTTACGCTTCCCTCGCCTTGACAGAGGTCTCATTGCTGTGTCTCTTGGCAGTTGGGAAAGAAGTAGACCCTTACCCTTCACCAAGTAGGCCCTGATCCTAGTTTGAAAGGAAAGGCAATAGCTGAGCTGAGGCCAGTAAGGCACCCGTCAACTCTGACATATTCCCGATGCCTGCTCCTTCATGGAAAATATTGCTAGAATCTAGGAATGTCTTTGCAAGGCTGGCAAAGGGCAGTCAGGAACCTCGACCCTGCCTCTGGAATTTCTATCTTCTGAGCAGATCTGGAGGTCTCCTTCTGGAGAAGCTAACCCATTCCTTGCAAATAGAGGCTTCCAAACACAGGCCGGTTGGCTGCCTCTTCTTGCCTGAAGGAGGCTTGCTTTTCCTGCCTCCTATGATCCCTGGTTCCCAGCATGGGGGAAAAGCAGATCTTGGAGATCTTTGCTCAGGGGTTGTTTCCACGGAGCTGGGGTTGTGCCCAGAGACCCACACATACAGGGGAAGGCAAAACCACATGAACAAGTCTTTGCTCTCTAAGAGAGCTCTAGTGAACCTCAGTCTTTGACGAATGTTCTTGGCTCCTATGCGGACACCTCTGTGTGTGAAACTGCGTACCCAACATGGCGGCAGAGAGCCTGATTCTCTCTGTGCAGGTTTAATGCTGTCGTTCAGAAAACAGCTTGAGAATCCATACAATTCTCGCCCTTACCTCTGAGAGAGTTCTCATTGCAGTAGCCCTTGGCAGTTTGTAGAAATCTGCAGCTAAACCCTTCTCCAAGTAGGCCTGAGTCCCAGTTCGGAGGAACAAGCAATGGCGGAGCTAAGACCAGTATGGCACCAGTCAGTTTTCACACACTCTGGCAGCCTGCTCCTCCAGGGACAGTAAGGCTTCTTTTTCTCTGCAGGAGGCTCACTTGCCTTACTTCCTGTGAACAGCTTTTCCCAGCCTGGGCGAAAAGCGGTTCCTGGAGATCTTTTCTCAGAGGCTGTTTTCTCGGAGCTGGGGTGGACCTCGGGCACCCAACTCACAGGGGAAGGCGAAACCACATGTACAGGTGAGCACTCTGTAGGAGAGCTCTTGTGAGCCTCATCTCTCAGGAACATTCTTGGCTCCTGTAGAGACACCACTGTGTGTGAATCTACACACCCCACATAGGGGCAAAGGGAGCCTGATTCTCTCCGTGGGGTGCTGATGCTTGGTGGCAAAGAACCTTCCTGATAATCCATCCGCTTATGCTTCCCTCGCATTTATGGAGGTCTCATTGCTGTAGCCCTCGGCAGTTTGGAAAGAAGAAGACCCTTACCCTTCATAAAGTAGGGCCTTGTCCTACTTTGAATGGAAAGGCAATAGCTGAGCTGAGGCCAATAAGGCGCCAGTCAAGTCTGACATATTCCCAAAGCCTGCTTCTTCAGGAAGATAACTGTAGAATCTAGGAATGTCTTTGCAAGGCTGGCAAAGGGCAGTCAGGACCCTGCACACTGCCTCTGGAATTACCGACTTCTGAACAGATCTGGAGGTCTCCCTTAGGGGAAGCTAACCCATTCTTCCAAATAGAGGCTTCCAAACGCAGGCCGCTTGGCTGCCTCTTGCTCTCTGAAGGAGGCCTGCTTTTCCCGCCTCCTGTGAACCCCACATCCCAGCCTCTGGGAAAAGCGGATCTTGAAGATCTTTTCTCAGGGGTTGTTTCCACGGAGCTGGGGCCGAGCCTGGAGCCCCAAACGCACAGGGGAAGAAAAACCACATGGACAAGTCTTTGCTCTCTAGGAGAGCTCTAGTGAACCTCACTCTGTCAGGAACGTTCTTGTTTCCTATGGAGACACCCCTGTCTGTGAAGCTGTGTACCGAACATGGAGACACAGAGTCTGATTCTCTCTGTGCAGCTTTGAAGCTGTCGTTCAAACAACAGCTTGAAAATCCATACAATGCTCTTCCTTACCCGTGACACAGTTCTCATTGCTATACCCCTTGGCAGTATTTAGAAATCCATACCCAAACCCTTCTCCTAGTAGGCCTGGGTCCTAGTTCAGAGGAACATGCAATGGCGAAGCTGAGGCCAGTAAGGCACCAGTCAGGTCTCACACACTCTTGCAGCCTGATCGTCCAGGGACACTAAGGCCTGTTGTGCCTTGCAGGAGGCTCGCTTGTGTTACCTCCTGTGAACAGCGTTTGCCAGCCTGGGGGAATAGCGGTCCCTGGAGATCTTTTCTCAGGGGCTCCTTCCCCTGAGCTGGGGCGGACCTCAGGGACCCAACTCACAGGGCAAGGCAAAACCATATGGACAGGTCTATGCTCTGTAGCAGACTTCTAGTGAACCTCATCTCTCAGGAACATTCTTGGCTCCTATAGAGACACTTCTGTGTGTGAAGCTGCGTACCTAACATAGGGGCACAGAGAGCCTGATTTTCTCAGTTCATTTTGACCCTGTCGTTCAGAAAACAGCTTGAGAATCCATAAAATGCTCTCCCTTACCGCTGAGAGAATTCTCACTGCTGTAGCCCTTGGCACTTTGTAGAAATCCGCACCCAAACGCTTCTCCAAATAGGCCTGGGTCCTAGTGCGGAGGAACAGGCAATGGTGGAACTGAGGCCAGCAAGGCAACAGTCAGGATTCACACACTCTGGCAGCCTGCTCCTCCAGGGACAGTAAGGCCTCTTTTTCTCTGCAGGAGATTCGCTTGCCTTACTTCCTGTGAACAGCGTTTCCCAGCCTCAGCGAAGCCGTTCCTGGAGATCTTTTCTCAGGGACAGTTTCCCCGGAGGTGTGGTGGACCTCGGAGACCCAACTCACAGGGGAAGGAAAAACCACATGGACAGGTCTATGCTCTGTAGGAGAGGTTTAGTGAACCTAATCTCTCAGGAACATTCTTGGCTCCTATAGAGACAACTCTGTGTGTGAAGCTACACTCCCAACATTGGGGAACAGGGATCTTGGTTCTCTCCGTGGGGTGCTGATGCTTTGTAGCAAAGCACCTGCTTGAGAATCCGTCCTCTTAGGCTTCCCTCGCCTTGACAGAAGTCTCATTGCTGTAGCCCTTGGGAGTTTCAAAGAAGAAGACCCTTACACTTCATAAACTAGGCCCTTGTCCTAGTTTGAATGGAAAGGCAATAGCTGAGCTGAGGCCAATAAGGAGCCAGTCCCCTCTGACACATTCCCGAAGCCTGCTCCTTCATGGAATATAACTCTAGAATCTTGGAATGTCTTTGCAAGGCTGGCAAAGGGCAGTCAGGAACCAGCACCCTGCCTCTGGAATTACCGACTTCTGAGCAGATCTGGAGGTCTCCTTTAGGAGAAGCTAACCCATTCCTTCCAAATAGAGGCTTCAAAACACAGGCAGGTTGGCTGCATTTCGTGCCCGAAGGAGGCTTGCTTTTCTCTCCTCCTATGAACTCCAGTTCCCAGCCTCTGGGAAAAGCGTATCTTGAAGATATTTTCTCAGGGCTTGTTTCCACGGAGCTGGGGCCGAGCCCGGGGCCCAAAGGCACAGGGGAAGGCAAGACCACATGGACAGGTCTATGCTCTGTAGCAGACCTCTTGTGAACCTCATCTCTCAGGAGCATTGTTGGCTCCTATAGAGACACCTCTGTGTGTGAAGCTGCGTACCTAACATAGGGGCACAGAGAGCCTGATTCTCTCTGTTCATTTTGACGCTGTCATTCAGAAAACAGCTTGAGAATCCATAAAATGCTCTCCCTTACCACTGAGAGAATTCTCACTGCTGTAGCCCTTGGCACTTTGTAGAAATCTGCACCCAAATGATTTTCAAAGTAGGCCTGGGTGCTAGCTCGGATGAACAGGCAATGGCGGAGCTGAGGCCAGTAAGGCAACAGTCAGGTTTCACACACTCTGGCAGCCTGCTCCTCCAGGAACTGTAAGGCCTCTTTTACTCTGCAGGAGATTCGCTTGCCTTACTTCCTGTGAACAGCATTTCCCAGCCTCGGCGAAGCGGTTCCTGGAGATCTTTTCTCAGGGACAGTTTCCCCGGAGGTGTGGCGGACCTCGAGGACCCAACTCACAGGGGAAGGCAAAACCACATTGACAGGTCTATGCTCTGTAGGAGAGGTTTAGTGAACCTAATCTCTCAGGAACATTCTTGGCTCCTATAGAGACAACTCTGTGTGTGAAGCTACACTCCCAACATTGGTGCACAGGGAGCTTGATTCTCTCCGTGGGGTGCTGATGCTTTGTGGCAAAGCACCTGCTTGAGAATCCATCCTCTTAGGCTTCCCTCACCTTGACAGAGGTCTCATTGCTGTAGCCCTTGGCAGTTTGCAAAGAAGAAGACCCTTACCCTTCATAAAGTAGGGCCTTGCCCTAGTTTGAATGGAAAGGCAATAGCTGAGCTGAAGTCAATAAGGAGCCAGTCCCGTCTGACACATTCCCGAAGCCTGCTCCTTCATGGAAAATAACTCTAGAATCTAGGAATATCTTTGCAAGGCTAGCAAAGGGCAGTCAGGAACCAGTACCCTGCCTCTGGAATTACCAACTTCTGAGCAGATCTGGAGGTCTCCTTTAGGAGAAGCTAACCCATTCCTTCCAAATAGAGGCTTCAAAACACAGGCAGGTGGGCTGCATTTTTGTTCCCGATGGAGGCTTGCTTTTCTCTCCTCCTACGAACCCCGGTTCCCAGACACTGGGAAAAGTGGATCTTGAAGATATTTTCTCAGGGGTTGTTTCCACGGAGCTGGGGCCGAGCCTGGAGACCCAAAGGCACAGGGGAAGGCAAGACCAAATGGACAAGCCTTTGCTCTTTAGTATAGCTCTAATGAACCTCACCCTGTCAGGATCTTTCTTGATTCCTACGGAGACACACCTGTGTGTGAAGCTGCGGCTACAGAGAGCCTGATTCCCTCCGTTTACCGCTGAGTCTGCATTGCCAAGCAACAGCTTGGGAACGCAGCCTGGGGCACTTCCCTTCCCTCGGACAGAGCTCTCCTTGCGGTAGGCCTTGGTAGTTTGCATACAATGGGGCCCTAAGCCCTCTGCAAGTTGGCCTGGCTCCTAGGTCCAAAGGGCAGGCCAGAGCGGAGCTGAGGCTGTCAGGCTCCAGACACATCTCCCATACTCCTACATCCTGCTCCTACCCGGGCGTGAACGCTAGAAGCTGGGAAGGTACCTGGACCGTGCAGGGGCGGGGCGAACGCGGGCGGCGTGGGGCGGGGGTCGGCTTCTGGCGGGGGTGGGGGCGGGCTTCCCAGTTGTGCTCTCAGAGGTGGACACTGAGGCTGAAAACTCGCCGGGAGCGCACCCGGGACTGGGTAAACCCGGGCTGCGGGGGTCGAGATTCAGATGGCTTTGGGTGGCGGTCGGACCCAGTTGTGCTCCCGGGGTCGCCACTGCGGCTGGGAACGCGCAGGGAGCGCGGCAGGGGCGGGGCTAACCCTGGCGGAGCGGGGCGGTGTCGGGTCACGGGGGGGATGGGGAGGGGTTCCCAGTTGCGCTCTCGGGGGTTGCAACTGCGGCTGGGAACGCCCATTTCGTCCGCTCCTGGGTCCCCAAGGATCGCCATCCCGTGGGTGCAGCGGAGGGCTGCAGACCACAGGTAAGGGAACTGGGACTGCGTGGAGCAGGGAACCAAGTATTCCGCCGTCTGTTGGCACATTCTCGGAGCTCCCCAACCTGGCGGTCGCAGAAAGGCCTTGCCTTTGGGGTCAAGGCCTTTACCGCTCCACCCCTCTGCTGAAAAATCTCAGAGTCTGCGCGGTTTTTCCAAGCAGCCTAGTGTCCGCTGGAAGTCCAAGGGACAGAACACTGAACTCTGGCCGGCTGGCCCAGCCCTCTTCTGGCACTTTGTAAGCCAGCGGGCCCTTGAGCACCTGCTGGGATGGGAAAGGGAAGGGTCCATGGATTGCACCCTAGAAACTTAGTAGGGTGCATGGATATCAAACCCTGGTGGCCGCCCAGGCAGCAAAGAAGTGGGGAGGGCACCTTGCTGCCCTTTCATGGCAGAATCTGTGGTTGTCCAGCTGCGTGGGCCTTTTCATGAGGACCCTGTGCAATAAAAGTTTGGTGTTTTGGAACTGAATAATTAGAACGTGTAAAAGCTTTAAATTATGTGGTGGTGTAATTAAAAAGCAAAACAAAACAAAACCAAGCTCCAAGTGTTTTGCAAATGGAGGTTTAAATATTGAAGGACTGTATTCCTTGCACTGTGGCATTCTATCAAGAAGTGTGCAGGATTTTTTTTTTTAAGAAAAGTGTTCGAAGTGAGGGAAACAGGAAACCCAGAGGTGCCCCTGTATTTTGGGGAAGGCCTTAGGAGGTCACTTGGAAATGCTGCTGGCTGTGCGGGAGGGCGGCAGATGGGCTGTGCAGGCTTGTCCTTTGCATGGATGTTCTTGTGTGTGGAAACCCAGCTCGGAGCCATCTCCTGATGTGTAAGAATTTCGCAGACAAACCTTGAGCTAAGCAATGCATTTTTTCCTAAGAAAATGTTTGTCTTAAGCGATGTAAATATCCTATGTATTTCCGCTAGACTCTGGCTTCAGGTCGGTTCCCCCAAAAGGCTCAGAAGCGATTTGAACAAAACAGCATGTTTTCCTCCTAGCTTGTTCTCCTTATCTATGTTAAGGAAATGATATATTTGCCTGCAATACTGCCTTTCTTCAAGATTCATGTCAATCAAGTTTTGGCCCGGGATGACTCACCTGCTGCCAATATTATCTCAATGCATGTCGTGGGGGAGGGGCCTGGTGCCATTCCCTGAAACAGTTCCTTTCTTTCCTTAGCTGACTGCTAGTGCCTGTAGAATATCTGTCTAAAGACCAGCAGGGGGTACTCTTACTACCCCCCCCCACCCCGCCTTGAGTCTAAGTCAGCAGCTTTCTCTATCTCTTTCATACTTTAATAACAGTTGATGGCACAAAAGCTCTGAGCGATCAAATCATATCAAATCTTCATTTCAGATTGAAGATGCATTCCATGGTATTGCCATCTTAAGTCTTTCCATCGTTATGGAATATCTGTCCATGTATTCAGGATAGTATTCAGCCAGGGTGTATAATTTCCAGTGTGCCAGTCTTGTCATCCTCGTTACATCCATGGCAAAGTGTTTTATTCATGTTGATATTATTGAAAGGGAATTTTTTAAAATTCCTTTTCAGATTATTATCTGCTAATGTATACAGATAAAACTGTGTAATCATTCATTTTTATCAGTTTGGACAGCTTGATAGTTGTCTTTAATTTCTTTACTTTCTGACACTTTAAGATTATCCTGGGACACATATGTAATGCCTCACCCCTAAATTCAGACATGTGTTCAAAGAACTTCTCTCCTTTTATTTATTTATTTATTTATTCTTTAACATTGAAATCGTTTTGACTATGCTGGGTGTTTGTTGCTAGATGGAAGTAGCTAGGACCTCTGGACTGCAGTCTCTCATCTCTTGCTGACCTCTTGTTGACCTCTGCAGAATCCTGGTAGGTGGGAGCTTGTTAGTTCCTTGTTCCTTATCAGAACCTCCTGTGGTAAGTGTTTTTCTCTTCTCTGTTGCCTGGTAAGGGTGGGTGGTCATGGGCATCCCAAAGTTGGCTATAAGTCAATTATTTAGGCAGGCTTGTGCACAGATATGGGAGAAGGCAATGGCACCCCACTCCTGGAAAATCCCAAGGATGGAGGAGCCTGGTAGGCTGCAGTCCATGGGGTGGCTAAGAGTCGGACACCACTGAGCAACTTCATTTTCACTTTCATGCATAGGAGGAGGAAATGGCAACCCACTCCAGTGTTCTTGCCTAGAGAACCACAGGGACTGCGGGGCCTGGTGGGCTGCCATCTATGGCGTGGCACAGGGTCGGCCTCAACTGAACCACTTAGCAGCTGCTGCAGCAGCAGCAGCAGTGCATAGATATCAAAGGGGATGAGAACAGTCAGGTAGGATCACATATGTCATCGTGAAACAATACTTCTCCTCTTAGCCAAAGCTAACGAAAGATTTCTGTTCTAGGTCAACCTAGAAGAGATCACTTAAGAGGTAAAGAAACTTAAACTCCATTAGCAAAGGCAGTTCAACATCTCAAGAAAACTTGTGCTAGGCACAAAACTCTTTTCTGGGGGCCTACTTTCCCTACAACCTCCTTATCCCATTCTGTACCCATTCCTTTGCTTCTCCCGTCCTGAAAATGCCACCTGTAAGACAGAACTACTTCGTTTTCCTTCTTAAAGTGTGATTGCATTCCATACATTCTTGTAATAACAAGTCATACATTTCCCTTCAGCAACCAAGAACTCACTCTTATATTGGCATTTGATAGATTGGTGAGCATACCTATCAGTGATAATAGCGCCCACCCCGCTTCCTGCAAGAACAGAACAAAACAAAACAAAACAAAAAAATTGCTTTCTTACATTTAATATGTTCGGATGGTGCCAGTCACTATTCATGCAGAGTCAAAAATCTCTTTTGTTTCTGTGTAAAAGGGAGGTCCTTTCAAGTCGTGAATGTTTCAGAAGTTTCATTTATTTGGAAGTGACCTAGCTATTCAATACACTGTCGTCACTTAGTTTAGCACCAGGATAGAAACTCAGGTAACCAAAACACCTGGAGGAACGATTGTAAGTTCAGTTCAGTTCAGTTGCTCAGTCGAGTCTGACTCTTTGTGACCCCGTGGCCTGCAGGACGCCAGGCTTCCGTGTCCATCACCAACTCCAGGGGCTTGCTCAAACTCATGTCCATCGAGTCAGTGATGCCATCCAACCATCTTATCCTCTGTCATCCCCTTCTCTTCTGCCTTCAATCAAGACTATGAGAGGCAGATATTTTAGAGTATAATTATTGTTGAGTTTATCTAAAAGCTCATATCACATTTACATATTTTACATTGGTTGTTGCTGTTTCCAGGTACTTTCTTGCTGACAAGTTTGTGACACATATAACAATAGAGCAATTTTTACCTCAAAAGAAACCTAGGCACTATGAACATGTTGTGCTTAATGTTGTTGACTCTTAGACATGTCTATAGTGGAGGAGCAAAACCAAAAATACTAGATATTTAATATTGACTAGTTCCCAGTTCACGGGACTCTGACATTCATTTAGGTCAATGTTTTCTTGTATTTCCAGCAGTTTGATTTGGAAGGGCTGCCTTGTCTTGAGACCATTGAAATCAGAACTCAGAACTTGAGCAATATTATCAAAAAACACAAGGCTCACACTGACATATACCTTAATCCAGACAGACAGACAAGACATCTTCCAGTTTTCCGCCTGAGATTTAAAATATTTCTTTGAGCCGTTTTCCTGGGAAGTGGTGGGGGGGGGGAGTGGGGGTGGCAGCGAGGCAGGCTTGGGTAACAAGCTAATTGTTGGTCATTGCATATGCAAAGAACCAGCTTTCCGGGTTCCAAGGAAAAAAGTTTCCTTGGTACCCAATTTTGTTTGGATCTATAGACTCTCATGGCCCTCCTAGGTCAGGACATCTTTCCTTTTTGTAGTCCTCGTTTTATCCCTAAATCATAGACAGCTTGGATTGTCTCTGTGGGGTGGATGTATTGTCCTTGTGTTTGACCTGGCGGCAGAAGCGAGGTCCGAGAGCCTCTCCTGGAACCGGGCGTGGGGACGGGGCTCACCGGGAGCCCCTGGTGGAAGTGGGAAACGCGCCGGGAGCGCGCCAGGGGTGGGGCGATCCCGGGCGGCGCGGGTCGGGGTTCCGGTCGGGAGGGGGTGGGGGGCGGTAACAGTTGTGCTCTCGGGGGTCCCCACTGCAGCTGGAAACGCGCTGGGAGTGCGGCAGGGGCGGGGTGAACCCGGGTGGCACGGGGTGGGGTTCGGCTCCTGGCGGGGGTAGGGGAGGGCTTCCCAGTTGTGCTCTCGGTGGTGGCCACTGCGGCTGGAAATGCGCCGGGAGCGCACCCGGGGCGGGGTAAACCTGGGCTGCGCGGGTCGAGATTTCGATGGCTGTGGGTGGGGGGTTGGTCCCAGTTGTGCTCTTGGGGGTCGACACTGCGGCTAGGAACGCCCATTTCCTACGCTCCTGTGTCCCCAAGGATCCACATCTAGTGGGTGCAGCGGAGGGCTGCGGGCCACAGGTCAGGGAACTGGGACTGCTTGGAGCAGGGAACCACGTATTCCGCCCTCTGTTGGCACATTCTTGGAGCTCCCCAACCTGGCGGTCGCAGAAAGGCCTTGCCCTTGGTGTCAAGGCCTTTACCGCTCCACCCCTTTGCTGAAAAATCTCAGTCTGCACGGTTTTCCCAAGCAGCCTAGTGTCCCCTGGAAGTCCAAGGGACAGAACCCTGAACTCTGGCCGGCTGGCCCAGCCCTGCTTCTGGCACTTTGTAGGCCAGCGGGCCCTGGAGCACCTGCTAGGATGAGAAAGGGAAGGGTCCGCGAATTGCACCCTAGAAAGTTAGTAGGGTGCATGGATTTCAAACCCTGGTGGCCGCCCAGGCAGCAAAGAAGGGGGGAAGGCACCATGCTGCCCTTTCATGGCAGAATCTGTGGCTGTCCTGATGCGTGGGCCTTTTCATGGGGACCTTGTGCAATAAAAGTTTGGTGTTTTGGTACTGAATAATTAGAAATTGTAAAAAGTTTAAATTATGTGGTGGTGTAATTAAAAAACAAAACAAAACAAAACCAAGCCCCAAGTGTTTGGCACAGGGAGGTTTAAGTATTGAAGGCCTGTTTTCCTTGCACTGTGGCATTCTATCAAGAAGTGTGCAGGATTTTTTTTTTTTTAAGAAAAGTGTTCGAAGTGAGGGAAACAGGAAACCTAGAGGTGCCCCTGTATTTTGCGGAAGGCCTTAGGAGGTCACTTGGAAATGCTGCTGGCTGTGGGGAAGGGGGGCAGATGGGCTGTGCAGTCTTGTCCTTTGCATTCATGTTCTTGTGTGTAGAAACCCAGCTCGGAGCCATCTACTGATGTGTAAGAATTTCGCAGACAAACCTTGAGCTAAGCAATGCATTTGTTCCTGAGGAAATGTTTGTCTTAAGCGATGTAAATATCCTATGTATATCCGCTGGACTCTGGCTTCAGGTCGGTTCCCCCAATAGGCTCAGAAGCGACTTGAACAAAACTGTATGTTTTCCTCGTACCTTGTTCTCCTAATCTATGTTAAGGAAATGATATATTTGCCTGGAATACTGCCTTTCTTCAAGATTCATGTCAATCAGTTTTTGGCCCAGGATGACTCACCTGCTGCCAATGTGACCTCAAGGCATGTCGTGGGGGAGGGGCCTGGTGCCATTCCCTGAGACAGTGCCTTTCTTTCCTTAGCTGACTGCTAGTGCCTGTAGAATATCTGGCTAGAGACCAGCAGGGCGTACACCCCGCCTCAAGTCTAAGTCAGCAGCTTTCTCTATCTCATTTATACTTTAATAACAATTGATGACACAAAAGCTCTGAGCGATCAAATCATATCAAATCTTCATTTCAGATTGAAGATGCATTCCATGGTATTGCCATCTTAAGTCTTTCCATTGTTATGGAATATCTGTCCATGTATTCAGGATAGTTTTCAGCCAGGGTGTATAATTTCCAGTGTGCCAGTCTTGTCATCCTCGTTACATCCATGGCAAAGTGTTGTATTCATGTTGACATTATTGAAAGGGAATTTTTTTTAATTCCTTTTCAGATTATTATCTGCTAATATATACAGAAAAAACTGTGTAATCTTTCGTTTTTATCAGTTCGGACAGCTTGATAGTTGTCTTTAAATTCTTTCCTTTCTCATACTTTAAGATTTTCCGGGCACCGTACATGTACTGCCTCACCCCTAATCTCAGTCATGTGTTCAAAGGACTTCTGTCCTTTATTTGTTTACTTATTTTTTGCAACATTGAATTCGTTTTGACTATGCTGGGTCTCTGCTGCAAGATGGAAGTTGCTAGGACCTCTGGACTGCAGTCTTCCATCTCTTACTGACCTCTTGTTGACCTCTGCAGAATCCTGGTTGGCGGGAGCTTGTTAGTTCCTTGTTCCTTACCAGGACCTCCTGTGGTAAGTGTTTTTCTCTTCTCTGTTGCCTGGTAAGGGTGGATGGTCATTGGCATCCCAAAGCTAGCTAGAAGTCAATTATTTAGGCAGGCTTGTGCATAGATATGGGAGAAGGCAATGGCACCCCACTCCAGTACTCTTGCGTGGAAAATCCCATGGATGGAGGAGCCTGGTAGGCTGCAGTCCATGGGGTGGTTAAGAGTCGGACACCACTGAGCGACTTCACGTTCACTTTTCACTTTCATGCATGGGAGGAGGAAATGGCAACCCACTCCAGTGTTCTTGCCTAGAGAACCCCAGGGACTGCGGGGCCTGGTGGGCTGCCGTCTATGGGGTCGCACAGAGTCGGACACGACTGAAACGACTTAGCAGCAGCGGCGGCGGCAGCAGCAGCAGAAGCAAGGCATCGATATCAAAAGGGCTGCAAACAGTCAGGAAGGATCACATATGTCACCGTGAAACACTACTTCTCCACTTAGCCAAAGCTAACCAAAGATTTCTGTTCTAGGTCAACCTAGAAGAGATCACTTAAGAGGTAAAGAAACTTAAACTCCATTAGCAAAGGCAGTTCAACATCTCAAGAAAACTTGTGCTAGGCACAGAACTCTTTTCTGGGGGTCCACTTTCCCTACAACCTCCTTATCCCATTCTGTACCCATTCCTTTGCTTCTCCCATCCTGAAACTGCCACCTGTAAGACAGAACTACTTCGTTTTCCTTCCTCAAGTGCCATTGCATTCCACATACTTTCTTGTAATAACAAGTCATACATTTCCCTTCAGCAACCAAGAACTGACTTTTATATTGGCATTGGCTATAGCCCGCCCCCCTCCCCCCACCCCCAAGAACAGAACAAAACAAAACAAAACAATTGCTTTCTTACATTTAACATGTCAGGATGGTGCCAGACACTATTCATGGAGAGTCAAAAATCTCTTTTGTTTCTGTGTAAAAGGGAGGTCCTTTCAAGTCGTGAATGTTTCAGAACTTTCATTTATTTGGAAATGACCTAGCTATTCAATACACTGTCGTCACAAGGATAGAAACTCGGGTAACCAAAACACCTGGAGAAACGTTTGTTAGTTCAGTTCAGTTCAGTTGCTCAGTCGTGTCTGACTCTTTGGGACCCCGTGGCCTGAAGGACGCTAGGCTTCCGTGTCCGTCACCAACTCCAGGGGCTTGCTCAAACTCATGTCCATCGAGTCAGTGATGCCATACAACCATCGTATCCTCTGTCATCCCCTTCTCCTCTGCCTTCAATCAAGACTATGAGAGGCAGATATTTTAGAGTATAATTATTGTAAAGAGTTTGTCTAAAAGCTCATATCACATTTACATTTTTTACTTTTGTTGTTGTCGTTTCCAGGTAGTTTCTTGCTGACAAGCTTGTGACAGATATAACAATCGAGCAATTTTTACCTCAAAAGAAACCTAGGCACTATGAACATGTTGTGCTTAATGTTGTTGACTCTTAGACATGTCTATAATGGAGGAGCAAAACCAAAAATACTAGATATTTAATATTGACTAGTTCCCAGTTCACGGGACTCTGACATTCATTTAGGTCAATGTTTTCTTGTATTTCCAGCAGTTTGATTTGGAAGGGCTGCCTTGTCTTGAGACCATTGAAATCAGAACACAGAACTTGAGCAATATTATCAAAAAACACAAGGCTCACACTGACACATACCTTAATCCAAACAGACAGACAAGACATCTTCCAGGTTTCCGCCTGAGATTTAAAATATTTCTTTGAGCCAGTCTTCTGGGGAGTGGGGGGATGGGGGTGGCAGTAAGGCAGGCTTGGGTAACAAGCTAATTGTTGGTCATTGCATATGCAAAGAACCAGCTTTCCGGGTTCCAAGGAAAAAAGTTTCCTTGGTAACCAACTTTGTCTGGTTCTATAGAATATCATGGCCCTCCTAGGTCAGGCCATCTTGCCTTTCTGTAGTCCTCGTTTTATCCCTAAATCATAGACAGCTTGGATTGTCTCTGTGGGGTGTATGTATTGTCCTCATGTTTGACCTGGCGGCAGCAGCGAGGTCCGAGAGCCTCTCCTGGAACCGGGCGTGGGGACGGGGCTCACCGAGAGCCGCTGGTGAAGGTGGGCAGCGCCCCTGGAGCGCGGCAGGGGCGGAGCGAACCCGGGCAGCGCAGGGCAGGTGTCGGCTCCTGGCGGGGGTAGGGGAGGGCTTCCCAGTTGTGCTCTCGGAGATGGCCACTGTGGCTGGAAACACGCCGGGAGCGCAGCCAGGGTGGGGTAAACCTGGGCTGCACAGGTCGAGATTCCGCTCGCTGTGGGTGGGGGGTCGGTCCCTGTTGTGCTCCCGGGGGTCGCCAATGTGGCTGGGAACCCGCCGGGAGCCCAGCAGGGCCGGTGCAAAACCTGGCGGCGCGGGGCGGGGTGGGGGTCCGTTCGCAGCGGGGGTCGGCTCCTGGCGGGGGTGGGGGAGGGCTTTCCAGATGTGCTGTTGGGGGTCGCCATTGCGGCTGGGAATGCCCATTTCGTGAACTCCTGGATCCCCAAGGATCGGCATCCATCGGCCACAGCGGAGGGGTGCGGAACACAGGTAAGGGAACGGGGACTGCCTGGAGCAGGGAACCATGTATTCCGCCCTGTGTTGGCACAGTCTCAGAGCTCCCCAACCTGGCGGTCGCAGGAAGGCCTCGTCTTTGGAGTCAAGGCCTTTACCACTCCACCCCTCTGCTGAAAAACCTCAGAGTCTGCGCAGTTTTCCCAAGCAGCCTAGTGTCCGCTGGAAGTCCAAGGGACAGAACCCTGAACTCTGGCCGGCTGGCCCAGCCCTGCTTCTGGCACTTTGTAGGCCAGCGGGCCCTGGAGCACCTGCTATGATGGGAAAGGGAAGGGTACGCGAATTGCACCCTGGTGGCCGCCGAGGCAGCAAAGAAGGGGGGAGGGCACCTTACTGCCCTTTAATGGCAGACAGAATCTGTGGCTGTCCTGCTGCGTGGGCCTTTTCATGTGGACCTTGTGCAATAAAAGTTTACCGGTGACCTTAGGGAACTTCCCAGTGTGCTTCTGACAGATGAGGGATGCTGTGGAGTTGGAGGGGCCTCTCAGGACTACGCTGGGTTTGGCGCAATGGAAGAGGGATTAATCTCCAGGGAAGGCAGGAACCTCAGGCTTCCTCTCCGTTTCGGACTCCGACCGCAGGGTCCCTGCAGAGTTGGGACAGGAGAGTCAGGAATCGTCTTGTCTGAGGAATGGAACTCCGCTTGCCTGTCGAGGTGTTCAGGGGGTCTCAGGCCCCTTGTTCAGCTGTGTGTGGAACCTGCGGGTGTTTCCGGACGATGCACGACGGTGACAGTGCCCCTTCGTGTTGTGCCTTCACCCACTGGGTTGCCTTCGAAGAGGTGTCCGGGCCTCGGGTTCTTTTCAAGAGCGGACAGGGAAATCGGGGTCTTTCGGCATGTGGGACCACCCACGGGGCTAGTCTCAAATTTCCTAGTGAGGCCGGCTACATCCTGATGTATGCCGGGAAGGCCGGGGAGCCTTCCAGACAACGCAGGGGGATCGACTCTCCTGTCGCCATCAGGAGGGGAGAAGGGGCTCAGAAGAAGTGGGGCCAGAACCCTCGGTGTTACCCTCGAGGGAACCCGGCGTGTCGAGGAACTTTTGGGGGTCGCATGAAGGCTGTCAGGGACCGTTTCGCCCTTCAGGACGGAACAGGGGACTTCCCTTCAGACGCCGTCGCGGGCAAGGGCGTCATCTTGCGAAGAGGTGGGAACCACGTGGTTTTTCTCGAGTTGCGGCGGATTCTTGAGTTACGACGGGGATCTCAGGCTTCCTCTTGGGTTGGCCCTGCGAAGCCCAATCTTCTCCTCGAGTTGCGAGGGAAAGCTGGGGGTTGCGCTCGAGTCACTGCAGGGCCCAAGACACCTCATCTAGGCATGTGTCCGGGACCTAATATTCCTCTCCAGGGAAGGCACGGATCTCGGGGTTGCATTCCAGGTTACCCCGGGGAGTCAGGGCTTGTCTCGAGGGGAAGCCAAGGACTCCGCTCTCCCCTTGAGTCGCGACCCGGATCTCTTGGAGCCCCCTGAGCGGCCTCAAGGGAGTCCAGCCTCCTCTTCCGTTTGGAGAGAGGACCCGGGATTGCTCTCCAGGCCATGCAGGAATAGAAGGCCCTCAGCTCGCGAGGACGGGGGCGTCTCAGGGGTTTCCTCTAGCTGCGGCGCCCGTGGGGGTTTTCTCCCGAGGCACGACGAGGATCTCAGGGAGCCTCTCGTGCGGCGCCAGGGAAGTCAGGTCTCCATGCGCGTGGCGAGGGGGAGCGCGTCATGGCTCTCGAGTCACGGGAGGGGACTAGGGCCTCGAGACGCGTTGAAGAAGGACTCTCGAGGTCTTTCTCGGGTGGCGGCAGGAAAGCCTCGTTTCCCTCGCCTTCTGCCGGGGACCTTAGGGAACTTCCCAGGGTGCTCTGAGAGGTGAGGGATCCTGTGGAGTTGTCGGGGCCTCTCGGGACTCCGCTGGGTCTGGCGCAACGGAAGAGGGCCTCACCTAGAGGGGAGGCAGGCACCTCAGGCTTCCTCTCCGTTTCGGACTCCGACCGCAGGGTCCCTGCAGAGTTGGGACAGGAGAGTCAGGCCTCGTCTTGTCTGAGGAAGGAAACCCCGCTTGCCTCCCGAGTTGTTCAGGGGGACTCAGGCCCCTCGTCGAGCTGTGTGTGGAACCTGCGGGTCTTTGCGGACGATGCACGGGGGTGTCAGTGCCCCTTCGTGTTGTGCCTTCACCCACAGGGTTGCCTTCGAAGAGGGGTCCGGGCCTCGGGTCCTTCTCAAGGGCGGACCGGGGAATCGGGGGCGTTCGGCATGTGGCACCACCCACGTGGCTCGTCTCGAATTTCCTCGTGAGACCGGCCTCATCCTGAGGTGGGCCGGGAGGGCCAGGAACCCCTTCCGGACCACGCAGGGGAATAGACTCTCCTGTCGTGATCAGGAGAGGAGAAGGGGCTCAGATGAAGCGGTGCCGGGACTCTCGGTGTTCCCTTCGAGGGAACCCGGGGTGTCGGGGAACTTTTGGGGTTCTCACGAAGGGTGTCAGGTACCGTTTCGCACTTCAGGGCGGAACAATGGACTTCCCTTGAGACGCCGTAGTGGGCAAGGGCCTCATCTTGCCAAGACGTTGGAACCACGTGTTTTTTCTCGAGTTGCGGCGGGATTGTCGAGTGACGACGGGGAATTCAGGCTTCCTCTTCAACTGGCCCAGGGAAGTCCAGTTTTCATTCGAATTGCGAGTTAGAACTGGGGATTGCTCTCGAGACACTGCAGGGCCAAATAGAGCTCATCTAGGCTTGTGTCCAGGACCTAATGTTCCTCTGCTGGGGCGAAAGCTATCTCGCATTGCATTCTCGACTGACCCGGGGAATCAGGCCTCGTCTCGAGGGGAAGCCAAGGACACTGCTCTCCTGTGAAGTTGCGACGGGTGTATCTTGGAGCTCACTGTGTGGCCTAAAATGAGTCAAGCCTCCTGTGGAGTTTGGAGAGAGGACTCAGGATTGCTCTCCAGGCCATACAGCAAAAGAAGGCCCTCATCTCGTGAGGACTGGGGTGTCTCGTGGGTATTCTCGAGCTGCGGCTCCAGTGTGGTGTTGCTCACGAGGTATAATGGGGAGCTCAGGGAGCCTCTCCTGTGGCGCCAGGGAAGTCAGGTTTCTATGCGCGTGGCTAGGGGGAGCGCGTCATTGCTCTCGAGTCATGGTAGGGGAATGGCACCTCAAGACGCGTTGAAGAAGGACTCTCGAGGTCTTTTACGGGTTGGGGCAGGAAACCCTTGGTTCCCTCGACTTGTGCCGGTGATCTCAGGAAGGTCTAAGGGTGCCTCTGAGAAGTCAGGGATACTGTGCAGTTGGGAGGGGCCTCTCGGGACTCCACTGGGTTTGGTGCAATGGAAGAGGGCCTCATCTCGAGTGGAGGCAGGAAACTCATGTTTCCTCTCCTGACTTCTCCTGGGCCAGATCTGACTCGGATCGCAGTTTCGCTGCAGAGTTCGAACAGGAGAGTCAGGCCTCGTCTTGTGTGGAGGAATGGAACTCTGCTTGCCTCTCCAGTTGTTCACGGGGTGACAGGTCACTTCTCGAGCTGTGTGTGGTACCTGCGGGTTTCTGCGGACGATACCCGGGGGTGTCAGTGCCCCTTCGTGTTGTGCCTTCATCAAAAGGGTTATCTTCAAAGAGGTGTCCGGGCATTGGGATCTTATCAAGAGCGGACCGGGAAATCGGGGTGTTTCGGCATGTGTCACCATCCACGAGGCTATGTCTCGAATATCCTCGTGAGACCGGCCTCATCCTGAGATGCACCGGGAAAGGCGGGAACCCCTTCAAGACAAAACAGGGGAATCGACCCTCCTGTCGCGATCAGGAGGGGAGAAGGGGCCCAGATGTAGTGGTGCTGGGAACCTCGGTGTTCACCTTGAGTCAGACTGGTGTGGCGAGGAACTTTTGAGGTCGCATCAAGGGTGCCAATACCGTTTCGCACTTCAAGACGGAACGTGGGACTTCTCTTGATATGCTGTAGGGGGCAAGGGCCTCATCTTGCGATGACGGGGGAACCACGTGGCGTTTCTCGAGTTGTGGCGGGATTCTCGAGTTTCAACAGGGAATACAGACTTCCTCATGTGTTGGCCCAGGGAAGTCCTATCTTCCATTCGAGTTTCAAGGGAGAGCTGGGGATTGCCCTGGAGTCACTGCAGGGCAAAATAGACCTCATCTAGGCTTGTGTCCATTACTTAATGTTCGTCCCTAGGGGCGACAGGGATCTCGGGCTTGCATACCAGACTCACCCGGGGAATCAGGCCTCATCTCAAGGGGAAGCAAAGAACTCTGCTGTCCTTTTGGGTCGCGATGGGTATCTCTTGGAGCCCACTGTGTGCCATAAAGGGAGTCAAGCCTCCTGTGGTGTTTGGATAGAGGACTCGGGATTCCTCTCCAGGCCATGCAGGAAAAGAAGGCCCTCATCTCGCGATGACGGCGGCGTCTCGTGGGTTTTCTAGACTGCCGTGCTAGTGCCGGGTTTCTGACGAGGTACGAGAGGGAGCTCAGGGAGCCTCTCGTGTGGCGCCAGGGAAGTCAGGTCCCCATGAGATGGCTAGAGGGAGATCGTCATTGCTCTCGAGTCATGGTAGGGTAATCGGGCCTCAAGACGGGTTGAAGAAGGACTCTCGAGGTCTTTCTCGGGTCACTGCATAAAACCCAGGGTTCCCTTGACTTGTGCCTGCGACCTCAGGGAGCTTCTCAGAGTGCCTCTGAGAAGTCAGGGATACTGTGCAGTTTGGAGGGGCCTCTCGAGACTCCTCTGCATTTGGTGGAATGTAAGAGGGACTCATCTCGAGTTGAAGCAGGAACCTCAGTGTTCCTCTCCATTTCTGACTCAGATCGCAAGGTCCCTGCATGTTGGTACAGGAGAGTCAGGCCTCGTCTTTTCTGGAGGATGGGACTCCTCTTGCCTCTCGAGTTGTTCTCGAGGTGACAGGCCACTTGTCGAGCTGTGTATGTAACCTGCCCGTTTTTCCGGATGATGCACAGGTGTGTTAGTGCCCCTTCGTGTTGTACCTTCATACTCAAGGCTGCCTTCCAAGAGGTGTCCGAGCATCGGATTCTTATCAAGAGCGGACCGGGAAATTGGAGTCTTTCAGCAAGCGGCACCACCCACAAAGCTACGTATCGAATTTCCCCATGAGACCGGCCTCATCCTGAGTTGTGCAGGGAAGGTCGGGCCCCCTTGCAGACAAAGCAGGGGAATCGACCCACCGGTCACGATCAGGAGGGGAGAAGGGGCTTAAATGAAGTGGTGCCGGGAACCTCGGTGTTCCCCTTGAGTGAGACCGGCGTGTTGGGGGACTTTTGGGGTCGCATCAAGGGTGCCAAGTACCGTTTCGCATTTCAAGACGGAACCTGGGACATCTTTTGAAACGCTGTAGCGGGCAAGGGCCTCATCTTGCGATGACGGGAGAACCACGTGGTTTTGCTCGAGTTGCGCCAGGATTCTCGAGTCATGACCGGGAATTTAGGCTTCCTCTTGTTGGCCTTGAAATCCAATCTTCCATTCGGGTTGCGAGGGGGAGCTGGGGATTGCGCTAGAGTCACTGCAGGGCAAAAGAGACCTAATCTAGGCTTGTGTCCAGGATCTAATGTTGCTCTCCAGGGGCGACAGGGATCTCGGGTTTGCATTCCAGACTCATCCGGGGAGTCAGTTCTCACCTCGAGGGTAAGCAAAGAATTCCGCTCTCGTCTCGAGTCGCGATGGGTATCTCTTGGAGCCCACTGTGTGTACTAAAGGGAGTCAAGCCTCCTGTGGAGTTTGGAGAGAGGACTCGGGATTGGACTCCAGGCCATGCAGGAAAAGAAGGCTCTCATCTCGAGATGACGGTGGCATCTCGTGGGTTTTCTCGAGCTGCGGCGCCAGTGTGGGGTGTCTCATGAAGTACCACGGGGATCTTAGGGAGCCTCTTGTGTGGCGCCAGGAAAATCCAGTATTCCATTCGAGTTGCGAGTTAGAACTGGGGATTGCTCTCCAGTCACTGCAGGGCAAAATAGACATCATCTACGCTTGTGTCCAGGACCTATTGTTCCACTACTGGGCCGACAGGGACCTCAGGGTTGCATTCTCGACTCACACGGAGAGTCAGGCCTCGTCTTGAGTGGAAAAAAAGGACTTCGCTCTCCTGTCAAGTCGCGACGGGTATCTCTTGGAGCCCACTGCGTGGCGTAAAGGGAGTGAAGCCTCCTATGGAGTTTGGAGAGATGACTCGGGATTGTTTTCCTGGCCATGCAGGAAAAAAGGCCCTCATCTTGCGATGACGGGGGCGTCTCGTGGGTTTTCTCCAGCTGTGGCGCCAGTATCAGATTTCTCACGAGGTACAACGGGGAGCTCAGAGAGCCTCTCATGTGGTGCTAGGGACGTCAGGTCTCCGTGCGTGTGGTGAAGGGGAGTGCGTGATTGCTCTCGAGTCATAGTAGGCGAATCGGGCCTCAAGACGCATTGAAGAAGGACTCTCGAGGTCTTTCTCGGGTTGCGGCAGGGAACCCTGGGTTCCCTCGAATTGTGTCGGTGACCTCAGGCAACTTCTCACGGTGCCTCTGAGAAGTCAGGGACACTGTGGATTTGGGAGGGGCCTTTCGTTACTCAACTGGGTTTGGTGCAATTGAAGAGGGCCTCATCTCGTATGCAGGCAGGAACCTCAGGGGTCCTCTCCATTTCTGACTCGGGTCGCAGAGTACCTGCAGAGTATGGACAAGAGAGTCACGCCTCGTCTTCTGTGGAGTAATGGATCTCCGCTTTCCTTGCGAGTTGTTCATGGAGTGACAGGCCTCTTGTTGAGCTGTGTGTGGAACCTGTGGGTTTTTCCGGATGATGCAGAGGGGTGTCAGTGCCCCTTCGTGTTGTGCCTTCATCCACAGGGTTGCCTTCAAAGAGGTGTCCGGGCATCGGGTTCTTTTCAAGAGCGTACCAGAAAATTGGGGTCTTTCAGCATGTGGTACCACCCACGAGGCTACATCTCGAATTTCCTCAGGAGACCGGCCTCATCCTGAGGTTCGCCGGGAAGGTAGGGAAACCCTTGCAGACAAAGCACGGGAATCGACCTACTGATCGCGATCAGAAGGGGAGAAGGGGCTCAGATGAAGTGGTGCCGGGAACTTCGGTGGTCCCCTCGAGTGAGACCGGTATGTCACGGCACTTTTGAGGTCGCATCAAGGGTGCCAAGTACAGTTTCGCACTTCAAGACGGAACGTGGGAATTCTCTGGAGATGCTCTAGCGGGCAAGGGCCTCATATTGCGATGACGAGGGAAACACGTGGTTTTTCTCGAGATGTGGCGGGATTCTCGAGTTACGACGGGGAATTCAGGCTTCCTCTTGTGTTGGCCCAGGAAGTCCAATCTTCCATTCAACTTGTCAGAGAGAGCTGTGGGTTGCTCTCGAGTCACTTCAGGGCAAATAGTCCTCATCTAGGCTTGGGTCCAGGACGTAGTATTGCTCTCCAGGGGCAACAGGGATATCGGGGTCGCATTCCAGTCTCACCCGGTGGGTCACGCATCGTCTCGAGTGGATGCAAAGGACTCCACTATCCTCTCGAGTCGCGACATGTAACTCTTGGAGCCCAATGAGTGGCCTAAAGGGAGTCAAGCGTCCTGTGTAGCTTGGACAGAAGGTTCACGCTTGATCTGCATACCATGCAGTTAAAGATGGCCCTCCTCTCGTGATGACGGGAGTGTCTCATGGGTTTTCTCGAGCTGCGGCGCCAGTATGGGGTTTCTCACGAGATATGATGGGGAGATCAGGGAGCCTCTCGTGCAGCGCCAGAGAAGTCAGGCCTCCATGCGTGTGGCCAGGCAGATCGCGTCATTGCTCTGGAGTCATGGGAGGGACTAGGGCCTCAAGACGCATTTAAGAAGGACTCTCGAGGTCTTTCTTGGGTTGGGGTGGGAAACACTCGTTTCCCACGACCTCTACCGGGGACCTTAGTGAACTTCCCAGGTGCCTCTGAGAGGTGAGGGATACTGAGGAGTTAGAGGGGCCTCTCGGGACTCCACTAGGTTTGACGAAATGAAAGAGGGCCTCATCTCGATTGGAGGCAGGAACCTCAGCTTCCTCTCCATTTCTGACTCCGACCGCAGGGTCCCTGCAGGGTTGGGAGAGGAGAGTCAGGCCTCATCTTGTCTGAGTAATGGAACTCTGCTTGCCTCTCGAGTCGTTCAGTGGGTCTCAGGCCCATTGTCGAGCTGTGTGTGGAACCTGCGGGTGTTTCCAGAAGATGCACGGGGGTGTCATTGCCCCTTCATTTTGTGTCTTCCCCCACAGGGTTGCCTTCAAAGAGGTGTCCGGGTATCGGGTTCATTTCAAGAGCGGACCGGGAAATCGGGGTCGTTCGGCATGTGGCACCACACACGTGGCTCATCTCGAATTTCCTCGTGAGACCAGCATCATCCTGAGGTGCGCCGGGAAGGCCGGGAACACCTTCCACACAAAGCACGGGAATCGACTCTCCTGTCGCGATCAGGAGGGGAGATGGGGCTCAGATGAAGTGGGGCCGGGACTCTAGGTGTTCCACTCGAGGGAACCCGGCGTTTCAGGGAACTTTAGGGGTCGCATCAAGGGAGCCAAGTACCGTTTCCCAGTTCAGGACGGAACATGGGACTTCCCTGGAGACGCTGTAGCGGGCAAGGGCCTCATCCTGTGAAGACGTTGGAACCACGTCATTTTTCTCGAGTTGCGTCTGGATTCTTGAAAACGACGGGGATTTCAGGCTTCCTCTTGGGTTGGCCCTGGGAAGCCCAATCTTCCCCTGGAGTTGCGAGGGAAAGCTGGGGGTTCTGCTCGAGTCACTACAGGGCCAAAGAGACCTCATCGAGGCGTGTGTCCAGGACCTAATATTCCTCTCAAGGGAAGACAGGGATCTCGGGTTTGCATTCCAGACTCCCCCGGGGAGTCAGGCCTCGCCTCGAGGGGAAGCAGAGGACTCCGCTTTCCTCTCAAGTCGCGACACGGATCTCTTGGAGCCCAATGAGTGGACTCAAGGGTGTCGAGCCTCCTCTTCAGTTTGGAGAGAGGACTCGGGATTGCTCTCCAGGCCAGGCAGGAAAAGAAGGCCCTCAGCTCGTGAGGACGGGGGCATCTCATGGGTTTCCTCAGGCTGCAGCGCCCGTGGGGGTTTTCTCACGAGGCATGACGAGGACCTCAGGGAGCCTCTCGTGCGGCGCCAGGGAACTCATGTCTCCATGCACATGGCGAGGGGGAGCTGGTCATCACTCTCGAGTCATGGGATGCGACTAGGGCCTCAAGACGTGTTGAAGAAGGACTCTCGAGGTCTTTCTCGGGTGGCGGCGGGAATCCCTCGTTTCCCTCGACTTCTGCAGGGGACTATAGGGAACTTCCCAGGGTGCCTCTGAGAGGTGAGGGATGCTGTGGTGTTGGCGGGGCCTCTCGGGACTCTGCTGGGTTCGTCGCAATGGAAGAGGGCCTCATCTCGAGGGGAGGCAGGAACCTCAGGCTTCCTCTCCGATTCTGACTCCGACTGCACGGTCCCTGCAGTGTTGGGACAGGAGAGTCATGCCTCGTCTTGTCTGAGGAATGGAATTCTGGTTGCCTCTCGAGTTGTTCCGGGAGTCTCAGGCCCCTTGTCGAGCTGTGAGTAGACCCTGAGGGTTTTTCCGGATGATGCACGGGGGTGTCAGTGCCCCTTCGTGTTGTGCCTTCACTCACAGGGTTTCCTTCGAAGAGGTGTCCGGGCATCGGGTTCTTATCAAGAGCGGACCGGAAAATCGGGGTTGTTCTGCACGTGGCATCTCACACATGGCTAGTCTCGAATTTCCTCCTGAGACCGGCCTCATCCTGAGGTGCACCAGGAAGGCCGGGAACCCCTTCCAGAGAAAGCAGGGGAATCGACTCTCCTGTCGCGATCAGGAGGGGAGAAGGGGCTCAGATGAAGTGGTGCCGGGACCCTCGGTGTTCCCCTCGAGGGAACCCAGCGTGTCGGCGAACTTTTGCGGTCGCATCAAGGGTGTCAATTACCGTTTCTCACTTAAGGACGGAACATGGGACTTCCCTGGAGACTCCGGGAACTTCCGTGTTCCCCTGGAGTGAGACCGGTATGTTGGGGAATTTTTGGGTCGCATCAAGGGTGCCAAGTAGCATTTCGAACTTTAAGATGGAACGTGGGACTTCTCTTGAGACTCTAGCTGGCAAGGGCCTCATATTGCGATGAAGGGGGAACCACATGGTTTTTAAGACTTGAGGCTGAATTCTCGAATTACGATGGGAAATTCAGACTTCCTCTTGTGTTGACCTTGGGAAGACCAATCTTCCATTCAAATTGTGAGGGAGAGATGGAGGTTGCTCTCGATCACTGTAGGGCAAAATAGACCTCATCTAGGCTTGTGTCTAGGACATAATGTTCCACTCCAGGGGCGACAGGGATCTCGGGGTTGCATTCCAAACTCACCCGGGGAGTCAGGCCTCGTGTCGAAGGGAAGCAAAGGACTCCGCTCTCCTCTCGAGTCGCACCGGGTATTTCTTGGACCCAACTGAGTGGCCTAAAGGGAGTCAATCCTCCTGTGAAGTTTGGAGAGAGGACCAGGGATTGCTCTCCAGGTCAGGCAGGAAAAGAAGGCCCGCATCTCTCCTTGATGGGGGCATCTTGTGGTTTTTCTCGAACTGCGGCGCCACTGTGGGTTTTCTCACGAGGTACGATGGGGTACTCAGGGAGCCTCTTGTGTGGTACTAGGGAAGTCAGTTTTCCTGCTTGTGGCAAGGGGAGCGCGTCCTTGCTCTGGAGACATGGTACGGGAATCGGGCATCAAGAGACGTTGAAAAAGGACTCTCCAAGTCTTTCTCGGGTTACTTCAGGAAACTCTGGGTTCCCTCGACTTGTGCCAGTGACCTCAGGTAGCTTCTCAGGGAGCCTCTGAGAATTCAGGGATACTGTGGTGTTGGGAGGGGCCTCTCGGGACACCACTGAGTTTGGTTCAATGGAAGAGGGCCTCTTCTCTAGTTGAGGCAGGAACCTCAGGGTTCCTCTCCATTTCTGACTCCGATCGCAGGGTCCCTGAAGAGTTGGGACAGGAGAGTAAGGCCTCGTCTTGTGTGAAGGAATGCAACTTCACTTGCCTCTCGAGTTGTTCACGGGGTGACAGTCCACATTTGGAGCTGTGAGTGGAATCGGCGGGTTTTTCTAGACGATGCATGGGGATGTCAGTGTCCCTTCGTGTTGTGCCTTCATCCACAGGGTTGCCTTCGAAGAGATGTCCGGGCGTCAGGTTCTTATCTAGAGTGGACCGGGAATTCGGGATCTTTCAGCATATGGCACCAACCATGAGGCTACTTTTCGAATTTCCTCATGAGACCGGCCTCATCCGGAGGTTCGCGGGGAACGTCGGGAACCCCTTGCAGACAAAGCATGGGAATCGACCCTCCTGTCGCGATCAGGAGAGGAGAAAGGCCTCAGATGAAGTGGTGCCGGGAACTTCAGTGTCCCCTCTAGTGAGATCGGTATATAGGGGAACTTTTGGGGTCGCATCAAGGGTGCCAAGTACTGTTTTGCACTTCAAGACGGAATGTGAGACTTCTCTTGAGATGCTGTAGGGGGCAAGGGCCTCATCTTGCAATACGTGGAACCACATGATTTTTCTCGATTTGCGGCGGGTTTCTCGCATTACGACTGGAAATTCAGGCTTCCTCTTGTGTTGGCCCAGAAAGGCCAATCTTCTGTTCGAGTTGCAAGGGAAAGCTAGGGGTTGCGCTTGAGTCACTGCAAGGCCAAAGAGACCTCCTCTAGGCTTTTGTCCAGGACCTAAGGTTCCTCTCCAGGGGCGACAGGGATCCAGGGTTGCATTCCAGACTCACCCTCGTAGTCAGGCCTCATCTCGAGGGGAATCAAAGGACACCGCTCTCCTCCTGAGTATCGACGAGTATCTCTTGGAGCCCACTGAGTGACCTAAAGGGAGTCAAGCCTCCTTTGGAGTTTGGAGAGAGGATTCGGGATTGCTCTTCAGGTCATGCAGGAAAGAAGGCCCTCATTTCACCATGACAGGGGCGTCTCGTGGGTTTTCTCGAGCTGCGGCGCCAGTGTGGGGTTTCTCACGAGGTACGATGGGGAGCTCAGGGAGCCTCTCATGTGGTGCCGGGGAAGTCAGATCTTCATGCGGGTGGCGAGGGGGAGCGCGTCATTTTTCTCCAGTCATGGTAGGGGAATCGGGCATCAAGACGCGTGAAGAAGGACTCTCGAGGTTTTTCTCAGGTTATGGCAGGAAACCCTGGGTTCCCTCGACTTATGCCCGTGACCTCAGGGAGCTTCTCAGGGTGCCTCTGAGAAGTCAGGGATACTGTGCAGTTGGGAGGGGCCGCTCCGAACTCCACTGGGTTTGGTGCAGTAGAAGAGGGCCTTATCTCGAGTTGAGGCAGGAACCTCAGTGTTCCTCTCCATTTCTGAATCGGATCTCAGTGTCCATGCAGAGTTGGGACAGGAGAGTCAGGCCTCGTCTTGTGTGGAGGAATTGAACTCCTCTTGCCTCTCGAGTTGTTCATGGGGTGACAGGCCACTTGTCGATCTGTATGTGGAACTTGCGGGCTTTTCCAACGATGCACGAGGGTGTCAGACCCCTTCGTTTTGTGCCTTCATCCACAGGATTGCCTTCGAAGAGGTGTCCTAGCATTGGGTTCTTATCAAGAGCAGACACGGAAATCGGGGTCTTTCGGCGTGTGGCACCAACCACAAGGCTACGTCTTGAATTTCCTCGTGAGACCGGCCTCATCCTGAGGTGCGCCAGGAAGGTCCGGAACCCCTTCCAGACAAAGCAGGGTAATCGACCCTCCCATCGCGATCAGGAGGGGATAAGGGGCTCAGAACAAGCGGTGCACCGAACCTTGGTGTTCCCCTCGAGTGAGACCAGGGTGTCGGGGAACTTTTGTGGTAACATCAAGGTTGCCAATTATCGTTTTAAACTTCAAGATGGAACGTGGGGCTTCTCCTGAGACGCTGTAGCTGGCAAGGGCCTCATCTTGCGATGACGGGGGAACCACGTGGTTTTTCTCGAGTTGCGGCGGGATTTTCGAATTACGACGGGGAATTCAGGCTTCCTCTTGTGTTGTCCCAGGGAAGTCCATTCTTCCATTCAAGGTGCGAGGGACAGCAGGGGATTGCTCTCGAGTCACTTCAGGGCAAATGAGACCTCATCTATGCTTGTGTCTAGGACCTAATGTTCCTCTCCAGGGGCGACAGGGATCTCGGGGTTGCATTCCAGACTCACCTGAGGAGTTAGGCCTGGTATATAGGGGAAGCAAAGAATTCTGCTCTCCTCTTGAGTCCCAACGGGTATCTCTTGAGCCCACAGAGTGGCCTAAAGGGAGTCAGGCCTCCTGTGGAGTTTGAAGAGAGGCCTCGAGATTGCTCTCCAGGCCATGCAGGAAAAGAAGGCCTTCATCTCGCGATGACGGAAGCGTCTCATGGGTTTTCTCGAGCTGGGGAGCCAGTGTGGGATTTCTCACGAGGTATGACGGGGAGCTCAGGGAGCCTCTCGTGTGGCGCCAGGGAAGTCAAGTCTCCATGCGAGTGGTGAGGGGGAACGCGTCATTGCTCTTGAGTCATGGTAGGGGAATCGGGATTCAAGACGCGTTGAAGGAGGATTTTCGAGGTCTTTCTCGGGTTGCGTCAGGAAACCCTGTGTTCCCTCGACTTGTGCCGGTGACCTCAGGGAGCTTCTAAGGGTGCCTCTGAGAAGTCGGGATACTGTGGATTTGGGAGGGGCCTCTCGGGCCTCCACTATTTTTGGTGTAATGGAAGAGGGCCTCATCTCGAGTGGAGTCAGGAACCTCAGGGTTCCTCTCCATTTCGGACTCCGATCGCAGGGTCACTTCAGAGTTGGGAGAGGTGAGTCAGGCCTCGTCTTGTGTGCAGGAATGGACCTCCGCTTGCCTCTCGAGTTGTTCACTGGGTGACAGGCACTTGTTGAGCTGTAAGAGTAACCTGCGGTCTTTTCTGGACGATGCACGGGGTTTTCAGTGCCCCTTCGTGTTGTGCCTTCATCCACACTATCTTCTTATAGGTGTCTGGGCATCGCATTCTTATCAAGAGCGGATCAGGAAATCGCGGTCTTTCGGCATGTGGCACCACCATCGAGGCTACATCTCGAATTTCCTCATGAGACAGCCTCATCTGAGGTGCGCGGAGAAGGTCGGGAACCCCTTGCAGACAAAGCAGGGGAATCGACCCTCCTTTCGCGATCAGGAGGGGAGAAGGGGCTCAGATGAAGTGGTGCCAGGAACCTCGGTGTTCCCCTCGAGTGCGACCCATATGTCGGGGAACTTTTGGGGTAGCATTAAGGGTGCCAAATATCATTTCGCACTTCAAGACAGAACGTGGGACTACTCTTGAGACGCTGGAGCAGGCAAGGGCCTCATCTTGCAATGACGGGGGAATCACGTGGTTTTTCTCGAGTTGAGGCGGAATTCTCGAATTACTACTGGGAATTCAGGCTTCCTCTTGTGTTGGCCCAGGGAGGTCCAACTTCCATTCGGGTTGTGAGGGAAAGCTGGGGAGTGCTCTCGAGTTACTGCAGGGCAAAAGCGACCTCAGCTCGCCTTGTGTTCAGGACCCAATGATCCTCTCCAAGGGCGACAGGGATCTCGGGTTTGCATTACAGACTCACCCGGGGAGTTAGGCCTCGTCTCGAGGGGAAGCAAAGGACTCGGCTCTCCACTCGAGTTGCGACGCATATCTCTTGGAGCCCACTGAGTGGTCTAAAGGGAGTCAACCCTCCTCTTCAGTTTGGAGAGAGGACTCGGGATTGCTCTCCAGGCCATGCAGGAAAAGAAGGCCCACATCTTGAGATGACGGGGGCGTCTCGTGGGTTTTCTCGAGCTGTGGCGCCAGTGTGGGGTTTCTCACGAGGTACGACGGGGAGTTCAGGTAGCCTCTCGTGTGGCAACAGGGAAGTCAGATCTCCATGGGCGGGGCAAGGGGGAGCGCGTCATTGCTCTCCAGTCAGGGTAGGGGAATCGGGCCTCATGACGGGTTGAAAAAGGACTCTCGATGTCTTTCTAGGGTTGCGGCAGGAAACCCTGGGTTCCCTTGACTTGTGCCGGTGACCTCAGGGAGCTTCTCAGGGTGCCTCTGAGAAATCAGGGATACTATGGATTTGGGAGAGGCCTCTCGGGACTCCTCTGGGTTTGGTGCAATGGAAGAGAGCCTCATCTCGAGTTGAGGCAGGAACCTCAGGGTTCTGCTCCTGACTTCCTGGAGCCGGATCTGACTCAGATCGCTGGGTCCCTGCTGAGTTTGCTCAGGAGTGTCAGGTCTCGTGTTCTGCGGAGGAATGGAACTCCGCTTACATCTCAAGTTGTTCAATGATGACACCACTTTTCGTGATGTGTGTGGAACCTGCGGGTTTTTCGGAGATGCACGGGGGTGTCAGTGCTCCTTCCTGTTGTGCCTTCATCCACAGGGTTGCCTTCGAAGAGGTGTCCGGGCATCGGGTTCTCCTCAAGTGCGGACCGGGAAATCGGGGTCTTTCAGCATGTTGCACCACCCACGAGGCTACGTCTCGAATTTCCTCGTGAGACCGGCCTCATCGTGAGGCGTGCAGGAAAGTCCGGGAACCCTTTCCAGACAAAGCAGGGGAATCGACCCTCCTTTCGGGATCAGGAGGAGAGAAAGGGCTCAGATGAAGTAGTGCCGGGAACCTCGGTGCTCCCCTTGAGTGAAACTGGTAAGTCGGGTAACTTTTCGGGTTGCATCAAGGGTGCCAAGTACCGTTTCGCACTTCAAGACGGAACCTGGGTCTTCTCTTGAGACGCTGTAGTGGGCAAGGGCCTCATCTAGCGCTGACGGGGGACCCACGTGTTTTTTCTCGAGTTGCGGCAGGATTCTTGAGTTACAACGGGGAATACAGGTTTCCTCTTGTGTTGGCCCAGGGAAGTCCAATCTTCCATTCGAGTTGCGAGGGAGAGCTGGGGATTGCACTTGAGTCAATGCAGGACAAAAAAGACCTCATTTAGGCTTGTGTCCAGGACCGAGTTTTCCTCTACAGGGGCGACACGGATCTCGGGATCCCATTCCAGACTCATCCAAGTAGTCAGGCCTCAGCTCGAGGGGAAGCAACGGAATCCGCTCTCCTCTAGAGTAGCGACATGTATCTCTTGGAGGCTACTGAGTGGCCTAAAGGGAGACAGGCCTCCAGTGGAGTTTGGAGAGTGGACTCGGGATTGCTCTCTAGGTCATGTAGGAAAAGAAGGCCCTCATCTTACGATGACGGGGGCGTCTCATGTGTTTCCTCGAGCAGAGGTGCCAGTGTGGGGTTTTCATGAGGTAGGACGGGGAGCACAGGGAGCCTCTCGTGTGGCGCCAGGGAAGTTAGGTTTCAATGGGCGTGGCGAGGGAAATGCGTCATTGCTCTCCAGTCATGGTAGGGTATCGGGCCTCAAGACGCGGTAAAGAAGGACTCTCGAGGTCTTTCTCAGAATGCAGCAGGAAACCCTGGGTTCACTCGACTTGTGCCAGTGACCGCAGAGAGCTTCTGAGGGTGCCTCTGAGAAGTCAGGGATACTGTGGAGTTGGGAAGGGCCTCTCGGGACTCCACTGGGTATGGCGCAATGGAAGAGGGCCTCATTTCGAGTTGATGCAGGAACGTCAGGTTTCATCTACATTTCTGACTCCGATCGCACGGTCCCTGCAGAGTTGGGAAAGGAGAGTCAGGCCTTCTCTTGTTTGGAGGAACGGAACTCCGCATGCCGCTCTAGTTCTTCAAGGGATGACAGGACACTTGTCGATCTGTGTTTGGAATCTGCGTGTTTTTCCGTACTATGCATGGGGATGTCAGTACTCCTTCGTGTTGTGCATTCATCCACAGGTTTGCTTTCGAAGAGGTGCCCGGGCATCGTGTTCTTATTAAGAGTGGACCGGGGAATCGGGGGCGTTCGGCATGTGGCACCACCCACGTGGCTCGTCTCGAATTTCCTCGTGAGACCAGCCTCATCCTGAGGTGCGCCGGGAAGGCTGGGAACCCCTTCCGGACCACGCAGGGGAATCGACTCTCCTGTCGCGATCAGGAGGGGAGAAGGGGCTAAGATGAAGTGGTGCCGGGACACTCGGTGTTCCCCTCGAGGGAACCCGGCGTGTCGGGGAACTTTTGAGGGTCGCAGGAAGGCTGTCAGGGACCGTTTCGCCCTTCAGGGCGGAACAGGGGACTTCCCTTGAGACGCCGTCACGGGCAAGGGCCTCATCTTGCCAAGAGGTGGGAACCACATGGTTTTTCTCGAGTTGCGGCGGGATTCTCGAGTTACGACGGGGATCTCAGGCTTCCTCTTGGGTTGGCCCTGGGAAGCCCAATCTTCCCCTCGAATTGCGAGGGAAAGCTGGGGGTTGCGCTCGGGTCACTGCAGGGCCGAAGAGACCTCACCTAGGCGTGTGTCCGGGACCTAATATTCCTCTCCAGGGAAGGCAGGGATCTCGGGGTTGCATTCCAGGCTCCTCCGGGGAGTCAGGCCTCGTCTCGAGGGGAAGCCAAGGACTCCGCTCTCCTCTCGAGACGCGCGCGGGTCTCTTGGAACCCTCTGAGCGGCCTCAAGGGAGTCCAGCCTCCTCTTCCGTTTTGAGAGAGGACCCGGGATTGTTCTCCAGGCCATGCAGGAAAAGAAGGCCCTCAGCTCGCGAGGACGGGGGCGTCTCAGGGCTTTCCTCGAGCTGCGGCGCCCGTGGGGGTTTTCTCCCGAGGCACGACGAGGATCTCAGGGAGCCTCTCGTGCGGCGCCAGGGAAGTCAGGTCTCCATGCGCGTGGCGAGGGGGAGCGCCTAATGGCTCTCGAGTCACGGGAGGGGACTAGGGCCTCGAGACGCGTTGAAGAAGGACTCTCGAGGTCTTTCTCGGGGGGCGGCGGGAAACCCTCGTGTCCCTCGCCTTCTGCCGGGGACCTTAGGGAACTTCCCAGGGTGCCTCTGAGAGGCGAGGGATCCTGTGGAGGTGGCGGGGCCCCTCGGGACTCCGCTGGGAATGGCGCAATGGAAGAGGGCCTCACCTCGAGGGGAGGCAGGAACCTCAGGCTTCCTCTCCGTTTCAGACTCAGACCGCAGGGTCACTGCAGAGTTGGGACAGGAGAGTCAGGCTACGTCTTTTCTGAGGAATGGAACTCCGCTTGCCTCTCGAGTTGTTCATGGGGTTTCAGGCCCCTTGTCAAACTGTGTGTGGAATCTGCAGGTTTTTCCAGACGATGCACGGGGGTGTCAGTGACCCTTCGTTTTTGTCTTCATCCACAGGGTTGCCTACGAAGAGCTGTCCGGGAATCGAGTTCTTATGAAGAGTGGACCGGGAAATCGGGGTCGTTCAGGATTTGGCACCACCCACGTGGCTAGTCTCGAATTTCCTTCTGAAACCGGCCTCATCCTGAGTTGTGCCGCGAAGGTCATGAAACCCTTCCAGACAAAGCAGAGGAATCGACCCTCCTGTGGCGATCAGGAGGGGAGAAGTGGCTCAGATGAAGTGCTGCTGGGAACCTCGGTGTTTCCCTCAAGTGAGACAGGTATGTCGGGTAACTTTTGGGGTCGCATAAACCGTTCCAAGTACCGTTTCGCTCTTCAAAATGGAACGTGGGACTTCTCTTGGTGTGCTCCAGCGGGCAAGGGCCTCATCTTGGAATGACTGGGGAACCACTTGGTTTTTCTCGAGTTGCGGTGGGATATTTGAGTTACCACAGCGAATTCATGCTTCCTCTTGTGTTGGCCCACAAAAGTCTTATCTTCCATTCGAGATTCGAGGGATAGCTGGATGTGCGCTCTAGTCACTGAAGGCAAAAGAGAGCCCACCAAGGCTTGTGTGCAGGACCTAATGTTCATGTCAAGGGGCGACAGGAATCTCGGGGTTGCATTCCAGACTCGCCTTGGAGTCAGGCCTCGTCTCGAGGGGAAGCAAAGGACTCTGCTCTCCTCTCGAGTCGGACGGGTATATGTTGGAGCCCACTGAGTGGCTTAAAGGGAGTCAAACCTCCTCTGGTGTTTGGAAGGAGGACACGGGATTGCTCTCCAGGCAATGCAGGAAATGAAGGCCCTCATCTCCCGATGACTGGGGCGTCTCGTAGGTTTTCTCGAGCTGTGGCGCTAGTGTGGGGTTTCTCACGAAGTAAGACTGGGAGCTCAGTGAGCCTCTCACGTGGTGCCAGGGCAGTCAGGTCTCTATGCACGTGGTGAGAGGGAGCCCGTCATTGTTCTCGAGTCATGGTAGGGGAATTGGGCCTGAAGACGTGTTAAAGAAGGACTCTCGAGGTCTTTCTTGGGTTGCAGCAGGAAACCCTGGGTTCCATCGACTTGTGCCAGTGACCTCAGGAAGCTTCTCAGCGTGCCTCTGAGAAGTCAGGGTCACTGTGGAGTTGGGAGGGGCCTCTCGGAACTCCACTGGGTTTGGTGCAATGGAAGAGGGCCTCATGACAAGTTGAGGCAGGAACCACAGGGTTCCTCTCCTGGCTTCGAATGCGCCGGATCTGACTCGGATCGCAGAGTCCCTGCAGAGTTGGGACAGGAGAGTCAGGCCTCGTCTTGTGTGGAGGAATGGAACTCTGCTTGACTCTCGCGTTGTTCATGGGGTGACAGGCCACTTGTCGATTTGTATGTGGAACTTGCAGGTTTTTCTGGATGATGCACCGGGTGTCACTGCCCCTTCGTGTTGTGCCTTCATCCACAGGATTGCCTTCGAGTTGGGTTCTGCCATCGGGTTCTTATCAAGAGCGGACCAGGGAATCGGGGTCTTTTGGCATGTCGCACCACCCACGAGGCTATGTCTCGAATTTCCTCGTGAGACTGGCCTCATCTTGATGTGCGCCAGGAAGGTCGGGAACGCCTTCCAGACAAAGCAGGGGAATCGAACCTCCTGTCGCGATCAAGAGGGGAGAAGAGTCTCAGATGAAGTGGTGCCAGGAATCTCGGTGTTCTCAAGTGAGACTGGTATGTCGGGGAACTTTTGGGGTCGCATCAAGGGTTCCAAGTAACTTTTCGCTCTTCAATACGGAACGTGGGACTTCTCCTGAGACGCTGTAGCGGGCAAGGGCCTCATCTTTCGATGACGGGGGAACCACGTGGTTTTTCTTGAGTTGCGGCGGGATTCTCGAGTTACGACGGGGAATTCAGGCTTCCTCTTCAACTGGCCCAGGGAAGTCCAGTTTTCATTCGAATTGTGAGTTAGAACTGGGGATTGCTCTCGAGACACTGAAGGGCCAAATAGACCTCATCTAGGCTTGTGTCTAGCACTTAATGTTCGTCCCTAGGGGCGACAGGGATCTGGGGGTTGCATACCAGACTCACCCGGGGAATCAGGCCTCGTCTCGAGGGGAAGCAAAGAACTCCGCTGTCCTTTTGAGTCGCGATGGGTATCTCTTGGAGCCCACTGTGTGCCCTAAAGGGAGTCAAGCCTCCTGTGGTGTTTGGATAGAGGACTCGGGATTCCTCTCCAGGCCATGCAGGAAAAGAAGGCCCTCATCTCGCGATGACGGCGGCGTCTCGTGGGTTTTCTAGACTGCCGTGCTAGTGCCGGGTTTCTGACGAGGTACGAGAGGGAGCTCAGGGAGCCTCTCGTGTGGCGCCAGGGAAGTCAGGTCCCCATGAGATGGCTAGGGGGAGCTCGTCATTGCTCTCGAGTCATGGTAGGGTAATCGGGCCTCAAGACGGGTTGAAGAAGGACTCTCGAGGTCTTTCTCGGGTCACTGCATAAAACCCAGGGTTCCCTTGACTTGTGCCTGCGACCTCAGGGAGCTTCTCAGAGTGCCTCTGAGAAGTCAGGGATACTGTGCAGTTTGGAGGGGCCTCTCGAGACTCCTCTGCATTTGGTGGAATGTAAGAGGGACTCATCTCGAGTTGAAGCAGGAACCTCAGTGTTCCTCTCCATTTCTGACTCAGATCGCAAGGTCCCTGCATGTTGGTACAGGAGAGTCAGGCCTCGTCTTTTCTGGAGGATGGGACTCCTCTTGCCTCTCGAGTTGTTCTCGAGGTGACAGGCCACTTGCCGAGCTGTGTGTGTAACCTGCCCATTTTTCCGGATGATGCACAGGTGTGTTAGTGCCCCTTCGTGTTGTACCTTCATACTCAAGGCTGCCTTCCAAGAGGTGTCCGAGCATCGGATTCTTATCAAGAGCGGACCGGGAAATTGGAGTCTTTCGGCAAGTGGCACCACCCACAAAGCTACGTATCAAATTTCCCCATGAGACCGGCCTCATCCTGAGTTGTGCAGGGAAGGTCGGGCCCCCTTGCAGACAAAGCAGGGGAATCGACCCACCGGTCACGATCAGGAGGGGAGAAGGGGCATAAATGATAGTGGTGCCGGGAACCTCGGTGTTCCCCTTGAGTGAGACCGGCGTGTTGAGGGACTTTTGGGGTCGCATCAAGGGTGCCAAGTACCGTTTTGCATTTCAAGACGGAACCTGGGACATCTTTTGAAACGCTGTAGCGGGCAAGGGCCTCATCTTGCGATGACGGGAGAACCACGTGGTTTTGCTCGAGTTGCGTCGGGATTCTCGAGTCATGACCGGGAATTTAGGCTTCCTCTTGTTGGCCTTGAAATCCAATCTTCCATTCAGGTTGCGAGGGGGAGTTGAGGATTGCGCTAGAGTCACTGCAGGGCAAAAGAGACCTAATCTAGGCTTGTGTTCAGGATCTAACGTTGCTCTCCAGGGGCGACAGGGATCTCGGGTTTGCATTCCAGACTCATCCGGGGAGTCGGTTCTCACCTCGAGGGTAAGCAAAGAATTCCGCTCTCGTCTCGAGTCGCGATGGGTATCTCTTGGAGCCCACTGTGTGTACTAAAGGGAGTCAAGCCTCCTGTGGAGTTTGAAGAGAGGACTCGGGATTGAACTCCAGGCCACGCAGGAAAAGAAGGCCCTCATCTCGAGATGACGGTGGCGTCTCGTGGGTTTTCTCGAGCTGCGGCGCCAGTGTGGGGTGTCTCATGAAGTACCACGGGGATCTCAGGGAGCCTCTTGTGTGGCACCAGGAAAATCCAGTATTCCATTCGAGTTGCAAGATAGAACTGGGGATTGCTCTCCAGTCACTGCAGGGCAAAATAGACATCATCTACGCTTGTGTCCAGGACCTAGTGTTCCACTACTGGGCCGACAGGGATCTCAGGGTTGCATTCTCGACTCACCCGGAGAGTCAGGCCTCATCTTGAGGGGAAAAAAAGGACTCCGTTCTACTGTCGAGTCGCGACGGGTATCTCTTAGAGCCCACTGTGTGGCGTAAAGGGAGTGAAGCCTCCTAAGGAGTTTGGAGAGATGACTCGGGATTGTTTTCCTGGCCATGCAGGAAAAAAATGCCCTCATCTCGCGATGACGGGGGCGTCTCGTGGGTTTTCTCCAGCTGTGGCTCCAGTATCAGATTTCTCACGAGGTACAACGGGGAGCTCAGAGAGCCTCTCGTGTGGTGCTAGGGACGTCAGGTCTCCGTGCGTGTGGTGAAGGGGAGTGCGTGATTGCTCTCGAGTCATAGTAGGCGAATCGGGCCTCAAGACCCATTGAAGAAGGACTCTCCAGGTCTTTCTCGGGTTGCGGCAGGGAACCCTGGGTTCCCTCGACTTGTGTCGGTGACCTCAGGCAACCTCTCAGGGTGCCTCTGAGAAGTCAGGGACACTGTGGATTTGGGAGGGGCCTTTCGTTACTCAACTGGGTTTGGTGCAATCGAAGAGGGCCTCATCTCGAATGGAGGCAGGAACCTCAGGGGTCCTCTCCATTTCTGACTCGGGTCGCAGGCTACCTGCAGAGTATGGACAAGAGAGTCACGCCTGGTCTTCTGTGGAGGAATGGATCTCCGCTTGCCTTTCGAGTTGTTCACGGAGTGTCAGGCCACTTGTTGAGCTGTGTTTGGAACCTGCGGGTTTTTCCGGACGATGCACAGGGGTGTCAGTGCCCCTTCGTGTTGTGCCTTCATCCACAGCGTTGCCTTCAAAGAGGTGTCTGGGCATCGGGTTCTTTTCAAGAGCGTACCAGAAAATTGGGGTCTTTCAGCATGTGGTACCACCCACGAGGCTACGTCTCGAATTTCCTCGGGAGACCGGCCTCATCCTGAGGTGTGCCGGGAAGGTTGGGAACCCCTTGCAGACAAAGCAGGGGAATCGACCCACCGGTCGCGATCAGAAGGGGAGAAGGGGCTCAGATGAAGTGGTGCCAGGAACCTCGGTGGTCCCCTCGTGTGAGACCGGTATGTCACGGCACTTTTGAGGTCGCATCAAGGGTGCCAAGTACAGTTTCGCACTTCAAGACGGAACGTGGGAATTCTCTGGAGATGCTGTAGCGGGCAAGGGCCTCATATTGCGATGACGAGGGAAACACGTGGTTTTTCTCGAGTTGAGGCGGGATTCTCGAGTTACGACGGGGAATTCAGGCTTCCTCTTGTGTTGGCCCAGGAAGTCCAATCTTCCATTCAACTTGTCAGAGAGAGCTGTGGGTTGCTCTCGAGTCACTTCAAGGCAAAGAGTCCTCATCTAGACTTGGGTCCAGGACGTAATGTTCCTCTCCAGGGGCGACAGGGATATCGGGGTCGCATTCCAGTCTCACCCGGTGGGTTATGCCTCGTCTCGAGTGGAAGCAAAGGACTCCACTATCCTCTCGAGTCCCGACGCGTAACTCTTGGAGCCATATGAGTGGCCTAAAGGGATTCAAGCGTCCTGTGTAGCTTGGACAGAAGGTTCACGCTTGATCTGCATACCATGCAGTTAAAGATGGCCCTCCTCTCGTGATGACGGGGGCGTCTCATGGGTTTTCTAGAGCTGCGGCGCCAGTGTGGGGTTTCTCACGATATATGATGCGGAGCTCAGGGAGCCTCTCATGCGGCGCCAGAGAAGTCAGGCCTCCATGCGTGTGGCCAGGCAGATCGCGTCATTGCTCTCGAGTCATGGGAGGGACTAGGACCTCAAGACGCATTTAAGAAGGACTCTCCAGGTTTTTCTTGGGTTGGGGCGGGAAACACTCATTTCCCTCGACCTCTACCGGGGACCTTAGGGAACTTTCCAGGTGCCTCTGAGTGGTGAGGGATACTGAGGTGTTAGAGGGGCCTCTCGGGACTCCGCTAGGTTTGACGAAATGAAAGAGGGCCTCATCTTGATTGGAGGCAGGAACCTCAGGGTTCCTTTCCATTTCTGACTCCGATCGCAGGGTCCCTGAAGAGTTGGGACAGGAGAGTAAGGCCTCGTCTTGTGTGAAGGAATGCAACTTCACTTGCCTCTCGAGTTGTTCACGGGGTGACAGTCCACATTTGGAGCTGTGAGTGGAATCGGCGGGTTTTTCCAGACGATGCATGGGGATGTCAGTGTCCCTTCATGTTGTGCCTTCATCCACAGGGTTGCCTTCGAAGAGATGTCCGGGCGTCAGGTTCTTATCTAGAGTGGACTGGGAATTCGGGATCTTTCAGCATGTGGCACCAACCATGAGGCTACTTTTCGAATTTCCTCATGAGACCGGCCACATCCGGAGGTTCACGGGGAACGTCGGGAACCCCTTGCAGACAAAGCATGGGAATCGACCCTCCTGTCGCGATCAGGAGGGGTGAAGGGGCTCACAGGAAGTGGTGCCGTGAACTTTGGTGTTTCCCTCGAGTGAGACTGGTATGTCAGGGAACTTTGGGGGTCGCATCAAGGGTGCCAAGTACCGTTTTGTACTTCAGGATGGAACGTGGGACTTCTCTTGATACGCTGTAGCGGCCAAGGGCCTCATCTTGCGATGACGGGGGAGCCACGTGGTTTTTCTCGAGTTGTGGCGGGATTCTCGAGTTACGACGGGGATTTCAGGCTTCCTCTTGTGTTGGGCCAGGGAAGTCCAATCATCCATTCGAGTTGCGAGGGAGAGCTGGGGGTTGCACTCGAGTCACTGCAGGGCAAAGGAGACCTCATCTAGGCTTGTGTCCAGGACCTAATGTTCCTCTCCAAGGGCCACAGGCATCTCAGGTTTGCATTCCAGACTCACCCAGGGAGTCAGGCCTCGTGTCGAAGGGAAGCAATGGACTCCGCTCTCCTTTCGAGTCGCGACGGGCACCTCTTGGAACCCACTTTGTGGCCTAAAAGGAGTCAAGCCTCCTGTGAAGTTTGGAGAGAGGACTTGGGACTGCTCTCCAGGCCATGCAGGAAAAGATGGCCCTCATCTCGCGATGACGGAGGGGTCTTGTGGGTTTTCTCGAGCTGCGGCGCCAGTGTGGGGTTTCACACGAGGTACGACAGGGAGCTCAGGGAGCCTCTCGTGTGGCGCCAGGGAAGTCAGGTCTCCTTGTGCGTGGCGAGGGGGAGCAGGTTATTGCTCTCGAGCCATGGTAGGGGAATCTGACCTCAAGACGTATTGAAGAAGGACTCTCGAGGTCTTTCTTCGGTTGTGGCAGGAAACCCTTATTTCCCTCGACTTTTGCCGGTGGCCTCAAGGAGCTTCTCAGAATGCCTAGGAGAAGTCAGGGATACTGTGGAGATGGGAGGGGCCTCTCGGGACTCCACTGGGTTTGTTTTAATGGAAGAGGGCCTCATCTCGGGTTGAGGCAGGAACCTCAGGTTTCCTCTCCATTTCTGACTCAGATCGAAGCGTGCCTGCAGAGTTGGGATTGGATACTCAGGCCTCGTCTTGTCTGAGGAAGGGAACTCCGCTTGCCTCTCTCGTTGTTTAAGGGGTGACAGGCCAGTTGTGGAGCTGTATGTGGATCCTGCGGGATTTTCCGGACGATGAACAGGGTTGCCAGTGCCCCCTCGTGTAGTGCCTTCATCCACAGGGTTGCCTTAGAAGAGGTGTCCGGGCATCGGGTTCTTATCAAGAGCAAGACCGAGAAATCAGGGTCTTTCAGCACGTGGCACCAACATGAGGCTACATCTCGAATTTCTTCGTGAGACTGGCCTCATCCTGAGGTGCGCCATGAAGGTTGTGAACCCCTTCTAGACAAAGCAGGGGAATCGACCTTCCTGCCGTGATCAGGAGGGGAGAAGGGGCTCAAATGAAGTGGTGCCAGGAACTTTGGTGTTCCCTTGGAGTGAGACCGGTATATTGGGGAACTTTTGGGGTCGCATCAAGGGTGCCAAGTAGCATTTCGAACTTTATGACGAAACATGGGACTTCTCTTGAGATTCTGTAGCGGGCAAAGGCCTCATATTGCGATGAATGGGGAACCACGTGGTTTTTAAGAGTTGCGGCGGGATTCTCGAGTTACAACGGGAAATTCAGACTTCCTCTTGTGTTGGCCCAGTGAAGACTAATCTTCCATTCGAATTGCGAGGGAGAGATGGGTGTTGCTCTCGAGTCACTGTAGGGCAAAATAGACCTCATCTAGGCTTTTGTCCAGCACATAATGTTCCTCTCCAGGGGCAACAGGGATCTCGGGGTTGCATTCCAGACTCACCCGAGGTAAGGCCTCATCTCGAGGGGAAACAAAGTACTCTGCTCTCCTCTCAAGTCGCGACAGGTATCTCTTGGAGCCCATTGAGTGGCCTAAAGGGAGTAAAGCCTCCTGTGAAGTTTGGAGAAAGGACCAGGGATTGCTCTCCAGGTCAGGCAGGAAAAGAAGTCCCCAATCTCGCGATGACGGTGGCGTCTCGTGGGTTTTCCCGAGCTGCGGCGCCAGTGTGGGGTTTCTCACGAGGTATGACGGGGAGCTCAGGGAGCCTCTCATGTGGCGCCAGGGAAGTCAGGTGTCCATGCGCATGGCGAGGGGGAGCGTGTCATTGCTCTCGAGTCATGGTAGGGGAATCCGGCCTCAAGACGCGTTGAAGACGGACTCTTGAGGTCTTTCTCGGGTTGCGGCAGGACACCCTGTGTTCCCTCGACTTGTGCTGGTGACCTCAGGGAGTTGCTCAGGGTGCCTCTGAGAAGACACTGATACTGTGGTGTTGGGAGGGGCCTCTCGGGACTCCACTGCGTTTGGTGCAATGGAAGATTGCCGGGAGCCAGCGAGAGACATTCCACTCGTGACAAATGTCATGAGGAAAGAGTCTCGGCATACGCAAAGGCGGGATCGAGCCTCCGGGAGTTCCCCCATATATTCTTCAGCATCTACCCCCAAAAACCAAAGTCTGCCTTCTTTATTGCTTTGTTCTCTCACCTCTGACATTACTGGGGATGTCTCCCACCACCATCTCACTCTCTCTGTCAAAGAGCTAACTTACAGCTCCAACTAATAATGTTCCTGTGCAATTAGTAGTGTTTAAATCCAAACCCCTCAGATGGTTTTCTGACTCGCCTGACAAGTTTACCCGGTCTCCTACAGCTATGCATACGATTGTGTACAGTCTCCCAGCCTCGAGACGCACGGGAAGTTTAAGATATTCAAATAGCTTAGAGCCTCTCAGAGAGTTAGAAACTGTCAGAATAAAACTAGTAAAAGATTTCATTGATGAACCAATGCTTTTTGCCAAGATTCCGCATCCCCTGAATTGTATCCTTGAATATGTGTTAATTAATATAGTTGGTATGTAGAAAAAATAAGTAGTGGCCTTGATGTTGGTAACTTTAGACCCTTAAGGTAATAAATTCTTTTCTTTGTTGTAAACCCATTACACATCCGCCCTATAGGAATGCAATTTTATCTTCGAAAGATGGCGCCAAACCTTAAACAATTACTCTTAGAGAAAATAACTCTTATGGTTGATAAGTCTTTGTCAAGAGTCATAAAATGTTAATAGGTCTTCTGGCCAGAAGATGATGTAAATCATCTAAACCATTTTTATACGATAAATCTGCAGAAAAGAAACCCTGGTTTTTGATAAGGATTAAAGACTGCTGACTTTGCATCCCCTATTATCCTCTATGTGTAACTTAGGGTATTAAAACCTGTGTTGAAAATAAAGCTACGGGCCCTGCTCGCCAACGCTTGGTCTCCCCATGTCATTATTCCCCTCAATTTTCAGATGAGTGTCCATCTGGAGCGCGGATATCCTCTGTGGCCATTTATTTGCCTGGGCTTCGAAGACCCACTCGATAAGGTGTCTAAGGTGGGGCACCTTCCTCTATTCTAGAGGGCACTTGCAGCCTCCGTGGTCAGAGCTAACCTGGTGTCACGGGTTATATTGATTTTCCACGTAAACCAAGCTACTCAGCTGCTTTTCTCCACTGAATTTTCCTACTGAGCTATCCTCATTCTATTACTCTTTATATCTTTGATGAATAAATAAATAAATACATAGGTCGCCTACTCCATCTTCCCTTCGAATACCCTGGATCAGCTGGGGCTGGACCTCTGCAGGTGGCGCCCGAGACAGGCATTTCGAAGGTAAATCCCCAACCCCATTCCCCCAGTGTTCAGTTTTCGGGACAGATAGGATCCCACTTAGGGGGCTGCAGATCCCCCTGTAGAATAGACAGGGCGAGAGGAGTGGGAAGTGTTGAAGAGTTAGAGAGAAAAAAACGGTTTCTAAAAAGGCTGACAAAAAAGGCCTAATCTTTAGATAGCTAAAAGCAAAATCTTTTACTATCCTTAATTTTCTGACATGGGCAACACTGAATCAAATGAAAGACAGCTCTTTATAGGAGTAATTTTACAGTTATTAAGTAAAAGAAGAATCAAGGTTAAAACATCTTCCATTCAATCATTTTTTACATTTGTACAAGACCACTGCCCTTGGTTTCTACAACAAGGCACTGTTAACCTAGGTATCTTGAAAAAACTAGGAAGACAGCTAAGAGCTTATTGTGCTCAGCAAGGTTTGGAAAAAATCCCTACTTACACCTTTCCTCTGTGGAATATGACTAGAGATGTTTTAGATCCAGCTCATGAATTTGAAAAGGTACCTGTTAAAGAGGAAAGTAAAGTTGGAAAAGTACCTGTTAAACAAAAAAGCAAATCTGAAAAGGTACCTGTTATAAAGAAAAGTGAAAATGAAGAGGCTATACCTAGCTATCGACAGCTAAATGAATGGCTAGCTGCTATGACTGCCAATGAGCATGTAAAAGATAGGGATGAAAAGAAAGATCAGCTCTCCCCTCAATATGAAAAAGGTTTAGAGGAAAGAGCAGCTCGATGCCATTCTGATGAGGATTTTTTTTTTTTTTTTTTAGCTAAAGATGCTCCTAAAAGTTTAAGAAAACATCCCTAATCAGACCATCCGCTCCTAGGAGGTTGAGGGAAACATCCCCGATCAGACAGTTCGTAAGATTTAGTTACCAAACAGTTAAAGGATCTCCGGAACAGAAGAGGAAAACTTCGGGACGCTCCCATCCCCCTATGCCTCCTCCTCCATGTCAGGGTAAAGGGCCACCGCTAGGAGTTTCCCGGAGAAGGATTTTCTCTAGTCCCAAGGATGAACTTGATCCTCACCTTGAGGCTTCTTTTCTAGTCCCCTCTGCAGTTTAGCCAGGGTAAAGAGGTTACAAAATAAATAAAAATATTCTCTAAAATTTAAAAAAAAATTAAAAATGGATTTCTCTGCATCAAAGAATAGACAAATATTTATTGACTGTGGAATATGATTAGAAATGTCCTGGACCTCCGTCACGAGTCTGTTAAATAGCCTATGGGGGAGGCTATAGAGGTGGATGGTGGTGAGTCTCCATTTACTGCCCAGATCATATTTTCTGCCATTGAAAAAAAAAAAAAGGAGGGAGAAAGTGGTCTACCTCCCGAGGAAGGAGAGGGCTTACAGGACGCTGCGGCCGAGAGCCCTGGCGAGCTCCCTCCCCCTCTGCGCAAACCTTTAAAAAACTTATCCACCACTTTCTGATTTAAGGAGACCGCCACTGCCTTCGATTGTGCCTCCCAGGACCCAGGAGTTCCCCACTTTGCCCCAAATGCCTCCCAAAGTGTTGCCTAAGACTGAGGAAGATAAAAAGTTTTTTAAACAAAGGAGCTTTTAGTACACAATATTCAGAGCGTGCTCCTTGGAGAAAACTCCCTCAGGGGGGTCTCACCCAGGCTAGGAGAAAAGAGAAAAGGCAAGGAGATTTAATAGCAATATTAACCCCTGATGTGCCGCTTACTCCAATTCCAACCGGAGTGGCTGGCCCCCTATCTGAGGACATTGTAAGATTTGTCCTGGGGCGTAGCTCGCTTTCTTTTAAAAAAAAATTAAACAAAAAAAAAAAAAAGAAAGAAAAGAAATTTCGCTGGTGCATGGTGTAGTAGATTCTGATGATATTGAGAAATTAAAGTCTTGATCTCACTGCCTATCAAAACTGTACAAATTAATAAAGGTCAAAGAGTAACACAGCTTTTACTTTTACCTTACTATCAGACAAGGAAAAACTTGACTTCTCAAGCTAAGAGCCACAAAACATTTGGATCTAGTGATCTAGCCTTTTGGGTGCAGGAAATTACAGTTCCAAGGCCTTTAAAAGATCTTTTACTTCAAGAGAATAAAACGCCAGGGCTATTAGACACAGGAACAGACGTCTCTTAACATTGCTGGGAAAGACTGGCCCAGCTCCTGGCCAACACATAATACTGAAAATGAGTTGGTGGGATTAGAGAAAGTGGTATGTGGGGTGGAGATGCTGTACAGGTGGTACACTTAACAATACAGTATATATTTTTATAAATACATAATATAAATATATTTGCCTAATTACAGTTTGCCTAATTAGGTATGGGTATAAATAAAATATAATAAAGGTATACCTAATTCTATTTATAGATCTATACTTAATTAATTTGTATATAAATTAATATGTATACTATATACACACACATATATATCTACTGTATAATTAAATATATATGGCAGTAATATAATGTGTGTGTGGCTGATATTAATTGGTATGGATTGATGTGCTGTGATGATATATGTTCTATATACTGTATGATTATAAATGTGTGACATGTATTATTACAGTATATTGGTTTGTGTTGGTTGGTATTAGCTGGGTATGTGTTGTATTGCTGTAATATATATTAATTAATATATTAATTATAAAGATTAATTCAAGTATATTGATTTATATATATTATATGTCAATAACTTTATACTTGTTGCCATATATAAATACATATATAAATGCATTTTGCATTTAGGTATATCTGTATACCTGTATACCAAAATGAGATAAGGAGGTTATACATTTATTACTTTAATTTATACAGAGACCTAAACTAAACATTAGACCTAAATTAACATATCCATAGGGAAACAGCTGGACAAATAGTGAAGTTATGTTCCAATTGTAATTAATCACTTAAACGTAAACACACAGGGGCAGACTACAATGATGAGACACTAGATGCCTGAATTACAGGCTACGACTTGGCCCCTGGTCAAGTAAAAAGGCCTCCTTACGGGATAGTGAAAAAGCCAGATGTGTTGCTAACTTGTGGGAGAGGGTATGCTTGTATATTTCTACAGAATGCAGATTCTCCGGTTTGGATCTCAGACAAATTCGTCATGTCACATTCCCCAAAGACCAGGTTCGCGGCGTGCGCACTCACTTGCTCCCCCTCCCCCAGCCAGCTCTCGCCTCCATGCCACCAGCAGCGCCTCTCACCCTCCTTGCTGCACCCCGTGACCTAGAGCAAAGAAGTCTGTGCAGCGAGTGAGGGCCAGAGAGGAAAGCACGCCTGCGGAGTGCCATCCAGACCAGCGTGGCCCCACTGGCAAGAGGGGACCGCCTTGAGCCCAAGCGGTGGCGGCTAGCCCTAAACCATGAACCCTGCCCCTCCGCCCGCCATAGGCGCCTTGGCCCACAGCCTGCCGCTCGCGTTCTGCCTCCTGATGCTGGGGACACTGCTCCCCCAGGCCGACGCCTACAGCTGCTCCCTGGTTCATCTTGTTTAAACCCTCAATATAATGTTTGCTCCTTTGTAATGCTACAACATCCACCTTATCTTATGATGTAACCACTTATTGAATTATGGTCTTGCTGTATTACAACAACTACAGGATTTAATGCAAACACGACGGTTTGTGGGCTTACTTATCTTGGGAACAGCAGCTTTGATAAGTGCAATCACTTCTGTTACTGTGGCAGCAATATCATTGACTCAACAAGTACATACTGCTCAATATGTTGATTCTATGTCCAAAAATGTTTCTTTAACATTGGCAACACAGAAAGCTATAGAGAGAAAATTAGAAATGAGGGTAGATGCCCTAGAGGAAGCAGTAATACATATTGGGACTGAATTGCAGGCTTTAAAGGTGAAAATGGCATTGTCTTGTCATGCTGACTATCGGTGGATATGTGTAACACCCCTGAAAGTAAATGAGACAGATTTTGAATGGGAAAAGATTAAAAACCATATTTCAGGTATCTGGAACAACTCTGACATTGTTTGAGACGTAGGGAAACTTCACTATCAAATAGCAACCATGGAGCACTCCCGATTAGATTTTACTGCTGCTGGAACAGCAAATGATTTCTTCCATACTTTCCCTAACTACATCTCAGGAAAGAATATTCTGTGTAATGTCTTTAGCTATGCTGGGGTGGCTGCTTTAATTCTGCTTCTCATAATCATTCTTCCTTGTATTGTCAGGATTCTTCAGCAGAGTATTCAGAGGTTCGCGACTGAGCTACATCTGGCTGTTTTAAGAAATAAAAAATGGGGAGATGCCGGGAGCCGGCGAGAGACATTCCACTCGTGACAAAGGTCATGAGGAAGGAGGCTGGGCATACACAAAGGCGGGATCGAGCCTCGGGAGTCCTCCCGGATATTCTTGAGCATCTACCCCCCAAAACCAGAGTCTGCCTACTTTATTGCTTTGTGCTCTCACCTCTGACTTTCCTGGGGGCTGTCCCCCACCACCATCTCCCTCTTTCTGTCAAAGAGCTAACTTACAGCTCCAATTAATAAAGTTCCTGGGCAATTAGGAGTGTTTAAATCCAAACACGTCAGATGGCTCTCTAACTCTCCTGACAAGTTTACCCGGTCTCCTACAGCAAGGCATACAATTGTTTACAGTCTCCGAGCCTCGAGAGGCACGGGAAGCTTAAGATATTCAAATAGCTTAGAGCCTCTCAGAGAGTTAGAAACTGTCAGAATAAAACTAGTAAAAGATTTCATTGATGAACCAATGCTTGTTGCCAAGTTTCCACATCCCCTGAATTGTATCCTTGAATGTGTATTAATTAATATAGTTGGTATGTAGAAGAAATAAGTAGTGGCCTTGGTGTTACTAACTTTAGACCCTTAAGGTAATAAATTCTTTCCTTTGTTGTAAACCCATTACACATCCGCCCTATAGGAATGCAATTTTATCTTCGAAAGATGGGGCCAAACCTTAAAATAATTACTCTTAGAGAAAATAAGTCTTACGGTTGATAAGTCTTTGTCAAGAGTCATAAAATGTTAATAGGCCTTCTGGCTAGAAGATGATGTAAATCACCTAAACCATTTGTATATGATACATTTGCAGGAAAGAAACCCTGGTTTTTGATAAGGATCAAAGGCTGCTGACTTTGCATCCCCATTATCCTCTATGTGTAACTTAGGGTAAAAAAAAAACCCCTGTTGAAAATAAAGCTACGGGCCTTGATTGCCAACGCTTAGTCTCCTAATGTCATTCTTCCCCTCAATTTTCAGATGAGTGTCCATCTGGAGCGCGGATATCTTCTGCGACCATTTATTTGCCTGGGCTTCGATGACCACTTGAGAAGGTGTCTAAAGTGGGGCACTTTTCGCTATTCGAGAGGGAGCCTGCGGCCTCCGTGGTCAGAGCTAACCTGGTGTCACGGGTTATACTGATTTTCCGCATAAACCAAGCTACTCAGCTTCTTTTCTCCACTAAATTTTCCTACTGAGATAGCCTCATTCTATTACTCTTTATATCTTTGATAAATAAATCAATAGGTCGCCTACTCTGTCTCCCCTTCAAAAACCCTGGACCAGCCAAGGCTGGACCTTGTCAGAAGAGGGCCTCATCTCGATTTGAAGCAGGAACCTCAGAGTTGCTCTCCATTTCTGACTCTGAACACAGAGTCCCTACAGAGTTAGGACAGGAGAGTCAGGCCTCGTCTTGTGTGGAGGAATGGAACTCCGCTGGACTCTCGAGTTGTTCACCGGATAAGAGGCCACTTGTCGAGCTGTGTGTGGAACCTGCGGTTTTATCCAGACGATGCATGGGGGTGTCAGTTCCCCTTTGTTTTTTGCCTTCATACACAGGGTTGCCTTCGAAGAGGTATCCAGCCTTCAGGTTCTTATCAAGAGCAGACCAGGAAATCAGGGTCTTTCGGCATGTGGCACCACCCACAAGCCTACGTCTCGAATTTCTTCTTGAGACGGACCTCAACCTGAGGTGCACCAGGAAAGTCGGTAACCCTTTCAGACAAAGCAAGTGAATCGACCCTCTTGTCCCGATCAGGAGGGGAGAAGGGGCTCAGATGAAGTGGTGCCGGGAACCTCGATGTTCCCCTCGAGTAAAACTGGGATATCGGGGAACTTTTGGGGTCGCATCAAAGGTGCTAAGTACCGTTTCAAACTTCAAGACAGAACGTGAGATTTCTCTTGAGACGCTGTAGCTGGCAAGGGCCTCATCTTGTGGTGACGGGTTAACCACGTCGTTTTTCTCGAGTTGTGGCGGGATTCTCGAGTTAGGTCAGGAAATTCAGGCTTCCTCTTGTGTTGGCCCAGGGAAGTCCAGTCTTCCATTCGAGTTGCGAGGGAGAGCTAGGGATTGCGCTTGAGTCACTGCAGGGCAAAAGAGACCTTATCTAGGCTTGTGTCCAGGACATAATGTTCGTCTCCTGGGGGGACAGGGATCTCGGGGTTGCTTTCCTGATGCACCCGGGGAGTCAGTCCTTGTCTCGAGGGGAAGCAAAGGACTCGGCTCTCCTCTTGAGTTGCGACGGGTATCTCTTGGAGCCCACTGAGTGGCCTAAAGGGAGTCAAGCCTCCTGTGGAGTTTGGAGAGAGGACTCGGGATTGCTCTCCAGGCCATGCAGGAAAAGAAGGCCATCATCTCACGATGAAGGGGGCCTCTCGTGGGTTTTCTCGAGCTGCAGTGCCAGTGTGGGGTTTCTCATGAGGTACTACGGGGAGCTCAAGGAGCCTCTCATGTGGCGCTTGGGAAGTCAGGTCTCCATGCGCATTGCGAGGGGGAGCGCGTCATTGCTCTAGAGTCATGGTAGGTGTATCGGGCCTCAAGAACCGTTAAAGAAGGACTTTCAAGGTGTTTCTTGGGTCACGGCAGTAAACCCTGGGTTCCCTCGACTAGTGCCGGTGGCCTCAGGGAGCTTCTCAGTGTGCCTCTGAGAAGTCAGGGATACCCTGGTGTTGGGAGGGCCCTCTCGGGACTCCACTGGGTTTGGTGCAATAGAAGAGGGCCTCATCTCGAGTGGAGGCAGGAACCTCAGGGTTCGTCTCCATCTCTGACTCTGATTGCAGGGTCCCTGCAGAGTTGGGACAGGAGAGTCATGCCTCGTCTTGTAAGGAGGAATGGAACTACGCTTGCCTCTCGAGTTATTCACGCGGTGACAGGCAACTTGTCGAACTGTGTTTGGAATCTGCGGGTTTTTCCGGACGATGCACGAGGGTGTCAGTGCCCCTTCGTGTTGTGCCTTCTTCCACAAGGTTGCCTTAGAAGAGGTGTCCGGGCATCGGGTTCTTATCAAGAGCAGACCGGGGAATCGGGGTCTTTCAGCATGTGTTACCACCCATGAAGCTACGTCTCAAATATTCTCGTTAGACCGGCCTCATCCTGAGGTGCGCCGGGAAGGTTGGGAACCCCTTCCAGACAAAGCACGGGAGTCGACCCTCCAGTCGCAATCAGGAGGGGAGAAGTGACTCAGATGAAGTCGTACCGGGAACCTCGGTGTTCCCCTCGAGAGAGACCAGGGTGTCGGGGAACTTTTGGAATCACATCAAGGGTGCCGAGTTTTCACACTTGAAGTGTGAAAACACTTCAAGAAGAAACGTGGGACTTCTCTTTAGACGCTGTAGCGGGCAAGGGCCTCATCTTGCGATGACGGGGTAACCATGTGGTTTTTCTCGAGTTTCGGCGGGATTCTCGAGTTACGATGGGGAATTCAGGCTTCCTCTTGTGTTGGCCCAGGGAAGTCCAATCTTCCATTCGAGTTGCGAGAGAGAGCTAGGGATTGCTCTCGAGTCACTTCAGGGCAAAAGAGACCTCATCTAAGCTTGTGTCCAGGACCTAATGTTCCTCTCCAGGGTCGACAGAGATCTCGGGGTTGCATTTTAGACGCACCCGAGGAGTCAGGCCTCATCTCGAGAGGAAGGAAAGGACTCTGCTCTGCTCTCGAGTCCCCACGGGTATTTCTTGGAGACCACTGAGTGGCCTAAAGGGAGTCAAGCCTCCTGTGGATTTTTTTTTAAAATTTTATTTTATTTTTAAACTTTACATAATTGTATTAGTTTTTCCAAATATCAAAATGAATCCGCCTCAGGTATACATGTGCTCCCCATCCTGAACCCTCCTCCCTCCTCCCCCCCATAGCATCCCTCTGGGTCGTCCCAGTGCACTAGCCCCAAGTATCCAGTGTCATGCATCAAACCTGGACTGGCAACTCTTTTCATACATGATATTTTACATGTTTCAATGCCATTCTCCCAAATCTTCCCACCTTCTCCCTCTCCCACAGAGTCCATAAGACTCTTCTATACCTCAGTGTCTCTTTTGCTGTCTCGTACTCAGGGTTATTGTTACCGTCTTTCAAAATTCCATATATATGTGTTAGTATACTGTATTGGTGTTTTTCTTTCTGGCTTACTTCACTCTGTATAATAGGCTGCAGTTTCATCCACCTCATTAGAATTGATTCATTCTATTCTTTTTAATGGCGGAGTAATACTCCATTGTGTATATGTACCACAGCTTTCTTATCCATTCATCTGCTGATGGACATCTAGGTTGCTTCCATGTCCTGGCTATTAGAAACAGTGCTGCGATGAACATTGGGGTACACGTGTCTCTTTCCCTTCTGGTTTCCTCAGTGTGTATGCCCAGCAGTGGGATTGCTGGATCATAAGGCAGTTCTATTTCCAGTTGTTTAAGGAATCTCCACACTGTTCTCCATAGTGGCTGTACTAGTTTGCATTCCCACCAACAGTGTAAGAGGGTTCCCTTTTCTCCACACCCTCTCCAGCATTTATTATTTGTAGACTTTTGGATTGCAGCCATTCTGACTGGCGTGAAATGGTACCTCATAGTGGTTTTGATTTGCATTTCTATGATAATGAGTGATTTTGAGCATCTTTTCATGTGTTTGTTAGCCATCTGTATGTCTTCTTTGGAGAAATGTCTATTTAGTTCTTTGGCACATTTTTTGATTGGGTCATTTATTTTTCTGGAGTTGAGCTGTAGGAGTTGCTTGTATATTTTTGAGATTAGTTGTTTGTCAGTTGCTTCATTTCCTATTATTTTCTCCCATTCTGAAGGCTGTCTTTTCACCTTGCTAATAGTTTGCTTTGATGTGCAGAAGCTTTTAAGGTTAATTAGGTCCCATTTGTTTATTTTTGTTTTTATTTCCAATATTCTGGGAGGTGGGTCATAGAGGATCCTGCTGTGATGTATTTCAGAGAGTGTTTTGCCTATGTTCTCCTCTAGGAGTTTTATAGTTTCTGGTCTTACGTTTAGATCTTTAATCCATTTTGAGTTTATTTTTGTGTATTGTGTTAGAAAGTGTTCTAGTTTCATTCTTTTACAAGTGGTTGACCAGATTTCCCAGCACCACTTGTTAAAGAGATTGTCTTTAATCCATTGTATATTTTTGCCTCCTTTGTCAAAGATAAGGTGTCCATATGTGTGTGGATTTATCTCTGGGCTTTCTATTTTGTTCCACTAATCTATATTTCTGTCTTTGTGCCAGTACCATACTCTCTTGATAACTGTGGCTTTGTAGTGGAGCCTGAAATCAGGTAGGTTGATTCCTCCAGTTCCATTCTTCTTTCTCAAGTTTGCTTTGGCTATTCGAGGTTTTTTGTATTTCCATACAAATTGTGAAATTATTTGTTCTAGCTCTGTGAAGAATACTGTTGGTAGCTTGATAGGGATTGCATTGAATCTATAAATTGCCTTGGGTCGTATACTCATTTTCACTATATTGATTCTTCCAATCCATGAACATGGTATATTTCTCCACCTATTAGTGTCCTCTTTGATTTCTTTCACCAGTGTTTTATAGTTTTCTATATATAGGTCTTTAGTTTCTTTAGGTAGGTATATTCCTAAGTATTTTATTCTTTCCATTTCAATGGTGAATGAAATTGTTTCCTTAATTTCACTTTCTGTTTTCTCATTATTAGTGTATAGGAATTCAAGGGATTTCTGTGTGTTGATTTTATATCCTGCAACTTTACTATAGTCATTGACTAGTTCTAGTAATTTTCTGGTGGAGTCTTTAGGGTTTGCTATGTAGAGGATCATGTCATCTGCAAACAGTGAGAGTTTTACTTCTTCTTTTCCAATTTGGATTCCTTTTGTTTCTTTTTCTGCTCTGATTGCTGTGGCCAAAACTTCCAAAGCTATGTTGAATAGTAATGGTGAAAGTGGGCACCCTTGTCTTGTTCCTGACTTTAGAGGAAATGCTTCCAATTTTTCACCATTGAGGATAATGTTTGCTGTGGGTTTGTCATATATAGCTTTTATTATGTTGAGGTATGTTCCTTCTATTCCTGCTTTCTGGAGAGTTTTTATCATAAATGGATGTTGAATTTTGTCAAAGGCTTTCTCTGCATCTATTGAGAAAATCATATGGTTTTTATTTTTCAATTTGTTAAGGTGGTGTATTACATTGATTGATTTGTGGATATTGAAGAATCCTTGCATCCCTGGGATAAAGCCCACTTGGTCATGGTGTATGATCTTTTTAATGTGTTGTTGGATTCTGATTGCTAGAATTTTGTTAAGGAATTTTGCATCTATGTTCATCAGTGATATTGGCCTGTAGTTTTCTTTTTTTGTGGGATCTTTGGCAGGTTTTGGTATTAGGCTGATGGTGGCCTCATAGAATGAGTTTGGAACTTTACCTTCCTCTGCAATTTTCTGGAAGAGTTTGAGCAGGATAGGTGTTAGCTCTTCTCTAAATTTTTCGTAGAATTCAGCTGTGAAGCCGTCTGGACCTGGGCTTTTGTTGGCTGGAAGATTTTTGATTACAGTTTCAATTTCCGTGCTTGTGATGGGTCTGTTAAGATTTTCTAGTTCTTCCCTGGTCCAGTTTTGGAAAGTTGTACTTTTCTAAGAATTTGTCCATTTCTTCCACGTTGTCCATTTTATTGGCATATAATTGTTGATAGTAGTCTCTTATGATCCTTTGTATTTCTGTGTTTTCTGTTGTGATCTCTCCATTTTCATTTCTAATTTTATTGATTTGATTTTTCTCCCTTTGTTTCTTGATGAGTCTGGCTAATGGTTTGTCAATTTTATTTATCGTTTCAAAGAACCAGCTTTTGGTTTTGTTGATTTTTGCTATGGTCTCTTTTGTTTCTTTTGCATTTATTTCTGCTCTAATTTTTAAGATTTCTTTCCTTCTACTAACCCTGGGGTTCTTCATTTCTTCCTTTTCTAGTTGCTTTAGGTGTAGAGTTAGGTTACTTATTTGACTCTTTTCTTGTTTCTTGAGGTGTGCCTGTATTGCTATGAACTTTCCCCTTAGGACTGCTTTTACCGTGTCCCACAGGTTTTGGGTTGTTGTGTTTTCATTTTCATCCGTTTCTATGCAAATTTTGATTTCTTTTTTGATTTCTTCTGTGATTTGTTGGTTATTCAGCAGCGTGTTGTTTAGCCTCCATATGTTGGAATTTTTAATAGTTTTTCTCCTGTAATTGAGATCTAATCTTACTGCATTGTGGTCAGAAAAGATGCTTGGAATGATTTCTATTTTTTTGAATTTACCAAGGCTAGCTTTATGGCCCAGGATGTGATCTATCCTGGAGAAGGTTCCATGTGCACTTTAGAAAAAGTTGAAATTCATTGTTTTGGGATGAAATGTCCTATAGATATCAATTAGGTCTAACTGGTCTATTGTATCATTTAAAGTTTGTGTTTCCTTGTTAAATTTCTGTTTAGTTGATCTATCCATAGGTGTGAGTGGGGTATTAAAATCTCCAACTATTATTGTGTTAGTGTTAATTTCTCCTTTCATACTTGTTAGCATTTGTCTTACATACTGTGGTGCTCCTGCGTTGGGTGCATATATATTTATAATTGTTATATCTTCTTCTTGGATTGATCCTTTGATCATTATGTAGTGACCTTCTTTGTCTCTTTTCACAGCCTTTGTTTTAAAGTCTATTTTATCTGATATGAGTATCGCTACTCCTGCTTTCTTTTGGTCCCTATTTGCATGGAAAATCTTTTTCCAGCCCTTCACTTTCAGTCTGTATGTATCCCCTGTTTTGAGGTGGGTCTCTTGTAGACAACATATGTAGGGGTCTTGTTTTTGTATCCATTCAGCCAGTCTTTGTCTTTTGGTTGGAGCATTCAACCCATTTACGTTTAAGGTAATTACTGATAAGTATGATCCCATTGCCATTTACTTTATTGTTTGGGGTTCGAATTTATACACCGTTTTTGTGTTTCCTGTTTAGTATTTGTTGGAGAGCTGGTTTGGTGGTGCAGAATTCTCTCAGCTTTTGCTTGTCTGAAAAGCTTTTGATTTCTCATTCATACTTGAATGAGATCCTTGCTGGGTACAATAATCTGGGCTGTAGGTTATTTTCTTTCATCATTTTAAGTATGTCTTGCCATTCCCTCCTTGCTTGAAGAGTTTCTATTGAAAGATCAGCTGTTATCCTTATGGCAATTCCCTTGTGTGTTATTTGTTGTTTTTCCCTTGCTGCTTTTCATATTTGTTCTTTGTGTTTGATTTTTGTTAATGTGATTAATATGTGTCTTGGGGGGTTTCGCCTTGGCTTTATCCTGTTTGGGACTCTCTGGGTTTCTTGGACTTGAGTGGGTATTTCCTTCCCCATTTTAGGGAAGTTTTCAACTATTATCTCCTCAAGTATTTTCTCACGGTCTTTCTTTTTGTCTTCTTCTTCTGGGACCCCTATGATTCGAATGTTGTAGCGTTTAATATTGTCCTGGAGGTCTCTGAGATTGTGCTCATTTCTTTTAATTCGTTTTTCATTTATCCTCTCTGATTCATTTATTTCTACCATTCTATCTTCGAATTCACTAATCCTATCTTCTGCCTCTGTTATTCTACTATTTGTTGCCTCCAGAGTGTTTTTAATTTCATTTATTGCATTATTCGTTATATATTGACTCTTTTTTTTTTTCTTCTAGGTCCTTGTTAAACCTTTCTTGCATCTTCTCAATCCTTGTCTCCAGGCTATTTATCTGTGATTCCATTTTAATTTCAAGGTTTTAGATCCATTTCACTATCCTTATTCGTAATTCTTTATCAGGTAGATTCCCTATCTCTTCCTCTTTTGTTTGGTTTGGTGGGCATTTATCCTGTTCCTTTATCTGCTGGGTATTCCTCTGTCTCATCTTGTTTAAATTGCTGAGTTTGGGGTGTCCTTTCTGTATTCTGGCAGTTTGTGGAGTTCTTTACTGTGGCATTTCCTCGCTGTGTGTGGGTTTGTACAGGTGTCTTGTCAAGATTTCCTGGTTAGGGAAGCTTGTGTCCGTGTTCTGGTGGGTGGAGCTGTATTTCTTCTCTCTGGAGTGCAATGAAGTGTCCAGTAATGAGTTATGAGATGTCTGTGGTTTTGGGGTGACTTTGGGCAGCCTGTATCTTGAAGCTCAAGGCTGTGTTCCTTTGTTGCTGGAGAATTTGCTTGGTATGTCTTGCCCTGGAACTTGTTGGCTCTTGTGTGGTGCTTGATTTCAGTGTCGGTATGGAGGCATTTGATGAGCTCCTGTCAATTAATGTTCCTTGGAGTCAGGAGTTCCCTGGAGTCAGGGTTTGGACATAAGCCTCCTGCTTCCAGTTATCTGTCTTACTTTTACAGTAGTTTCAAAACTTCTCCTTCTATACAGCACCATTGATAAAACATCTACGTTAAAGAAGAAAAGTTTCTCTACTGTGAGGGCCACTCAGAATGGTTCACAGCGTTACATGGAGAAGAGAAGAGGGAGGAGGGAGTTAGAGGTGACCCAAATGAGATCAGGTGGAATCAATAGTGGAGAGAGTGGGCTGGCCAGTAGTCACTTCCTTATGTGCACTCCACAACTGGACCGCTCAGAGATGTTCACAGAGTTATACAGAGATGAGAAGAAGGAGGAAGGAGACAGAGGTGGCCAGAAGGATAAAAGGGGGGAATGAAAAGGAGGGAGACAGATCCAGCCAGTAATCAGTTCCCTAAGTGTTCTCCACCGTCTGGAATACACAGAAATTCACAGAGTTGGGTAGAGTAGAGAGGAGTTAGGGAGGAGACACAGGCGACCCGGTGGAGAAAAAGGAAAGTCCAAAGGGAGAGAGAGCAGTCAAGCCAGTAATCTCTCTCCCTAGTGAAAAATGGGTACTGAAGATTGGGTTCTTAAAGGTACAAAATTGGTAACAAATACATAAAAGCAAAAATTAAAAATCTAGAGTAGAGTTTGGAATTTCAAAAATACGATGTTAAAGAAAAGAAGAAGGAAAAGAAAGAGAGAAAAAACGAACAAAGAAAAACAAACAAGGTCGCAAAAATTATCAAGAAAATACAGGTACAAAATTGATAACTAATATCAAAAAGCAAAAATTAGAAATCTAGAGTAGAGTTTGGAATTTCAAAAATACAATGTTAAAAAAAAGGAAGAAGAAAACTAAAGAGAAAACAAACAAACAAAAACAAGCAATGTCGCAAAAATTATAAAGAAACTACAGGTACAAAATTGATATCAAATACCAAAAAGCATAAATTAGAAATCTAGAGTAGAGTTTGGAATTTCAAAAATACAATGTTAAAAGAAGAAAAAAAAACAAAACAAAAAAACAAGGTCAAAAAATTATTATATATATATATATATATATATATATATATATATATATATATGAAGTTTGCTGAAGAAGAAAAAAATAGGGTCTTTTTTTTGCAAAGTAATAGGTTATAAAAGTGAAAATTAAAGGAACAATAGAGGACTTAAAATTAAAAAAATTAAAAAAAAAAGAATGATCATAAAAATATATCTAGGACTTTCTCTGGTTTTGTTGTGAGTATCGTGGGTTCAGTTCATTTTTGGCTAGTTCCTTGGTCCGACTTATATTTCTCAAGATCTATAGGCACCTTCCTATGTAGTCCTAGTAACCACAGGGTTTTAATCTACTGCCTGTAGCTTCCAAGGCGATTCCCTCTGTTATAGCTTCTTTTGTTTGCTGGTCTCTTCAGTGTCTGGTTTACGCCCTGACACAAAGGGGACGGTGGAGGACACTTTTTTTTTTAGGCTCACTTGTTCAGTTGCACTGTGGGGAGGGAGGGAGGGATGCTGCAAACAAATAACACTGGCGTGCGGTCACAGTGCCTCAGCCACACTGGGTCTGCCCCCGCTCACGGCGCGTGTAGCCTCCCTGCCCACACTGCTCTGGCTCTAGGTTGTTCCACCGGGAACAATCCGAGGCTGGCCCTGGGCTTCATGCACCTCCCAGGTCCAAGCCACTCAGGTTCAGGCACTCGGGTAGTCCTCAGAGGCACAGGCTCGGTTGGGCCTGCGTTTTGTGCTCTTCCCAGGTCCGAGCAGCTCAGGTAATGAGATGTTTGGCGAGCGCCAATGTTGTGACTTATCGCCTCCCTGCCACTCGGTTATCTGGGTGTAAAACAGGTGCACGTTCTCAGGCAGATGTTGACCGTCCAGATCCCCAAGAAGTTTTAGTTAGCAAAGAAGCCTGCTTACAGTTTTATAGATAATGTCTCTCTGGGGCTGCGATTGCCCCCTTCCGGCTCTGGCTGCCTGTCACCAGAGGGGGAAGGTCTGCAGCCGGCTATCTCTGTTCAGTCCTTTGTTCCGTGCACGGGCCTGGCGGTGTCTTAGGTTAGGGCTGGCTTTTTGCGTGGTAGATATCCCAGAGTCTGGTTTGCTAGCCCAAGTTATTTCATTCAGATAGCGCTCAGAGTATTCAGGCCAGATTCTTACTCTAAGCGATGCAGCCCGCGCCGCGCCTCCCTGCCCAGCCCCTGCTTGCTAATGGTGTGAGCAGGCGTCTGCACTGCTTCGCGGCTGGGGGAGTTACCGTAGGGCTTGCAATCTGCGAGTTTTAATTGTTTATTTATTTTTATCCCCCTTATGTTGCCCTTTGTGCTTCCAAAGCTTGGCAAAGATTTGGCAGTGAAAAGCTTTCCTGGTGTTTGGAAACTTTTCTCTTTTTAAGACTATCTTCCCGGGACGGAAATCCCTCCCTCCCTCTTTAGTCTCTTTTTTTGTCTTTTATACTTTTTCCTACCTACTTTCCAAGAGTTGGGTTGCTTTTCTGGGTGCCTGATGTCCTCTGGCAGCATTCATAAATTGTATTGTGGAATTTACTCGACGTTTAAATGCTCTTTTGATGAAATTGTTTGGGGGGGAAAAGAGTTCTCCCCGTCCTACTCCTCAGCAATCTTGGCTCCTCTCTTGTGGAGTTTGGAGAGAGCACGCGGGATTGCTCTCCAGGCCATGCAGGAAAAGAAGGCCCTCATCTCGCGATGTCGGGGGAGTCTCGTGGTTTTTCTGGAGCTGCGGTGCCAGTGTGGGGTTTCTCACAAGGTACGACCGGGAGCTCAGGGAGCCTCTCGTGTGGTGTCAGGGAAGTCAAGTCTCCATACGAGTGGCGAGGGGGCGCACGTCATTGCTCTCGAGTCATGGTAGTGGAATCAGGGCTCAACGCAATGAAAAAGGACGCTCGAGGTCTTTCTCGGGTTGTGGCAGGAAACCCTGTGTTCCCTCGACTTGTGCCTGTGACCTCAGGTAGCTTCTCAGGGTGCCTCTTAGAAGTCAGGGATACTATGGAGCTGGGAGAGGCCTCTTGGGACTCCACTGGGTTTGCTGCAATGGAAGAGGGCCTAATCTTGAGATCAGGAAGGAACCTCAGGGTTCCTCTCCATTTCTGACTCAGATCGCAGGGTCCCTGCAGAGTTGGGACAGGAGAGTCAGGCCTCATCTTGTGTGGAGGAATGGAACTCCGCTTGCCTCTCGAGTTGTTCAAGGAGTGACAGGCCACTTGTCGAGCTGTGTGTGGAACCTGCGGTTTTTTCCAGACAATGCACGGCGGTGTCAGTGCCCCTTCGTGATGTGCTTTCATCCACAGGGTTGCCTTCGAAGTGGTGTGCGGGCATCGGGTTCTTATCAAGAGCGGACCAGGAAATCGTGGTCTTTTGGAATGCGGCACCACACACGAGGCTACGTCTCGAATTTCCTCGTGAGACGGGCCTCATGCTGAGGTGTCCCTGGAAGGTCGGGAAAGCCTTCCAGACAAAGCAGGTTAATCGACCCTACTGTCGTGATCAGGAGGGGAGAAGGGGCTCAGATGAAGTGGTGCCGGGAACCTCGGTGTTCCCCTCGAGTGAGACCGGTATGTCAGAGAACTTTTGGGGTCTCATGAAGCTTGCCAAATACTGTTTCAAACTTCAAGATGAAACGTGGGACTTCTCTTGAGACGCTGTGGTGGGCAAGGGCCTCATCTTGTGATGAAGGGGAAACCACGTGGTTTTTCTTGAGTTGCGATGGGATTGTTGACTTACGACGGGGAATTCAGGCTTCCTCTTGTGTTGGCCCAGGGAAGTCCATTCTTCCATTCGAGTCGCCAGGGAGAGCTGGGTGGGAATTGCTCTCGAGTCACGGCAGGTCAAAATAGACCTCATCTAGGCTTGTGTCCAGGACCTAATGTTCCTCTCCAGGGGCGATAGGGATCACGGGGACGCATTCCAGACTCACCGAGTGAGTCAGGCCTCAGCTCGAGGGGAAGCAAAGGATTCTGATATCCTCCTGGGTCGCGATAGGTATCTCTTGGAGCCCACTGAGTGGCCTCCAGGGAGTCAAGCCTCCTGTGGAGTTTGGAGAGAGGACTCCGGATTGCTCTCCAGGGTATGCAATAAAAGAAAGCCCACATCTCGCGATGAGGTGGACGTCTCGTGGGTTTAATCCAGCTGGGGCGCCACGTTGTGTTTCTCACCAGGTACGATGGAGAGCTCAGGGGGCCTCTCGTGCAGCACCAGGGAAGTCAGGTCTCCATGCCCGTGGTGAGGGGGAGCGGGTAATTGCTCTCGAGTCATGTTAGGGGAATCCGGCCTCAAGACGCGTTGAAGAAGATCTTTCGAGGTCTTTCTGGGGTTGTGGCAGGAAACGCTGGGTTCCCTCGACTTCTGCCGGTGACCTCAGAGAGCTACTCAGGTTGCCTCTGAGAAGTCAGGGATACTGTGGAGTTGGGAGGGGCCTCTCGGGACTCCACTGGGTTTGGTGCAATGGAAGAGGGCCTCATTTAGAGTTGATGCAGGAACCTTACTGTTTCTTTCCATTTCAGACACCGATTGCAGCGTCCCTGCTGAGTTGGGACAGGAGACTCAGGGCTCGTGCTGTGTGGAGGAATGGAACTCTGCTTGCCTCCCAAGTTGTTCACGAGGTGACAGGCCACTTGTCGAGCTGTATGTGGAACCTGTGGGTTTTTCCAGATGATGCATGGGGTTGTCAATGCCCCTTCGTGTTGTGACTTCATCCACAGGGTTGCCTTCGAAGAGGTGTCCGGGCATGGGTTCTTATGAAGAGAGGACCAGAGAATCGGGGTCTTTTGGCATGTGGCACCACACACGAGGCTACCTCTCGAATTTCCTCTTGAGACTGGGCTCATCCTGAGGTGCGCTGGGAAGGTCGAGAAAGCCTTCCAGACAAAGCAGGTTAATCGACCCTCCTGTCGCAATCAGGAGGGGAGAAGGGGCTCAGATGAAGTGGTGCTGGGAACCTCGGGGTTCCCCTCGAGTGAGACCGGTATGTCAGGGAACTTTTGGAGTCTGATGAAGGGTGCCAAGTAATGTTTCAAACTTCAACATGAACGTGAGACTTTTCTTGAGACGCTCTAACGTGAAAGGGCTTCATCTTGAGATGAGGGGGGAACTACGTGGTTTCCTTCGAGTTGCAGCAGGATTCTCGCGTTACAACGGGGAATTCGGGCTTCCTCTTGTGTTGGTCCAGGGAAGTCCAATCTTCCATTCGAGTTTCGAGGGAGAGCTGGGATTTCTCTCGAGTCACTGCAGGGCAAAATATACTTCATCTAGGCCTGTGCCCAGGACTTAATTTTCCTCTCCAGGGGTGACAGGGATCTCGGAGTTGCATTCCAGACTCACACAGGGAGTCAGGCCTCTTCTCGAAGGAAAGCAAAGGACTCCACTCTCTTCTCGAGTCGCGTCGGGTATGTCTTGGAGCCCACTGAGTGGCCTACTCGGAGTAAAGCCTCCTGTGGAGTTGGAGAGAGGACTCGGGATTGCTCTCCAGGCCATGCAGGAAGAGAAGGCCCTCAGCTCGCAATGACGGGGGCATCTTGTGGGTTTTCTCGAGTTGGGGCACAATTATGAGTTTTCTCACGAGGTACGACGGGGAGCTCAGGGAGCCTCTCGTGTGGCGCCAGGAAAGTCAGGTCTCTATGTGTGTGACGAGGGGGAGCCCATAAATGTTCTCGAGTCATGGTAGGGAAATCGGGACTCAAGACGCGTTGAAGAAGGAGTCTCGAGGTCTTTCTCAGGTTGCGGCAGGAAACCCTGGGTTCCCTCGACTTGTACCGGTGACCTCAGGGAGCTTCTCAGGGTGCCTCTGAGAAGTCAGGCATACTGTGGACTTGGGAGGGGCTCTCAGAACTCCACTGGGTTTGGTGCAATGGCAAAGGTTCTCATCTCGAGTTGAGGCAGGAACCTAAGGGTTCCTCTCCATTTCAAACTCCGACCACAGGGTCCCTGAAGAGTTGGGACAGGAGAGTCAGGCCTCGTCTTGTGTGGAGGAATGGAACTCCGCTTGCCTCTCGAGTTGTTCACAGGATAACAGACCATTTGTTGAGCTGTGAGTGGAATCTTCAGTTTTTTCCGTAAGATGCATGAGGGAGTCAGTGCCCCTTCATGTTGTGCCTTCATCCACAGGGTTGCCTTCAAAGAGGTGTCCGGACATCGGGTTCTTATCAATAGCAGAGCAGGAAATCGGGGTCTTTCAGAACGTGGCACCATCCATGAGGCTACGTCTCGAATTTCTTCGTTAGACTGGTGTCATCCTGAGGTGCACCATGAAGATCGGGAACCCCTTCCAGACAAAGCAGGGGAATCGACCATCTTGTCGCGATCAGGAGGAGTGAAAGGGCTCAGTTGAAGTCGTGCCGGGAACCTCGGTGTTCCCCTCGAGTGGGACCGGTGTGTCGGGAAACTTTTCGGGTCACTTCAAGGGTGCCAAGTACCGTTTTGCACTTCAAGACGGACTTGGGGCTTCTCTTGAGACGCTGTAGAGGGCAAGGGCCTCATCTTGGGATGATGGGGGAATCACGTGGTTTTTCTTAAGGTGCGGCGGGATTCTCGAGTTACGACGGGGAATTCAGGCTTCCTCTTGTGTTAGCCCAGGGAAGTCCAACCTTCCATTCGAGTTGCGAGGGATAGCTGGGGGTTGCGCTCGAGTCACTGCAGGGCAAAAGAGACCTCATCCAGGCTTGTGTCTAGGACCTAATGTTCCTCTCAAGGGATGACTGGGAACTTGGGGTTGCATTCCAGACTCACCCGGGAGTCAGGCGTCGTCTCGAGGGGAAACAAAGGCCTTCTCTCTCTTCTCGAGTCGCGACGGGTATTTCTTGGAGCCCACTGAGTGGACTAAAGGGAGTCAAGCCTCCTGTGGAGTTTGGAGAGAGGACTCGGGATTGCACTCCAGGACATGCAGGAAAAGAAGGCCCTCATTTCACGAAGACAGGGGGGTCTCGGTGGTTTTACCGAGCTGCAGCGCCTGTGTTGGTTTCTCAGTGGGTACGAAGGGGAGCTCAGGGAGCCTCTTGTGTGGCGCCAGGGAAGTTAGGTCTCGATGCGTGTGGCGAGGGGGAGCGTGTCATTGCTCTCGAGTCATGGTAGGGGAATCAGGCCTCTAGACGCGTTGAAGAAAGACTCTCAAGATCTCTCTCAGGTCTTGGCAAGAATACCTGGGTTCCCTCGACTTGTGCCGGTGACCTCAGGGAGATTCTCCGGGTGCCTCTGAGAAGTCAGGGATACTATGGAGTTGGGAAAGACCTCTCGGGACTCCACTGGGTTTGGTGAAATGGAAGGGGGCCTCATCTCGAGGGGAGGCAGGAACCTCAGGGTTCCTCTCCATTTCTGATTCCGATCGCAGCCCCCTGCATAGTTGGGAGAGGTGAGTCAGGCCTCGTCTTGTGTGCAGGAATGGACCTCCGCTTGCCTCTCGAGTTGTTCACTGGGTGACAGGCACTTGTTGAGCTGTATGAGTAACCTGCGGTCTTTTCCGGACGATGCACGGGGGTGTCAGTGCCCCTTCGTGTTGTGCCTTCATCCACACTATCTTCGAATAGGTGTCTGGGCATCGCGTTCTTATCAAGAGCGGATCGGGAAATCGCGGTCTTTCGGCATGTGGCACCACCATCGAGGCTACGTCTCGAATTTCCTCGTGAGACAGCCTCATCTGAGGTGCGCAGAGAAGGTCGGGAACCCCTTGCAGACAAAGCAGGGGAATCGACCCTCCTTTCGCGATCAGGAGGGGAGAAGGGGCTCAGATGAAGTGGTGCCAGGAACCTCGGTGTTCCCCTCGAGTGCGACCCATATGTCGGGGAACTTTTGGGGTAGCATTAAGGGTGCCAAATATCATTTCGCACTTCAAGACGGAACGTGGGACTACTCTTGAGACGCTGGAGCGGGCAAGGGCCTCATCTTGCAATGACGGGGGAACCACGTGGTTTTTCTCAAGTTGAGGCGGAATTCTCGAATTACTACTGGGAATTCAGGCTTCCTCTTGTGTTGGCCCAGGGAGGTCCAATCTTCCATTCGGGTTGCGAGGGAAAGCTGGGGAGTGCTCTCGAGTTACTGCAGGGCAAAAGCGACCTCATCTAGCCTTGTGTTCAGGACCCAATGATCCTCTCCAAGGGCGACAGGGATCTCGGGTTTGCATTACAGACTCACCCGGGGAGTTAGGCCTCGTATCGAGGGGAAGCAAAGGACTCGGCTCTCCTCTCGAGTTGCGACGTGTATCTCTTGGAGCCCACTGACTGGTCTAAAGGGAGTCAAGCCTCCTCTTCAGTTTGGAGAGAGGACTCGGTATTGCTCTCCAGGCCATGCAGGAAAAGAAGGCCCACATCTCGAGATGATGGGGGCGTCTCGTGGGTTTTCTCGAGCTGTGGAGCCAGGGTGGGGTTTCTCACGAGGTACGACGGGGAGTTCAGGTAGCCTCTCGTGTGGCAACAGGGAAGTCAGGTCTCCATGGGCGGGGCAAGGAGGAGCGCGTCATTGCTCTCAAGTCAGGGTAGGGGAATCGGGCCTCATGACGGGTTGAAAAAGGACTCTCGATGTCTTTCTAGGGTTGCGGCAGGAAACCCTGGGCTCCCTTGACTTGTGCTGGTGACCTCAGGGAGCTTCTCAGGGTGCCTCTGAGAAGTCAGGGATACTGTGGATTTGGGAGAGGCCTCTCGGACTCCTCTGGGTTTGGTGCAATGGAAGAGGGCCTCATCTCGAGTTGAGGCAGGAACCTCAGGGTTCTGCTCCTGACTTCCTGGAGCCGGATCTGACTCAGATCGCAGGGTCCCTGCTGAGTTTGCTCAGGAGTGTCAGGTCTCGTGTTCTGCGGAGGAATGGAACTCCGCTTACATCTCAAGTTGTTCAAGGATGACACCACTTTTCTTGATGTGTGTGGAACCTGCGGGTATTTCAGAGATGCACGGGGGCGTCAGTGCTCCTTCCTGTTGTGCCTTCATCCACAGGGTTGCCTTCGAAGAGTTGTCCGGGCATCGGGATCTCCTCAAGTGCGGACCGGGAAATCGGGGTCTTTCAGCATGTTGCACCACCCACGAGGCTACGTCTTGAATTTCCTCGTGAGACTGGCCTCATCCTGAGGCGCGCAGGAAAGTCCGGGAACCCTTTCCAGACAAAGCAGGGGAATCGACCCTCCTTTCAGGATCAGGAGGAGAGAAAGGGCTCAGATGAAGTAGTGCCAGGAACCTCGGTGCTCCCCTTGAGTGAAACTGGTAAGTCGGGTAACTTTTCGGGTTGCATCAAGGGTGCCAAGTACCGTTTCGCACTTCAAGACGGAACCTGGGACTTCTCTTGAGACGCTGTAGTGGGCAAGGGCCTCATCTAGCGCTGACGAGGGACCCACGTGTTTTTTCTCGAGTTGCGGCAGGATTCTTGAGTTACGACGGGGAATACAGGTTTCCTCTTGTGTTGGCCCAGGGAAGTCCAATCTTCCATTCGAGTTGCAAGTGAGAGCTGGAGATTGCTCTCGAGTCACTGCAGGGCAAAATAGAGCTCATCTAGGTTTGTGTCCAGGACCGAGTTTTTCTCTCCAGGGGCGACAGGGATCTCGGGGTTGCATTCCAGACTCACCCGGGGAGTCAGGCCTCATCTCGAAGGGAATGAATGGACTCCGCTCTCCTCTCGAGTCGTGACGGGTGTCCTTTGGAGCCCAAGAGTGGCCTAAATGGAGTTAAGCCTCCTGTGGAGTTTGGAGAGAGGACTCGGGATTGCTCTCTAGGCCATGCAGGAAAAGAAGGCCCTCATCTCGCGATGACGGGGGCGTCTCGTGGGTTTTCTCAAGGTGCAGTGCCTGGTTGGGGTTTCTCACAAGATAGGACGGGGAGCTCAGGGAGACTCCTGTGGTGCCACGGAAGTCAGGTCTCCATGGACATGGCGAGGGGGAGCGCCTCATTGCTCTCGAGTCATGGTAGGGGAATCGAGCCTCAAGACGCTTCGAAGAAGAACTCTCGAGGTCTTTCTCGGGGTGTGGCAGGAAACCCTGGGTTCCCTCGACTTGTGCCCATGACCTCAGGGAGCTTAGCGGGGTTCCTCTGAGAAGTCAGGGATACTGTGGAGTAGAGAGGGGCTTCTCGGGACATCACAGGGACTGGTGCAATTGAAGAGGACCTAATCTCGGATTGAGGCAGTTAAGTCAGGGTTCCTCTCCATTTCTGACTCGGATAGCAGGGTCCCTGCAGAGTTGGGACAGGAGAGTCAGACCTCGTCTTGTGTGGAGTAGTGGAACTCTGCTTGCCTCTCGAGTTGCTCACGGGATGACAGGCCACCTATCGAGTTGTATGTGGAACCTGCGGTTTTGGGGGACGATGCACAGGGGTGTCAGTGCCCCTTCGTTTTGTGCCTTCATCCACAGGTTTACCTTCAAAGAGGTGACCAGGCATCGGGATCTTATCAATAGCGGACCAGGAAATCGGGGTCTTTCGGCATGTGGCACAACCCACGAGGCTACATCCCGAATTCCCTCGTGAGACTGGCCTCATCCTGAGGTTCGCCGGGAAGTCTGGGAACCCCTTCCAGACAAAGCAGGGGAATCGACCCTCCTGTCGCCATCAGGAGGGGAGAAGAGGCTCAGCTGAAGCTGTGCTGGGAACCTCCATGTTCTCCTCGAGTGAGACCGGGGTGTCAGGGAAATTTGGGGGTCGCATCAAGGGTGCCAAGTACCGTTTCACACTTCAAGACGGAACATGGGACTTCGCTGGAGACGCTATAGCTGACAGGGGCCTCATATTTCGATGACAGAGGAACCACGTTGTTTTTCTCCAGTTGCCACGGGATTCTCGAGTTACAACGGGGAATACAGGCTTCCTCTTGTGTTGGCCCAGCGAAATCCAATCATCCATTCGAGTTGCGAGGGAGAGCTGGGGATTGCACTTGAGTCAATGCAGGACAAAAAAGACCTCATTTAGGCTTGTTTCCAGGACCGAGTTTTCCTCTACAGGGGCGACACGGATCTCGGGATCCCATTCCAGACTCACCCAAGTAGTCAGGCCTCGGCTCGAGGGGAAGCAACGGACTCCGCTCTCCTCTAGAGTAGCGACGTGTATCTCTTGGAGGCTACTGAGTGGCCTAAAGGGAGTCAGGCCTCCAGTGGAGTTTGGAGAGTGGACTCGGGATTGCTCTCTAGGTCATGTAGGAAAAGAAGGCCCTCATCTTACGATGACGGGGGCGTCTCGTGAGTTTTCTCGAGCGGCGGTGCCAGTGTGAGGTTTTCATGAGGTAGGACGGGGAGCGCAGGGAGCCTCTCGTGTGGCACCAGGGAAGTTAGGTTTCCATGGGCGTGGCGAGGGGAATGCATCATTGCTCTCCAGTCATGGCAGGGTATCGGGCCTCAAGACGCGGTAAAGAGGGACTCTCGAGGTCTTTCTCAGAATGCAGCAGGAAACCCTGGGTTCACTCGACTTGTGCCAGTGACCGCAGAGAGCTTCTGAGGGTGCCTCTGAGAAGTCAGGGATACTGTGGAGTTGGGAGGGGCCTCTCGGGACTCCACTGGGTATGGCGCAATGGAAGAGGGCCTCATTTCGAGTTGATGCAGGAACGTCAGGTTTCATCTACATTTCTGACTCCGATCGCACGGTCCCTGCAGAGTTGGGAAATGAGAGTCAGGCCTTCTCTTGTGTGGAGGAACGGAACTCCGCATGCCTCTCTAGTTCTTCAAGGGATGACAGGACACTTGTCTATCTGTGTTTGGAATCTGCGTGTTTTTCCGTATTATGCATGGGGATGTCAGTACCCCTTCGTGTTGTGCATTCCTTCACAGGTTTGCTTTCGAAGAGGTGTCCGGGCATTGGGTTATTAAGAGCGGACCGGGAAATCGGGGTCTTTCCGCATGTGGCACCACCCACCAGGCTACGTCTCGAATTTCCTAGTGAGACCGGCCTCAACCTGAGGTGCGCCGGGAAGGTCGGAACCCCTTGCAGACAAAGCAGGGGAATCGATCCTCCTGTCTCGATCAGGAGGGGAGAAGGGGCACAGATGAGGTGATGCCGGGAACTTTGGTGTTCCCCTCCAGTGAGACCAGTGTGTTGGGGAACTTTTGGGGTCGCATCAAAGGTGCCAAGTACCGTATCGCACTTCAAGACGGAACGTAAGTCTTCTTTTGAGACGCTGTAGCGGCAGTGGCCGCATCTTGCGATGAAGAGGGAACGACGTGGGTTTTCTCGAGTTGTGGCGGGATTCTTGAGTTACAACGGGAAATTCAGGCTTCCTCTTCTGTTGGCCCAGGGAAGTCCAGTCTTCCATTCGAGTTGCGAGAGAGAGTTGGGGATTGCTCTCGAGTCACTGCAGGAAAAAAGAGACCTCATCTAGGCTTGTGTCCAGGATCTAATGTTTCTCTCCAGGGGCGACAGGGATCTCCGGTTCCCATATCAGACTCACCCGAGGAGTCAGGCCTCGCCTCGAGGGGAAGGAAAAGACTCCGCTCTCCTCTCGAGTCGCGACGGGTATGTCTTGGAGTCCACTGAGTGACCAAAAGGGAGTCAAGCCTACTGTGGAGTTTGGAGAGAGGACTCAGGATTGCTCTCCAGGCCATGCTAGAAAAGAAGGCCGTCATGTCGCGAAAACGGGGGCGTCTCGTGGGTTTTCTCTATCTGCGGCGCCAGTGTGGGGTTTCTCACGAGGTATGACGGGGAGCTCAGGGAGCCTCTCGTGTGGCGCCAGGGAAGTCAGGGCTTCATGAGTGTAGCAGAGGGAGCGCGTCATTGCCCTCGAGTCATGGTAGGGGAAACAGGCCTCAAAACGTGTTGTAGAAGGACTCTTGAGTTCTTTCTATGGTAGCGGCAGTAAACCCTGGGTTCACTCGAATTGTGCTGGTGGCCTCAGGGAGCTTCTCAGGTTGCCTCTGAGAAGTCAGGGATACTGTGGAGCTGGGACGCGTCTCTCGGGACTCCACTGGGTTTCATGCAATGGAAGAGGTCCTAATCTCGAGTGGAGGCAGGAACCTCAGCGTTCCTCTCGTGACTTCACTGGCGCTGGTCTGAATCAGATTGCAAAGTCCCTGCAGAATTGGGACAGGAGGGTCAGGCCTCGTCTTGTGTAGAGGAATGAAACCCCACTTGCCTCTCAAGTTCTTCAGGGGTATCAAGCCACTTGTTGAGCTGTATGTGGAACCTGCGGGTTTTTCCGGATGATGCACGAGGGTCTCAGTGCCCCTTTGTGTTGTGCCTTCATCCACAGGGTTGCCTTCGAAGAGGTGTCCAGGCATGAGGTTCTTATGAAGAGCGTACCGGGAAATCATAGTCTTTTGGCATGTGGCACCACCCGCGAGCTACGTCTCGAATTTCCTCGTGAGACCGGCCTCATCCTGAAGTGCCCCGTGAAGGTCGGGAACCCCTTACAAACAAAGCAGGGGAAGTGACCCTCCTATCATGAACAGGAGGGGAGAAGGGGCTCAGATAAACTGGTGCCGGGAACCTCAGTGTTCACCTCGAGTGAGACCGATATTTTGAGGAACTTTTGGGGTCACATCAAGGGTGTCAAGTATCGTTTCGCACTTCAAGACGGAACGTGGGACTTTTCTTGAGAAGCTGTAGCGGGCAAGGGCCTCATCTTGCCAAGAGGTGGGAACCACGTGGTTTTTCTCGAGTTGCGGCGGGATTCTCGAGTTACGACGGGGATCTCAAGCTTCCTCTTGGGTTGGCACTGGGAAGCCCATTCTTCCCCTCGAGTTGCGAGGGAAAGCTGGGGGTTGCGCTCGGGTCACTGCAGGGCCGAAGAGACCTCACCTAGGCGTGTGTCCGGGACCTAAGATTCCTCTCCAGGGAAGGCAGGGATCTCGGGGTTGCATTCCAGGCTCCCCCGGGGAGTCAGGCCTCGTCTCGGGGGGAAGCCAAGGACTCCGCTCTCCTCTCGAGTCGCGACGCGGGTCTCTTGGAGCCCCCTGAGCGGACTCAAAGGAGTCCAGCCTCCTCTTCCGTTTGGAGAGAGGACCCGGGATTGCTCTCCAGGACATGCAGGAAAAGAAGGCCCTCAGCTCGCGAGGACGGGGGCGTCTCAGGGGTTTCCTTGAGCTGCGGCGCCCGTGGGGGTTTTCTCCCGAGGCACGACGAGGATCTCAGGGAGCCTCTTGTGCGGCGCCAGGGAAGTCAGGTCTCCTAGCTTGGCGAGGGGGAGCGCGTCATGGCTCTCGAGTCACGGGAGGGCACTAGGGCCTCGAGACGCATTGAAGAAGGACTCTCGAGGTCTTTGCGGGGGGCGGCTGGAAACCCTCGTTTCCCTCGCCTTCTGCCGGGGACCTTAGGGAACTTCCCAGGGTGCCTCTGAGAGGCGAGGGATCCTGTGGAGTTGGCGGGGACTTTCGGGACTCCGCTGGGCTTGACGCAAAGGAAGAGGGCTTCACCTCGAGGGGAGGCAGGAACCTTAGGCTTCCTCTCCTTTTCGAACTCCAACCACAGGGTCCCTGCAGAGTTGGGACAGGAGAGTCAGGCCTCGTCTTGTCTGAGGAAGGGAACTCCGCTTGCCTCTCGAATTGCTCAGGGTGTCTCAGGCACCTCGTAGAGCTGTGTGTGGAAACTGCGGGGTATCCCGGACGATGCACGGGGGTGTCAGTGCCCCTTCGAGTGGTACCTTCACCCACAGGGTTGCCTTCGAAGAGGTGTCCGGGCATCGGGTTCTTATCCAGAGCGGACTGGGAAATCGGGGTCGTTCGGCATGTGGCACCACCCATGGGGCTTGTCTCGAATTTCCTCGGGAGGCCGGCCTCATCCTGAGGTGTGCCAGGAAAGCCGGGAACCCCTTCCAGACCACGCAGGGGAATCGACTCTCCTGTCGCGATCAGGAGGGGAGAAGGGGCTCAGATGAAGTGGTGACGGGACCCTCGGTGTTCCCCTCGAGGGAACCCGGTGTGTCGGGGAGCTTTGGGGGTCGCATGAAAGCTGTCAGGGACCCTTTCGCCCTTCAGGGCGGAACAGGGGACTTCCCTTGAAACGCCGTCGCGTGCAAGGGCCTCATCTTGCGAAGAGGTGGGAACCACGTGGTTTTTCTCGAGTTGCGGCGGGATTCTCGAGTTCCAACGGGGATCTCAGGCTTCCTCTTTGGTTGGCCCTGGGAAGCGCAATCTTCCCCTCGAGTTGCGAGGGAAAGCTGGGGGTTGCGCTCGAGTCACTGCAGGGCCGAAGAGACCGCACCTAGGCTTGTGTCCGGGACCTAATATTCCTCTCCAGGGAAGGCAGGGATCTCGGGGTTGCATTTCAGGCTCCCCCGGGGAGTCAGGCCTCGTCTCGAGGGGAAGCCAAGGGCTCCGCTCTCCTCTCGAGTCGCGACGCGGGTCTCTTGGAGCCCCCTGAGCGGCCTCAAGGGAGTCCAGCCTCCTCTTCCGTTTGGAGAGAGGACCCGGGATTGCTCTCCAGGCCATGCAGGAAAAGAAGGCCCTCAGCTCGCGAGGACGGGGGCGTCTCAGGGGTTTCCTCGAGCTGCGGCGCCCGTGGGGGTTTTCTCCCGAGGCACGACGAGGATCTCAGGGAGCCTCTCGTGCGGCGCCAGGGAAGTCAGGTCTCCATGCGCGTGGCGAGGGGGAGCGCGTCATGGCTCTCGAGTCACGGGAGGGGACTAGGGCCTCGAGACACTTTGATGAAGGACTCTCGAGGTCTTTCTTGGGGGGCGGCGGGAAAACCTCTTTTCCCTCGCCTTCTGTCGGGGACCTTAGGGAATTTCCCAGGCTGCCTCTGAGAGGCGAGGGATCCTGTGGAGTTGGCGGGGCCTCTCTGGACTCCGCAGGGTTTGGCGCAATGGAAGAGGGCCTAATCTTGGGGGGAGGCAGAAACCCCAGACTTCCTCTCTGTTCAGACTCCGACATCACGGTCCCTGCAGAGTTGGGACAGGAGAGTCAGGCTACGTCTTTTCTGAGGAATGGAACTCCGCTTGCCTCTCGAGTTGTTCATGGGGTTTCAGGCCCCTTGTCAAACTGTGTGTGGAATCTGCAGGTTTTTCCAGATGATGCACGGGGGTGTCAGTGACCCTTCGTTTTTTGTCTTCATCCACAGGGTTGCCTTCGAAGAGGTGTCCGTGCATCGGGTTCTTATGAAGAGCGGACCGGGAAATCGGGGTCGTTCAGCATTTGGCACCACCCACGTGGGTAGTCTCGAATTTCCTCATGAAACCAGCCTCATCCTGAGTTGTGCCGCGAAGGTCATGAAACCCTTCCAGACAAAGCAGAGGAATCGACCCTCCTGTGGCGATCAGGAGGGGAGAAGTGGCTCAGATGAAGTGCTGCTGGGAACCTCGGTGTTTCCCTCAAGTGAGACAGGTATGTCGGGTAGCTTTTGGGGTCGCATAAAGCGTTCCAAGTACCGTTTCGCTCTTCAAAATGGAAAGCTGGACTTCTCTTGGGGTGCTCCAGCGGGCAAGGGCCTCATTTTGGAATGACTGTGGAACCACTTGGTTTTTCTCGTGTTGCGGTGGGATATTTGAGTCACCACAGGGAATTCATGCCTCCACTTGTGTTGGCCCACAAAAGTCTTATCTTCCATTCGAGATTCGAGGGATAGCTGGATGTGCGCTCTAGTCACTGAAGGCAAAAGAGACCCCTCCAAGGCTTGTGTGCAGGACCTAATGTTCATGTCAAGGCTCGACAGAAATCTCGGGGTTGCATTCCAGACTCACCTTGGAGTCAGGCCTCGTCTCGAGGGGAAGCAAAGGACTCCGCTCTCCTCTCGAGTCGCGACACGGGTCTCTTGGAGCCCACTGAGTGGCTTAAAGGGAGTCAAACCTCCTCTGGTGTTTGGAAGGAGGACACGGGATTGCTCTCCAGGCAATGCATGAAATGAAGGCCCTCATCTCCCAATGACTGGGGCATCTCGTATGTTTTCTCGAGCTGTGGCGCTAGTGTGGGGTTTCTCACGAAGTAAGACTGGTAGCTCAGTGAGCCTCTCACGTGGTGCCAGGGCAGTCAGGTCTCTATGCACGTGGTGAGAGGGAGCCCGTCATTGTTCTCGAGTCATGGTAGGGGATTGGGCCTGAAGACGTGTTAAAGAAGGACTCTCGAGGTCTTTCTTGGGTTGCAGCAGGAAACCCTGGGTTCCATCGACTTGTGCCAGTGACCTCAGGAAGCTTCTCAGCGTGCCTCTGAGAAGTCAGGGTCACTGTGGAGTTGGGAGGGGCCTCTCGGAACTCCACTGGGTTTGGTGCAATGGAAGAGGGCCTCATGACAAGTTGAGGCAGGAACCTCAGGGTTCCTCTCCTGGCTTCGAATGCGCCGGATCTGACTCGGATCGCAGAGTCCCTGCAGAGCTGGGACAGGAGAGTCAGGCCTCGTCTTGTGTGGAGGAATGGAACTCCGCTTGACTCTCGCGTTGTTCATGGGGTGACAGGCCACTTGTCGATTTGTATGTGGAACTTGCGGGTTTTTCTGGACGATGCACCGGGGTGTCACTGCCCCTTCGTGTTGTGCCTTGATCCACAGGATTGCCTTCGAGTTGGGTTCTGCCATCGGGTTCTTATCAAGAGCGGACCAGGGAATCGGGGTCTTTTGGCATGCCGCACCACCCACGAGGCTATGTCTCGAATTTCCTCGTGAGACTGGCCTCATCTTGAGGTGCGCCAGGAAGGTCGGGAACGCCTTCCAGACAAATCAGGGGAATCGAAACTCCTGTCGAGATCAAGAGGGGAGAAGAGTCTCAGATGAAGTGGTGCTGGGAACCTCGGTGTTCTCCTAAAGTGAGAATGGTATGTCAGGAAACTTTTGGGGTCGCATCAAGGGTTCCAAGTAACTTTTCGCTCTTCAATAAGGAACGTGGGACTTCTCTTGAGACGCTGTAGCGGGCAAGGGCCTCATCTTTCGATGATGGGGGAACCACGTGGTTTTTCTTGAGTTGGGGCGGGATTCTCGAGTTACGACGGGGAATTCAGGCTTCCTCTTCAACTGGCCCAGGGAAGTCCAGTTTTCATTCGAATTGCGAGTTAGAACTGGGGATTGCTCTCGAGACACTGCAGGGCCAAATAGACCTCATCTAGGCTTGTGTCCAGGACCTAATGTTCCTCTGCTGGGGCGACAGCGATCTCGGCATTGCATTCTCGACTCACCCGGGGAATCAGGCCTCGTCTTGAGGGGAAGCCAAGGACACCGCTCTCCTGTCAAGTCGCGACGGGTATATCTTGGAGCTCACTGTGTGGCCTAAAATGAGTCAAGCCTCCTGTGGAGTTTGGAGAGAGGACTCAGGATTGCTCTCCAGGCCATACAGCAAAAGAAGGCCCTCATCTCGTGAGGACTGGGGCGTCTCGTGGGTATTCTCGAGCTGCGGCTCCAGTGTGGTGTTGCTCACGAGGTATAATGGGGAGCTCAGGGAGCCTCTCCTGTGGCGCAAGGGAAGTCAGGTTTCTATGCGCGTGGCTAGGGGGAGCGCGTCATTGCTCTCGAGTCATGGTAGGGGAATCACACCTCAAGATGCGTTGAAGAAGGACTCTCGAGGTCTTTTACGGGTTGGGGCAGGAAACCCTTGGTTCCCTCGACTTGTGCCGGTGATCTCAGGAAGGTCTAAGGGTGCCTCTGAGAAGTCAGGGATACTGTGCAGTTGGGAGGGGTCTCTCGGGACTCCACTGGGTTTGGTGCAGTGGAAGAGGGCCTCATCTCGAGTGGAGGCAGGAAACTCATGTTTCCTCTCCTGACTTCCCCTGGGCCAGATCTGACTCGGATCGCAGTTTCGCTGCAGAGTTCGAACAGGAGAGTCAGGCCTCGTCTTGTGTGGAGGAATGGAACTCTGCTTGCCTCTCCAGTTGTTCATGGGGTGACAGGTCACTTCTCTAGCTGTGTGTGGTACCTGCGGGTTTCTCCGGACGATACCCGGGGGTGTCAGTGCCCCTTCGTGTTGTGCCTTCATCAAAAGTGTTATCTTCAAAGAGGTGTCCGGGCATTGGGATCTTATCAAGAGCGAACCGGGAAATCGGGGTCTTTCGGCATGTGTCACCATCCACGAGGCTATGTCTCGAATATCCTCGTGAGACCGGCCTCATCCTGAGATGCACCGGGAAAGGTGGGAACCCCTTCAAGACAAAACAGGGGAATCGACCCTCCTGTCGCGATCAGGAGGGGAGAAGGGGCCCAGATGTAGTGGTGCTGGGAACCTCGGTGTTCTCCTCGAGTCAGACCGGTGTGTCGAGGGACTTTTGTGGTCGCATCAAGGGTGCCAATACCGTTTCGCACTTCAAGACGGAACGTGGGACTTCTCTTGAGACGCTGTAGGGGGCAAGGGCCTCATCTTGCGATGACGGGGGAACCACGTGGCGTTTCTCGAGTTGTGGCGGGATTCTCGAGTTTCGACGGGGAATACAGTCTTCCTCATGTGTTGGCCCAGGGAAGTCCTATCTTCCATTCGAGTTTCAAGGGAGAGCTGGGGATTGCCCTCGAGTCACTGCAGGGCAAAATAGACCTCATCTAGCCTTGTGTCCAGGACTTAATGTTCATCCCTAGGGGCGACAGGGATCTCGGGCTTGCATACCAGACTCACCCGGGGAATCAGGCCTCGTCTCGAGGGGAAGCAAAGAACTCCGCTGTCCTTTTGAGTCGCGATGGGTATCTCTTGGAGCCCACTGTGTGCCCTAAAGGGAGTCAAGCCTCCTGTGGTGTTTGGATAGAGGACTCGGGATTCCTCTCCAGGCCATGCAGGAAAAGAAGGCCCTCATCTCGCGATGACGGCGGCATCTCGTGGGTTTTCTAGACTGCCGCTCTAGTTCCAGGTTTCTGACGAGGTACGAGAGGGAGCTCAGGGAGCCTCTCGTGTGGCGCCAGGGAAGTCAGGTCCCCATGAGATGGCTAGGGGGAGCTCGTCATTGCTCTCGAGTCATGGTAGGGTAATCGGGCCTCAAGACGGGTTGAAGAAGGACTCTCGAGGTCTTTCTCGGGTCACTGCATAAAACCCAGGGTTCCCTTAACTTGTGCCTGCGACCTCAGGGAGCTTCTCAGAGTGCCTCTGAGAAGTCAGGGATACTGTGAAGTTTGGAGGGGCCTCTCGAGACTCCTCCGCATTTGGTGGAATGTAAGAGGGACTCATCTCGAGTTGAAGCAGGAACCTCAGTGTTCCTCTCCATTTCTGACTCAGATCGCAAGGTCCCTGCATGTTGGTACAGGAGAGTCAGGCCTCGTCTTTTCTGGAGGATGGGACTCCTCTTGCCTCTCGAGTTGTTCTCGAGGTGACAGGCCACTTGTCGAGCTGTGTATGTAACCTGCCCGTTTTTCCGGATGATGCACAGGTGTGTTAGTGCCCCTTCGTGTTGTACCTTCATACTCAAGCCTGCCTTCCAAGAGGTGTCTGAGCATCGGATTCTTATCAAGAGCGAACCGGGAAATTGGAGTCTTTCGGCAAGTGGCACCACCCACAAAGCTACGTATCGAATTTCCCCATGAGACCGGCCTCATCCTGAGTTGTGCAGGGAAGGTTGGGCCCCCTTGCAGACAAAGCAGGGGAATCGACCCACCGGTCACGATCAGGAGGGGAGAAGGGGCTTAAATGAAGTGGTGCCGGGAACCTTGGTGTTCCCCTTGAGTGAGACCGGCGTGTTGGGGGACTTTTGGGGTCGCATCAAGGGTGCCAAGTACCGTTTCGCATTTCAAGACGGAACCTGGGACATCTTTTGAAACGCTGTAGCGGGCAAGGGCCTCATCTTGCGATGACGGGAGAACCACGTGGTTTTGCTCGAGTTGCAGCGGGATTCTCAAGTTATGACCGGCAATTTAGGCTTCCTCTTGTTGGCCTTGAAATCCAATCTTCCATTCGGGTTGCGAGGGGGAGCTGGGGATTGCGCTAGAGTCACTGCAGGGCAAAAGAGACCTAATCTAGGCTTGTGTCCAGGATCTAATGTTGCTCTCCAGGGGCGACAGGTATCTCGGGTTTGCATTCCAGACTCATCCGGGGAGTCAGTTCTCACCTCGAGGGTAAGCAAAGAATTCCGCTCTCGTCTCGAGTCGCGATGGGTATCTCTTGGAGCCCACTGTGTGTACTAAAGGGAGTCAAGCCTCCTGTGGAGTTTGGAGAGAGGACTCGGGATTGGATTCCAGGCCATGCAGGAAAAGAAGGCCCTCATCTCGAGATGACGGTGGCGTCTCGTGGGTTTTCTCGAGCTGCGGCGCCAGTGTGGGGTGTCTCATGAAGTACCACGGGGATCTCAGGGAGCCTCTTGTGTGGCGCCAGGAAAATCCAGTATTCCATTCGAGTTGCAAGTTAGAACTGGGGATTGCTCTCCAGTCACTGCAGGGCAAAATAGACCTCATCTACGCTTGTGTCCAGGACCTAGTGTTCCACTACTGGGCCGACAGGGATCTCAGGGTTGCATTCTCGACTCACCTGGAGAGTCAGGCCTCGTCTTGAGGGGAAAAAAAGGACTCCGCTCTCCTGTCGAGTCGCGACGGGTATCTCCTGGAGCCCACTGCGTGGTGTAAAGGGAGTGAAGCCTCCTATGGAGTTTGGAGAGATGACTCGGGATTGTTTTCCTGGCCATGCAGGAAAAAAGGCCCTCATCTCGCGATGACGGGGGCGTCTCGTGGGTTTTCTCCAGCTGCGGCGCCAGTATCAGATTTCTCACGAGGTATGACGGGGAGGTCAGAGAGCCTCTCGTGTGGTGCTAGGGACGTCAGGTCTCCGTGCGTGCGGTGAAGGGGAGTGCGTGATTGCTCTCGAGTCATAGTAGGCGAATCTGGCCTCAAGACCCATTGAAGAAGGACTCTCGAGGTCTTTCTCGGGTTGCGGCAGGGAACCCTGGGTTCCCTCGACTTGTGTCGGTGACCTCAGGCAACTTCTCAGGGTGCCTCTGAGAATTCAGGGACACTGTCGATTTGGGAGGGGCCTTTCGTTACTCAACTGGGTTTGGTGCAATCGAAGAGGGCCTCATCTCGAATGGAGGCAGGAACCTCAGGGGTCCTCTCCATTTCTGACTCGGGTCGCAGGCTACCTTCCGAGTATGGACAAGAGAGTCACGCCTGGTCTTCTGTGGAGGAATGGATCTCCGATTGCCTTTCGAGTTGTTCACAGAGTGACAGGCCACTTGTTGAACTGTGCGTGGAACCTGCGGGTTTTTCTGGACGATGCACAGGGGTGTCAGTGCCCCTTCGTGTTGTGCCTTCATCCACAGGTTGCCTTCAAAGAGGTGTCCGGGCATCGGGTTCTTTTCAAGAGCGTACCAGAAAATTGAGGTCTTTCAGCATGTGGTACCACCCACGAGGCTACCTCTCGAATTTCCTCGGGAGACCGGCCTCATCCTGAGGTGCGCCGGGAAGGTAGGGAACCCCTTGCAGACAAAGCAGGGGAATCGACCCACCGGTCGCGATCAGAAGGGGAGAAGGGGCTCAGATGAAGTGGTGCCGGGAACCTCGGTGGTCCCCTTGAGTGAGACCGGTATGTCACGGCACTTTTGAGGCCGCATCAAGGGTGCCAAGTATAGTTTCGCACTTCAAGACGGAACGTGGGAATTCTCTGGAGATGCTCTAGCGGGCAAGGGCCTCATATTGCGATGACGAGGGAAACACGTGGTTTTTCTCGAGTTGCGGTGGGATTCTCAAGTTACGACGGGGAATTCAGGCTTCCTCTTGTGTTGGCCCAGGAAGTCCAATCTTCCATTCAACTTGTCAGAGAGAGCTGGGGGTTGCTCTCGAGTCACTTCAGGGCAAAGAGTCCTCATCTAGGTTTGGGTCCAGGACATAGTGTTCCTCTCCAGGGGCAACAGGGATATCGGGGTCGCATTCCAGTCTCACCCGGTGGGTCACGCCTCGTCTCGAGTGGAAGCAAAGGACTCCACTATCCTCTCGAGTGTGACGTGTAACTCTTTGAGCCCATTGAGTGGCCTAAAGGGAGTCAAGCGTCCTGTGTAGCTTGGACAGAAGGTTCACGCTTGATCTGCATACCATGCAGTTAAAGATGGCCCTCCTCTCGTGATGACGGGAGCGTCTCATGGGTTTTTCTCGAGCTGCGGCGCCAGTGTGGGGTTTCTCACGAGATATGATGGGGAGATCAGGGAGCCTCTCGTGCAGCGCCAGAGAAGTCAGGCCTCCATGCGTGTGGCCAGGCAGATCGCGTCATTGCTCTGGAGTCATGGGAGGGACTAGGGCCTCAAGACGCATTTACGAAGGACTCTCGAGGTCTTTCTTGGGTTGGGGCGGGAAACACTCGTTTCCCTCGACCTCTACCGGGGACCTTAGGGAACTTCCCAGGTGCCTCTGAGAGGTGAGGGATACTGAGGAGTTAGAGGGGCCTCTCGGGACTCCACTAGGTTTGACGAAATGAAAGAGGGCCTCATCTCGATTGGAGACAGGAACCTCAGGCTTCCTCTCCATTTCTGACTCCGACCGCAGGGTCCCTGCAGGGTTGGGACAGGAGAGTCAGGCCTCGTCTTGTCTGAGTAATGGAACTCTGCTTGCCTCTCGAGGTGTTCAGTGGGTCTCAGACCCCTTGTCGAGCTGTGTGTGGAACCTGCGGGTGTTTCCAGAAAATGCACGGGGGTGTCATTGCCCCTTCATTTTGTGCCTTCCCCCACAGGGTTGCCTTCAAAGAGGTGTCCGAGCATCGGGTTCATTTCAAGAGCGGACCGGGAAATCGGGGTCGTTCGGCATGTGGCACCACCCACGTGGCTCATCTCGAATTTCCTCGTGAGACCAGCATCATCCTGAGGTGCGCCGGGAAGGCCGGGAACACCTTCCACACAAAGCAGGGGAATCGACTCTCCTGTCGCGATCAGGAGGGGAGATGGGGCTCAGATGAAGTGGGGCCGGGACTCTAGGTGTTCCACTCGAGGGAACCCGGCGTTTCAGGGAGCTTTAGGGGTCGCATCAAGGGAGCCAAGTACCGTTTCCCACTTCAGGACGGAACATGGGACTTCCCTGGAGACGCTGTAGCGGGCAAGGGCCTCATCCTGTGAAGACGTTGGAACCACGTCGTTTTTCTCGAGTTGCGTCTGGATTCTCGAAAACGACGGGGATTTCAGGCTTCCTCTTGGGTTGGCCCTGGGAAGCCCAATCTTCCCCTGGAGTTGCGAGGGAAAGCTGGGGGTTCTGCTCGAGTCACTACAGGGCCAAAGAGACCTCATCGAGGCGTGTGTCCAGGACCTAACATTCCTCTCCCAGGAAGGCAGGGATCTCGGGGTTGCATTCCAGGCTCCCCCGGGGAGTCAGGCCTCGTCTCGAGGGGAAGCCAAGGACTCCGCTCTCCTCTCGAGTCGCACCGGGTATTTCGTGGACCCAACTGAGTGGCCTAAAGGGAGTCAATCCTCCTGTAAAGTTTGGAGAGAGGACCAGGGATTGCTCTCCAGGTCAGGCCGGAAAAGAAGGTCCCCATCTCTCCTTGACGGGGGCATCTTGTGGTTTTTCTCGAACTGCTGCGCCACTGTGAGTTTTCTCACGAGGTGTGATGGGGTACTCAGGGAGCCTCTTGTGTGTTACTAGGGAAGTCAGTTTTCCTGCTTGTGGCGAGGGGAGCGCGTCCTTGCTCTGGAGTCATGGTAGGGGAATCGGGCATCAAGAGACGTTGAAAAAGGACTCTCCAAGTCTTTCTTGGGTTACTTCAGGAAACTCTGGGTTCCCTCGACTTGTGCCAGTGACCTCAGGTAGCTTCTCAGGGAGCCTCTGAGAATTCAGGGATACTGTGGTGTTGGGAGGGGCCTCTCGGGACACCACTGAGTTTGGTTCAATGGAAGAGGGCCTCTTCTCTAGTTGAGGCAGGAACCTCAGGGTTCCTCTCCATTTCTGACTCCGATCGCAGGGTCCCTGAAGAGTTGGGATAGGAGAGTAAGGCCTCGTCTTGTGTGAAGGAATGCAACTTCACTTGCCTCTCGAGTTGTTCACGGGGTGACAGTCCACATTTGGAGCTGTGAGTGGAATCGGTGGGTTTTTCCAGACGATGCATGGGGATGTCAGTGTCCCTTTGTGTTGTGCCTTCATCCACAGGGTTGCCTTCGAAAAGATGTCCGGGCGTCAGGTTCTTATCTAGAGTGGACCGGGAATTCGGGATCTTTCAGCATGTGGCACCAACCATGAGGCTACTTTTCAAATTTCCTCATGAGACCGGCCTCATCCGGAGGTTCACGGGGAACGTTGGGAACCCTTGCAGAAAAAGCATGGGAATCGACCCTCCTGTCGCGATCAGGAGGGGTGAAGGGGCTCACAGGAAGTGGTGCCGTGAACTTTGGTGTTTCCCTCGAGTGAGACCGGTATGTCAGGGAACTTTGGGGGTCGCATCAAGGGTGCCAAGTACCGTTTTGTACTTCAGGATGGAACGTGGGACTTCTCTTGATACGCTGTAGCGGCCAAGGGCCTCATCTTGCGATGACGGGGGAGCCACGTGGTTTTTCTCGAGCTGCGGCAGGATTCTCGAGTTACGACGGGGATTTCAGGCTTCCTCTTGTGTTGGGCCAGGGAAGTCCAATCATCCATTCGAGTTGCGAGGGAGAGCTGGGGGTTGCACTCGAGTCACTGCAGGACAAAGGAGACCTCATCTAGGCTTGTGTCCAGGACCTAATGTTCCTCTCCAAGGGCCACAGGGATCTCAGGTTTGCATTCCAGACTCACCCAGGGAGTCAGGCCTCGTGTCGAAGGGAAGCAAAGGACTCCGCTCTCCTTTCGAGTCGCGACGGGCACCTCTTGGAGCCCACTTTGTGGCCTAAAGGGAGTCAAGCCTCCTGTGAAGTTTGGAGAGAGGACTTGGGACTGCTCTCCAGGCCATGCAGGAAAAGATGGCCCTCATCTCGCGATGACGAAGGGGTCTTTTGGGTTTTCTCGAGCTGCGGCGCCAGTGTGGGGTTTCACACGAGGCACGACAGGGAGCTCAGGGAGCCTTTCATGTGGCGCCAGGGAAGTCAGGTCTCCATGTGCGTGGCGAGGGGGAGCGCGTTATTGCTCTCGAGCCATGGTAGGGGAATCTGACCTCAAGACGCATTGAAGAAGGACTCTCGAGGTCTTTCTTCGGTTGTGGCAGGAAACCCTTATTTCCCTCGAGGTTTGCCGGTGGCCTCAAGGAGCTTCTCAGAATGCCTATGAGAAGTCAGGGATACTGTGGAGATGGGAGTGGCCTCTCGGGACTCCACTGGGTTTGTTTTAATGGAAGAGGGCCTCATCTCGGGTTGAGGCAGGAACCTCAGGTTTCCTCTCCATTTCTGACTCAGATCGAAGAGTGCCTGCAGAGTTGGGATTGGATACTCAGGCCTCGTCTTGTCTGAGGAAGGGAACTCCGCTTGCCTCTCTCGTTGTTTAAGGGGTGACAGGCCAGTTGTGGAGCTGTATGTGGATCCTGCGGGGTTTTCCGGACGATGAACAGGGTTGCCAGTGCCCCCTCGTGTAGTGCCTTCATCCACAGGTTTGCCTTAGAAGAGGTGTCCGGGCATCGGTTTCTTATCAAGAGCAAGACCGAGAAATCGTGGTCTTTCGGCATGTGGCACCAACACGAGGCTACGTCTCGAATTTCTTCGTGAGACTGGCCTCATCCTGAGGTGCACCATGAAGTTCGGGAACCCCTTCTAGACAAAGCAGGGGAATAGACCTTCCTGCCGTGATCAGGAGGGGAGAAGGGGCTCAAATGAAGTGGTGCCAGGACCTTCGGTGAGACCGGTATATTGGGGAACTTTTGGGGTCGCATCAAGGGTGCCAAGTAGCATTTCGAACTTTATGACGAAACATGGGACTTCTCTTGAGACTCTGTAGCGGGCAAAGGCCTCATATTGCGATTAATGGGGAACCACGTGGTTTTTAAGAGTTGCGGCGGGATTCTCGAGTTACGACGGGAAATTCAGGCTTCCTCTTGTGTTGGCCCAGGGAAGTCCAGTCTTCCATTCGAGTTGCGAGGGAGAGCTAGGGATTGCGCTTGAGTTACTGCAGGGCAAAAGAGACCTTATCTAGGCTTGTGTCCAGGACATCATGTTCGTCTCCAGGGGGGACAGGGATCTCGGGGTTGCTTTCCTGATGCATGCGGGGAGTCAGTCCTTGTCTCGAGGGGAAGCGAAGGACTCCGCTCTCCTCTCGAGTTGCGACGGGTATCTCTTGGAGCCCACTGAGTGGCCTAAAGGGAGTCAAGCCTCCTGTGGAGTTTGGAGAGAGGACTCGGGATTGCTCTCCAGGCGATGCAGGAAAAGAAGGCCATCATCTCGCGATGAAGGGGGCGTCTCATGGGTTTTCTCGAGTTGCAGCGCCAGTGTGGGGTTTCTCATGTAGTACGGGGAGCTCAGGGAGCCTCTCATGTGGCGCTTGGGAAGTCAGGTCTCCATGCGCATTGCGAGGGGGAGCGCGTCATTGCTCTAGAGTCATGGTAGGTGTATCCGGCCTCAAGAACCGTTAAAGAAGGACTTTCAAGGTGTTTCTTGGGTCACGGCAGTAAACCCTGGGTTCCCTCAACTAGTGCCGGTGGCCTCAGGGAGCTTCTCAGTGTGCCTCTGAGAAGTCAAGGATACCCTGGAGTTGGGAGGGCCCTCTCGGGACTCCACTGGGTTTGGTGCAATAGAAGAGGGCCTCATCTCGAGTGGAGGCAGGAACCTCAGGGTTCGTCTCCATTTCTGACTCTGATCGCAGGGTCCCTGCAGAGTTGGGACAGGAGAGTCAGGCCTCGTCTGGTAAGGAAGAATGTACCTCCGCTTGCCTCTCGAGTTATTCACGGGGTGACAGGCAACTTGTCGAACTGTGTTTGGAATCTGCGGGTTTTTCCGGACGATGCACGAGGGTGTCAGTGCCCATTCGTGTTATGCCTTCTTCCTCAGGGTTGTCTTTGAAGAGGTGTCCGGGCATCGGGTTCTTATCAAGAGTGGACCGGGGAATCGGGGTCTTTCAGCATGTGTTACCACTCATGAAGCTACGTCTCAAATATTCTCGTTAGACCGGCCTCATCCTGAGGTGCGCCGGGAAGGTTGGGAACCCCTTCCAGACAAAGCACGGGAGTCGACCCTCCAGTCGCAATCAGGAGGGGAGAAGTGGCTCAGATGAAGTCGTACCGGGAACCTCGGTGTTCCCCTCGAGAGAGACCAGGGTGTCGGGGAACTTTTGGAATCGCATCAAGGGTGCCAAGTTTTCACACTTGAAGTGTGAAAACACTTCAAGAAGAAACCTGGGACTTCTCTTTAGACGCTGTAGCGGGCAAGGGCCTCATCTTGCGATGACGGGGTAACCATGTGGTTTTTCTCGAGTTTCGGCGGGATTCTCGAGTTATGATGGGGAATTCAGGCTTCCTCTTGTGTTGGCCCAGGGAAGTCCAATCTTCCATTCGAGTTGCGAGAGAGAGCTAGGGATTGCTCTCGAGTCACTTCAGGGCAAAAGAGACCTCATCTAAGCTTGTGTCCAGGACCTAATGTTCCTCTCCAGGGGCGACAGAGATCTCGGGGTTGCATTTTAGACGCACCCGAGGAGTCAGGCCTCATCTCGAGAGGAAGGAAAGGACTCTGCTCTGCTCTCGAGTCCCCACGGGTATTTCTTGGAGACCACTGAGTGGCCTAAAGGGAGTCAAGCCTCCTGTGGATTTTTTTTTTAATTTTATTTTATTTTTAAACTTTACATAATTGTATTAGTTTTTCCAAATATCAAAATGAATCCGCCTCAGGTATACATGTGCTCCCCATCCTGAACCCTCCTCCCTCCTCCCCCCCATAGCATCCCTCTGGGTCGTCCCAGTGCACTAGCCCCAAGCATCCAGTGTCATGCATCAAACCTGGACTGGCAACTCTTTTCATACATGATATTTTACATGTTTCAATGCCATTCTCCCACATCTTCCCACCTTCTCCCTCTCCCACAGAGTCCATAAGACTCTTCTATACATCAGTGTCTCTTTTGCTGTCTCGTACTCAGGGTTATTGTTACCGTCTTTCAAAGTTCCATATATATGCGTTAGTATACTGTATTGGTGTTTTTCTTTCTGGCTTACTTCACTCTGTATAATAGGCTCCAGTTTCATCCACCTCATTAGAACTGATTCATTCTATTCTTTTTAATGGCGGAGTAATACTCCATTGTGTATATGTACCACAGCTTTCTTATCCATTCATCTGCTGATGGACATCTAGGTTGCTTCCATGTCCTGGCTATTAGAAACAGTGCTGCGATGAACATTGGGGTACACGTGTCTCTTTCCCTTCTGGTTTCCTCAGTGTGTATGCCCAGCAGTGGGATTGCTGGATCATAAGGCAGTTCTATTTCCAGTTGTTTAAGGAATCTCCACACTGTTCTCCATAGTGGCTGTACTAGTTTGCATTCCCACCAACAGTGTAAGAGGGTTCCCTTTTCTCCACACCCTCTCCAGCATTTATTATTTGTAGACTTTTGGATTGCAGCCATTCTGACTGGCGTGAAATGGTACCTCATAGTGGTTTTGATTTGCATTTCTATGATAATGAGTGATTTTGAGCATCTTTTCATGTGTTTGTTAGCCATCTGTATGTCTTCTTTGGAGAAATGTCTATTTAGTTCTTTGGCACATTTTTTGATTGGGTCATTTATTTTTCTGGAGTTGAGCTGTAGGAGTTGCTTGTATATTTTTGAGATTAGTTGTTTGTCAGTTGCTTCATTTCCTATTATTTTCTCCCATTCCAAAGGCTGTCTTTTCACCTTGCTAATAGTTTGCTTTGATGTGCAGAAGCTTTTAAGGTTAATTAGGTCCCATTTGTTTATTTTTGTTTTTATTTCCAATATTCTGGGAGGTGGGTCATAGAGGATCCTGCTGTGATGTATTTCAGAGAGTGTTTTGCCTATGTTCTCCTCTAGGAGTTTTATAGTTTCTGGTCTTACGTTTAGATCTTTAATCCATTTTGAGTTTATTTTTGTGTATTGTGTTAGAAAGTGTTCTAGTTTCATTCTTTTACAAGTGGTTGACCAGATTTCCCAGCACCGCTTGTTAAAGAGATTGTCTTTAATCCATTGTATATTTTTGCCTCCTTTGTCAAAGTTAAGGTGTCCATATGTGTGTGGATTTATCTCTGGGCTTTCTATTTTGTTCCACTAATCTATATTTCTGTCTTTGTGCCAGTACCATACTGTCTTGATAACTGTGGCTTTGTAGCGGAGCCTGAAATCAGGTAGGTTGATTCCTCCAGTTCCATTCTTCTTTCTCAAGATCGCTTTGGCTATTCGAGGTTTTTTGTATTTCCATACAAATTGTGAAATTATTTGTTCTAGCTCTGTGAAGAATACTGTTGGTAGCTTGATAGGGATTGCATTGAATCTATAAATTGCCTTGAGTCGTATACTCATTTTCACTATATTGATTCTTCCAATCCATGAACATGGTATATTTCTCCACCTATTAGTGTCCTCTTTGATTTCTTTCACCAGTGTTTTATAGTTTTCTATATATAGGTCTTTAGTTTCTTTAGGTAGGTATATTCCTAAGTATTTTATTCTTTCCGTTGCAATGGTGAATGAAATTGTTTCCTTAATTTCTCTTTCTGTTTTCTCATTATTAGTGTATAGGAATTCAAGGGATTTCTGTGTGTTGATTTTATATCCTGCAACTTTACTATAGTCATTGGCTACTTCTAGTAATTTTCTGGTGGAGTCTTTAGGGTTTTCTATGTAGAGGATCATGTCATCTGCAAACAGTGAGAGTTTTACTTCTTCTTTTCCAATTTGGATTCCTTTTGTTTCTTTTTCTGCTCTGATTGCTGTGGCCAAAACTTCCAAAGCTATGTTGAATAGTAATGGTGAAAGTGGGCACCCTTGTCTTGTTCCTGACTTTAGAGGAAATGCTTCCAATTTTTCACCATTGAGGATAATGTTTGCCGTGGGTTTGTCATATATAGCTTTTATTGTGTTGAGGTATGTTCCTTCTATTCCTGCTTTCTGGAGAGTTTTTATCATAAATGGATGTTGAATTTTGTCAAAGGCTTTCTCTGCATCTATTGAGAAAATCATATGGTTTTTATTTTTCAATTTGTTAAGGTGGTGTATTACATTGATTGATTTGTGGATATTGAAGAATCCTTGCATCCCTGGGATAAAGCCCACTTGGTCATGGTGTACGATCTTTTTAATGTGTTGTTGGATTCTGATTGCTAGAATTTTGTTAAGGATTTTTGCATCTATGTCATCAGTGATATTGGCCTGTAGTTTTCTTTTTTTGTGGGATCTTTGTCAGGTTTTGGTATTAGGCTGATGGTGGCCTCATAGAATGAGTTTGGAAGTTTACCTTCCTCTGCAATTTTCTGGAAGAGTTTGAGCAGGATAGGTGTTAGCTCTTCTCTAAATTTTTCGTAGAATTCAGCTGTGAAGCCGTCTGGACCTGGGCTTTTGTTGGCTGGAAGATTTTTGATTACAGTTTCAATTTCCGTGCTTGTGATGGGTCTGTTAAGATTTTCTAGTTCTTCCCTGGTCCAGTTTTGGAAAGTTGTACTTTTCTAAGAATTTGTCCATTTCTTCCACGTTGTCCATTTTATTGGCATATAATTGTTGATAGTAGTCTCTTATGATCCTTTGTATTTCTGTGTTTTCTGTTGTGATCTCTCCATTTTCATTTCTAATTTTATTGATTTGATTTTTCTCCCTTTGTTTCTTGATGAGTCTGGCTAATGGTTTGTCAATTTTATTTATCGTTTCAAAGAACCAGCTTTTGGTTTTGTTGATTTTTGCTATGGTCTCTTTTGTTTCTTTTGCATTTATTTCTGCTCTAATTTTTAAGATTTCTTTCCTTCTACTAACCCTGGGGTTCTTCATTTCTTCCTTTTCTAGTTGCTTTAGGTGTAGAGTTAGGTTATTTATTTGACCTTTTTCTTGTTTCTTGAGGTGTGCCTGTATTGCTATGAACTTTCCCCTTAGGACTGCTTTTACCGTGTCCCACAAGTTTTGGGTTGTTGTGTTTTCATTTTCATCCGTTTCTATGCAAATTTTGATTTCTTTTTTTGATTTCTTCTGTGATTTGTTGGTTATTCAGCAGCGTGTTGTTCAGCCTCCATATGTTGGAATTTTTAATAGTTTTTCTCCTGTAATTGAGATCTAATCTTACTGCATTGTGGTCAGAAAAGATGCTTGGAATGATTTCTATTTTTTTGAATTTACCAAGGCTAGCTTTATGGCCCAGGATGTGATCTATCCTGGAGAAGGTTCCATGTGCACTTTAGAAAAAGGTGAAATTCATTGTTTTGGGATGAAATGTCCTATAGATATCAATTAGGTCTAACTGGTCTATTGTATCATTTAAAGTTTGTGTTTCCTTGTTAAATTTCTGTTTAGTTGATCTATCCATAGGTGTGAGTGGGGTATTAAAATCTCCAACTATTATTGTGTTAGTGTTAATTTCTCCTTTCATACTTGTTAGCATTTGTCTTACATACTGTGGTGCTCCTGCGTTGGGTGCATATATATTTATAATTGTTATATCTTCTTCTTGGATTGATCCTTTGATCATTATGTAGTGACCTTCTTTGTCTCTTTTCACAGCCTTTGTTTTAAAGTCTATTTTATCTGATATGAGTATCGCTACTCCTGCTTTCTTTTGGTCCCTATTTGCATGGAAAATCTTTTTCCAGCCCTTCACTTTCAGTCTGTATGTATCCCCTGTTTTGAGGTGGGTCTCTTGTAGACAACATATGTAGGGGTCTTGTTTTTGTATCCATTCAGCCAGTCTTTGTCTTTTGGTTGGAGCATTCAACCCATTTACGTTTAAGGTAATTACTGATAAGTATGATCCCATTGCCATTTACTTTATTGTTTGGGGTTCGAATTTATACACCGTTTTTGTGTTTCCTGTTTAGTATTTGTTGGAGAGCTGGTTTGGTGGTGCAGAATTCTCTCAGCTTTTGCTTGTCTGAAAAGCTTTTGATTTCTCATTCATACTTGAATGAGATCCTTGCTGGGTACAATAATCTGGGCTGTAGGTTATTTTCTTTCATCATTTTAAGTATGTCTTGCCATTCCCTCCTTGCTTGAAGAGTTTCTATTGAAAGATCAGCTGTTATCCTTATGGCAATTCCCTTGTGTGTTATTTGTTGTTTTTCCCTTGCTGCTTTTCATATTTGTTCTTTGTGTTTGATTTTTGTTAATGTGATTAATATGTGTCTTGGGGGGTTTCGCCTTGGCTTTATCCTGTTTGGGACTCTCTGGGTTTCTTGGACTTGAGTGGGTATTTCCTTCCCCATTTTAGGGAAGTTTTCAACTATTATCTCCTCAAGTATTTTCTCACGGTCTTTCTTTTTGTCTTCTTCTTCTGGGACCCCTATGATTCGAATGTTGTAGCGTTTAATATTGTCCTGGAGGTCTCTGAGATTGTGCTCATTTCTTTTAATTCGTTTTTCATTTATCCTCTCTGATTCATTTATTTCTACCATTCTATCTTCGAATTCACTAATCCTATCTTCTGCCTCTGTTATTCTACTATTTGTTGCCTCCAGAGTGTTTTTAATTTCATTTATTGCATTATTCGTTATATATTGACTCTTTTTTTTTCTTCTAGGTCCTTGTTAAACCTTTCTTGCATCTTCTCAATCCTTGTCTCCAGGCTATTTATCTGTGATTCCATTTTAATTTCAAGATTTTAGATCCATTTCACTATCCTTATTCATAATTCTTTATCAGGTAGATTCCCTATCTCTTCCTCTTTTGTTTGGTTTGGTGGGCATTTATCCTGTTCCTTTATCTGCTGGGTATTCCTCTGTCTCATCTTGTTTAAATTGCTGAGTTTGGGGTGTCCTTTCTGTATTCTGGCAGTTTGTGGAGTTCTTTACTGTGGCATTTCCTCGCTGTGTGTGGGTTTGTACAGGTGTCTTGTCAAGGTTTCCTGGTTAGGGAAGCTTGTGTCCGTGTTCTGGTGGGTGGAGCTGTATTTCTTCTCTCTGGAGTGCAATGAAGTGTCCAGTAATGAGTTATGAGATGTCTGTGGTTTTGGGGTGACTTTGGGCAGCCTGTATCTTGAAGCTCAAGGCTGTGTTCCTTTGTTGCTGGAGAATTTGCTTGGTATGTCTTGCCCTGGAACTTGTTGGCTCTTGTGTGGTGCTTGATTTCAGTGTCGGTATGGAGGCATTTGATGAGCTCCTGTCAATTAATGTTCCTTGGAGTCAGGAGTTCCCTGGAGTCAGGGTTTGGACATAAGCCTCCTGCTTCCAGTTATCTGTCTTACTTTTACAGTAGTTTCAAAACTTCTCCTTCTATACAGCACCATTGATAAAACATCTACGTTAAAGAAGAAAAGTTTCTCTACTGTGAGGGCCACTCAGAATGGTTCACAGCGTTACATGGAGAAGAGAAGAGGGAGGAGGGAGTTAGAGGTGACCCAAATGAGATCAGGTGGAATCAATAGTGGAGAGAGTGGGCTGGCCAGTCGTCACTTCCTTATGTGCACTCCACAACTGGACCGCTCAGAGATGTTCACAGAGTTATACAGAGACGAGAAGAAGGAGGAAGGAGACAGAGGTGGCCAGAAGGATAAAAGGGGGGAATGAAAAGGAGGGAGACAGATCCAGCCAGTAATCAGTTCCCTAAGTGTTCTCCACCATCTGGAATACACAGAAATTCACAGAGTTGGGTAGAGTAGAGAGGGGTTAGGGAGGAGACACAGGGGACCTGGTGGAGAAAAAGGAGAGTCCAAAGGGAGAGAGAGCAGTCAAGCCAGTAATCTCGCTCCCTAGTGAAAAATGGGTACTGAAGATTGGGTTCTTAAAGGTACAAAATTGGTAACAAATACATAAAAGCAAAAATTAAAAATCTAGAGTAGAGTTTGGACTTTCAAAAATACGATGTTAAAAAAACGGAAGAAGAAAACTAAAGAGAAAACAAACAAACAAAAACAAGCAATGTCGCAAAAATTATAAAGAAACTATAGGTACAAAATTGATATCAAATACCAAAAAGCATAAATTAAAAATCTAGAGTAGGTTTTGGAATTTCAAAAATACAATGATAAAGAAAAGAAGAAAAAAAAAAAAACAAAAAACACGGTCAAAAAATTATTTTATATATATATATATATATATATATATATATATATGAAGTTTGCTGAAGAAGAAAAAAATAGGGTCTTTTTTTTGCAAAGTAATAGGTTATAAAAGTGAAAATTAAAGGAACAATAGAGGACTTAAAATTAAAAAAAATTAAAAAAAAGAATGAATGATCATAAAAATATATCTAGGACTTTCTCTGGTTTTGTTGTGAGTATCGTGGGTTCAGTTCATTTTTGGCTAGTTCCTTGGTCCGACTTATATTTCTCAAGATCTATAGGCGCCTTCCTATGTAGTCCTAGTAACCACAGGGTTTTAATCTATTGCCTGTAGCTTCCAAGGCGATTCCCTCTGTTATAGCTTCTTTTGTTTGCTGGTCTCTTCAGTGTCTGGTTTACGCCCTGACACAAAGGGGACGGTGGAGGACACTTTTTTTTTTTAGGCTCACTTGTTCAATTGCGCTGTGGGGAGGGAGGGAGGGATGCTGCAAACAAATAACACTGGCGTGCGCTCGCAGTGCCTCAGCCACACTGGGTCTGCCCCCGCTCACGGCGCGTGTAGCCTCCCTGCCCACACTGCTCGGGCTCTAGGTTGTTCCACTGGGAACAATCCGAGGCTGGCCCTGGGCTGCATGCACCTCCCAGGTCCAAGCCGCTCAGGTTCAGGCACTCGGGTAGTCCTCAGAGGCACAGACTCGGTTGGGCCTGCGTTTTGTGCTCTTCCCAGGTCCGAGCAGCTCAGGTAATGAGATGTTTGGCGAGCGCCAATGTTGTGACTTATCGCCTCCCCGCCACTCGGTTATCTGGGTGTAAAACAGGCGCACGTTCTCAGGCAGATGTTGACCGTCCAGATCCCCAAGAAGTTTTAGTTAGCAAAGAAGCCTGCTTACAGTTTTATAGATAATGTCTCTCTGGGGCTGCGATTGCCCCCTTCCGGCTCTGGCTGCCTGTCACCGGAGGGGGAAGGTCTGCAGCCGGCTATCTCTGTTCAGTCCTTTGTTCCGTGCGCGGGCCTGGCGGTGTCTTAGGTTAGGGCTGGCTTTTTGCGTGGTAGATATCCCAGAGTCTGGTTTGCTAGCCCAAGTTATTTCATTCAGATAGCGCTCAGGGTATTCAGGCCAGATTCTTACTCTAAGCAATGCAGCCCGCGCCGCACCTCCCTGCCCAGCCCCTGCTTGCTAATGGTGTGAGCAGGCGTCTGCACTGCTTCGCGGCTGGGGGAGTTACCGTAGGGCTTGCAATCTGCGAGTTTTAATTGTTTATTTATTTTTATCCCCCTTATGTTGCCCTTTGTGCTTCCAAAGCTTGGCAAAGATTTGGCAGTGAAAAGCTTTCCTGGTGTTTGGAAACTTTTCTCTTTTTAAGACTATCTTCCCGGGACAGAAATCCCTCCCTCCCTCTTTTGTCTCTTTTTTTGTCTTTTATACTTTTTCCTACCTACTTTCCAAGAGTTGGGTTGCTTTTCTGGGTGCCTGATGTCCTCTGGCAGCATTCATAAGTTGTATTGTGGAATTTACTCGACGTTTAAATGCTCTTTTGATGAAATTGTTTGGGGGGGAAAAGAGTTCTCCCCGTCCTACTCCTCAGCAATCTTGGCTCCTCTCTTGTGGAGTTTGGAGAGAGCACGCGGGATTGCTCTCCAGGCCATGCAGGAAAAGAAGGCCCTCATCTCGCGATGTCGGGGGAGTCTCGTGGTTTTTCTGGAGCTGCGGTGCCAGTGTGGGGTTTCTCACAAGGTACGACCGGGAGCTCAGGGAGCCTCTCGTGTGGTGTCAGGGAAGTCAAGTCTCCATACGAGTGGCGAGGGGGCGCACGTCATTGCTCTCGAGTCATGGTAGTGGAATCAGGGCTCAACACAATGAAAAAGGACGCTCGAGGTCTTTCTCGGGTTGCAGCAGGAAACCCTGTGTTCCCTCGACTTGTGCCTGTGACCTCAGGTAGCTTCTCAGGGTGCCTCTGAGAAGTCAGGGATACTATGGAGCTGGGAGAGGCCTCTCGGGACTCCACTGGGTTTGCTGCAATGGAAGAGGGCCTAATCTCGAGATCAGGAAGGAACCTCAGGGTTCCTCTCCATTTCTGACTCAGATCGCAGGGTCCCTGCAGAGTTGGGACAGGAGAGTCAGGCCTCGTCTTGTGTGGAGGAATGGAACTCCGCTTGCCTCTCGAGTTGTTCAAGGAGTGACAGGCCACTTGGCGAGCTGTGTGTGGAACCTGCGGTTTTTTCCAGACAATGCATGGGGGTGTCAGTGCCCCTACGTGATGTGCTTTCATCCACAGGGTTGCCTTCGAAGTGGTGTGCGGGCATCGGGTTCTTATCAAGAGCGGACCGGGAAATCGGGGTCTTTTGGAATGCGGCACCACACACGAGGCTACGTCTCGAATTTCCTCGTGAGACGGGCCTCATGCTGAGGTGCCCCTGGAAGGTGGGGAAAGCCTTCCAGACAAAGCAGGTTAATCGACCCTCCTGTCGCGATCAGGAGGGGAGAAGGGGCTCAGATGAAGTGGTACCGGGAACCTCGGTGTTCCCCTCGAGTGAGACCAGTATGTCAGGGAACTTTTGGGGTCACATGAAGCTTGCCAAATACTGTTTCAAACTTCAAGACGAAACGTGGGACTTCTCTTGAGACTCTGTGGCGGGCAAGGGCCTCATCTTGTGATGAAGGGGAAACCACGTGTTTTTTTTCGAGTTGCGATGGGATTGTTGACTTACGACGGGGAATTCAGGCTCCCTCTTGTGTTGGCCCAGGGAAGTCCATTCTTCCATTCGAGTTGCCAGGGAGAGCTGGGAGGGAATTGCTCTCGAGTCACGGCAGGTCAAAATAGACCTCATCTACGCTTGTGTCCAGGACCTAGTGTTCCACTACTGGGCCAACAGAGATCTCAGGGTTGCATTCTCGACTCACCCGGAGAGTCAGGCCTCGTCTTGAGGGGAAAAAAAGGACTCCGCTCTCCTGTCGAGTCGCGACGGGTATCTCTTGGAGCCCACTGCGTGGCGTAAAGGGAGTGAAGCCTCCTATGGAGTTTGGAGAGATGACTCGGGATTGTTTTCCTGGCCATGCAGGAAAAAAGGCCCTCATCTCGCGATGACGGGGGCGTCTCGTGGGTTTTCTCCAGCTGCGGCGCCAGTATCAGATTTCTCACGAGGTACAACGGGGAGCTCAGAGAGCCTCTCGTGTGGTGCTAGGGACGTCAGGTCTCCGTGCGTGTGGTGAAGGGGAGTGCGTGATTGCTCTCGAGTCATAGTAGGCGAATCGGGCCTCAAGACGCATTGAAGAAAGACTCTTGAGGTCTTTCTCGGGTTGTGGCAGGGAACCCTGGGTTCCCTTAATTTGTGTCGGTGACCTCAGGCAACTTCTAAGGGTGCCTCTGAGAAGTCAGGGACACTGTGGATTTGGGAGGGGCCTTTCGTTACTCAACTGGGTTTGGTGCAATCGAAGAGGGCCTCATCTCGAATGGAGGCAGGAACGTCAGGGGTCCTCTCCATTTCTGACTAGGGTCGCAGGGTACCTGCAGAGTATGGACAAGAGAGTCACGCCTCGTCTTCTGTGGAGGAATGGATTTCCCCTTGCCTTTCGAGTTGTTCACGGAGTGACAGGCCACTTGTTGAGCTGAGTGTGGAACCTGCGGGTTTTTCCGGACGATGCACGGGGGTGTCAGTGCCCCTTCGTGTTGTGCCTTTATCCACAGGGTTGCCTTCAAAGAGTTTTCCGGGCATCGGGTTCTTTTCAAGAGCGTACCGGAAAATTGGGGTCTTTAAGCATGTGGTACCACCCACGAGGCTACGTCTCGAATTTCCTCGGGATACCGGCCTCATCCTGAGGTGCGCCGGGAAGGTCGGGAACCCTTTGCAGACAAAGCAGGGGAATCGACCCACCGGTCGCGATCAGAAGGGGAGAAGGGGCTCAGATGAAGTGGTGCCGGGAACCTCCGTGGTCCCCTCGAGTGAGACCGGTATGTCACGGCACTTTTGAGGTCGCATCAAGGCTGCCAAGTACAGTTTCGCACTTCAAGACGGAACGTGGGAATTCTCTGGAGATGCTCTAGCGGGCAAGGGCCTCATATTGCGATGACGAGGGAAACACGTGGTTTTTCTCGAGTTGAGGCGGGATTCTCGAGTTACAACGGGGAATTCAGGCTTCCTCTTGTGTTGGCCCAGGAAGTCCAATCTTCCATTCAACTTGTCAGAGAGAGCTGGGGGTTGCTCTCGAGTCACTTCAGGTCAAAGAGTCCTCATCTAGGCTTGGGTCCAGGACGTAATGTTCCTCTCCAGGGGCGACAGGGATATCGGGGTCGCATTCCAGTCTCACCCGGTGGGTCACGCCTCGTCTCGAGTGGAAGCAAAGGACTCCACTATCCTCTCGAGTCGCGACACGTAACTCTTGGAGCCCAATGAGTGGCCTAAAGGGAGTCAAGAGTCCTGTGTAGCTTGGACAGAAGGTTCACGCTTGATCTGCATACCATGCCGTTAAAGATGGCCCTCCTCTCGTGATGACGGGGGCGTCTCATGGGTTTTCTCGAGCTGCGGCGCCAGTGTGGGGTTTCTCACGAGATATGATGGGGAGTTCAGGGAGCCTCTTGTGCAGCGCCAGAGAAGCCTGACTCCATGCGTGTGGCCAGGCAGATCGCGTCATTGCTCTGGAGACATGGGAGGGACTAGGGCCTCAAGAGGCATTTAAGAAGGACTCTCAAGGTCTTTCTTGGGTTGGGGTGGGAAACACTCGTTTCCCTCGACCTCTACAGGGGACCTTAGGGAACTTCCCAGGTGCCTCTGAGAGGTGAGGGATACTGAGGAGTTAGAGGGGCCTCTCGGGACTCCACTAGGTTTGACGAAATGAAAGAGGGCCTCATCTCGATTGGAGGCAGGAACCTCAGGCTTCCTCTCCATTTCTGACTCCGACCGCAGGGTCCCTGCAGAGTTGGGACAGGAGAGTCAGGCCTCGTCTTGTCTGAGTAACGGAACTCTGCTTGCCTCTCGAGTCGTTCAGGGGGTCTCAGGGCCCTTGACAAGCTGTGTGTGGAACCTGCGGGTGTTTCCAGAAGATGCATGGGGGTGTCAGTGCCCCTTCGTTTGGTGCCTTCCCCCACAGGGTTTCCTTCAAAGAGGTGTCCGGGCATCGGGTTCATTTCAAGAGCGGACCGGGAAATCGGGGTCATTCGGCATGTGGCACCAACCACGTGGCTCATCTCGAATTTCCTCATGAGACCAGCATCATCCTGAGGTGCGCCGGGAAGGCCGCGAACCCCTTCCACACAAAGTAGGGGAATCGATTCTCCTGTCGCGATCAGGAGGGGAGATGGGGCTCAGATGAAGTGGTGCCGGGACCCTCGGTGTTCCACTCGAGGGAACCCGGCGTTTCAGGGAACTTTAGGGGTCGCATCAAGGGAGCCAAGTACCGTTTCCCACTTCAGGACGGAACATGGGACTTCCCTGGAGACGCTGTAGCGGGCAAGGGCCTCATCCTGTGAAGACGTTGGAACCACGTCGTTTTTCTTGAGTTGCATCGGGATTCTCGAAAACGACAGGAATTTCAGGTCTCTCTTGGGTTGGCCCTGGGAAGCCCAATCTTCAATTCGAGTTGCGATGGAAAGCTGGGGGTTCTGCTCGAGTCACTACAGGGCCAAAGAGACCTCATCGAGGCGTGTGTCCAGGACCTAATATTCCTCTCAAGGGAAGACAGGGATCCAGGGTTTCCATTCCGGACTCCCCCGGGGAGTCAGGACTCGCCTGGAGGGGAAGCAAAGGACTCCGCTTTCCTCTCAAGTCGCGACACGGATCTCTTGGAGCCCACTGAGTGGACTCAAGGGTGTCGAGCCTCCTCTTCAGTTTGGAGAGAGGACTCGGGATTGCTCTCCAGGCCAGGCAGGAAAAGAAGGCCCTCATCTCGCGATGACGGGGGCGTCTCATGGGTTTCCTCAGGCTGCTGCACCCATGGGGGTTTTCTCACGAGGCACGACGAGGACCTCAGGGAGCCTCTCGTGCGGCGCCAGGGAAGTCAGGTCTCCATGCGCATGGCGAGGGGGAGCTGGTCATCACTCTCGAGTCATGGGAAGCGGCTAGGTCCTCAAGAGGCGTTGAAGAAGGACTCTCGAGGTCTTTCTTGGGTTGCGGCGGGAAACCCTCGTTTCCCTCGACTTCTGCAGGGGACCTTAGGGAACTTCCCACGGTGCCTCTGAGAGGTGAGGGATGCTGTGTAGTTGGCAGGGCCTCTCGGGACTCTGCTGGGTTCGGCGCTATGGAAGAGGGCCTCATCTCGAGGGGAGGCAGGAACCTCAGGCTTCCTCTCGGTTTCGGACTCCGACTGCACGGTCCCTGCAGTGTTGGGACAGGAGAGTCATGCCTCGTCTTGTCTGAGGAATGGAATTCTGGTTACCTCTCGAGTTGTTCCGGGAGTCTCAGGCCCCTTGTCGAGCTGTGTGTAGACCCTGCGGGTTTTTCCGGATGATGCACGGGGGTGTCAGTGCCCCTTCGTGTTGTGCCTTCACCCACAGGGTTGCCTTCGAAGAGGTGTCCGGGCATCGGGTTCTTATCAAGAGCGGACCGGAAAATCGGGGTCGTTCGGCACGTGGCACGTCACACGTGGCTAGTCTCGAATTTCCTCCTGAGACCGGCCTCATCCTGAGGTGTGCCAGGAAGGCCGGGAACCCCTTCCAGACAAAGCAGGGGAATCGACTCTCCTGTCGCGATCAGGAGGGGAGAAGGGGCTCAGATGAAGTGGTGCCGGGACCCTCGGTGTTCCCCTCGAGGGAACCCAGCGTGTCGGGGAACTTTTGCGGTCGCATCAAGGGTGTCAAGTACCGTTTTGCACTTAAGGACGGAATATGGGACTTCCCTGGAGACACCAGGAACTTCGGTGTTCCCCTGGGGTGAGACCGGTATGTTGGGGAACTTTGGGGTCGCATCAGGGGTGCCAAGTAGCATTTCGAACTTTAAGATGGAACGTGGGACTTCTCTTGAGACTCTAGCTGGCAAGGGCCTCATATTGGGATGAAGGGGGAACCACATGGTTTTTAAGACTTGAGGCTGAATTCTCGAATTACGATGGGAAATTCAGACTTCCTCTTGTGTTGACCGTGGGAAGACCAATCTTCCATTCAAATTGTGAGGGAGAGATGGAGGTTGCTCTCGAGTCACTGTAGGGCAAAATAGACCTCATCTAGGCTTGTGTCTAGGACAAAATGTTCCACTCCAGGGGCGACAGGGATCTCGGGGTTGCATTCCAAACTCACCCGGGGAGTCAGGCCTCGTCTCCAGGGAAGCAAAGGACTCCGCTCTCCTCTCGAGTCGCACCGGGTATTTCTTGGACCCAACTGAGTGGCCTAAAGGGAGTCAATACTCCTGTGAAGTTTGGAGAGAGGACCAGGAATTGCTCTCCAGGTCAGGCAGGAAAAGAAGGCCCGCATCTCTCCTTGATGGGGGCATCTTGTGGTTTTTCTCGAACTGCGGCGCCACTGTGGGTTTTCTCACGAGGTACGATGGGGTACTCAGGGAGCCTCTTGTGTGGTACTAGGGAAGTCAGTTTTCCTGCTTGTGGCGAGGGGAGCGCGTCCTTGCTCTGGAGTCATGGTAGGGGAATCGGGCATCAAGAGACGTTGAAAAAGGACTCTCCAAGTCTTTCTCGGGTTACTTCAGGAAACTCTGGGTTCCCTCGACTTGTGCCAGTGACCTCAGGTAGCTTCTCATGGAGCCTCTGAGAATTCAGGGATACTGTGGTGTTGGGAGGGGCCTCTCAGGACACCACTGAGTTTGGTTCAATGGAAGAGGGCCTCTTCTCTAGTTGAGGCAGGAACCTCAGGGTTCCTCTCCATTTCTCACTCCAATTGCAGGGTCCCTGAAGAGTTGGGACAGGAGAGTAAGGCCTCGTCTTGTGTGAAGGAATGCAACTTCACTTGCCTCTCGAGTTGTTCACGAGGTGACAGTCCACATTTGGAGCTGTGAGTGGAATCTGCGGGTTTTTCCAGACGATGCATGGGGATGTCAGTGTCCCTTCGTTTTGTGCCTTCATCCACAGGGTTGCCTTCGAAGAGATGTCCGGGCGTCAGGTTCTTATCTAGAGTGGACCGGGAATTCGGGATCTTTCAGCATATGGCACCAACCATGAGGCTACTTTTCGAATTTCCTCATGAGACCGGCCTCATCCGGAGGTTCGCGGGGAACGTCGGGAACCCCTTGCAGACAAAACATGGGAATCGACCCTTCTGTCGCGATCAGGAGGGGTGAAGGGGCTCACAGGAAGTGGTGCCGTGAACTTTGGTGTTTCCCTCGAGTGAGACCGGTATGTCAGGGAACTTTGGGGGTCGCATCAAGGGTGCCAAGTACCGTTTTGTACTTCAGGATGGAACGTGGGACTTCTCTTGATAGGCTGTAGCGGCCTAGGCCCTCATCTTGCCGTGACGGGGGAGCCACGTGGTTTTTCTCGAGTTGCGGCGGGATTCTCGAGTTACGACGGGGATTTCAGGCTTCCTCTTGTGTTGGGCCAGGGAAGTCCAATCATCCATTCGAGTTGCGAGGGAGAGCTGGGGGTTGCACTCGAGTCACTGCAGGGCAAAGGAGACCTCATCTAGGCTTGTGTCCAGGACCTAATGTTCCTCTCCAAGGGCCACAGGGATCTCAGGTTTGCATTCCAGACTCACCCAGGGAGTCAGGCCTCGTGTCGAAGGGAAGCAAAGGACTCTGCTCTCCTTTCGAGTTGCGACGGGCACCTCTTGGAGCCCACTTTGTGGCCTAAAGGGAGTCAAGCCTCCTGTGAAGTTTGGAGAGAGGACTTGGGACTGCTCTCCAGGCCATGCAGGAAAAGATGGCCCTCATCTCGCGATGACGGAGGGATCTTGTGGGTTTTCTCGAGCTGCGGCGCCAGTGTGGGGTTTCACACGAGGTAGGACGGGGAGCTCAGGGAGCCTCTCGTGTGGTGCCAGGGAAGTCAGGTCTCCATGTGCATGGCGAGGGGGAGCGCATTATTGCTCTCGAGCTATGGTAGGGGAATCTGACCTCAAGACGCATTGAAGAAGGACTCTCGAGGTCTTTCTTCGGTTGTGGCAGGAAAGTCTTATTTCCCTCGACTTTTGCCGGTGGCCTCAAGGAGCTTCTCAGAATGCCTATGAGAAGTCAGGGATACTGTGGAGATGGGAGGGGCCTCTCGGGACTCCGCTGGGGTTGTCGCAATGGAAGAGGGCCTTATCTCGAGGGGAGGCAGGAACCTCAGGCTTCCTCTCTGTTTCTGACTCCGACCCTCCGACCTCAGGGTCCCTGCAGAGTTGGGAGCGGAGAGTTAGGCCTCGTCTTGTCTGAGGAAGGGAACTCCGCTTGCCTCTCGAGTTGCTCAGGGGGTCTCAGGCCCCTCTTCGAGCTGTGTGTGGAACCCACGGGTGTTTCTGGACGATGCACGGGAGTGTCAGTGCCCCTTCGTGTTGTCCCTTCACCCACAGGGTTGCCTTGGAAGAGGTGTCCGTGCAACGGGTTCTTCTCAAGAGTGGACAGGGAAATCGAGGTCGATCGGCATGTGGCACCACCCCCGTGGCTCATCTCGAATTTCCTTGTGCGGACGGCCTCATCCTGAGATGCGCCGGGAAGGCCGGGAATCCCTTCCAGACCACGCAGGGGAATCGACACTCCTGTCGCCATCAGGAGGGGAGAAGGGGCTCAGATGAAGTGGTGTCGGGACCCTCGGTGTTTCCCTCGAGGGAACTCGGTGTGTCGGGGAAATTCTGGGGGTCGCATGAAAGGTGTCAGGTACTGTTTGGCACTTCAGGACAGAAACTGGGACTTCCCTTGAGACGCCATAGCGGGCAAGAGGCTCATCTTGCAAAGACGTAAGAACCACGTGGTTTTCCTCGAGTTGCCGCGGGATTCTCGAGTTACGACGGGGATCTCAGGCTTCCCCTTGGGTTGGCCCTGGGAAACCCAATCTTCCCCTCGAGTGAGAGGGAAAGCTGGGGGTTGCGCTCGAGTCACTGCAGGGCCCAAGAGACCTCAATTAGGCGTGTGTCCGGGACCTAATATTCCTCTCCAGGGAAGGCAAGGATCTCGGGGTTGCATTTCAGGCTCCCCCAGGGAGTCAGGCCTCGTCTCGAGGGGAAGCCAAGGACTCCGCTCTCCTCTCGAGTCGCGACGCGGGTCTCTGGGAGCCCCCTGAGTGGCCTCAAGGGAGTCCAGCCTCCTTTTCAGTTTGGAGACAGGACCCGGGATTGCTCTGCAGGCCATGCAGGAAAAGAAGGCCCTCAGCTCGCGAGGACGGGGGCATCTCAGGGGTTTCCTCGAGCTGCGGTGCCCATTGGGGTTTTCTCCCGAGGCACTACGAGGATCTCAGGGAGCCTCTCGTGTGGCGTCAGGGAAGTCAGGTCTCCATGCGGTGGCGATGGGGATCGAGTCATGGCTCTCGAGTCATAGGAGGGGACTAGGGCCTCGAGACGCGTTGAAGAAGGACTCTCGAGGTCTTTTTCGGGGGCGGCGGGAAACCCTCGTTTCCCTCGCCTTCTGCCGGGGACCTTAGGGAACTTCCCAGGGTGCCTCTGAGAGGCGAGGGATCCTGTGGAGTTGGAGGGCCCTCTCGGGACTCCGCTGGGTCTGGCAAACGGAAGAGGGCCTCACCTCGAGGGGAGGCAGGAACCCCAGGCTGCCTCTCTGTTTCGGACTCCGACCGCAGGGTCCCTGCAGAGTTAGGACAGGAGAGTCAGGCCTCGTCTTGTCTGAGGAAGAGAACCCCGCTTGCCTCTTGAATTGTTCAGGGGGTCTCAGGCCCCTCGTCGAGCTGTGTGTGGAATCCGCGGGTCTTTGCGGACGATGCACGGGGGTGGCAGTGCCCCTTCGTGTTGTGCCTTCACCCACAGGGTTGCCTTCTAAGAGGGGTCCGGGCCTCGGGTCCTTCTCAAGAGCGGACCGGGGAATCGGGGGCGTTCGGCATGTGGCACCACCCACGTGGCTCGTCTCGAATTTCCTCGTGAGACAGGCCTCATCCTGAGGTGCGCCGGGAAGGCCGGGAACCCCTTCCAGACCACGCAGGGGAATCGCCTCTCCTGTCGCGATCAGGAGGGGAGAAGGGGCTCAGAGGAAGCGGTGCCGGGACCCTCGGTGTTCCCCTCGAGGGAACCCGGCGTGTCGGGGGACTTTTGGGGGTCGCAGGAAGGCTGTCAGGGACCGTTTCGCCCTTCAGGGCGGAACAGCGGACTTCCCTTGAGACGCCGTGGCGGGCAAGGGCCTCATCTTGCCAAGAGGTGGGAACCACGTGGTTTTTCTCGAGTTGCGGCGGGATTCTCGAGTTACGACGGGGATCTCAGCCTTCCCCTTGGGTTTGCCCTGGGAAGCCAAATCTTCACCTCGGGTTGCGAGGGAAAGCTGGGGGTTGCGCTCGAGTCACTGCAGGGCCGAAGAGACCTCACTTAGGCGTGTGTCCGGGACCTAATATTCCTCTCCAGGGAAGGCAGGGATCTCGGGGTTGCATTCCAGGCTCCCCCGGGGAGTCAGGCCTCGTCTCGAGGGGAAGCCAAGGACTCCGCTCTCCTCTCGAGTCGCGACGCGGGTCTCTTGGAGCCCCCTGAGCGGGCTCAAGGGAGTCCAGCCTCCTCTTCCGTTTGGAGAGAGGACCCGGGATTGCTCTCCAGGCCATGCAGGAAAAGAAGGCCCTCACCTCGCGAGGACGGGGGCTTCTCAGGGGTTTCCTCGAGATGCGGCGCCCGTGGGAGTTTTCTCCCGAGGCACGACGAGGACCTCAGGGAGCCTCTCGTGCGGCGCCAGGGAAGTCAGGTCTCCATGCGCGTGGCGAGGGGGAGTGCGTCCTGGCTCTCGAGTCACGGGAGGGGACTAGGGCCTCGAGACGCGTTGAAGAAGGACTCTCGAGGTCTTTCTCGGGGGGCGGCGGGAAACCCTCGTGTCCCTCGCCTTCTGCCGGGGACCTTAGGGAACTTCCCAGGGTGCCTCTGAGAGGCGAGGGATCCTGTGGAGGTGGCGGGGCCCCTCGGGACTCCGCTGGGTCTGGCGCAACGGAAGAGGGCCTCACCCCGAGGGGAGGCAGGAACCTCATGCTTCCTCTCTGTTTCGGACTCCGACCGCAGGGTCCCTGCAGAGTTGGGACAGGAGAGTCAGGCCTCGTCTTGTCTGAGGAAGGGAACCCCGCTGGCCTCTCGAGTTGCTCAGGGGGTCTCAGGCCCCTCGTCGAGCTGTGTGTGGAACCCGCGGGTCTTTGCGGACGATGCACGGGGGTGGCAGTGCCCCTTCGTGTTGTGCCTTCACCCACAGGGTTGCCTTCGAAGAGGGGTCCGGGCCTCGGGTCCTTCTCAAGGGCGGACCGGGGAACCGGGGGCGTTCGGCATGTGGCACCACCCACGTGGCTCGTCTCGAATTTCCTCGTGAGACCGGCCTCATCCTGAGGTGCGCCGGGAAGGCCGGGAACCCCTTCCAGACCACGCAGGGGAATCGCCTCACCTGTCGCGATCAGGAGGGGAGAAGGGGCTCAGAGGAAGCGGTGCCGGGACCCTCGGTGTTCCATTCGAGGGAACCCGGAGTGTCGGGGGACTTTTGGGGGTCGCAGGAAGGCTGTCAGGGACCGTTTCGCCCTTCAGGGCGGAACAGGGGACTTCCCTTGAGACGCCGTGGCGGGCAAGGGCCTCCTCTTGCCAAGAGGTGGGAACCACGTGGTTTTTCTCGAGTTGCGGCGGGATACTCGAGTTACGACGGGGATCTCAGCCTTCCCCTTGGGTTGGCCCTGGGAAGCCCAATCTTCCCCTCGGGTTGCGAGGGAAAGCTGGGGGTTGCGCTCGAGTCACTGCAGGGCCGAAGAGGCCTCACCTAGGCGTGTGTCCGGGACCTACTATTCCTCTCCAGGGAAGGCAGGGATCTCGGGGTTGCATTCCAGGCTCCCCCGGGGAGTCAGGCCTCGTCTCGAGGGGAAGCCAAGGACTCCGCTCTCCTCTCGAGTCGCGACGCGGGTCTCTTGGAGCCCCCTGAGCGGCCTCAAGGGAGTCCAGCCTCCTCTTCCGTTTGGAGAGAGGACCCGGGATTGCTCTCCAGGCCATGCAGGAAAAGAAGGCCCTCAGCTGGCGAGGACGGGGGCGTTTCAGGGGTTTCCTCGAGCTGCGGCGCCCGTGGGGGTTTTCTCCCGAGGCACGACGAGGATCTCAGGGAGCCTCTCGTGCGGCGCCAGGGAAGTCAGGTCTCCATGCGCGTGGCGAGGGGGAGTGCGTCCTGGCTCTCGAGTCACGGGAGGGGACCAGGGCCTCGAGACGCGTTTTAGAAGGACACTCGAGGTCTTTCTCGGGGGGCGGCGGGAAACCCTCGTGTCCCTCGCCTTCTGCCGGGGACCTTAGGGAACTTGCCAGGGTGCCTCTGAGAGGCGAGGGATCCTGTGCAGGTGGCGGGGCCCCTCGGGACTCCGCTGGGTCTGGCGCAACGGAAGAGGGCCTCACCTCGAGGGGAGGCAGGAACCTCAGGCTTCCTCTCCGTTTCGGACTCCGACCGCAGGGTCCCTGCAGAGTTGGGACAGGAGAGTCAGGCCTCGTCTTGTCTGAGGAAGGGAACCCCGCTGGCCTCTCGAGTTGCTCAGGGGGTCTCAGGCCCCTCGTCGAGCTGTGTGTGGAACCCGCGGGTCTTTGCGGACGATGCACAGGGGTGGCAGTGCCCCTTCGTGTTGTGCCTTCACCCACAGGGTTGCCTTCGAAGAGGGGTCTGGGCCTCGGGTCTTTCTCAAGGGCGGACCGGGGAACCGGGGGCGTTCGGCATGTGGCCCCACCCACGTGGCTCGTCTCGAATTTCCTCGTGAGACCGGCCTCATCCTGAGGTGCGCGGGGAAGGCCGGGAACCCCTTCCAGACCACGCAGGGGAATCGCCTCTCCTGTCGCGATCAGGAGGGGAGAAGGGGCTCAGAGGAAGCGGTGCCGGGACCCTCGGTGTTCCCCTCGGGGGAACCCGGCGTGTCGGGGGACTTTTGGGGGTCGCAGGAAGGCTGTCAGGGACCGTTTCGCCCTTCAGGGCGGAACAGGGGACTTCCCTTGAGACGCCGTGGCGGGCAAGGGCCTCATCTTGCCAAGAGGTGGGAACCACGTGGTTTTTCTCGAGTTGCGGCGGGATTCTCGAGTTACGATGGGGATCTGAGCCTTCCCCTTGGGTTGGCCCTGGGAAGCCCAATCTTCCCCTCGGGTTGCGAGGGAAAGCTGGGGGTTGCGCTCGAGTCACTGCAGGGCCGAAGAGACCTCACCTAGGCGTGTGTCCGGGACCTACTATTCCTCTCCAGGGAAGGCAGGGATCTCGGGGTTGCATTCCAGGCTCCCCCGGGGAGTCAGGCCTCGTCTCGAGGGGAAGCCAAGGACTCCGCTCTCCTCTCGAGTCGCGACGCGTGTCTCTTGGAGCCCCCTGAGCGGGCTCAAGGGAGTCCAGCCTCCTCTTCCGTTTGGAGAGAGGACCCGGGATTGCTCTCCAGGCCATGCAGGAAAAGAAGGCCCTCAGCTCGCGAGGACGGGGGCGTCTCAGGGGTTTCCTCGAGCTGCGGCGCCCGTGGGGGTTTTCTCCCGAGGCACGACGAGGATCTCAGGGAGCCTCTCGTGCGGCGCCAGGGAAGTCAGGTCTCCATGCGCGTGGCGAGGGGGAGCGCGTCCTGGCTCTCGAGTCACGGGAGGGGACCAGGGCCTTGAGACGCGTTGAAGAAGGACTCTCGAGGTCTTTCTCGGGGGGCGGCGGGAAACCCTCGTGTCCCTCGCCTTCTGCCGGGGACCTTAGGGAACTTGCCAGGGTGCCTCTGAGAGGCGAGGGATCCTGTGGAGGTGGCGGGGCCCCTCGGGACTCCGCTGGGTCTGGCGCAACGGAAGAGGGCCTCACCTCGAGGGGAGGCAGGAACCTCAGGCTTCCTCTCCGTTTTGGACTCCGACCGCAGGGTCCCTGCAGAGTTGGGACAGGAGAGTCAGGCCTCGTCTGGTCTGAGGAAGGGAAACCCGCTGGCCTCTCGAGTTGCTCAGGGGGTCTCAGGCCCCTCGTCGAGCTGTGTGTGGAACCCGCGGGTCTTTGCGGACGATGCACGGGGGTGGCAGTGCCCCTTCGTGTTGTGCCTTCACCCACAGGGTTGCCTTCGAAGAGGGGTCCGGGCCTCGGGTCCTTCTCAAGGGCGGACCGGGGAACCGGGGGCGTTCGGCATGTGGCCCCACCCACGTGGCTCGTCTCGAATTTCCTCGTGAGACCGGCCTCATCCTGAGGTGCGCCGGGAAGGCCGGGAACCCCTTCCAGACCACGCAGGGGAATCGCCTCTCCTGTCGCGATCAGGAGGGGAGAAGGGGCTCAGAGGAAGCGGTGCCGGGACCCTCGGTGTTCCCCTCGGGGGAACCCGGCGTGTCGGGGGACTTTTGGGGGTCGCAGGAAGGCTGTCAGGGACCGTTTCGCCCTTCAGGGTGGAACTGGGGACTTCCCTTGTGACGCCGTCGCGTGCAAGGCCCTCATCTTGCCAAGAGGTGGGAAGCACGAGGTTTTTCTCGAGTTGCGGCGGGATTCTCGAGTTACAATGGGGATCTCAGCCTTCCTCTTGGGTTGGCCCTGGGAAGCCCAATCTTCCCCTCGAGTTGCAAGGGAAATCTGGGGGCTGCGCTCGAGTCACTGCAGGGCCGAAGAGACCTCACCTAGGCGTGTGTCCAGGACCTACTATTCCTCTCCAGGGAAAGCAGGCATCTCGGGGTTGCATTCCAGGCTCCCCCGGGGAGTCAGACCTCATCTCGAAGGGAAGCCAAGGACTCCGCTCTCCTCTCGAGTCGCGACAAGGATCTGTTGGAGCCCCCTGAGCGGCCTCAACGGAGTCCAGCCTGCTCTTCAGTTTGGAGAGAGGACTCGTGATTGGTCTCCAGGCCATGCAAGAATATAAGGCCCTAATCTCGCGATGACCGGGGTGTCTCATGTGTTTCCTCGAGCTGCAGCGGCAGTGTGGGTTTCCTCAAGAGGTACGATGAGGATCTCAGGGAGCCTCTCGTGCAGTGCCAGGTTAGTCAGGTCTCCATGCGAGTGAAGAGGGGGCGCGTGTCATGGCTCTCGAGTCATGGTAGGGGAATCGCGACTCAACACATTTTGAAGCACTCTCGAGGTCTTTCTCGAGTCATGGCAGAAAACCCAGGGTTCCCTCGACTTGTGCCTGTGACCTCAGGGAGCTTCTCATTGTGCCTCTGAGAACTCAGGGATACTGTGGAGTTGGTAGGGGCCTCTCGGGACTCCACTGGGTGTGGTGCAATGGAAGAGGACCTCATCTCGAGTGGACGCAGGAACTTCAGGCTTCCTCTCCGTTTCTGACTCGGATCCCATGGTCCCTGCAGAGTAGGGACAAGAGAGTCACACCTAGTCTTCTGTTGAGGAATGGACCTTCGTTTGCCTTTCGAGTTGTTTACAGGGTGACAGGCCACTTGTCGAAATGTCTGTGGGACCTGCGGGTTTTTCTGGACGATGCACGCGGGTGTCAGTGCCCCTTCGTGTTGTGCCTTCATCCACAGGTTTTCCTTCAAAGAGGTGTGCTGGCATCGGGTTCTTTTCAAGAGTGGACCGTGAAATTGGGGTCTTTCGGCATGTGGCACCACCCACGAGGCTACGTCTCGAACTTCCTCATGAGACCGGCCTCATCCTGAGGTGCGCCCGGAAGGTCGGGAACCCCTTGCAGACAGAGAAGGGGAGTCGACCCTCCTGTCGCAATCAGGAGAGGAGAAGGGGTCAGATGAAGTGGTGCCGGGAACCTCGGTGTTCCCCTTGAGTGAGTCTGGTATGTCGCGGAACTTTTGGGGTCGCATCAAGGGTGCCAAGTACCGTTTCGCACTTCAGGATGGAACGTGGGACTTCTCTTGAGATGCTGTAGCGGACAAAGGGCCTCATCTTGCGATGACGAGGGAAGCACGTGGATTTTCTCGAGTTTCGGTGGGATTCTCGAGTTACGACGGGGAATTCAGGCTTCCTCTTGTGTTGGCCCAGGAAGTCTAATCTTCCATTCGAGTTGCCAGGGAGAGCTGTGGATTGGGCTCCATTCACTGAAGGGCAAACTAGACCTCATCTAGGCTTGTATCCAGGACTTAATGTTCCTCTCCATAGGCGACAGCGATTTGGGGTTGCATTCCATACTCACCTGGGGAGTCAGGCCTCATCTCGAGGGGAAGCAAAGGACTCCACTCTCTTCTCGAGCCGCGACAGGTATCTCTTGGAGCCCACTGAGTGGTCTTTGCTCTGTAGGAGAGCTCTAGTGTACATAAGCCTGTACATAAGTGAACACAGACATTCTGTGTGCATGTTGCTGCGTACCCAAAATAGGGCCACAAGGAGCCTCATGCTCTCCATGCAGCGCGGAAGCTGTGCAGCCACGCAGCAGCTGAAGAATCCAACCAATTGCTCTTTTCTTACCTCTGACAGAGCTCGCATTGCTGTAGCCCTTGGCAGTTTGGAAACACTGGACCCTAACCCCTCTCAAAGTAGGCCTGGGTTCTAGTTCGAATAGAAAGTCAGTAGCGGAGCTGAGGACAGGAACGCGGCAGTCATTTATCACACGCTCCTGCAGCCTGCTACTACAGGGACACTAACGCTAGAAGCTAGGAATGTCTTTGCAAGGTGCGCAAAGGACAAGGGAGAACCTCGACCCTGACTCTAGTATTTCAGCCCCCTGAGCAGATCTGAGGTTCTCCCGCTGTAGAAGCTAACCCATTCCTTTCAAATACAGGCTTCCTAACACAGGGCCAGTTGGCTGCTTGCTCTTCCACGAAGCAGGCTTCCTTAACTTGCAAACTGCGAATTCCGCTTAACAGCCTGGAGGAAAAATCGCTTCTTGGAAGATTTTTTTCAGAGGCTGTATCCCCGGAGCTGGGGCCAAGCTAGGGGACCCATACTGGCAAGGGAAGGCAAAACCACATCCAATGTCTTTGCTCTGGAGGACAGCTTTGGTGAGCCTAAGTCTTTCAGGAATATTTCTGGCTCCAACAGAGTCAAAATCTGTGTGTGAAGCTGCACAGCCAAAATAGGGGAACAGAGAGCCTGATTCTCTCTGTGTAGCTTTGAAGCTGTCATTCAAACAACAGCTTGAGAATCCATACAATGCTCTCCCTTACTGCTAAGAGAATTCTCATTGCTGTAGTCCTTGACAGTTTGTAGAAATCCGCACCCTAACCCTTCTCCAAGTAGGCCTGGGTCCTAGCTCGGAACAACAGGCAACGGTGGAGCTGAGGCCAGTAAGGCACAAGTGAGGTCTCACACACTCTTGCAGCCTGATCGTCCAGGAGCAGTAAGGCCTCTTTTTCCCTGCAGGAGGCTCGCTTGCCTTGCCTCCTGTGAACTGCATTTCCCAGCCTGGGCGCAAAGCTGTTCCTGGAGATTTTTTCTCAGGGGCTGTTTCCCTGGAGCTGGGTCGGACCTCGGGGGCCCAACTCACAGGGGAAGACAAAACCACATGCACAGGGCTATGCTCTGTAGGAGAGCTCTAGTGAACCTCATCTCTCAGGAACATTCTTGGCTTCTACAGAGACACCTCTGTGCATGAAGCTACACACCCAACATAGTGGCAAAGGGAGTCTGATTCTCTCCGTGGGTGCTGATGCTTTGTGGCAAAGCACCTGCTAAGAATCCATCCGCATAGGCTTCCCTCACCTTGACAGAGGTCTCATTGCTGTAGTCCTTGGCAGTTTGGAAAGAAGCAGACCCTTACCCTTCACCAAGTAGGCCCTTGTCCTTGTTTGAATGGAAAGGCAGTAGCTGAGCTGAGGCCAGTAAGGCGCCAGTCAAGTCTGACATATTCCCGATGCCTGCTCCTTCATGGAAAATAACGTTAGAATCTGGGAATGTCTTTGCAAGGCTGGCAAAGGGCAATCAGGAACCTGGACCCTGCCTCTGGAATTTCTATCTTCTCAGCGCATCCGGAGTTCTCGGTCAGGAGAAACTAACCCATTCCTTGCAAATATAGGCTTCCAAACACAGGCCGGTTGGCTGTCTCTTCTTGCCGAAGGAAGCTTGCTTATCCCACCTCCTGCAAACTCCACTTCCCAGCCTGGGGGATAAGAGGTTCTTGGAGATCTTTTCTCAGAGGCTGTTTCCACGGAGCAGGGGCCGATCCCGGAGACCCACACGCACAGGGGAAGGGAAAACCGCATGGATAAGTCTTTGCTCTCTAGGAGTGCTCTAGTGAACCTCAGTCTATGCGGAATGTTCTTGGCTCCAACGGGGACATCTCTGTGTGGGAAGCTGCATAGCCAACATAGAGACACAGAGACCTGATTCTCTCTGTGCAGCTTTGACGCTGTCGTTCAAACAACAAATTGAGAATCCACACAATGCTCTCCCTTACCACTGAGAGAGTTATCATTGCTGTAGCCCTTCGCAGTTTCTGGAAATCGGCACACAAACACTTCTCCAAGTAGGCCTGGGTTCAAGTTCAGATGAACATGCAATAGCGGAGCTGAGGCCAGTAAGGCACCAGTCAGGTGTCACACACTCTGGCAGCCTGCTCCTCCAGGGACAGTAAGGCCTCTATTTCCCTTCAGGAGGCTCGCTTGCCTTACTTCCTGTGAACAGCGTTTCCCAGCCTGGGCGGAAAGCAGTTCCTGGAGATCTTTTCTCAGGGGCTGTTTCCCCGGAGTTGGGGCGGATCTCGGGGACCCAACTCACAGGGGAAGGCAAAACCAAATGGACAGGTCTATGCTCTGTAGGAGATCTCTAGTGAACTGCCGGGGTCCAGCCCCAGCTGATCCAGGGTATTCGAAGCAGAGACGCCGTAGGCGAGGGTCAGGGAACAACTGCTTAATTAAACGTTAATTAAGGATATAAAGAGTAATAAAATGAGGATAGCTCAGTAGGAAAATTCAGTGGAGAAAAGAGGCTGAGTAGCTTGGTTTACGCGGGGGACCAATAAAACTTCAAGACAAGAAGCTTGCACCACTTACGTAGGCCGCAGGCGTCCTTCCGTTCTCCCGAAGGAGAGGAGACACTGAGGCCTCCCCGGTCGGATCTTAGAAGCCCAGGCAAAATTAGTAAGCTTGGTGGGTTCCGCGCTCCAGATGGAGACTCAACCAGAGTGAGAGAGAGAGAGAGACATGGGGAGACCAGTATTTCGAGAAACTGATCCCAATTCTTTATTTTCCATGGTCTACTTTTATACACTGAGATGTTATGCAAAAGTCACGTGGGGTCAGCAGTCCTGACTTTTATCAAAGTTAGGTGCTTCATACAAAAGTATACAGAGGTCTTAGGGGTGTTACATCATCTTCTGGCCGGGGGGCCTGCTGACAATTTACGACCCTCTCCTTGTGACAGCGGTCAGTCAACCAGGACACTTATTTCTCCAGGGGTGATTATTCTTAAAACAGACGCCACCCAAATAAAGTTACATTCCTATAGGGTGAGGGTGTAGTGGGTTTTAGTTAAGGCAAGAATTTACTTAGCCTAAGGTCTAACGTGATTTATATCAAAGGTTAATACTTATTTCTTCTATATATTCATTAATGTGTATAAGGGCAGGGGATGTGGAGACTTAGCAGTAAACATCAGCTCAACAAATGAAAACCCTTCACCAATATGATTTCTAATCAGCCCATTATACTTATACTAATAATTTTCTAACTTTTCTAAGGAACCTGTTTTTAGAAGGTTTAAAGCATCTCGTGCCTCTCATGGTTGGGAGGCTGTGAGCAATCACATGTGGCCGGACAAGCCTGTCAGGCAGGCTAGAGAACCTTCAGAGGAGTTTGTAGGTTAAAACACTCTTGTCACACCCAGGGGTTTTTATCAACTGGAGCTCTAGGTTAACTCCTTCTCCGAAAGAGGTGGTGGGGGACAGCCCCCCGTAAAGTCAGAGGTGTAGGTGAGAGCACAAAATAGTAAGGTAGGCAGGCTCTGGTGATGGGGGTAGATGCTCGAGGATTTCCAGGGGGACTCCTGAGGCTCGATCCCGCCTTTGCGTATGTCGAGCCTCCTTCCTCATGACCTTTGCCATGGGCGGAGTGCCTCACTCTGGCCCCCAACAGTGAACCTCCTCTCTCAGGAACATTCTTGGCTCCTATCGAGACACCTCTGTGTGTAGCTACACACGCAACGTAGGGGCAAAGGGAGCCAGATTCTTTCCGTGGGGTGCTGATGCTTTGTGGCAAAGCACCTGCTTGAGAATCCATCAGCTTACGCTTCCCTCGCCTTGACAGAGGTCTCATTGCTGTAGCCCTTGGCAGTTTGGAAAGAAGAGGACCCTTACCTTTCATAAAGTGGGCCCTTGTCCTAGTTTGAAAGGAAAGGCAAGAGCTGAGCTGAGGCCAATAAGGCGCCAGTCAAGTCTGACATATTCCCGAAGCCTGCTCCTTCATGGAAAATAACGCTGGAATCAAGGAATGTCTCTGCAAGGCTGGCAAAGGGCAGTCAGGAGCCTGCACCCTGCCTCTGGAATTACCGACTTCTGAACAGATCTGGAGGTCTCCCTTAGGGGAAGCTAACCCATTCTTCCAAATAGAGGCTTCCAAACGCAGGCCGCTTGGCTGCCTCTTGCTCTCTGAAGGAGGCCTGCTTTTCCCGCCTCCTATGAACCCCACATCCCATCCTCTGGGAAAAGCGGATCTTGAAGATCTTTTCTCAGGGGTTGTTTCCACGGAGCTGGGGCTAAGCCTGGAGACCCAAACTAACAGGGGAAGAAAAACCACATGGACAAGTCTTTGCTCTCTAGGAGAGCTCTAGTGAACTTCACTCTGTCACGAACATTCTTGATTCATATGGAGACACCCCTGTGTGCGAAGCTGCGTACCCAACATGGGGGCACAGAGAGCCTGATTCTCTCTGTGTAGCTTTAAAGATGTCGTTCAAAAAACACCTTGAAAATCCATACAATGCTCTTCCTTACCCGTGACAGAGTTCTCATTGCTGTAGCCCTTGGCAGTTTTTAGAAATCCGCACCCAAACCCTTCTCCAAGTAGTCCTGGGTCCTAGTTCGGAGGAACATGCAATGGCGGAGCTGAGGCCAGTAAGGCACCAGTCAGGTCTCACACACTCTGCAGCCTGATCGTCCAGGGACAGTAAGCCCTCTTTTTCCCTGCAGGAGGCTCACTTGACTTCCCTCCTGTGAGCTGCATTTCCCAGCCTGGGGGAAAAGAGGTCCCTGGAGATCTTTTCTCAGGGGCTCCTTCCCCGGAGCTGGGGAGGACCTCGAGGACCCAACTCACAGGGGAAGGCAAAAGCACATGGACAGGTCTATGCTCTGTAGGAGAGCTCTAGTGAACCTCATCTCTCAGGAACATTCTGTCCTCCTATAGAGACACCTCTGTATGTGAAGCTACACACCCAACATAGGGGCAAATGGAGCCTGATTCTCCCCGTGGGGTGCTGATGCTTTGTGGCAAAGCACCTGCTTGATGATCCATCCACTTAGGCTTCCCTTGCCTTGATAGAGGTCCCATTGCTGTAGCCCTTGGCAGTTTGGAAAGAAGAAGACCCTTACCCTTCATAAAGTAGGCCTTTGTCCTAGTTTGAATGGAAAGGTAATAGCTGAGCTGAGGCCAATAAGGTGCCTGCCAAGTCTGACATACTCCCGTAGCCTTCACCTTCATGGAAAATAACTCTAGAATCTGGGAATGTCTTTGCAAGGCTGGCAAAGGGCAGTCAGGAACCAGCACCCTGCCTCTGGAATTACCGACTTCTGAGCAGATCTGGAGGTCTCCTTTAGGAGAAGCTAACCCATTCTTTCCAAATAGAGGCTTCCAAACAGGCCAGTTGGCTGCCTTTTCGCGCACGAAGGAGGCCTGCTTTTCTTGCATCCTATGAAGCCCTGTTCCCAGCCTCTGGGAAAAGCGGATCTTGAAGATATTTTCTCAGGGGTTGTTTCCATGGAGCTGGGGCCGAGACCAGAGACCCAATCGCACAGGGGAAGGAAAACCACATGGACAAGTCTTTGCTCTCCAGGAGACCTCTAAGTGAAACTTACTGTGTCAGGAACGTTCTTGACTCCTATGGAGACACCCCTGTGTGTGAACCTGTGTACCCAACAAGGGGGCACACAGGGCCTGATTCTCTCTTTGCAGCTTTGAAGCTGTCGTTCAAACAACAGCTTGAGAATCCATACAATGCTCTCCCTTACCTCTGAGAGACTTCTCATTGCTGTAGCCTTTGGCAGTTTTTACAAATCCGCACCCAAACCCTTCTCCAAGTAGGCCTGGGTCCTGGTTTGGATGGCCATCCAATGGCGGAGCTGAGGTCAGTAAGGCACCAGTCAGGTGTCACACACTCTGGCAGCCTGCTCCTCCAGGGACAGTAAGGCCTATTTTTCCCTGCAGGAGGCTCGCTTGCCTTGCCTCCTGTGAACTGCGTTTCCCAGCCTGGGCAAAAAGCGGTTCCTGGAGATCTTTTCTCAGGGTCTCTATCCCCAGAGCTGGGGTGGACCTCGGGGACCCATCTCACAGGGGAAGGAAAAACCACATGGACAGGTCTATGCTCTGTAGGAGACGTCAGTGTGTCTCATCTCTTAGGAACATTCTTGGCTCGTACAGAGACACCTCTGTGTGTAAAGCTACACACCGAACATAGGGGCACAGGGAGCCTGATTCTCTCCGTGGGGTGCTGATGCTTTGTGGCAAAGCACCTGTTTGAGAATCCATCCGCTTACGCTTCCCTCGCCTTGACAGAGGTCTCATTGCTGTGCCTCTTGGCAGTTGGGAAAGAAGTAGACCCTTACCCTTCACCAAGTAGGCCCTGATCCTAGTTTGAAAGGAAAGGCAATAGCTGAGCTGAGGCCAGTAAGGCACCCGTCAACTCTGACATATTCCCGATGCCTGCTCCTTCATGGAAAATATTGCTAGAATCTAGGAATGTCTTTGCAAGGCTGGCAAAGGGCAGTCAGGAACCTCGACCCTGCCTCTGGAATTTCTATCTTCTGAGCAGATCTGGAGGTCTCCTTCTGGAGAAGCTAACCCATTCCTTGCAAATAGAGGCTTCCAAACACAGGCTAGTTGGCTGCCTCTTCTTGCCTGAAGGAGGCTTGCTTTTCCTGCCTCCTATGATCCCTGGTTCCCAGCATGGGGGAAAAGCAGATCTTGGAGATCTTTGCTCAGGGGTTGTTTCCACGGAGCTGGGGTTGTGCCCAGAGACCCACACATACAGGGGAAGGCAAAACCACATGAACAAGTCTTTGCTCTCTAAGAGAGCTCTAGTGAACCTCAGTCTTTGACGAACGTTCTTGGCTCCTATGCGGACACCTCTGTGTGTGAAACTGCGTACCCAACATGGCGGCAGAGAGCCTGATTCTCTCTGTGCAGGTTTAATGCTGTCGTTCAGAAAACAGCTTGAGAATCCATACAATTCTCGCCCTTACCTCTGAGAGAGTTCTCATTGCAGTAGCCCTTGGCAGTTTGTAGAAATCTGCAGCTAAACCCTTCTCCAAGTAGGCCTGAGTCCCAGTTCGGAGGAACAAGCAATGGCGGAGCTAAGACCATTATGGCACCAGTCAGTTTTCACACACTCTGGCAGCCTGCTCCTCCAGGGACAGTAAGGCTTCTTTTTCTCTGCAGGAGGCTCACTTGCCTTACTTCCTGTGAACAGCTTTTCCCAGCCTGGGCGAAAAGCGGTTCCTGGAGATCTTTTCTCAGAGGCTGTTTTCTCGGAGCTGGGGTGGACCTCGGGGACCCAACTCACAGGGGAAGGCGAAACCACATGTACAGGTGAGCACTCTGTAGGAGAGCTCTTGTGAGCCTCATCTCTCAGGAACATTCTTGGCTCCTGTAGAGACACCACTGTGTGTGAATCTACACACCCCACATAGGGGCAAAGGGAGCCTGATTCTCTCCGTGGGGTGCTGATGCTTGGTGGCAAAGAACCTTCCTGATAATCCATCCGCTTATGCTTCCCTCGCATTTACGGAGGTCTCATTGCTGTAGCCCTCGGCAGTTTGGAAAGAAGAAGACCCTTACCCTTCATAAAGTAGGGCCTTGTCCTACTTTGAATGGAAAGGCAATAGCTGAGCTGAGGCCAATAAGGCGCCAGTCAAGTCTGACATATTCCCAAAGCCTGCTTCTTCAGGAAGATAACTGTAGAATCTAGGAATGTCTTTGCAAGGCTGGCAAAGGGCAGTCAGGACCCTGCACACTGCCTCTGGAATTACCGACTTCTGAACAGATCTGGAGGTCTCCCTTAGGGGAAGCTAACCCATTCTTCCAAATAGAGGCTTCCAAACGCAGGCCGCTTGGCTGCCTCTTGCTCTCTGAAGGAGGCCTGCTTTTCCCGCCTCCTATGAACCCCACATTCCAGCCTCTGGGAAAAGCGGATCTTGAAGATCTTTTCTCAGGGGTTGTTTCCACGGAGCTGGGGCCGAGCCTGGAGCCCCAAACGCACAGGGGAAGAAAAACCACATGGACAAGTCTTTGCTCTCTAGGAGAGCTCTAGTGAACCTCACTCTGTCAGGAACGTTCTTGTTTCCTATGGAGACACCCCTGTCTGTGAAGCTGTGTACCGAACATGGAGACACAGAGTCTGATTCTCTCTGTGCAGCTTTGAAGCTGTCGTTCAAACAACAGCTTGAAAATCCATACAATGCTCTTCCTTACCCGTGACACAGTTCTCATTGCTATACCCCTTGGCAGTATTTAGAAATCCATACCCAAACCCTTCTCCTAGTAGGCCTGGGTCCTAGTTCAGAGGAACATGCAATGGCGGAGCTGAGGCCAGTAAGGCACCAGTCAGGTCTCACACACTCTTGCAGCCTGATCGTCCAGGGACACTAAGGCCTGTTGTGCCTTGCAGGAGGCTCGCTTGTGTTACCTCCTGTGAACAGCGTTTGCCAGCCTGGGGGAATAGCGGTCCCTGGAGATCTTTTCTCAGGGGCTCCTTCCCCTGAGCTGGGGCGGACCTCAGGGACCCAACTCACAGGGCAAGGCAAAACCATATGGACAGGTCTATGCTCTGTAGCAGACTTCTAGTGAACCTCATCTCTCAGGAACATTCTTGGCTCCTATAGAGACACTTCTGTGTGTGAAGCTGCGTACCTAACATAGGGGCACAGAGAGCCTGATTTTCTCAGTTCATTTTGACCCTGTCGTTCAGAAAACAGCTTGAAAATCCATAAAATGCTGTCCCTGACCGCTGAGAGAATTCTCACTGCTGTAGCCCTTGGCACTTTGTAGAAATCCGCACCCAAACGCTTCTCCAAATAGGCCTGGGTCCTAGTTCGGAGGAACAGGCAATGGTGGAACTGAGGCCAGCAAGGCAACAGTCAGGATTCACACACTCTGGCAGCCTGCTCCTCCAGGGACAGTAAGGCCTCTTTTTCTCTGCAGGAGATTCTCTTGCCTTACTTCCTGTGAACAGCGTTTCCCAGCCTCAGCGAAGCCGTTCCTGGAGATCTTTTCTCAGGGACAGTTTCCTCGGAGGTGTGGTGGACCTCGGAGACGCAACTCACAGGGGAAGGAAAAACCACATGGACAGGTCTATGCTCTGTAGGAGAGGTTTAGTGAACCTAATCTCTCAGGAACATTCTTGGCTCCTATAGAGACAACTCTGTGTGTGAAGCTACACTCCCAACATTGGGGAACAGGGATCTTGGTTCTCTCCGTGGGGTGCTGATGCTTTGTAGCAAAGCACCTGCTTGAGAATCCGTCCTCTTAGGCTTCCCTCGCCTTGACAGAAGTCTCATTGCTGTAGCCCTTGGCAGTTTCAAAGAAGAAGACCCTTACACTTCATAAACTAGGCCCTTGTCCTAGTTTGAATGGAAAGGCAATAGCTGAGCTGAGGCCAATAAGGAGCCAGTCCCCTCTGACACATTCCCGAAGCCTGCTCCTTCATGGAATATAACTCTAGAATCTTGGAATGTCTTTGCAAGGCTGGCAAAGGGCAGTCAGGAACCAGCACCCTGCCTCTGGAATTACCGACTTCTGAGCAGATCTGGATGTCTCCTTTAGGAGAAGCTAACCCATTCCTTCCAAATAGAGGCTTCAAAACACAGGCAGGTTGGCTGCCTTTCGTGCCCGAAGGAGGCTTGCTTTTCTCTCCTGCTATGAAGTCCAGTTCCCAGCCTCTGGGAAAAGCGTATCTTGAAGATATTTTCTCAGGGGTTGTTTCCACGGAGCTGGGGCCGAGCCCGGGGCCCAAAGGCACAGGGGAAGGCAAGACCACATGGACAGGTCTATGCTCTGTAGCAGACCTCTTGTGAACCTCATCTCTCAGGAGCATTCTTGGCTCCTATAGAGACACCTCTGTGTGTGAAGCTGCGTACCTAACATAGGGGCACAGAGAGCCTGATTCTCTCTGTTCATTTTGACGCTTTCATTCAGAAAACAGCTTGAGAATCCATAAAATGCTCTCCCTTACCACTGAGAGAATTCTCACTGCTGTAGCCCTTGGCACTTTGTAGAAATCTGCACCCAAATGCTTTTCAAAGTAGGCCTGGGTGCTAGCTCGGATGAACAGGCAATGGCGGAGCTGAGGCCAGTAAGGCAACAGTCAGGTTTCACACACTCTGGCAGCCTGCTCCTCCAGGAACTGTAAGGCCTCTTTTACTCTGCAGGAGATTCGCTTGCCTTACTTCCTGTGAACAGCATTTCCCAGCCTCGGCGAAGCGGTTCCTGGAGATCTTTTCTCAGGGACAGTTTCCCCGGAGGTGTGGCGGACCTCGAGGACCCAACTCACAGGGGAAGGCAAAACCACATTGACAGGTCTATGCTCTGTAGGAGAGGTTTAGTGAACCTAATCTCTCAGGAACATTCTTGGCTCCTATAGAGACAACTCTGTGTGTGAAGCTACACTCCCAACATTGGTGCACAGGGAGCTTGATTCTCTCCGTGGGGTGCTGATGCTTTGTGGCAAAGCACCTGCTTGAGAATCCATCCTCTTAGGCTTCCCTCACCTTGACAGAGGTCTCATTGCTGTAGCCCTTGGCAGTTTGCAAAGAAGAAGACCCTTACCCTTCATAAAGTAGGGCCTTGCCCTAGTTTGAATGGAAACGCAATAGCTGAGCTGAGGTCAATAAGGAGCCAGTCCCGTCTGACACATTCCCGAAGCCTGCTCCTTCATGGAAAATAACTCTAGAATCTAGGAATATCTTTGCAAGGCTAGCAAAGGGCAGTCAGGAACCAGTACCCTGCCTCTGGAATTACCAACTTCTGAGCAGATCTGGAGGTCTCCTTTAGGAGAAGCTAACCCATTCCTTCCAAATAGAGGCTTCAAAACACAGGCAGGTGGGCTGCATTTTTGTTCCCGATGGAGGCTTGCTTTTCTCTCCTCCTACGAACCCCGGTTCCCAGACACTGGGAAAAGTGGATCTTGAAGATATTTTCTCAGGGGTTGTTTCCACGGAGCTGGGGCCGAGCCTGGAGACCCAAAGGCACAGGGGAAGGCAAGACCACATGGACAAGCCTTTGCTCCTTAGTATAGCTCTAATGAACCTCACCCTGTCAGGATCTTTCTTGATTCCTACGGAGACACACCTGTGTGTGAAGCTGCGGCTACAGAGAGCCTGATTCCCTCCGTTTACCGCTGAGTCTGCATTGCCAAGCAACAGCTTGGGAACGCAGCCTGGGGCACTTCCCTTCCCTCGGACAGAGCTCTCCTTGCGGTAGGCCTTGGTAGTTTGCATACAATGGGGCCCTAAGCCCTCTGCAAGTTGGCCTGGCTCCTAGGTCCAAAGGGCAGGCCAGAGCGGAGCTGAGGCTGTCAGGCTCCAGACACATCTCCCATACTCCTACATCCTGCTCCTACCCGGGCGTGAACGCTAGAAGCTGGGAAGGTACCTGGACCGTGCAGGGGCGGGGCGAACGCGGGCGGCGTGGGGCGGGGGTCGGCTTCTGGCGGGGGTGGGGGCGGGCTTCCCAGTTGTGCTCTCAGAGGTGGACACTGAGGCTGAAAACTCGCCGGGAGCGCACCCGGGACTGGGTAAACCCGGGCTGCGGGGGTCGAGATTCAGATGGCTTTGGGTGGCGGTCGGACCCAGTTGTGCTCCCGGGGTCGCCACTGTGGCTGGGAACGCGCAGGGAGCGCGGCAGGGGCGGGGCTAACCCTGGCGGAGCGGGGCGGGGTCGGCTCACGGGGGGGATGGGGAGGGGTTCCCAGTTGCACTCTCGGGGGTTGCAACTGCGGCTGGGAACGCCCATTTCGTCCGCTCCTGGGTCCCCAAGGATCGCCATCCCGTGGGTGCAGCGGAGGGCTGCAGACCACAGGTAAGGGAACTGGGACTGCGTGGAGCAGGGAACCAAGTATTCCGCCGTCTGTTGGCACATTCTCGGAGCTCCCCAACCTGGCGGTCGCAGAAAGGCCTTGCCTTTGGGGTCAAGGCCTTTACCGCTCCACCCCTCTGCTGAAAAATCTCCGAGTCTGCGCGGTTTTTCCAAGCAGCCTAGTGTCCGCTGGAAGTCCAAGGGACAGAACACTGAACTCTGGCCGGCTGGCCCAGCCCTCTTCTGGCACTTTGTAAGCCAGCGGGCCCTTGAGCACCTGCTGGGATGGGAAAGGGAAGGGTCCATGGATTGCACCCTAGAAACTTAGTAGGGTGCATGGATTTCAAACCCTGGTGGCCGCCCAGGCAGCAAAGAAGTGGGGAGGGCACCTTGCTGCCCTTTCATGGCAGAATCTGTGGTTGTCCAGCTGCGTGGGCCTTTTCATGAGGACCCTGTGCAATAAAAGTTTGGTGTTTTGGAACTGAATAATTAGAACGTGTAAAAGCTTTAAATTATGTGGTGGTGTAATTAAAAAACAAAACAAAACAAAACCAAGCTCCAAGTGTTTTGCAAATGGAGGTTTAAATATTGAAGGACTGTATTCCTTGCACTGTGGCATTCTATCAAGAAGTGTGCAGGATTTTTTTTTTTTTTTAAGAAAAGTGTTCGAAGTGAGGGAAACAGGAAACCCAGAGGTGCCCCTGTATTTTGGGGAAGGCCTTAGGAGGTCACTTGGAAATGCTGCTGGCTGTGCGGGAGGGGGGCAGATGGGCTGTGCAGGCTTGTCCTTTGCATGGATGTTCTTGTGTGTGGAAACCCAGCTCGGAGCCATCTCCTGATGTGTAAGAATTTCGCAGACAAACCTTGAGCTAAGCAATGCATTTTTTCCTAAGAAAATGTTTGTCTTAAGCGATGTAAATATCCTATGTATTTCCGCTAGACTCTGGCTTCAGGTCGGTTCCCCCAAAAGGCTCAGAAGCGATTTGAACAAAACAGCATGTTTTCCTCCTAGCTTGTTCTCCTTATCTATGTTAAGGAAATGATATATTTGCCTGCAATACTGCCTTTCTTCAAGATTCATGTCAATCAAGTTTTGGCCCGGGATGACTCACCTGCTGCCAATATTATCTCAATGCATGTCGTGGGGGAGGGGCCTGGTGCCATTCCCTGAAACAGTTCCTTTCTTTCCTTAGCTGACTGCTAGTGCCTGTAGAATATCTGGCTAAAGACCAGCAGGGGGTACTCTTACTACCCCCCCCACCCCGCCTCGAGTCTAAGTCAGCAGCTTTCTCTATCTCTTTAATACTTTAATAACAGTTGATGGCACAAAAGCTCTGAGCGATCAAATCATATCAAATCTTCATTTCAGATTGAAGATGCATTCCATGGTATTGCCATCTTAAGTCTTTCCATTGTTATGGAATACCTGTCCATGTATTCAGGATAGTTTTCAGCCAGGGTGTATAAGTTCCAGTGTGCCAGTCTTGTCATCCTCGTTACATCCATGGCAAAGTGTTTTATTCATGTTGATATTATTGAAAGGGAATTTTTTAAAATTCCTTTTCAGATTATTATCTGCTAATGTATACAGATAAAACTGTGTAATCATTCATTTTTATCAGTTTGGACAGCTTGATAGTTGTCTTTAATTTCTTTACTTTCTGACACTTTAAGATTATCCTGGGACACATATGTAATGCCTCACCCCTAAATTCAGACATGTGTTCAAAGAACTTCTGTCCTTTTATTTATTTATTTATTCTTTAACATTGAAATCGTTTTGACTATGCTGGGTGTTTGTTGCTAGATGGAAGTAGCTAGGACCTCTGGACTGCAGTCTCTCATCTCTTGCTGACCTCTTGTTGACCTCTGCAGAATCCTGGTAGGTGGGAGCTTGTTAGTTCCTTGTTCCTTATCAGAACCTCCTGTGGTAAGTGTTTTTCTCTTCTCTGTTGCCTGGTAAGGGTGGGTGGTCATGGGCATCCCAAAGTTGGCTAGAAGTCAATTATTTAGGCAGGCTTGTGCACAGATATGGGAGAAGGCAATGGCACCCCACTCCTGGAAAATCCCAAGGATGGAGGAGCCTGGTAGGCTGCAGTCCATGGGGTGGCTAAGAGTCGGACACCACTGAGTGACTTCATTTTCACTTTTCACTTTCATGCATAGGAGGAGGAAATGGCAACCCACTCCAGTGTTCTTGCCTAGAGAACCCCAGAGACTGCGGGGCCTGGTGGGCTGCCATCTATGGCGTGGCACAGGGTCGGCCTCAACTGAACCACTTAGCAGCTGCTGCAGCAGCAGCAGCAGTGCATAGATATCAAAGGGGATGAGAACAGTCAGGTAGGATCACATATGTCATCGTGAAACAATACTTCTCCTCTTAGCCAAAGCTAACGAAAGATTTCTGTTCTAGGTCAACCTAGAAGAGATCACTTAAGAGGTAAAGAAACTTAAACTCCATTAGCAAAGGCAGTTCAACATCTCAAGAAAACTTGTGCTAGGCACAAAACTCTTTTCTGGGGGCCTACTTTCCCTACAACCTCCTTATCCCATTCTGTACCCATTCCTTTGCTTCTCCCGTCCTGAAAATGCCACCTGTAAGACAGAACTACTTCGTTTTCCTTCTTAAAGTGTGATTGCATTCCATACATTCTTGTAATAACAAGTCATACATTTCCCTTCAGCAACCAAGAACTCACTCTTATATTGGCATTTGATAGATTGGTGAGCATACCTATCAGTGATAATAGCGCCCACCCCGCTTCCTGCAAGAACAGAACAAAACAAAACAAAACAAAAAAATTGCTTTCTTACATTTAATATGTTCGGATGGTGCCAGTCACTATTCATGCAGAGTCAAAAATCTCTTTTGTTTCTGTGTAAAAGGGAGGTCCTTTCAAGTCGTGAACGTTTAAGAAGTTTCATTTATTTGGAAGTGACCTAGCTATTCAATACACTGTCGTCACTTAGTTTAGCACCAGGATAGAAACTCAGGTAACCAAAACACCTGGAGGAACGATTGTAAGTTCAGTTCAGTTCAGTTGCTCAGTCGAGTCTGACTCTTTGTGACCCCGTGGCCTGCAGGACGCCAGGCTTCCGTGTCCATCACCAACTCCAGGGGCTTGCTCAAACTCATGTCCATCGAGTCAGTGATGCCATCCAACCATCTTATCCTCTGTCATCCCCTTCTCCTCTGCCTTCAATCAAGACTATGAGAGGCAGATATTTTAGAGTATAATTATTGTTAAGAGTTTATCTAAAAGCTCATATCACATTTACATATTTTACATTGGTTGTTGCTGTTTCCAGGTACTTTCTTGCTGACAAGTTTGTGACACATATAACAATAGAGCAATTTTTACCTCAAAAGAAACCTAGGCACTATGAAGATGTTGTGCTTAATGTTGTTGACTCTTAGACATGTCTATAGTGGAGGAGCAAAACCAAAAATACTAGATATTTAATATTGACTAGTTCCCAGTTCACGGGACTCTGACATTCATTTAGGTCAATGTTTTCTTGTATTTCCAGCAGTTTGATTTGGAAGGGCTGCCTTGTCTTGAGACCATTGAAATCAGAACTCAGAACTTGAGCAATATTATCAAAAAACACAAGGCTCACACTGACATATACCTTAATCCAGACAGACAGACAAGACATCTTCCAGGTTTCCGCCTGAGATTTAAAATATTTCTTTGAGCCGTTTTCCTGGGAAGTGGGGGGGGGGGGAGTGGGGGTGGCAGCGAGGCAGGCTTGGGTAACAAGCTAATTGTTGGTCATTGCATATGCAAAGAACCAGCTTTCCGGGTTCCAAGGAAAAAAGCTTCCTTGGTACCCAATTTTGTTTGGATCTATAGACTCTCATGGCCCTCCTAGGTCAGGACATCTTTCCTTTCTGTAGTCCTCGTTTGAACCCTAAATCATAGACAGCTTGGATTGTCTCTGTGGGGTGGATATATTGTCCTCGTGTTTGACCTGGCGGCAGTAGCGAGGTCCGAGAGCCTCTCCTGGAACCGGGCGTGGGGACAGGGCTCACCGGGAGCCCCTGGTGGAAGTGGGCAATGCGCCGGGAGCGCGCCAGGGGCGGGGTGATCCCAGGCAGCGCGGGTCGGGGTTCCGGTCGGGAGGGGGTGGGGGGTGGTAACAGTTGTGCTCTCGGGGGTCCCCACTGCAGCTGGAAACGCGCTGGGAGTGCGGCAGGGGCGGGGTGAACCCTGGTGGCGCGGGGCGGGGTTCGGCTCCTGGCGGGTGTGGGGGAGGGCTTCCCAGTTGTGCTCTCGGTGGTGGCCACTGAGGCTGGAAACGCGCCGGGAGCGCACCCGGGGCGGGGTAAACCTGGGCTGCGCGGGTCGAGATTTTGATGGCTGTGGGTGTGGGTTCGGTCCCAGTTGTGCTCTCCGGGGTCGCCACTGCGGCTAGGAACGCCCATTTCCTATGCTAATGTGTCCCCAAGGATCCACATCTAGTGGGTGCAGCGGAGGGCTGCGGGCCACAGGTCAGAGAACTGGGACTGCTTGGAGCAGGGAACCACGTATTCCGCCCTCTGTTGGCACATTCTCGGAGCTCCCCAACCTGGCGGTCGCAGGAAGGCCTCGTCTTTGGGGTCAAGGCCTTTACCACTCCACCCCTCTGCTGAAAATCCTCAGAGTCTGCGCGGTTTTCCCAAGCAGCCTAGTGTCCGCTGGAAGTCCAAGGGACAGAACCCTGAATTCTGGCCGGCTGGCCCAGCCCTGCTTCTGGCACTTTGTAGGCCAGCGGGCCCTGGAGCACCTGCTAGGATGGAAAAGGGAAGGGTATGCGAAATGCACCCTGGTGGCCGCCGAGGCAGCAAAGAAGAGGGGAGGGCACCTTACTGCCCTTTAATGGCAGACAGAATCTGTGGCTGTCCTGCTGCGTGGGCCTTTTCATGGGGACCTTGTGCAATAAAAGTTTACCGGTGAACTTAGGGAACTTCCCAGTGTGCTTCTGACAGATGAGGGATGCTGTGGAGTTGGCGGGGCCTCTCAGGACTCTGCTGGGTTTGGCGCAATGGAAGAGGGCCTCATCTCCAGGGAAGGCAGGAACCTCAGGCTTCCTCTCCGTTTCGGACTCCGACCTCAGGGTACCTGCAGAGTTGGGACAGGAGAGTCAGGAATCGTCTTGTCTGAGGAAGGGAACTCCGCTTGCCTCTCGAGGTGCTCAGGGGGTCTCAGGCCCCTTGTTGAGCTGTGTGTGGAACCTGCGGGTATTTCCGGAAATGCACGACGGTGACAGTACCCCTTCGTGTTGTGCCTTCACCCACTGGGTTGCCTTCGAAGAGGTGTCTGGGCCTCGGGTTCTTTTTAAGAGCGGACCGGGAAATCGGGGTCTTTCGGCATGTGGGACCACCCATGGGGCTAGTCTCAAATTTCCTAGTGAGGCCGGCTTCATCCTGACGTGTGCCGGGAAGGCCGGGGACCCTTCCAGACAACGCAGGGGGATCGACTCTCCTGTCGCCAACAGGAGGGGAGAAGGGGCTCAGATGAAGTGGGGCCGGAACCCTCGGTGTTACCCTCGAGGGAAACCGGCGTGTGGGGGACTTTTGGGGGTTGCAGGAAAGGAGTCAGGTACCATTTCGCACTTCAGGACAGAACCTGGGACTTCCCTTGAGACACCGTAGCGGGCAAGGGCCTCATCTTGCGAAGACGTTGGAACCATGTGGATTTTCTCGAGTTGCGGCGGGATTCTAGAGTTACGACGGGGATTTCAGGCTTCCTCTTGTGTTGGCCCCGGGAAGCCTAATCTTCCATTCGAGTTGCGAGGGAAAGCTTGGGGTTGCACTCGAGTCACTGCAGGGCCAAAGAGACCTCATCTAGGCCTGTGTCCGGGACTTAACGTTCCTCTCAAGGGAAGACAGGGATCTCAGGGTGGCGTTCCAGACTCCCCCGGGGAGTCAGGCCTAGCCTCGAGGGCAAGCAAAGGATGCCGCTCTCCTCTCAAGTCGCGACACAGATCTCTTGGGGCCCACTGAGTGGCCTCAAGGGTGTCAGGTCTTCTCTTCAGTTTGGAGAGAGGACTCAGGATTGCGGTCTGGGTCAGGCAGGAAAAGAAGGCCCTCACCTCGTGAGGATGGGGGCTTCTCAGGGGTTTCCTCGAGCTGCGGCGCCCGTGGGGGTTTTTCACGAGGCAAGACGAGGATCTCAGGGAGCCTCTCGTGCGGTGCCAGGAAAGTCAGGTCTCTGTGCGGGTGGCGAGGGGGAGCGCGTCATGGCTCTCGAATCATGGGAGAGGACTAGGGCCTCCAGACGCGTTGAAGAAGGACACTCGAGGTCTTTCTGGGGTTGCGGCGGGAAAGCCTCATTTCCCTCGACTTCTGCCAGGGACCTGAGGGAACTTCCCATGGTGCCTCTGATAGGTGAGGGATGCTGTGGAGTTGGCGGGGCCTCTCGGGACTCCAGTGGGCTTGGCGCAATGGAAGAGGGCCTCATCTCGAGGGGAGACAGGAAACTTAGGCTTCCTCTCCGTTTCGGACTCCAACCACAGGGTCCCTGCCGGGTTGGGACAGGAGAGTCAGGCCTCGTCTTGTCTGAGGAAGGGAACTCCGCTTGCCTCTCGAATTGCTCAGGGTGTCTCACGCACCTCGTCGAGCTGTGTGTGGAAACTGCGGGTTTTTCCGGACGACTCACGGTGGTGTCAGTGCCCCTTCGAGTGGTACCTTCACCCACAGGGTTGCCTTCGAAGAGGGGTCCGGGCCTCGGGTCCTTCTCAAGAGCGGACCGGGGAAGCGGGGGCGTTCGGCATGTGGCACCACCCACGTGGCTCGTCTCGAATTTCCCCGTGAGACCGGCCTCATCCTGAGGTGCGCCGGGAAGGCCGGGAACCCCTTCTGGACCATGCAGGGGAATCGCCTCTCCTCTCGCGATCAGGAGGGGAGAAGGGCCTCAGATGAAGCTGTGCCGGGACTCTCGGTGTTCCCCTCGAGGGAACCCGGCGTGTTGGGGAACTTTTGGGTGTCGTACGAAGGGTGTCAGGTACCGTTTCGCACTTCAGGGCGGATCATGGGACTTCCCTTGAGACGCCTTAGTGGGCAAGGGCCTCATCTTGCGAAGACGTTGGAACCACGTGTTTTTTCTCGATTTGCGGTGGGATTCTCGAGTGACGACGGGGATTACAGGCTTCCTCCTCTGTTGGCCCTGGGAAGCCCCGTCTTCCATTCGAGTGGCGAGGGAAAGCTGGGGGCTGCCTTGAGTCACTGCAGGGCCAAAGAGACCTCATCTAGGCGTGTGTCCAGGACCTAATGTTCCTATCCAGGGAAGGCAGGGATCTCGGGGTTGCATTCCAGGATCCCCCGGGGTGCCAGGCCTCGTCTCGAGGGGAAGCCAAGGACTCCGCTGTCCTCCCGAGTTGCGACGCGGATCTCTTGGAGCCCCCTAGTGGCCTCAGTGGAGTCTAGCCTCCTCTTCATTTTGGAGAGAGGGCTCGGGATTGTTCTCCAGGCCATGTAGGAAAAGAAGGCCCTTCACCTCGTGAGGACGGGGGCGTCTCAGGGGTTTCCTCGAGTTGCGGCGCCCTTGGGGGTTTTCTCGCGAGGCACGACGAGGATCTCAGGGAGCCTCTCGTGCGGCGCCAGGGAAATCAGGTCTCCCTGCGCGTGGCGAGGGGGAGCGCGTCCTGGCTCTCGAGTCACGGGAGGGGACTAGGGCCTCGAGACGCGTTGAAGAGGGACTATCGAGGTCTTTCTCGGGTTGTGTCGGGAAAAGTCATTTCCCTCGACTTCTGCCGGGGACCTTAGGGAACTTCCCAGGGTGTCTCTGAGAGTTGATGGATACTGTGGAGTTGGCGGGGCCTCTCGGGACTCCGCTGGGTTTGTCGCAATGGAAGAGCGCCTCATCTCGAGGGGAGGCAGGAACCTCAGACTTCCTCTCTATTTCGGACTCAGACCGCAGGGTCCCTGCAGAGTTAGGACAGGAGAGTCAGGCTACGTCTTTTCTGAGGAATGGAACTCCGCTTGCCTCTCGAGTTGTTCATCGGGTTTCAGGCCCCTTGTCAAACTGTGTGTGGAATCTGCAGGTTTTTCCAGACGATGCACGGGGGTGTCAGTGATCCTTCAATTTGTGCCTTCATCCACAGGGTTGCCTTCGAAGAGGTGTCTGGGCATCGTGTTCTTATGAAGAGCGGACTGGGAAATCGGGGTCGTTCAGCATTTGGCAGCACCCACGTGGGTTGTCTCGAATTTCCTCATGAAACCAGCCTCATCCTGAGGTGTGCCGCGAAGGTCATGAAACTCTTCCAGACAAAGCAGAGGAATCGACCCTCCTTTGGCGATCAGGAGGGGAGAAGTGGCTCAGATGAAGTGCTGCTGGGAACCTCGGTGTTTCCCTCAAGTGAGACAGGTATGTCGGGTAACTTTTGGGGTTGCATAAAGCGTTCCAAGTACCATTTCACTCTTCAAAATGGAACGTTGGACTTCTCTTGGGGTGCTCCAGCGGGCAAGGGCCTCATCTTGGAATGACTGCGGAACCACTTGGTTTTTCTCGAGTTGCGGTGGGATATTTGAGTTACCACAGGGAATTCATGCTTCCTCTTGTGTTGGCCCACAAAAGTCTTATCTTCCATTCGAGATTTGAGGAAGAGCTGGAGGTGCGCTCTAGTCACTGAAGGCAAAAGAGACCCCACCAAGGCTTGTGTGCAGGACCTAATGTTCATCTCAAGACTCGACAGAAATCTCGGGGTTGCATTCCAGACTCACCTTGGAGTCAGGCCTCGTCTCGAGGGGAAGCAAAGGACTCTGCTCTCCTCTCAAGTCGGACGGGTATGTCTTGGAGCCCACTGAGTGGCTTAAAGGGAGTCAAACCTCCTCTGGTGTTTGGAGGGAGGACACGGGATTGCTCTCCAGGCAATGCATGAAATGAAGGCCCTCATCTCCCAATGACTGGGGCGTCTCGTAGGTTTTCTCGAGCTGTGGCGCTAGTGTGGGGTTTCTCACGAAGTAAGACTGGGAGCTCAGTGAGCCTCTCACGTGGTGCCAGGGCAGTCAGGTCTCTATGCACGTGGTGAGAGGGAGCCCGTCATTGTTCTCAAGTCATGGTAGGGGAATTGGGCCTGAAGACGTGTTAAAGAAGGACTCTCAAGGTCTTTCTTGGGTTGCAGCAGGAAACCCTGGGTTCCATCGACTTGTGCCAGTGACCTCAGGAAGCTTCTCAGCGTGCCTCTGAGAAGTCAGGGTCACTGTGGAGTTGGGAGGGGCCTCTCGGAACTCCACTGGGTTTGGTGCAATGGAAGAGGGCCTCATGACAAGTTGAGGCAGGAACCTCAGGGTTCCTCTCCTGGCTTCGAATGCGCCGGATCTGACTCGGATCCCAGAGTCCCTGCAGAGTTGGGACAGGAGAGTCAGGCCTCGTCTTGTGTGGAGGAATGGAACTCCGCTTGACTCTCGCGTTGTTCATGGGGTGACAGGCCACTTGTCGATTTGTATGTGGAACTTGCGGGTTTTTCTGGACGATGCACTGGGGTGTCACTGCCCCTTCGTGTTGTGCCTTCATCCACAGGATTGCCTTCGAGTTGGGTTCTGCCATCGGGTTCTTATCAAGAGCGGACCAGGGAATCGGGGTCTTTTGGCATGTCGCACCACCCATGAGGCTATGTCTCGAATTTCCTCGTGAGACTGGCCTCATCTTGATGTGCGCCAGGAAGGTCGGGAACGCCTTCCAGACAAAGCAGGGGAATCGAACCTCCTGTCGCGATCAAGAGGGGAGAAGAGTCTCAGATGAAGTGGTGCCGGGAACCTCGGTGTTCTCCTCAAGTGAGACTGGTATGTCGGGGAACTTTTGGGGTCGCATCAAGGGTTCCAAGTAACTTTTCGCTCTTCAATACGGAACGTGGGACTTCTCTTGAGACGCTGTAGTGGGCAAGGGCCTCGTCTTTCGATGACGGGGGAACCACGTGGTTTTTCTTGAGTTGTGGCGGGATTCTCGAGTTACAACGGGGAATTCAGGCTTCCTCTTCAACTGGCCCAGGGAAGTCCAGTTTTCATTCGAATTGCGAGTTAGAACTGGGGATTGCTCTCGAGACACTGCAGGGCCAAATAGACCTCATCTAGGCTTGTGTCCAGGACCTAATGTTCCTCTGCTGGGGCGACAGCGATCTCGGCATTGCATTCTTGACTGACCCTGGGAATCAGGCCTCGTCTCGAGGGGAAGCCAAGGACACCGCTCTCCTCTCGAGTCGCGACGGGTATATCTTGGAGCTCACTCTGTGGCCTAAAATGAGTCAAGCCTCCTGTGGAGTTTGCAGAGAGGACTCAGGATTGCTCTCCAGGCCATACAGCAAAAGAAGGCCCTCATCTCGTGAGCACTGGGGCGTCGCGTGTGTATTCTCGAGCTGCGGCTCCAGTGTGGTGTTGCTCACGAGGTATAATGGGGAGCTCAGGGAGCCTCTCCTGTGGCGCCAGGGAAGTCAGGTTTCTATGCGCGTGGCTAGGGGGAGCGCGTCATTGCTCTCGAGTCATGGTAGGGGAATGGCACCTCAAGACGCGTTGAAGAAGGACTCTCGAGGTCTTTTACGGGTTGGGGCAGGAAACCCTTGGTTCCCTCGACTTGTGCCGGTGATCTCAGGAAGGTCTAAGGGTGCCTCTGAGAAGTCAGGGATACTGTGCAGTTGGGAGGGGCCTCTCGGGACTCCACTGGGTTCGGTGCAATGGAAGAGGGCCTCATCTCGAGTGGAGGCAGGAAACTCATGTTTCCTCTCCTGACTTCCCCTGGGCCAGATCTGACTCGGATCGCAGTTTCGCTGCAGAGTTCGAACAGGAGAGTCAGGCCTCGTCTTGTGTGGAGGAATGGAACTCTGCTTGCCTCTCCAGTTGTTCACGGGGTGACAGGTCACTTCTCGAGCTGTGTGTGGTACCTGCGGGTTTCTCTGGATGATACCTGGGGGTGTCAGTGCCCCTTCGTGTTGTGCCTTCATCAAAAGGGTTATCTTCAAAGACGTGTCCGGGCATTGGGATCTTATCAAGAGTGAACCGGGAAATCGGGGTCTTTCGGCATGTGTCACCATCCACGAGGCTATGTCTCGAATATCCTCGTGGGACCGGCCTCATCCTGAGATGCACCGGGAAAGGCGGGAACCCCTTCAAGACAAAACAGGGGAATCAACCCTCCTGTCACGATCCGGAGGGGAGAAGGGGCCCAGATGTAGTGGTGCCGGGAACCTCGGTGTTCTCCTCGAGTCAGACCGGTGTGTCAAGGAACTTTTGAGGTCGCATCAAGGGTGCCAATACCGTTTCGCACTTCAAGACGGAACGTGGGACTTCTCTTGAGACGCTGTAGGGGGCAAGGGCCTCATCTTGCGATGACGGGGGAACCATGTGGCGTTTCTCAAGTTGTGGCGGGATTCTCGAGTTTCGACGGGGAATACAGTCTTCTTCATGTGTTGGCCCAGGGAAGTCCTATCTTCCATTCGAGTTTCAAGGGAGAGCTGGGGATTGTCCACGAGTCACTGCAGGGCAAAATAGACCTCATCTAGGCTTGTGTCCAGGACTTAATGTTCGTCCCTAGGGGCGACAGGGATCTGGGGGTTGCATACCAGACTCACCCGGGGAATCAGGCCTCGTCTCGAGGGGAAGCAAAGAACTCCGCTGTCCTTTTGAGTCGCGATGGGTATCTCTTGGAGCCCACTGTGTGCCCTAAAGGGAGTCAAGCCTCCTGTGCTGTTTGGATAGAGGACTCGGGATTCCTCTCCAGGCCATGCAGGAAAAGAAGGCCCTCATCTCGCGATGACGGCGGCATCTCGTGGGTTTTCTAGACTGCCGCGCTAGTGCCGGGTTTCTGACGAGGTACGAGAGGGAGCTCAGGGAGCCTCTCGTGTGGCTCCAGGGAAGTCATGTCCCCATGAGATGGCTAGGTGGAGTTCGTCATTGCTCTCGAGTCATGGTAGGGTAATCGGTCCTCAAGACGGGTTGAAGAAGGACTCTCGAGGTCTTTCTCGGGTTACTGCATAAAACCCAGGGTTCCCTTGACTTGTGCCTGCGACCTCAGGGAGCTTCTCAGAGTGCCTCTGAGAAGTCAGGGATACTGTGCAGTTTGGAGGGTCCTCTCGAGACTCCTCTGCATTTGGTGGAATGTAAGAGGGACTCATCTCGAGTTGAAGCAGGAACCTCAGTGTTCCTCTCCATTTCTGACTCAGATCGCAAGGTCCCTGCATGTTGGTACAGGAGAGTCAGGCCTCGTCTTTTCTGGAGGATGGGACTCCTCTTGCCTCTCGAGTTGTTCTCGAGGTGACAGGCCACTTGTCGAGCTGTGTATGTAACCTGCCCGTTTTTCCGGATGATGCACAGGTGTGTTAGTGCCCCTTCGTGTTGTACCTTCATACTCAAGGCTGCCTTCCAAGAGGTGTCCGAGCATCGGATTCTTATCAAGAGCGGACCGGGAAATTGGAGTCTTTCGGCAAGCGGCACCACCCACAAAGCTACGTATCGAATTTACCCATGAGACCGGCCTCATCCTGAGTTGTGCAGGGAAGGTCGGGCCCCCTTGCAGACAAAGCAAGGGAATCGACCCACCGGTCACCATCAGGAGGGGAGAAGGGGCTTAAATGAAGTGGTGCCGGGAACCTCGGTGTTTCCCTTGAGTGAGACCGGCGTGTTGGGGGACTTTTGGGGTCGCATCAAGTGTGCCAAGTACCGTTTCGCATTTCAAGACGGAACCTGGGACATCTTTTGAAACGCTGTAGTGGGCAAGGGCCTCATCTTGCGATGACGGGAGAACCACGTGGTTTTGCTCGAGTTGCGGCGGGATTCTCGAGTTATGACCGGGAATTTAGGCTTCCTCTTGTTGGCCTTGAAATCCAATCTTCCATTCGGGTTGCGAGGGGTAGCTGGGGATTGCACTAGAGTCACTGCAGGGCAAAAGAGACCTAATCTAGGCTTGTGTCCAGGATCTAATGTTGCTCTCCAGGGGCGACAGGGATCTCGGGTTTGCATTCCAGACTCATCCGGGGAGTCAGTTCTCACCTCGAGGGTAAGCAAAGAATTCCGCTCTCATCTCGAGTCGCGATGGGTATCTCTTGGAGCCCAATGTGTGTACTAAAGGGAGTCAAGCCTCCTGTGGAGTTTGGAGAGAGGACTCGGGATTGGACTCCAGGCCATGCAGGAAAAGGAGGCCCTCATCTCGAGATGACGGTGGCGTCTTGTGGGTTTTCTCGAGCTGCGGCGCCAGTGTGGGGTGTCTCATGAAGTACCACGGGGATCTCAGGGAGCCTCTTGTGTGGTGCCAGGAAAATCCAGTATTCCTTTCGAGTTGCGAGTTAGAACTGGGGATTGCTCTCCAGTCACTGCAGGGCAAAATAGACATCATCTACGCTTGTGTCCAGGACCTAGTGTTCCACTACTGGGCCGACAGGGATCTCAGGGTTGCATTCTCGACTCACCCGGAGAGTCAGGCCTCGTCTTGAGGGGAAAAAAAGGACTCCACTCTCCTGTCGATTCGCGACGGGTATCTCTTGGAGCCCACTGCGTGGCGTAAAGGGAGTGAAGCCTCCTATGGAGTTTGGAGAGATGACTCGGGATTGTTTTCCTGGCCATGCAGGAAAAAAGGCCCTCATCTCGCGATGACGGGGGCGTCTCGTGGGTTTTCTCCAGCTGCGGCGCCAGTATCAGATTTCTCACGAGGTACGACGGGGAGCTCAGAGAGCCTCTCGTGTGGTGCTAGGGACGTCAGGTCTCCGTGCGTGTGGTGAAGGGGAGTGCGTGATTGCTCTCGAGTCATAGTAGGCGAATCGGGCCTCAAGACGCATTGAAGAAGGACTCTCGAGGTCTTTCTCGGGTTGCGGCAGGGAACCCTGGGTTCCCTCGACTTGTGTCGGTGACCTCAGGCAACTTCTCAGGGTGCCTCTGAGAAGTCAGGGACACTGTGGATTTGGGAGGGGCCTTTCGTTACTCAACTGGGTTTGGTGCAATCGAAGAGGGCCTCATCTCGAATGGAGGCAGGAACCTCAGGGGTCCTCTCCATTTCTGACTCGGGTCGCAGGCTACCTGCAGAGTATGGACAAGAGAGTCACGCCTCGTCTTCTGTGGAGGAATGGATCTCCGCTTGCCTTTCGAGTTGCTCACGGAGTGACAGGCCACTTGTTGAGCTGTGTTTGGAACCTGCGGGTTTTTCCGGACCATGCACAGGGGTGTCAGTGCCCCTTCGTGTTGTGCCTTCATCCAAAGGGTTGCCTTCAAAGAGGTGTCTGGGCATCGGGTTCTTTTCAAGAGCGTACCAGAAAATTGGGGTCTTTCAGCATGTGGTACCACCCACGAGGCTACGTCTCGAATTTCCTCGGGAGACCGGCCTCATCCTGAGTTGTGCCGGGAAGGTTGGGAACCCCTTGCAGACAAAGCAGGGGAATCGACCCACCGGTCGCGATCAGAAGGGGAGAAGGGGCTCAGATGAAGTGGTGCCGGGAACCTCGGTGGTCCCCTCGTGTGAGACCGGTATGTCACGGCACTTTTGAGGTCGCATCAAGGGTGCCAAGTACAGTTTCGCACTTCAAGACGGAACGTGGGAATTCTCTGGAGATGCTGTAGCGGGCAAGGGCCTCATATTGCGATGACGAGGGAAACACGTGGTTTTTCTCGAGTTGAGGCGGGATTCTCGAGTTACGACGGGGAATTCAGGCTTCCTCTTGTGTTGGCCCAGGAAGTCCAATCTTCCATTCAACTTGTCAGAGAGAGCTGTGGGTTGCTCTCGAGTCACTTCAAGGCAAAGAGTCCTCATCTAGACTTGGGTCCAGGACGTAATGTTCCTCTCCAGGGGCGACAGGGATATCGGGGTCGCATTCCAGTCTCACCCGGTGGGTTATGCCTCGTCTCGAGTGGAAGCAAAGGACTCCACTATCCTCTCGAGTCCCGACGCGTAACTCTTGGAGCCATATGAGTGGCCTAAAGGGATTCAAGCGTCCTGTGTAGCTTGGACAGAAGGTTCACGCTTGATCTGCATACCATGCAGTTAAAGATGGCCCTCCTCTCGTGATGACGGGGGCGTCTCATGGGTTTTCTCGAGCTGCGGCGCCAGTGTGGGGTTTCTCACGATATATGATGGGGAGCTCAGGGAGCCTCTCGTGCGGCGCCAGAGAAGTCAGGCCTCCATGCGTGTGGCCAGGCAGATCGCGTCATTGCTCTCGAGTCATGGGAGGGACTAGGACCTCAAGACGCATTTAAGAAGGACTCTCCAGGTTTTTCTTGGGTTGGGGCGGGAAACACTCGTTTCCCTCGACCTCTACCGGGGACCTTAGGGAACTTTCCAGGTGCCTCTGAGTGGTGAGGGATACTGAGGTGTTTGAGGGGCCTCTCGGGACTCCGCTAGGTTTGACGAAATGAAAGAGGGCCTCATCTTGATTGGAGGCAGGAACCTCAGGGTTCCTTTCCATTTCTGACTCCGATCGCAGGGTCCCTGAAGAGTTGGGACAGGAGAGTAAGGCCTCGTCTTGTGTGAAGGAATGCAACTTCACTTGCCTCTCGAGTTGTTCACGGGGTGACAGTCCACATTTGGAGCTGTGAGTGGAATCGGCGGGTTTTTCCAGACGATGCATGGGGATGTCAGTGTCCCTTCATGTTGTGCCTTCATCCACAGGGTTGCCTTCGAAGAGATGTCCGGGCGTCAGGTTCTTATCTAGAGTGGACTGGGAATTCGGGATCTTTCAGCATGTGGCACCAACCATGAGGCTACTTTTCGAATTTCCTCATGAGACCGGCCTCATCCGGAGGTTCACGGGGAACGTCGGGAACCCCTTGCAGACAAAGCATGGGAATCGACCCTCCTGTCGCGATCAGGAGGGGTGAAGGGGCTCACAGGAAGTGGTGCCGTGAACTTTGGTGTTTCCCTCGAGTGAGACTGGTATGTCAGGGAACTTTGGGGGTCGCATCAAGGGTGCCAAGTACCGTTTTGTACTTCAGGATGGAACGTGGGACTTCTCTTGATACGCTGTAGCGGCCAAGGGCCTCATCTTGCGATGACGGGGGAGCCACGTGGTTTTTCTCGAGTTGTGGCGGGATTCTCGAGTTACGACGGGGATTTCAGGCTTCCTCTTGTGTTGGGCCAGGGAAGTCCAATCATCCATTCGAGTTGCGAGGGAGAGCTGGGGGTTGCGCTCGAGTCACTGCAGGGCAAAGGAGACCTCATCTAGGCTTGTGTCCAGGACCTAATGTTCCTCTCCAAGGGCCACAGGGATCTCAGGTTTGCATTCCAGACTCACCCAGGGAGTCAGGCCTCGTGTCGAAGGGAAGCAAAGGACTCCGCTCTCCTTTCGAGTCGCGACGGGCACCTCTTGGAACCCACTTTGTGGCCTAAAAGGAGTCAAGCCTCCTGTGAAGTTTGGAGAGAGGACTTGGGACTGCTCTCCAGGCCATGCAGGAAAAGATGGCCCTCATCTCGCGATGATGGAGGGGTCTTGTGGGTTTTCTCGAGCTGCGGCGCCAGTGTGGGGTTTCACACGAGGTACGACAGGGAGCTCAGGGAGCCTCTTGTGTGGCGCCAGGGAAGTCAGGTCTCCTTGTGCGTGGCGAGGGGGAGCGGGTTATTGCTCTCGAGCCATGGTAGGGGAATCTGACCTCAAGACGCATTGAAGAAGGACTCTCGAGGTCTTTCTTCGGTTGTGGCAGGAAACCCTTATTTTCCTCGACTTTTGCCGGTGGCCTCAAGGAGCTTCTCAGAATGCCTAGGAGAAGTCAGGGATACTGTGGAGATGGGAGGGGCCTCTCGGGACTCCACTGGGTTTGTTTTAATGGAAGAGGGCCTCATCTCGGGTTGAGGCAGGAACCTCAGGTTTCCTCTCCATTTCTGACTCAGATCGAAGCGTGCCTGCAGAGTTGGGATTGGATACTCAGGCCTCGTCTTGTCTGAGGAAGGGAACTCCGCTTGCCTCTCTCGTTGTTTAAGGGGTGACAGGCCAGTTGTGGAGCTGTATGTGGATCCTGCGGGATTTTCCGGACGATGAACAGGGTTGCCAGTGCCCCCTCGTGTAGTGCCTTCATCCACAGGGTTGCCTTAGAAGAGGTGTCCGGGCATCGGGTTCTTATCAAGAGCAAGACCGAGAAATCAGGGTCTTTCGGCACGTGGCACCAACATGAGGCTACATCTCGAATTTCTTCGTGAGACTGGCCTCATCCTGAGGTGCGCCATGAAGGTCGGGAACCCCTTCTAGACAAAGCAGGGGAATCGACCTTCCTGCCGTGATCAGGAGCGGAGAAGGGGCTCAAATGAAGTGGTGCCAGGAACTTTGGTGTTCCCTTGGAGTGAGACCGGTATATTGGGGAACTTTTGGGGTCGCATCAAGGGTGCCAAGTAGCATTTCGAACTTTATGACGAAACATGGGACTTCTCTTGAGATTCTGTAGCGGGCAAAGGCCTCATATTGCGATGAATGGGGAACCACGTGGTTTTTAGGAGTTGCGGCGGGATTCTCGAGTTACAGCGGGAAATTCAGACTTCCTCTTGTGTTGGCCCAGTGAAGACTAATCTTCCATTCGAATTGCGAGGGAGAGATGGGTGTTGCTCTCGAGTCACTGTAGGGCAAAATAGACCTCATCTAGGCTTTTGTCCAGGACATAATGTTCCTCTCCAGGGGCAACAGGGATCTCGGGGTTGCATTCCAGACTCACCCGAGGTAAGGCCTCATCTCGAGGGGAAACAAAGTACTCTGCTCTCCTCTCAAGTCGCGACAGGTATCTCTTGGAGCCCATTGAGTGGCCTAAAGGGAGTAAAGCCTCCTGTGAAGTTTGGAGAAAGGACCAGGGATTGCTCTCCAGGTCAGGCAGGAAAAGAAGTCCCCAATCTCGCGATGACGGTGGCGTCTCGTGGGTTTTCCCGAGCTGCGGCGCCAGTGTGGGGTTTCTCACGAGGTATGACGGGGAGCTCAGGGAGCCTCTCATGTGGCGCCAGGGAAGTCAGGTGTCCATGCGCATGGCGAGGGGGAGCGTGTCATTGCTCTCGAGTCATGGTAGGGGAATCCGTCCTCAAGACGCGTTGAAGACGGACTCTTGAGGTCTTTCTCGGGTTGCGGCAGGACACCCTGTGTTCCCTCGACTTGTGCTGGTGACCTCAGGGAGTTGCTCAGGGTGCCTCTGAGAAGACACTGATACTGTGGTGTTGGGAGGGGCCTCTCGGGACTCCACTGCGTTTGGTGCAATGGAAGATTGCCGGGAGCCAGCGAGAGACCTTCCACTCGTGACAAATGTCATGAGGAAAGAGTCTCGGCATACGCAAAGGCGGGATCGAGCCTCCGGGAGTTCCCCCGTATATTCTTCAGCATCTACCCCCAAAAACCAAAGTCTGCCTTCTTTATTGCTTTGTTCTCTCACCTCTGACATTACTGGGGATGTCTCCCACCACCATCTCACTCTCTCTGTCAAAGAGCTAACTTACAGCTCCAACTAATAATGTTCCTGTGCAATTAGTAGTGTTTAAATCCAAACCCCTCAGATGGTTTTCTAACTCGCCTGACAAGTTTACCCGGTCTCCTACAGCTATGCATACGATTGTGTACAGTCTCCCAGCCTCGAGACGCACGGGAAGTTTAAGATATTCAAATAGCTTAGAGCCTCTCAGAGAGTTAGAAACTGTCAGAATAAAACTAGTAAAAGATTTCATTGATGAACCAATGCTTTTTGCCAAGATTCTGCATCCCCTGAATTGTATCCTTGAATGTGTGTTAATTAATATAGTTGGTATGTAGAAAAAATAAGTAGTGGCCTTGATGTTGGTAACTTTAGACCCTTAAGGTAATAAATTCTTTTCTTTGTTGTAAACCCATTACACATCCGCCCTATAGGAATGCAATTTTATCTTCGAAAGATGGCGCCAAACCTTAAACAATTACTCTTAGAGAAAATAACTCTTATGGTTGATAAGTCTTTGTCAAGAGTCATAAAATGTTAATAGGTCTTCTGGCCAGAAGATGATGTAAATCATCTAAACCATTTTTATACGATAAATCTGCAGAAAAGAAACCCTGGTTTTTGATAAGGATTAAAGACTGCTGACTTTGCATCCCCTATTATCCTCTATGTGTAACTTAGGGTATTAAAACCTGTGTTGAAAATAAAGCTACGGGCCCTGCTCGCCAACGCTTGGTCTCCCCATGTCATTATTCCCCTCAATTTTCAGATGAGTGTCCATCTGGAGCGCGGATATCCTCTGCGGCCATTTATTTGCCTGGGCTTCGAAGACCCACTCGATAAGGTGTCTAAGGTGGGGCACCTTCCTCTATTCTAGAGGGCACTTGCAGCCTCCGTGGTCAGAGCTAACCTGGTGTCACGGGTTATATTGATTTTCCGCGTAAACCAAGCTACTCAGCTGCTTTTCTCCACTGAATTTTCCTACTGAGCTATCCTCATTCTATTACTCTTTATATCTTTGATGAATAAATAAATAAATACATAGGTCGCCTACTCCATCTTCCCTTCGAATACCCTGGATCAGCTGGGGCTGGACCTCTGCAGGTGGCGCCCGAGACAGGCATTTCGAAGGTAAATCCCCAACCCCATTCCCCCAGTGTTCAGTTTTGGGGACAGATAGGATCCCACTTAGGGGGCTGCAGATCCCCCTGTAGAATAGACAGGGCGAGAGGAGTGGGAAGTGTTGAAGAGTTAGAGAGAAAAAAACGGTTTCTAAAAAGGCTGACAAAAAAGGCCTAATCTTTAGATAGCTAAAAGCAAAATCTTTTACTATCCTTAATTTTCTGACATGGGCAACACTGAATCAAATGAAAGACAGCTCTTTATAGGAGTAATTTTACAGTTATTAAGTAAAAGAAGAATCAAGGTTAAAACATCTTCCATTCAATCATTTTTTACATTTGTACAAGACCACTGCCCTTGGTTTCTACAACAAGGCACTGTTAACCTAGGTATCTTGAAAAAACTAGGAAGACAGCTAAGAGCTTATTGTGCTCAGCAAGGTTTGGAAAAAATCCCTACTTACACCTTTCCTCTGTGGAATATGACTAGAGATGTTTTAGATCCAGCTCATGAATTTGAAAAGGTACCTGTTAAAGAGGAAAGTAAAGTTGGAAAAGTACCTGTTAAACAAAAAAGCAAATCTGAAAAGGTACCTGTTATAAAGAAAAGTGAAAATGAAGAGGCTATACCTAGCTATCGACAGCTAAATGAATGGCTAGCCGCTATGACTGCCAATGAGCATGTAAAAGATAGGGATGAAAAGAAAGATCAGCTCTCCCCTCAATTTGAAAAAGGTTTAGAGGAAAGAGCAGCTCGATGCCATTCTGATGAGGATTGTTTTTTTTTTTAGCTAAAGATGCTCCTAAAAGTTTAAGAAAACATCCCTAATCAGACCATCCGCTCCTAGGAGGTTGAGGGAAACATCCCCGATCAGACAGTTCGTAAGATTTAGTTACCAAACAGTTAAAGGATCTCCGGAACAGAAGACGAAAACTTCGGGACGCTCCCATCCCCCTATGCCTCCTCCTCCATGTCAGGGTAAAGGGCCACCGCTAGGAGTTTCCCGGAGAAGGATTTTCTCTAGTCCCAAGGATGAACTTGATCCTCACCTTGAGGCTTCTTTTCTAGTCCCCTCTGCAGTTTAGCCAGGGTAAAGAGGTTACAAAATAAATAAAAATATTCTCTAAAATTAAAAAAAAAATTAAAAATGGATTTCTCTGCATCAAAGAATAGACAAATATTTATTGACTGTGGAATATGATTAGAAATGTCCTGGACCTCCGTCACGAGTCTGTTAAATAGCCTATGGGGGAGGCTATAGAGGTGGATGGTGGTGAGTCTCCATTTACTGCACAGATCATATTTTCTGCCATTGAAAAAAAAAAAAAGGAGGGAGAAAGTGGTCTACCTCCCGAGGAAGGAGAGGGCTTACAGGACGCTGCGGCCGAGAGCCCTGGCGAGCTCCCTCCCCCTCTGCGCAAACCTTTAAAAAACTTATCCACCACTTTCTGATTTAAGGAGACCGCCACCGCCTTCGATTGTGCCTCCCAGGACCCAGGAGTTCCCCACTTTGCCCCAAATGCCTCCCAAAGTGTTGCCTAAGACTGAGGAAGATAAAAAGTTTTTTAAACAAAGGAGCTTTTAGTACACAATATTCAGAGCGTGCTCCTTGGAGAAAACTCCCTCAGGGTGGTCTCACCCAGGCTAGGAGAAAAGAGAAAAGGCAAGGAGATTTAATAGCAATATTAACCCCTGATGTGCCACTTACTCCAATTCCAACCGGAGTGGCTGGCCCCCTATCTGAGGACATTGTAAGATTTGTCCTGGGGCGTAGCTCGCTTTCTTTTAAAAAAAAATTAAACAAAAAAAAAAAAAAGAAAGAAAAGAAATTTCGCTGGTGCATGGTGTAGTAGATTCTGATGATATTGAGAAATTAAAGTCTTGATCTCACTGCCTATCAAAACTGTACAAATTAATAAAGGTCAAAGAGTAACACAGCTTTTACTTTTACCTTACTATCAGACAAGGAAAAACTTGACTTCTCAAGCTAAGAGCCACAAAACATTTGGATCTAGTGATCTAGCCTTTTGGGTGCAGGAAATTACAGTTCCAAGGCCTTTAAAAGATCTTTTACTTCAAGAGAATAAAACGCCAGGGCTATTAGACACAGGAACAGACGTCTCTTAACATTGCTGGGAAAGACTGGCCCAGCTCCTGGCCAACACATAATACTGAAAATGAGTTGGTGGGATTAGAGAAAGTGGTATGTGGGGTGGAGATGCTGTACAGGTGGTACACTTAACAATACATTATATATTTTTATAAATACATAATATAAATATATTTGCCTAATTACAGTTTGCCTAATTAGGTATGGGTGTAAATAAAATATAATAAAGTTATACCTAATTCTATTTATAGATCTATACTTAATTAATTTGTATATAAATTAATATGTATACTATATACACACACATATATATATATACTGTATAATTAAATATATATGGCAGTAATATAATGTGTGTGTGGCTGATATTAATTGGTATGGATTGATGTGCTGTGATGATATATGTTCTATATACTGTATAATTATAAATGTGTGACATGTATTATTACAGTATATTGGTTTGTGTTGGTTGGTATTAGCTGTGTATGTGTTGTATTGCTGTAATATATATTAATTAATATATTAATTATAAAGATTAATTCAAGTATATTGATTTATATATATTATATGTCAATAACTTTATACTTGTTGCCATATATAAATACATATATAAATGCATTTTGCATTTAGGTATATCTGTATACCTGTATACCAAAATGAGATAAGGAGGTTATACATTTATTACTTTAATTTATACAGAGACCTAAACTAAACATTAGACCTAAATTAACATATCCATAGGGAAACAGCTGGACAAATAGTGAAGTTATGTTCCAATTGTAATTAATCACTTAAACGTAAACACACAGGGGCAGACTACAATGATGAGACACTAGATGCCTGAATTACAGGCTACGACTTGGCCCCTGGTCAAGTAAAAAGGCCTCCTTACGGGAGAGTGAAAAAGCCAGATGTGTTGCTAACTTGTGGGAGAGGGTATGCTTGTATATTTCTACAGAATGCAGATTCTCCGGTTTGGATCTCAGACAAATTCGTCATGTCACATTCCCCAAAGACCAGGTTCGCTGCGTGCGCACTCACTTGCTCCCCCTCCCCCAGCCAGCTCTCGCCTCCATGCCACCAGCAGCGCCTCGCACCCTCCTCGCTGCACCCCGTGACCTAGAGCAAAGAAGTCTGTGCAGCGAGTGAGGGCCAGAGAGGAAAGCGCGCCTGCGGAGTGCCATCCAGACCAGCGTGGCCCCACTGGCAAGAGGGGACCGCCTTGAGCCCAAGCGGTGGCGGCTAGCCCTAAACCATGAACCCTGCCCCTCCGCCCGCCATAGGCGCCTTGGCCCACAGCCTGCCGCTCGCGTTCTGCCTCCTGATGCTGGGGACACTGCTCCCCCAGGCCGACGCCTACAGCTGCTCCCTGGTTCATCTTGTTTAAACCCTCAATATAATGTTTGCTCCTTTGTAATGCTACAACATCCACCTTATCTTATGATGTAACCACTTATTGAATTATGGTCTTGCTGTATTACAACAACTACAGGATTTAATGCAAACACGACGGTTTGTGGGCTTACTTATCTTGGGAACAGCAGCTTTGATAAGTGCAATCACTTCTGTTACTGTGGCAGCAATATCATTGACTCAACAAGTACATACTGCTCAATATGTTGATTCTATGTCCAAAAATGTTTCTTTAACATTGGCAACACAGAAAGCTATAGAGAGAAAATTAGAAATGAGGGTAGATGCCCTAGAGGAAGCAGTAATACATATTGGGACTGAATTGCAGGCTTTAAAGGTGAAAATGGCATTGTCTTGTCATGCTGACTATCGGTGGATATGTGTAACACCCCTGAAAGTAAATGAGACAGATTTTGAATGAGAAAAGATTAAAAACCATATTTCAGGTATCTGGAACAGCTCTGACATTGTTTGAGACGTAGGGAAACTTCACTATCAAATAGCAACCATGGAGCACTCCCGATTAGATTTTACTGCTGCTGGAACAGCAAATGATTTCTTCCATACTTTCCCTAACTACATCTCAGGAAAGAATATTCTGTCTAATGTCTTTAGCTATGCTGGGGTGGCTGCTTTAATTCTGCTTCTCATAATCATTCTTCCTTGTATTGTCAGGATTCTTCAGCAGAGTATTCAGAGGTTCGCGACTGAGCTACATCTGGCTGTTTTAAGAAATAAAAAATGGGGAGATGCCGGGAGCCGGCGAGAGACATTCCACTCGTGACAAAGGTCATGAGGAAGGAGGCTGGGCATACACAAAGGCGGGATCGAGCCTCGGGAGTCCTCCCGGATATTCTTGAGCATCTACCCCCCAAAACCAGAGTCTACCTACTTTATTGCTTTGTGCTCTCACCTCTGACTTTCCTGGGGGCTGTCCCCCACCACCATCTCCCTCTTTCTGTCAAAGAGCTAACTTACAGCTCCAATTAATAAAGTTCCTGGGCAATTAGGAATGTTTAAATCCAAACACGTCAGATGGCTCTCTAACTCTCCTGACAAGTTTACCCGGTCTCCTACAGCAAGGCATACAATTGTTTACAGTCTCTGAGCCTCGAGAGGCACGGGAAGCTTAAGATATTCAAATAGCTTAGAGCCTCTCAGAGAGTTAGAAACTGTCAGAATAAAACTAGTAAAAGATTTCATTGATGAACCAATGCTTGTTGCCAAGTTTCCACATCCCCTGAATTGTATCCTTGAATGTGTATTAATTAATATAGTTGGTATGTAGAAGAAATAAGTAGTGGCCTTGGTGTTACTAACTTTAGACCCTTAAGGTAATAAATTCTTTCCTTTGTTGTAAACCCATTACACATCCGCCCTATAGGAATGCAATTTTATCTTCGAAAGATGGGGCCAAACCTTAAAATAATTACTCTTAGAGAAAATAAGTCTTACGGTTGATAAGTCTTTGTCAAGAGTCATAAAATGTTAATAGGCCTTCTGGCTAGAAGATGATGTAAATCACCTAAACCATTTGTATATGATACATTTGCAGGAAAGAAACCCTGGTTTTTGATAAGGATCAAAGGCTGCTGACTTTGCATCCCCATTATCCTCTATGTGTAACTTAGGGTAAAAAAAAAACCCCTGTTGAAAATAAAGCTACGGGCCTTGATTGCCAACGCTTAGTCTCCTAATGTCATTCTTCCCCTCAATTTTCAGATGAGTGTCCATCTGGAGCGCGGATATCTTCTGCGACCATTTATTTGCCTGGGCTTCGATGACCACTTGAGAAGGTGTCTAAGGTGGGGCACTTTTCGCTATTCGAGAGGGAGCCTGCGGCCTCCGTGGTCAGAGCTAACCTGGTGTCACGGGTTATACTGATTTTCCGCATAAACCAAGCTACTCAGCTTCTTTTCTCCACTAAATTTTCCTACTGAGATAGCCTCATTCTATTACTCTTTATATCTTTGATAAATAAATCAATAGGTCGCCTACTCTGTCTCCCCTTCAAAAACCCTGGACCAGCCGAGGCTGGACCTTGTCAGAAGAGGGCCTCATCTCGATTTGAAGCAGGAACCTCAGAGTTGCTCTCCATTTCTGACTCTGAACACAGAGTCCCTACAGAGTTAGGACAGGAGAGGCAGGCCTCGTCTTGTGTGGAGGAATGGAACTCCGCTGGACTCTCGAGTTGTTCACCGGATAACAGGCCACTTGTCGAGCTGTGTGTGGAACCTGCGGTTTTATCCGGACGATGCATGGGGGTGTCAGTTCCCCTTTGTTTTTTGCCTTCATACACAGGGTTGCCTTCGAAGAGGTATCCAGCCTTCAGGTTCTTATCAAGAGCAGACCAGGAAATCAGGGTCTTTCGGCATGTGGCACCACCCACAAGCCTACGTCTCGAATTTCTTCTTGAGACGGACCTCAACCTGAGGTGCACCAGGAAAGTCGGTAACCCTTTCAGACAAAGCAAGTGAATCGACCCTCTTGTCCCGATCAGGAGGGGAGAAGGGGCTCAGATGAAGTGGTGCCAGGAACCTCGATGTTCCCCTCGAGTAAAACTGGGATATCGGGGAACTTTTGGGGTCGCATCAAAGGTGCTAAGTACCGTTTCAAACTTCAAGACGGAACGTGAGATTTCTCTTGAGACGCTGTAGCTGGCAAGGGCCTCATCTTGTGGTGACGGGTTAACCACGTCGTTTTTCTCGAGTTGTGGCAGGATTCTCGAGTTAGGTCAGGAAATTCAGGCTTCCTCTTGTGTTGGCCCAGGGAAGTCCAGTCTTCCATTCGAGTTGCGAGGGAGAGCTAGGGATTGCGCTTGAGTCACTGCAGGGCAAAAGAGACCTTATCTAGGCTTGTGTCCAGGACATAATGTTCGTCTCCAGGGGGGACAGGGATCTCGGGGTTGCTTTCCTGATGCACCCGGGGAGTCAGTCCTTGTCTCGAGGGGAAGCAAAGGACTCAGCTCTCCTCTCGAGTTGCGACGGGTATCTCTTGGAGCCCACTGAGTGGCCTAAAGGGAGTCAAGCCTCCTGTGGAGTTTGGAGAGAGGACTCGTGATTGCTCTCCAGGCCATGCAGGAAAAGAAGGCCATCATCTCGCGATGAAGGGGGCATCTCGTGGGTTTTCTCGAGCTGCAGCGCCAGTGTGGGGTTTCTCATGAGGTACTACGGGGAGCTCAAGGAGCCTCTCATGTGGCGCTTGGGAAGTCAGGTCTCCATGCGCATTGCGAGGGGGAGCGCGTCATTGCTCTAGAGTCATGGTAGGTGTATCGGGCCTCAAGAACCGTTAAAGAAGGCCTTTCAAGGTGTTTCTTGGGTCACGGCAGTAAACCCTGGGTTCCCTCGACTAGTGCCGGTGGCCTCAGGGAGCTTCTCAGTGTGCCTCTGAGAAGTCAGGGATACCCTGGTGTTGGGAGGGCCCTCTCGGGACTCCACTGGGTTTGGTGCAATAGAAGAGGGCCTCATCTCGAGTGGAGGCAGGAACCTCAGGGTTCGTCTCCATCTCTGACTCTGATTGCAGGGTCCCTGCAGAGTTGGGACAGGAGAGTCATGCCTCGTCTTGTAAGGAGGAATGGAACTACGCTTGCCTCTCGAGTTATTCACGCGGTGACAGGCAACTTGTCGAACTGTGTTTGGAATCTGCGGGTTTTTCCGGACGATGCACGAGGGTGTCAGTGCCCCTTCGTGTTGTGCCTTCTTCCACAAGTTTGCCTTTGAAGAGGTGTCCGGGCATCGGGTTCTTATCAAGAGTGGACCGGGGAATCGGGGTCTTTCAGCATGTGTTACCACCCATGAAGCTACGTCTCAAATATTCTCGTTAGACCGGCCTCATCCTGAGGTGCGCCGGGAAGGTTGGGAATCCCTTCCAGACAAAGCACGGGAGTCGACCCTCCAGTCGCAATCAGGAGGGGAGAAGTGACTCAGATGAAGTCGTACCGGGAACCTCGGTGTTCCCCTCGAGAGAGACCAGGGTGTCGGGGAACTTTTGGAATCACATCAAGGGTGCCGAGTTTTCACACTTGAAGTGTGAAAACACTTCAAGAAGAAACGTGGGACTTCTCTTTAGACGCTGTAGCGGGCAAGGGCCTCATCTTGCGATGACGGGGTAACCATGTGGTTTTTCTCGAGTTTCGGCGGGATTCTCGAGTTACGATGGGGAATTCAGGCTTCCTCTTGTGTTGGCCCAGGGAAGTCCAATCTTCCATTGGAGTTGCGAGAGAGAGCTAGGGATTGCTCTCGAGTCACTTCAGGGCAAAAGAGACCTCATCTAAGCTTGTGTCCAGTACCTAATATTCCTCTCCAGGGGCGACAGAGATCTCGGGGTTGCATTTTAGATGCACCCGAGGAGTCAGTCCTCATCTCGAGAGGAAGGAAAGGACTCTGCTCTGCTCTCGAGTCCTGACGGGTATTTCTTGGAGACCACTGAGTGGCCTAAAGGGAGTCAAGCCTCCTGTGGATTTTTTTTTAATTTTATTTTATTTTTAAACTTTACATAATTGTATTAGTTTTTCCAAATATCAAAATGAATCCGCCTCAGGTATACATGTGCTCCCCATCCTGAACCCTCCTCCCTCCTCCCCCCCATAGCATCCCTCTGGGTCGTCCCAGTGCACTAGCCCCAAGCATCCAGTGTCATGCATCAAACCTGGACTGGCAACTCTTTTCATACATGATATTTTACATGTTTCAATGCCATTCTCCCAAATCTTCCCACCTTCTCCCTCTCCCACAGAGTCCATAAGACTCTTCTATACCTCAGTGTCTCTTTTGCTGTCTCGTACTCAGGGTTATTGTTACCGTCTTTCAAAATTCCATATATATGTGTTAGTATACTGTATTGGTGTTTTTCTTTCTGGCTTACTTCACTCTGTATAATAGGCTGCAGTTTCATCCACCTCATTAGAATTGATTCATTCTATTCTTTTTAATGGCGGAGTAATACTCCATTGTGTATATGTACCACAGCTTTCTTATCCATTCATCTGCTGATGGACATCTAGGTTGCTTCCATGTCCTGGCTATTAGAAACAGTGCTGCGATGAACATTGGGGTACACGTGTCTCTTTCCCTTCTGGTTTCCTCAGTGTGTATGCCCAGCAGTGGGATTGCTGGATCATAAGGCAGTTCTATTTCCAGTTGTTTAAGGAATCTCCACACTGTTCTCCATAGTGGCTGTACTAGTTTGCATTCCCACCAACAGTGTAAGAGGGTTCCCTTTTCTCCACACCCTCTCCAGCATTTATTATTTGTAGACTTTTGGATTGCAGCCATTCTGACTGGCGTGAAATGGTACCTCATAGTGGTTTTGATTTGCATTTCTATGATAATGAGTGATTTTGAGCATCTTTTCATGTGTTTGTTAGCCATCTGTATGTCTTCTTTGGAGAAATGTCTATTTAGTTCTTTGGCCCATTTTTTGATTGGGTCATTTATTTTTCTGGAGTTGAGCTGTAGGAGTTGCTTGTATATTTTTGAGATTAGTTGTTTGTCAGTTGCTTCATTTCCTATTATTTTCTCCCATTCTGAAGGCTGTCTTTTCACCTTGCTAATAGTTTGCTTTGATGTGCAGAAGCTTTTAAGGTTAATTAGGTCCCATTTGTTTATTTTTGTTTTTATTTCCAATATTCTGGGAGGTGGGTCATAGAGGATCCTGCTGTGATGTATTTCAGAGAGTGTTTTGCCTATGTTCTCCTCTAGGAGTTTTATAGTTTCTGGTCTTGCGTTTAGATCTTTAATCCATTTTGAGTTTATTTTTGTGTATTGTGTTAGAAAGTGTTCTAGTTTCATTCTTTTACAAGTGGTTGACCAGATTTCCCAGCACCACTTGTTAAAGAGATTGTCTTTAATCCATTGTATATTTTTGCCTCCTTTGTCAAAGATAAGGTGTCCATATGTGTGTGGATTTATCTCTGGGCTTTCTATTTTGTTCCACTAATCTATATTTCTGTCTTTGTGCCAGTACCATACTGTCTTGATAACTGTGGCTTTGTAGCGGAGCCTGAAATCAGGTAGGTTGATTCCTCCAGTTCCATTCTTCTTTCTCAAGATCGCTTTGGCTATTCGAGGTTTTTTGTATTTCCATACAAATTGTGAAATTATTTGTTCTAGCTCTGTGAAGAATACTGTTGGTAGCTTGATAGGGATTGCATTGAATCTATAAATTGCCTTGGGTAGTATACTCATTTTCACTATATTGATTCTTCCAATCCATGAACATGGTATATTTCTCCATCTATTAGTGTCCTCTTTGATTTCTTTCACCAGTGTTTTATAGTTTTCTATGTATAGGTCTTTAGTTTCTTTAGGTAGGTATATTCCTAAGTATTTTATTCTTTCCATTTCAATGGTGAATGAAATTGTTTCCTTAATTTCACTTTCTGTTTTCTCATTATTAGTGTATAGGAATTCAAGGGATTTCTGTGTGTTGATTTTATATCCTGCAACTTTACTATAGTCATTGACTAGTTCTAGTAATTTTCTGGTGGAGTCTTTAGGGTTTGCTATGTAGAGGATCATGTCATCTGCAAGCAGTGAGAGTTTTACTTCTTCTTTTCCAATTTGGATTCCTTTTGTTTCTTTTTCTGCTCTGATTGCTGTGGCCAAAACTTCCAAAGCTATGTTGAATAGTAATGGTGAAAGTGGGCACCCTTGTCTAGTTCCTGACTTTAGAGGAAATGCTTCCAATTTTTCACCATTGAGGATAATGTTTGCTGTGGGTTTGTCATATATAGCTTTTATTATGTTGAGGTATGTTCCTTCTATTCCTGCTTTCTGGAGAGTTTTTATCATAAATGGATGTTGAATTTTGTCAAAGGCTTTCTCTGCATCTATTGAGAAAATCATATGGTTTTTATTTTTCAATTTGTTAAGGTGGTGTATTACATTGATTGATTTGTGGATATTGAAGAATCCTTGCATCCCTGGGATAAAGCCCACTTGGTCATGGTGTATGATCTTTTTAATGTGTTGTTGGATTCTGATTGCTAGAATTTTGTTAAGGATTTTTGCATCTATGTTCATCAGTGATATTGGCCTGTAGTTTTCTTTTTTTGTAGGATCTTTGGCAGGTTTTGGTATTAGGCTGATGGTGGCCTCATAGAATGAGTTTGGAACTTTACCTTCCTCTGCAATTTTCTGGAAGAGTTTGAGCAGGATAGGTGTTAGCTCTTCTCTAAATTTTTCGTAGAATTCAGCTGTGAAGCCGTCTGGACCTGGGCTTTTGTTGGCTGGAAGATTTTTGATTACAGTTTCAATTTCCGTGCTTGTGATGGGTCTGTTAAGATTTTCTAGTTCTTCCCTGGTCCAGTTTTGGAAAGTTGTACTTTTCTAAGAATTTGTCCATTTCTTCCACGTTGTCCATTTTATTGGCATATAATTGTTGATAGTAGTCTCTTATGATCCTTTGTATTTCTGTGTTTTCTGTTGTGATCTCTCCATTTTCATTTCTAATTTTATTGATTTGATTTTTCTCCCTTTGTTTCTTGATGAGTCTGGCTAATGGTTTGTCAATTTTATTTATCGTTTCAAAGAACCAGCTTTTGGTTTTGTTGATTTTTGCTATGGTCTCTTTTGTTTCTTTTGCATTTATTTCTGCTCTAATTTTTAAGATTTCTTTCCTTCTACTAACCCTGGGGTTCTTCATTTCTTCCTTTTCTAGTTGCTTTAGGTGTAGAGTTAGGTTACTTATTTGACTCTTTTCTTGTTTCTTGAGGTGTGCCTGTATTGCTATGAACTTTCCCCTTAGGACTGCTTTTACCGTGTCCCACAGGTTTTGGGTTGTTGTGTTTTCATTTTCATCCGTTTCTATGCAAATTTTGATTTCTTTTTTGATTTCTTCTGTGATTTGTTGGTTATTCAGCAGCGTGTTGTTTAGCCTCCATATGTTGGAATTTTTAATAGTTTTTCTCCTGTAATTGAGATCTAATCTTACTGCATTGTGGTCAGAAAAGATGCTTGGAATGATTTCTATTTTTTTGAATTTACCAAGGCTAGCTTTATGGCCCAGGATGTGATCTATCCTGGAGAAGGTTCCATGTGCACTTTAGAAAAAGGTGAATAACCACACCCAGGCCGGCTAGAAGTCCAATGCGCTATCCATTGCGCCACAGAGCCGGTTTTAGAAAAAGGTGAAATTCATTGTTTTGGGATGAAATGTCCTATAGATATCAATTAGGTCTAACTGGTCTATTGTATCATTTAAAGTTTGTGTTTCCTTGTTAAATTTCTGTTTAGTTGATCTATCCATAGGTGTGAGTGGGGTATTAAAATCTCCAACTATTATTGTGTTAGTGTTAATTTCTCCTTTCATACTTGTTAGCATTTGTCTTACGTACTGTGGTGCTCCTGCGTTGGGTGCATATATATTTATAATTGTTATATCTTCTTCTTGGATTGATCCTTTGATCATTATGTAGTGATCTTCTTTGTCTCTTTTCACAGCCTTTGTTTTAAAGTCTATTTTATCTGATATGAGTATCGCTACTCCTGCTTTCTTTTGGTCCCTATTTGCATGGAAAATCTTTTTCCAGCCCTTCACTTTCAGTCTGTATGTATCCCCTGTTTTGAGGTGGGTCTCTTGTAGACAACATATGTAGGGGTCTTGTTTTTGTATCCATTCAGCCAGTCTTTGTCTTTTGGTTGGAGCATTCAACCCATTTACGTTTAAGGTAATTACTGATAAGTATGATCCCATTGCCATTTACTTTATTGTTTGGGGTTCGAATTTATACACCGTTTTTGTGTTTCCTGTTTAGTATTTGTTGGAGAGCTGGTTTGGTGGTGCAGAATTCTCTCAGCTTTTGCTTGTCTGAAAAGCTTTTGATTTCTCATTCATACTTGAATGAGATCCTTGCTGGGTACAATAATCTGGGCTGTAGGTTATTTTCTTTCATCATTTTAAGTATGTCTTGCCATTCCCTCCTTGCTTGAAGAGTTTCTATTGAAAGATCAGCTGTTATCCTTATGGCAATTCCCTTGTGTGTTATTTGTTGTTTTTCCCTTGCTGCTTTTCATATTTGTTCTTTGTGTTTGATTTTTGTTAATGTGATTAATATGTGTCTTGGGGGGTTTCGCCTTGGCTTTATCCTGTTTGGGACTCTCTGGGTTTCTTGGACTTGAGTGGGTATTTCCTTCCCCATTTTAGGGAAGTTTTCAACTATTATCTCCTCAAGTATTTTCTCACGGTCTTTCTTTTTGTCTTCTTCTTCTGGGACCCCTATGATTCGAATGTTGTAGCGTTTAATATTGTCCTGGAGGTCTCTGAGATTGTGCTCATTTCTTTTAATTCGTTTTTCATTTATCCTCTCTGATTCATTTATTTCTACCATTCTATCTTCGAATTCACTAATCCTATCTTCTGCCTCTGTTATTCTACTATTTGTTGCCTCCAGAGTGTTTTTAATTTCACTTATTGCATTATTCGTTATATATTGACTCTTTTTTTTTTTCTTCTAGGTCCTTGTTAAACCTTTCTTGCATCTTCTCAATCCTTGTCTCCAGGCTATTTATCTGTGATTCCATTTTAAATTAAAGGTTTTAGATCCATTTCACTATCCTTATTCGTAATTCTTTATCAGGTAGATTCCCTATCTCTTCCTCTTTTGTTTGGTTTGGTGGGCATTTATCCTGTTCCTTTATCTGCTGGGTATTCCTCTGTCTCATCTTGTTTAAATTGCTGAGTTTGGGGTGTCCTTTCTGTATTCTGGCAGTTTGTGGAGTTCTTTACTGTGGCATTTCCTCGCTGTGTGTGGGTTTGTACAGGTGTCTTGTCAAGATTTCCTGGTTAGGGAAGCTTGTGTCCGTGTTCTGGTGGGTGGAGCTGTATTTCTTCTCTCTGGAGTGCAATGAAGTGTCCAGTAATGAGTTATGAGATGTCTGTGGTTTTGGGGTGACTTTGGGCAGCCTGTATCTTGAAGCTCAAGGCTGTGTTCCTTTGTTGCTGGAGAATTTGCTTGGTATGTCTTGCCCTGGAACTTGTTGGCTCTTGTGTGGTGCTTGATTTCAGTGTCGGTATGGAGGCATTTGATGAGCTCCTGTCAATTAATGTTCCTTGGAGTCAGGAGTTCCCTGGAGTCAGGGTTTGGACATAAGCCTCCTGCTTCCAGTTATCTGTCTTACTTTTACAGTAGTTTCAAAACTTCTCCTTCTATACAGCACCATTGATAAAACATCTACGTTAAAGAAGAAAAGTTTCTCTACTGTGAGGGCCACTCAGAATGGTTCACAGCGTTACATGGAGAAGAGAAGAGGGAGGAGGGAGTTAGAGGTGACCCAAATGAGATCAGGTGGAATCAATAGTGGAGAGAGTGGGCTGGCCAGTCGTCACTTCCTTATGTGCACTCCACAACTGGACCGCTCAGAGATGTTCACAGAGTTATACAGAGACGAGAAGAAGGAGGAAGGAGACAGAGGTAGCCAGAAGGATAAAAGGGGGGAATGAAAAGGAGGGAGACAGATCCAGCCAGTAATCAGTTCCCTAAGTGTTCTCCACCGTCTGGAATACACAGAAATTCACAGAGTTGGGTAGAGTAGAGAGGAGTTAGGGAGGAGACACAGGCGACCCGGTGGAGAAAAAGGAGAGTCCAAAGGGAGAGAGAGCAGTCAAGCCAGTAATCTCGCTCCCTAGTGAAAAATGGGTACTGAAGATTGGGTTCTTAAAGGTACAAAATTGGTAACAAATACATAAAAGCAAAAATTAAAAATCTAGAGTAGAGTTTGGAATTTCAAAAATACGATGTTAAAGAAAAGAAGAAGGAAAAGAAAGAGAGAAAAAACGAACAAAGAAAAACAAACAAGGTCGCAAAAATTATCAAGAAAATACAGGTACAAAATTGATAACTAATATCAAAAAGCAAAAATTAAAAATCTAGAGTAGACTTTGGAATTTCAAAAATACAATGTTAAAAAAAAGGAAGAAGAAAACTAAAGAGAAAACAAACAAACAAAAACAAGCAATGTCGGAAAAATTATAAAGAAACTACAGGTACAAAATTTATATCAAATACCAAAAAGCATAAATTAGAAATCTAGAGTAGAGTTTGGAATTTCAAAAATACAATGTTAAAAGAAGTAAAAAAAACAAAACAAAAAAAAAAGGGTCAAAAAATTATTTTATATATATATATATATATATATATATATATATATATATATGAAGTCTGCTGAAGAAGAAAAAAATAGGGTCTTTTTTTTGCAAAGTAATAGGTTATAAAAGTGAAAATTAAAGGAACAATAGAGGACTTAAAATTAAAAAAATTAAAAAAAAGAAAGAATGATCATAAAAATATATCTAGGACTTTCTCTGGTTTTGTTGTGAGTATCGTGGGTTCAGTTCATTTTTGGCTAGTTCCTTGGTCCGACTTATATTTCTCAAGATCTATAGGCATCTTCCTATGTAGTCCTAGTAACCACAGGGTTTTAATCTATTGCCTGTAGCTTCCAAGGCGATTCCCTCTGTTATAGCTTCTTTTGTTTGCTGGTCTCTTCAGTGTCTGGTTTACGCCCTGACACAAAGGGGACGGTGGAGGACACTTTTTTTTTTAGGCTCACTTGTTCAGTTGCACTGTGGGGAGGGAGGGAGGGATGCTGCAAACAAATAACAGTAGCGTGCGGTCACAGTGCCTCAGCCACACTGGGTCTGCCCCCGCTCACGGCGCGTGTAGCCTCCCTGCCCACACTGCTCGGGCTCTAGGTTGTTCCACCGGGAACAATCCGAGGCTGGCCCTGGGCTGCATGCACCTCCCAGGTCCAAGCCGCTCAGGTTCAGGCACTCGGGTAGTCCTCAGAGGCACAGACTCAGTTGGGCCTGCGTTTTGTGCTCTTCCCAGGTCTGAGCAGCTCAGGTAATGAGATGTTTGGCGAGCGCCAATGTTGTGACTTATCGCCTCCCTGCCACTCGGTTATCTGGGTGTAAAACAGGCGCACCTTCTCAGGCAGATGTTGACCGTCCAGATCCCCAAGAAGTTTTAGTTAGCAAAGAAGCCTGCTTACAGTTTTATAGATAATGTCTCTCTGGGGCTGCGATTGCCCCCTTCCGGCTCTGGCTGCCTGTCACCAGAGGGGGAAGGTCTGCAGCCGGCTATCTCTGTTCAGTCCTTTGTTCCGTGCGCGGGCCTGGCGGTGTCTTAGGTTAGGGCTGGCTTTTTGCGTGGTAGATATCCCAGAGTCTGGTTTGCTAGCCCAAGTTATTTCGTTCAGATAGCGCTCAGGGTATTCAGGCCAGATTCTTACTCTAAGCGATGCAGCCCGCGCCGTGCCTCCCTGCCCAGCCCCTGCTTGCTAATGGTGTGAGCAGGCGTCTGCACTGCTTCGCGGCTGGGGGAGTTACCGTAGGGCTTGCAATCTGCGAGTTTTAATTGTTTATTTATTTTTATCCCCCTTATGTTGCCCTTTGTGCTTCCAAAGCTTGGCAAAGATTTGGCAGTGAAAAGCTTTCCTGGTGTTTGGAAACTTTTCTCTTTTTAAGACTATCTTCCCGGGACGGAAATCCCTCCCTCCCTCTTTTGTCTCTTTTTTTGTCTTTTATACTTTTTCCTACCTACTTTCCAAGAGTTGGGTTGCTTTTCTGGGTGCCTGATGTCCTCTGGCAGCATTCATAAGTTGTATTGTGGAATTTACTCGACGTTTAAATGCTCTTTTGATGAAATTGCTTGGGGGGGAAAAGAGTTCTCCCCGTCCTACTCCTCAGCAATCTTGGCTCCTCTCTTGTGGAGTTTGGAGAGAGCACGCGGGATTGCTCTCCAGGCCATGCAGGAAAAGAAGGCCCTCATCTCGCGATGTCGGGGGAGTCTCGTGGTTTTTCTGGAGCTGCGGTGCCAGTGTGGGGTTTCTCACAAGGTACGACCGGGAGCTCAGGGAGCCTCTCGTGTGGTGTCAGGGAAGTCAAGTCTCCATACGAGTGGCGAGGGGGCGCACGTCATTGCTCTCCAGTCATGGTAGTGGAATCAGGGCTCAACGCAATGAAAAAGGACACTCGAGGTCTTTCTCGGGTTGCGGCAGGAAACCCTGTGTTCCCTCGACTTGTGCCTGTGACCTCAGGTAGCTTCTCAGGGTGCCTCTGAGAAGTCAGGGATACTATGGAGCTGGGAGAGGCCTCTTGGGACTCCACTGGGTTTGCTGCAATGGAAGAGGGCCTAATCTCGAGATCAGGAAGGAACCTCAGGGTTCCTCTCCATTTCTGACTCAGATCGCAGGGTCCCTGCAGAGTTGGGACAGGAGAGTCAGGCCTCGTCTTGTGTGGAGGAATGGAACTCCGCTTGCCTCTCGAGTTGTTCAAGGAATGACAGGCCACTTGTTGAGCTGTGTGTGGAACCTGCGGTTTTTTCCAGACAATGCACGGCGGTGTCAGTGCCCCTTCGTGATGTGCTTTCATCCACAGGGTTGCCTTCGAAGTGGTGTGCGGGCATCGGGTTCTTATCAAGAGCGGACCGGGAAATCGGGGTCTTTTGGAATGCGGCACCACACACGAGGCTACGTCTCGAATTTCCTCGTGAGACGGGCCTCATGCTGAGGTGTCCCTGGAAGGTCGGGAAAGCCTTCCAGACAAAGCAGGTTAATCGACCCTACTGTCGTGATCAGGAGGGGAGAAGGGGCTCAGATGAAGTGGTGCCGGGAACCTCGGTGTTCCCCTTGAGTGAGACCGGTATGTCAGGGAACTTTTGGGGTCTCATGAAGCTTGCCAAATACTGTTTCAAACTTCAAGACGAAACGTGGGACTTCTCTTGAGACGCTGTGGTGGGCAAGGGCCTCATCTTGTGATGAAGGGGAAACCACGTGGTTTTTCTCGAGTTGCAATGGGATTGTTGACTTACGACGGGGAATTCAGGCTTCCTCTTGTGTTGGCCCAGGTAAGTCCATTCTTCCTTTCGAGTCGCCAGGGAGAGCTGGGTGGGAATTGCTCTCGAGTCATGGCAGGTCAAAATAGACCTCATCTAGGCTTGTGTCCAGGACCTAATGTTCCTCTCCAGGGGCGATAGGGATCACGGGGACGCATTCCAGGCTCACCCAGTGAGTCAGGCCTCGGCTCGAGGGGAAGCAAAGGACTCGGCTCTCCTCTCGAGTTGCGACGGGTATCTCTTGGAGCCCACTGAGTGGCCTAAAGGGAGTCAAGCCTCCTGTGGAGTTTGGAGAGAGGACTCGGGATTGCTCTCCAGGCCATGCAGGAAAAGAAGGCCATCATCTCGCGATGAAGGGGGCATCTCGTGGGTTTTCTCGAGCTGCAGCGCCAGTGTGGGGTTTCTCATGAGGTACTACGGGGAGCTCAAGGAGCCTCTCATGTGGCGCTTGGGAAGTCAGGTCTCCATGCGCATTGCGAGGGGGAGCGCGTCATTGTTCTAGAGTCATGGTAGGTGTATTGGGCCTCAAGAACCGTTAAGGAAGGACTTTCAAGCTGTTTCTTGGGTCACGGCAGTAAACCCTGGGTTCCCTCGACTAGTGCCGGTGGCCTCAGGGAGCTTCTCAGTGTGCCTCTGAGAAGTCAGGGATACCCTGGAGTTGGGAGGGCCCTCTCGGGACTCCACTGGGTTTGCTGCAATAGAAGAGGGCCTCACCTCGAGGGGAGGCAGGAACCTCAGGCTTCCTCTCCGTTTCGGACTCCGACCGCAGGGTCCCTGCAGAGTTGGGACAGGAGAGTCAGGCCTGGTCTTGTCTGAGGAAGGGAACCCCGCTGGCTTCTCGAGTTGCTCAGGGGGTCTCAGGCCCCTCGTCGAGCTGTGTGTGGAACCCGCGGGTCTTTGCGGACGATGCACGGGGGTGTCAGTGCCCCTTCGTGTTGTGCCTTCATCCACACTATCTTCGAATAGGTGTCTGGGCATCGCGTTCTTATCAAGAGCAGATCGCGAAATCGCGGTCTTTCGGCATGTGGCACCACCATCGAGGCTACGTCTCGAATTTCCTCGTGAGACAGCCTCATCTGAGGTGCGCGGAGAAGGTCGGGAACCCCTTGCAGACAAAGCAGGGGAATCGACCCTCCTTTCGCGATCAGGAGGGGAGAAGGGGCTCAGATGAAGTGGTGCCAGGAACCTCGGTGTTCGCCTCGAGTGCGACCCATATGTCGGGGAACTTTTGGGGTAGCATTAAGGGTGCCAAATATCATTTCGCACTTCAAGACAGAACGTGGGACTACTCTTGAGACGCTGGAGCGGGCAAGGGCCTCATCTTGCAATGACGGGGGAACCACGTGGTTTTTCTCAAGTTGAGGTGGAATTCTCGAATTACTACTGGGAATTCAGGCTTCCTCTTGTGTTGGCCCAGGGAGGTCCAATCTTCCATTCGGGTTGCGAGGGAAAGCTGGGGAGTGCTCTCGAGTAACTGCAGGGCAAAAGGGACCTCATCTAGCCTTGTGTTCAGGACCCAGTGATCCTCTCCAAGGGCGACAGGGATCTCGGGTTTGCATTACAGACTCACCCGAGGAGTTAGGCCTTGTATCGAGGGGAAGCAAAGGACTCGGCTCTCCTCTCGAGTTGCGACGTGTATCTCTTGGAGCCCACTGACTGGTCTAAAGGGAGTCAAGCCTCCTCTTCAGTTTGGAGAGAGGACTCGGGTTTGCTCTCCAGGCCATGCAGGAAAAGAAGGCCCACATCTCGAGATGATGGGGGCGTCTCGTGGGTTTTCTCGAGCTGTGGCGCCAGTGTGGGGTTTCTCACGAGGTACGACGGGGAGTTCAGGTAGCCTCTCGTGTGGCAACAGGGAAGTCAGGTCTCCATGGGCGGGGCAAGGGGGAGCGCGTCATTGCTCTCCAGTCAGGGTAGGGGAATCGGGCCTCATGACGGGTTGAAAAAGGACTCTCGATGTCTTTCTAGGGTTGCGGCAGGAAACCCTGGTTCCCTTGACTTGTGCTGGTGACCTCAGGGAGCTTCTCAGGGTGTCTCTGAGAAGTCAGGGATACTGTGGATTTGGGAGAGGCCTCTCGGGACTCCTCTGGGTTTGGTGCAATGGAAGAGGGCCTCATCTCGAGTTGAGGCAGGAACCTCAGGGTTCTGCTCCTGACTTCCTGGAGCCGGATCTGACTCAGATTGCAGGGTCCCTGCTGAGTTTGCTCAGGAGTGTCAAGTCTCGTGTTCTGCGGAGGAATGGAACTCCGCTTACATCTCAAGTTGTTCAAGGATGACACCACTTTTCGTGATGTGTGTGGAACCTGCAGGTATTTCGGAGATGCACGGGGGCGTCAGTGCTCCTTCCTGTTGTGCCTTCATCCACAGGGTTGCCTTCGAAGAGTTGTCCGGGCATCGGGATCTCCTCAAGTGCGGACCGGGAAATCGGGGTCTTTCAGCATGTTGCACCACCCACGAGGCTACGTCTCGAATTTCCTCGTGAGACCGGCCTCATCCTGAGGCGCGCAGGAAAGTCCGGGAACCCTTTCCAGACAAAGCAGGGGAATCGACCCTCCTTTCGGGATCAGGAGGAGAGAAAGGGCTCAGATGAAGTAGTGCCAGGAACCTCGGTGCTCCCCTTGAGTGAAACTGGTAAGTCGGGTAACTTTTCGGGTTGCATCAAGGGTGCCAAGTACCGTTTCGCACTTCGAGACGGAACCTGGGAATTCTCTTGAGATGCTGTAGTGGGCAAGGGCCTCATCTAGCGCTGACGAGGGACCCACGTGTTTTTTCTCGAGTTGCAGCAGGATTCTTGAGTTACGACGGGGAATACAGGTTTCCTCTTGTGTTGGCCCAGGGAAGTCCAATCTTCCATTCGAGTTGCAAGTGAGAGCTGGAGATTGCTCTCGAGTCACTGCAGGGCAAAATAGAGCTCATCTAGGTTTGTGTCCAGGACCGAGTTTTTCTCTCCAGGGGCGACAGGGATCTTGGGGTTGCATTCCAGACTCACCCGGGGAGTCAGGCCTCATCTCGAAGGGAATGAATGGACTCCGCTCTCCTCTCGAGTCGTGACGGGTATCCTTTGGAGCCCAAGAGTGGCCTAAATGGAGTTAAGCCTCCTGTGGAGTTTGGAGAGAGGACTCGGGATTGCTCTCTAGGCCATACAGGAAAAGAAGGCCCTCATCTCGCGATGACGGGGGCGTCTCGTGGGTTTTCTCAAGGTGCAGTGCCTGGTTGGGGTTTCTCACGAGATAGGACGGGGAGCTCAGGGAGACTCCTGTGGTGCCACGGAAGTCAGGTCTCCATGGACGTGGCGAGGGGGAGCGCCTCATTGCTCTCGAGTCATGGTAGGGGAATCGAGCCTCAAGACGCTTCAAAGAAGAACTCTTGAGGTCTTTCTCGGGGTGTGGCAGGAAACCCTGGGTTCCCTCGACTTGTGCCCATGACCTCAGGGAGCTTAGCGGGTTTCCTCTGAGAAGTCAGGGATACTGTGGAGTAGAGAGGGGCTTCTCGGGACATCACAGGGACTGGTGCAATTGAAGAGGACCTAATCTCGGATTGAGGCAGTAACGTCAGGGTTCCTCTCCATTTCTGACTCGGATAGCAGGGTCCCTGCAGAGTTGGGACAGGAGAGTCAGACCTCGTCTTGTGTGGAGTAGTGGAACCCTGCTTGCCTCTCGAGTTGTTCACGGGATGACAGGCCACCTATCGAGTTGTATGTGGAACCTGCGGTTTTGGGGGACGATGCACAGGGGTGTCAGTGCCCCTTCGTTTTGTGCCTTCATCCACAGGGTTACCTTCAAAGAGGTGACCGGGCATCGGGATCTTATCAATAGCGGACCAGGAAATCGGGGTCTTTCGGCATGTGGCACAACCCACGAGGCTACGTCTCGAATTCCCTCGTGAGACTGGCCTCATCCTGAGGTTCGCCGGGAAGTCTGGGAACCCCTTCCAGACAAAGCAGGGGAATTGACCCTCCTGTCGCCATCAGGAGGGGAGAAGAGGCTCAGCTGAAGCTGTGCTGGGAACCTCCATGTTCTCCTCGAGTGAGACCGGGGTGTCAGGGAAATTTGGGGGTCGCATCAAGGGTGCCAAGTACCGTTTCACACTTCAAGACGGAACATGGGACTTCCCTGGAGACGCTATAGCTGACAGGGGCCTCATATTTCGATGACAGAGGAACCACGTTGTTTTTCTCCAGTTGCCACGGGATTCTCGAATTACAACGGGGAATACAGGCTTCCTCTTGTGTTGGCCCAGCGAAGTCCAATCATCCATTCGAGTTGCGAGGGAGAGCTTGGGATTGCACTTGAGTCAATGCAGGACAAAAAAGACCTCATTTAGGCTTGTTTCCAGGACCGAGTTTTCCTCTACAGGGGCAACACGGATCTCGGGATCCCATTCCAGACTCACCCAAGTAGTCAGGCCTCGGCTCGAGGGGAAGCAACAGACTCCGCTCTCCTCTAGAGTAGCGACGTGTATCTCTTGGAGGCTACTGAGTGGCCTAAAGGGAGTCAGGCCTCCAGTGGAGTTTGGAGAGTGGACTCGGGATTGCTCTCTAGGTCCTGTAGGAAAAGAAGGCCCTCATCTTACGATGACGGGGGCGTCTCGTGAGTTTTCTCGAGCGGCGGTGCCAGTGTGAGGTTTTCATGAGGTAGGACGGGGAGCGCAGGGAGCCTCTCGTGTGGCACCAGGGAAGTTGGGTTTCCATGGGCGTGGCGAGGGGAATGCGTCATTGCTCTCCAGTCATGGTAGGGTATCGGGCCTCAAGACGCGGTAAAGAGGGACTCTCGAGGTCTTTCTCAGAATGCAGCAGGAAACCCTGGGTTCACTCGACTTGTGCCAGTGACCGCAGAGAGCTTCTGAGGGTGCCTCTGAGAAGTCAGGGATACTGTGGAGTTGGGAGGGGCCTCTCGGGACTCCACTGGGTATGGCACAATGGAAGAGGGCCTCATTTCGAGTTGATGCAGGAACGTCAGGTTTCATCTACATTTCTGACTCCGATCGCACGGTCCCTGCAGAGTTGGGAAATGAGAGTCAGGCCTTCTCTTGTGTGGAGGAACGGAACTCCGCATGCCTCTCTAGTGCTTCAAGGGATGACAGGACACTTGTCGATCTGTGTTTGGAATCTGCGTGTTTTTCCGTATTATGCATGGGGATGTCAGTACCCCTTCGTGTTGTGCATTCCTCCACAGGTTTGCTTTCGAAGAGGTGTCCGGGCATTGGGTTATTAAGAGCGGACCGGGAAATCGGGGTCTTTCCGCATGTGGCACCACCCACCAGGCTACGTCTCGAATTTCCTAGTGAGACCGGCCTCAACCTGAGGTGCGCCGGGAAGGTCGGAACCCCTTGCAGACAAAGCAGGGGAATCGACCCTCCTGTCTCGATCAGGAGGGGAGAAGGGGCACAGATGAGGTGATGCCGGGAACCTTGGTGTTCCCCTCCAGTGAGATCAGTGTGTTGGGGAACTTTTGGGGTCGCATCAAAGGTGCCAAGTACCGTATCGCACTTCAAGATGGAACGTAAGACTTCTTTTGAGACGCTGTAGCGGCAATGGCCGCATCTTGCGATGAAGAGGGAATGACGTGGTTTTTCTCGAGTTGTGGCGGGATTCTTGAGTTACAACGGGAAATTCAGGCTTCCTCTTCTGTTGGCCCAGGGAAGTCCAGTCTTCCATTCGAGTTTCGAGAGAGAGTTGGGGATTGCTCTCGAGTCACTGCAGGAAAAAAGAGACCTCATCTAGGCTTGTGTCCAGGATCTAATGTTTCTCTCCAGGGGCGACAGGGATCTCCGGTTCCCATATCAGACTCACCCGAGGAGTCAGGCCTCGCCTCGAGGGGAAGGAAAAGACTCCGCTCTCCTCTCGAGTCGCGACGGGTATTTCTTGGAGTCCACTGAGTGACCAAAAGGGAGTCAAGCCTACTGTGGAGTTTGGAGAGAGGACTCAGGATTGCTCTCCAGGCCATGCTAGAAAAGAAGGCCGTCATGTCGCGAAAACGGGGGCGTCACTTGGGTTTTCTCTCTCTGCGGCGCCAGTGTGGGGTTTCTCACGAGGTATGACGGGGAGCTCAGGGAGCCTCTCGTGTGGCGCCAGGGAAGTCAGGGCTTCATGAGTGTAGCAGAGGGAGCGCGTCATTGCCCTCGAGTCATGGCAGGGGAATCAGGCCTCAAAACGCGTTGAAGAAGGACTCTTGAGTTCTTTCTATGGTAGCGGCAGTAAACCCTGGGTTCACTCGAATTGTGCTGGTGGCCTCAGGGAGCTTCTCAGGGTGCCTCTGAGAAGTCAGGGATACTGTGGAGCTGGGACACGTCTCTCGGGACTCCACTGGGTTTCGTGCAATGGAAGAGGTCCTAATCTCGAGTGGAGGCAGGAACCTCAGCGTTCCTCTCGTGACTTCACTGGCGCTGGTCTGAATCAGATTGCAAAGTCCCTGCAGAGTTGGGACAGGAGGGTCAGTCCTCGTCTTGTGTAGAGGAATGAAACCCCACTTGCCTCTCGAGTTTTTCAGGGGTGACAAGCCACTTGTTGAGCTGTATGTGGAACCTGCGGGTTTTTCCGGACGATGCACGAGGGTCTCAGTGCCCCTTTGTGTTGTGCCTTCATCCACAGGGTTGCCTTCGAAGAGGTGTCCAGGCATCGGGTTCTTATCAAGAGCGTACCGGGAAATCATAGTCTTTTGGCATGTGGCACCACCCGCGAGCTACGTCTCGAATTTCCTCGTGAGACCGGCCTCATCCTGAAGTGCCCCGTGAAGGTCGGGAACCCCTTACAAACAAAGCAGGGGAAGTGACCCTCCTATCACGAACAGGAGGGGAGAAGGGGCTCAGATAAACTGGTGCCGGGAACCTCGGTGATCACCTCGAGTGAGACCGATATTTTGAGGAACTTTTGGGGTCACATCAAGGGTGTCAAGTATCGTTTCGCACTTCAAGACGGAACGTGGGACTTTTCTTGACAAGCTGTAGCGGGCAAGGGCCTCATCTTGCCAAGAGGTGGGAACCACGTGGTTTTTCTCGAGTTGCGGCGGGATTCTCGAGTTACGACGGGGATCTCAGGCTTCCTCTTGGGTTGGCACTGGGAAGCCCAATCTTCCCCTCGAGTTGCGAGGGAAAGCTGGGGGTTGCGCTCGGGTCACTACAGGGCTGAAGAGACCTCACCTAGGCGTGTGTCCGGGACCTACTCTTCCTCTCCAGGGAAGGCAGGGATCTCGGGGTTGCATTCCAGGCTCCCCCGGGGAGTCAGGCCTCGTCTCGAGGGGAAGCCAAGCACTCCGCTCTCCTCTCGAGTAGCGACGCGGGTCTCTTGGAGCCCCCTGAGCGGCCTCAAGGGAGTCCAGCCTCCTCTTCCGTTTGGAGAGAGTACCCGGGATTGCTCTCCAGGCCATGCAGGAAAAGAAGGCCCTCAGCTCGCGAGGACGGGGGCGTCTCAGGGGTTTCCTCGAGCTGCGGCGCCCGTGGGGGTTTTGTCCCGAGGCACGACGAGGATCTCAGGGAGCCTCTCGTGCGGCGCCAGGGAAGTCAGGTCTCCTAGAGTGGCGAGGGGGAGCCCGTCCTGGCTCTCGAGTCACGGGAGGGCACTAGGGCCTCGAGACGCATTGAAGAAGGACTCTCCAGGTCTTTGTCGGGAGGCGGCGGGAAACCCTCGTTTCCCTCGCCTTCTGCCGGGGACCTTAGGGAACTTCCCAGGGTGCCTCTGAGAGGCGAGGGATCCTGTGGAGATGGCGGGGCCCCTCGGGACTCCCCTGGGTCTGGCGCAACGGAAGAGGGCCTCACCTCGAGGGGAGGCAGGAACCTCAGGCTTCCTCTCCGTTTTGGGCTCCGACCGCAGGGTCCCTGCAGAGTTGGGACAGGAGAGTCAGGCCTCGTCTTGTCTGAGGAAGGGAACCCCGCTTCCCTCTCGAGTTGCTCAGGGGGTCTCAGGCCCCTCCTCGAGATGTGTGTGGAACGCACGGGCCTTTGCGGACGATGCACGGGGGTGGCAGTGCCCCTTCGTGTTGTGCCTTCACCCACAGGGTTGCCTTCAAAGAGGGGTCCGGGCCTCGGGTCCTTCTCAAGTGCGGACTGGGGAATCGGGGGCGTTCGGCATGTGGCACCACCCACGTGGCTCGTCTCGAATTTCCTCGTGAGACCGGCCTCATCCTGAGGTGCGCCGGGGAGTCCGGGAACCCCTTCCAGACCACGCAGGGGAATCGACTCTCCTGTCGCGATCAGGAGGAGAGAAGGGGCTCCGATGAAGCGGTGCTGGGATACTCGGTGTTCCCCTCGAGGGAACCCGGCGTGTCAGGGAACTTTTGGGGGTCGCAGGAAGGCTGTCAGTTACCGTTTCGCCCTTCAGGGCGGAACAGGGGACTTCCCTTGAGACGCCGTCGCGGGCAAGGGCCTCATCTTGCCAAGAGGTGGGAACCACGTGGTGTTTCTCGAGATGCGGCGGGATTCTCGAGCTACGACTGGGATCTCAGGCTTCCTCTTGGGTTGGGCCTGGGAAGCCCAATCTTCCCCTCGAGTTGTGAGGGAAAGCTGGGGTTTGCGCTCGAGTCACTGCAGGGCCGAAGAGACCTCACCTAGGCGTGTGTCCGGGACCTAATATTCCTCTCCAGGGAAGGCAGGGATCTCGGGGTTGCATTCCAGGCTCCCCCGGGGAGTCAGGCCTCGTCTCGAGGGGAAGCCAAGGACTCCGCTCTCCTCTCGAGTCGCGACGCGGATCTCTTAGAGCCCCCTGAGCGGCCTCAAGGGAGTCCAGCCTCCTCTTCCGTTTGGAGAGAGGACCCGGGATTGCTCTCCAGGCCATGCAGGAAAAGAAGGCCCTCAGCTCGCGATGACCAGGGTGTCTCATGAGTTTCCTTGAGCTGCCGCGCCAGTGTGGGTTTCCTCACGAGGTACGATGAGGATCTCAGGGAGCCTCTAGTGCAGTGCCAGGTTAGTCAGGTCTCCATGCGCGTGGCGAGGGGGAGCGTGTCATGGCTCTCGAGTCATGGTAGGGGAATCGCGACTCAAGACATTTTGAAGCACTCTTGAGGTCTTTCTCGAGTTGCGGCAGAAAACCCAGGGTTCCCTCAACTTGTGCCTGTGACCTCAGGGAGCTTCTCATTGTGCCTCTGAGAACTCAGGGATGCTGTGGAGTTGGTAGGGGCCTCTCGGGACTCCACTGGGTGTGGTGCAATGGAAGAGGGCCTCATCTCGAGTGGACGCAGGAACCTCAAGCTTCCTCTCTGTTTCTGACTCGGATCCCATGGTCCCTGCAGAGTAGGTACAAGAGAGTCACACCTAGTCTTCTGTTGAGGAATGGACCTTCGTTTGCCTTTCGAGTTGTTTATAGGGTGACAGGCCACTTGTCGAAATGTCTGTGGGACCTGCGGGTTTTTCTGGATGATGCACGCGGGTGTCAGTGCCCCTTCGTCTTGTGCCTTCATCCACAGGTTTTCCTTCAGAGAGGTGTGCTGGCATCGGGTTCTTTTCAAGAGTGGACCGTGAAATTGGGGTCTTTCGGCATGTGGCACCACCCACGAGGCTACGTCTCGAACTTCCTCATGAGACCGGCCTCATCCTGAGGTGCGCCCGGAAGGTCGGGAACGCCTTGCAGACAGAGAAGGGGAGTCGACCCTCCTGTCGCAATCAGGAGAGGAGAAGGGGCTCAGATGAAGTGGTGCCAGGAACCTCGGTGTTCCCCTTGAGTGAGTCTGGTATGTCGCAGAACTTTTGGGGTCGCATCAAGGGTGCCAAGTACCGTTTCGCACTTCAGGATGGAACGTGGGACTTCTCTTGAGATGCTGTAGCGGACAAAGGGCCTCATCTTGCGATGACGAGGGAAGCACGTGGTTTTTCTCGAGTTGCGGTGGGATTCTCGAGTTACGACGGGGAATTCAGGCTTCCTCTTGTGTTGGCCCAGGAAGTCTAATCTTCCATTTGAGTTGCCAGGGAGAGCTGGGGATTGGGCTCCATTCACTGAAGTTCAAACTAGACCTCATCTAGGCTTGTATCCAGGACTTAATGTTCCTCTCCATAGGCGACAGGGATTTGGGGTTGCATTCCATACTCACCCGGGGAGTCAGGTCTCATCTCGAGGGGAATCAAAGGACTCCACTCTCTTCTCGAGTCGCGACAGGTATCTCTTGGAGCCCACTGAGTGGTCTTTGCTCTGTAGGAGAGCTCTAGTGTACATAAGCCTGTACATAAGTGAACACAGACACTCTGTGTGCATGTTGCTGCGTACCCAAAATAGGGCCACAAGGAGCCTCATGCTCTCCATGCGGCGCGGAAGCTGTGCAGCCACGCAGCAGCTGAAGAATCCAACCAATTGCTCTTTTCTTACCTCTGACAGAGCTCGCATTGCTGTAGCCCTTGGCAGTTTGGAAACACTGGACCCTAACCCCTCTCAAAGTAGGCCTGGGTTCTAGTTCGAATAGAAAGTCAATAGCGGAGCTGAGGACAGGAACGCGGCAGTCATTTATCACACGCTCCTGCAGCCTGCTACTACAGGGACACTAACGCTAGAAGCTAGAAATGTCTTTGCAAGGTGCGCAAAGGACAAGGGAGAACCTCGACCCTGACTCTAGTATTTCAGTCCCCTGAGCAGATCTGAGGTTCTCCCGCTGTAGAAGCTAACCCATTCCTTTCAAATACAGGCTTCCTAACACAGGGCCAGTTGGCTGCTTGCTCTTCCACGAAGCAGGCTTCCTTAACTTGCAAACTGCGAATTCCGCTTAACAGCCTGGAGGAAAATCGCTTCTTGGAAGATTTTTTTCAGAGGCTGTATGCCCGGAGCTGGGGCCAAGCTAGGGGACCCATACTGACAAGGGAAGGCAAAACCACATCCAATGTCTTTGCTCTGGAGGACAGCTTTGGTCAGCCTAAGTCTTTCAGGAATATTTCTGGCTCCAACAGAGTCAAATTCTGTGTGTGAAGCTGCACAGCCAAAATAGGGGAACAGAGAGCCTGATTCTCTCTGTGTAGCTTTGAAGCTGTCATTCAAACAACAGCTTGAGAATCCATACAATGCTCTCCCTTACTGCTAAGAGAATTCTCATTGCTGTCGTCCTTGACAGTTTGTAGAAATCCGCACCCTAACCCTTCTCCAAGTAGGCCTGGGTCCTAGCTCGGAACAACAGGCAACGGCGGATCTGAGGCCAGTAAGGCACAAGTGAGGTCTCACACATTCTTGCAGTCTGATCGTCCAGGAGCAGTAAGGCCTCTTTTTCCCTGCAGGAGGCTCGCTTGCCTTGCCTCCTGTGAACTGCATTTCCCGGCCTGGGCGCAAAGCTGTTCCTGGAGATTTTTTCTCAGGGGCTGTTTCCCTGGAGCTGGGTCGGACCTCGGGGGCCCAACTCACAGGGGAAGACAAAACCACATGGACAGGTCTATGCTCTGTAGGAGAGCTCTAGTGAACCTCATCTCTCAGGAACATTCTTGGCTTCTACAGAGACACCTCTGTGCATGAAGCTACACACCCAACATAGTGGCAAAGGGAGTCTGATTCTCTCCGTGGGTGCTGATGCTTTGTGGCAAAGCACCTGCTAAGAATCCATCCGCATAGGCTTCCCTCACCTTGACAGAGGTCTCATTGCTGTAGTCCTTGGCAGTTTGGAAAGAAGCAGACCCTTACCCTTCACCAAGTAGGCCCTTGTCCTTGTTTGAATGGAAAGGCAGTAGCTGAGCTGAGGCCAGTAAGGCGCCAGTCAAGTCTGACATATTCCCGATGCCTGCTCCTTCATGGAAAATAACGTTAGAATCTGGGAATGTCTTTGCAAGGCTGGCAAAGGGCAGTCAGGAACCTCGACCCTGCCTCTGGAATTTCTATCTTCTCAGCACATCTGGCGGTCTCGGTCAGGAGAAACTAACCCATTCCTTGCAAATATAGGCTTCCAAACACAGGCCGGTTGGCTGTCTCTTCTTGCCGAAGGAAGCTTGCTTATCCCACCTCCTGCGAACTCCGCTTCCCAGCCTGGGGGATAAGAGGTTCTTGGAGATCTTTTCTCAGAGGCTGTTTCCACGGAGCAGGGGCTGATCCCGGAGACCCACACGCACAGGGGAAGGGAAAACCGCATGGATAAGTCTTTGCTCTCTAGGAGTGCTCTAGTGAACCTCACTCTATGGGGAAAGATCTTGGCTCCAACGGGGACATCTCTGTGTGGGAAGCTGCATAGCCAACATAGAGACACAGAGACCTGATTCTCTCTGTGCAGCTTTGACGCTGTCGTTCAAACAACAAATTGAGAATCCACACAATGCTCTCCCTTACCACTGAAAGAGTTATCATTGCTGTAGCCCTTCGCAGTTTCTGGAAATCGGCACACAAACACTTCTCCAAGTAGGCCTGGGTTCAAGTTCAGATGAACATGCAATAGCGGAGCTGAGGCCAGTAAGGCACCAGTCAGGTGTCACACACTCTGGCAGCCTGCTCCTCCAGGGACAGTAAGGCCTCTATTTCCCTTCAGGAGGCTCGCTTGCCTTACTTCCTGTGAACAGCGTTTCCCAGCCTGGGCGGAAAGCAGTTCCTGGAGATCTTTTCTCAGGGGCTGTTTCCCCGGAGTTGGGGCGGACCTCGGGGACCCAACTCACAGGGGAAGGCAAAACCAAATGGACAGGTCTATGCTCTGTAGGAGATCTCTAGTGAACTGCCGGGGTCCAGCCCCAGCTGATCCAGGGTATTCGAAGCAGAGACGGCGTAGGCGAGGGTCAGGGAACAACTGCTTAATTAAACGTTAATTAAGGATATAAAGAGTAATAAAATGAGGATAGCTCAGTAGGAAAATTCAGTGGAGAAAAGAGACTGAGTAGCTTGGTTTACGCGGGGGACCAATAAAACTTCAAGACAAGAAGCTTGCACCACTTACGTAGGCCGCAGGCGTCCTTCCGTTCTCCCGAAGGAGAGGAGACACTGAGGCCTCCCCGGTCGGATCTTAGAAGCCCAGGCAAAATTAGTAAGCTTGGTGGGTTCCGCGCTCCAGATGGAGACTCAACCAGAGTGAGAGAGAGAGAGAGACATGGGGAGACCAGTATTTCGAGAAACTGATCCCAATTCTTTATTTTCCATGGTCTACTTTTATACACTGAGATGTTATGCAAAAGTCACGTGGGGTCAGCAGTCCTGACTTTTATCAAAGTCAGGTGCTTCATACAAAAGTATACAGAGGTCTTAGGGGTGTTACATCATCTTCTGGCCGGGGGGCCTGCTGACAATTTACGACCCTCTCCTTGTGACAGCGGTCAGTCAACCAGGACACTTATTTCTCCAGGGGTGATTATTCTTAAAACAGACGCCACCCAAATAAAGTTACATTCCTATAGGGTGAGGGTGTAGTGGGTTTTAGTTAAGGCAAGAATTTACTTAGCCTAAGGTCTAACGTGATTTATATCAAAGGTTAATACTTATTTCTTCTATATATTCATTAATGTGTATAAGGGCAGGGGATGTGGAGACTTAGCAGTAAACATCAGCTCAACAAATGAAAAACCCTTCACCAATATGATTTCTAATCAGCCCATTATACTTATGCTAATAATTTTCTAACTTTTCTAAGGAACCTGTTTTTAGAAGGTTTAAAGCATCTCGTGCCTCTCATGGTTGGGAGGCTGTGAGCAATCACATGTGGCCAGACAAGCCTGTCAGGCAGGCTAGAGAACCTTCAGAGGAGTTTGTAGGTTAAAACACTCTTGTCACACCCAGGGGTTTTTATCAACTGGAGCTCTAGGTTAACTCCTTCTCCGGAAGAGGTGGTGGGGGACAGCCCCCCGTAAAGTCAGAGGTGTAGGTGAGAGCACAAAGTAGTAATGTAGGCAGGCTCTGGTTATGGGGGTAGATGCTCGAGGATTTCCAGGGGGACTCCTGAGGCTCGATCCCGCCTTTGCGTATGTCGAGCCTCCTTCCTCATGACCTTTGCCATGAGCGGAGTGCCTCACTCTGGCCCCCAACAGTGAACCTCCTCTCTCAGGAACATTCTTGGCTCCTATCGAGACACCTCTGTGTGTGTAGCTACACACGCAACGTAGGGGCAAAGGGAGCCAGATTCTTTCCGTGGGGTGCTGATGCTTTGTGGCAAAGCACCTGCTTGAGAATCCATCAGCTTACGCTTCCCTCACCTTGACAGAGGTCTCATTGCTGTAGCCCTTGGCAGTTTGGAAAGAAGAGGACCCTTACCTTTCATAAAGTGGGCCGTTGTCCTAGTTTGAAAGGAAAGGCAAGAGCTGAGCTGAGGCCAATAAGGCGCCAGTCAAGTCTGACATATTCCCTAAGCCGGCTCCTTCATGGAAAATAACGCTGGAATCTAGGAATGTCTCTGCAAGGCTGGCAAAGGGCAGTCAGGAGCCTGCACCCTGCCTCTGGAATTACCTATTTCTGAGCAGATCTGGAGGTCTCCTTTAGGAGAATATAACTCATTCCTTCCATATTGAGACTTCCAAAAACAGGCCGGTCGGCTGCCTCTTCGTGCCCGAAGGAGGCTTGATTTTCCTGCCTCCTATGAACCCAGCTTCCCAGGCTCTGGGAAAAGCGGATCTTGAAGATCTTTTCTCAGGGGTTGTTTCCACGGAGCTGGGGCTAAGCCTGGAGACCCAAACTCACAGGGGAAGAAAAACCACATGGACAAGTCTTTGCTCTCTAGGAGAGCTCTAGTGAACTTCACTCTGTCACGAATATTCTTGATTCATATGGAGACACCCCTATGTGTGAAGCTGCGTACCCAACATGGGGGCACAGAGAGCCTGATTCTCTCTGTGTAGCTTTAAAGATGTCGTTCAAAAAACACCTTGAAAATCCATACAATGCTCTTCCTTACCCGTGACAGAGTTCTCATTGCTGTAGCCCTTGGCAGTTTTTAGAAATCCGCACCCAAACCCTTCTCCAAGTAGTCCTGGGTCCTAGTTCGGAGGAACATGCAATGGCGGAGCTGAGGCCAGTAAGGCACCAGTCAGGTCTCACACACTCTGGCAGCCTGCTCCTCCAGGGTCAGTAAGGCCTCTTTTTCTCTGCAGGAGGCTCGCTTGCCTTGCCTTCTGTGAACTGCGTTTCCCAGTCTGGACGAAAAGCAGTTCCTGGAGGTGTTTTCTCAGGGGTTTCTTCCTCGGAGCTGGGGCGAACATCGGGAACCCAACTCACAGGGGAAGGCAAAACCATATGGACAGGTCTATGCTCCGTAGCAGAGCTCTAGTGAACCTCATCTCCCAGGAACATTCTTGGCTCCTATAGAGACACCTCTGTGTTTGAAGCTACACACCCAACATAGGGGCAAATGCAGCCTGATTCTCTCCGTGGGGTGCAGATGCTTTGTGGCAAAGCACCTGTTTGAGAATCCATCCGCTTCCACTTCCCTCTCTTTGACAGAGGTCTGTTTGCTGTAGCCTTTGGCAGTTTGGAAAGAAGCAGACCCTTACCCTTCACCAAGTAGGCCCCTGTCCTAGTTTGAATGGAAAGGTAATAGCTGAGCTGAGGCCAGTAAGGCGCCAGTCAAGTCTTACATATTCCTGAAGCCTGCTCCTTCATGGAAAATAACGCTAGAATCTAGAAAGGTCTTTGCAAGGCTGGCAAAGGACAGTCAGGAACCTCGACCCTGCCTCTGGAATTTCCGTCTTCTGAGCAGATCTGGAGGTCTTCTTTTGGAGAAGCTAACCATTCCTTCCAAATAGAGGCTTCCAAACACAGGCTAGTTGGCTGCCTCGACTTGCCCGAAGGAGGCTTGCTTGTTCCGCTTCCTGTGAACTCCGCTTCCCGCCTGGGGGAAAAGTGGTTCTTGGAGATCTTTTTTCAGGGGCTATTTCAACGGAGTTGGAGCCGAGCCTGGAGACCCACATGCACAGAGGAAGGCAAAACCACATGGACAAGTCTTTGCTCTGTAGGAGAACTCTAGTTAACCTCAGTATGTGAGGAAAGTCTTGGATTCTACGGGGATACCTCTGTCTGTGGAGCTGCATACCCAACGAGGGGGCACACAGGGCCTGATTCTCTCTTTGCAGCTTTGAAGCTGTCGTTCAAACAACAGCTTGAGAATCCATACAATGCTCTCCCTTACCTCTGAGAGACTTCTCATTGCAGTAGCCCTTGGCAGTTTTTACAAATCCGCACCCAAACCCTTCTCCAAGTAGGCCTGGGTCCTGGTTTGGATGGCCATGCAATGGCGGAGCTGAGGTCAGTAAGGCATCAGTCAGGTGTCACACACTCTGGCAGCCTGCTCCTCCAGGGACAGTAAGGCCTATTTTTCCCTGCAGGAGGCTTGATTGCCTTGCCTCCTGTGAAATGCGTTTCCCAGCCTGGGCAAAAAGCGGTTCCTGGAGATCTTTTCTCAGGGGCTCTATCCCCAGAGCTGGGGTGGACCTCGGGGACCCATCTCACAGGGGAAGGAAAAACCACATGGACAGGTCTATGCTCTGTAGGAGACGTTAGTGTGTCTCATCTCTTAGGAACATTCTTGGCTCGTACAGAGACACCTCTGTGTGTAAAGCTACACACCGAACATAGGGGCACAGGGAGCCTGATTCTCTCTGTGGGGTGCTGATGCTTTGTGGCAAAGCACCTGTTTGAGAATCCATCCGCTTACGCTTCCCTCGCCTTGACAGAGGTCTCATTGCTGTGTCTCTTGGCACTTTGGAAAGAAGCAGACCCTTACCCTTCACCAAGTAGGCCCTGATCCTAGTTTGAAAGGAAAGGCAATAGCTGAGCTGAGGCCAGTAAGGCACCTGTCAACTCTGACATATTCCCGATGCCTGCTCCTTCATGGAAAATATTGCTAGAATCTAGGAATGTCTTTGCAAGGCTGGCAAAGGGCAGTCAGGAACCTCGACCCTGCCTCTGGAATATCTATCTTCTGAGCAGATCTGGAGGTCTCCTTCTGGAGAAGCTAACCCATTCCTTGCAAATAGAGGCTTCCAAACACAGGCCGGTTGGCTGCCTCTTCTTGCCTGAAGGAGGCTTGCTTTTCCTGCCTCCTATGATCCCTGGTTCCCAGCATGGGGGAAAAGCATATTCTTGGAGATCTTTGCTCAGGGGTTGTTTCCACGGAGCTGGGGTTGTGCCCAGAGACCCACACATACAGGGGAAGGCAAAACCACATGAACAAGTCTTTGCTCTCTAAGAGAGCTCTAGTGAACCTCAGTCTTTGACGAACGTTCTTGGCTCCTATGCGGACACCTCTGTGTGTGAAACTGCGTACCCAACATGGCGGCAGAGAGCCTGATTCTCTCTGTGCAGGTTTAATGCTGTCGTTCAGAAAACAGCTTGAGAATCCATACAATTCTCGCCCTTACCTCTGAGAGAGTTCTCATTGCAGTAGCCCTTGGCAGTTTGTAGAAATCTGCACCTAAACCCTTCTCCAAGTAGGCCTGAGTCCCAGTTCGGAGGAACAAGCAATGGCGGAGCTAAGACCAGTATGGCACCAGTCAGTTTTCACACACTCTGGCAGCCTGCTCCTCCAGGGACAGTAAGGCTTCTTTTTCTCTGCAGGAGGCTCACTTGCCTTACTTCCTGTGAACAGCTTTTCCCAGCCTGGGCGAAAAGCGGTTCCTGGAGATCTTTTCTCAGAGGCTGTTTTCTCGGAGCTGGGGCGGACCTCGGGGACCCAACTCACAGGGGAAGGCGAAACCACATGTACAGGTGAGCACTCTGTAGGAGAGCTCTTGTGAGCCTCATCTCTCAGGAACATTCTTGGCTCCTGTAGAGACACCACTGTGTGTGAATCTACACACCCCACATAGGGGCAAAGGGAGCCTGATTCTCTCCGTGGGGTGCTGATGCTTGGTGGCAAAGAACCTTCCTGATAATCCATCCGCTTATGCTTCCCTCGCATTTACGGAGGTCTCATTGCTGTAGCCCTCGGCAGTTTGGAAAGAAGAAGACCCTTACCCTTCATAAAGTAGGGCCTTGTCCTACTTTGAATGGAAAGGCAATAGCTGAGCTGAGGCCAATAAGGCGCCAGTCAAGTCTGACATATTCCCAAAGCCTGCTTCTTCAGGAAGATAACTGTAGAATCTAGGAATGTCTTTGCAAGGCTGGCAAAGGGCAGTCAGCACCCTGCACACTGCCTCTGGAATTACCGACTTCTGAACAGATCTGGAGGTCTCCCTTAGGGGAAGCTAACCCATTCTTCCAAATTGAGGCTTCCAAACGCAGGCCGCTTGGCTGCCTCTTGCTCTCTGAATGAGGCCTGCTTTTCCCGCCTCCTATGAACCCCACATCCCAGCCTCTGGGAAAAGCGGATCTTGAAGATCTTTTCTCAGGGGTTGTTTCCACGGAGCTGGGGCCGAGCCTGGAGCCCCAAACGCACAGGGGAAGAAAAACCACATGGACAAGTCTTTGCTCTCTAGGAGAGCTCTAGTGAACCTCACTCTGTCAGGAATGTTCTTGTTTCCTATGGAGACACCCCTGTCTGTGAAGCTGTGTACCGAACATGGAGACACAGAGTCTGATTCTCTCTGTGCAGCTTTGAAGCTGTCGTTCAAACAACAGCTTGAAAATCCATACAATGCTCTTCCTTACCCGTGACACAGTTCTCATTGCTATACCCCTTGGCAGTATTTAGAAATCCATACCCAAACCCTTCTCCTAGTAGGCCTGGGTCCTAGTTCGGAGGAACATGCAATGGCGGAGCTGAGGCCAGTAAGGCACCAGTCAGGTCTCACACACTCTGGCAGCCTGATCGTCCAGGGACACTAAGGCCTGTTGTGCCTTGCAGGAGGCTCGCTTGCGTTACCTCCTGTGAACTGCGTTTGCCAGCCTGGGGGAATAGCGGTCCCTGGAGATCTTTTCTCAGGGGCTCCTTCCCCTGAGCTGGGGCGGACCTCGGGGACCCAACTCACAGGGCAAGGCAAAACCATATGGACAGGTCTATGCTCTGTAGCAGACTTCTAGTGAACCTCATCTCTCAGGAACATTCTTGGCTCCTATAGGGACACTTCTGTGTGTGAAGCTGCGTACCTAACATAGGGGCACAGAGAGCCTGATTCTCTCAGTTCATTTTGACGCAGTCATTCAGAAAACAGCTTGAGAATCCATAAAATGCTCTCCCTTACCGCTGAGAGAATTCTCACTGCTGTAGCCCTTGGCACTTTGTAGAAATCCGCAGCCAAACGCTTCTCCAAATAGGCCTGGGTCCTAGTTCGGAGGAACAGGCAATGGTGGAACTGAGGCCAGCAAGGCAACAGTCAGGTTTCACACACTCTGGCAGCCTGCTCCTCCAGGGACAGTAAGGCCTCTTTTTCTCTGCAGGAGATTCGCTTGCCTTACTTCCTGTGAACAGCGTTTCCCAGCCTCAACGAAGCGGTTCCTGGAGATCTTTTCTCAGGGACAGTTTCCCCGGAGGTGTGGCGGATCTCGGGGACCCAACTCACAGGGGAAGGAAAAACCACATGGACAGGTCTATGCTCTGTAGGAGAGGTTTAGTGAACCTAATCTCTCAGGAACATTCTTGGCTCCTATAGAGACAACTCTGTGTGTGAAGCTACACTCCCAACATTGGGGAACAGGGATCTTGGTTCTCTCCGTGGGGTGCTGATGCTTTGTAGTAAAGCACCTGCTTGAGAATCCGTCCTCTCAGGCTTCCCTCGCCTTGACAGAGGTCTCATTGCTGTAGCCCTTGGCAGTTTCAAAGAAGAAGACCCTTACCCTTCATAAAGTAGGCCCTTGTCCTAGTTTGAATGGAAAGGCAATAGCTGAGCTGAGGCCAATAAGGAGCCAGTCCCCTGTGACACATTCCCGAAGCCTGCTCCTTCATGGAATATAACTCTAGAATCTTGGAATGTCTTTGCAAGGCTAGCAAAGGACAGTCAGGTACCAGTACCCTGCCTCTGGAATTACCGATTTCTGAGCAGATCTGGAGGTCTCCTTTAGGAGAAGCTAACCCATTCCTTCCAAATAGAGGCTTCAAAACACAGGCAGGTTGGCTGCCTTTCGTGCCCGAAGGAGGCTTGCTTTTCTCTCCTCCTATGAACCCCAGTTCCCAGCCTCTGGGAAAAGCGTATCTTGAAGTTATTTTCTCAGGGGTTGTTTCCACGGAGCTGGGGCCGAGCCTGGAGACCCAAAGGCACAGGGGAAGGCAAGACCACATGGACAAGCCTTTGCTCTTTAGTATAGCTCTAATGAACCTCACTCTGTCAGGATCTTTCTTGATTCCTACGGAGACACACCTGTGTGAGAAGCTGCGGGCACAGAGAGCCTGATTACCCCTGTGCAGCGCTGAGTCTGGGCGGCTAAACAACAGCTTGGGAATGCAGCCTGGGGCGCTTCCCTTCCCTCTGACAGAGCTCTCCTTCGGTCCCTAAGCCCTCTGCAAGGAGGCATGGATCATAGGTGCAAAGGGAAGGGAAGAGCGGAGCTGAGGCCAGTAAGGCGCCCGCCAGTCACGTCTCCCCCACCTCCGCAGTCTGTTCCTTCCCCTGCGCGAAAGCTAGAAGCTGGGAAGGGCTTGGCGAGGCTCGCCCAGGCAGAGCAGCCTCTAGGCCGGGGCTCTGCGATATCGCGCCTGGGCGCAGATCTGGAGCTCCGCCGGAGTGGAAGCTCATTCGGTCCTTCCCAATACAGGCTTGCAAGCACCCGACGGCGGCCTGACTCTATTCTCCCGCGTGCTGGGAGTGGGCTTCCAATCCAGGGCACAGAGCACTGCCTGGAGCTCTCTGCTCAGGGGCTGGTTCCCCTGCGCTGGGACTGTGCTAGGGAGCCCAAAGGCACAGGGGAAGGCCCCAAACCACATGCACACGACTCTGCTCTGGAGCTGAGCTCCGGGGAAGCCCAGTCTGTAAGGCGGTTTCTGAACACAAACGGAGGAACACTCTGGCTGTGGAGCTCCCTCCCCATGACAGGGGCACTGGGACCCTGATTCCCTCCGTTCAGCGCTGAGTCTGGGCTGCCAAGCAAAAGCTTGGGAATGCAACCTGGGGCATTTCCCTTCCCTCAGACAGAGGTCTCCTTGCGGGAGGCTTTCGCAGTTTGCACACCCCCGTGCCCTAAGCCGTCTGCAAGGAGGCCTGGCTCCTAGGTCCAAAGGGAAGGCAAGAGCAGAGCTGAGGCCAGTCAGGAGCCAGTCATGTCGCCCACACTCCCGCAGCCTGCTCCTTTGCAGGTGCAAACGCTAGAAGCTGGGAAGGGCTTGGCGAGGCTCGCCCAGGCAGAGCAGCCTCTCGACAGGGGCTCTGTCCTATCGCGCCTGGGCGCAGGTCTGCAGCTCCGCCGGTGTGGAAGCTCACTCGGTCCTTTCCAATACAGGCTTGCAAGGACCCGCCGGCGGCCTAACTCATCTCTCCCGCGTGCTGGGACTGGGCATCCAGGCCTGGGCACAAAGCACTGCCTGGAGCTCTTTGCTCAGGGGCTGGTTCCCCTACGCTGGGGCTGTGCTAGGGAGCCCAAACGCACATGTCAAGGCCCCAAAACACATCCACACGTCTCTGCTCTGCAACAGAGCTCTGGGAAAGCCCAGTCTGGCAGGCGCTTTCTGGGCACAAAGGGAGGAACACTCTGGCTGTGGAGCTTCCTCCCCAAGACAGGGGCACTAGGACCCTGATTCCCTCCGTTTACCGCTGAGTCTGCATTGCCAAGCAACAGCTTGGGAACGCAGCCTGGGGTGCTTCCCTTCCCTCGGACAGAGCTCTCCTTGCGGTAGGCCTTGGTAGTTTGCATACAATGGGGCCCTAAGCCCTCTGCAAGTTGGCCTGGCTCCTAGGTCCAAAGGGCAGGCCAGAGCGGAGCTGAGGCTGTCAGGCTCCAGACACATCTCCCATACTCCTACATCCTGCTCCTACCCGGGCGTGAACGCTAGAAGCTGGGAAGGTACCTGGACCGTGCAGGGGCGGGGCGAACGCGGGCGGCGTGGGGCGGGGGTCGGCTTCTGGCGGGGGTGGGGGCGGGCTTCCCAGTTGTGCTCTCGGAGGTGGACACTGAGGCTGAAAACGCGCCGGGAGTGCACCCGGGACTGGGTAAACCCGGGCTGCGCGTGTCGAGAATCCGATGGCTTTAGGTGGGGGTCGGTCCCAGTTGTGCTCCAGGGGGTCGCCACTGCGGCTGGGAACGCGCAGGGAGCGCGGCAGGGGCGGGGCTAACCCTGGTGGCACGGGGCGGGGGTCGGCTCATTGGGGGGGATGGGGAGGGGTTCCCAGTTGCGCTCTCGGGGGTTGCAACTGCGGCTGGGAACGCCCATTTCGTCCGCTCCTGGGTCCCCAAGGATCGCCATCCCTTGGGTGCAGCGGAGGGCTGCGGACCACAGGTAAGGGAACTGGGACTGCGTGGAGCAGGGAACCAAGTATTCCGCCGTCTGTGGGCATATTCTCGGAGCTCCCCAACCTGGCGGTCGCAGAAAGGCCTTGCCTTTGGGGTCAAGGCCTTTACCGCTCCACCCCTCTGCTGAAAAATCTCAGAGTCTGCGCGGTTCTTCCAAGCAGCCTAGTGTCCGCTGGAAGTCCAAGGGACAGAACACTGAACTCTGGCCGGCTGGCCCAGCCCTGCTTCTGGCACTTTGTAAGCCAGTGGGCCCTTGAGCACCTGCTGGGATGGGAAAGGGAAGGGTCCATGGATTGCACCCTAGAAACTTAGTAGGGTGCATGGATTTCAAGCCCTGGTGGCCGCCCAGGCAGCAAAGAAGGGGGTGGGCACCTTGCTGCGCTTTTATGGCAGAATCTGTGGTTGTCCAGCTGCGTGGGCCTTTTCATGAGGACCCTGTGCAATAAAAGTTTGGTGTTTTGGAACTGAATAATTAGAACGTGTAAAAGCTTTAAATTATGTGGTGGTGTAATTAAAAAACAAAACAAAACAAAACCAAGCTCCAAGTGTTTTGCAAATGGAGGTTTAAATATTGAAGGACTGTATTCCTTGCACTGTGGCATTCTATCAAGAAGTGTGCAGGATTTTTTTTTTTTTAAGAAAAGTGTTCGAAGTGAGGGAAACAGGAAACCCAGAGGTGCCCCTGTATTTTGGGGAAGGCCTTAGGAGGTCACTTGGAAATGCTGCTGGCTGTGCGGGAGCGGGGCAGATGGGCTGTGCAGGCTTGTCCTTTGCATGGATGTTCTTGTTTGTGGAAAACCAGCTCGGAGCCATCTCCTGATGTGTAAGAATTTCGCAGACAAACCTTGAGCTAAGCAATGCATTTTTTCCTAAGAAAATATTTGCCTTAAGCGATGTAAATATCCTATGTATTTCCGCTAGACTCTGGCTTCAGGTCGGTTCCCCCAAAAGGCTCAGAAGCGATTTGAACAAAACAGCATGTTTTCCTCCTAGCTTGTTCTCCTTATCTATGTTAAGGAAATGATATATTTGCCTGCAATACTGCCTTTCTTCAAGATTCATGTCAATCAAGTTTTGGCCCGGGATGACTCACCTGCTGCCAATATTATCTCAATGCATGTCGTGGGGGAGGGGCCTGGTGCCATTCCCTGAAACAGTTCCTTTCTTTCCTTAGCTGACTGCTAGTGCCTGTAGAATATCTGGCTAGAGACCAGCAGGGCTTACACCCCGCCTCAAGTCTAAGTCAGCAGCTTTCTCTATCTCAGTTATACTTTAATAACACTTGATGACACAAAAGCTCTGAGCGATCAAATCATATCAAATCTTCATTTCAGATTGAAGATGCATTCCATGGTATTGCCATCTTAAGTCTTTCCATTGTTATGGAATACCTGTCCATGTATTCAGGATAGTTTTCAGCCAGGGTGTATAAGTTCCAGTGTGCCAGTCTTGTCATCCTCGTTACATCCATGGCAAAGTGTTGTATTCATGTTGACATTATTGAAAGGGAATTTTTTATAATTCCCTTTCAGATTATTATCTGCTAATATATACAGAAAAAACTGTGTAATCTTTCGTTTTTATCAGTTTGGACAGCTTGATAGTTGTCTTTAATTTCTTTCCTTTCTTATGCTTTAAGATTTTCCGGGCACATACATGTACTGCCTCACCCCTAATCTCAGTCATGTGTGCAAAGAACTTCTGTCCTTTATTTGTTTACTTATTTTTTGCACCATTGAATTCGTTTTGACTATGCTGGGTCTCTGGTGCAAGATGGAAGTTGCTAGGACCTCTGGACTGCAGTCTTCCATCTCTTATTGACCTCTTGTTGACCTCTGCAGAATCCTGGTTGGCGGGAGCTTGTTAGTTCCTTGTTCCTTACCAGGACCTCCTGTGGTAAGTGTTTTTCTCTTCTCTGTTGCCTGGTAAGGGTGGATGGTCATTGGCATCCCAAAGCTAGCAAGAAGTCAATTATTTAGGCAGACTTGTGCATAGATATGGGAGAAGGCAATGGCACCCCTCTCCAGTACTCTTGCGTGGAAAATCCCATGGATGGAGGAGCCTGGTAGGCTGCAGTCCATGGGGTCGCTAAGACTCGGGCACCACTGAACGACTTCACGTTCACTTTTCACTTTCATGCATGGGAGGAGGAAATGGCAACCCACTCCAGTGTTCTTGCCTAGAGAACCCCAGGGACTGCGGGGCCTGGTGGGCTGCCGTCTATGGGGTCGCACAGAGTCGGACACGACTGAAACGACTGAGCAGCAGCAGCGGCGGCGGCAGCAGCAGCAGAAGCAGTGCATCGATATCAAAAGGGCTGCAAACAGTCAGGAAGGATCACATATGTCACCGTGAAACACTACTTCTCCACTTAGCCAAAGCTAACAAAAGATTTCTGTTCTAGGTCAACCTAGAAGAGATCACTTAAGAGGTAAAGAAACTTAAACTCCATTAGCAAAGGCAGTTCGACATCTCAAGAAAACTTGTGCTAGGCACAGAACTCTTTTCTGGGGGTCCACTTTCCCTACAACCTCCTTATCCCATTCTGTACCCATTCCTTTGCTTCTCCCATCCTGAAACTGCCACCTGTAAGACAGAACTACTTCGTTTTCCTTCCTCAAGTGCCATTGCATTCCACATACTTTCTTGTAATAACAAGTCATACATTTCCCTTCAGCAACCAAGAACTGACTTTTATATTGGCATTGGCTATAGCCCGCCCCCCTCCCCCCACCCCCAAGAACAGAACAAAACAAACCAAAACAATTGCTTTCTTACATTTAACATGTCAGGATGGTGCCAGACACTATTCATGGAGAGTCAAAAATCTCTTTTGTTTCTGTGTAAAAGGGAGGTCCTTTCAAGTCGTGAATGTTTCAGAACTTTCATTTATTTGGAAATGACCTAGCTATTCAATACACTGTCGTCACAAGGATAGAAACTCGGGTAACCAAAACACCTGGAGAAACGTTTGTTAGTTCAGTTCAGTTCAGTTGCTCAGTCGTGTCTGACTCTTTGGGACCCCGTGGCCTGAAGGACGCTAGGCTTCCGTGTCCGTCACCAACTCCAGGGGCTTGCTCAAACTCATGTCCATCGAGTCAGTGATGCCATACAACCATCGTATCCTCTGTCATCCCCTTCTCCTCTGCCTTCAATCAAGACTATGAGAGGCAGATATTTTAGAGTATAATTATTGTAAAGAGTTTGTCTAAAAGCTCATATCACATTTACATTTTTTACTTTTGTTGTTGTCGTTTCCAGGTAGTTTCTTGCTGACAAGCTTGTGACAGATATAACAATCGAGCAATTTTTACCTCAAAAGAAACCTAGGCACTATGAACATGTTGTGCTTAATGTTGTTGACTCTTAGACATGTCTATAATGGAGGAGCAAAACCAAAAATACTAGATATTTAATATTGACTAGTTCCCAGTTCACGGCACTCTGACATCCATTTAGGTCAATGTTTTCTGGTATTTCCAGCAGTTTGATTTGGAAGGGCTGCCTTGTCTTGAGACCATTGATATCAGAACACAGAACTTGAGCAATATTATCAAAAAACACAAGGCTCACACTGACACATACCTTAATCCAAACAGACAGACAAGACATCTTCCAGGTTTCCGCCTGAGATTTAAAATATTTCTTTGAGCCAGTCCTCTGGGGAGTGGGGGGATGGGGGTGGCAGTGAGGCAGGCTTGGGTAACAAGCTAATTGTTGGTCATTGCATATGCAAAGAACCAGCTTTCCGGGTTCCAAGGAAAAATGTTTCCTTGGTAACCAACTTTGTCTGGTTCTATAGAATATCATGGCCCTCCTAGGTCAGGTCATCTTGCCTTTTTGTAGTCCTCGTTTTATCCCTAAATCATAGACAGCTTGGATTGTCTCTGTGGGGTGTATGTATTGTCCTCATGTTTGACCTGGCGGCAGCAGCGAGGTCCGAGAGCCTCTCCTGGAACCGGGCGTGGGGAAGGGGCTCACCGGGAGCCACTGGTGAAGATGGGCAGCGCCCCTGGAGCGCGGCAGGGGCGGGGTGAACCCGGGCGGCGCAGGGCGGGTGTTGGCTCCTGGCGGGGGTGGGGGAGGGCTTCCCAGTTGTGCTCTCGGAGATGGCCACTGCGGCTGGAAACGCTCCGGGAGCGCAGCCAGGGTGGGGTAAACCTGGGCTGCACAAGTCGAGATTCCGCTCGCTGTGGGTGGGTGGTCGGTCCCTGTTATGCTCCCGGGGGTCGCCAATGTGACTGGGAACCCGCCGGGAGCCCGGCAGGGCCGGGGCGAAACCTGGCGGCACGTGGCCAGGTGGGGGTCCGTTCGCAGCAGGGGTCGCCTCCTGGCGGGGGTGGGGGAGGGCTTTCCCGATGTACTGTTGGGGGTCGCCATTGCGGCTGGGAATGCCCATTTCGTGAACTCCTGGATCCCCAAGGATCGGCATCCATTGGCCACAGCGGAGGGGTGCGGAACACAGGTAAGGGAACGGGGACTGCCTGGAGCAGGGAACCATGTATTCCGCCCTGTGTTGGCACAGTCTCAGAGCTCCCCAACCTGGCGGTCGCAGAAAGGCCTCGCCTTTGGGGTCAAGGGCTTTACCGCTCCACCCCTCTGCTGAAAAACCTTAGAGTCTGGGCGGTTTTCCCAAGCAGCCTAGTGTCCGCTGGAAGTCCAAGGGACAGAACCCTGAATTCTGGCCGGCTGGCCCAGCCCTTCTTCTGGCACTTTGTAGGCCAGCGGGCCCTGGAGCACCTGCTAGGATGGGAAAGGGAAGGGTACGCGAATTGCACCCTGGTGGCCGCCGAGGCAGCAAAGAAGTGGGGAGGGCACCTTACTGCCCTTTAATGGCAGACAGAATCTGTGGATGTCCTGCTGCGTGGGCCTTTTCATGGGGACCTTGTGCAATAACAGTTTACCGGTGACCTTAGGGAACTTCCCAGTGTGCTTCTGACAGATGAGGGATGCTGTGGAGTTGGCGGGGCCTCTCAGGACTCCGCTGGGTTTGGCGCAATGGAAGAGGGCCTCATCTCCAGGGAAGGCAGGAACCTCAGGCTTCCTCTCCGTTTCGGACTCCGACCACAGGGTCCCTGCAGAGTTGGGACAAGAGAGTCAGGAATCGTCTTGTCTGAGGAAGGGAACTCCGCTTGCCTCTGGAGGTGCTCAGGGGGTCTCAGGCCCCTTGTTGAGCTGTGTGTGGAACCTGCGGGTGTTTCCAGACAATGCACAACAGTGACAGTGCCCCTTCGTGTTGTGCTTCACCCACTAGCTTGCCTTCGAAGATGTGTCCGTGCCTCGGGTTCTTTTCAAGAGCGGACAGGGAAATTGGGGTCTTTCGGCATGTGGGACCACCCACGGGGCTAGTCTCAAATTTCCTAGTGAGGCCGGCTTCATCCTGAGGTGTGCCGGGAAGGCCGGGGACCCTTCAAGACAACGCAGGGGGATCGACTCTCCTGTCGCCATCAGGAGGGGAGAAGGGGCTCAGATGAAGTGGGGCCGGAACCCTCGGTGTTACCCTCGAGGGAAACCGGCGTGTGAGGGACTTTTGGGGGATGCATGAAAGGAGTCAGGTACCGTTTCGCACTTCAGGACAGAACCTAGGACTTCCCTTGAGACGCTGTAGCGGGCAAGGGCCTCATCTTGCGTAGACGTTGGAACCATGTGGATTTTCTCGAGTTGCGGCGGGATTCTAGAGTTACGACGGGGATTTCAGGCTTCCTCTTGTATTGGCCCCGAGAAGCCTAATCTTCCATTCGAGTTGCGAGGGAAAGCTGGGGGTTGCACTCGAGTCACTGCAGGGCCAAAGAGACCTCATCTATGTCTGTGTCCGGGACATAACGTTCCTCTCAAGGGAAGACAGGGATCTCGGGGTGGCGTTCCAGACTCCCCCGGGGAGTCAGGCCTCGTCTCGAGGGCAAGCAAAGGATGCCGCTCTCCTCTCAAGTCGCGACGCAGATCTCTTGGAGCCCACTGAGTGGCCTCAAGGGAGTCAGGCCTCCTCTTCAGTGTGGAGAGAGGACTCGGGATTGCGCTCTGGGTAAGGGAAGAAAAGAAGGCCCTCACCTCGCGAGGACGGGGGCTTCTCAGGGGTTTCCTCGAGCTGTGGCGCCCGTGGGGGTTTTCTCACGAGGCAAGACGAGGATCTCAGGGAGCCTCTCGTGCGGTGCCAGGGAAGTCAGGTCTCCGTGCCCGTGGCGAGGGGGAGCGCGTCCTGGCTCTCGAGTCATGGGAGGGGACTAGGGCCTCTAGACGCGTTGAAGAAGGACTCTCGAGGTCTTTCTTGGGGGGCGGCGGGAAACACTCGTTTCCCTCGCCTTCTGCCGGAGACCTTAGGGAACTTCCCAGGGTGACTCTGAGAGGCGAGGCATCCTGTGGAGTTGGCGGGGAATCTCGGGACTCCACTGGGTCTGGCGCAACGGAAGAGGGCCTCACCTCGACTGGAGGCAGGAACCTCAGGCTTCCTCTCCGTTTCGGCTCCGACCACAGGGTCCCTGCAGAGTTGGGACAGGAGAGTCATGCCTCGTCTTGTCTGAGGAAGGGAACCCCGCTGGCCTCTCGAGTTGTCAGGGGTTTTCAGGCCCCTGGTCGAGCTGTGTTTGGAACCCGCGCGTCTTTCCGGATGATGCACGGGGTTGTCAGTGCCCCTTCGTGTTGTGCCTTCACCCACAGGGTTGCCTTCGAAGAGGGGTCCGGGCATCGGGTTCTTATGAAGAGCGGACCGGGATATCGGGGTCGTTCAGCATTTGGCACCACCCACGTGGGTTGTCTCGAATTTCCTCATGAAACCGGCCTCATCCTGAAGTGTGCCGCGAAGGTCATGAAACTCTTCCAGACAAAGTGGAGGAATCGACCCTCCTGTGGCGATCAGGAGGGGAGAAGAGGCTCAGATGAAGTTCTGCTGGGAACCTCGGTGTTTCCCTCAAGTGAGACAGGTATGTCGGGTAACTTTTGGGGTCGCCTAAAGCGTTCCAAGTACCGTTTCGCTCTTCAAAATGGAAAGTTGGACTTCTCTTGGGGTGCTCCAGCGGGCATGGGCCTCATCTTGGAATGACTGCGGAACCACTTGGTTTTTCTCGAGTTGCGGTGGGATATTTGAGTTACCACAGGGAATTCATGCTTCCTCTTGTGTTGGCCCACAAAAGTCTTATCTTCCATTCGAGATTCGAGGAAGAGCTGGAGGTGCGCTCTAGTCACTGAAGGCAAAAGAGACCCCACCAAGGCTTGTGTGCAGGACCTAATGTTCATGTCAAGGCTCGACAGAAATCTCGGGGTTGCATTCCAGACTCACCTTGGAGTCAGGCCTCGTCTCGAGGGGAAGCAAAGGACTCTGCTCTCCTCTCGAGTCGGACGGGTATGTCTTGGAGCCCACTGAGTGGCTTAAAGGGAGTCAAACCTCCTCTGGTGTTTGGAGGGAGGACACGGGATTGCTCTCCAGGGAATGCATGAAATGAAGGCCCTCATCTCCCAATGACTGGGGCGTCTCGTAGGTTTTCTCGAGCTGTGGCGCTATTGTGGGGTTTCTCACGAAGTAAGACTGGGAGCTCAGTGAGCCTCTCACGTGGTGCCAGGGCAGTCAGGTCTCTATGCACGTGGTGAGAGGGAGCCCGTCATTGTTCTCGAGTCATGGTAGGGGAATTGGGCCTGAAGACGTGTTAAAGAAGGACTCTCGAGGTCTTTCTTGGGTTGCAGCAGGATACCCTGGGTTCCATCGACTTGTGCCAGTGACCTCAGGAAGCTTCTCAGCGTGCCTCTGAGAAGTCAGGGTCACTGTGGAGTTGGGAGGGGCCTCTCGGAACTCCACTGGGTTTGGTGCAATGGAAGAGGGCCTCATGACAAGTTGAGGCAGGAACCTCAGGGTTCCTCTCCTGGCTTCGAATGCGCTGGATCTGACTCGGATCGCAGAGTCCCTGCAGAGTTGGGACAGGAGAGTCAGGCCTCGTCTTGTGTGGAGGAATGGAACTCCGCTTGACTCTCGCGTTGTTCATGGGGTGACAGGCCACTTGTCGATTTGTATGTGGAACTTGCAGGTTTTTCTGGACGATGCACCGGGGTGTCACTGCCCCTTCGTGTTGTGCCTTGATCCACAGGATTGCCTTCGAGTTGGGTTCTGCCATCGGGTTCTTATCAAGAGCGAACCAGGGAATTGGGGTCTTTTGGCATGCCGCACCACCCACGAGGCTATGTCTCAAATTTCCTCGTGAGACTGGCCTCATCTTGATGTGCGCCAGGAAGGTCGGGAATGCCTTCCAGACAAAGCAGGGGAATCGAACCTCCTGTCGCGATCAAGAGGGGAGAAGAGTCTCAGATGAAGTGGTGCCGGGAACCTCGGTGTTCTCCTCAAGTGAGACTGGTATGTCGGGGAACTTTTGGGGTCGCATCAAGGGTTCCAAGTAACTTTTCGCTCTTCAATACGGAACGTGGGACTTCTCTTGAGACGCTGTAGCGGGCAAGGGCCTCATCTTTCGATGACGGGGGAACCACGTGGTTTTTCTTGAGTTGGGGCGGGATTCTCGAGTTACAACCGGGAATTCAGGCTTCCTCTTCAACTGGCCCAGGGAAGTCCAGTTTTCATTCGAATTGCGAGTTAGAACTGGGGATTTCTCTCGAGACATTGCAGGGCCAAATAGACCTCATCTAGGCTTGTGTCCAGGACCTAATGTTCCTCTGCTGGGGCGACAGCGATCTCGGCATTGCATTCTCGACTCACCGGGGGAATCAGGCCTCGTCTCGAGGGGAAGCCAAGGACACCGCTCTCCTGTCAAGTCGCGACGGGTATATCTTGGAGCTCACTGTGTGGCCTAAAATGAGGCAAGCCTCCTGTGGAGTTTGGAGAGAGGACTCAGGATTGCTCTCCAGGCCATACAGCAAAAGAAGGCCCTCATCTCGTGAGGACTGGGGCGTCTCGTGGGTATTCTTGAGCTGCGGCTCCAGTGTGGTGTTGCTCACGAGGTATAATGGGGAGCTCAGGGAGCCTCTCCTGTGGCGCCAGGGAAGTCAGGTTTCTATGCGCGTGGCTAGGGGGAGCGCGTCATTGCTCTCGAGTCATGGTAGGGGAATCGCACCTCAAGACGCGTTGAAGAAGGACTCTCGAGGTCTTTTACGGGTTGGGGCAGGAAACCCTTGGTTCCCTCGACTTGTGCCGGTGATCTCAGGAAGGTCTAAGGGTGCCTCTGAGAAGTCAGGGATACTGTGCAGTTGGGAGGGGCCTCTCGGGACTCCACTGGGTTCGGTGCAATGGAAGAGGGCCTCATCTCGAGTGGAGGCAGGAAACTCATGTTTCCTCTCCTGACTTCCCCTGGGCCAGATCTGACTCGGATCGCAGTTTCGCTGCAGAGTTCGAACAGGAGAGTCAGGCCTCGTCTTGTGTGGAGGAATGGAACTCTGCTTGCCTCTCCAGTTGTTCACGGGGTGACAGGTCACTTCTCGAGCTGTGTGTGGTACCTGCGGGTTTCTCCGGACGATACCCGGGGGTGTGAGTGCCCCTTCGTGTTGTGCCTTCATCAAAAGGGTTATCTTCAAAGAGGTGTCCGGGCATTGGGATCTTATCAAGAGCGAACCGGGAAATCGGGGTCTTTCGGCATGTGTCACCATCCACGAGGCTATGTCTCGAATATCCTCGTGAGACCGGCCTCATCCTGAGATGCACCGCGAAAGGCGGAAACCCCTTCAAGACAAAACAGGGTAATCGACCCTCCTGTCGCGTTCAGGAGGGGAGAAGGGGCCCAGATGTAGTGGTGCCGGGAACCTCGGTGTTCTCCTCGAGTCAGACCAGTGTGTCGAGGAACTTTTGTGGTCGCATCAAGAGTGCCAATACCGTTTCGCACTTCAAGACGGAACGTGGGACTTCTCTTGAGACGCTGTAGGGGGCAAGGGCCTCATCTGGGGATGACGGGGGAACCACGTGGCGTTTCTCGAGTTGTGGCGGGAGTCTCGAGTTTCGACGGGGAATACAGTCTTCCTCATGTGTTGGCCCAGGGAAGTCCTATCTTCCATTCGAGTTTCAAGGGAGAGCTGGGGATTGCCCTCGAGTCACTGCAGGGCAAAATAGACCTCATCTAGGCTTGTGTCCAGGACTTAATGTTCATCCCTAGGGGCGACAGGGATATCGGGCTTGCATACCAGACTCACCCGGGGAATCAGGCCTCGTCTCGAGGGGAAGCAAAGAACTCCGCTGTCCTTTTGAGTCGCGATGGGTATCTCTTGGAGCCCACTGTGTGCCCTAAAGGGAGTCAAGCCTCCTGTGCTGTTTGGATAGAGGACTCGGGATTCCTCTCCAGGCCATGCAGGAAAAGAAGGCCCTCATCTCGCGATGACGGCGGCGTCTTGTGGGTTTTCTAGACTGCCGCGCTAGTGCCGGGTTTCTGACGAGGTACGAGAGGGAGCTCAGGGAGCCTCTCGTGTGGCGCCAGGGAAGTCAGGTCCCCATGAGATGGCTAGGGGGAGTTCGTCATTGCTCTCGAGTCATGGTAGGGTAATCGGGCCTCAAGACGGGTTGAAGAAGGACTCTCGAGGTCTTTCTCGGGTCACTGCATAAAACCCAGGGTTCCCTTGACTTGTGCCTGCGACCTCAGGGAGCTTCTCAGAGTGCCTCTGAGAAGTCAGGGATACTGTGCAGTTTGGAGGGGCCTCTCGAGACTCCACTGCATTTGGTGGAATGTAAGAGGGACTCATCTCGAGTTGAAGCAGGAACCTCAGTGTTCCTCTCCATTTCTGACTCAGATCGCAAGGTCCCTGCATGTTGGTACAGGAGAGTCAGGCCTCGTCTTTTCTGGAGGATGGGACTCCTCTTGCCTCTCGAGTTGTTCTCGAGGTGACAGGCCACTTGTCGAGCTGTGTGTGTAACCTGCCCGTTTTTCCGGATGATGCACAGGTGTGTTAGTGCCCCTTCGTGTTGTACCTTCATACTCAAGGCTGCCTTCCAAGAGGTGTCCGAGCATCGGATTCTTATCAAGAGCGGACCGGGAAATTGGAGTCTTTCAGCAAGTGGCACCACCCACAAAGCTACGTATCGAATTTCCCCATGAGACCGGCCTCATCCTGAGTTGTGCAGGGAAGGTCGGGCCCCCTTGCAGACAAAGCAGGGGAATCGACCCACCGGTCACGATCAGGAGGGGAGAAGGGGCTTAAATGAAGTGGTGCCGGGAACCTCGGTGTTCCCCTTGAGTGAGACCGGCGTGTTGGGGGACTTTTGGGGTCGCATCAAGGGTGCCAAGTACCGTTTCGCATTTCAAGACGGAACCTGGGACATCTTTTGAAACGCTGTAGCGGGCAAGGGCCTCATCTTGCGATGACGGGAGAACCACGTGGTTTTGCTCGAGTTGCGGCGGGATTCTCGAGTTATGACCGGGAATTTAGGCTTCCTCTTGTTGGCCTTGAAATCCAATCTTCCATTCGGGTTGCGAGGGGGAGCTGGGGATTGCGCTAGAGTCACTGCAGGGCAAAAGAGACCTAATCTAGGCTTGTGTCCAGGATCTAATGTTGCTCTCCAGGGGCGACAGGGATCTCGGGTTTGCATTCCAGACTCATCCGGGGAGTCAGTTCTCACCTCGAGGGTAAGCAAAGAATTCCGCTCTCGTTTGGAGTCGCGATGGGTATCTCTTGGAGCCCACTGTGTGCACTAAAGGGAGTCAAGCCTCCTGTGGAGTTTGGAGAGAGGACTCGGGATTGGACTCCAGGCCATGCAGGAAAAGAAGGCCCTCATCTCGAGATGACGGTGGCGTCTCGTGGGTTTTCTTGAGCTGCGGCGCCAGTGTGGGGTGTCTCATGAAGTACCACAGGGATTTCAGGGAGCCTCTTGTGTGGCGTCAGGAAAATCCAGTATTCCATTCGAGTTGCAAGTTAGAACTGGGGATTGCTCTCCAGTCACTGCAGGGCAAAATAGACCTCATCTACGCTTGTGTCCAGGACCTAGTGTTCCACTACTGGGCCGACAGGGATCTCAGGGTTGCATTCTCGACTCACCAGGAGAGTCAGGCCTCGTCTTGAGGGAAAAAAAGGACTCCGCTCTCCTGTCGAGTCGCGACGGGTATGTCTTGGAGCCCACTGCGTGGCGTAAAGGGAGTGAAGCCTCCTATGGAGTTTGGAGAGATGACTCGGGAATGTTTTCCTGGCCATGCAGGAAAAAAGGCCCTCATCTCGCGATGACGGGGGCGTCTCGTGGGTTTTCTCCAGCTGCGGCGCCAGTATCAGATTTCTCACGAGGTATGACGGGGAGCTCAGAGAGCCTCTCGTGTGGTGCTAGGGACGTCAGGTCTCCGTGCATGTGGTGAAGGGGAGTGCGTGATTGCTCTCGAGTCATAGTAGGCGAATCGGGCCTCAAGACGCATTGAAGAAGGACTCTCGAGGTCTTTCTCGGGTTGCGGCAGGGAACCCTGGGTTCCCTCGACTTGTGTCGGTGACCTCAGGCAACTTCTCAGGGTGCCTCTGAGAAGTCAGGGACACTGTGGATTTGGGAGGGGCCTTTCGTTACTCAACTGGGTTTGGTGCAATCGAAGAGGGCCTCATCTCGAATGGAGGCAGGAACCTCAGGGGCCCTCTCCATATCTGACTCGGGTCGCAGAGTACCTGCCGAGTACGGACAAGAGAGTCACGCCTCGTCTTCCGTGGAGGAATGGATCTCCGCTTGCCTTTCGAGTTGTTCACGGAGTGACAGGCCTCTTGTTGAGCTGTGTGTGGAACCTGCGGTTGTTTCCAGAAGATGCACGGGGGTGTCATTGCCCCTTCATTTGGTGCCTTCCCCCACAGGGTTGCCTTCAAAGAGGTGTCCGGGCATCAGGTTCATTTCAAGAGCGGACCGGGAAATCGGGGTCGTTCGACATGTGGCACCACCCACGTGGCTCATCTCGAATTTCCTCGTGAGACCAGCATCATCCTGAGGTGCGCCGGGAAGGCCGGGAACACCTTCCACACAAAGAAGGGGAATCGACTCTCCTGTCGCGATCAGGAGGGGAGATGGGGCTCAGATGAAGTGGGGCCGGGACTCTAGGTGTTCCACTCGAGGGAACCCGGCGTTTCAGGGAGCTTTAGGGGTCGCATCAAGGGAGCCAAGTACCGTTTCCCACTTCAGGACGGAACATGGGACTTCCCTGGAGACGCTGTAGCGGGCAAGGGCCTCATCATGTGAAGACGTTGGAACCACGTCGTTTTTCTCGAGTTGCGTCTGGATTCTCGAAAACGACTGGGATTTCAGGCTTCCTCTTGGGTTGGACCTGGGAAGCCCAATCTTCCCCTGGAGTTGCGAGGGAAAGCTGGGGTTTCTGCTCGAGTCACTACAGGGCCAAAGAGACCTCATCGAGACGTGTGTCCAGGACCTAATATTCCTCTCAAGGGAAGACAGAGATCTCGGGTTTCCATTCCAGACTCCCCCGGGGAGTCAGGCCTCGACTCGAGGGGAAGCAGAGGACTCCACTTTCCTCTCAGGTCGCGACACGGATCTCTTGGAGCCCAATGAGTGGACTCAAGGGTGTCGAGCCTCCTCTTCAGTTTGGAGAGAGGACTCGGGATTGCTCTCCAGGTCAGGCAGGAAAAGAAGGCCCTCATCTCGCGATGACGGGGGCATCTCAAGGGTTTCCTCAGGCTGAGGAGCCCGTGGGGGTTTTCTCACGAGGCACGACGAGGACCTCAGGGAGCCTCTCGTGCGGCGCCAGGGAACTCATGTCTCCATGCGCATGGCGAGGAGGAGCTGGTCATCACTCTCGAGTCATGGGAAGTGACTAGGGCCTCAAGACGCATTGAAGAAGGACTCTCGAGGTCTTTCTCGGGTGGCGGCGGGAAACCCTCGTTTCCCTCGACTTCTGCAGGGGACTATAGGGAACTTACCAGGGTGCCTCTGAGAGGTGAGGAATGCTGTGGAGTTGGCAGGGCCCCTCGGGACTCTGCTGGGTTCGGCGCAATGGAAGAGGGCCTCATCTCGAGGGGAGGCAGGAACCTCAGGCTTCCTCTCCGATTCTGACTCCGACTGCATGGTCCCTGCAGTGTTGGGACAGGAGAGTCATGCCTCGTCTTGTCTGAGGAATGGAATTCTGGTTGCCTCTCGAGTTGTTCCGGGAGTCTCAGGCCCCTTGTCGAGCTGTGTGTAGACCCTGCGGGTTTTTCCGGATGATGCACGGGGGTGTCAGTGCCCCTTTGAGTTGTGCCTTCACTCACAGGGTTGCCTTCGAAGAGGTGTCAGGGCATCGGGTTCTTATCAAGAGCGGACTGGAAAATCGGTGTCGTTCGGCACGTGGCCCCTCACACATGGCTAGTCTCGAATTTCCTCCTGAGACCGGCCTCATCCTGAGGTGCACCAGGAAGGCCGGGAACCCCTTCCAGAGAAAGTAGGAGAATCGACTCTCCTGTCGCGATCAGGAGGGGAGAAGGGGCTCAGATGAAGTGGTGCCGGGACCCTTGGTGTTCCCCTCGAGGGAACCCAGCGTGTCGGGGAACTTTTGCGGTCGCATCAAGGGTGTCAAGTACCGTTTCGCACTTAAGGACAGAACATGGGACTTCCCTGGAGACGCCGGGAATTTCGGTGTTCCCCTGGAGTGAGACCGGTATGTTGGGGAACTTTGGGGTCGCATCAAGGGTGCCAAGTAGCATTTCGAACTTTAAGATGGAACGTGGGACTTCTCTTGAGACTCTAGCTGGCAAGGGCCTCATATTGCGATGAAAGGGGAACCACATGGCTTTTAAGACTTGAGGCTGAATTCTCGAATTACGATGGGAAATTCAGACTTCTTCATGTGTTGACCGTGGGAAGACCAATCTTCCATTCAAATTGTGAGGGAGAGATGGAGGTTGCACTCGATCACTGTAGGGCAAAATAGACCTCATCTAGGCTTGTGTCTAGGACATAATGTTACACTCCAGGGGCGACAGGGATCTCGGGGTTGCATTCCAAACTCACCCGGGGAGTCAGGCCTCGTCTCCAGGGAAGCAAAGGACTCCGCTCTCCTCTCGAGTCGCACCGGGTATTTCTTGGACCCAACTGAGTGGCCTAAAGGGAGTCAATCCTCCTGTGAAGTTTGGAGAGAGGACCAGGGATTGCTCTCCAGGTCAGGCAGGAAAAGAAGGCCCCCATCTCTCCTTGACGGGGGCATCTTGTGGTTTTTCTCGAACTGCGGCGCCACTGTGGGTTTTCTCACGAGGTACGATGGGGTACTCAGGGAGCCTCTTGTGTGGTACTAGGGAAGTCAGTTTTCCTGCTCGTGGCGAGGGGAGCGCGTCCTTGCTCTGGAGTCATGGTAGGGGAATCGGGCATCAAGAGACGTTGAAAAAGGACTCTCCAAGTCTTTCTCGGGTTACTTCAGGAAACTCTGGGTTCCCTCGACTTGTTCCAGTGACCTCAGGTAGCTTCTCAGGGAGCCTCTGAGAATTCAGGGATACTGTGGTGTTGGGAGGGGCCTCTCGGGACACCACTGAGTTTGGTTCAATGGAAGAGGGCCTCTTCTCTAGTTGAGGCAGGAACCTCAGGGTTCCTCTCCATTTCTGACTCCGATCGCAGGGTCCCTGAAGAGTTGGGCCAGGAGGGTAAGGCCTCGTCTTGTGTGAAGGAATGCAACTTCACTTGCCTCTCGAGTTGTTCACGGGGTGACAGTCCACATTTGGAGCTGTGAGTGGAATCGGCGGGTTTTTCCAGACGATGCATGGGGATGTCAGTGTCCCTTCGTGTTGTGCCTTCATCCAAAGGGTTGCCTTGGAAGAGATGTCCGGGCGTCAGGTTCTTATCTAGAGTGGACCGGGAATTCGGGATCTTTCAACATGTGGCACCAACCATGAGGCTACTTTTTGAATTTCCTCATGAGACCGGCCTCATCTGGAGGTTCGCGGGGAACGTCGGGAACCCCTTGCAGACAAAGCATGGGAGTCGACCCTCCTGTCGCGATCAGGAGGGGTGAAGGGGCTCACAGGAAGTGGTGCCATGAACTTTGGTGTTTCCCTCGAGTGAGACCGGTATGTCAGGGAACTTTGGGGGTCGCATCAAGGGTGCCAAGTACCGTTTTGTACTTCAGGATGGAACGTGGGACTTCTCTTGATACGCTGTAGCGGCCAAGGGCCTCATCTTGCGATGACGGGGGAGCCACGTGGTTTTTCTCGAGTTGCGGCGGGATTCTCGAGTTACGACGGGGATTTCAGGCTTCCTCTTGTGTTGGGCCAGGGAAGTCCAATCATCCATTCGAGTTGCGAGGGAGAGCTGGGGGTTGCGCTCGAGTCACTGCAGGGCAAAAGAGACCTCATCTAGGCTTGTGTCCAGGACCTAATGTTCCTCTCCAAGGGCCACAGGGATCTCAGGTTTGCATTCCAGACTCACCCAGGGAGTCAGGCCTCGTGTCGAGGGAAGCAAAGGACTCCGCTCTCCTTTCGAGTTGCGACGGGCACTTCTTGGAGCCCACTTTGCAGCCTAAAGGGAGTCAAGCCTCCTGTGAAGTTTGGAGAGAGGACTTGGGACTGCTCTCCAGGCCATGCAGGAAAAGATGGCCCTCATCTCGCGATGACGGAGGGATCTTGTTTGTTTTCTCGAGCTGCGGCGCCAGTGTGGGGTTTCACACGAGGTACGACAGGGAGCTCAGGGAGCCTCTCATGTGGCGCCAGGGAAGTCAGGTCTCCATGTGCATGGCGAGGGGGAGCGCGTTATTGCTCTCGAGCCATGGTAGGGGAATCTGACCTCAAGACGCGTTGAAGAAGGACTCTCGAGGTCTTTCTTCGGTTGTGGCAGGAAACCCTTATTTCCCTCGACGTTTGCCGGTGGCCTCAAAGAGCTTCTCAGAATGCCTATGAGAAATCAGGGATACTGTGGAGATGGGAGTGGCCTCTCGGGACTCCACTGGGTTTGTTTTAATGGAAGAGGGCCTCATCTTGGGTTGAGGCAGGAACCTCAGGTTTCCTCTCCATTTCTGACTCAGATCGAAGCGTGCCTGCAGAGTTGGGATTGGATACTCAGGCCTCGTCTTGTCTGAGGAAGGAAACTCCGCTTGCCTCTCTCGTTGTTTAAGGGGTGACAGGCCAGTTGTGGAGCTGTATGTGGATCCTGCGGGGTTTTCCGGACGATGAACAGGGTTGCCAGTGCCCCCTCGTGTAGTGCCTTCATCCACAGGGTTGCCTTAGAAGAGGTGTCCGGGCATCGGGTTCTTATCAAGAGCAAGACCGAGAAATTGGGGTCTTTTGGCACGTGGCACCAACACGAGGCTACATCTCGAATTTCTTCGTGAGACTGGCCTCATCCTGAGGTGCGCCATGAAGGTCGGGAACCCCTTTTAAGCAAAGCAGGGGAATCGACCTTCCTGCCGTGATCAGGAGGGGAGAAGGGGCTCAAATGAAGTGGTGCCAGGAACTTCGGTGTTCCCTTGGAGTGAGACCGGTATATTGTGGAACTTTTGGGGTTGCATCAAGGGTGCCAAGCAGCATTTCGAACTTTATGATGAAACATGGGACTTCTCTTGAGACTCTGTAGCGGGCAAAGGCCTCATATTGCGATGAATGTGGAACCACGTGGTTTTTAAGAGTTGCGGTGGGATTCTCGAGTTACAACGGGAAATTCAGACTTCCTCTTGTGTTGGCCCAATGAAGACCAATCTTCCATTCAAATTGCGAGGGAGAGATGGGTGTTGCTCTCGAGTCACTGTAGGGCAAAATAGACCTCATCTAGGCTTTTGTCCAGGACATAATGTTCCTCTCCAGGGGCAACAGGGATCTCGGGGTTGCATTCCAGACTCACCCGAGGTAAGGCCTCGTCTCGAGGGGAAACAAAGTACTCTGCTCTCCTCTCAAGTCGCGACAGGTATCTCTTGGAGCCCATTGAGTGGCCTAAAGGGAGTAAAGCCTCCTGTGAAGTTTGGAGAAAAGACCAGGGATTGCTCTCCAGTTCAGGCAGGAAAGAAGTCCCCAATCTCGCGATGACGGTGGGTTTTCCCGAGCTGCGGCGCCAGTGTGGGGTTTCTCACGAGGTATGACGGAGAGCTCAGGGAGCCTCTCATGTGGCGCCAGGGAAGTCAGGTGTCCATGCGCATGGCGAGGGGGAGCGTGTCATTGCTCTCGAGTCATGGTAGGGGAATCCGTCCTCAAGACGCGTTGAAGACGGACTCTTGAGGTCTTTCTCGGGTTGCGGCAGGATACCCTGTGTTCCCTCGACTTGTGCCGGTGACCTCAGGGAGTTGCTCAGGGTGCCTCTGAGAAGACACTGATACTGTGGAGTTGGGAGGGGCCTCTCGGGACTCCACTGGGTGTGGTATAATACAAGAGGGCCTCATCTCGTGTTGAGGAAGGAACCTCAGGTTTCCTCTCCATTTCAGACTCTGATCTCAGGATTCCTGCAGAGTTGGGACAGGAGAGTCAGGCCTCGTATTCTGTGGAGAAATGAAACTTAGCTTGCCTCTCGAGTTGTTCACGAGGTAACAGGTCACTTGTCGAGCTGTATGTGGAACCTGCAGAATTTTCCAAAAGATGCACGGGTGTTCAGGGTCCCTCCTTGTTGTGCCTTCATCCTACGGGATGCATTCCAAGAAGTGTACGGGCATCGGGTTCTTATTAATTGCTGACCGGGAAATGGGGTCTTTCCGCATGTGGCACCACCCACGAGGCTACATCTCCAATTTCCTCGTGAGACCGGCCTCCTCCTGATGTGCGCTGGGAAGATCGGTAACCCCTTCCACACAAAGCAGGAGAATCGACACTCCTGTTGCAATCAGGAGGGGAGAAGGGGCTCAAATGATGTGGTGCGGGGAAAATGGGTGTTACCCTCGAGTGAGGCCTGTATGTTGGGGAACTTTAGGGGTGCCATCATGGGTGCCAAGTACCGTTTTGCACTTCAGTAGGAACGTGGGACTTCTTTTGAGACGCTGTGGCGGGCAAGGGCCTCATGCTGCGAAGACGATGGAACCACGTGGTTTTTCTCGAGTTGCAGCGGGATTCTCGAGTTACGACGTGGATTTCAGGCTTGCTCTTGTGTTGGCCCTGGGAAGCCCAAACTTCACTTCGAGTTGCGAGGGAAAGCTGGATGTTGTGCTCGAATCACTGCAAGGCCAAAGAGACCACATCTAGGCGTGTGTCCAGGACCTAATAGTCCTCTCAAGGGAAGACAAGGATCTCGGGATTGCACTCCAGACTCCCCCGGGGAGTCAGGCCTCGCCTCGAGGGGAAGCAAAGGACTGCGCTCTCCTCTCGAGCCCGGACGCGGATCTCTTGGAGCCCACTGAGTCGCCTCAAGGGAGTCCAGCCTACTCTTCAGTTTGGAGAGAGGACTCGGGATTGCTCTCCAGGCCAGGCAGGAAAAGAAGGCCCTCAGCTCGCGAGGACGGGGGCGTCTCAGGGGTTTCCCCGAGCTGCGGCGCCCATGGGGGTTTTTTCCCGAGGCACGACGAGGATCTCAGGGAGCCTCTCGTGCGGCACCAGGGAAGCCAGGTTTGCATGCGCGAGGCGAGGGGGAGCGCATCATTGCTCTCTAGTCAGGAAGGGGACAAGGGCCTCAAGACACTTTGATGAAGGACTATAGAGGTCTTTCTCGAGTGGCGGCGGGAAACCCTCATTTCTCTCGACTTCTGCCGGGGAACTGAGGGAACTTCCCAGGGTGCCTCTGAGAGGTGAGGGATGCTGTGGAGTTAGCGGGGCCTCTCGGGACTCCACTGGGATTGGCGCAATGGAAGAGGGCCTTATCTCGAGGGGAGGCAGGAACCTCAGGCTTCCTCTGTGTTTCTGACTCCGACCCTCCGACCTCAGGGTCCCTGCAGAGTTGGGAGCGGAGAGTCAGGGCTCGTCTTGCCTGAGGAAGGGAACCCCGCTGGCCTCTCGAGTTGCTCAGGGGGTCTCAGGCCCCTCGTCGAGCTGTGTGTGGAACCCGCGGGTCTTTGCGGACGATGCACGGGGGTGGCAGTGCCCCTTCGTGTTGTGCCTTCACCCACAGGGTTGCCTTCGAAGAGGGGTCCGGGACTCGGATCCTTCTCAAGAGCGGACCGGGGACTTGGGGGCATTCGGCATGTGGCCCAACCCACGTGGCTCGTCTCGAATTTCCTCGTGAGACCGGCCTCATCCTGAGGTGCGCCGGGAAGGCCAGGAACCCCTTCCAGACCACGCAGGGGAATCGCCTCTCCTGTCGCGATCAGGAGGGGAGAAGGGGCTCAGAGGAAGAGGTGCCGGCTTCCTCGGTGTTCCCCTCGGGGGACCCCGGCGTGTCGGGGGACTTTTGGGGGTCGCATGAAGGCTGTCAGGGACCGTTTCGCCCTTCAGGGCGGAAAAGGGCACTTCCCTTGGATGCCGTCGCGGGCAAGGGCCTCATCTTGCCAAGAGGTGGGAACCACGTGGTTTTTCTCGAGTTGCGGTGGCATTCTCGAGTTACGACGGGGATCTCAGCCTTCCCCTTTGGTTGGCCCTGGGAAGCCCAATCTTCCCCTCGGGTTGTGAGGGAAAGCTGGGGGTTGCGCTCGAGTCACTGCAGGGCCGAAGAGACCTCACCTAGGCGTGTGTCCGCGACCTAATATTCCTCTCCAGGGAAGGCAGGGATCTCGGGGTTGCATTCCAGGCTCCCCCGGGGAGTCAGGCCTCGTCTCGAGGGGAAGCCAAGGACTCCGCTCTCCTCTCGAGTCGCGACGCGGGTCTCTTGGAGCCCCCTGAGCGTCCTCAAGGGAGTCCAGCCTCCTCTTCCGTTTGGAGAGAGGACCCGGGATTGCTCTCCAGGTCATGCAGGAAAAGAAGGCCCTCAGCTCGCCAGGACGGGGGCGTCTCAGGGGTTTCCTCGAGCTGCGGCGCCCGTGGGGGTTTTCTCCCGAGGCACGACGAGGATCTCAGGGAGCCTCTCGTGCGGCGCCAGGGAAGTCAGGTCTCCATGCGCGTGGCGAGGGGGAGCGCGTCCTGGCTCTCGAGTCACGGGAGGGGACTAGGGCCTCGAGACGCGTTGAAGAAGGACTCTCGAGGATTTTCTCGGGGGGCGGCGGGAAACCCTCGTTTCCCTCGCCTTCTGCCGGGGACCTTAGGGAACTTGCCAGGGTGCCTCTGAGAGGCGAGGGATCCTATGGAGGTGGCGGGGCCCCTCGGGACTCCGCTGGGTTTGGCGCAACAGAAGAGGGCCTCACCTCGAGGGGAGGCAGGAACCTCATGCTTCCTCTCCGTTTCGGACTCCGACCGCAGGGTCCCTGCAGAGTTGGGACAGGAGACTCAGGCCTCGTCTTGTCTGAGGAAGGGAACCCCGCTGGCCTCTCGAGTTGCTCAGGGGGTCTCAGGCCCCTCGTCGAGCTGTTTGTGGAACCCGCGGGTCTTTGCGGACGATGCACGGGGGTGGCAGTGCCCCTTCGTGTTGTGCATTCACCCACAGGGTTGCCTTCGAAGAGGGGTCCGGGCCTCGGGTCCTTCTCAAGAGCGGACCGGGGAATCGGGGGCGTTCGGCATGTGGCCCCACCCACGTGGCTCGTCTCGAATTTCCTCGTGAGACCGGCCTCATCCTGAGGTGCGCCGGGAAGGCCGGGAACCCCTTCCAGGCCACGCAGGGGAATCGCCTCTCCTGTCGCGATCAGGAGGGGAGAAGGGGCTCAGAGGAAGCGGTGCCGGGACCCTCGGTGTTCCCCTCGGGGGACCCCGGCGTGTCGGGGGACTTTTGGGGGTCGCAGGAAGGCTGTCAGGGACCGTTTCGCCCTTCAGGGCGGAACAGGGGACTTCCCTTGAGACGCCGTGGCGGGCAAGGGCCTCATCTTGCCAAGAGGTGGGAACCACGTGGTTTTTCTCGAGTTGCGGTGGCATTCTCGAGTTACGACGGGGTCTCAGCCTTCCCCTTGGGTTGGCCCTGGGAAGCCCAATCTTCCCCTCGGGTTGCGAGGGAAAGCTGGGGGTTGCGCTCGAGTCACTGCAGGGCCGAAGAGACCTCACCTAGGCGTGTGTCCGCGACCTAATATTCCTCTCCAGGGAAGGCAGGGATCTCGGGGTTGCATTCCAGGCTCCCCCGGGGAGTAAGGCCTCGTCTCGAGGGGAAGCCAAGGACTCCGCTCTCCTCTCGAGTCGCGACGCGGGTCTCTTGGAGCCCCCTGAGCGGCCTCAAGGGAGTCCAGCCTCCTCTTCCGTTTGGAGAGAGGACCCGGGATTGCTCTCCAGGACATGCAGGAAAAGAAGGCCCTCAGCTCGCCAGGACGGGGGCGTCTCAGTGGTTTCCTCGAGCTGCGGCGCCCGTGGGGGTTTTCTCCCGAGGCACGACGAGGATCTCAGGGAGCCTCTCGTGCGGCGCCAGGGAAGTCAGGTCTCCATGCGCGTGGCGAGGGGGAGCGCGTCCTGGCTCTCGAGTCACGGGAGGGGACTAGGGCTTCGAGACGCGTTGAAGAAGGACTATCGAGGTCTTTGTCGGGGAGCGGCGGGAAACCCTCGTTTCCCTCGCCTTCTGCCGGGGACCTTAGGGAACTTCCCAGGGTGCCTCTGAGAGGCGAGGGATCCTGTGGAGGTGGCGAGGCCCCTTGGGACTCCGCTGGGTCTGGCGCAACGGAAAAGGGCCTAACCTCGAGGGGAGGCAGGAACCTCAGGCTTCCTTTACGTTTCGGACTCCGACCGCAGTGTCCCTGCAGAGTTGGGACAGGAGAGTCAGGCCTCGTCTTGTCTGAGGAAGGGAATCCCGCTGGCCTCTCGAGTTGCTCAGGGGGTCTCAGGCACCTCCTCAAGCTGTGTGTGGAAACCGCGGGTCTTTGCGGACGATGCACGGGGGTGGCAGTGCCCCTTCGTGTTGTGCCTTCACCCACAGGGTTGCCTTCGAAGAGGGGTCCGGGCCTCGGGTCCTTCTCAAGAGCGGACCAGGGAATCGGGGGCGTTCGGCATGTGGCCCCACCCTCGTGGCTCGTCTCGAATTTCCTCGTGAGACCGGCCTCATCCTGAGGTGCGCCGGGAAGGCCGGGAACCCCTTCCAGACCACGCAGGGGAATCGCCTCTCCTATCGCGATCAGGAGGGGAGAAGGGGCTCAGAGGAAGCGGTGCCGGGACCCTCGGTGTTCCCCTCGGGGGACCCCGGCGTGTCGGGGGACTTTTGGGGGTCGCATGAAGGCTGTCAGGGACCGTTTCGCCCTTCAGGGCAGAAAAGGGGACTTCCCTTGAGACGCCGTGGCGGGCAAGGGCCTCATCTTGCCAAGAGGTGGGAACCACGTGGTTTTTCTCGAGTTGCGGCGGGGATCACAGCCTTCCCCTTGGGTTGACCCTGGGAAGCCCAATCTTCCCCTCGGGTTGCGAGGGAAAGCTGGGGATTGCGCTCGAGTCACTGCAGGGCCGAAGAGATCTCACCTAGGCGTGTGTCCGGGACCTAATATTCCTCTCCAGGGAAGGCAGGGATCTCGGGGTTGCATTCCAGGCTCCCCCGGGGAGTCAGGCCTCGTCTCGAGGGGAAGCCAAGGACTCCGCTCTCCTCTCGAGTCGCGACGCGGGTCTCTTGGAGCCCCCTGAGCGGCCTCAAGGGAGTCCAGCCTCCTCTTCCGTTTGGAGAGAGGACCCGGGATTGCTCTCCAGGCCATGCAGGAAAAGAAGGCCCTCAGCTCGCGAGGACGGGGGCGTCTCAGGGGTTTCCTCGAGCTGCGGCGCCCGTGGGGCTTTTATCCCGAGGCACGACGAGGATCTCAGGGAGCCTCTCGTGCGGCGCCAGGGAAGTCAGGTCTCCATGCGCGTGGCGAGGGGGAGCGCGTCCTGGCTCTCGAGTCACGGGAGGGGACTAGGGCCTCGAGACGCGTTGAAGAAGGACTCTCGAGGTCTTTCTTGGGGGGCCGCGGGAAACCCTCGTTTCCCTCGCCTTCTGCCGGGGACCTTAGGGAACTTCCCAGGGTGCCTCTGAGAGGCGAGGGATCCTGTGGAGGTGGCGGGGCCCCTCGGGACTCCGCTGGTTCTGGTGCAACGGAAGAGGGCCTCACCTCGAGGGGAGGCAGGAACCTTAGGCTTCCTCTCCGTTTCGGACTCCGACCGCAGGGTCCCTGCAGAGTTGGGACAGGAGAGTCAGGCCTCGTCTTGTCTGAGGAAGGGAACCCCGCTGGCCTCTCGAGTTGCTCGGGGGGTCTCAGGCCCCTCGTCGAGCTGTGTGTGGAACCCGCGGGTCTTTGCGGACGATGCACGGGGGTGGCAGTGCCCCTTCGTGTTGTGCCTTCACCCACAGGGTTGCCTTCGAAGAGGGGTCCGGGCCTCGGGTCCTTCTCAAGGGCGGACCGGGGAATCGGGGGCGTTCGGCATGTGGCACCACCCACGTGGCTAGTCTCGAATTTCCTCGTGAGACCGGCCTCATCCTGACGTGCGCCGGGAAGTCCGGGAACCCCTTCCAGACCACGCAGGGGAATCGCCTCTCCTGTCGCGATCAGGAGGGGAGAAGGGGCTCAGAGGAAGCGGTGCCGGGGCCCTCGGTGTTCCCCTCGGGGGACCCCGGCGTGTCGGGGGACTTTTGGGGGTCGCAGGAAGGCTGTCAGGGACCGTTTCGCCCTTCAGGGCGGAACAGGGGACTTCCCTTGAGACGCCGTCGCGGGCAAGGGCCTCATCTTGCCAAGAGGTGGGAACCACGTGGTTTTTCTCGAGTTGCGGCGGCATTCTCGAGTTACGACGGGGATCTCAGCCTTCCCCTTGGGTTGGCCCTGGGAAGCCCAATCTTCCCCTCGGGTTGCGAGGGAAAGCTGGGGGTTGCGCTCGAGTCACTGCAGGGCCGAAGAGACCTCACCTAGGAGTGTGTCCGGGACCTAATATTCCTCTCCAGGGAAAGCAGGGATCTCGGTGTTGCATTCCAGGCTCCCCTGGCTAGTCAGGCCTCGTCTCGAGGGGAAGCCAAGGACTCCGCTCTCCTCTCGATTCGTGACGCGGGTCTCTTGGAGCCCCCTGAGCGGCCTCAAGGGAGTCCAGCCTCCTCTTCCGTTTGGAGAGAGGACCCGGGATTGCTCTCCAGGCCATGCAGGAAAAGAAGGCCCTCAGCTCGCGAGGACGGGGGCGTCTCAGGGGTTTCCTCGAGCTGCGGCTCCCGTGGGGGTTTTCTCCCGAGGCACGACGAGGATCTCAGGGAGCCTCTCGTGCGGCGCCAGGGAAGTCAGGTCTCCATGCGCGTGGCGAGGGGGAGCGCGTCCTGGCTCTCGAGTCACGGGAGGGGACTAGGGCCTCGAGACGCGTTGAAGAAGGACTCTCGAGGTCTTTCTCGGGGGGCGGCGGGAAACCCTCGTTTCCCTCGCCTTCTGCAGGGGACCTTAGGGAACTTCCCAGGGTGCCTCTGAGAGGCGAGGGATCCTGTGGAGGTGGCGGGGACCCTCGGGACTCCGCTGGGTCTGGCGCAACGGAAGAGGGCCTCACCTCGAGGGGAGGCAGGAACCTCAGGCTTCCTTTCCGTTTCGGACTCCGATCGCAGGGTCCCTGCAGAGTTGGGACAGGAGCGTCAGGCCTCGTCTTGTCTGAGGAAGGGAACCCCGCTGGCCTCTCGAGTTGCTCAGGGGGTCTCAGGCCCCTCGTCGACCTGTGTGTGGAACCCGCGGGTCTTTGGGTCTTTGGCCTCAAGGGAGTCCAGCCTCCTCTTCCGTTTGGAGAGAGGACTCGTGATTGGTCTCCAGGCCATGCAGGAAAATAAGGCCCTCATCTCGCCATGACCGTGGTGTCTCATGTGTTTCCTCGAGCTGCCGCTCCAGTGTGGGTTTCCTCACGAGGTACAATGAGGAACTCATGGAGCCTCTCGTGCAGTGCCAGGTTAGTCAGGTCTCCATGCGTGTGGCGAGGGTGAGCGTGTCATGGCTCTCGAGTCATGGTAGGGGAATCGCAACTCAACACATTTTCATGCACTCTCGAGGTCTTTCTCGAGTCACGGCAGAAAACCCAGGGTTCCCTCGACTTGTGCCTGTGACCTCAGGGAGCTTCTCATTGTTCCTCTGAGAACTCAGGGATACTGTGTAGTTGGTAGGGGCCTCTCGGGACTCAACTGGTTGTGGTGCAATGGAAGAGGGCTTCATCTCGAGTGGACGCAGGAACCTCAGGCTTCCTCTCCGTTTCTGACTCGGATCTCATGGTCCCTGCAGAGTAGGTACAAGAGAGTCACACCTAGTCTTCTGTTGAGGAATGGGCCTTCGTTTGCCTTTCGAGTTGTTTACAGGGTGACAGGCCACTTGTCGAAATGTCTGTGGGACCTGCGGGTTTTTCTGGACGATGCACGCGGGTGTCAGTGCCCCTTCGTGTTGTGCTTTCATCCACAGGTTTTCCTTCAAAGAGGTGTGCTGGCATCGGGTTCTTTTCAAGAGTGGACCGTGAAATTGGGGTCTTTCGACATGTGGCACCACCCACGAGGCTATGTCTCGAACTTCCTCATGAGACCGGCCTCATCCTGAGGTGCGCCCGGAAAGTCGGGAACGCCTTGCAGACAGAGAAGGGGAGTCGACCCTCCTGTCGCAATCAGGAGAGGAGAAGGGGCTCAGATGAAGTGGTGCCGGGAACCTCGGTGTTCCCTTTGAGTGAGTCTGGTATGTCGCGGAACTTTTGGGGTCGCATCAAGGGTGCCAAGTACCGTTTCGCACTTCAGGATGGAACGTGGGACTTCTCTTGAGATGCTGTAGCGGACAAAGGGCCTCATCTTGCGATGACGAGGGAAGCACGTGGTTTTTCTCGAGTTGCGGTGGGATTCTCGAGTTACGACGGGGAATTCAGGCTTCCTCTTGTGTTGGCCCAGGAAGTCCAATCTTCCATTCGAGTTGCCAGGGAGAGCTGGGGATTGGGCTCCATTCACTGAAGGGCAAACTAGACCTCATCTAGGCTTGTATCCAGGACTTAATGTTCCTCTCCATAGGCGACAGGGATTTGGGGTTGCATTCCATACTCACCCGGGGAGTCAGGCCTCATCTCGAGGGGAAGCTAAGGATTCCACTCTCTTCTCGAGTCGCGACAGGTATCTCTTGGAGCCCACTGAGTGGTCTTCGCTCTGTAGGAGAGCTCTAGTGTACATAAGCCTGTACATAAGTGAACACAGACATTCTGTGTGCATGTTGCTGCATACCCAAAATAGGGCCACAAGGAGCCTCATGCTCTCCATGCGGCGCGGAAGCTGTGCAGCCACGCAGCAGCTGAAGAATCCAACCAATTGCTCTTTTCTTACCTCTGACAGAGCTCGCATTGCTGTAGCCCTTGGCAGTTTGAAAACACTGGGCCCTAACCCCTCTCAAAGTAGGCCTGGGTTCTAGTTTGAATAGAAAGTCAATAGTGGAGCTGAGGACAGGAACGCAGCAGTCATTTATCACACGCTCCTGCAGCCTGCTACTACAGGGACACTAACGCTAGAAGCTAGGAATGTCTTTGCAAGGTGCGCAAAGGACAAGGGAGAACCTCGACCCTGACTCTAGTATTTCAGTCCCCTGAGCAGATCTGAGGTTCTCCCCCTGTAGAAGCTAACCCATTCCTTTCAAATACAGGCTTCCTAACACAGGGCCAGTTGGCTGCTTGCTCTTCCACGAAGCAGGCTTCCTTAACTTGCAAACTGCGAATTCCGCTTAACAGCCTGGAGGAAAATCGCTTCTTGGAAGATTTTTTTCAGAGGCTGTATGCCCGGAGCTGGGGCCAAGCTAGGGGACCCATACTGACAAGGGAAGGCAAAACCACATCCAATGTCTTTGCTCTGGAGGACAGCTTTGGTCAGCCTAAGTCTTTCAGGAATATTTCTGGCTCCAACAGAGTCAAATTCTGTGTGTGAAGCTGCACAGCCAAAATAGGGGAACAGAGAGCCTGATTCTCTCTGTGTAGCTTTGAAGCTGTCATTCAAACAACAGCTTGAGAATCCATACAATGCTCTCCCTTACTGCTAAGAGAATTCTCATTGCTGTCGTCCTTGACAGTTTGTAGAAATCCGCACCCTAACCCTTCTCCAAGTAGGCCTGGGTCCTAGCTCGGAATAACAGGCAACGGCGGATCTGAGGCCAGTAAGGCACAAGTGAGGTCTCACACACTCTTGCAGCCTGATCGTCCAGGAGCAGTAAGGCCTCTTTTTCCCTGTAGGAGGCTCGCTTGCCTTGCCTCCTGTGAACTGCATTTCCCAGCCTGGGCGCAAAGCTGTTCCTGGAGATTTTTTCTCAGGGGCTGTTTCCCTGGAGCTGGGTCGGACCTCGGGGGCCCAACTCACAGGGGAAGACAAAACCACATGGACAGGTCTATGCTCTGTAGGAGAGCTCTAGTGAACCTCATCTCTCAGGAACATTCTTGGCTTCTACAGAGACACCTCTGTGCATGAAGCTACACACCCAACATAGTGGCAAAGGGAGTCTGATTCTCTCCGTGGGTGCTGATGCTTTGTGGCAAAGCACCTGCTAAGAATCCATCCGCATAGGCTTCCCTCACCTTGACAGAGGTCTCATTGCTGTAGTCCTTGGCAGTTTGGAAAGAAGCAGACCCTTACCCTTCACCAAGTAGGCCCTTGTCCTTCTTTGAATGTAAAGGCAGTAGCTGAGCTGAGGCCAGTAAGGCGCCAGTCAAGTCTGACATATTCCCGATGCCTGCTCCTTCATGGAAAATAACGTTAGAATCTGGGAATGTCTTTGAAAGGCTGGCAAAGGGCAGTCAGGAACCTCGACCCTGCCTCTGGAATTTCTATCTTCTCAGCATATCTGGCGGTCTCGGTCAGGAGAAACTAACCCATTCCTTGCAAATATAGGCTTCCAAACACAGGCCGGTTGGCTGTCTCTTCTTGCCGAAGGAAGCTTGCTTATCCCACCTCCTGTGAACTCCACTTCCCAGCCTGGGTGATAAGAGGTTCTTGGAGATCTTTTCTCAGAGGCTGTTTCCAAGGAGCAGGGGCTGATCCCAGAGACCCACACGCACAGGGGAAGGGAAAACCGCATGGATAAGTCTTTGCTCTCTAGGAGTGCTCTAGTGAACCTCAGTCTATGGGGAATGTTCTTGGCTCCAACGGGGACATCTCTGTGTGGGAAGCTGCATAGCCAACATAGAGACACAGAGACCTGATTCTCTCTGTGCAGCTTTGACGCTGTCGTTCAAACAACGAATTGAGAATCCACACAATGCTCTCCCTTACCACTGAGAGAGTTATCATTGCTGTAGCCCTTCGCAGTTTCTGGAAATCGGCACACAAACACTTCTCCAAGTAGGCCTGGGTTCAAGTTCAGATGAATATGCAATAGCGGAGCTGAGGCCAGTAAGGCACCAGTCAGGTGTCACACACTCTGGCAGCCTGCTTCTCCAGGGACAGTAAGGCCTCTATTTCCCTTCAGGAGGCTCGCTTGCCTTACTTCCTGTGAACAGCGTTTCCCAGCCTGGGCGGAAAGCAGTTCCTGGAGATCTTTTCTCAGGGGCTGTTTCCCCGGAGTTGGGGCGGACCTCGGGGACCCAACTCACAGGGGAAGGCAAAACCAAATGGACAGGTCTATGCTCTGTAGGAGATCTCTAGTGAACTGCCGGGGTCCAGCCCCAGCTGATCCAGGGTATTCGAAGCAGAGACGGTGTAGGCGAGGGTCAGGGAACAACTGCTTAATTAAACGTTAATTAAGGATATAAAGAGTAGTAAAATGAGGATAGCTCAGTAGGAAAATTCAGTGGAGAAAAGAGGCTGAGTAGCTTGGTTTACGCGGGGGACCAATAAAACTTCAAGACAAGAAGCTTGCACCACTTACGTAGGCCGCAGGCGTCCTTCCGTTCTCCCGAAGGAGAGGAGACACTGAGGCCTCCCCGGTCGGATCTTAGAAGCCCAGGCAAAATTAGTAAGCTTGGTGGGTTCCGTGCTCCAGATGGAGACTCAACCAGAGTGAGAGAGAGAGAGAGACATGGGGAGACCAGTATTTCGAGAAACTGATCCCAATTCTTTATTTTCCATGGTCTACTTTTATACACTGAGATGTTATGCAAAAGTCACGTGGGGTCAGCAGTCCTGACTTTTATCAAAGTCAGGTGCTTCATACAAAAGTATACAGAGGTCTTAGGGGTGTTACATCATCTTCTGGCCGGGGGGCCTGCTGACAATTTACGACCCTCTCCTTGTGACAGCGGTCAGTCAACCAGGACACTTATTTCTCCAGGGGTGATTATTCTTAAAACAGACGCCACCCAAATAAAGTTACATTCCTATAGGGTGAGGGTGTAGTGGGTTTTAGTTAAGGCAAGAATTTACTTAGCCTAAGGTCTAACGTGATTTATATCAAAGGTTAATACTTATTTCTTCTATATATTCATTAATGTGTATAAGGGCAGGGGATGTGGAGACTTAGCAGTAAACATCAGCTCAACAAATGAAAAACCCTTCACCAATATGATTTCTAATCAGCCCATTATACTTATACTAATAATTTTCTAACTTTTCTAAGGAACCTGTTTTTAGAAGGTTTAAAGCATCTCGTGCCTCTCATGGTTGGGAGGCTGTGAGCAATCACATGTGGCCGGACAAGCCTGTCTGGCAGGCTAGAGAACCTTCAGAGGAGTTTGTAGGTTAAAACACTCTTGTCACACCCAGGGGTTTTTATCAACTGGAGCTCTAGGTTAACTCCTTCTCCGAAAGAGGTGGTGGGGGACAGCCCCCCGTAAAGTCAGAGGTGTTGGTGAGAGCACAAAGTAGTAAGGTAGGCAGGCTCTGGTGATGGGGGTAGATGCTCGAGGATTTCCAGGGGGACTCCTGAGGCTCGATCCCGCCTTTGCGTATGTCGAGCCTCCTTCCTCATGACCTTTGCCATGGGCGGAGTGCCTCACTCTGGCCCCCAACAGTGAACCTCCTCTCTCAGGAACATTCTTGGCTCCTATCGAGACACCTCTGTGCGTGTAGCTACACACGCAACGTAGGGGCAAAGGGAGCCAGATTCTTTCCGTGGGGTGCTGATGCTTTGTGGCAAAGCACCTGCTTGAGAATCCATCAGCTTACGCTTCCCTCGCCTTGACAGAGGTCTCATTGCTGTAGCCCTTGGCAGTTTGGAAAGAAGAGGACCCTTACCTTTCATAAAGTGGGCCCTTGTCCTAGTTTGAAAGGAAAGGCAAGAGCTGAGCTGAGGCCAATAAGGCGCCAGTCAAGTCTGACATATTCCCGAAGACTGCTCCTTCATGGAAAATAACGCTGGAATCTAGGAATGTCTCTGCAAGGCTGGCAAAGGGCAGTCAGGAGCCTGCACCCTGCCTCTGGAATTACCGACTTCTGAACAGATCTGGAAGTCTCCCTTAGGGGAAGCTAACCCATTCTTCCAAATAGAGGCTTCCAAACGCAGGCCGCTTGGCTGCCTCTTGCTCTCTGAAGGAGGCCTGCTTTTCCCGCCTCCTATGAACCCCACATCCCAGGCTCTGGGAAAAGCGGATCTTGAAGATCTTTTCTCAGGGGTTGTTTCCACGGAGCTGGGGCCGAGCCTGGAGCCCCAAACGCACAGGGGAAGAAAAACCACATGGACAAGTCTTGGCTCTCTAGGAGAGCTCTAGTGAACCTCACTCTGTCAGGAACGTTCTTGTTTCCTATGGAGACACCCCTGTCTGTGAAGCTGTGTACCGAACATGGAGACACAGAGTCTGATTCTCTCTGTGCAGCTTTGAAGCTGTCGTTCAAACAACAGCTTGAAAATCCATACAATGCTCTTCCTTACCCGTGACACAGTTCTCATTGCTATACCCCTTGGCAGTATTTAGAAATCCATACCCAAACCCTTCTCCTAGTAGGCCTGGGTCCTAGTTCGGAGGAACACGCAATGGCGGAGCTGAGGCCAGTAAGGCACCAGTCAGGTCTCACACACTCTGGCAGCCTGATCGTCCAGGGAGACTAAGGCCTGTTGTGCCTTGCAGGAGGCTCGCTTGTGTTACCTCCTGTGAACTGCGTTTGCCAGCCTGGGGGAATAGCGGTCCCTGGAGATCTTTTCTCAGGGGCTCCTTCCCCTGAGCTGGGGCGGACCTCAGGGACCCAACTCACAGGGCAAGGCAAAACCATATGGACAGGTCTATGCTCTGTAGCAGACTTCTAGTGAACCTCATCTCTCAGGAACATTCTTGGCTCCTATAGAGACACTTCTGTGTGTGAAGCTGCGTACCTAACATAGGGGCACAGAGAGCCTGATTCTCTCAGTTCATTTTGACCCTGTCGTTCAGAAAACAGCTTGAGAATCCATAAAATGCTGTCCCTGACCGCTGAGAGAATTCTCACTGCTGTAGCCCTTGGCACTTTGTAGAAATCCGCAGCCAAACGCTTCTCCAAATAGGCCTGGGTCCTAGTTCAGAGGAACAGGCAATGGTGGAACTGAGGCCAGTAAGGAAACAGTCAGGTTTCACACACTCTGGCAGCCTGCTCCTCCAGGGACAGTAAAGCCTCTTTTTCTCTGCAGGAGATTCGCTTGCCTTACTTCCTGTGAACAGCGTTTCCCAGCCTCAGCGAAGCGGTTCCTGGAGATCTTTTCTCAGGGACAGTTTCCCCGGAGGTGTGGCGGACCTCGGGGACCCAACTCACAGGGGAAGGAAAAACCACATGGACAGGTCTATGCTCTGTAGGAGAGGCTTAGTGAACCTAATCTCTCAGGAACATTCTTGGCTCCTATAGAGACAACTCTGTGTGTGAAGCTACACTCCTAACATTGGGGAACAGGGATCTTGGTTCTCTCCGTGGGGTGCTGATGCTTTGTAGTAAAGCACCTGCTTGAGAATCCATCCTCTTAGGCTTCCCTCGCCTTGACAGAGGTCTCATTGCTGTAGCCCTTGGCAGTTTGCAAAGAAGAAGACCCTTACCCTTCATAAAGTAGGCCCTTGTCCTAGTTTGAATGGAAAGGCAATAGCTGAGCTGAGGTCAATAAGGAGCCAGTCCCCTCTGACACATTCCCGAAGCCTGCTCCTTCATGGAATATAAATCTAGAATCTTGGAATGTCTTTGCAAGGCTGGCAAAGGGCAGTCAGGAACCAGCACCCTGCCTCTGGAATTACCGACTTCTGAGCAGATCTGGAGGTCTCCTTTAGGAGAAGCTAACCCATTCCTTCCAAATAGAGGCTTCAAAACACAGGCAGGTTGGCTGCCTTTCGTGCCCGAAGGAGGCTTGCTTTTCTCTCCTCCTATGAACCCCAGTTCCCAGCCTCTGGGAAAAGCGTATCTTGAAGATATTTTCTCAGGGGTTGTTTCCACGGAGCTGGGGCCGAGCCCGGGGCCCAAAGGCACAGGGGAAGGCAAGACCACATGGACAGGTCTATGCTCTGTAGCAGACCTCTAGTGAACCTCATCTCTCAGGAGCATTCTTGGCTCCTACAGAGACACCTCTGTGTGTGAAGCTGCGTACCTAACATAGGGGCAGAGAGAGCCTGATTCTCTCTGTTCATTTTGACGCTATCATTCAGAAAACAGCTTGAGAATCCATAAAATGCTCTCCCTTACCACCGAGAGAATTCTCACTGCTGTAGCCCTTGGCACTTTGTAGAAATCCGCAGCCAAACGCTTCTCCAAATAGGCCTGGGTCCTAGTTCAGAGGAACAGGCAATGGTGGAACTGAGGCCAGTAAGGAAACAGTCAGGTTTCACACACTCTGGCAGCCTGCTCCTCCAGGGACTGTAAGGCCTCTTTTACTCTGCAGGAGATTCGCTTGCCTTACTTCATGTGAACAGCATTTCCCAGCCTCGGCGAAGCGGTTCCTGGAGATCTTTTCTCAGGGACAGTTTCCCCGGAGGTGTGGCGGACCTCGGGGACCCAACTCACAGGGGAAGGCAAAACCACATGGACAGGTCTATGCTCTGTAGGAGAGGTTTAGTGAACCTAATCTCTCAGGAACATTCTTGGCTCCTATAGAGACAACTCTGTGTGTGAAGCCACACTCCCAACATTGGTGCACAGGGAGCTTGATTCTCTCTGTGGGGTGCTGATGCTTTGTGGCAAAGCACCTGCTTGAGAATCCATCCTCTTAGGCTTCCCTCGCCTTGACAGAGGTCTCATTGCTGTAGCCCTTGGCAGTTTGCAAAGAAGAAGACCCTTACCCTTCATAAAGTAGGGCCTTGTCCTAGTTTGAATGGAAAGGCAATAGCTGAGCTGAGGTCAATAAGGAGCCAGTCCTGTCTGACACATTCCCGAAGCCTGCTCCTTCATGGAAAATAACTCTAGAATCTAGGAATATCTTTGCAAGGCTAGCAAAGGGCAGTCAGGAACCAGTACCCTGCCTCTGGAATTACCGACTTCTGAGCAGATCTGGAGGTCTCCTTTAGGAGAAGCTAACCCATTCCTTCCAAATAGAGGCTTCAAAACACAGGCAGGTGGGCTGCCTTTTCGTTCCCTATGGAGGCGTGCTTTTCTCTCCTCCTACGAACCCCGGTTCCCAGACACTGGGAAAAGTGAATCTTGAAGTTATTTTCTCAGGGGTTGTTTCCACGGAGCTGGGGCCGAGCCTGGAGACCCAAAGGCACAGGGGAAGGCAAGACCACATGGACAAGCCTTTGCTCTTTAGTATAGCTCTAATGAACCTCACTCTGTCAGGATCTTTCTTGATTCCTACGGAGACACACCTGTGTGTGAAGCTGCGGGCACAGAGAGCCTGATTACCCCTGTGCAGCGCTGAGTCTGGGCGGCTAAACAACAGCTTGGGAATGCAGCCTGGGGCGCTTCCCTTCCCTCGGACAGAGCTCTCCTTGCGGTAGGCCTTGGTAGTTTGCATACAATGGGGCCCTAAGCCCTCTGCAAGTTGGCCTGGCTCCTAGGTCCAAAGGGCAGGCCAGAGCGGAGCTGAGGCTGTCAGGCTCCAGACACATCTCCCATACTCCTACATCCTGCTCCTACCCGGGCGTAAACGCTAGAAGCTGGGAAGGTACCTGGACCGCGCAGGGGCGGGGCGAACGCGGGCGGCGTGGGGCGGGGGTCGGCTTCTGGCGGGGTTGGGGGCGGGCTTCCCAGTTGTGCTCTGGGAGGTGGACACTGAGGCTGAAAACGCGCCGGGAGCGCACCCGGGACTGGGTAAACCCGGGCTGCGGGGGTCGAGATTCCGATGGCTTTGGGTGGGGGTCGGTCCCAGTTGTGCTCCCGGGGGTCGCCACTGCGGCTGGGAACGCGCCGGGAGCGCGGCAGGGGCGGGGCTAACCCTGGGGGCGCGGAGCGGGGGTCGGCTCATGGGGGGGATGGGGAGGGGTTCCCAGTTGCGCTCCCGGGGGTTGCAACTGCGGCTGGGAACGCCCATTTCGTCCGCTCCTGGGTCCCCAAGGATCGCCATCCCATGGGTGCAGTGGAGGGCTGCGGACCACAGGTAAGGGCACTGGGACTGCGTGGAGCAGGGAACCAAGTATTCCGCCGTCTGTTGGCACATTCTCGGAGCTCCCCAACCTGGCGGTCGCAGAAAGGCCTTGCCTTTGGGGTCAAGGCCTTTACCGCTCCACCCCTCTGCTGAAAAATCTCCGAGTCTGCGCGGTTCTTCCAAGCAGCCTAGTGTCCGCTGGAAGTCCAAGGGACAGAACACTGAACTCTGGCCGGCTGGCCCAGCCCTGCATCTGGCACTTTGTAAGCCAGCGGGCCCTTGAGCACCTGCTGGGATGGGAAAGGGAAGGGTCCACGGATTGCACCCTAGAAACTTAGTAGGGTGCATGGATTTCAAACCCTGGTGGCCGCCCAGGCAGCAAAGAAGGGGGGAGGGCACCTTGCTGCCCTTTCATGGCAGAATCTGTGGTTGTCCAGCTGCGTGGGCCTTTTCATGATGACCCTGTGCAATAAAAGTTTGGTGTTTTGGAACTGAATAATTAGAACGTGTAAAAGCTTTAAATTATGTGGTGGTGTAATTAAAAAACAAAACAAAACAAAACCAAGCTCCAAGTGTTTTGCAAATGGAGGTTTAAATATTGAAGGACTGTATTCCTTGCACTGTGGCATTCTATCAAGAAGTGTGCAGGATTTTTTTTTTTTTAAGAAAAGTGTTCGAAGTGAGGGAAACAGGAAACCCAGAGGTGCCCCTGTATTTTGGGCAAGGCCTTAGGAGGTCACTTGGAAATGCTGCTGGATGTGCGGGAGGGCGGCAGATGGGCTGTGCAGGCTTGTCCTTTGCATGGATGTTCTTGTGTGTGGAAACCCAGCTCGGAGCCATCTCCTGATGTGTAAGAATTTCGCAGACAAACCTTGAGCTAAGCAATGCATTTTTTCCTAAGAAAATGTTTGTCTTAAGCGATGTAAATATCCTATGTATTTCCGCTAGACTCTGGCTTCAGGTCGGTTCCCCCAAAAGGCTCAGAAGCGATTTGAACAAAACAGCATGTTTTCCTCCTAGCTTGTTCTCCTTATCTATGTTAAGGAAATGATATATTTGCCTGCAATACTGCCTTTCTTCAAGATTCATGTCAATCAAGTTTTGGCCCGGGATGACTCACCTGCTGCCAATATTATCTCAATGCATGTCGTGGGGGAAGGGCCTGGTGCCATTCCCTGAAACAGTTCCTTTCTTTCCTTAGCTGACTGCTAGTGCCTGTAGAATATCTGGCTAAAGACCAGCAGGGGGTACTCTTACTACCCTCCCCCCCACCCCGCCTCAAGTCTAAGTCAGCAGCTTTCTCTATCTCTTTAATACTTTAATAACACTTGATGACACAAAAGCTCTGAGCGATCAAATCATATCAAATCTTCATTTCAGATTGAAGATGCATTCCATGGTATTGCCATCTTAAGTCTTTCCATCGTTATGGAATATCTGTCCATGTATTCAGGATAGTTTTCAGCCAGGGTGTATAATTTCCAGTGTGCCAGTCTTGTCATCCTCGTTACATCCATGGCAAAGTGTTTTATTCATGTTGATATTATTGAAAGGGAATTTTTTAAAATTCCTTTTCAGATTATTATCTGCTAATGTATACAGATAAAACTGTGTAATCATTCATTTTTATCAGTTTGGACAGCTTGATAGTTGTCTTTAATTTCTTTACTTTCTGACACTTTAAGATTATCTTGGGACACATATGTAATGCCTCACCCCTAAATTCAGACATGTGTTCAAAGAACTTCTGTCCTTTTATTTATTTATTTATTTATTCTTTAACATTGAAATCGTTTTGACTATGCTGGGTGTTTGTTGCTAAATGGAAGTAGCTAGGACCTCTGGACTGCAGTCTCTCATCTCTTGCTGACCTCTTGTTGACTTCTGCAGATTCCTGGTAGGTGGGAGCTTGTTAGTTCCTTGTTCCTTATCAGAACCTCCTGTGGTAAGTGTTTTTCTCTTCTCTGTTGCCTGGTAAGGGTGGGTGGTCATGGGCATCCCAAAGTTGGCTAGAAGTCAATTATTTAGGCAGGCTTGTGCATAGATATGGGAGAAGGCAATGGCACCCCACTCCTGGAAAATCCCAAGGACGGAGGAGCCTGGTAGGCTGCAGTCCATGGGGTGGCTAAGAGTCGGACACCACTGAGCGACTTCATTTTCACTTTTCACTTTCATGCATAGGAGGAGGAAATGCAACCCACTCCAGTGTTCTTGCCTAGAGAACCCCAGGGACTGCGGGGCCTGGTGGGCTGCCATCTATGGCGTGGCACAGGGTCGGCCTCAACTGAACCACTTAGCAGCTGCAGCAGCAGCAGCAGCAGTGCATAGATATCAAAGGGGATGAGAACAGTCAGGTAGGATCACATATATCACCGTGAAACAATACTTCTCCTCTTAGCCAAAGCTAACAAAAGATTTCTGTTCTAGGTCAACCTAGAAGAGATCACTTAAGAGGTAAAGAAACTTAAACTCCATTAGCAAAGGCAGTTCAACATCTCAAGAAAACTTGTGCTAGGCACAAAACTCTTTTCTGGGGGCCTACTTTCCCTACAACCTCCTTATCCCATTCTGTACCCATTCCTTTGCTTCTCCCGTCCTGAAAATGCCACCTGTAAGACAGAACTACTTCGTTTTCCTTCTTAAAGTGTGATTGCATTCCATACATTCTTGTAATAACAAGTCATACATTTCCCTTCAGCAACCAAGAACTCACTCTTATATTGGCATTTGATAGATTGGTGAGCATACCTATCAGTGATAATAGCGCCCACCCCGCTTCCTGCAAGAACAGAACAAAACAAAACAAAACAAAAAAATTGCTTTCTTACATTTAATATGTTCGGATGGTGCCAGTCACTATTCATGCAGAGTCAAAAATCTCTTTTGTTTCTGTGTAAAAGGGAGGTCCTTTCAAGTCGTGAATGTTTAAGAAGTTTCATTTATTTGGAAGTGACCTAGCTATTCAATACACTGTAGTCACTTAGTTTAGCACCAGGATAGAAACTCAGGTAACCAAAACACCTGGAGGAACGATTGTAAGTTCAGTTCAGTTCAGTTGCTCAGTCGAGTCTGACTCTTTGGGACCCCGTGGCCTGCAGGACGCCAGGCTTCCGTGTCCATCACCAACTCCAGGGGCTTGCTCAAACTCATGTCCATCGAGTCAGTGATGCCATCCAACCATCTTATCCTCTGTCATCCCCTTCTCCTCTGCCTTCAATCAAGACTATGAGAGGCAGATATTTTACAGTATAATTATTGTTAAGAGTTTATCTAAAAGCTCATATCACATTTACATTTTTTACATTGGTTGTTGCTGTTTCCAGGTACTTTCTTGCTGACAAGCTTGTGACACATATAACAATAGAGCAATTTTTACCTCAAAAGAAACCTAGGCACTATGAACATGTTGTGCTTAATGTTGTTGACTCTTAGACATGTCTATAGTGGAGGAGCAAAACCAAAAATACTAGATATTTAATATTGACTAGTTCCCAGTTCACGGGACTCTGACATTCATTTAGGTCAATGTTTTCTTGTATTTCCAGCAGTTTGATTTGGAAGGGCTGCCTTGTCTTGAGACCATTGAAATCAGAACTCAGAACTTGAGCAATATTATCAAAAAACACAAGGCTCACACTGACACATACCTTAATCCAGACAGACAGACAAGACATCTTCCAGTTTTCTGCCTGAGATTTAAAATATTTCTTTGAGCCGTTTTCCTGGGGAGTGGGGGGGGGGAGTGGGGGTGGCAGCGAGGCAGGCTTGGGTAACAAGCTAATTGTTGGTCATTGCATATGCAAAGAACCAGCTTTCCGGGTTCCAAGGAAAAAAGTTTCCTTGGTACCCAATTTTGTTTGGATCTATAGACTCTCATGGCCTCCTAGGTCAGGACATCTTTCCTTTCTGTAGTCCTCGTTTTATCCCTAAATCATAGACAGCTTGGATTGTCTCTGTGGGGTGGATGTATTGTCCTCGTGTTTGACCTGGCGGCAGTAGCGAGGTCCGAGAGCCTCTCCTGGAACCGGGCGTGGGGACGGGGCTCACCAGGAGCCCCTTGTGGAAGTGGGCAACGCCCCGGGAGCGCGCCAGGGGCGGGGCGATCCCGGGCGGCGCGGGTCGGGGTTCCGGTCGGGAGGGGGTGGGGGGCGGTAACAGTTGTGCTCTCGGGGGTCCCCACTGCAGCTGGAAACGCGCTGGGAGTGCGGCAGGGGCGGGGTGAACCCGGGTGGCGCGGGGAGGGGTTCGGCTCCTGGCGGGGGTGGGGGAGGGCTTCCCAGTTGTGCTCTCGGTGGTGGCCACTGCGGCTGGAAACGCGCCGGGAGCGCACCCGGGGCGGGGTAAACCTGGGCTGCCCGGGTCGAGATTTAGATGGCTGTGGGTGGGGGTTCGGTCCCAGTTGTGCTCTCGGGGGTCGCCACTGAGGCTAGGAACGCCCATTTCCTACGCTCCTGTGTCCCCAAGGATCCACATCTAGTGGGTGCAGCGGAGGGCTGCGGGCCACAGGTCAGGGAACTGGGACTGCTTGGAGCAGGGAACCAAGTATTCCGCCCTCTGTTGGCACATTCTCGGAGCTCCCCAAACTGGCGGTTGCAGAAAGGCCTCGCCCTTGGTGTCAAGGCCTTTACCGCTCCACCCCTTTGCTGAAACATCTCAGTCTGCACGGTTTTCCCAAGCAGCCTAGTGTCCCCTGGAAGTCCAAGGGACAGAACACTGAACTCTGGCCGGCTGGCCCAGCCCTGCTTCTGGCACTTTGTAAGCCAGCGGACCCTTGAGCACCTGCTGGGATGGGAAAGGGAAGGGTCCACGGATTGCACCCTAGAAACTTAGTAGGGTGCATGGATTTCAAACCCTGGTGGCCGCCCAGGCAGCAAAGAAGGGGGGAGGGCACCTTGCTGCCCTTTCATGGCAGAATCTGTGGTTGTCCTGATGCGTGGGCCTTTTCATGGGGACATTGGGCAATAAAAGTTTGGTGTTTTGGTACTGAATAATTAGAAATTGTAAAAAGTTTAAATTATGTGGTGGTGTAATTAAAAAACAAAACAAAACAAAACCAAGCCCCAAGTGTTTGGCACAGGGAGGTTTAAGTATTGAAGGCCTGTTTTCCTTGCACTGTGGCATTCTATCAAGAAGTGTGCAGGATTTTTTTTTTTTTTAAGAAAAGTGTTCGAAGTGAGGGAAACAGGAAACCCAGAGGTGCCCCTGTATTTTGGGGAAGGCCTTAGGAGGTCACTTGGAAATGCTGCTGGCTGTGGGGGAGAGGGGCAGATGGGCTGTGCAGGCTTGTCCTTTGCATTCATGTTCTTGTGTGTAGAAACCCAGCTCGGAGCCATCTCCTGATGTGTAAGAATTTCGCAGACAAACCTTGAGCTAAGCAATGCATTTGTTCCTGAGGAAATGTTTGTCTTAAGCGATGTAAATATCCTATGTATATCTGCTGGACTCTGGCTTCAGGTCGGTTCCCCCAATAGGCTCAGAAGCGACTTGAACAAAACAGTATGTTTTCCTCGTACCTTGTTCTCCTAATCTATGTTAAGGAAATAATATATTTGCCTGGAATACTGCCTTTCTTCAAGATTCATGTCAATCAGTTTTTGGCCCAGGATGACTCACCTGCTGCCAATGTGACCTCAAGGCATGTCGTGGGGGAGGGGCCTGGTGCCATTCCCTGAGACAGTGCCTTTCTTTCCTTAGCTGACTGCTAGTGCCTGTAGAATATCTGGCTAGAGACCAGCAGGGCGTACACCCCGCCTCAAGTCTAAGTCAGCAGCTTTCTCTATCTCATTTATACTTTAATAACAATTGATGACACAAAAGCTCTGAGCGATCAAATCATATCAAATCTTCATTTCAGATTGAAGATGCATTCCATGGTATTGCCATCTTAAGTCTTTCCATTGTTATGGAATACCTGTCCATGTATTCAGGATAGTTTTCAGCCAGGGTGTATAAGTTCCAGTGTGCCAGTCTTGTCATCCTCGTTACATCCATGGCAAAGTGTTGTATTCATGTTGACATTATTGAAAGGGAATTTTTTTAAATTCCTTTTCAAATTATTATCTGGTAATATATACAGAAAAAACTGTGTAATCTTTCGTTTTTATCAGTTTGGACAGCTTGCTAGTTGTCTTTAATTTCTTTCCTTTCTCATACTTTAAGATTTTCCGGGCACCGTACATGTACTGCCTCACCCCTAATCTCAGTAATGTGTTCAAAGAACTTCTGTCCTTTATTTGTTTACTTATTTTTTGCAACATTGAATTCGTTTTGACTATGCTGGGTGTCTGCTGCAAGATGGAAGTTGCTAGGACCTCTGGACTGCAGTCTTCCATCTCTTACTGACCTCTTGTTGACCTCTGCAGAATCCTGGTTGGCGGGAGCTTGTTAGTTCCTCGTCCCTTACCAGGACCTCCTGTGGTAAGTGTTTTTCTCTTCTCTGTTGCCTTGTAAGGGTGGATGGTCATTGGGATCCCAAAGCTAGCTAGAAGTCAATTATTTAGGCAGGCTTGTGCATAGATATGGGAGAAGGCAATGGCACCCCACTCCAGTACTCTTGCGTGGAAAATCCCATGGATGGAGGAGCCTGGTAGGCTGCAGTCCATGGGGTCGCTAAGAGTCGGACACCACTGAGCGACTTCACGTTCACTTTTCACTTTCATGCATGGGAGGAGGAAATGGCAACCCACTCCAGTGTTCTTGCCTAGAGAACCCCAGGGACTGCGGGGCCTTGTGGGCTGCCGTCTATGGGGTCGCACAGAGTCGGACACGACTGAAACGACTTAGCAGCAGCAGCGGCGGCAGCAGCAGCAGAAGCAGTGCATCGATATCAAAAGGGCTGCAAACAGTCAGGAAGGATCACATATGTCACCGTGAAACACTACTTCTCCACTTAGCCAAAGCTAACAAAAGATTTCTGTTCTAGGTCAACCTAGAAGAGATCACTTAAGAGGTAAAGAAACTTAAACTCCATTAGCAAAGGCAGTTCGACATCTCAAGAAAACTTGTGCTAGGCACAGAACTCTTTTCTGGGGGTCCACTTTCCCTACACCTGCTTATTCCATTCTGTACCCATTCCTTTGCTTCTCCCATCCTGAAACGGCCACCTGTAAGACAGAACTACTTCGTTTTCCTTCCTCAAGTGCCATTGCATTCCACATACTTTCTTGTAATAACAAGTCATACATTTCCCTTCAGCAACCAAGAACTGACTTTTATATTGGCATTCGCTATAGCCCGCCCCCCTCCCCCCACCCCCAAGAACAGAACAAAACAAAACAAAACAATTGCTTTCTTACATTTAACATGTCAGGATGGTGCCAGACACTATTCATGGAGAGTCAAAAATCTCTTTTGTTTCTGTGTAAAAGGGAGGTCCTTTCAAGTCGTGAATGTTTCAGAACTTTCATTTATTTGGAAATGACCTAGCTATTCAATACACTGTCGTCACAAGGATAGAAACTCGGGTAACCAAAACACCTGGAGAAACGTTTGTTAGTTCAGTTCAGTTCAGTTGCTCAGTCTTGTCTGACTCTTTGGGACCCCGTGGCCTGAAGGACGCCAGGCTTCCGTGTCCGTCACCAGCTCCAGGGGCTTGCTCAAACTCATGTCCATCGAGTCAGTGATGCCATCCAACCATCTTATCCTCTGTCATCCCCTTCTCCTCTGCCTTCAATCAAGACTATGAGAGGCAGATATTTTAGAGTATAATTATTGTAAAGAGTTTGTCTAAAAGCTCATATCACATTTACATTTTTTACTTTTGTTGTTGTCGTTTCCAGGTAGTTTCTTGCTGACAAGCTTGTGACAGATATAACAATAGAGCAATTTTTACCTCAAAAGAAACCTAGGCACTATGAACATGTTGTGCTTAATGTTGTTGACTCTTAGACATGTCTATAATGGAGGAGCAAAACCAAAAATACTAGATATTTAATATTGACCAGTTCCCAGTACACGGGACTCTGACATTCATTTAGGTCAATGTTTTCTTGTATTTCCAGCAGTTTGATTTGGAAGGGCTGCCTTGTCTTGAGACCATTGAAATCAGAACTCAGAACTTGAGCAATATTATCAAAAAACACAGGGCTCACACTGACACATACCTTAATCCAAACAGACAGACAAGACATCTTCCAGGTTTTCGCCTGAGATTTAAAATATTTCTTTGAGCCAGTCTTCTGGGGAGTGGGGGGATGGGGGTGGCAGCGAGGCAGGCTTGGGTAACAAGCTAATTGTTGGTCATTGCATATGCAAAGAACCAGCTTTCCGGGTTCCAAGGAAAAAAGTTTCCTTGGTAACCAACTTTGTCTGGTTCTATAGAATATCATGGCCCTCCTAGGTCAGGTCATCTTGCCTTTCTGTAGTCCTCGTTTTATCCCTAAATCATAGACAGCTTGGATTGTCTCTGTGGGGTGTATGTATTGTCCTCATGTTTGACCTGGCGGCAGCAGCGAGGTCTGAGAGCCTCTCCTGGAACCCGGCGTGGGGACGGGGCTCACCGAGAGCCACTGGTGAAGGTGGGCAGCGCCCCTGGAGCGCGGCAGGGGCGGGGCGAACACGGGCGGCACAGGGCGGGTGTCGGCTCCTGGCGGGGGTAGGGGAGGGCTTCCCAGTTGTGCTCTCGGAGATGGCCACTGCAGCTGGAAACGCGCCGGGAGCGCAGCCAGGGTGGGGTAAACCTGGGCTGCACAGGTCGAGATTCCACTCGCTGTGGGTGGGGGGTCGGTCCCTGTTGTGCTCCCGGGGGTCGCCAATATGGCTGGGAACCCGCCGGGAGCCCGGCAGGGCCGGGGCAAAACCTGGCGGCGCGGGTCGGGGTGGGGTTCCGTTCGCAGTGGGTGTCGGCTCCTGGCGGGGGTGGGGGAGGGCTTTCCAGATGTGCTGTTGGGGGTCGCCATTGCGGCTGGGAATGCCCATTTCGTGAACTCCTGGATCCCCAAGGATCAGCATCCATTGGCCACAGCAGAGGGGTGCGGAACACAGGTAAGGGAACGGGGACTGCCTGGAGCAGGGAACCATGTATTCCACCCTGTGTTGGCACAGTCTCAGAGCTCCCCAACCTGGCGGTCGCAGAAAGGCCTCATCTTTGGGGTCAAGACCTTTACCGCTCCACCCCTCTGCTGAAAAACCTCAGAGTCTGCGCGGTTTTCCCAAGCAGCCTAGTGTCCGCTGGAAGTCCAAGGGACAGAACCCTGAATTCTGGCCGGCTGGCCCAGCCCTGCTTCTGGCACTTTGTAGGCCAGCGGGCCCTGGAGCACCTGCTAGGATGGGAAAGGGAAGGGTACGCGAATTGCACCCTGGTGGCCGCCGAGGCAGCAAAGAAGGGGGGAGGGCACCTTACTGCCCTTTAATGGCAGACAGAATCTGTGGCTGTCCTGCTGCGTGGGCCTTTTCATGGGGACCTTGTGCAATAACAGTTTACCGGTGACCTTAGGGAACTTCCCAGTGTGCTTCTGACAGATGAGGGATGCTGTGGAGTTGGCGGGGCCTCTCAGGACTCCGCTGGGTTTGGCACAATGGAAGAGGGCCTCATCTCCAGGGAAGGCAGGAACCTCAGGCTTCCTCTCCGTTTCGGACTCCGACCACAGGGTCCCTGCAGAGTTGGGACAGGAGAGTCAGGAATCGTCTTGTCTGAGGAAGGGAACTCCGCTTGCCTCTCGAGGTGCTCAGGGGAGTTCAGGCCCCTTGTTGAGCTGTGTGTGGAACCTGCGGGTGTTTCCGGAAATGCACGATGGTGACAGTGCCCCTTCGTGTTGTGCCTTCACCCACTGGGTTGCCTTCGAAGAGGTGTCCGGGCCTCGGGTTCTTTTCAAGAGCAGACAGGGAAATCGGGGTCTTTCGGCATGTGGGACCACCCACGGGGCTAGTCTCAAATTTCCTAGTGAGGCCGGCTTCATCCTGAGGTCTGCTGGGAAGGCCGGGGACCCTTCCAGACAACGCAGGGGGATCGACTCTCCTGTCGCCATCAGGAGGGGAGAAGGGGCTCAGATGAAGTGGGGACGGAACCCTCGGTGTTACCCTCGAGGGAAACCGGCGTGTGGGGGACTTTTGGGGGTTGCATGAAAGGAGTCAGGTACCGTTTCGCACTTCAGGACAGAACCTGGGACTTCCCTTGAGACGCCGTAGCGGGCAAGGGCCTCATCTTGCGAAGACGTTGGGACCATGTGGATTTTCTCGAGTTGCGGCGGGATTCTAGAGTTACGACGGGGATTTCAGGCTTCCTCTTGTGTTGGCCCCGGGAAGCCTAATCTTCCATTCGAGTTGCGAGGGAAAGCTGAGGGTTGCACTCGAGTCACTGCAGGGCCAAAGAGACCTTATCAAGGCGTGTGTCCGGGAACTAATATTCCTCTCCAGGGAAGGCAGGGATCTCGGGGTTGCATTTCAGGCTCCCTTGGGGAGTCAGGCCTCGTCTCGAGGGGAAGCCAAGGACTCCGCTCTCCTCTCGAGTCGCGACGCGGGTCTCTTGGAGCCCACTGAGTGGCCTCAAGGGAGTCCAGCCTACTCTTCAGTTTGGAGAGAGGACCCGGGATTGCTCTCCAGGCCAAGCAGGAATAGAAGGCCCTCAGCTCGCCAGGACGGGGGCGTCTCTGGGGTTTCCTCGAGCTGTGGCGCCCGTGGGGGTTTTCTCCCAAGGCACGACGAGGATCTCAGGGAGCCTCTCGTGCGGCGCCAGGGAAGTCAGGTCTCCATGCGCGTGGCGAGGGGGAGCGCGTCCTGGCTCTCGAGTCACGGGAGGGGACTAGGGCCTCGAGACGCATTTAAGAAGGACTCTCGAGGTCTTTCTCGGGTGGCGGCGGGAAACCCTCGTTTCCCTCGCCTTCTGCCGGGGACCTTAGGGAACTTCCCAGGGTGCCTCTGAGAGGCGAGGGATCCTGTGGAGTTGGCGGGGCCTCTCGGGACTCCGCTGGGTCTGGCGCAACGGAAGAGGGCCTCACCTCGAGGGGAGGCAGGAACCTCAGGCTTCCTCTCCGTTTCAGCTCCAACCACAGGGTCCCTGCAGAGTTGGGACAGGAGAGTCTTGCCTCGTCTTGTCTGAGGAAGGGAACCCCGCTTGCCTCTCGAGTTGTCAGGGGTTTTCAGGCCCCTGGTCGAGCTGTGTGTGGAACCCGCGGGTCTTTCCGGATGATGCACAGGGGTGGCAGTGCCCCTTCGTGTTGTGCCTTCACCCACAGGGTTGCCTTCGAAGAGGGGTCCGGGCCTCGGGTCCTTCTCAAAAGCGGACCGGGGAATCGGGGCCATTTGGCATGTGGCACCACCCACGTGGCTCGTCTCAAATTTCCATGTGAGACCGGCCTCATCCTGAGGTGCACCGGGAAGGCCGGGAACCCCTTCTGAACCACGCAGGGGAATCGACTCTCCTGTCGTGATCAGGAGGGGAGAACGGGCTCAGATGAAGCTGTGCCGGGACTCTCGGTGTTCCCTCGAGGGTACCAGGCGTGTCAGGGAGCTTTTGAGGGTCGCACGAAGGGTGTCAGGTACTGTTTCGCACTTCAGGGCGGAACATGGGACTTCCCTTGAGACGCTGTAGTGGGCAAGGGCCTCATCTTGCGAAGATGTTGGAACCACGTGTTTTTTCTCGAGTTGCGGCGGGATTCTCGAGTGACGATGGGGATTACAGGCTTCCTCCTCTGTTGGCCCTGGGAAGCCCAGTCTTCCATTCGATTGGCGAGGGAAAGCTGGGGGTTGCGCTCGAATCACTGCAGGGCCAAAGAGACCTCATCTAGGCTTGTGTCCAGGACCTAATGTTACTCTCCAGGGAAGGCAGGGATCTCGGGGTTGCATTCCAGGATCCCCCTGGGTGTCAGGCCTCGTCTCGAGGGGAAGCAAAGGACTCCGCTGTCCTCCCGAGTCGCGACGCGGATCTCTTGGAGCCCCCTAGTGGCGTCAATGGAGTCAAGCCTCCTCTTCATTTTGGAGAGAGGGCTCGGGATTGTTCTCCAGGCCATGCAGGAAAAGAAGGCCCTTCACCTCGCGAGGACGGGGGCGTCTCAGGGGTTTCCTCGAGCTGCGGCGCCCGTGGGGGTTTTCTCCCGAGGCACGACGAGGATCATGGAGCCTCTCGTGTGGCGCCAGGGAAGTCAGGTCTCACTGCGCGTAGCGAGGAGGAGCGCGTTTTGGCTCTCGAGTAATGGGACGGGACTAGGGCCTCAAGACGCGTTGAAGAGGGACTCTCGAGGTCTTTCTCGGGTTGTGGCGGGAAAAAGTCGTTTCCCTCGACTTCTGCCGGGGACCTTAGGGAACTTCCCAGGGTGTCTCTGAGAGTTGAGGGATACTGTGGAGTTGGCGGTGCCTCTCGGGACTCCGCTGGGTTTGTCGCAATGGAAGAGGGGCTCATCTCGAGGGGAGGCAGGAACCTCAGACTTCCTCTCTGTTTCGGACTCCGACATCAGGGTCCCTGCAGAGTTGGGACAGGAGAGTCAGGCTACGTCTTTTCTGAGGAATGGAACTCCGCTTGCCTCTCGAGTTGTTCATGGGGTTTCAGGCCCCTTGTCAAACTGTGTGTGGAATCTGCAGGTTTTTCCAGACGATGCACGGGGGTGTCAGTGACCCTTCGTTTTGTGTCTTCATCCACAGGGTTGCCTTCGAAAAGGTGTCCGGGCATCGGGTTCTTATGAAGAGCGGACCGGGATATCGGGGTCGTTCAGCATTTGGCACCACCCACGTGGGTTGTCTCGAATTTCCTCATGAAACCGGCCTCATCCTGAAGTGTGCCGCGAAGGTCATGAAACTCTTCCAGACAAAGCAGAGGAATCGACCCTCCTGTGGCGATCAGGAGGGGAGAAGTGGCTCAGATGAAGTGCTGCTGGGAACCTCGGTGTTTCCCTCAAGTGAGACAGGTATGTCGGGTAACTTTTGGGGTCGCATAAAGCGTTCCAAGTACCGTTTCGCTCTTCAAAATGGAACGTTGGACTTCTCTTGGGGTGCTCCAGCGGGCATGGGCCTCATCTTGGAATGACTGCGGAACCACTTGGTTTTTCTCTAGTTGCGGTGGGATATTTGAGTTACCACAGGGAATTCATGCTTCCTCTTGTGTTGGCCCACAAAAGTCTTATCTTCCATTCGAGATTCGAGGAAGAGCTGGAGGTGCGCTCTAGTCACTGAAGGCAAAAGAGACCCCACCAAGGCTTGTGTGCAGGACCTAATGTTCATGTCAAGGCTCGACAGAAATCTCGGGGTTGCATTCCAGACTCACCTTGGAGGCAGGCCTCGTCTCGAGAGGAAGCAAAGGACTCTGCTCTCCTCTCGAGTCGGACGGGTATGTCTTGGAGCCCACTGAGTGGCTAAAAGGGAGTCAAACCTCCTCTGGTGTTTGGAGGGAGGACACGGGATTGCTCTCCAGGCAATGCAGGAAATGAAGGCCCTCATCTCCCAATGACTGGGGCGTCTCGTAGGTTTTCTCGAGCTGTGGCGCTAGTGTGGGGTTTCTCACGAAGTAAGACTGGGAGCTCAGTGAGCCTCTCACGTGGTGCCAGGGCAGTCAGGTCTCTATGCACGTGGTGAGAGGGAGCCTGTCATTGTTCTCGAGTCATGGTAGGGGAATTGGGCCTGAAGAAGTGTTAAAGAAGGACTCTCGAGGTCTTTCCTGGGTTGCAGCAGGAAACCCTGGGTTCCATCGACTTGTGCCAGTGACCTCAGGAAGCTTCTCAGCGTGCCTCTGAGAAGTCAGGGTCACTGTGGAGTTGGGAGGGGCCTCTCGGAACTCCACTGGGTTTGGTGCAATGGAAGAGGGCCTCATGACAAGTTGAGGCAGGAACCTCAGGGTTCCTCTCCTGGCTTCGAATGCGCCGGATCTGACTCGGATCCCAGAGTCCCTGCAGAGTTGGGACAGGAGAGTCAGGCCTCGCCTTGTGTGGAGGAATGGAACTCCGCTTGACTCTCGCGTTGTTCATGGGGTGACAGGCCACTTGTCGATTTGTATGTGGAACTTGCGGGTTTTTCTGGACGATGCACCGGGGTGTCACTGCCCCTTCGTGTTGTGCCTTGATCCACAGGATTGCCTTCGAGTTGGGTTCTGCCATCGGGTTCTTATCAAGAGCAGACCAGGGAATTGGGGTCTTTTGGCATGCCGCACGACCCACGAGGCTATGTCTCAAATTTCCTCGTGAGACTGGCCTCATCTTGATGTGTGCCAGGAAGGTCGGGAATGCCTTCCAGACAAAGCAGGGGAATCGAACCTCCTGTCGCGATCAAGAGGGGAGAAGAGTCTCAGATGAAGTGGTGCCGGGAACCTCGGTGTTCTCCTCAAGTGAGACTGGTATGTCGGGGAACTTTTGGGGTCGCATCAAGGGTTCCAAGTAACTTTTCGCTCTTCAATAAGGAACGTGGGACTTCTCTTGAGATGCTGTAGCGGGCAAGAGCCTCATCTTTCGATGACGGGGGAACCACGTGGTTTTTCTTGTGTTGCGGCGGGATTCTCGAGTTACGACGGGGAATTCAGGCTTCCTCTTCAACTGGCCCAGGGAAGTCCAGTTTTCATTCGAATTGCGAGTTAGAACTGGGGATTGCTCTCGAGACACTGCAGGGCCAAATAGACCTCATCTAGGCTTGTGTCCAGGACCTAATGTTCCTCTGCTGGGGGGACAGCGATCTCGGCATTGCATTCTCGACTCACCCGGGGAATCAGGCCTCGTCTCGAAGGGAAGCCAAGGACACCGCTCTCCTGTCAAGTCGCGACGGGTATATCTTGGAGCTCACTGTGTGGCCTAAAATGAGTCAAGCCTCCTGTGGAGTTTGGAGAGAGGACTCAGGATTGCTCTCCAGGCCATACAGCAAAAGAAGGCCCTCATCTCGTGAGGACTGGGGCATCTCGTGGGTATTCTCGAGCTGCGGCTCCAGTGTGGTGTTGCTCACGAGGTATAATGGGGAGCTCAGGGAGCCTCTCCTGTGGCGCCAGGGAAGTCAGGTTTCTATGCGCGTGGCTAGGGGGAGCGCGTCATTGCTCTCGAGACATGGTAGGGGAATCCCGCCTCAAGATGCGTTGAAGAAGGACTCTAGAGGTCTTTTACGGGTTGGGGCAGGAAACCCTTGGTTCCCTCGACTTGTGCCGGTGATCTCAGGAAGGTCTAAGGGTGCCTCTGAGAAGTCAGGGATACTGTGCAGTTAGGAGGGGCCTCTTGGGACTCCACTGGGTTCGGTGCAATGGAAGAGGGCCTCATCTCGAGTGGAGGCAGGAAACTCATGTTTCCTCTCCTGACTTCCCCTGGGCCAGATCTGACTCGGATCGCAGTTTCGCTGCAGAGTTCGAACAGGAGAGTCAGGCCTCGTCTTGTGTGGAGGAATGGAACTCTGCTTGCCTCTCCAGTTGTTCACGGGGTGACAGGTCACTTCTCGAGCTGTGTGTGGTACCTGCGGGTTTCTCCGGACGATACCCGGGGGTGTCAGTGCCCCTTCGTGTTGTGCCTTCATCAAAAGGGTTATCTTCAAAGAGGTGTCCGGGCATTGGGATCTTATCAAGAGTGAACCGGGAAATCGGGGTCTTTCGGCATGTGTCACCATCCACGAGGCTATGTCTCGAATATCCTCGTGAGACCGGCCTCATCCTGAGATGCACCGGGAAAGGCGGGAACCCCTTCAAGACAAAACAGGGGAATCGACCCTCCTGTCGCGATCAGGAGGGGAGAAGGGGCCCAGATGTAGTGGTGCCGGGAACCTCGATGTTCTCCTCGAGTCAGACCTGTGTGTCGAGGAACTTTTGAGGTCGCATCAAGGGTGCCGATACCGTTTCGCACTTCAAGACGGAACGTGGGACTTCTCTTGAGACGCTGTAGGGGGCAAGGGCCTCATCTTGCGATGACGGGGGAACCACGTAGGGTTTCTCGAGTTGTGGCGGGATTCTCGAGTTTCGACGGGGAATACAGTCTTCCTCATGTGTTGGGCCAGGGAAGTCCTATCTTCCATTCGAGTTTCAAGGGAGAGCTGGGGATTGCCCTCGAGTCACTGCAGGGCAAAATAGACCTCATCTAGGCTTGTGTCCAGGACTTAATGTTCATCCCTAGGGGCGACAGGGATATCGGGCTTGCATACCAGACTCACCCGGGGAATCAGGCCTCGTCTCGAGGGGAAGCAAAGAACTCCGCTGTCCTTTTGAGTCGCGATGGGTATCTCTTGGAGCCCACTGTGTGCCCTAAAGGGAGTCAAGCCTCCTGTGCTGTTTGGATAGAGGACTCGGGATTCCTCTCCAGGCCAATCAGGAAAAGAAGGCCCTCATCTCGCGATGACGGCGGCGTCTTGTGGGTTTTCTAGACTGCCGCGCTAGTGCCGGGTTTCTGACGAGGTACGAGAGGGAGCTCAGGGAGCCTCTCGTGTGGCGCCAGGGAAGTCAGGTCCCCATGAGATGGCTAGGGGGAGCTCGTCATTGCTCTCGAGTCATGGTAGGGTAATCGGGCCTCAAGACGGGTTGAAGAAGGACTCTCGAGGTCTTTCTCGGGTCACTGCATAAAACCCAGGGTTCCCTTGACTTGTGCCTGCGACCTCAGGGAGCTTCTCAGAGTGCCTCTGAGAAGTCAGGGATACTGTGCAGTTTGGAGGGGCCTCTCGAGACTCCTCTGCATTTGGTGGAATGTAAGAGGGACTCATCTCGAGTTGAAGCAGGAACCTCAGTGTTCCTCTCCATTTCTGACTCAGATCGCAAGGTCCCTGCATGTTGGTACAGGAGAGTCAGGCCTCGTCTTTTCTGGAGGATGGGACTCCTCTTGCCTCTCGAGTTGTTCTCGAGGTGACAGGCCACTTGTCGAGCTGTGTGTGTAACCTGCCCTTTTTTCCGGATGATGCACAAGTGTGTTAGTGCCCCTTCGTGTTGTACCTTCATACTCAAGGCTGCCTTCCAAGAGGTGTCCGAGCGTCGGATTCTTATCAAGAGCGGACCGGGAAATTGGAGTCTTTCAGCAAGTGGCACCACCCACAAAGCTACGTATCGAATTTCCCCATGAGACCGGCCTCATCCTGAGTTGTGCAGGGAAGGTCGGGCCCCCTTGCAGACAAAGCAGGGGAATTGACCCACTGGTCACGATCAGGAGAGGAGAAGGGGCTTAAATGAAGTGGTGCCGGGAACCTCGGTGTTCCCCTTGAGTGAGACCGGCGTTTTGGGGGACTTTTGGGGTCGCATCAAGGGTGCCAAGTACCGTTTCGCATTTCAAGACGGAACCTGGGACATCTTTTGAAACGCTGTAGCGGGCAAGGGCCTCATCTTGCGATGACGGGAGAACCACGTGGTTTTGCTCGAGTTGCGGCGGGACTCTCGAGTTATGACCGGGAATTTAGGCTTCCTCTTGTTGGCCTTGAAATCCAATCTTCCATTCGGGTTGCGAGGGGGAGCTGGGGATTGCGCTAGAGTCACTGCAGGGCAAAAGAGACCTAATCTAGGCTTGTGTCCAGGATCTAATGTTGCTCTCCAGGGGCAACAGGGATCTCGGGTTTGCATTCCAGACTCATCCGGGGAGCCAGTTCTCACCTCGAGGGTAAGCAAAGAATTCCGCTCTCGTCTCGAGTCGCGATGGGTATCTCTTGGAGCCCAATGTGTGTACTAAAGGGAGTCAAGCCTCCTGTGGAGTTTGGAGAGAGGACTCGGGATTGGACTCCATGCCATGCAGGAAAAGAAGGCCCTCATCTCGAGATGACGGTGGCGTCTCGTGGGTTTTCTCGAGCTGCGGCGCCAGTGTGGGGTGTCTCATGAAGTACCACAGGGATTTCAGGGAGCCTCTTGTGTGGCGTCAGGAAAATCCAGTATTCCATTCGAGTTGCAATTTAGAACTGGGGATTGCTCTCCAGTCACTGCAGGGCAAAATAGACCTCATCTACGCTTGTGTCCAGGACCTAGTGTTCCACTACTGGGCCGACAGGGATCTCAGGGTTGCATTCTCGACTCACCCGGAGAGTCAGGCCTCGTCTTGAGGGGAAAAAAAGGACTCCGCTCTCCTGTGGAGTCGCGACGGGTATCTCTTGGAGCCCACTGCGTGGCGTAAAGGGAGTGAAGCCTCCTATGGAGTTTGGAGAGATGACTCGGGATTGTTTTCCTGGCCATGCAGGAAAAAAATGCCCTCATCTCGCGATGACGGGGGCGTCTCATGGGTTTTCTCCAGCTGCGGCGCCAGTATCAGATTTCTCACGAGGTACGACGGGGCGCTCAGAGAGCCTCTCGTGTGGTGCTAGGGACGTCAGGTCTCCGTGCGTGTGGTGAAGGGGAGTGCGTGATTGCTCTCGAGTCATAGTAGGCGAATCGGGCCTCAAGACGCATTGAAGAAGGACTCTCGAGGTCTTTCTCGGGTTGCGGCAGGGAACCCTGGGTTCCCTCGACTTGTGTCGGTGACCTCAGGCAACTTCTCAGGGTGCCTCTGAGAATTCAGGGACACTGTGGATTTGGGAGGGGCCTTTCGTTACTCAACTGGGTTTGGTGCAATCGAAGAGGGCCTCATCTCGAATGGAGGCAGGAACCTCAGGGGTCCTCTCCATTTCTGACTCGGGTCGCAGAGTACCTGCCGAGTACGGACAAGAGAGTCACGCCTCGTCTTCCGTGGAGGAATGGATCTCCGCTTGCCTTTCGAGTTGTTCATGGAGTGACAGGCCACTTGTTGAGCTGTGTGTGGAACCTGCGGGTTTTTCCGGACGATGCACAGGGGTGTCAGTGCCCCTTCGTGTTGTGCCTTCATCCACAGGGTTGCCTTCAAAGAGGTGTCCGGGCATCGGGTTCTTTTCAAGAGCGTACCAGAAAATTGGGGTCTTTCAGCATGTGGTACTACCCACGAGGCTACGTCTCGAATTTCCTCGGGAGACCGGCCTCATCCTGAGGTTCGCCGGGAAGGTAGGGAACCCTTGCAGACAAAGCAGGGGAATTGACACACCGCTCGCGATCAGAAGGGGAGAAGGGGCTCAGATGAAGTGGTGCCGGGAACCTCGGTGGTCCCCTCGAGTGAGACCGGTATGTCACGGCACCTTTGAGGTCGCATCAAGGGTGCCAAGTACAGTTTCGCACTTCAAGACGGAACGTGGGAATTCTCTGGAGATGCTGTAGCGGGCAAGGGCCTCATATTGCGATGACGAGGGAAACACGTGGTTTTTCTCGAGTTGCGGCGGGATTCTCGAGTTACGACGGGGAATTCAGGCTTCCTCTTGTGTTGGCCCAGGAAGTCCAATCTTCCATTCAACTTGTCAGAGAGAGCTGTGGGTTGCTCTCGAGTCACTTCAGGGCAAAGAGTCCTCATCTAGGCTTGGGTCCAGGATGTAGTGTTCCTCTCCAGGGGCAACAGGGATATCGGGGTCGCATTCCAGTCTCACCCGGTGGGTCACGCCTCGTCTCGAGTGGAAGCAAAGGACTCCACTATCCTCTCGAGTCGCGACGTGTAACTCTTGGAGCCCAATGAGTGGCCTAAAGGGAGTCAAGCGTCCTGTGTAGCTGGGACAGAAGGTTCACGCTTGATCTGCATACCATTCAGTTAAAGATGGCCCTCCTCTCGTGATGACAGGAGCGTCTCATGGGTTTTCTCGAGCTGCGGCGCCAGTGTGGGGTTTCTCACGAGATGTGATGGGGAGCTCAGGGAGCCTCTCGTGCGGCGCCAGAGAAGTCAGGCCTCCATGCGTGTGGCCAGGCAGATCGCGTCATTGCTCTGGAGTCATGGGAGGGACTAGGGCCTCAAGACGCATTTAAGAAGGACTCTCAAGGTCTTTCTTGGGTTGGGGCGGGAAACACTCGTTTCCCTCGACCTCTACCGGGGACCTTAGGGAACTCCCCAGGTGCCTCTGAGAGGTGAGGGATACTGAGGAGTTAGAGGGGCCTCTCGGGACTCCACTAGGTTTGACGAAATGAAAGAGGGCCTCATCTCGATTGGAGGCAGGAACCTCAGGCTTCCTCTCCGTTTCTGACTCCGACCGCAGGGTCCCTGCAGGGTTGGGACAGGAGAGTCAGGCCTCGTCTTGTCTGAGTAATGGAACTCTGCTTGCCTCTCGAGTCGTTCAGTGGGTCTCAGGCCCCTTGTTGAGCTGTGTGTGGAACCTGCAGGTGTTTCCAGAAGATGCACGGGGGTGTCATTTCCCCTTCATTTGGTGCCTTCCCCCACAGGGTTGCCTTCAAAGAGGTGTCCGGGCATCAGGTTCATTTCAAGAGCGGACCGGGAAATCGGGGTCGTTCGACATGTGGCACCACCCACGTGGCTCATCTCGAATTTCCTCGTGAGACCAGCATCATCCTGAGGTGCGCCGGGAAGGCCGGGAACACCTTCCACACAAAGAAGGGGAATCGACTCTCCTGTCGCGATCAGGAGGGGAGATGGGGCTCAGATGAAGTGGGGCCGGGACTCTAGCTGTTCCACTCGAGGGAACCCGGCGCTTCAGGGAACTTAAGGGGTCGCATCAAGGGAGCCAAGTACCGTTTCCCACTTCAGGACTGAACATGGGACTTCCCTGGAGACGCTGTAGCGGGCAAGGGTCTCATCCTGTGAAGACGTTGGAGCCACGTCGTTTTTCTCGAGTTGCGTCTGGATTCTCGAAAACGACGGGGATTTCAGGCTTCCTCTTGGGTTGACCCTGGGAAGCCCAATCTTCCCCTGGAGTTGCGAGGGAAAGCTGGGGATTCTGCTCGAGTCACTACAGGGCCAAAGAGACCTCATCGAGGCGTGTGTCCAGGACCTAATATTCCTCTCAAGGGAAGACAGAGATCTCGGGTTTCCATTCCAGACTCCCCTGGGGAGTCAGGCCTCGCCTCGAGGGGAAGCAGAGGACTCCACTTTCCTCTCAAGTCGCGACACGGATCTCTTGGAGCCCACTGAGTGGACTCAAGGGTGTCGAGCCTCCTCTTCAGTTTGGAGAGAGGACTCGGGATTGCTCTCCAGGTCAGGCAGGAAAAGAAGGCCCTCATCTCGCGATGACGGGGGCATCTCATGGGTTTCCTCAGGCTGCGGCGCCCGTGGGGGTTTTCTCACGAGGCACGACGAGGACCTCAGGGAGCCTCTCGTGCGGCGCCAGGGAACTCATGTCTCCATGCGCATGGCGAGGGGGAGCTGGTCATCACTCTCGAGTCATGGGAAGTGACTAGGGCCTCAAGACGCGTTGAAGAAGGACTCTCGAGGTCTTTCTCGGGTGACGGCGGGAAACCCTCGTTTCCCTCGACTTCTGCAGGGGACTATAGGGAACTTGCCAGGGTGCCTCTGAGAGGTGAGGAATGCTGTGGAGTTGGCAGGGCCTCTCGGGACTCTGCTGGGTTCGGCGCAATGGAAGAGGGCCTCATCTCGAGGGGAGGCAGGAACCTCAGGCTTCCTCTCCGATTCTGACTCCGACTGCACGGTCCCTGCAGTGTTGGGACAGGAGAGTCATGCCTCGTCTTGTCTGAGGAATGGAATTCTGGTTGCCTCTCGAGTTGGTCCGGGAGTCTCAGGCCCCTTGTCGAGCTGTGTGTAGACCCTGCGGGTTTTTCCGTATGATGCACGGGGGTGTCAGTGCCCCTTCGTGTTGTGCCTTCACTCACAGGGTTGCCTTCGAAGAGGTGTCCGGGCATAGGGTTCTTATCAAGAGCAGACCGGAAAATCGGTGTCGTTCAGTACATGGCACCTCACACATGGGTAGTCTCGAATTTCCTCCTGAGACCGGCCTCATCCTGAGGTGCACCAGGAAGGCCGGGAACCCCTTCCAGAGAAAGCAGGGGAATCGACTCTCCTGTCGCGATCAGGAGGGGAGAAGGGGCTCAGATGAAGTGGTGCCGGGACCCTTGGTGTTCCCCTCGAGGGAACCCAGCGTGTCGGGGAACTTTTGCGGTCGCATCAAGGGTGTCAAGTACCGTTTCGCACTTAAGGACAGAACATGGGACTTCCCTGGAGACGCCGGGAATTTCGGTGTTCCCCTGGAGTGAGACCAGTTTGTTGGGGAACTTTGGGGTCGCATCAAGGGCGCCAAGTAGCATTTCCAACTTTAAGATGGAACGTGGGACTTCTCTTGAGACTCTAGCTGGCAAGGGCCTCATATTGCGATGAAGGGGGAACCACATGGTTTTTAAGACTTGAGGCTGAATTCTCGAATTACGATGGGAAATTCAGACTTCCTCATGTGTTGACCGTGGGAAGCCCAATCTTCCATTCAAATTGTGAGGGAGAGATGGAGGTTGCTCTCGAGTCACTGTAGGGCAAAATAGACCTCATCTAGGCTTGTGTCTAGGACATAATGTTCCACTCCAGGGGCGACAGGGATCTCGGGGTTGCATTCCAAACTCACCCGGGGAGTCAGGCCTCGTCTCCAGGGAAGCAAAGGACTCCGCTCTCCTCTCGAGTCGCACCGGGTATTTCTTGGACCCAACTGAGTGGCCTAAAGGGAGTCAATCCTCCTGTGAAGTTTGGAGAGAGGACCAGGGATTGCTCTCCAGGTCAGGCAGGAAAAGAAGGCCCCCATCCCTCCTTGACGGGGGCATCTTGTGGTTTTTCTCGAACTGCAGCGCCACTGTGGGTTTTCTCACGAGGTACGATGGGGTACTCAGGGAGCCTCTTGTGTGGTACTAGGGAAGTCAGTTTTCCTGCTTGTGGCGAGGGGAGCGCGTCCTTGCTCTGGAGTCATGGTAGGGGAATCGGGCATCAAGAGACGTTGAAAAAGGACTCTCCAAGTCTTTCTCGGGTTACTTCAGGAAACTCTGGGTTCCCTCGACTTGTGCCAGTGACCTCAGGTAGCTTCTCACGGAGCCTCTGAGAATTCAGGGATACTGTGGTGTTGGGAGGGGCCTCTCGGGACACCACTGAGTTTGGTTCAATGGAAGAGGGCCTCTTCTCTAGTTGAGGCAGGAACCTCAGGGTTCCTCTCCATTTCTGACTCCGATCGCAGGGTCCCTGAAGAGTTGGGCCAGGAGGGTAAGGCCTCGTCTTGTGTGAAAGAATGCAACTTCACTTGCCTCTCGAGTTGTTCACGGGGTGACAGTCCACATTTGGAGCTGTGAGTGGAATCTGCGGGTTTTTCCAGACGATGCATGCGGATGTCAGTGTCCCTTCGTGTTGTGCCTTCATCCACAGGGTTGCCTTGGAAGAGATGTCCGGGCGTCAGGTTCTTATCTAGAGTGGACCGGGAATTCGGGATCTTTCAGCATGTGGCACCAACCATGAGGCTACTTTTCGAATTTCCTCATGAGACCGGCCTCATCCGGAGGTTCTCGGGGAACGTCGGGAACCCCTTGCAGACAAAACATGGGAATCGACCCTTCTGTCGCGATCAGGAGGGGTGAAGGGGCTCACAGGAAGTGGTGCCATGAACTTTGGTGTTTCCCTCGAGTGAGACCGGTATGTCAGGGAACTTTGGGGGTCGCATCAAGGGTGCCAAGTACCGTTTTGTACTTCAGGATGGAACGTGGGACTTCTCTTGATACGCTGTAGCAGCCAAGGGCCTCATCTTGCGATGACGGGGGAGCCACGTGGTTTTTCTCGAGTTGCGGCGGGATTCTCGAGTTACGACGGGGATTTCAGGCTTCCTCTTGTGTTGGGCCAGGGAAGTCCAATCATCCATTCGAGTTGCGAGGGAGAGCTGGGGGTTGCGCTCGAGTCACTGCAGGGCAAAGGAGACCTCATCTAGGCTTGTTTCCAGGACCTAATGTTCCTCTCCAAGGGCCACAGGGATCTCAGGTTTGCATTCCAGACTCACCCAGGGAGTCAGGCCTCATGTCGAAGGGAAGCAAAGGACTCCACTCTCCTTTCGAGTTGCGACGGGCACCTCTTGGAGCCCACTTTGTGGCCTAAAGGGAGTCAAGCCTCCTGTGAAGTTTGGAGAGAGGACTTGGGACTGCTCTCCAGGCCATGCAGGAAAAGATGGCCCTCATCTCGCGATGACGGAGGGGTCTTGTGTGTTTTCTCGAGCTGCGGCGCCAGTGTGGGGTTTCACACGAGGTACGACAGGGAGCTCAGGGAGCCTCTCCTGTGGTGCCAGGGAAGTCAGGTCTCCATGTGCGTGGCGAGGGGGAGCGCGTTATTGCTCTCGAGCCATGGTAGGGGAATCTGACCTCAAGACGCGTTGAAGAAGGACTCTTGAGGTCTTTCTTCGGTTGTGGCAGGAAACCCTTATTTCCCTCGACGTTTGCTGGTGGCCTCAAGGAGCTTCTCAGAATGCCTATGAGAAGTCAGGGATACTGTGGAGATGGGAGCGGCCTCTCGGGACTCCACTGGGTTTGTTTTAATGGAAGAGGGCCTCATCTCGGGTTGAGGCAGGAACCTCAGGTTTCCTCTCCATTTCTGACTCAGATCGAAGCGTGCCTGCAGAGTTGGGATTGTATACTCAGGCCTCGTCTTGTCTGAGGAAGGGAACTCCGCTTGCCTCTCTCGTTGTTTAAGGGGTGACAGGCCAGTTGTGGAGCTGTATGTGGATCCTGTGGGATTTTCCGGACGATGAACAGGGTTGCCAGTGCCCCCTCGTGTAGTGCCTTCATCCACAGGGTTGCCTTAGAAGAGGTGTCCGGGCATCGGTTTCTTATCAAGAGCAAGACCGAGAAATCGGGGTCTTTCGGCACGTGGCACCAACACGAGGCTACGTCTCGAATTTCTTCGTGAGACTGGCCTCATCCTGAGGTGCGCCATGAAGGTCGGGAACCCCTTCTAGACAAAGCAGGGGATTCGACCTTCCTGCCGTGATCAGGAGGGGAGAAGGGGCTCAAATCAAGTGGTGCCAGGAACTTCGGTGTTCCCTTGGAGTGAGACCGGTATATTGGGGAACTTTTTGGGTCGCATCAAGGGTGCCAAGTAGCATTTCGAAATTTATGACGAAACATGGGACTTCTCTTGAGACTCTGTAGCGGGCAAAGGCCTCATATTGCGATGAATGGGGAACCACGTGGTTTTTAAGAGTTGCGGCGGGATTCTCGAGTTACAACGGGAAATTCAGACTTCCTCTTGTGTTGGCCCAGTGAAGACCAATCTTCCATTCGAATTGCGAGGGAGAGATGGGTGTTGCTCTCGAGTCACTGTAGGGCAAAATAGACCTCATCTAGGCTTTTGTCCAGGACATAATGTTCCTCTCCAGGGGCAACAGGGATCTCGGGGTTGCATTCCAGACTCACCCGAGGTAAGGCCTCGTCTCGAGGGGAAACAAAGTACTCTGCTCTCCTCTCAAGTCGCGACAGGTATCTCTTGGAGCCCATTGAGTGGCCTAAAGGGAGAAAGCCTCCTGTGAAGTTTGGTAAAAGGACCAGGGATTGCTCTCCAATTCAGGCAGGAAAAGAAGTCCCCAATCTCGCGATGACCGTGGCGTCTCGTGGGTTTTCCCGAGCTGTGGCGCCAGTGTGGGGTTTCTCACGAGGTATGACGGGGAGCTCAGGGAGCCTCTCATGTGGTGCCAGGGAAGTCAGGTGTCCATGCGCATGGCGAGGGGGAGCGTGTCATTGCTCTCGAGTCATGGTAGTGGAATCCGGCCTCAAGACGCGTTGAAGACGGACTCTTGAGGTCTTTCTCGGGTTGCGGCAGGATACCCTGTGTTCCCTCGACTTGTGCCGGTGACCTCAGGGAGTTGCTCAGGGTGCCTCTGAGAAGACACTGATACTGTGGTGTTGGGAGGGGCCTCTCGGGACTCCACTGCGTTTGGTGCAATGGAAGATTGCCGGGAGCCAGCGAGAGACATTCCACTCGTGACAAATGTCATGAGGAAAGAGTCTCGGCATACGCAAAGGCGGGATCGAGCCTCCGGGAGTTCCCCCGTATATTCTTCAGCATCTACCCCCAAAAACCAAAGTCTGCCTTCTTTATTGCTTTGTTCTCTCACCTCTGACATTACTGGGGATGTCCCCCACCACCATCTCACTCTCTCTGTCAAAGAGCTAACTTACAGCTCCAACTAATAATGTTCCTGGGCAATTAGTAGTGTTTAAATCCAAACCCCTCAGATGGTTTTCTAACTCGCCTGACAAGTTTACCCGGTCTCCTACAGCTATGCATACGATTGTGTACAGTCTCCCAGCCTCGAGACGCACGGGAAGTTTAAGATATTCAAATAGCTTAGAGCCTCTCAGAGAGTTAGAAACTGTCAGAATAAAACTAGTAAAAGATTTCATTGATGAACCAATGCTTTTTGCCAAGTTTCCACATCCCCTGAATTGTATCCTTGAATGTGTGCTAATTAATATAGTTGGTATGTAGAAAAAATAAGTAGTGGCCTTGATGTTGGTAACTTTAGACCCTTAAGGTAATAAATTCTTTTCTTTGTTGTAAACCCATTACACATCCTCCCTATAGGAATGCAATTTTATCTTCGAAAGATGGCGCCAAACCTTAAACAATTACTCTTAGAGAAAATAACTCTTATGGTTGATAAGTCTTTGTCAAGAGTCATAAAATGTTAATAGGTCTTCTGGCCAGAAGATGATGTAAATCATCTAAACCATTTTTATATGATAAATCTGCAGAAAAGAAACGCTGGTTTTTGATAAGGATTAAAGAGTGCTGACTTTGCATCCCCTATTATCCTCTATGTGTAACTTAGGGTATTAAAACCTGTGTTGAAAATAAAGCTACGGGCCTTGCTCGCCAACGCTTGGTCTCCCCATGTCATTATTCCCCTCAATTTTCAGATGAGTGTCCATCTGGAGCGCAGATATCCTCTGCGACCATTTATTTGCCTGGGCTTCGAAGACCCACTCGATAAGGTGTCTAAGGTGGGGCACCTTCCTCTATTCTAGAGGGCACTTGCAGCCTCCGTGGTCAGAGCTAACCTGGTGTCACGGGTTATATTGATTTTCCGCGTAAACCAAGCTACTCAGCTGCTTTTCTCCACTGAATTTTCCTACTGAGCTATCCTCATTCTATTACTCTTTATATCTTTGATGAATAAATAAATATATAAATAGGTCGCCTACTCCATCTTCCCTTCGAATACCCTGGATCAGCTGGGGCTGGACATCTGCAGGTGGCGCCCGAGACAGGCATTTCGAAGGTAAATCCCCAACCCCATTCCCCCAGTGTTCAGTTTTGGGGACAGATAGGATCCCACTTAGGGGGCTGCAGATCCCCCTGTAGAATAGACAGGGCGAGAGGAGTGGGAAGTGTTGAAGAGCTAGAGAGAAAAAACGGTTTCTAAAAAGGCTGACAAAAAAGGCCTAATCTTTAGATAGCTAAAAGCAAAATCTTTTACTATCCTTAAGTTTCTGACATGGGCAACACTGAATCAAATGAAAGACAGCTCTTTATAGGAGTAATTTTACAGTTATTAAGTAAAAGAAGAATCAAGGTTAAAAAATCTTCCATTCAATCATTTTTTACATTTGTACAAGACCACTGCCCTTGGTTTCTACAACAAGTCACTGTTAACCTAGATATCTTGAAAAAACTAGGAAAACAGCTAAGAGCTTATTGTGCTCAGCAACGTTTGGAAAAAATCCCTACTTACACCTTTCCTCTGTGGAATATGACTAGAGATGTTTTAGATCCAGCTCATGAATTTGAAAAGGTACCTGTTAAAGAGGAAAGTAAAGTTGGAAAAGTACCTGTTAAACAAAAAAGCAAATCTGAAAAGGTACCTGTTATAAAGAAAAGTGAAAATGAAGAGGCTATACCTAGCTATCGACAGCTAAATGAATGGCTAGCCGCTATGACTGCCAATGAGCATGTAAAAGATAGGGATGAAAAGAAAGATCAGCTCTCCCCTCAATTTGAAAAAGGTTTAGAGGAAAGAGCAGCTCGATGCCATTCTGATGAGGATTTTTTTTTTTAAGCTAAAGATGCTCCTAAAAGTTTAAGAAAACATCCCTAATCAGACCATCCGCTCCTAGGAGGTTGAGGGAAACATCCCCGATCAGACAGTTCATAAGATTTAGTTACCAAACAGTTAAAGGATCTCCGGAACAGAAGAGGAAAACTTCGGGACGCTCCCATCCCCCTATGCCTCCTCCTCCATGTCGGGGTAAAGGGCCACCGCTAGGAGTTTCCCGGAGAAGAATTTTCTCTAGTCCCAAGGATGAACTTGATCCTCACCTTGAGGCTTCTTTTCTAGTCCCCTCTGCAGTTTAGCCAGGGTAAAGAGGTTACAAAATAAATAAAAATATTCTCTAAAATTAAAAAAAAAATTAAAAATGGATTTCTCTGCATCTAAGAATAGACAAATATTTATTGACTGTGGAATATGATTAGAAATGTCCTGGACCTCCGTCACGAGGCTGTTAAATAGACTATGGGGGAGGCTATAGAAGTGGATGGTGGTGAGTCTCCATTTACTGCACAGATCATATTTTCTGCCATTGAAAAAAAAAAAAAGGAGGGAGAAAGTGGTCTACCTCCCGAGGAAGGAGAGGGCTTACAGGACGCTGCGGCCGAGAGCCCTGGCGAGCTCCCTCCCCCTCTGCGCAAACCTTTAAAAAACTTATCCACCACTTTCTGATTTAAGGCGACTGCCACCGCCTTCGATTGTGCCTCCCAGGACCCAGGAGTTCCCCACTTTGCCCCCAAAGCCTCCCAAAGTGTTGCCTAAGACTGAGGAAGATAAAAAGTTTTTTAAACAAAGGAGCTTTTAGTACACAATATGCAGAGCGTGCTCCTTGGAGAAAACTCCCTCAGGGGGGTCTCACCCAGGCTAGGAGAAAAGCGAAAAGGCAAGGAGATTTAATAACAATATTAACCCCTGATGTGCCGCTTACTCCAATTCCAACCAGAGTGGCTGGCCCCCTATCTGAGGACATTGTAAGATTTGTCCTGGGGCGTAGCTTGCTTTCTTTTTAAAAAAAAATTAAATAAAAAAAAAAGAAAGAAAAGAAATTTCGCTGGTGCATGGTGTAGTAGATTCTGATGATATTGAGAAATTAAAGTCTTGATCTCACTGCCTATCAAAACTGTACAAATTAATAAAGGTCAAAGAGTAACACAGCTTTTACTTTTACCTTACTATCAGACAAGGAAAAACTTGACTTCTCAATCTTAGAGCCACAAAACATTTGGATCTAGTGATCTAGCCTTTTGGGTGCAGGAAATTACAGATCCAAGGCCTTTAAAAGATCTTTTAATTCAAGAGAATAAAACGCCAGGGCTATTAGACACAGGAACAGGCGTCTCTTAACATTGCTGGGAAAGACTGGCCCAGCTCCTGGCCAACACATAATACTGAAAATGAGTTGGTGGGATTAGCGAAAGTGGTATGTGGGGTGGAGATGCTGTACAGGTGGTACATTTAACAATACTTTATATATTGTTATAAATACATAATATAAATGTATTTGCCTAATTACAGTTTGCCTAATTAGGTATGGGTATAAATAAAATATAATAAAGGTATACCTAATTCTATTTATAGATCTATACTTAATTAATTTGTATATAAATTAATATGTATACTATATACACACACATATATATCTACTGTATAATTAAATATATATGGCAGTAATATAATGTGTGTGTGGCTGATATTAATTGGTATGGATTGATGTGCTGTGATGATATATGTTCTATATACTGTATAATTATAAATGTGTGACATGTATTATTACAGTATATTGGTTTGTGTTGGTTGGTATTAGCTGTGTATGTGTTGTATTGTTGTAATATATATTAATTAATATATTAATTATAAAGATTAATTCAAGTATATTGATTTATATATATTATATGTCAATAACTTTATACTTGTTGCCATATATAAATACATATATAAATGCATTTTGCATTTAGGTCTATCTGTATACCTGTATACCAAAATGAGATAAGGAGGTTATACATTTATTACTTAAATTTATACAGAGACGTAAACTAAACATTAGACCTAAATTAACATATCCATAGGGAAACAGCTAGACAAATAGTGAAGTTATGTTCCAATTGTAATTAATCACTTAAACGTAAACACACAGGGGCAGACTACAATGATGAGACACTAGATGCCTGAATTACAGGCTACGACTCGGCCCCTGGTCAAGTAAAAAGGCCTCCTTACGGGAGAGTGAAAAAGGCCAGATGTGTTGCTAACTTGTGGGAGAGGGTATGCTTGTATATTTCTACAGAATGCAGATTCTCCGGTTTGGATCTCAGACAAATTCGTCATGTCACATTCCCCAAAGACCAGGTTCGCGGCGCGCGCACTCGCTCGCTCCCCCTCCCCCAGCCAGCTCTCGCCTCCGTGCCACCAGCAGCGCCTTGCACCCACCTCTCTGCACCCCGTGACCTAGAGCAAAGAAGTCTGTGCAGCGAGTGAGGGCCAGAGAGGAAAGCGCGCCCGCGGAGTGCCGTCCAGACCAGCGTGGCCCCACCGGCGAGAGGGGACCGCCCTGAGCCCAAGCGGTGGCGGCTAGCCCTAAACCACGAACCCTGCCCCTCCGCCCACCATAGGCGCCTTGGCCCACAGCCTGCCGCTCGCGTTCTGCCTCCTGATGCTGGGGACACTGCTCCCCCGGGCTGACGCCTACAGCTGCTCCCTGGTTCATCTTGTTTAAACCCTCAATATAATGTTTGCTCCTTTGTAATGCTACAACATCCACCTTATCTTATGATGTAACCACTTATTGAATTATGGTCTTGCTGTATTACAACAACTACAGGATTTAATGCAAACATGACGGTTTGTGGGCTTACTTATCTTGGGAACAGCAGCTTTGATAAGTGCAATCACTTCTGTTACTGTGGCAGCAATATCATTGACTCAACAAGTACATACTGCTCAATATGTTGATTCTATGTCCACAAATGTTTCTTTAACATTGGCAACACAGGAAGCTATAGAGAGAAAATTAGAAATGAGGGTAGACGCCCTAGAGGAAGCAGTAATACATATTGGGACTGAATTGCAGGCTTTAAAGGTGAAAATGGCATTGTCTTGTCATGCTGACTATCGGTGGATATGTGTAACACCCCTGAAAGTAAATGAGACAGATTTTGAATGGGAAAAGATTAAAAACCATATTTCAGGTATCTGGAACAGCTCTGACATTGGTTGAGACGTAGGGAAACTTCACTATCAAATAGCAACCATGGAGCACTCCCGATTAGATTTTACTGCTGCTGGAACAGCAAATGATTTCTTCCATACTTTCCCTAACTACATCTCAGGAAAGAATATTCTGTCTAATGTCTTTAGCTATGCTGCGGTGGCTGCTTTAATTCTGCTTCTCATAATCATTCTTCCTTGTATTGTCAGGATTCTTCGGCAGAGTATTCAGAGGCTCGCGACTGAGCTACATCTGGCTGTTTTAAGAAATACAAAACGGGGAGATGCCGGGAGCCGGCGAGAGACATTCCACTCGTGACAAAGGTCATGAGGAAGGAGGCTGGGCATACACAAAGGCGGGATCGAGCCTCGGGAGTCCTCCCGGATATTCTTGAGCATCTACCCCCCAAAACCAGAGTCTGCCTACTTTATTGCTTTGTGCTCTCCCCTCTGACTTTACTGGGGGCTGTCCCCCACCACCATCTCACTCTCTCTGTCAAAGAGCTAACTTACAGCTCCAATTAATAAAGTTCCTGGGCAATTAGGAGTGTTTAAATCCAAACCCCTCAGATGGCTCTCTAACTAGCCTGACAAGTTTACCCGGTCTCCTACAGCAATGCATACAATTGTTTACAGTCTCCGAGCCTCGAGAGGCACGGGAAGCTTAAGATATTCAAATAGCTTAGAGCCTCTCAGAGAGTTAGAAACTGTCAGAATAAAACTAGTAAAAGATTTCATTGATGAACCAATGCTTGTTGCCAAGTTTCCACATCCCCTGAATTGTATCCTTGAATGTGTATTAATTAATATAGTTGGTATGTAGAAGAAATAAGTAGTGGCCTTGGTGTTACTAACTTTAGACCCTTAAGGTAATAAATTATTTCCTTTGTTGTAAGCCCATTACACATCTGCCCTATAGGAATGCAATTTTATCTTCGAAAGATGGGGCCAAACCTTAAAATAATTACTCTTAGAGAAAATAAGTCTTACGGTTGATAAGTCTTTGTCAAGAGTCATAAAATGTTAATAGGTCTTCTGGCTAGAAGATGATGTAAATCACCTAAACCATTTGTATACGATACATTTGCAGGACAGAAACTCTGGTTTTTGATAAGGATCAAAGGCTGCTGTCTTTGCATCCCCATTATCCTCCATGTGTAACTTAGGGTATAAAAACCCCTGTTGAAAATAAAGCTACTGGCCTTGATTGCCAACGCTTAGTCTCCTAATGTCATTCTTCCCCTCAATTTTCAGATGAGTGTCCATCTGGAGCGCGGATATCCTCTGCGACCATTTATTTGCCTGGGCTTCGAAGACCACTTGAGAAGGTGTCTAAGGTGGGGCACTTTTCGCTATTCGAGAGGGAGCCTGCGGCCTCCGTGGTCAGAGCTAACCTGGTGTCACGGGTTATACTGATTTTCCGCATAAACCAAGCTGCTCAGCTTCTTTTCTCCACTAAATTTTCCTACTGAGCTATCCTCATTCTATTACTCTTTATATCTTCAATAAATAAATCAATAGGTCGCCTACTCTGTCTCCCCTTCGAAAACCCTGGACCAGCCGAGGCTGGACCTTGTCAGAAGAGGGCCTCATCTTGATTTGAAGCAGGAACCTCAGGGTTGCTCTCCATTTCTGACTCTGAACACAGAGTCCCTACAGAGTTAGGACAGGAGAGTCAGGCCTCGTCTTGTGTGGAGGAATGGAACTCCACTGGACTCTCGAGTTGTTCACCGGATAACAGGCCACTTGTCGAACTGTGTGTGGAACCTGCGGTTTTATCCGGACGATGCATGGGGGTGTCAGTTCCCCTTCGTTTTTTGCCTTCATACAGGGTTGCCTTCGAAGAGGTATCCAGCCTTCAGATTCTTATCAAGAGCAGACCAGGAAATCAGTGTCTTTCGGCATGTGGCACCACGCACAAGCCTACGTCTCGAATTTCTTCTTGAGACGGACCTCAACCTGAGGTGCACCAGGAAGGTCGGTAACCCTTTCAGACAAAGCAAGTGAATCGACCCTCTTGTCCCGATCAGGAGGGGAGAAGGGGCTCAGATGAAGTGGTGCCGGGAACCTCGATGTTCCCCTCGAGTAAAACTGGGATGTCGGGGAACTTTTGGAGTCACATCAAAGGTGCTAAGTACCGTTTCAAACTTCAAGACGGAACGTGAGACTTCTCTTGAGACGCTGTAGCTGGCAAGGGCCTCATCTTGTGGTGACGGGTTAACCACGTCGTTTTTCTCGAGTTGTGGCGGGATTCTCGAGTTAGGTCAGGAAATTCAGGCTTCCTCTTGTGTTGGCCCAGGGAAGTCCAGTCTTCCATTCGAGTTGCAAGGGAGAGCTAGGGATTGCGGTTGAGTTACTGCAGGGCAAAAGAGACCTTATCTAGGCTTGTGTCCAGGACATAATGTTCGTCTCCAGGGGGGACAGGGATCTCAGGGTTGCTTTCCTGATGCACCCGGGGAGTCAGTCCTTGTCTCGAGGGGAAGCGAAGGACTCCACTCTCCTCTCGAGTTGCGACGGGTATCTCTTGGAGCCCACTGAGTGGCCTAAAGGGAGTCAAGCCTCCTGTGGAGTTTGGAGAGAGGACTCGGGATTGCTCTCCAGGCCATGCAGGAAAAGAAGGCCATCATCTCGCGATGAAGGGGGGGTCTCGTGGGTTTTCTCGAGCTGCAGCGCCAGTGTGGGGTTTCTCATGAGGTACTATGGGGAGCTCAGGGAGCCTCTCATGTGGCGCTTGGGAAGTCAGGTCTCCATGCGCATTGCGAGGGGGAGCGCGTCATTGCTCTAGAGTCATGGAAGGTGTATCGGGCCTCAAGAACCGTTAAAGAAGGCCTTTCAAGGTGTTTCTTGGGTCACAGCAGTAAACCCTGGGTTCCCTCGACTAGTGCCGGTGGCCTCAGGGAGCTTCTCAGTGTGCCTCTGAGAAGTCAAGGATACCCTGGAGTTGGGAGGGCCCTCTCGGGACTCCACTGGGTTTGGTGCAATAGAAGAGGGCCTCATCTCGAGTGGAGGCAGGAACCTCAGGGTTCGTCTCCATTTCTGACTCTGATCGCAGGGTCCCTGCAGAGTTGGGACAGGAGAGTCAGGCCTCGTCTTGTAAGGAGGAATGGAACTCCGCTTGCCTCTCGAGTTATTCACAGGGTGACAGGCAACTTTTCGAACTGTGTTTGGAATCTGCGGGTTTTTCCGGACGATGCATGAGGGTGTCAGTGCCCCTTCGTGTTGTGCCTTCTTCCACAGGGTTGCCTTTCAAGAGGTGTCCGGGCATCGGGTTCTTATCAAGAGTGGACCGGGGAATCGGGGTCTTTCAGCATGTGTTACCACCCATGAAGCTACGTCTCAAATATTCTCGTTAGACCGGCCTCATCCTGAGGTGCGCCGGGAAGGTTGGGAACCCCTTCCAGACAAAGCACGGGAGTCGACCCTCCAGTCGCAATCAGGAGGGGAGAAGTGGCTCAGATGAAGTCGTACCGGGAACCTCGGTGTTCCCCTCGAGAGAGACCAGGGTGTCGGGGAACTTTTGGAATCGCATCAAGGGTGCCAAGTTTTCACACTTGAAGTGTGAAAACACTTCAAGAAGAAACCTGGGACTTCTCTTTAGACGCTGTAGCGGGCAAGGGCCTCATCTTGCGATGACAGGGTAACCATGTGGTTTTTCTCGAGTTTCGGCGGGATTCTCGAGTTACGATGGGGAATTCAGGCTTCCTCTTGTGTTGGCCCAGGGAAGTCCAATCTTCCATTGGAGTTGCGAGAGAGAGCTAGGGATTGCTCTCGAGTCACTTCAGGGCAAAAGAGACCTCATCTAAGCTTGTGTCCAGGACCTAATGTTCCTCTCCAGGGGCGACAGAGATCTCGGGGTTGCATTTTAGACGCACCCGAGGAGTCAGACCTCATCTCGAGAGGAAGGAAAGGACTCTGCTCTGCTCTCGAGTCCCGACAGGTATTTCTTGGAGACCACTGAGTGGCCTAAAGGGAGTCAAGCCTCCTGTGGATTTTTTTTTAATTTTATTTTATTTTTAAACTTTACATAATTGTATTAATTTTTCCAAATATCAAAATGAATATGCCTCAGGTATACATGTGCTCCCCATCCTGAACCCTCCTCCCTCCTCCCCCCCATAGCATCCCTCTGGGTCGTCCCAGTGCACTAGCCCCAAGCATCCAGTGTCATGCATCAAACCTGGACTGGCAACTCTTTTCATACATGATATTTTACATGTTTCAATGCCATTCTCCCACATCTTCCCACCTTCTCCCTCTCCCACAGAGTCCATAAGACTCTTCTATACATCAGTGTCTCTTTTGCTGTCTCGTACTCAGGGTTATTGTTACCGTCTTTCAAAGTTCCATATATATGCGTTAGTATACTGTATTGGTGTTTTTCTTTCTGGCTTACTTCACTCTGTATAATAGGCTCCAGTTTCATCCACCTCATTAGAACTGATTCATTCTATTCTTTTTAATGGCGGAGTAATACTCCATTGTGTATATGTACCACAGCTTTCTTATCCATTCATCTGCTGATGGACATCTAGGTTGCTTCCATGTCCTGGCTATTAGAAACAGTGCTGCGATGAACATTGGGGTACACGTGTCTCTTTCCCTTCTGGTTTCCTCAGTGTGTATGCCCAGCAGTGGGATTGCTGGATCATAAGGCAGTTCTATTTCCAGTTTTTTAAGGAATCTCCACTCTGTTCTCCATAGTGGCTGTACTAGTTTGCATTCCCACCAACAGTGTAAGAGGGTTCCCTTTTCTCCACACCCTCTCCAGCATTTATTATTTGTAGACTTTTGGATTGCAGCCATTCTGACTGGCGTGAAATGGTACCTCATAGTGGTTTTGATTTGCATTTCTATGATAATGAGTGATTTTGAGCATCTTTTCATGTGTTTGTTAGCCATCTGTATGTCTTCTTTGGAGAAATGTCTATTTAGTTCTTTGGACCATTTTTTGATTGGGTCATCTATTTTTCTGGAGTTGAGCTGTAGGAGTTGCTTGTATATTTTTGAGATTAGTTGTTTGTCAGTTGCTTCATTTCCTATTATTTTCTCCCATTCCGAAGGCTGTCTTTTCACCTTGCTAATAGTTTGCTTTGATGTGCAGAAGCTTTTAAGGTTAATTAGGTCCCATTTGTTTATTTTTGTTTTTATTTCCAATATTCTGGGAGGTGGGTCATAGAGGATCCTGCTGTGATGTATTTCAGAGAGTGTTTTGCCTATGTTCTCCTCTAGGAGTTTTATAGTTTCTGGTCTTACGTTTAGATCTTGAATCCATTTTGAGTTTATTTTTGTGTATTGTGTTAGAAAGTGTTCTAGTTTCATTCTTTTACAAGTGGTTGACCAGATTTCCCAGCACCACTTGTTAAAGAGATTGTCTTTAATCCATTGTATATTTTTGCCTCCTTTGTCAAAGATAAGGTGTCCATATGTGTGTGGATTTATCTCTGGGCTTTCTATTTTGTTCCACTAATCTATATTTCTGTCTTTGTGCCAGTACCATACTGTCTTGATAACTGTGGCTTTGTAGCGGAGCCTGAAATCAGGTAGGTTGATTCCTCCAGTTCCATTCTTCTTTCTCAAGATCGCTTTGGCTATTCGAGGTTTTTTTGTATTTCCATACAAATTGTGAAATTATTTGTTCTAGCTCTGTGAAGAATACTGTTGGTAGCTTGATAGGGATTGCATTGAATCTATAAATTGCCTTGGGTAGTATACTCATTTTCACTATATTGATTCTTCCAATCCATGAACATGGTATATTTCTCCACCTATTAGTGTCCTCTTTGATTTCTTTCACCAGTGTTTTATAGTTTTCTATATATAGGTCTTTAGTTTCTTTAGGTAGGTATATTCCTAAGTATTTTATTCTTTCCGTTGCAATGGTGAATGAAATTGTTTCCTTAATTTCTCTTTCTGTTTTCTCATTATTAGTGTATAGGAATTCAAGGGATTTCTGTGTGTTGATTTTATATCCTGCAACTTTACTATAGTCATTGACTAGTTCTAGTAATTTTCTGGTGGAGTCTTTAGGGTTTTCTATGTAGAGGATCATGTCATCTGCCAACAGTGAGAGTTTTACTTCTTCTTTTCCAATTTGGATTCCTTTTGTTTCTTTTTCTGCTCTGATTGCTGTGGCCAAAACTTCCAAAGCTATGTTGAATAGTAATGGTGAAAGTGGGCACCCTTGTCTAGTTCCTGACTTTAGAGGAAATGCTTTCAATTTTTCACCATTGAGGATAATGTTTGCTGTGGGTTTGTCATATATAGCTTTTATTATGTTGAGGTATGTTCCTTCTATTCCTGCTTTCTGGAGAGTTTTTATCATAAATGGATGTTGAATTTTGTCAAAGGCTTTCTCTGCATCTATTGAGAAAATCATATGGTTTTTATTTTTCAATTTGTTAAGGTGGTGTATTACATTGATTGATTTGCGGATATTGAAGAATCCTTGCATCCCTGGGATAAAGCCCACTTGGTCATGGTGTATGATCTTTTTAATGTGTTGTTGGATTCTGGTTGCTAGAATTTTGTTAAGGATTTTTGCATCTATGTCATCAGTGATATTGGCCTGTAGTTTTATTTTTTTGTGGGATCTTTGTCAGGTTTTGGTATTAGGCTGATGGTGGCCTCATAGAATGAGTTTGGAAGTTTACCTTCCTCTGCAATTTTATGGAAGAGTTTGAGCAGGATAGGTGTTAGCTCTTCTCTAAATTTTTGGTAGAATTCAGCTGTGAAGCCGTCTGGACCTGGGCTTTTGTTGGCTGGAAGATTTTTGGTTACAGTTTCCATTTCCGTGCTTGTGATGGGTCTGTTAAGATTTTCTATTTCTTCCCTGGTCCAGTTTTGGAAAGTTGTACTTTTCTAAGAATTTGTCCATTTCTTCCACGTTGTCCATTTTATTGGCATATAATTGTTGATAGTAGTCTCTTATGATCCTTTGTATTTCTGTGTTTTCTGTTGTGATCTCTCCATTTTCATTTCTAATTTTATTGATTTGATTTTTCTCCCTTTGTTTCTTGATGAGTCTGGCTAATGGTTTGTCAATTTTATTTATCGTTTCAAAGAACCAGCTTTTGGTTTTGTTGATTTTTGCTATGGTCTCTTTTGTTTCTTTTGCATTTATTTCTGCTCTAATTTTTAAGATTTCTTTCCTTCTACTAACCCTGGGGTTCTTCATTTCTTCCTTTTCTAGTTGCTTTAGGTGTAGAGTTAGTTTATTTATTTGACTTTTTTCTTGTTTCTTGAGGTGTGCCTGTATTGCTATGAACTTTCCCCTTAGGACTGCTTTTACCGTGTCCCACAAGTTTTGGGTTGTTGTGTTTTCATTTTCATCCGTTTCTATGCAAATTTTGATTTCTTTTTTGATTTCTTCTGTGATTTGTTGGTTATTCAGCAGCGTGTTGTTCAGCCTCCATATGTTGGAATTTTTAATAGTTTTTCTCCTGTAATTGAGATCTAATCTTACTGCATTGTGGTCAGAAAAGATGTTTGGAATGATTTCTATTTTTTTGAATTTACCAATGCTAGCTTTATGGCCCAGGATGTGATCTATCCTGGAGAAGGTTCCATGTGCACTTTAGAAAAAGGTGAAATTCATTGTTTTGGGATGAAATGTCCTATAGATATCAATTAGGTCTAACTGGTCTATTGTATCATTTAAAGTTTGTGTTTCCTTGTTAAATTTCTGATTAGTTGATCTATCCATAGGTGTGAGTGGGGTATTAAAATCTCCAACTATTATTGTGTTAGTGTTAATTTCTCCTTTCATACTTGTTAGCATTTGTCTTACATACTGTGGTGCTCCCACGTTGGGTGCATATATATTTATAATTGTTATATCTTCTTCTTGGATTGATCCTTTGATCATTATGTAGTGACCTTCTTTGTCTCTTTTCACAGCCTTTGTTTTAAAGTCTATTTTTTCTGATATGAGTATCGCTACTCCTGCTTTCTTTTGGTCCCTATTTGCATGGAAAATCTTTTTCCAGCCCTTCACTTTCAGTCTGTATGTATCCCCTGTTTTGAGGTGGGTCTCTTGTAGACAACATATGTAGGGGTCTTGTTTTTGTATCCATTCAGCCAGTCTTTGTCTTTTGGTTGGAGCATTCAACCCATTTACGTTTAAGGTAATTACTGATAAGTATGATCCCATTGCCATTTACTTTATTGTTTGGGGTTTGAATTTATACACCGTTTTTGTGTTTCCTGTTTAGTATTTGTTGGAGAGCTGGTTTGGTGGTGCAGAATTCTCTCAGCTTTTGCTTGTCTGAAAAGCTTTTGATTTCTCATTCATACTTGAATGCGATCCTTGCTGGGTACAATAATCTGGGCTGTAGGTTATTTTCTTTCATCATTTTAAGTATGTCTTGCCATTCCCTCCTTGCTTGAAGAGTTTCTATTGAAAGATCAGCTGTTATCCTTATGGCAATTCCCTTGTGTGTTATTTGTTGTTTTTCCCTTGCTGCTTTTCATATTTGTTCTTTGTGTTTGATTTTTGTTAATGTGATTAATATGTGTCTTGGGGGGTTTCGCCTTGGCTTTATCCTGTTTGGGACTCTCTGGGTTTCTTGGACTTGAGTGAGTATTTCCTTCCCCATTTTAGGGAAGTTTTCAACTATTATCTCCTCAAGTATTTTCTCACGGTCTTTCTTTTTGTCTTCTTCTTCTGGGACCCCTATGATTCGAATGTTGTAGCGTTTAATATTGTCCTGGAGGTCTCTGAGATTGTGCTAATTTCTTTTAATTCGTTTTTCATGTATCCTCTCTGATTCATTTATTTCTACCATTCTATCTTCGAATTCACTAATCCTATCTTCTGCCTCTGTTATTCTACTATTTGTTGCCTCCAGAGTGTTTTTAATTTCATTTATTGCATTATTCATTATATATTGACTCTTTTTTTATTTCTTCTAGGTCCTTGTTAAACCTTTCTTGCATCTTCTCAATCCTTGTCTCCAGGCTATTTATCTGTGATTCCATTTTAATTTCAAGATTTTAGATCCATTTCACTATCCTTACTCGGAATTCTTTATCAGGTAGATTCCCTATCTCTTCCTCTTTTGTTTGGTTTGGTGGGCATTTATCCTGTTCCTTTATCTGCTGGGTATTCCTCTGTCTCATCTTGTTTAAATTGCTGAGTTTGGGGTGTCCTTTCTGTATTCTGGCAGTTTGTGGAGTTCTTTACTGTGGCATTTCCTCGCTGTGTGTGGGTTTGTACAGGTGTCTTGTCAAGGTTTCCTGGTTAGGGAAGCTTGTGTCCGTGTTCTGGTGGGTGGAGCTGTATTTCTTCTCTCTGGAGTGCAATGAAGTGTCCAGTAATGAGTTATGAGATGTTTGTGGTTTTGGGGTGACTTTGGGCAGCCTGTATCTTGAAGCTCAGGGCTGCGTTCCTTTGTTGCTGCAGAATTTGCTTGGTATGTCTTGCCCTGGAACTTGTTGGCCCTTGTGTGGTGCTTGATTTCAGTGTCGGTATGGAGGCATTTGATGAGCTCCTGTCAATTAATGTTCCTTGGAGTCAGGAGTTCCCTGGAGTCAGGGTTTGGACTTAAGCCTCCTGCTTCCAGTTATCTGTCTTACTTTTACAGTAGTTTCAAAACTTCTCCTTCTATACAGCACCATTGATAAAACATCTACGTTAAAGAAGAAAAGTTTGTCTACTGTGAGGGCCACTCAGAAAGGTTCACAGCGTTACATGGAGAAGAGAAGAGGGAGGAGGGAGTTAGAGGTGACCCAAATGAGATCAGGTGGAATCAATAGTGGAGAGAGTGGGCTGGCCAGTAGTCACTTCCTTATGTGCACTCCACAACTGGACCGCTCAGAGATGTTCACAGAGTTATACAGAGATGAGAAGAAGGAGGAAGGAGACAGAGGTGGCCAGAAGGATAAAAGGGGGGAATGAAAAGGAGGGAGACAGATCCAGCCAGTAATCAGTTCCCTAAGTGTTCTCCACCGTCTGGAATACACAGAAATTCACAGAGTTGGGTAGAGTAGAGAGGGGTTAGGGAGGAGACACAGGCGACCTGGTGGAGAAAAAGGAGAGTCCAAAGGGAGAGAGAGCAGTCAAGCCAGTAATCTCGCTCCCTAGTGAAAAATGGGTACTGAAGATTGGGTTTTTAAAGGTACAAAATTGGTAACAAATACATAAAAGCAAAAATTAAAAATCTAGAGTAGAGTTTGGAATTTCAAAAATACGATGTTAAAGAAAAGAAGAAGGAAAAGAAAGAGAGAAAAAACGAACAAAGAAAAACAAACAAGGTCGCAAAAATTATCAAGAAAATACAGGTACAAAATTGATAACTAATACCAAAAAGCAAAAATTAAAAATCTAGAGTAGAGTTTGGAATTTCAAAAATACAACGTTAAAAAAAAGGAAGAAGAAAACTAAAGAGAAAACAAACAAACAAAAACAAGCAATGTCGCAAAAATTATAAAGAAACTACAGGTACAAAATTGATATCAAATATCAAAAAGCATAAATTAAAAATCTAGAGTACAGTTTGGAATTTCAAAAATACAATGTTAAAGAAAAGAAGAAAAAAAAAACAAAACAAGAAAACAAGGTCAAAAAATTATTATATATATATATATATATATATATATATATATATATATGAATTTGCTGAAGAAGAAAAAAATAGGGTCTTTTTTTTTGCAAAGTAATAGGTTATAAAAGTGAAAATTAAATGAACAATAGAGAACTTAAAATTAAAAAAATTAAAAAAAAGTAAGAATGATCATAAAAATATATCTAGGACTTTCTCTGGTTTTGTTGTGAGTATCTTGGGTTCGGTTCATTTTTGGCTAGTTCCTTGGTCCGACTTATATTTCTCAAGATCTATAGGCGCCTTCCTATGTAGTCCTAGTAACCACAGGGTTTTAATCTATTGCCTGTAGCTTCCAAGGCGTTTCCCTCTGTTATAGCTTCTTTTGTTTGCTGGTCTCTTCAGTGTCTGCTTTACGCCCTGACACAAAGGGGACGGTGCAGGACACTTTTTTTTTTTAGGCTCACTTGTTCAGTTGCGCTGTGGGGAGGGAGGGAGGGAGTGATGCTGCAAACAAACAACACTGGCGTGCGCTCGCAGTGCCTCAGCCACACTGGGTCTGCCCCCGCTCACGGCGCGTGTAGCCTCCCTGCCCACACTGCTCGGGCTCTAGGTTGTTCCACCGGGAACAATCCGAGGCTGGCCCTGGGCTGCATGCACCTCCCAGGTCCAAGCCGCTCAGGTTCAGGCACTCGGGTAGTCCTCAAAGGCACAGACTCGGTTGGGCCTGCGTTTTGTGCTCTTCCCAGGTCCGAGCAGCTCAGGTGATGAGGTGTTTGGCGAGTGCCAATGTTGTGACTTATCGCCTCCCCGCCACTCGGTTATCTGGGTGTAAAACAGGCGCACCTTCTCAGGCAGATGTTGACCGTCCAGATCCCCAAGAAGTTTTAGTTAGCAAAGAAGCCTGCTTACAGTTTTATAGATAATGTCTCTCTGGGGCTGCAATTGCCCCCTTCCGGCTCTGGCTGCCTGTCACCGGAGGGGGAAGGTCTGCAGCCGGCTATCTCTGTTCAGTCCTTTGTTCCGTGCGCGGGCCTGGTGGTGTCTTAGGTTAGGGCTGGCTTTTTGCGTGGTAGATATCCCAGAGTCTGGTTTGCTAGCCCAAGTTATTTCGTTCAGATAGCGCTCAGGGTATTCAGGCCAGATTCTTACTCTAAGCGATGCAGCCCGCGCCGCGCCTCCCTGCCCAGCCCCTGCTTGCTAATGGTGTGAGCAGGCGTCTGCACTGCTTCGCGGCTGGGGGAGTTACCGTAGGGCTTGCAATCTGCGAGTTTTAATTGTTTATTTATTTTTATCCCCCTTATGTTGCCCTTTGTGCTTCCAAAGCTTGGCAAAGATTTGGCAGTGAAAAGCTTTCCTGGTGTTTGGAAACTTTTCTCTTTTTAAGACTCTCTTCCCGGGACGGAAATCCCTCCCTCCCTCTTTTGTCTCTTTTTTTGTCTTTTATACTTTTTCTTACCTACTTTTCAAGAGTTGGGTTGCTTTTCTGGGTGCCTGATGTCCTCTGGCAGCATTCATAAGTTGTATTGTGGAATTTACTCGACATTTAAATGCTCTTTTGATGAAATTGTTTGGGGGGGAAAAGAGTTCTCCCCGTCCTACTCCTCAGCAATCTTGGCTCCTATCTTGTGGAGTTTGGAGAGAGCACGCGGGATTGCTCTCCAGGCCATGCAGGAAAAGAAGGCCCTCATCTCGCGATGTCGGGGGAGTCTCGTGGTTTTTCTGGAGCTACGGTGCCAGTGTGGGGTTTCTCACAAGGTACGACCGGGAGCTCAGGGAGCCTCTCCTGTGGTGTCAGGGAAGTCAAGTCTCCATACGAGTGGCGAGGGGGCGCACGTCATTGCTCTCGAGTCATGGTAGAGGAATCAGGGCTCAGCACAATGAAAAAGGACGCTCGAGGTCTTTCTCGGGTTGCGGCAGGAAACCCTGGGTTCCCTCGACTTGTGCCTGTGACCTCAGGTAGCTTCTCAGGGTGCCTCTGAGAAGTCAGGGATACTATGGAGCTGGGAGAGGCCTCTCGGGACTCCACTGGGTTTGCTGCAATGGAAGAGGGCCTAATCTTGAGATCAGGAAGGAACCTCAGGGTTCCTCTCCATTTCGGACTCAGATCGCAGGTCCTTGCAGAGTTGGGACAGGAGAGTCAGGCCTCGTCTTGTGTGGAGGAATGGAACTCCGCTTGCCTCTCAAGTTGTTCAAGGAGTGACAGGCCACTTGTTGAGCTGTGTGTGGAACCTGCGGTTTTTTCCAGACAATGCACGGCGGTGTCAGTGCCCCTTCGTGATGTGCTTTCATCCACAGGGTTGCCTTCGAAGTGGTGTGCGGGCATCGGGTTCTTATCAAGAGCGGACCAGGAAATTGGGGTCTTTTGGAATGCGGCACCACACACGAGGCTACATCTCGAATTTCCTCGTGAGACGGGCCTCATGCTGAGGTGCCCCTGGAAGGTCGGGAAAGCCTTCCAGACAAAGCAGGTTAATCGACCCTACTGTCGCGATCAGGAGGGGAGAAGGGGCTCAGATGAAGTGGTGCCGGGAACCTCGGTGTTCCCCTTGAGTGAGACTGGTATGTCAGGGAACTTTTGGGGTCTCATGAAGCTTGCCAAATACTGTTTCAAACTTCAAGACGAAACGTGGGACTTCTCTTGAGACGCTGTGGTGGGCAAGGGCCTCATCTTGTGATGAAGGGGAAACCACGTGGTTTTTTTCGAGTTGCGATGGGATTGTTGACTTACGACGGGGAATTCAGGCTTCCTCTTCTGTTGGCCCAGGGAAGTCCATTCTTCCATTCGAGTTGCCAGAGAGAGCTGGGTGGGAATTGCTCTCGAGTCACGGCAGGTCAAAATAGACCTCATCTAGGCTTGTGTCCAGGACCTAATGTTCCTCTCCAGGGGCGATAGGGATCACGGGGACGCATTCCAGACTCACCCAGTGAGTCAGGCCTCGGCTCGAGGGGAAGCAAAGGATTCTGATATCCTCCTGGGTCACGATAGGTATCTCTTGGAGCCCACTGAGTGGCCTCCAGGGAGTCAAGCCTCCTGTGGAGTTGGAGAGAGGACTCGGGATTGCTCTCCAGGCCATACAGGAAGAGAAGGCCCTCAGCTCGCAATGACGGGGGCGTCTTGTGGGTTTTCTCGAGTTGGGGCGCAAGTATGAATTTTCTCACGAGGTACAACGGGGATCTCAGGGAGCCTCTCATGTGGCGCCAGGAAATTCAGGTGTCTATGCGTGTGATGAGGGGGAGCCCATAAATGCTCTCGAGTCATGGTAGGGAAATCGGGACTCAAGACGCGTTGAAGAAGGAGTCTCAAGGCTTTTCTCAGGTTGTGGCAGGAAACCCTGGGTTCCCTCGACTTGTACCGGTGACCTAGGGAGCTTCTCAGGGTGCCTCTGAGAAGTCAGGCATACTGTGGACTTGGGAGGGGTTCTCGGAACTCCACTGGGTTTGGTGCAATGGCAAAGGTTCTCATCTCGAGTTGAGGCAGGAACCTAAGGGTTCCTCTCCATTTAAAACTCCGACCACAGGGTCCCTGAAGAATTGGGACAGGAGAGTCAGGCCTCGTCTTGTGTGGAGGAATGGAACTCCACTTGCCTCTCGAGTTGTTCACAGGATAACAGACCATTTGTCGAGCTGTGAGTGGAATCTTCGGTTTTTTCCGTAAGATGCATGAGGGGGTCAGTGCCCCTTCGTGTTGTGCCTTCATCCACAGGGTTGCCTTCAAAGAGGTGTCCGGACATCGGGTTCTTATCAATAGCAGAGCAGGAAATCGGGGTCTTTCAGAACGTGGCACCATCTATGAGGCTACGTCTCGAATTTCTTCGTTAGACTGGTGTCATCCTGAGGTGCGCCATGAAGATCGGGAACCCCTTCCAGACAAAGCAGGGGAATCGACCATCTTGTCGCGATCAGGAGGAGTGAAAGGGCTCAGTTGAAGTCATGCCGGGAACCTCGGTGTTCCCCTCGAGTGGGACCGGTGTGTCGGGAAACTTTTGGGGTCGCTTCAAGGGTGCCAAGTACTGTTTTGCACTTCAATACGGACTTGGGGCTTCTCTTGACACGCTGTAGAGGGCAAGGGCCTCATCTTGGGATGACGGGGGAATCACGTGGTTTTTCTCAAGGTGCGGCGGGATTCTCGAGTTACGACGGGGAATTCAGGCTTCCTCTTGTGTTGGCCCAGGGAAGTCCAATCTTCCATTCGAGTTTCGAGGGAGAGCTGGGGTTTGCTCTTGAGTCACTGCAGGGCAAAAGAGACCTCATCTAGGCTTGTGTCCAGGACCTAATATTCCTCTCCAGGGCCGACAGCGATCTCGGGGTTGCATTCCAGACGCATCCTGGGAGTCAGAGCTCGACTCGAGGGGAAGCAAAGGACCCCGCTCTCCTCTTGAGTCACCACAGGTGTCTCTTGGAGCCCACTGAGTGGCCTAAAGGGAGTCAAGCCCCCTGTGGAGTTTGGAGAGAGGACTCAGGATTGCTCTCCAGGCCATGCAGGAAAAGAAGACCCTCATCTCGCAATGACAGGGGCGTCTTGTTGGTTTTCTCGAGCTGCAGTGCCAGTGTGCGGTTTCTGACGAGGTGCGACGGGAAGCTCAGGGAGCCTTTCGTGTGGCACCAGGGAATTCAGGTCTCCATGCGCATGGCAAGGGGGAGCGCGTCATTGCTCTCGAGATATGATACGGGAATCGGGCCTCAAGACACGTTAAAGCAGGACTCTCAAGGTCTTTCTCGGGTTGCGGCAGGAAACCCTGGGTTCCGTCGACTTCTGCCGGTGACCTTAGGGAGCTTCTCAGGGTGCCTCTGAGAAGTCAGGCATACTGTGGATTTGGGACGGGCCTCTCGGGACTCCACTGGTTTTGTGGCAATGGAAAAGGGCCTCATCTTGAGTGGAAGCAGGAACCTCAGGCTTCCTCTCCATTTCTGACTCGGTGCGCTAGGTCCCTAGAGTTGTGACAGGAGAGTCAGGCATCGTCTTGTGTGGAGGAATGGAACTCCGCTTGCTTCTCGAGTTGTTCACGAGGTGACAGACCACTTGTTGAGCTGTGTGAGGAACCTGCGGGTTTTTCCGGAAGATGCATGGGGTGTCAGTGCCCCTACGTGTTGTGCCTTCATCCACAGGCTTGCCTTCGAAGAGGTGTCCAGGAGTCTGGTTTTGATCAAAAGTGGACCATGGAATCGGGGTCTTTTGGCATGTAGTATGGCCCTCGAGGCTACCTCTCGAATTTCCTCGTGAGACCGGCCTCATCCTGAGGTGTGCCGGGAAGGTCGGGAATCCCTTCGAGACAAAGCAGTGGAATCGACCCTCCTATCGCGATCAGGAGAGGAGAAAGGCCTCAGATGAAGTGGTGCCGGAAACTTCAGTGTCCCCTCTAGTGAGATCGGTATATAGGGGAACTTTTGGGGTCGCATCAAGGGTGCCAAGTACTGTTTTGCACTTCAAGACGGAATGTGAGACTTCTCTTGAGACGCTGTAGGGGGCAAGGGCCTCATCTTGCAATACGGGGAACCACGTGATTTTTCTCGAGTTGCGGCGGGTTTCTCAAATTACAACTGGAAATTCAGGCTTCCTCTTGTGTTGGCTCAGAAAGGCCAATCTTCCATTCGAGTTGCAAGGGAAAGCTAGGGGTTGCGCTTGAGTCACTGCAGGGCCAAAGAGACCTCATCTAGGCTTTTGTCCAGGACCTAAGGTTCCTCTCCAGGGGCGACAGGGATCCAGGGTTGCATTCCAGACTCACCCTCATAGTCAGGCCTCATCTCGAGGGGAAGCAAAGGACACCGCTCTCCTCCTGAGTATCGACGGGTATCTCTTGGAGCCCACTGAGTGACCTAAAGGGAGTCAAGCCTCCTTTGGAGTTTGGAGAGAGGATTCGGGATTGCTCTTCAGGTCATGCAGGAAAGAAGGCCCTCATTTCACCATGACAGGGGCGTCTCGTGGGTTTTCTCGAGCTGCGGCGCCAGTGTGGGGTTTCTCACGAGGTACGATGGGGAGCTCAGGGAGCCTCTCATGTGGTGCCGGGGAAGCCAGATCTTCATGCGCGTGGCGAGGGGGAGCGCGTCATTTTTCTCCAGTCATGGTAGGGGAATCAGGCCTCAAGACGCGTGAAGAAGGACTCTCGAGGTTTTTCTCAGGTTACGGCAGGAAACCCTGGGTTCCATCGACTTATGCCCGTGACCTCAGGGAGCTTTTCAGGGTGCCTCTGAGAAGTCAGGGATACTGTGCAGTTGGGAGGGGCCGCTCCGAACTCCACTGGGTTTGGTGCAGTAGAAGAGGGCCTTGTCTCGAGTTGAGGCAGGAACCTCATGGTTCCTCTCCATTTCTGAATCGGATCTCAGTGTCCATGCAGAGTTGGGACAGGAGAGTCAGGCCTCGTCTTGTGTGGAGGAATTTAACTCCTCTTGCCTCTCGAGTTGTTCACGGGGTGACAGGCCACTTGTCGATCTGTATGTGGAACTTGCGGGCTTTTCCAACGATGCAGGAGGGTGTCAGACCCCTTCGTTTTGTGCCTTCGTCCACAGGATTGCCTTCGAAGAGGTGTCCTAGCATTGGGTTCTTATCAAGAGCAGACAGGGAAATCGGGGTCTTTTGGCATGTGGCACCAACCACAAGGCTACGTCTCGAATTTCCTCGTGAGACCGGCCTCATCCTGAGGTGCGCCGGGAAGGTCCGGAACCCCTTCCAGACAAAGCAGGGTAATCGACCCTCCCGTCGCGATCAGGAGGGGATAAGGGGCTCAGAACAAGCGGTGCACCGAACCTTGGTGTTCCCCTCGAGTGAGACCAGGGTGTCGGGGAACTTTTGTGCTAACATCAAGGTTGCCAATTATCGTTTTAAACTTCAAGATGGAACGTAGGGCTTCTACTGAGACGCTGTAGCTGGCAAGGGCCTCATCTTGCGATGACGGGGGAACCACGTGGTTTTCCTCGAGTTGCAGCGGGATTTTCGAATTACGACGGGGAATTCAGGTTTCCTCTTGTGTTGTCCCAGGGAAGTCCATTCTTCCATTCGAGGTGCGAGGGAGAGCAGGGGATTGCTCTCGAGTCACTTCAGGGCAAATGAGACCTCATCTATGCTTGTGTCTAGGACCTAATGTTCCTCTGCAGGGGCGACAGGGATCTCGGGGTTGCATTCCAGACTCACCTGAGGAGTCAGGCCTGGTATATAGGGGAAGCAAAGAATTCCGCTCTCCTCTCGAGTCCCAACGGGTATCTCTTGGAGTCCACAGAGTGGCCTAAAGGGAGTCAGGCCTCCTGTGGAGTTTGAAGAGAGGCCTCGAGATTGCTCTCCAGGCCATGCAGGAAAAGAAGGCCTTCATCTCGCAATGACGGAGGCGTCTCGTGGGTTTTCTCGAGCTGGGGAGCCAGTGTGGGATTTCTCACGAGGTATGACGGGGAGCTCAGGGAGCCTCTCGTGTTGCACCAGGGAAGTCAAGTCTCCACGCGAGTGGCGAGGGGGAACGCGTCATTGCTCTCGAGTCATGGTAGGGGAATCGGGATTCAAGATGCGTTGAAGGAGGATTTTCGAGGTCTTTCTCGGGTTGCGTCAGGAAACCCTGTGTTCCCTCGACTTGTGCCAGTGACCTCAGGGAGCTTCTAAGGGTGCCTCTGAGAAGTCGCGATACTGTGGATTTGGGAGGGGCCTCTCGGGCCTCCACTGTTTTTGGTGTAATGGAAGAGGGCCTCATCTCGAGTGGAATCAGGAACCTCAGGGTTCCTCTCCATTTCGGACTCCGATCGCAGGGTCCCTTCAGAGTTGGGACCGGAGAGTCAGGCCTCGTCTTGAGTGGAGGAATGGAACTCTGCTTGCCTCTCGAGTTGTTCATGGGATGACAGGCCTCTTGTCGAGCTGTATGTGGAACCTGCGGCTTTTACCGAATGATGCACGGGAGTGTCAGTGACCCTTCGTTTTGTGCCTTCGTCCACAGGGTTGCCTTGGAAGAGGTGTCCGGGCATCGGGTTCTTCTCAAGAGTGGGCCGGGAAATCGGGGGCGTTCGGCATGTGGCCCCACCCACGTGGCTCGTCTCGAATTTCCTCGTGAGACCGGCCTCATCCTGAGGTGCGCCGGGAAGGCCGGGAACCCCTTACAGACCACGCAGGGGAATCGCCTCTCCTGTCGCGATCAGGAGGGGAGAAGGGGCTCAGAGGAAGCGGTGCCGGGACCCTCGGTGTTCCCCTCGGGGGAACCCGGCGTGTCGGGGGACTTTTGGGGGTCGCAGGAAGGCTGTCAGGGACCGTTTCGCCCTTCAGGGCAGAACAGGGGACTTCCCTTGAGACGCCGTGGCGGGCAAGGGCCTCATCTTGCCAAAAGATGGGAACCACGTGGTTTTTCTCTAGTTGCGGCGGCATTCTCGAGTTACGACGGGGATCTCAGCCTTCCCCTTGGGTTGGCCCTGGGAAGCCCAATCTTCCCCTCGGGTTGCGAGGGAAAGCTGGGGGTTGGGCTCGAGTCACTGCAGGGCCGAAGAGACCTCACCTAGGCGTGTGTCTGAGACCTAATATTCCTCTCCAGGGACGGCAGGGATCTCGGGGTTGCATTCCAGGCTCCCCCGGGGAGTCAGGCCTCGTCTCGAGGGGAAGCCAAGGACACCGCTCTCCTCTCGAGTCGCGACGCGGGTCTCTTGGAGCCCCCTGAGCGGCCTCAAGGGAGTCCAGCCTCCTCTTCCGTTTGGAGAGAGGACCCGGGATTGCTCTCCAGGCCATGCAGGAAAAGAAGGCCCTCAGCTCGCGAGGACGGGGGCGTCTCAGGGGTTTCCTCGAGCTGCGGCGCCCGTGGGGGTTTTCTCCCGAGGCACGACGAGGATCTCAGGGAGCCTCTCGTGCGGCGCCAGGGAAGTCAGGTCTCCATGCGCGTGGCGAGGGGGAGCGCGTCCTGGCTCTCGAGTCACAGGAGGGGACTAGGGCCTCGAGACGCGTTGAAGAAGGACTCTCGAGGTCTTTCTCGGGGGGCGGCGGGAAACCCTCGTTTCCCTTGCCTTCTGCCGGGGACCTTAGGGAACTTCCCAGGGTGCCTCTGAGAGGCGAGGGATCCTGTGGAGGGGGCCGGGCCCCTCGGGACTCGGCTGGGTCTGGCGCAACCGAAGAGGGCCTCACCTCGAGGGGAGGCAGGAACCTCAGGCTTCCTCTCCGCTTCGGACTCAGACCGCAGGGTCCCTGCAGAGTTGGGACAGGAGAGTCAGGCCTCGTCTTGTCTGAGGAAGGGAACCCTGCTGGCCTCTCGAGTTGCTCAGGGGGTCTCAGGCCCCTCGTCGAGCTGTGTGTGAAACCCGCGGGTCTTTGCGGACGATGCACGGGGGTGGCAGCGCCCCTTCGTGTTGTGCCTTCACCCACAGGGTTGCCTTCGAAGAGGGGTCCGGGCCTCGGGTCCTTCTTAAGGGCGGACCGGGGAATCAGGGGCGTTCGGCATGTGGCACCACCCACGTGGCTCGCCTCGAATTTCCTCGTGAGACTGGCCTCATCCTGAGGTGCGCCGGGAAGGCCGGGAACCCCTTCCAGACCACGCAGGGGAATCGCCTCTCCTGTCGCGATCAGGAGGGGAGAAGGGGCTCAGAGGAAGCGGTGCCGGGACCCTCGGTGTTCCCCTCGAGGGAACCCGGCGTGTCGGGGGACTTTTGGGGGTCGCAGGAAGGCTGTCAGGGACCGTTTCGCCCTTCAGGGCGGAACAGGGGACTTCCCTTGAGACGCCGTGGCGGGCAAGGGCCTCCTCTTGCCAAGAGGTGGGCACCACGTGGTTTTTCTCGAGTTGCGGCGGGATTCTCGAGTTACGACGGGGATCTCAGCCTTCCCCTTGGGTTGGCCCTGGGAAGCCCAATCTTCACCTCGGGTTGCGAGGGAAAGCTGGGGGTTGCACTCGAGTCACTGCAGGGCCGAAGAGACCTCACCTAGGCGTGTGTCCGGGACCTAATATTCCTCTCCAGGGAAGGCAGGGATCTCGGGGTTGCATTCCAGGCTCCCCCGGGGAGTCAGGCCTCGTCTCGAGGGGAAGCCAAGGACTCCGCTCTCCTCTCGAGTCACGACGCGGGTCTCTTGGAGCCCCCTGAGCGGCCTCAAGGGAGTCCAGCCTCCTCTTCCGTTTGGAGAGAGGACCCGGGATTGCTCTCCAGGCCATGCAGGAAAAGAAGGCCCTCAGCTCGCGAGGACGGGGGCGTCTCAGGGGTTTCCTCGAGCTGCGGCGCCCGTGGGGGTTTTCTCCCGAGGCACGACGAGGATCTCAGGGAGCCTCTCGTGCGACGCCAGGGAAGTCAGGTCTCCATGCGCGTGGCGAGGGGGAGCGCGTCCTGGCTCTCGAGTCACGGGAGGGGACTAGGGCCTCGAGACGCGTTGAAGAAGGACTCTCGAGGTCTTTCTCGGGGGGCGGCGGGAAACCCTCGTGTCCCTCGCCTTCTGCCGGGGACCTTAGGGAACTTCCCAGGGTGCCTCTGAGAGGCGAGGCATCCTGTGGAGGTGGCGGGGCCCCTCGGGACTCCGCTGGGTCTGGCGCAACGGAAGAGGGCCTCACCTCTAGGGGAGGCAGGAACCTCAGGCTTCCTCTCCGTTTCGGACTCCGACCGCAGGGTCCCTGCAGAGTTGGGACAGGAGAGTCAGGCCTCGTCTTGTCTGAGGAAGGGAACCCCGCTGGCCTCTCGAGTTGCTCAGGGGGTCTCAGGCCCCTTGTCGAGCTGTGTGTGGAACCCGCGGGTCTTTGCGGACGATGCACGGGGGTGGCAGTGCCCTTTCATGTTGTGCCTTTACCCACAGGGTTGCCTTCGAAGAGGGGTCCGGGCGTCGGGTCCTTCTCAAGGGCGGACCGGGGAATCGGGGGCGTTCGGCATGTGGCCCCACCCACGTGGCTCGTCTCGAATTTCCTCGTGAGACCGGCCTCAACCTGAGGTGCGCCGGGAAGGCCGGGAACCCCTTCCAAACCACGCAGGGGAATCGCCTCTCCTGTCGCGATCAGGAGGGGAGAAGGGGCTCAGAGGAAGCGGTGCCGGGACCCTCGGTGTTCCCCTCGAGGGAACCCGGCGTGTCGGGGGACTTTTGGGGGTCGCAGGAAGGCTGTCAGGGACCGTTTCGCCCTTCAGGGTAGAACAGGGGTCTTCCCTTGAGACGCCATGGCGGGCAAGGGCCTCCTCTTGCCAAGAGGTGGGAACCACGTGGTTTTTCTCGAGTTGCGGCGGGATTCTCGAGTTACGACGGGGATCTCAGCCTTCCCCTTGGGTTGGCCCTGGGAAGCCCAATCTTCCCTCGGGTTGCGAGGGAAAGCTGGGGGTTGCGCTCGAGTCACTGCAGGGCCGAAGAGACCTCACCTAGGCGTGTGTCCGGGACCTACTATTCCTCTCCAGGGAAGGCAGGGATCTCGGGGTTGCATTCCAGTCTCCCCCGGGGAGTCAGGCCTCGTCTCTAGGGGAAGCCAAGAACTCCGCTCTCCTCTCGAGTCGCGACGCGGGTCTCTTGGAGCCCCCTGAGCGGCCTCAAGGGAGTCCAGCCTCCTCTTCCGTTTGGAGAGAGGACCCGGGATTGCTCTCCAGGCCATGCAGGAAAAGAAGGCCCTCAGCTCGCGAGGACGGGGGCGTCTCAGTGGTTTCCTCGAGCTGCGGCGCCCGTGGGGGTTTTCTCCCGAGGCACGACGAGGATCTCAGGGAGCCTCTCGTGCGTCGCCAGGGAAGTCAGGTCTCCATGCGCGTGGCGAGGGGGAGCGCGTCCTGGCTCTCGAGTCACAGGAGGGGACTAGGGCCTCGAGACGCGTTGAAGAAGGACTCTCGAGGTCTTTCTCGGGGGGCGGAGAGAAACCCTCGTTTCCCTCACCTTCTGCCGGGGACCTTAGGGAACTTGCCAGGGTGCCTCTGAGAGGCGAGGGATCCTGTGGAGGTGGCGGGGCCCCTCGGGACTCCGCTGCGTCTGGCGCAACGGATGAGGGCCTCACCTCGAGGGGAGGCAGGAACATCAGTCTTCCTCTCCGTTTCGGACTCCGACCACAGGGTCCCTGCAGAGTTGGGACAGGAGAGTCAGGCCTCGTCTTGTCTGAGGAAGGGAACCCCGCTGGCCTCTCGAGTTGCTCAGGGGGTCTCAGGCCCCTCGTCGAGCTGTGTGTGGAACCCGCGGATCTTTGCGGACGATTCACGGGGGTGGCAGTGCCCCTTCGTGTTGTGCCTTCACCCACAGGGTTGCCTTCGAAGAGGGGTCCGGGCCTCGGGTCCTTCTCAAGAGCGGACCGAGGAATCGGGGGCGTTCGGCATGTGGCCCCACCCACGTAGCTCGTCTCGAATTTCCTCGTGAGACCGGCCTCATCCTGAGGTGCGCCGGGAAGGCCGGGAACCCCTTCCAAACCACGCAGGGGAATCGCCTCTCCTGTCGCGATCAGGAGGGGAGAAGGGGCTCAGAGGAAGCGGTGCCGGGACCCTCGGTGTTCCCCTCGGGGGACCCCGGTGTGTCGGGGGACTTTTGGGGGTCGCAGGAAGGCTGTCAGGGACCGTTTCGCCCTTCAGGGCCTTCAGGGCGGAACAGGGGACTTCCCTTGAGACGCCGTGGAGGGCAAGGACCTCATCTTGCCAAGAGGTGGGAACCACGTGGGTTTTCTCGAGTTGCAGCGGGATTCTCGAGTTACGACGGGGATCTCAGCCTTCCCCTTGGGTTGGCCCTGGGAAGCCCAATCTTCCCCTCGGGTTGCGAGGGAAAGCTGGGGGTTGCGCTCGAGTCACTGCAGGGCCAAAGAGACCTCATTTAGGCCTGTGTCCAGGACCTAATGCTCCTCTCCAGGGAAGACAACGATCTCGGTGTTGCATCCCATGCTCCCCCGGGGAGTCAGGCCTCGCCTCGAGGGGAAGCTAATGACTCCGCTCTCCTCCCGAGTCGCGACGCGGATATCTTGGTGCCCCCTGAGTGGCCTCAAGGGAGTCCAGCCTCCTCTTCACTTTTGAGAGAGGACTCGTGATTACTCTGCAGGCCAGGCAGGAAAAGAAGGCCCTCACCTCTCGAGGACGGGGGCATCTCAGGGGTTTCCTCGAGCTGCGGCACCCGTGGGGGTTTTCTCCCGAGGCACGACGAGGAACTCAGGGAGCCTCTCGTGCGGTTCCAGGGAAGTCATGTCTCCATGCACGTGGCGAGAAGGAGCGCGTCATTGTTCTCGAGTCATGGGAGGGGACTAGGGCCTCAAGACGCGTTGAAGAAGGACTCTCGATGTCTTTCTCGGGTTGCAGCGGGAAACCCTCGTTTCCCCCAACTTCTGCCGGGGACCTGAGGAAACTTCCCAGGGTGCCTCTGAGAGGTGAGGGACGCTGTGGATTTGGCGGGGCCTCTCGGGACTCCACTGGGTTTGTCGCAATGGAAGAGGGCCTCATCTCGAGTGGAGGCAGGAACCTCAGGCTTCCTCTCCAATTCTGACTCTGATCGTAGTGTCCCTGAAGAGTTGGGACAGGAGAGTCAGGCTATATCTTTTCTGAGGAATGGAACTCCGCTTGCCTCTCGAGTTGTTCATGGGGTTTCAGGCCCCTTGTCAAACTGTGTGTGGAATCTGCAGGTTTTTCCAGACGATGCATGGGGGTGTCAGTGACCCTTCGTTTTGTGTCTTCATCCACAGGGTTGCCTTCGAAGAGGTGTCCGGGCATCGTGTTCTTATAAAGAGCGGACTGGGAAATCGGGGTCGTTCAGCATTTGGCACCACCCACGTGGCTAGTCTCGAATTTCCTCATGAAACCGGCCTCATCCTGAGGTGTGCCGCGAAGGTCATGAAACCCTTCCAGACAAAGCAGAGGATTCGACCCTCCTGTGGCGATCAGGAGGGGAGAAGTGGCTCAGATGAAGTGCTGCTGGGAACCTCGGTGTTTCCCTCAAGTGAGACAGGTATGTCGGGTAACTTTTGGGGTCGCATAACGCGTTCCAAGTACCGTTTCGCTCTTCAAATTGGAACGTGGGACTTCTCTTGGGGTGCTCCAGCGGGCAAGGGCCTCATCTTGGAATGACTGGGGAACCACTTGGTTTTTCTCTAGTTGCGGTGGGATATTTGAGTTACCACAGGGAATTCATGCTTCCTCTTGTGTTGGCCCACAAAAGTCTTATCTTCCATTCGAGATTCGAGGAAGAGCTGGAGGTGCGCTCTAGTCACTGAAGGCAAAAGAGACCCCACCAAGGCTTGTGTGCAGGACCTAATGTTCATGTCAAGGGGCGACAGGAATCTCGGGGTTGCATTCCAGACTCACCCTGGAGTCAGGCCTCGTCTCGAGGGGAAGCAAAGGACTCTGCTCTCCTCTCGAGTCGGACGGGTATGTCTTGGAGCCCACTGAGTGGCTTAAAGGGAGTCAAACCTCCTCTGGTGTTATGAGGGAGGACACGGGATTGCTCTCCAGGCAATGCAGGAAATGAAGGCCCTCATCTCCCGATGACTGGGGCGTCTCGTAGGTTTTCTCGAGCTGTGGCGCTAGTGTGGGGTTTCTCACGAAGTAAGACTGGGAGCTCAGTGAGCCTCTCATGTGGTGCCAGGGCAGTCAGGTCTCTATGCACGTGGTGAGAGGGAGCCCGTCATTGTTCTCGAGTCATGGTAGGGGAATTGGGCCTGAAGACGTGTTAAAGAAGGACTCTCGAGGTCTTTCTTGGGTTGCAGCAGGAAACCCTGGGTTCCATCGACTTGTGCCAGTGACCTCAGGAAGCTTCTCAGCGTGCCTCTGAGAAGTCAGGGTCACTGTGGAGTTGGGAAGGGCCTCTCGGAACTCCACTGGGTTTGGTGCAATGGAAGAGGGCCTCATGACAAGTTGAGGCAGGAACCACAGGGTTCCTCTCCTGGCTTCGAATGCGCCGGATCTGACTCGGATCACAGAGTCCCTGCAGAGTTGGGACAGGAGAGTCAGGCCTCGTCTTGTGTGGAGGAATGGAACTCCGCTTGACTCTCGCGTTGTTCATGGGGTGACAGGCCACTTGTCGATTTGTATGTGGAACTTGCGGGTTTTTCTGGACGATGCACCGGGATGTCACTGCCCCTTCGTGTTGTGCCTTGTTCCACAGGATTGCCTTCGAGTTGGGTTCTGCCATCGGGTTCTTATCAAGAGCGGACCAGGGAATCGGGGTCTTTTTGCATGCCGCACCACCCACGAGGCTATGTCTCGAATTTCCTCGTGAGACTGGCCTCATTTTGATGTGCACCAGGAAGGTCGGGAACGCCTTCCAGACAAAGCAGGGGAATCGAACCTCCTGTCGCGATCAAGAGGGGAGAAGAGTCTCAGATGAAGTGGTGCCGGGAACCTCGGTGTTCTCCTCAAGTGAGACTGGTATGTTGGGGAACTTTTGGGGTCGCATCAAGGGTTCCAAGTAACTTTTCGCTCTTCAATACGGAACGTGGGACTTCTCTTGAGACGCTGTAGCGGGAAAGGGCCTCATCTTTCGATGACGGGGGAACCACGTGGTTTTTCTTGAGTTGTGGTGGGATTCTCGAGTTACAACCGGGAATTCAGGCTTCCTCTTCAACTGGCCCAGGGAAGTCCAGTTTTCATTCGAATTGTGAGTTAGAACTGGGGATTGCTCTCGAGACACTGCAGGGCCAAATAGACCTCATCTAGGCTTGTGTCCAGGACCTAATGTTCCTCTGCTGGGGCGAAAGCGATCTCAGCATTGCATTCTCGACTCACCCGGGGAGTCACGCCTCGTCTCGAGGGGAAGCCAAGGACACCGCTCTCCTGTCAAGTCGCGACGGGTATATCTTGGAGCTCACTGGGTGGCCTAAAATGAGTCAAGCCTCCTGTGGAGTTTGGAGAGAGGACTCAGGATTGCTCTCCAGGCCATACAGCAAAAGAAGTCCCTCATCTCGTGAGGACTGGGGGGTCTCGTGGGTATTCTCGAGCTGCGGCTCCAGTGTGGTGTTGCTCACGAGGTATAATGGGGAGCTCAGGGAGCCTCTCCTGTGGCGCCAGGGAAGTCAGGTTTCTATGCGCGTGGCTAGGGGGAGCGCGTCATTGCTCTCGAGTCATGGTAGGGGAATGGCACCTCAAGACGCGTTGAAGAAGGACTCTCGAGGTCTTTTACGGGTTGGGGCAGGAAACCCTTGGTTCCCTCGACTTGTGCCGGTGATCTCAGGAAGGTCTAAGGGTGCCTCTGAGAAGTCAGGGATACTGTGCAGTTGGGAGGGGTCTCTCGGGACTCCACTGGGTTCGGTGCAATGGAAGAGGGCCTCATCTCAAGTGGAGGCAGGAAACTCATGTTTCCTCTCCTGACTTCCCCTGGGCCAGATCTGACTCGGATCACAGTTTCGCTGCAGAGTTCGAACAGGAGAGTCAGGCCTCGTCTTGTGTGGAGGAATGGAACTCTGCTTGCCTCTCCAGTTGTTCACAGGGTGACAGGTCACTTCTCGAGCTGTGTGTGGTACCTGCGGGTTTCTCCGGACGATACCCAGGGGTGTCAGTGCCCCTAAGTGTTGTGCCTTCATCAAAAGGGTTATCTTCAAAGAGGTGTCCGGGCATCAGGATCTTATCAAGAGCGGACCGGGAAATCGGGGTCTTTCGGCATGTGTCACCATCCACGTGGCTATGTCTCGAATATCCTCGTGAGACCGGCCCTCATCCTGAGATGCACCGGGAAAGGTGGGAACGCCTTCCAGACAAAACAGGGGAATCGACCCTCCTGTCGCGATGAGGAGGGGAGAAGGGGCCCAGATGTAGTGGTGCCGGGAACCTCGGTGTTCTCCTCGAGTCAGACTGGTGTGTCGATTAACATTTGAGGGCGCATCAAGGGTGCCAATACCGTTTCGCACTTCAAGACGGAACGTGGGACTTCTCTTGAGACGCTGTAGGGGGCAAGGGCCTCATCTTGGGATGACGGGGGAACCACGTGGCGTTTCTCGAGTTGTGGCGGGATTCTCGAGTTTCGACGGGGAATACAGTCTTCCTCATGTGTTGGGCCAGGGAAGTCCTATCTTCCATTCGAGTTTAAAGGGAGAGCTGGGGATTGCTCTCGAGTCACTGCAGGGCAAAATAGACCTCATCTAGGCTTGTGTCCAGGACTTAATGCTCGTCCCTAGGGGAGACAGGGATCTTGGGGTTGCATACCAGACTCACCCGGGGAATCAGGCCTCGTCTCGAGGGGAAGCAAAGAACTCCGCTGTCCTTTTGAGTCGCGATGGGTATCTCTTGGAGCCCACTGTGTGCCCTAAAGGGAGTCAAGCCTCCTGTGCTGTTTGGATAGAGGACTCGGGATTCCTCTCCAGGCCATGCAGGAAAAGAAGGCCCTCATCTCGCGATGATGGCGGCGTCTCGTGGGTTTCTAGACTGCTGCGCTAGTGCCGGGTTTCTGACGAGGTAGGAGAGGGAGCTCAGAGAGCCTCTCGTGTGGCGCCAGGGAAGTCAGGTCCCCATGAGATGGCTAGGGGGAGCTCGTCATTGCTCTCGAGTCATGGTAGGGTAATCGGGCCTCAAGACGGGTTGAAGAAGGACTCTCAAGGTCTTTCTCGGATCACTGCATAAAACCCAGGGTTCCCTTGACTTGTGCCTGCGACCTCAGGGAGCTTCTCAGAGTGCCTCTGAGAAGTCAGGGATACTGTGCAGTTTGGAGGGGCCTCTCGAGACTCCTCTGCATTTGGTGGAATGTAAGAGGGACTCATCTCGAGTTGAAGCAGGAACCTCAGTGTTCCTCTCCATTTCTGACTCAGATCGCAAGGTCCCTGCATGTTGGTACAGGAGAGTCAGGCCTCGTCTTTTCTGGAGGATGGGACTCCTCTTGCCTCTCGAGTTGTTCTCGAGGTGACAGGCCACTTGTCGAGCTGTGTATGTAACCTGCCCGTTTTTCCGGATGATGCACAGGTGTGTTAGTGCCCCTTCGTGTTGTACCTTCATACTCAAGGCTGCCTTCCAAGAGGTGTCCGAGCATCGGATTCTTATCAAGAGCAGACCGGGAAATTGGAGTCTTTCAGCAAGTGGCACCGCCCACAAAGCTACGTATCGAATTTCCCCATGAGACCGGCCTCATCCTGAGTTGTGCAGGGAAGGTCGGGCCCCCTTGCAGACAAAGCAGGGGAATCGACCCACCGGTCACGATCAGGAGGGGAGAAGGGGCTTAAATGAAGTGGTGCCGGGAACCTTGGTGTTCCCCTTGAGTGAGACCGGCGTGTTGGGGGAATTTTGGGGTCGCATCAAGGGTGCCAAGTACCGTTTCGCATTTCAAGACGGAACCTGGGACATCTTTTGAAACGCTGTAGCGGGCAAGGGCCTCATCTTGCGATGACGGGAGAACCACGTGGTTTTGCTCGAGTTGCGGCGGGATTCTCGAGTTATGACCGGGAATTTAGGCTTCCTCTTGTTGGCCTTCAAATCCAATCTTCCATTCGGGTTGCGAGGGGGAGCTGGGGATTGCGCTAGAGTCACTGCAGGGCAAAAGAGACCTAATCTAGGCTTGTGTCCAGGATCTAACGTTGCTCTCCAGGGGCGACAGGGATCTCGGGTTTGCATTCCAGACTCATCCAGGGAGTCAGTTCTCACCTCGAGGGTAAGCAAAGAATTCCGCTCTCGTCTCGAGTCGTGATGGGTATCTCTTGGAGCCCACTGTGTGTACTAAAGGGAGTCAAGCCTCCTGTGGAGTTTGGAGAGAGGACTCGGGATTTGACTCCAGGCCATGCAGGAAAAGAAGGCCCTCATCTCGAGATGACGGTGGCGTCTCGTGGGTTTTCTCGAGCTGCGGCGCCAGTATGGGGTGTCTCATGAAGTACCACGGGGATCTCAGGGAGCCTCTTGTGTGGCGCCAGGAAAATCCAGTATTCCATTCGAGTTGCAAGTTAGAACTGGGGATTGCTCTCCAGTCACTGCAGGGCAAAATAGACCTCATCTACGCTTGTGTCCAGGACCTAGTGTTCCACTACTGGGCCAACAGGGATCTCAGGGTTGCATTCTCGACTCACCCGGAGAGTCAGGCCTCATCTTGAGGGGAAAAAAAGGACTCCGCTCTCCTGTCGAGTCGCGACGGGTATCTCTTGGAGCCCACTGCGTGGCGTAAAGGGAGTGAAGCCTCCTATGGAGTTTGGAGATGACTCGGGATTGTTTTCCTGGCCATGCAGGAAAAAAGGTCCTCATCTCGCGATGATGGGGGCATCTCGTGGGTTTTCTCCAGCTGCGGCGCCAGTATCAGATTTCTCACGAGGTACAACGGGGAGCTCAGAGAGCCTCTCGTGTGGTGCTAGGGACGTCAGGTCTCCACGTGTGTGGTGAAGGGGAGTGCGTGATTGCTCTCGAGTCATAGTAGGCGAATCGGGCCTCAAGACACATTGAAGAAGGACTCTTGAGGTCTTTCTCGGGTTGCGGCAGGGAACCCTGGGTTCCCTTGATTTGTGTCGGTGACCTCAGGCAACTTCTAAGGGTGCCTCTGAGAAGTCAGGGACACTGTGGATTTGGGAGGGGCCTTTCGTTACTCAACTGGGTTTGGTGCAATCGAAGAGGGCCTCATCTCGAATGGAGGCAGGAACCTCAGGGGTCCTCTCCATATCTGACTCGGGTCGCAGGGTACCTGCAGAGTATGGACAAGAGAGTCACGCCTCGTCTTCTGTTGAGGAATGGATTTCCCCTTGCCTTTCGAGTTGTTCACGGAGTGACAGGCCACTTGTTTAGCTGAGTGTGGAACCTGCGGGTTTTTCCGGACGATGCACGGGGGTGTCAGTGCCCCTTCGTGTTGTGCCTTCATCCACAGGGTTGCCTTCAAAGATGTTTCCGGGCATCGGGTTCTTTTCAAGAGGGTACCGGAAAATTGGGGTCTTTCAGCATGTGGTACCACCCACGAGGCTACGTCTCGAATTTCCTTGGGAGACCGGCCTCATCCTGAGGTGCGCCGGGAAGGTCGGGAACCCCTTGCAGACAAAGCAGGGGAATCGACCCACCGCTCGCGATCAGAAGGGGAGAAGGGGCTCAGATGAAGTGGTGCCGGGAACCTCGGTGGTCCCCTCGAGTGAGACCGGTATGTCACGGCACTTTTGAGGTCGCATCAAGGGTGCCAAGTACAGTTTCGCACTTCAAGATGGAACGTGGGAATTCTCTGGAGATGCTGTAGCGGGCAAGGGCCTCATATTGCGATGACGAGGGAAACACGTTGTTTTTCTCGAGTTGAGGCGGGATTCTCGAGTTACAACGGGGAATTCAGGCTTCCTCTTGTGTTGGTCCAGGAAGTCCAATCTTCCATTCAACTTGTCAGAGAGAGCTGGGGGTTGCTCTCGAGTCACTTCAGGGCAAAGAGTCCTCATCTAGGCTTGGGTCCAGGACGTAATGTTCCTCTCCAGGGGCGACAGGGATATCGGGGTCGCATTCCAGTCTCACCCGGTGGGTCACACCTCGTCTCGAGTGGAAGCAAAGGACTCCACTATCCTCTCGAGTCGGGACACGTAACTCTTGGAGCCCAATGAGTGGCCTAAAGGGAGTCAAGCGTCCTGTGTAGCTTGGACAGAAGGTTCACACTTGATCTGCATACCATGCAGTTAAAGATGGCCCTCCTCTCGTGATGACGGGGACGTCTCATAGGTTTTCTCGAGCTGCGGCGCCAGTGTGGGGTTTCTCACGAGATATGATGGGGAGTTCAGGGAGCCTCTCGTGCGGCGCCAGAGAAGCCTGACTCCATGCGTGTGGCCAGGCAGATCGCGTCATTGCTCTCGAGTCATGGGAGGGACTAGGGCCTCAAGAGGCATTTAAGAAGAACTCTCAAGGTCTTTCTTGGGTTGGGGCGGGAAACACTCGTTTCCATCGACCTATACAGGGGACCTTAGGGAACTTCCGAGGTGCCTCTGAGAGGTGAGGGATACTGAGGAGTTAGAGGGGCCTCTCGGGACTCCACTAGGTTTGACGAAATGAAAGAGGGCCTCATCTCGATTGAAGGCAGGAACCTCAGGCTTCCTCTCCATTTCTGACTCCGACCGCAGGGTCCCTGCAGAGTTGGGACAGGAGAGTCAGGCCTCGTCTTGTCTGAGTAACGGAACTCTGCTTGCCTCTTGAGTCGTTCAGGGGGTCTCAGCGCCCTTGACAAGCTGTGTGTGGAACCTGCGGGTGTTTCCAGAAGATGCATGGGGGTGTCAGTGCCCCTTCGTTTGGTGCCTTCCCCCACAGGGTTTCCTTCAAAGAGGTGTCCGGGCATCGGGTTCATTTCAAGAGCGGACCGGGAAATCGGGGTCATTCGGCATGTGGCACCACCCACGTGGCTCATCTCGAATTTCCTCGTGAGACCAGCATCATCCTGAGGTGCGCCGGGAAGGCCGGGAACCCCTTCCAGACAAAGTAGGGGAATCGATTCTCCTGTCGCGATCAGGAGGGGAGATGGGGCTCAGATGAAGTGGTGCCGGGACCCTCGGTGTTCCACTCGAGGGAACCCGGCGTTTCAGGGAACTTTAGGGGTCGCATCAAGGGGCCAAGTACCGTTTCCCACTTCAGGACGGAACATGGGACTTCCCTGGAGACGCTGTAGCGGGCAAGGGCCTCATCCTGTGAAGACGTTGGAACCACGTCGTTTTTCTCGAGTTGCATTGGGATTCTCAAAAACGACAGGAATTTCAGGCTTCCTCTTGGGTTGGCCCTGGGAAGCCCAATCTTCAATTCGAGTTGCGATGGAAAGCTGGGGGTTCTGCTCGAGTCACTACAGGGCCAAAGAGACCTCATCGAGGCGTGTGTCCAGGACCTAATATTCCTCTCAAGGGAAGACAGGGATCACGGGTTTCCATTCCAGACTCCCCCGGGGGGTCAGGACTCGCCTGGAGGGGAAGCAAAGACTCTGCTTTCCTCTCAAGTCGCGACACGGATCTCTTGGAGCCCACTGAGTGGACTCAAGGGTGTCGAGCCTCCTCTTCAGTTTGGAGAGAGGACTCAGGATTGCTCTCCAGGCCAGGCAAGAAAAGAGGGCCCTCATCTCGCGATGACGGGGGCGTCTCATGGGTTTCCTCAGGCTGCTGCGCCCATGGGGGTTTTCTCACGAGGCACGACGAGGACCTCAGGGAGCCTCTCGTGCGGCACCAGGCAAGTCAGGTCTCCATGCGCATGGCGAGGGGGAGCTGGTCATCACTCTCGAGTCATGGGAAACGGCTAGGTCCTCAAGAGGCGTTGAAGAAGGACTCTCGAGGTCTTTCTCAGGTTGCGGCGGGAAACCCTTGTTTCCCTCGACTTCTGCAGGGGACCTTAAGTAACTTCCCACGGTGCCTCTGAGAGGTGAGGGATGCTGTGTAGTTGGCAGGGCCTCTCGGGACTCTGCTGGGTTCGGCGCAATGGAAGAGGGCCTCATCTCGAGGGGAGGCAGGAACCTCAGGCTTCCTCTCGGATTCGGACTCTGACTGCACGGTCCCTGCAGTGTTGGGAAGGGGAGTCATGCCTCGTCTTGTCTGAGGAATGGAATTCTGGTTGCCTCTCGAGTTGTTCCGGGAGTCTCAGGCCCCTTGTCGAGCTGTGTGTAGACCCCGCGGGTCTTTGCGGACGATGCACGGGGGTGGCAGTGCCCCTTTGTGTTGTGCCTTCACCCACAGGGTTGCCTTCGAAGAGGTGTCCGGGCATCGGGTTCTTATCAAGAGCAGACCGGAAAATCGGAGTCGTTCGGCACGTGGCACCTCACATGTGGCTAGTCTCGAATTTCCTCCTGAGACCGGCCTCATCCTGAGGTGCGCCAGGAAGGCCGGGAACCCCTTCCAGACAAAGCAGGGGAATCGACTCTCCTGTCGCGATCAGGAGGGGAGAAGGGGCTCAGATGAAGTGGTGCCGGGACCCTCGGTGTTCCCCTCGAGGGAACCCAGCGTGTCGGGGAACTTTTGCGGTCGCATCAAGGGTGTCAAGTACCGTTTCGCCCTTCAGGGCGGAACATGGGACTTCCCTGGAGACACCGGGAACTTCGGTGTTCCCCTGGAGTGAGACCGGTATGTTGGGGAACTTTGGGGTCACATCAAGGGTGCCAAGTAGCATTTCGAACTTTAAGATGGAACGTGGGACTTCTCTTGAGACTCTTGCTGGCAAGGGCCTCATATTGCGATGAAGGGGGAACCACATGGTTTTTAAGACTTGAGGCTGAATTCTCGAATTACGATGGGAAATTCAGACTTCCTCTTGTGTTGACCGTGGGAAGACCAATCTTCCATTCAAATTGTGAGGGAGAGATGGAGGTTGCTCGAGTCACTGTAGGGCAAAATAGATCTCATCTAGGCTTGTGTCTAGGACATAATGTTCCACTCCAGGGGTGACATGGATCTCGGGGTTGCATTCCAAACTCACCCGGGGAGTCAGGCCTCGTCTCCAGGGAAGCAAAGGACTCCGCTCTCCTCTCGAGTCGCACCGGGTATTTCTTGGACCCAACTGAGTGGCCTAAAGGGAGTCAGTACTCCTGTGAAGTTTGGAGAGAGGACCAGGAATTGCTCTCCAGGTCAGGCAGGAAAAGAAGGCCCCCATCTCTCCTTGACGGGGGCATCTTGTGGTTTTTCTCGAACTGCGGCGCCACTGTGGGTTTTCTCACGAGGTACGATGGGGTACTCAGGGAGCCTCTTGTGTGGTACTAGGGAAGTCAGTTTTCCTGCTTGTGGCGAGGGGAGCGCGTCCTTGCTCTGGAGTCATGGTAGGGGAATCGGGCATCAAGAGACGTTGAAAAAGGACTCTCCAAGTCTTTCTCGGGTTACTTCAGGAAACTCTGGGTTCCCTCGACTTGTGCCAGTGACCTCAGGTAGCTTCTCACGGAGCCTCTGAGAATTCAGGGATACTGTGGTGTTGGGAAGGGCCTCTCGGGACACCACTGAGTTTGGTTCAATGGAAGAGGGCCTCTTCTCTAGTTGAGGCAGGAACCTCAGTGTTCCTCTCCATTTCTGACTCCAATTGCAGGCTCCCTGAAGAGTTGGGACAGGAGAGTAAGGCCTCGTCTTGTGTGAAGGAATTCAACTTCACTTGCCTCTCGAGTTGTTCACGAGGTGACAGTCCACATTTGGAGCTGTGAGTGGAATCTGCGGGTTTTTCTAGACGATGCATGGGGATGTCAGTGTCCCTTCGTGTTGTGCCTTCATCCACAGGGTTGCCTTCGAAGAGATGTCCGGGCGTCAGGTTCTTATGTAGAGTGGACCGGGAATTCGGGATCTTTCAGCATATGGCACCAACCATGAGGCTACTTTTCGAATTTCCTCATGAGACCGGCCTCATCCGGAGGTTCGCGGGGAACGTTGGGAACCCCTTGCAGACAAAACATGGGAATCGACCCTTCTGTCACGATCAGGAGGGGTGAAGGGGCTCACAGGAAGTGGTGCCGTGAACTTTGGTGTTTCCCTCGAGTGAGACTGGTATGTCAGGGAACTTTGGGGGTCGCATCAAGGGTGCCAAGTACCGTTTTGTACTTCAGGATGGAACGTGGGACTTCTCTTGATACGCTGTAGCGGCCAAGGGCCTCATCTTGCGATGACGGGGGAGCCACGTGGTTTTTCTCGAGTTGCGGCGGGATTCTCGAGTTACGACGGGGATTTCAGGCTTCCTCTTGTGTTGGGCCAGGGAAGTCCAATCATCCATTCGAGTTGCGAGGGAGAGCTGGGGGTTGCACTCGAGTCACTGCAGGGCAAAGGAGACCTCATCTAGGCTTGTGTCCAGGACCTAATGTTCCTCTCCAAGGGCCAAAGGCATCTCAGGTTTGCATTCCAGACTCACCCAGGGAGTCAGGCCTCGTGTCGAAGGGAAGCAAAGGACTCTGCTCTCCTTTCGAGTTGCGACGGGCACCTCTTGGAGCCCACTTTGTGGCCTAAAGGGAGTCAAGCCTCCTGTGAAGTTTGGAGAGAGGACTTGGGACTGCTCTCCAGGCCATGCAGGAAAAGATGGCCCTCATCTCGCGATGACGGAGGGGTCTTGTGTGTTTTCTCGAGCTGCGGCGCCAGTGTGGGGTTTCACACGAGGTACGACAGGGAGCTCAGGGAGCCTCTCATGTGGCGCCAGGGAAGTCAGGTCTCCATGTGCGTGGCGAGGGGGAGCGCGTTATTGCTCTCGAGCTATGGTAGGGGAATCTGACCTCAAGACGCGTTGAAGAAGGACTCTCGAGGTCTTTCTTCGGTTGTGGCAGGAAACCCTTATTTCCCTCGACGTTTGCCGGTGGCCTCAAGGAGCTTCTCAGAATGCCTATGAGAAGTCAGGGATACTGTGGAGATGGGAGGGGCCTCTCGGGACTCCACTGGGTTTGTTTTAATGGAAGAGGGCCTCATCTCGGGTTGAGGCAGGAACCTCAGGTTTCCTCTCCATTTCTGACTCAGATCAAAGCGTGCCTGCAGAGTTGGGATTGGATACTCAGGCCTCGTCTTGTCTGAGGAAGGGAACTCCGCTTGCCTCTCTCGTTGTTTAAGGGGTGACAGGCCAGTTGTGGAGCTGTATGTGGATCCTGTGGGATTTTCCGGACGATGAACAGGGTTGCCAGTGCCCCCTCTTGTAGTGCCTTCATCCACAGGGTTGCCTTAGAAGAGGTGTCCGGGCATCGGGTTCTTATCAAGAGCAAGACCGAGAAATCGGGGTCTTTCGGCACGTGGCACCAACACGAGGCTACGTCTCGAATTTCTTCGTGAGATTGGCATCATCCTGAGGTGCGCCATGAAGGTCGGGAACCCCTTCTAGACAAAGCAGGGGAATCGACCTTCCTGCCATGATCAGGAGGGGAGAAGGGGCTCAAATGAAGTGGTGCCAGGAAATTCGGTGTTCCCTTGGAGTGAGACCGGTATATTGGGGAACTTTTGGGGTCGCATCAAGGGTGCCAAGTAGCATTTCGAACTTTATGACGAAACATGGGACTTCTCTTGAGACTCTGTAGCGGGCAAAGGCCTCATATTGCGATGAATGGGGAACCACGTGGTTTTTAAGAGTTGCGGCAGGATTCTCGAGTTACAACGGGAAATTCAGACTTCCTCTTGTGTTGGCCCAGTGAAGACCAATCTTCCATTCGAATTGCGAGGGAGAGATGGGTGTTGCTCTCGAGTCACTGTAGGGCAAAATAGACCTCATCTAGGCTTTTGTCCAGGACATAATGTTCCTCTCCAGGGGCAACAGGGATCTCGGGGTTGCATTCCAGACTCACCCAAGGTTAAGGCCTCATCTCGAGGGGAAACAAAGTACTCTGCTCTCCTCTCAAGTCGCGACAGGTATCTCTTGGAGCCCATTGAGTGGCCTAAAGGGAGTAAAGCCTCCTGTGAAGTTTGGAGAAAGGACCAGGGATTGCTCTCCAGGTCAGGCAGGAAAAGATGTCCCCAATCTCGCTATGACGGTGGCGTCTCGTGGGTTTTTCCGAGCTGTGGCGCCAGTGTGGGGTTTCTCACGAGGTATGACGGGGAGCTCAGGGAGCCTCTCATGTGGCGCCAGGGAAGTCAGGTGTCCATGTGCATGGCGAGGGGGAGCGTGTCATTGCTCTCGAGTCATGGTAGGGGAATCCGGCCTCAAGACGCGTTGAAGACGGACTCTTGAGGTCTTTCTCGGGTTGCGGCAGGATACCCTGTGTTCCCTCGACTTGTGCCAGTGAACTCAGGGAGTTGCTCAGGGTGCCTCTGAGAAGACACTGATACTGTGGTGTTGGGAGGGGCCTCTCGGGACTCCACTGCATTTGGTGCAATGGAAGATTGCCGGGAGCCAGCGAGAGACATTCCACTCGTGACAAATGTCATGAGGAAAGAGTCTCGGCATACGCAAAGGCGGGATCGAGCCTCCGGGAGTTCCCCCGTATATTCTTCAGCATCTACCCCCAAAAACCAAAGTCTGCCTTCTTTATTGCTTTGTTCTCTCACCTCTGACATTACTGGGGATGTCTCCCACCACCATCTCACTCTCTCTGTCAAAGAGCTAACTTACAGCTCCAACTAATAATGTTCCTGTGCAATTAGTAGTGTTTAAATCCAAACCCCTCAGATGGTTTTCTAACTCGCCTGACAAGTTTACCCAGTCTCCTACAGCTATGCATACGATTGTGTACAGTCTCCCAGCCTCGAGACGCACGGGAAGTTTAAGATATTCAAATAGCTTAGAGCCTCTCAGAGAGTTAGAAACTGTCAGAATAAAACTAGTAAAAGATTTCATTGATGAACCAATGCTTTTTGCCAAGTTTCCACATCCCCTGAATTGTATCCTTGAATGTGTGCTAATTAATATAGTTGGTATGTAGAAAAAATAAGTAGTGGCCTTGATGTTGGTAACTTTAGACCCTTAAGGTAATAAATTCTTTTCTTTGTTGTAAACCCATTACACATCCTCCCTATAGGAATGCAATTTTATCTTCGAAAGATGGCGCCAAACCTTAAACAATTACTCTTAGAGAAAATAACTCTTATGGTTGATAAGTCTTTGTCAAGAGTCATAAAATGTTAATAGGTCTTCTGGCCAGAAGATGATGTAAATCATCTAAACCATTTTTATACGATAAATCTGCAGAAAAGAAACCCTGGTTTTTGATAAGGATTAAAGACTGCTGACTTTGCATCCCCTATTATCCTCTATGTGTAACTTAGGGTATTAAAACCTGTGTTGAAAATAAAGCTACGGGCCTTGCTCACCAACGCTTGGTCTCCCCATGTCATTATTCCCCTCAATTTTCAGATGAGTGTCCATCTGGAGCGCGGATATCCTCTGCGACCATTTATTTGCCTGGGCTTCGAAGACCACTTGAGAAGGTGTCTAAGGTGGGGCACTTTTCGCTATTCGAGAGGGAGCCTGCGGCCTCCGTGGTCAGAGCTAACCTGGTGTCACGGGTTATATTGATTTTCCGCGTAAACCAAGCTACTCAGCTGCTTTTCTCCACTGAATTTTCCTACTGAGCTATCCTCATTCTATTACTCTTTATATCTTTGATGAATAAATAAATATATAAATAGGTCGCCTACTCCATCTTCCCTTCGAATACCCTGGATCAGCTGGGGCTGGACATCTGCAGGTGGCGCCCGAGACAGGCATTTCGAAGGTAAATCCCCAACCCCATTCCCCCAGTGTTCAGTTTTGGGGACAGATAGGATCCCACTTAGGGGGCTGCAGATCCCCCTGTAGAATAGACAGGGCGAAAGGAGTGGGAAGTGTTGAAGAGTTAGAGAGAAAAAACGGTTTCTAAAAAGGCTGACAAAAAAGGCCTAATCTTTAGATAGCTAAAAGCAAAATCTTTTACTATCCTTAAGTTTCTGACATGGGCAACACTGAATCAAATGAAAGACAGCTCTTTATAGGAGTAATTTTACAGTTATTAAGTAAAAGAAGAATCAAGCTTAAAAAATCTTCCATTCAATCATTTTTTACATTTGTACAAGACCACTGCCCTTGGTTTCTACAACAAGGCACTGTTAACCTCGATATCTTGAAAAAACTAGGAAAACAGCTAAGAGCTTATTGTGCTCAGCAAGGTTTGGAAAAAATCCCTACTTATACCTTTCCTCTGTGGAATATGACTAGAGATGTTTTAGATCCAGCTCATGAATTTGAAAAGGTACCTGTTAAAGAGGAAAGTAAAGTTGGAAAAGTACCTGTTAAACAAAAAAGCAAATCTGAAAAGGTACCTGTTATAAAGAAAAGTGAAAATGAAGAGGCTATACCTAGCTATCGACAGCTAAATGAATGGCTAGCTGCTATGACTGCCAATGAGCATGTAAAAGATAGGGATGAAAAGAAAGATCAGCTCTCCCCTCAATTTGAAAAAGGTTTAGAGGAAACAGCAGCTCGATGCCATTCTGATGAGGATTTTTTTTTTTTTTAAGCTAAAGATGCTCCTAAAAGTTTAAGAAAACATCCCTAATCAGACCATCCGCTCCTAGGAGGTTGAGGGAAACATCCCCGATCAGACAGTTCGTAAGATTTAGTTACCAAACAGTTAAAGGATCTCCGGAACAGAAGAGGAAAACTTCGGGATGCTCCCATCCCCCTATGCCTCCTCCTCCATGTCGGGGTAAAGGGCCACCGCTAGGAGTTTCCCGGAGAAGGATTTTCTCTAGTCCCAAGGATGAACTTGATCCTCACATTGAGGCTTCTTTTCTAGTCCCCTCTGCAGTTTAGCCAGGGTAAAGAGGTTACAAAATAAATAAAAATATTCTCTAAAATTAAAAAAAAATTAAAAATGGATTTCTCTGCATCTAAGAATAGACAAATATTTATTGACTGTGGAATATGATTAGAAATGTCCTGGACCTCCGTCACGAGGCTGTTAAATAGACTATGGGGGAGGCTATAGAGGTGGATGGTGGTGAGTCTCCATTTACTGCACAGATCATATTTTCTGCCATTGAAGAAAAAAAAAAAGGAGGGAGAAAGTGGTCTACCTCCCGAGGAAGGAGAGGGCTTACAGGACGCTGCTGCCGAGAGCCCTGGCGAGCTCCCTCCCCCTCTGCGCAAACCTTTAAAAAACTTATCCACCACATTCTGATTTAAAGCGACTGCCACCGCCTTCGATTGTGCCTCCCAGGACCCAGGAGTTCCCCACTTTGCCCCCAAAGCCTCCCAAAGTGTTGCCTAAGACTGAGGAAGATAAAAAGTTTTTTAAACAAAGGAGCTTTTAGTACACAATATGCAGAGTGTGCTCCTTGGAGAAAACTCCCTCAGGGGGGTCTCACCCAGGCTAGGAGAAAAGCGAAAAGGCAAGGAGATTTAATAACAATATTAACCCCTGATGTGCCGCTTACTCCAATTCCAACCGGAGTGGCTGGCCCCCTATCTGAGGACATTGTAAGATTTGTCCTGGGGCGTAGCTCGCTTTCTTTTAAAAAAAAAATTAAATAAAAAAAAAAGAAAGAAAAGAAATTTCGCTGGTGCATGGTGTAGTAGATTCTGATGATATTGAGAAATTAAAGTCTTGATCTCACTGCCTATCAAAACTGTACAAATTAATAAAGGTCAAAGAGTAACACAGCTTTTACTTTTACCTTACTATCAGACAAGGAAAAACTTGACTTCTCAATCTAAGAGCCACAAAACATTTGGATCTAGTGATCTAGCCTTTTGGGTGCAGGAAATTACAGTTCCAAGGCCTTTAAAAGATCTTTTAATTCAAGAGAATAAAACGCCAGGGCTATTAGACACAGGAACAGACGTCTCTTAACATTGCTGGGAAAGACTGGCCCAGCTCCTGGCCAACACATAATACTGAAAATGAGTTGGTGGGATTAGCGAAAGTGGTATGTGGGGTGGAGATGCTGTACAGGTGGTACATTTAACAATACTTTATATATTGTTATAAATACATAATATAAATGTATTTGCCTAATTACAGTTTGCCTAATTAGGTATGGGTATAAATAAAATATAATAAAGGTATACCTAATTCTATTTATAGATCTATACTTAATTAATTTGTATATAAATTAATATGTATACTATATACACACACACATATATCTACTGTATAATTAAATATATATGGCAGTAATATAATGTGTGTGTGGCTGATATTAATTGGTATGGATTGATGTGCTGTGATGATATATGTTCTATATACTGTATAATTATAAATGTGTGACATGTATTATTACAGTATATTGGTTTGTGTTGGTTGGTATTAGCTGTGTATGTGTTGTATTGTTGTAATATATATTAATTAATATATTAATTATAAAGATTAATTCAAGTATATTGATTTATATATATTATATGTCAATAACTTTATACTTGTTGCCATATATAAATACATATATAAATGCATTTTGCATTTAGGTATATCTGTATACCTGTATACCAAAATGAGATAAGGAGGTTATACATTTATTACTTAAATTTATACAGAGACCTAAACTAAACATTAGACCTAAATTAACATATCCATAGGGAAACAGCTAGACAAATAGTGAAGTTATGTTCCAATTGTAATTAATCACTTAAACGTAAACACACAGGGGCAGACTACAATGATGAGACACTAGATGCCTGAATTACAGGCTACGACTCGGCCCCTGGTCAAGTAAAAAGGCCTCCTTACGGGAGAGTGAAAAAGGCCAGATGTGTTGCTAACTTGTGGGAGAGGGTATGCTTGTATATTTCTACAGAATGCAGATTCTCCGGTTTGGATCTCAGACAAATTCGTCATGTCACATTCCCCAAAGACCAGGTTCGCGGCGCGCGCACTCGCTCGCTCCCCCTCCCCCAGCCAGCTCTCGCCTCCGCGCCACCAGCAGCGCCTCGCACCCACCTCTCTGCACCCCGTGACCTAGAGCAAAGAAGTCTGTGCAGCGAGTGAGGGCCAGAGAGGAAAGCGCGCTTGCGGAGTGCCGTCCAGACCAGCGTGGCCCCACCGGCGAGAGGGGACCGCCCTGAGCCCAAGCGGTGGCGGCTAGCCCTAAACCACGAACCCTGCCCCTCCGCCCACCATAGGCGCCTTGGCCCACAGCCTGCCGCTCGCGTTCTGCCTCCTGATGCTGGGGACACTGCTCCCCCGGGCTGACGCCTACAGCTGCTCCCTGGTTCATCTTGTTTAAACCCTCAATATAATGTTTGCTCCTTTGTAATGCTACAACATCCACCTTATCTTATGATGTAACCACTTATTGAATTATGGTCTTGCTGTATTACAACAACTACAGGATTTAATGCAAACACGACGGTTTGTGGGCTTACTTATCTTGGGAACAGCAGCTTTGATAAGTGCAATCACTTCTGTTACTGTGGCAGCAATATCATTGACTCAACAAGTACATACTGCTCAATATGTTGATTCTATGTCCACAAATGTTTCTTTAACATTGGCAACACAGGAAGCTATAGAGAGAAAATTAGAAATGAGGGTAGACGCCCTAGAGGAAGCAGTAATACATATTGGGACTGAATTGCAGGCTTTAAAGGTGAAAATGGCATTGTCTTGTCATGCTGACTATCGGTGGATATGTGTAACACCCCTGAAAGTAAATGAGACAGATTTTGAATGGGAAAAGATTAAAAACCATATTTCAGGTATCTGGAACAGCTCTGACATTGGTTGAGACGTAGGGAAACTTCACTATCAAATAGCAACCATGGAGCACTCCCGATTAGATTTTACTGCTGCTGGAACAGCAAATGATTTCTTCCATACTTTCCCTAACTACATCTCAGGAAAGAATATTCTGTCTAATGTCTTTAGCTATGCTGCGGTGGCTGCTTTAATTCTGCTTCTCATAATCATTCTTCCTTGTATTGTCAGGATTCTTCGGCAGAGTATTCAGAGGCTCGCGACTGAGCTACATCTGGCTGTTTTAAGAAATACAAAACGGGGAGATGCCGGGAGCCGGCGAGAGACATTCCACTCGTGACAAAGGTCATGAGGAAGGAGGCTGGGCATACACAAAGGCGGGATCGAGCCTCGGGAGTCCTCCCGGATATTCTTGAGCATCTACCCCCCAAAACCAGAGTCTGCCTACTTTATTGCTTTGTGCTCTCCCCTCTGACTTTACTGGGGGCTGTCCCCCACCACCATCTCACTCTCTCTGTCAAAGAGCTAACTTACAGCTCCAATTAATAAAGTTCCTGGGCAATTAGGAGTGTTTAAATCCAAACCCCTCAGATGGCTCTCTAACTCGCCTGACAAGTTTACCCGGTCTCCTACAGCAATGCATACAATTGTTTACAGTCTCCGAGCCTCGAGAGGCACGGGAAGCTTAAGATATTCAAATAGCTTAGAGCCTCTCAGAGAGTTAGAAACTGTCAGAATAAAACTAGTAAAAGATTTCATTGATGAACCAATGCTTGTTGCCAAGTTTCCACATCCCCTGAATTGTATCCTTGAATGTGTATTAATTAATATAGTTGGTATGTAGAAGAAATAAGTAGTGGCCTTGGTGTTACTAACTTTAGACCCTTAAGGTAATAAATTATTTCCTTTGTTGTAAGCCCATTACACATCTGCCCTATAGGAATGCAATTTTATCTTCGAAAGATGGAGCCAAACCTTAAAATAATTACTCTTAGAGAAAATAAGTCTTACGGTTGATAAGTCTTTGTCAAGAGACATAAAATGTTAATAGGTCTTCTGGCTAGAAGATGATGTAAATCACCTAAACCATTTGTATACAATACATTTGCAGGACAGAAACTCTGGTTTTTGATAAGGATCAAAGGCTGGTGTCTTTGCATCCCCATTATCCTCTATGTGTAACTTAGGGTATAAAAACCCCTGTTGAAAATAAAGCTACGGGCTTTGATTGCCAACGCTTAGTCTCCTAATGTCATTCTTCCCCTCAATTTTCAGATGAGTGTCCATCTGGAGCGCGGATATCCTCTGCGACCATTTATTTGCCTGGGCTTCGAAGACCACTTGAGAAGGTGTCTAAGGTGGGGCACTTTTCGCTATTCGAGAGGGAGCCTGCGGCCTCCGTGGTCAGAGCTAACCTGGTGTCACGGGTTATACTGATTTTCCGCATAAACCAAGCTACTCAGCTTCTTTTCTCCACTAAATTTTCCTACTGAGCTATCCTCATTCTATTACTCTTTATATCTTCGATAAATAAATCAATAGGTCGACTACTCTGTCTCCCCTTCGAAAACCCTGGACCAGCCGAGGCTGGACCTTGTCAGAAGAGGGCCTCATCTCGATTTGAAGCAGGAACCTCAGGGTTGCTCTCCATTTCTGACTCTGAACACAGAGTCCCTACAGAGTTAGGACAGGAGAGTCAGGCCTCGTCTTGTGTGGAGGAATGGAACTCCACTGGACTCTCGAGTTGTTCACCGGATAACAGGCCACTTGTCGAGCTGTGTGTGGAACCTGCGGTTTTATCCGGACGATGCATGGGGGTGTCAGTTCCCCTTCGTTTTTTGCCTTCATACACAGGGTTGCCTTCGAAGAGGTATCCAGCCTTCAGATTCTTATCAAGAGCAGACCAGGAAATCAGTGTCTTTCGGCATGTGGCACCACGCACAAGCCTACGTCTCGAATTTCTTCTTGAGACGGACCTCAACCTGAGGTGCACCAGGAAGGTCGGTAACCCTTTCAGACAAAGCAAGTGAATCGACCCTCTTGTCCCGATCAGGAGGGGAGAAGGGGCTCAGATGAAGTGGTGCCGGGAACCTCGATGTTCCGCTCGAGTAAAACTGGGATGTCGGGGAACTTTTGGAGTCACATCAAAGGTGCTAAGTACCGTTTCAAACTTCAAGACGGAACGTGAGACTTCTCTTGAGACGCTGTAGCTGGCAAGGGCCTCATCTTGTGGTGACGGGTTAACCACGTCGTTTTTCTCGAGTTGTGGCGGGATTCTCGAGTTAGGTCAGGAAATTCAGGCTTCCTCTTGTGTTGGCCCAGGGAAGTCCAGTCTTCCATTCGAGTTGCGAGAGAGAGCTAGGGATTGCGGTTGAGTTACTGCAGGGCAAAAGAGACCTTATCTAGGCTTGTGTCCAGGACATAATGTTCGTCTCCAGGAGGGACAGGGATCTCAGGGTTGCTTTCCTGATGCACCCGGGGAGTCAGTCCTTGTCTCGAGGGGAAGCGAAGGACTCCGCTCTCCTCTCGAGTTGCGACGGGTATCTCTTGGAGCCCACTGAGTGGCCTAAAGGGAGTCAAGCCTCCTGTGGAGTTTGGAGAGAGGAGTCGTGATTGCTCTCCAGGCTATGCAGGAAAAGAAGGCCATCATCTCGCGATGAAGGGGGTGTCTCGTGGGTTTTCTCGATCTGCAGCGCCAGTGTGGGGTTTCTCATGAGGTACTACGGGGAGCTCAGGGAGCCTCTCATGTGGCGCTTGGGAAGTCAGGTCTCCATGCGCATTGCGAGGGGGAGCGCGTCATTGCTCTAGAGTCATGGTAGGTGTATCGGGCCTTAAGAACCGTTAAAGAAGGACTTTCAAGGTGTTTCTTGGGTCACGGCAGTAAACCCTGGGTTCCCTCGACTAGTGCCGGTGGCCTCAGGGAGCTTCTCAGTGTGCCTCTGAGAAGTCAAGGATACCCTGGAGTTGGGAGGGCCCTCTCGGGACTCCACTGGGTTTGGTGCAATAGAAGAGGGCCTCATCTCGAGTGGAGGCAGGAACCTCAGGGTTCGTCTCCATTTCTGACTCTGATCGCAGGGTCCCTGCAGAGTTGGGACAGGAGAGTCAGGCCTCGTCTTGTAAGGAGGAATGGAACTCCGCTTGCCTCTCGAGTTATTCACGGGGTGACAGGCAACTTGTTGAACTGTGTTTGGAATCTGCGGGTTTTTCCGGACGATGCACGAGGGTGTCAGTGCCCCTTCGTGTTGTGGCTTCTTCCACAGGGTTGCCTTTCAAGAGGTGTCCGGGCATCGGGTTCTTATCAAGAGCGGACCGGGGAATCGGGGTCTTTCAGCATGTGTTACCACCCATGAAGCTACGTCTCAAATATTCTCGTTAGACCGGCCTCATCCTGAGGTGCGCTGGGAAGGTTGGGAACCCCTTCCAGACAAAGCACGGGAGTCGACCCTCCAGTCGCAATCAGGAGGGGAGAAGTGGCTCAGATGAAGTCGTACCGGGAACCTCGGTGTTCCCCTCGAGAGAGACCAGGGTGTCGGGGAACTTTTGGAATCGCATCAAGGGTGCCAAGTTTTCACACTTGAAGTGTGAAAACACTTCAAGAAGAAACCTGGGACTTCTCTTTAGACGCTGTAGCGGGCAAGGGCCTCATCTTGCGATGACGGGGTAACCATGTGGTTTTTCTCGAGTTTCGGCGGGATTCTCGAGTTACGATGGGGAATTCAGGCTTCCTCTTGTGTTGGCCCAGGGAAGTCCAATCTTCCATCGGAGTTGCGAGAGAGAGCTAGGGATTGCTCTCGAGTCACTTCAGGGCAAAAGAGACCTCATCTAAGCTTTTGTCCAGGACCTAATGTTCCTCTCCAGGGGCGACAGAGATCTCGGGATTGCATTTTAGACGCACCCGAGGAGTCAGACCTCATCTCGAGAGGAAGGAAAGGACTCTGCTCTGCTCTCGAGTCCCGACGGGTATTTCTTGGAGACCACTGAGTGGCCTAAAGGGAGTCAAGCCTCCTGTGGATTTTTTTTTTAATTTTATTTTATTTTTAAACTTTACATAATTGTATTAGTTTTTCCAAATATCAAAATGAATCCGCCTCAGGTATACATGTGCTCCCCATCCTGAACCCTCCTCCCTCCTCCCCCCCCATAGCATCCCTCTGGGTCGTCCCAGTGCACTAGCCCCAAGCATCCAGTGTCATGCATCAAACCTGGACTGGCAACTCTTTTCATACATGATATTTTACATGTTTCAATGCCATTCTCCCAAATCTTCCCACCTTCTCCCTCTCCCACAGAGTCCATAAGACTCTTCTATACATCAGTGTCTCTTTTGCTGTCTCGTACTCAGGGTTATTGTTACCGTCTTTCAAAGTTCCATATATATGCGTTAGTATACTGTATTGGTGTTTTTCTTTCTGGCTTACTTCACTCTGTATAATAGGCTCCAGTTTCATCCACCTCATTAGAACTGATTCATTCTATTCTTTTTAATGGCGGAGTAATACTCCATTGTGTATATGTACCACAGCTTTCTTATCCATTCATCTGCTGATGGACATCTAGGTTGCTTCCATGTCCTGGCTATTAGAAACAGTGCTGCGATGAACATTGGGGTACACGTGTCTCTTTCCCTTCTGGTTTCCTCAGTGTGTATGCCCAGCAGTGGGATTGCTGGATCATAAGGCAGTTCTATTTCCAGTTTTTTAAGGAATCTCCACACTGTTCTCTATAGTGGCTTTACTAGTTTGCATTCCCACCAACAGTGTAAGAGGGTTCCCTTTTCTCCACACCCTCTCCAGCATTTATTATTTGTAGACTTTTGGATTGCAGCCATTCTGACTGGCGTGAAATGGTACCTCATAGTGGTTTTGATTTGCATTTCTATGATAATGAGTGATTTTGAGCATCTTTTCATGTGTTTGTTAGCCATCTGTATGTCTTCTTTGGAGAAATGTCTATTTAGTTCTTTGGCCCATTTTTTGATTGGGTCATCTATTTTTCTGGAGTTGAGCTGTAGGTGTTGCTTGTATATTTTTGAGATTAGTTGTTTGTCAGTTGCTTCATTTCCTATTATTTTCTCCCATTCCGAAGGCTGTCTTTTCACCTTGCTAATAGTTTGCTTTGATGTGCAGAAGCTTTTAAGGTTAATTAGGTCCCATTTGTTTATTTTTGTTTTTATTTCCAATATTCTGGGAGGTGGGTCATAGAGGATCCTGCTGTGATGTATTTCAGAGAGTGTTTTGCCTATGTTCTCCTCTAGGAGTTTTATAGTTTCTGGTCTTACGTTTAGATCTTGAATCCATTTTGAGTTTATTTTTGTGTATTGTGTTAGAAAGTGTTCTAGTTTCATTCTTTTACAAGTGGTTGACCAGATTTCCCAGCACCACTTGTTAAAGAGATTGTCTTTAATCCATTGTATATTTTTGCCTCCTTTGTCAAAGATAAGGTGTCCATATGTGTGTGGATTTATCTCTGGGCTTTCTATTTTGTTCCACTAATCTATATTTCTGTCTTTGTGCCAGTACCATACTGTCTTGATAACTGTGGCTTTGTAGCGGAGCCTGAAATCAGGTAGGTTGATTCCTCCAGTTCCATTCTTCTTTCTCAAGATCGCTTTGGCTATTCGAGGTTTTTTGTATTTCCATACAAATTGTGAAATTATTTGTTCTAGCTCTGTGAAGAATACTGTTGGTAGCTTGATAGGGATTGCATTGAATCTATAAATTGCCTTGGGTAGTATACTCATTTTCACTATATTGATTCTTCCAATCCATGAACATGGTATATTTCTCCACCTATTAGTGTCCTCTTTGATTTCTTTCACCAGTGTTTTATAGTTTTCTATATATAGGTCTTTAGTTTCTTTAGGTAGGTATATTCCTAAGTATTTTATTCTTTCCGTTGCAATGGTGAATGAAATTGTTTCCTTAATTTCTCTTTCTGTTTTCTCATTATTAGTGTATAGGAATTCAAGGGATTTCTGTGTGTTGATTTTATATCCTGCAACTTTACTATAGTCATTGACTAGTTCTAGTGATTTTCTGGTGGAGTCTTTAGGGTTTTCTATGTAGAGGATCATGTCATCTGCAAACAGTGAGAGTTTTACTTCTTCTTTTCCAATTTGGATTCCTTTTGTTTCTTTTTCTGCTCTGATTGCTGTGGCCAAAACTTCCAAAGCTATGTTGAATAGTAATGGTGAAAGTGGGCACCCTTGTCTAGTTCCTGACTTTAGAGGAAATGCTTTCAATTTTTCACCATTGAGGATAATGTTTGCTGTGGGTTTGTCATATATAGCTTTTATTATGTTGAGGTATGTTCCTTCTATTCCTGCTTTCTGGAGAGTTTTTATCATAAATGGATGTTGAATTTTGTCAAAGGCTTTCTCTGCATCTATTGAGAAAATCATATGGTTTTTATTTTTCAATTTGTTAAGGTGGTGTATTACATTGATTGATTTGTGGATATTGAAGAATCCTTGCATCCCTGGGATAAAGCCCACTTGGTCATGGTGTATGATCTTTTTAATGTGTTGTTGGATTCTGGTTGCTAGAATTTTGTTAAGGATTTTTGCATCTATGTCATCAGTGATATTGGCCTGTAGTTTTCTTTTTTTGTGGGATCTTTGTCAGGTTTTGGTATTAGGCTGATGGTGGCCTCATAGAATGAGTTTGGAAGTTTACCTTCCTCTGCAATTTTCTGGAAGAGTTTGAGCAGGATAGGCGTTAGCTCTTCTCTAAATTTTTGGTAGAATTCAGCTGTGAAGCCGTCTGGACCTGGGCTTTTGTTGGCTGGAAGATTTTTGGTTACAGTTTCAATTTCCGTGCTTGTGATGGGTCTGTTAAGATTTTCTATTTCTTCCCTGGTCCAGTTTTGGAAAGTTGTACTTTTCTAAGAATTTGTCCATTTCTTCCACGTTGTCCATTTTATTGGCATATAATTGTTGATAGTAGTCTCTTATGATCCTTTGTATTTCTGTGTTTTCTGTTGTGATCTCTTCATTTTCATTTCTAATTTTATTGATTTGATTTTTCTCCCTTTGTTTCTTGATGAGTCTGGCTAATGGTTTGTCAATTTTATTTATCGTTTCAAAGAACCAGCTTTTGGTTTTGTTGATTTTTGCTATGGTCTCTTTTGTTTCTTTTGCATTTATTTCTGCTCTAATTTTTAAGATTTCTTTCCTTCTACTAACCCTGGGGTTCTTCATTTCTTCCTTTTCTAGTTGCTTTAGGTGTAGAGTTAGTTTATTTATTTGACTTTTTTCTTGTTTCTTGAGGTGTGCCTGTATTGCTATGAACTTTCCCCTTAGGACTGCTTTTACCGTGTCCCACAAGTTTTGGGTTGTTCTGTTTTCATTTTCATCCGTTTCTATGCAAATTTTGATTTCTTTTTTGATTTCTTCTGTGATTTGTTGGTTATTCAGCAGCGTGTTGTTCAGCCTCCATATGTTGGAATTTTTAATAGTTTTTCTCCTGTAATTGAGATCTAATCTTACTGCTTTGTGGTCAGAAAAGATGCTTGGAATGATTTCTATTTTTTTGAATTTACCAATGCTAGCTTTATGGCCCAGGATGTGATCTATCCTGGAGAAGGTTCCATGTGCACTTTAGAAAAAGTTGAAATTCATTGTTTTGGAATGAAATGTCCTATAGATATCAATTAGGTCTAACTGGTCTATTGTATCATTTAAAGTTTGTGTTTCCTTGTTAAATTTTTGTTTAGTTGATCTATCCATAGGTGTGAGTGGGGTATTAAAATCTCCAACTATTATTGTGTTAGTGTTAATTTCTCCTTTCATACTTGTTAGCATTTGTCTTACATACTGTGGTGCTCCCACGTTGGGTGCATATATATTTATAATTGTTATATCTTCTTCTTGGATTGATCCTTTGATCATTATGTAGTGACCTTCTTTGTCTCTTTTCACAGCCTTTGTTTTAAAGTCTATTTTATCTGATATGAGTATCGCTACTCCTGCTTTCTTTTGGTCCCTATTTGCATGGAAAATCTTTTTCCAGCCCTTCACTTTCAGTCTGTATGTATCCCCTGTTTTGAGGTGGGTCTCTTGTAGACAACATATGTAGGGGTCTTGTTTTTGTATCCATTCAGCCAGTCTTTGTCTTTTGGTTGGAGCATTCAACCCATTTACGTTTAAGGTAATTACTGATAAGTATGATCCCATTGCCATTTACTTTATTGTTTGGGGTTTGAATTTATACACCGTTTTTGTGTTTCCTGTTTAGTATTTGTTGGAGAGCTGGTTTGGTGGTGCAGAATTCTCTCAGCTTTTGCTTGTCTGAAAAGCTTTTGATTTCTCATTCATACTTGAATGCGATCCTTGCTGGGTACAATAATCTGGGCTGTAGGTTATTTTCTTTCATCATTTTAAGTATGTCTTGCCATTCCCTCCTTGCTTGAAGAGTTTCTATTGAAAGATCAGCTGTTATCCTTATGGCAATTCCCTTGTGTGTTATTTGTTGTTTTTCCCTTGCTGCTTTTCATATTTGTTCTTTGTGTTTGATTTTTGTTAATGTGATTAATATGTGTCTTGGGGGGTTTCGCCTTGGCTTTATCCTGTTTGGGACTCTCTGGGTTTCTTGGACTTGAGTGAGTATTTCCTTCCCCATTTTAGGGAAGTTTTCAACTATTATCTCCTCAAGTATTTTCTCACGGTCTTTCTTTTTGTCTTCTTCTTCTGGGACCCCTATGATTCGAATGTTGTAGCGTTTAATATTGTCCTGGAGGTCTCTGAGATTGTGCTCATTTCTTTTAATTCGTTTTTCATTTATCCTCTCTGATTCATTTATTTCTACCATTCTATCTTCGAATTCACTAATCCTATCTTCTGCCTCTGTTATTCTACTATTTGTTGCCTCCAGAGTGTTTTTAGTTTCATTTATTGCATTATTCATTATATATTGACTCTTTTTTTATTTCTTCTAGGTCCTTGTTAAACCTTTCTTGCATCTTCTCAATCCTTGTCTCCAGGCTATTTATCTGTGATTCCATTTTAATTTCAAGATTTTAGATCCATTTCACTATCCTTACTCGGAATTCTTTATCAGGTAGATTCCCTATCTCTTCCTCTTTTGTTTGGTTTGGTGGGCATTTATCCTGTTCCTTTATCTGCTGGGTATTCCTCTGTCTCATCTTGTTTAAATTGCTGAGTTTGGGGTGTCCTTTCTGTATTCTGGCAGTTTGTGGAGTTCTTTACTGTGGCATTTCCTCGCTGTGTGTGGGTTTGTACAGGTGTCTTGTCAAGGTTTCCTGGTTAGGGAAGCTTGTGTCCATGTTCTGGTGGGTGGAGCTGTATTTCTTCTCTCTGGAGTGCAATGAAGTGTCCAGTAATGAGTTATGAGATGTCTGTGGTTTTGGGGTGACTTTGGGCAGCCTGTATCTTGAAGCTCAGGGCTGCGTTCCTTTGTTACTGGAGAATTTGCTTGGTATGTCTTGCCCTGGAACTTGTTGGCCCTTGTGTGGTGCTTGATTTCAGTGTCGGTATGGAGGCATTTGATGAGCTCCTGTCAATTAATGTTCCTTGGAGTCAGGAGTTCCCTGGAGTCAGGGTTTGGACTTAAGCCTCCTGCTTCCAGTTATCTGTCTTACTTTTACAGTAGTTTCAAAACTTCTCCTTCTATACAGCACCATTGATAAAACATCTACGTTAAAGAAGAAAAGTTTCTCTACTGTGAGGGCCACTCAGAAAGGTTCACAGCGTTACATGGAGAAGAGAAGAGGGAGGAGGGAGTTAGAGGTGACCCAAATGAGATCAGGTGGAATCAATAGTGGAGAGAGTGGGCTGGCCAGTCGTCATTTCCTTATGTGCACTCCACAACTGGACCGCTCAGAGATGTTCACAGAGTTATACAGAGATGAGAAGAAGGAGGAAGGAGACAGAGGTGGCCAGAAGGATAAAAGGGGGGAATGAAAAGGAGGGAGACAGATCCAGCCAGTAATCAGTTCCCTAAGTGTTCTCCACCGTCTGGAATACACAGAAATTCACAGAGTTGGGTAGAGTAGAGAGGGGTTAGGGAGGAGACACAGGCGACCTGGTGGAGAAAAAGGAGAGTCCAAAGGGAGAGAGAGCAGTCAAGCCAGTAATCTCGCTCCCTAGTGAAAAATGGGTACTGAAGATTGGGTTCTTAAAGGTACAAAATTGGTAACAAATACATAAAAGCAAAAATTAAAAATCTAGAGTAGAGTTTGGAATTTCAAAAATACAATGTTAAAGAAAAGAAGAAGGAAAAGAAAGAGAGAAAAAACGAACAAAGAAAAACAAACAAGGTCGCAAAAATTATCAAGAAAATACAGGTACAAAATTGATAACTAATACCAAAAAGCAAAAATTAAAAATCTAGAGTAGAGTTTGGAATTTCAAAAATACAATGTTAAATAAAAGGAAGAAGAAAACTAAAGAGAAAACAAACAAACAAAAACAAGCAATGTCGCAAAAATTATAAAGAAACTACAGGTACAAAATTGATATCAAATATCAAAAAGCATAAATTAAAAACCTAGAGTACAGTTTGGAATTTCAAAAATACAATGTTAAAGAAAAGAAGAAAAAAAACAAAACCAAAAACAAGGTCAAAAAATTATTATATATATATATATATATATATATATATATATATATATGAAGTTTGCTGAAGAAGAAAAAAATAGGGTCTTTTTTTTGCAAAGTAATAGGTTATAAAAGTGAAAATTAAATGAACAATAGAGAACTTAAAATTAAAAAAATTAAAAAAAAGTAAGAATGATCATAAAAATATATCTAGGACTTTCTCTGGTTTTGTTGTGAGTATCGTGGGTTCGGTTCATTTTTGGCTAGTTCCTTGGTCCGACTTATATTTCTCAAGATCTATAGGCGCCTTCCTATGTAGTCCTAGTAACCACAGGGTTTTAATCTATTGCCTGTAGCTTCCAAGGCGTTTCCCTCTGTTATAGCTTCTTTTGTTTGCTGGTCTCTTCAGTGTCTGGTTTACACCCTGACACAAAGGGGACGGTGGAGGACACTTTTTTTTTTTAGGCTCACTTGTTCAGTTGCGCTGTGGGGAGGGAGGGAGGGAGTGATGCTGCAAACAAATAACACTGGCGTGCGCTCGCAGTGCCTCAGTCACACTGGGTCTGCCCCCGCTCACGGCACGTGTAGCCTCCCTGCCCACACTGCTCGGGCTCTAGGTTGTTCCACCGGGAACAATCCGAGGCTGGCCCTGGGCTTCATGCACCTCCCAGGTCCAAGCCGCTCAGGTTCAGGCACTCGGGTAGTCCTCAGAGGCACAGACTCGGTTGGGCCTGCGTTTTGTGCTCTTCCCAGGTCCGAGCAGCTCAGGTGATGAGGTGTTTGGCGAGCGCCAATGTTGTGACTTATCACCTCCCCGCCACTAGGTTATCTGGGTGTAAAACAGGCGCACCTTCTCAGGCAGATGTTGACCGTCCAGATCCCCAAGAAGTTTTAGTTAGCAAAGAAGCCTGCTTACAGTTTTATAGATAATGTCTCTCTGGGGCTGCGATTGCCCCCTTCTGGCTCTGGCTGCCTGTCACCGGAGGGGGAAGGTCTGCAGCCGGCTATCTCTGTTCAGTCCTTTGTTCCGTGCGCGGGCCTGGTGGTGTCTTAGGTTAGGGCTGGCTTTTTGCGTGGTAGATATCCCAGAGTCTGGTTTGCTAGCCCAAGTTATTTCGTTCAGATAGCGCTCAGGGTATTCAGGCCAGATTCTTACTCTAAGCGATGCAGCCTGCGCCGCGCCTCCCTGCCCAGCCCCTGCTTGCTAATGGTGTGAGCAGGCATCTGCACTGCTTTGCGGCTGGGGGAGTTACCGTAGGGCTTGCAATCTGCGAGTTTTAATTGTTTATTTATTTTTATCCCCCTTATGTTGCCCTTTGTGCTTCCAAAGCTTGGCAAAGATTTGGCAGTGAAAAGCTTTCCTGGTGTTTGGAAACTTTTCTCTTTTTAAGACTATCTTCCCGGGACGGAAATCCCTCCCTCCCTCTTTTGTCTCTTTTTTTGTCTTTTATACTTTTTCCTACCTACTTTCCAAGAGTTGGGTTCTTTTCTGGGTGCCTGATGTCCTCTGGCAGCATTCATAAGTTGTATTGTGGAATTTACTCGACGTTTAAATGCTCTTTTGATGAAATTGTTTGGGGGGGAAAGAGTTCTCCCCGTCCTACTCCTCAGCAATCTTGGCTCCTCTCTTGTGGAGTTTGGAGAGAGCACGCGGGATTGCTCTCCAGGCCATGCAGGAAAAGAAGGCCCTCATCTCGCGATGTCAGGGGAGTCTCGTGGTTTTTCTGGAGCTGCGGTGCCAGTGTGGGGTTTCTCACAAGGTACGACCGGGAGCTCAGGGAGCCTCTCGTGTGGTGTCAGGGAAGTCAAGTCTCCATACGAGTGGCGAGGGGGCGCACGTCATTGCTCTCGAGTCATGGTAGTGGAATCAGGGCTCAACGCAATGAAAAAGGACGCTCGAGGTCTTTCTTGGGTTGCGGCAGGAAACCCTGGGTTCCCTCGACTTGTGCCTGTGACCTCAGGTAGCTTCTCAGGGTGCCTCTGAGAAGTCAGGGATACTATGGAGCTGGGAGAGGCCTCTCGGGACTACACTGGGTTTGCTGCAATGGAAGAGGGCCTAATCTCGAGATCAGGAAGGAACCTCAGGGTTCCTCTCCTTTTCTGACTCAGATTGCAGGGTCCCTGCAGAGTTGGGACAGGAGAGTCAGGCCTCGTCTTGTGTGGAGGAATGGAACTCCGCTTGCCTCTCGAGTTGTTCAAGGAGTGACAGGCCACTTGTCGAGCTGTGTGTGGAACCTGCGGTTTTTTCCAGACAATGCACGGCGGTGTCAGTGCCCCTTCGTGATGTGCTTTCATCCACAGGGTTGCCTTCGAAGTGGTGTGCGGGCATCGGGTTCTTATTAAGAGAGGACCAGGAAATCGGGGTCTTTAGGAATGCGGCACCACACACGAGGCTACGTCTCGAATTTCCTCGTGAGACGGGCCTCATGCTGAGGTGCCCCTGGAAGGTCGGGAAAGCCTTCCAGACAAAGCAGGTTAATCGACCCTACTGTCGCGATCAGGAGGGGAGAAGGGGCTCAGATGAAGTGGGGCCGGGAACCGCGGTGTTCCCCTTGAGTGAGACCGGTATGTCAGGGAACTTTTGGGGTCTCACGAAGCATGCCAAATACTGTTTCAAACTTCAAGATGAAACGTGGGACTTCTCTTGAGACGCTGTGGCGGGCAAGGGCCTCATCTTGTCATGAAGGGGAAACCACGTGGTTTTTTTCGAGTTGCGATGGGATTGTTGACTTACGACGGGGAATTCAGGTTTCCTCTTCTGTTGGCCCAGGGAAGTCCATTCTTCCATTCGAGTTGCCAGGGAGAGCTGGGTGGGAATTGCTCTCGAGTCATGGCAGGTCAAAATAGACCTCATCTAGGCTTGTGTCCAGGACCTAATGTTCCTCTCCAGGGGCGATAGGGATCACGGGGACGCATTCCAGACTCACCCAGTGAGTCAGGCCTCGGCTCGAGGGGAAGCAAAGGATTCTGATATCCTCCTGGGTCGCGATACGTATCTCTTGGAGCCCACTGAGTGGCCTCCAGGGAGTCAAGCCTCCTGTGGAGTTGGAGAGAGGACTCGGGATTGCTCTCCAGGCCATACAGGAAAGAAGGCCCTCAGCTCGCAATGACGGGGGCGTCTTGTGGGTTTTCTCGAGTTGGGGCGCAAGTATGAGTTTTCTCACGAGGTACGACGGGGAGCTCAGGGAGCCTCTCGTGTGGCGCCAGGAAAGTCAGGTGTCTATGCGTGTGATGAGGAGGAGCCCATAAATGCTCTCGAGTCATGGTAGGGAAATCGGGACTCAAGACGCGTTGAAGAAGGAGTCTCGAGGTCATTCTCAGGTTGTGGCAGGAAACCCTGGGTTCCCTCGACTTGAACCGGTGACCTCAGGGAGTTTCTCAGGGTGCCTCTGAGAAGTCAGGCATACTGTGGACTTGGGAGGCGCTCTCGGAACTCCACTGGGTTTGGTGCAATGGCAAAGGTTCTCATCTCGAGTTGAGGCAGGAACCTAAGGGTTCCTCTCCATTTAAAACTCTGACCACAAGTTCCCTGAAGAGTTGGGACAGGAGAGTCAGGCCTCGTCTTGTGTGGAGGAATGGAACTCCACTTGCCTCTCGAGTTGTTCACAGGATAACAGACCATTTGTCGAGCTGTGAGTGGAACCTTCGGTTTTTTCCGTAAGATGCATGAGGGGGTCAGTGCCCCTTCGTGTTGTGCCTTCATCCACAGGGTTGCCTTCAAAGAGGTGTCCGGACATCGGGTTCTTATCAATAGCAGAGCAGGAAATCGGGGTCTTTCAGAACGTGGCACCATCCATGAGGCTACGTTTCGAATTTCTTCATTAGACTGGTGTCATCCTGAGGTGCGCCATGAAGATCGGGAACCCCTTCCAGACAAAGCAGGGGAATCGACCATCTTGTCACGATCAGGAGGAGTGAAATGGCTCAGTTGAAGTCGTGCCGGGAACCTCGGTGTTCCCCTCGAGTGGGACCGGTGTGTCGGGAAACTTTTGGGGTCACTTCAAGGGTGCCAAGTACCGTTTTGCACTTCAATACGGACTTGGGGCTTCTCTTGACACGCTGTAGAGGGCAAGGGCCTCATCTTGGGATGACGGGGGAATCACATGGTTTTTCTCAAGGTGCGGCGGGATTCTCGAGTTACGACGGGGAATTCAGGCTTCCTCTTGTGTTGGCCCAGGGAAGCCCAATCTTCCATTCGAGTTGCGAGGGAGAGCTGGGGGTTGCGCTCGAGTCACTGCAGGGCAAAAGAAACCTCATCCAGGCTTGTGTCTAGGACCTAATGTTCCTCTCAAGGGATGACTGGGATCTTGGGGTTGCATTCTAGACTCACCCAGGAGTCAGGCGTCCTCTCGAGGGGAAACAAAGGACTTCTCTCTCTTCTCGAGTCGCGACGGGTATTTCTTGGAGCCCACTGAGTGGACTAAAGGGAGTCAAGCCTCCTCTGGAGTTTGGAGAGAGGACTCGGGATTGCACTCCAGGACATGCAGGAAAAGAAGGCCCTCATCTCACGATGACGGGGGGGGGTCTCGGTGGTTTTACCGAGCTGAGGCGCCTGTGTTGGTTTCTCAGGAGGTACGACGGGGAGCTCAGGGAGCCTCTTGTGTGGCGCCAGGGAAGTTAGGTCTCGATGCGTGTGGCGAGGGGGAGCGCGTCATTGCTCTCGAGTCATGGTAGGGGAATCAGGCCTCTAGACGCGTTGAAGGACTCTCAAGATCTCTCTCGGGTCTTGGCAAGAATACCTGGGTTCCCTCGACTTGTGCCGGTGACCTCAGGGAGATTCTCCGGGTGCCTCTGAGAAGTCAGGGATACTGTGGAGTTGGGAAAGACCTCTCGGGACTCCACTGGGTTTGGTGAAATGGAAGGGGGCCTCATCTCGAGGGGAGGCAGGAACCTCAGGGTTCCTCTCCATTTCTGATTCCGATCGCAGCCCCCTGCATAGTTGGGAGAGGTGAGTCAGGCCTTGTCTTGTGTGCAGGAATGGACCTCCACTTGCCTCTCGAGTTGTTCACTGGGTGACAGGCACTTGTTGAGCTGTATGAGTAACCTGCGGTCTTTTCCGGACGATGCACGGGGGTGTCAGTGCCCCTTCGTGTTCTGCCTTCATCCACACTATCTTCGAATAGGTGTCTGGGCATCGCGTTCTTATCAAGAGCGGATCGGGAAATCGCGGTCTTTCGGCATGTGGCACCACCATCGAGGCTACGTCTCGAATTTCCTCGTGAGACAGCCTCATCTGAGGTGCGTGGAGAAGGTCGGGAACCCCTTGCAGACAAAGCAGGGGAATCGACCCTCCTTTCGCGATCAGGAGGGGAGAAGGGGCTCAGATGAAGTGGTGCCAGGAACCTCGGTGTTCCCCTCTAGTGCGACCCGTATGTCGGGGAACTTTTGGGGTAGCATTAAGGGTGCCAAATATCATTTCGCACTTGAAGACAGAACGTGGGACTACTCTTGAGACGGTGGAGCGGGCAAGGGCCTCATCTTGCAATGACGGGGGAACCACGTGGTTTTTCTCAAGTTGAGGCGGAATTCTCGAATTACTACTGGGAATTCAGGCTTCCTTTTGTGTTGACCCAGGGAGGTCCAATCTTCCATTCGGGTTGCGAGGGAAAGCTGGGGAGTGCTCTCGAGTTACTGCAGGGCAAAAGCGACCTCATCTAGCCTTGTGTTCAGGACCCAGTGATCCTCTCCAAGGGCGACAGGGATCTCGGGTTTGCATTACAGACTCACCCGGGGAGTTAGGCCTCGTCTCGAGGGGAAGCAAAGGACTTGGCTATCCTCTCGAGTTGCGACGCGTATCTCTTGGAGCCCACTGAGTGGTCTAAAGGGAGTCAACCCTCCTCTTCAGTTTGGAGAGAGGACTCGGGATTGCTCTCCAGGCCATGCAGGAAAAGAAGGCCCACATCTCGGGATGACGGGGGCGTCTCGTGGGTATTCTCGAGCTGCGGCACCAGTGTGGGGTTTCTCACGAGGTACGACGGGGAGTTCAGGTAGCCTCTCGTGTGGCAACAGGGAAGTCAGGTCTCCATGGGCGGGGCAAGGGGGAGCGCGTCATTGCTCTCAAGTCAGGGTAGGGGAATCGGGCCTCATGACGGGTTGAAAAAGAACTCTCGATGTCTTTCTAGGGTTGCGGCAGGAAACCCTGGGTTCCCTTGACTTGTGCCGGTGACCTCAGGGAGCGTCTCAGGGTGCCTCTGAGAAGTCAGGGATACTGTGGATTTGGGAGAGGCCTCTCGGGACTCCTTTGGGTTTGGTGCAATGGAAGTGGGCCTCATCTCGAGTTGAGGCAGGAACCTCAGGGTTCTGCTCCTGACTTCCTGGAGGCCGGATGTGACTCAGATCGCAGGGTCCCTGTTGAGTTTGCTCAGGAGTGTCAGGTCTCGTGTTCTGCGGAGGAATGGAACTCCGCTTACATCTCAAGTTGTTCAAGGATAACAACACTTTTCATGATGTGTGTGGAACCTGCGGGTTTTTCGGAGATGCACGGGGGCGTCAGTGCTCCTTCCTGTTGTGCCTTCATCCACAAGGTTGCCTTCGAAGAGGTGTCCGGGTATCGTGTTCTCCTCAAGTGCGGACCGGGAAATTGGGGTCTTTCAGCATGTTGCACCACCCCTAGGCTACGTCTCGAATTTTCTCGTGAGACCGGCCTCATCCTGAGGCGCGCAGGAAAGTCCGGGAACCCTTTCCAAACAAAGCAGGGGAATCAACCCTACTTTCGGGATCAGGAGGAGAGAAAGGGCTCAGATGAAGTAGTGCCGGGAACCTCGGTGCTCTCCTTGAGTGAAAGTCGGGTAACTTTTCTGGTTGCATCAAGGGTGCCAAGTACCGTTTCGCACTTCAAGACGGAACCTGGGACTTCCCTTGAGATGCTGTAGTGGGCAAGGGCCTAGTCTAGCACTGACGGGGGACCCACGTGTTTTTTCTCGAGTTGCGGCAGGATTCTTGAGTTACGATGGGGAATACAGGTTTCCTCTTGTGTTGGCCCAGGGAAGTCCAATCTTCCATTCGAGTTGCAAGTGAGAGCTGGAGATTGCTCTCGAGTCACTGCAGGGCAAAATAGAGCTCATCTAGGTTTGTGTCCAGGACCGAGTTTTTCTCTCCAGGGGCGACAGGGATCTCGGGGTTGCATTCCAGACTCACCCGGGGAGTCAGGCCTCGTCTCGAAGGGAATGAATGGACTCCGCTCTCCTCTCGAGTCGCGACGGGTATCCCTTGGAGCCCAAGAGTGGCCTAAATGGAGTTAAGCCTCCTGTGGAGTTTGGAGAGAGGACTCGGGATTGCTCTCTAGGCCATGCAGGAAAAGAAGGCCCTCATCTCGCGATGACGGGGGCGTCTCGTGGGTTTTCTCAAGGTGCAGTGCCTGGTTGGGGTTTCTCACGAGATAGGACGGGGAGCTCAGGGAGACTCCTGTGGTGCCACGGAAGTCAGGTCTCCATGGACGTGGCGTGGGGGAGCGCCTCATTGCTCTCGAGTCATGGTAGGGGAATCAAGCCTCAAGACGCTTCGAAGAAGAACTCTCGAGGTCTTTCTCGGGGTGTGGCAGGAAACCCTGGGTTCCCTCGACTTGTGCCCATGACCTCAGGGAGCTTAGCGGGGTTCCTCTGAGAAGTCAGGGATACTGTGGAGTTGAGAGGGGCTTCTCGGGACATCACAGGGACTGGTGCAATTGAAGAGGACCTAATCTCGGATTGAGGCAGTAACGTCAGGGTTCCTCTCCATTTCTGACTCGGATAGCAGGGTCCCTGCAGAGTTGGGACAGGAGAGTCAGAGCTCGTCTTGTGTGGAGTAATGGAACTCTGCTTGCCTCTCGAGTTGTTCACGGGATGACAGGCCACCTGTCGAGTTGTATGTGGAACCTGCGGTTTTGGGGGACGATGCACAGGGGTGTCAGTGCCCCTTCGTGTTGTGCCTTCATCCACAGGGTTACCTTCGAAGAGGTGACCGGGCATCGGGATCTTATCAATAGCGGACCAGGAAATCGGGGTCTTTCGGCATGTGGCACAACCCACGAGGCTACGTCTCGACTTCCCTCGTGAGACTGGCCTCATCCTGAGGTTCGCCGGGAAGTCTGGGAACCCCTTCCAGACAAAGCAGGGGAATCGACCCTCCTGTCGCCATCAGGAGGGGAGAAGAGGCTCAGCTGAAGCGGTGCTGGGAACCTCCATGTTCTCCTCGAGTGAGACCGGGGTGTCAGGGAAATTTGGGGGTCGCATCAAGGGTGCCAAGTACCGTTTCACACTTCAAGACGGAACATGGGACTTCCCTGGAGATGCTATAGCTGACAGGGGCCTCATATTTCGATGACGGAGGAGCCACGTTGTTTTTCTCCAGTTGCCGCGGGATTCTCGAATTACAATGGGGAATACAGGCTTCCTCTTGTGTTGGCCCAGGGAAGTCCAATCATCCATTCGAGTTGCGAGGGAGAGCTGGGGATTGCACTTGAGTCAATGCAGGACAAAAAAGACCTCATTTAGGCTTGTGTCCAGGACAGAGTTTTCCTCTACAGGGGCAACACGGATCTCGGGATCCCATTCCAGACTCACCCAAGTAGTCAGGCCTCGGCTCGAGGGGAAGCAACGGACTCTGCTCTCCTCTAGAGTAGCGACGTGTATCTCTTGGAGGCTACTGAGTGGCCTAAAGGGAGTCAGGCCTCCAGTGGAGTTTGGAGAGTGGACTCGGGATTGCTCTCTAGGTCATGTAGGAAAAGAAGGCCCTCATCTTACGATGATGGGGGCGTCTCGTGAGTTTTCTCGAGCGGCGGTGCCAGTGTGGGGTTTTCATGAGGTAGGACGGGGAGCGCAGGGAGCCTCTCGTGTGGCGCCAGGGAAGTTAGGTTTCAATGGGCGTGGCGAGGGGAATGCGTCATTGCTCTCCAGTCATGGTAGGGTATCGGGCCTCAAGATGCGGTAAAGAAGGACTCTCAAGGTCTTTCTCAGAATGCAGCAGGAAACCCTGGGTTCACTCGACTTGTGCCAGTGACCGCAGAGAGCTTCTGAGGGTGCCTCTGAGAATCAGGGATACTGTGGAGTTTTAGGGGCCTCTCGGGACTCCACTGGGTATGGCGCAATGGAAGAGGGCCTCATTTCGAGTTGATGCAGGAACGTCAGGTTTCTTCTACATTTCTGACTCCGATTGCACGGTCCCTGAAGAGTTGGGAAAGGAGAGTCAGGCCTTCTCTTGTGTGGAGGAACGGAACTCCGCATGCCTCTCTAGTTCTTCAAGGGATGACAGGACACTTGTCGATCTGTGTTTGGAATCTGCGTGTTTTTCCGTACTATGCATGGGGATGTCAGTACCCCTTCGTGTTGTGCATTCATCCACAGGTTTGCTTTCGAAGAGGTGTCCTGGCATCGGGTTCTTATTAAGAGCGGACCGGGAAATCGGGGTCTTTCCGCATGTGGCACCACCCACCAGGCTACGTCTCGAATTTCCTAGTGAGACCGGCCTCATCCTGAGGTGCGCCGGGAAGGTCGGAACCCCTTGCAGACAAAGCAGGGGAATCGACCCTCCTGTCTCGATCAGGAGGGGAGAAGGGGCACAGATGAGGTGATGCCGGGAACCTCGGTGTTCCCCTCCAGTGAGACCAGTGTGTTGGGGAACTTTTGGGGTCGCATCAAAGGTGCCAAGTACCGTATCGCACTTCAAGATGGAACGTAAGACTTCTTTGAGACGCTGTAGCGGCAATGGCCGCATCTTGCGATGAAGAGGGAACGACGTGGTTTTTCTCGAGTTGTGGCGGGATTCTTGAGTTACAACGGGAAATTCAGGCTTCCTCTTCTGTTGGCCCAGGGAAGTCCAGTCTTCCATTCGAGTTGCGAGGGAGAGTTGGGGATTGCTCTCGAGTCACTGCAGGAAAAAAGAGACCTCATCTAGGCTTGTGTCCAGGACCTAATGTTTCTCTCCAGGGGCGACAGGGATCTCCGGGTCACATATCAGACACACCCGAGGAGTCAGGCCTCACCTCGAGGGGAAGGAAAAGACTCCGCTCTGCCCTCGAGTCGCGACGGGTATGTCTTGGAGTCCACTGAGTGACCAAAAGGGAGTCAAGCCTACTGTGGAGTTTGGAGAGAGGACTCGGGATTGCTCTCCAGGCCATGCTAGAAAAGAAGGCCGTCATGTCGCGAAAATGGGGGCGTCTCGTGGGTTTTCTCTATCTGTGGCGCCAGTGTTTGGTTTCTCACGAGGTATGACGGGGAGCTCAGGGAGCCTCTCGTGTGGCGCCAGGGAAGTCAGGGCTTCATGAGTGTAGCAGAGGGAGCGTGTCATTGCCCTCGAGTCATGGTAGGGGAATCAGGCCTCAAAATGCGTTGAAGAAGGACTCTTGAGTTCTTTCTATGGTGGCGGCAGTAAACCCTGGGTTCACTCGAATTGTGCTGGTGACCTCAGGGAGCTTCTCAGGGTGCCTCTGAGAAGTCAGGGATACTGTTGAGCTGGGACGCGTCTCTCGGGACTCCACTGGGTTTCGTGCAATGGAAGAGGTCCTAATCTCGAGTGGAGGCAGGAACCTCAGCGTTCCTCTCGTGACTTCACTGGTGCTGGTCTGATTCGGATCGCAAAGTCCCTGCAGAGTTGGGACAGGAGAGTCAGGCATCGTCTTGTGTAGAGGAATGAAACCCCACTTGCCTCTCGAGTTCTTCAGGGGTGACAAGCCACTTGTTGAGCTGTATGTGGAACCTGCGGGTTTTTCCGGACGATGCACGAGGGTGTCAGTGCCCCTTTGTGTTGTGCCTTCATCCACAGGGTTGCCTTCGAAGAGGTGTCCAGACATCGGGTTCTTATCAAGAGCGTACCGGGAAATCATAGTCTTTTGTCATGTGGCACCACCCGCGAGCTACGTCTCGAATTTCCTCGTGAGACTGGCCTCATCCTGAAGTGCCCCGTGAAGGTCGGGAACCCCTTACAAACAAAGCAGGGGAAGTTACCCTCCTATCACGAACAGGAGGGGAGAAGGGGCTCAGATAAACTGGTGCCGGGAACCTCGGTGTTCACCTCGAGTGAGACCGATATTTCGGGGAACTTTTGGGGTCACATCAAGGGTGTCAAGTATCGTTTTGCACTTCAAGACGGAACGTGGGACTTTTCTTGAGAAGCTGTAGCGGGCAAGGGCCTCATCTTGTGATGACGAGGGAACCAAGTGCTTTTTCTCGAGTTGCGGCGGGATTCTCGAGTTACGAAGGGGAATTCAGGCTTCCTCTTGTGTTGGCCCAGGGAAGTCCAATCTTCCATTCGAGTTGTCAGGGAGAGCGGGGGATTGCTCTCGAGTTACAGAAGGGCAAAAGAGACCTCATCTAGGCTTGTTTCCAGGACCTAATGTTCCTCTCCAGGGGAGACAGGGATCTCGGGGTTGCATTCCAGACCCACCTGGTGAGTCAGGCCTTGTCTCGAGGGGAAGCAAAGGACTCAATTCTCCTCTCGAGTCGCGACGGGTATCTCTTGGAGCCCACTAAGTGGCCTAAAGGGAGTCAAGCCTCCTGTGGAGTTTGGAAAGAGGATTCGGGATTCCTCTCCAGGCCATGCAGGAAAAGAAGGCCCTCATCTCGCGATGACAGGGGCGTATGGTGAGTTTTCTCAAGCTGCGGCGTCAGTGTGGGGTTTCTCACGAGGTACGACAGGGAGCTCAGGGAGCCTCTCTTATGGCGCCAGGGAAGTCAGGTCTCCATGAGCGTGGCGAGGGGGTGCGTGTCATTTCTATAGAGCCATGGAAGCAGATTCGGGCTTCAAGACACGTTGAAGTAGGACTCTCGAGGTCTTTTTTGCATTGTGGCAGGAAGCCCTGGGTTCCCTCGACATGTGCCGGTGACCTCATGGAGCTTCTCCGGGTGCCTCTGAGAAGTCAGGGGTACTGTGGAGTTGGGAGGGGCCTCTCTGGACTCCACTGGGTTTGGTGCAATGGATGAGAGCCTCATCTCGAGTGGAGGCAGGAACCTCATGTTTCCTCTCCTGGGTTTCCTGTCGCTGGTACTGACTAGGATCGCAGTTTCCCTGCAGAGTTGGTACAGAAAATCAGGTCTCGTCTTGTGTGGAGGAATGGAACTCCACTTGCCTCTCGAGTTGTTCACGGGGTGACAGACCACTTGTTGAACTGTGTTTGTAACCTGCGGGTTTTTCTGGACGATGCACGGTGTCAGTGCCCCTTCGTGTTGTGCTTTCATCCACAGGTTTTCCTTCGTAAAGGTGTCAGGGCATCACGTTCTTATCAAGAGCAGACCGGGAAATCGGGGTCTTTCGGCTTGTGGCACCACCCACGAGGCTATGTCTCGAATTTCCTCGTGAGACCTGCCTCATCCTTAGGCGCGCTGGAAAGGTCGGGAACCCCTTCCAGACATAGCAGGGGAATCGACACTCCTGTCGCGATCACGAGGGGAGAAGGAGCTCAAATGAAGTGGTTCCGGGAACCTCGGTGTTCCTTTCGAGTGAGACCGGTATGTCGGGGAATTTTGAGATGGCATCAAGGGTGCCAAGTACCGTTTCGCACTTCAAGACAGAAAGTGGGACTTCTCTTGAGTCGCTGTAGTGGGCAAGGGCCTCATCTAGCGCTGATGGGGGAACCACGTGGATTTTCTCGAGTTTCGGCGGGATTCTCGAGTTACGATGTCGAATGCAGGCTTCCAATTGTATTGGCCCAGGGAAGTCCAATCTTCAATTCGATTTGCGAGGGAGAGCTGGCGATTGCGCTCTAGTAACTGCAGTGCAAAATAGACCTCATCTAGGCTTGTGTCCAGGACCGAGTTTTCCTCTCCAGGTGTGACAGGAACTCGGGGTTGCATTCCAGACTCACACGGGGAGTCAGGCCTCGTCTCGAGGGGAAGCAAAGGACTCTGCTCTCCCTTCAGGTCCTGACAGGTATCTCTTGGAGCCAACTGAGAGGCCTAAAGAGAGTCAAGCCTCCTGTGGAGTCTGGAGAGAGGACTCGGTTTTGCTCTCCATGCCAGGAAGGAAACAAGTCCCTCATCTCGTGATGACGGGGGCGTATCGTGGGTTTTCTCGAGCTGCGGTGCCTGAATGGGGTTTCCGAAGAGGTACGACGGGGAGCTCAGGGAGACTCTCTTCAGGCGTCAGGGAAGTCAGGTCTCCATGCGCATGGCGATGGGGAGCGGGTCTTTGCTCTCGAGTCATGGTAGGGGAATCGGGCCTCAAGACGCGCCGAAGGACTCTCAAGGTCTTTCTCGGGTCGCAGCAGGAAACTCTGGGATCCCTGGACTTGAGCCGGTGACCTCAGGTAGATTCTCAAGGTGCCTCTGAGAATTCAGGGATACTGTGGAGTTGGGAGGGGCCTCTCGCGAATCATCTGGGTTTGGTGCAATGGAAGAGGGCCTCACCTCGAGGGGAGACAGGAACCTCAGGATTCCTCTCTGTTTCGGACTCCGACCGCAGGGTCCCTGCAGAGTTGGGACAGGAGAGTCAGGCCTCGTCTTGTCTGAGGAAGGGAAGCCCGCTGGCCTCTCGAGTTGCTCAGGGGGTCTCAGGCCCCTCGTCGAGCTCTGTGTGGAACCCGTGGGTCGTTGCGGACGATGCACGGGGGTGGCAGTGCCCCTTCGTGTTGTGCCTTCACCCACAGGGTTGCCTTCGAAGAGGGGTCCGGGCCTCGGGTCCTTCTCAAGAGCGGACCGGGGAATCGGGGGCGTTCGGCATGTGGCCCCACCCACGTGGCTCGTCTCGAATTTCTTCGTGAGACTGGCCTCATGCTGAGGTGCGCCGGGAAGTCCGGGAAACCCTTCCAGACCACGCGAGGGAATCGACTCTCCTGTCGCGATCAGGAGGGGAGAAGGGGCTCAGAGGAAGCGGTGCCGGGACCCTCGGTGTTGCCCTCGAGGGAACCCGGGGTGTCGGGGAACTTTTGGGGGTCGGAGGAAGGCTGTCAGGGACCGTTTCGCCCTTCAGGGCGGAACAGGGGACTTCCCTTGAGATGCCTTCGCGGGCAAGGGCCTCATCTTGCCAAGAGGTGGGAACCACGTGTTTTTTCTCGAGTTGCGGCGGGATTCTCGAGTTACGACTGGGATCTCAGGCTTCCTCTTGGGTTGACCCTGGGAAGCCCAATCTTCCCCTCAGGTTGCGAGGGAAAGCTGGGGGTTGCTCTCGGGTCACTGCAGGGCCGAAGAGACCTCACCTAGGCGTGTGTCCGGGACCTAATATTCCTCTCCAGGGAAGGCAGGGATCTCGGGGTTGCATTCCAGGCTCCCCCGGGGAGTCAGGCTCGTCTCGAGGGGAAGCCAAGGACTCCACTCTCCTCTCGAGTCGCGACGCGGGTCTCTTGGAGCCCCCTGAGCGGCCTCAAGGGAGTCCAGCCTCCTCTTCCGTTTGGAGAGAGGACCCGGGATTGCTCTCCAGGCCATGCAGGAAAAGAAGGCCCTCAGCTCGCGAGGACGGGGGCGTCTCAGGGGTTTCCTCGAGCTGCGGCGCCCGTGGGGGTTTTCTCCCGAGGCACGACGAGGATCTCAGGGAGCCTCTCGTGCGGCGCCAGGGAAGTCAGGTCTCCATGCGCGTGGAGAGGCGGAGCACGTCCTGGCTCTCGAGTCACGGGAGGGGCCTAGGGCCTCGAGACGCGTTGAAGAAGGACTCTCGAGGTCTTTCTCGGGGGGTGGCGGGAAACCCTCGTTTCCCTCGCCTTCTGCCCGGGACCTTAGGGAACTTCCCAGGGTGCCTCTTTGAGGCGAGGGATCCTGGGGAGGTGGCGGGGCCCCTCGGGACTCCGCTGGGTCTGGCGCAACGGAAGAGGGCCTCACCTCGAGGGGAGGCAGGAACCTCAGGCTTCCTCTGCGATTCGGACTCCGACCGCAGGGTCCCTGCAGAGTTGGGACAGGAGAGTCAGGCCTCGTCTTGTCTGAGGAAGGGAACCCCGCTGGCCTCTCGAGTTGCTCAGGGGGTCTCAGGCCCCTCGTCGAGCTGTGTGTGGAACCCGCGGGTCTGTGCGGACGATGCACGGGGGTGGCAGTGCCCCTTCGTGTTGTGCCTTCACCCACCGGGTTGCCTTCGAAGAGGGGTCCGGGCCTCGGGTCCTTCTCAAGAGCGGACCGGGGAATCGGGGGCGTTCGGCATGTGGCCCCACCCACGTGGCTCGTCTCGAATTTCCTCGTGAGACCGGCCTCATCCTGAGGTGCGCCGGGACGGCCGGGAACCCCTTCCAGACCACGCAGGGGAATCGCCTCTCCTGTCGCGATCAGGAGGGGAGAAGGGGCTCAGAGGAAGCGGTGCCGGGACCCTCGGTGTTCCCCTCGGGGGACCCCGGCGTGTCGGGGGACTTTTGGGGGTCGCAGGAAGGCTGTCAGGGACCGTTTCGCCATTCAGGGCGGAACAGGGGACTTCCCTTGAGACGCCATCGCGGGCAAGGGCCTCATCTTGCCAAGAGGTGGGAACCACGTGGTTTTTCTCGAGTTGCGGCGGCATTCTCGAGTTACGACGGGGATCTCAGCCTTCCCCTTGGGTTGGCCCTGGGAAGCCCAATCTTCCCCTCGGGTTGCGAGGGAAAGCTGGGGGTTGGGCTCGAGTCACTGCAGGGCCGAAGAGACCTCACCTAGGCGTGTGTCCGGGACCTAATATTCCTCTCCAGGGAAGGCAGGGATCTCGGGGTTGCATTCCAGGCTGCCCCGGGGAGTCAGGCCTCGTCTCAAGGGGAAGCCAAGGACTCCGCTCTCCTCTCGAGTCACGACGCGGGTCTCTTGGAGCCCCCTGAGCGGCCTCAAGGGAGTCCTGCCTCGTCTTCCGTTTGGAGAGAGGACCCGGGATTGCTCTCCAGGCCATGCAGGACAAGAAGGCCCTCAGCTCGCGAGGACGGGGGCGTCTCCGGGGTTTCCTCGAGCTGCGGCGCCCGTGGGGGTTTTCTCCCGAAGCACGACGAGGACCTCAGGGAGCCTCTCGTGCGGCACCAGGGAAGTCAGGTCTCCATGCGCTTGGCGAGGGGGAGCGCGTCCTGGCTCTCGAGTCACGGGAGGGGCCTAGGGCCTCGAGACGCGTTGAAGAAGGACTCTCGAGGTCTTTCTCGGGGGGCGGCGGGAAACCCTCGTTTCCCTCGCCTTCTGCCGGGGACCTTAGGGAACTTCCCAGGGTGCCTCTGAGAGGCGAGGGATCCTGTGGAGGTGGCGGGGCCCCTCGGGACTCCGCTGGGTCTGGCGCAACGGAAGAGGGCCTCACCTCGAGGGGAGGCAGGAACCTCAGGCTTCCTCTCCGTTTCGGACTCCGCCCGCAGGGTCCCTGCAGAGTTGGGACAGGAGAGTCAGGCCTCGTCTTGTCTGAGGAAGGGAACCCCGCTGGCCTCTCGAGTTGCTCAGGGGGTCTCAGGCCCCTCGTCGAGCTGTGTGTGGAACCCGCGGGTCTTTGCGGACGATGCACGGGGGTGGCAGTGCCCCTTCGTGTTGTGCCTTCACCCACAGGGTTGCCTTCGAAGAGGGGTCCGGGCCTCGGGTCCTTCTCAAGAGCGGACCGGGGAATCGGGGCGTTCGGCATGTGGCCCCACCCACGTGGCTCGTCTCGAATTTCTTCGTGAGACTGGCCTCATGCTGAGGTGCGCCGGGAAGTCCGGGAAACCCTTCCAGACCACGCGAGGGAATCGACTCTCCTGTCGCGATCAGGAGGGGAGAAGGGGCTCAGAGGAAGCGGTGCCGGGACCCTCGGTGTTGCCCTCGAGGGAACCCGGGGTGTCGGGGAACTTTTGGGGGTCGGAGGAAGGCTGTCAGGGACCGTTTCGCCCTTCAGGGCGGAACAGGGGACTTCCCTTGAGATGCCTTCGCGGGCAAGGGCCTCATCTTGCCAAGAGGTGGGAACCACGTGTTTTTTCTCGAGTTGCGGCGGGATTCTCGAGTTACGACTGGGATCTCAGGCTTCCTCTTGGGTTGACCCTGGGAAGCCCAATCTTCCCCTCAGGTTGCGAGGGAAAGCTGGGGGTTGCTCTCGGGTCACTGCAGGGCCGAAGAGACCTCACCTAGGCGTGTGTCCGGGACCTAATATTCCTCTCCAGGGAAGGCAGGGATCTCGGGGTTGCATTCCAGGCTCCCCCGGGGAGTCAGGCTCGTCTCGAGGGGAAGCCAAGGACTCCACTCTCCTCTCGAGTCGCGACGCGGGTCTCTTGGAGCCCCCTGAGCGGCCTCAAGGGAGTCCAGCCTCCTCTTCCGTTTGGAGAGAGGACCCGGGATTGCTCTCCAGGCCATGCAGGAAAAGAAGGCCCTCAGCTCGCGAGGACGGGGGCGTCTCAGGGGTTTCCTCGAGCTGCGGCGCCCGTGGGGGTTTTCTCCCGAGGCACGACGAGGATCTCAGGGAGCCTCTCGTGCGGCGCCAGGGAAGTCAGGTCTCCATGCGCGTGGAGAGGCGGAGCACGTCCTGGCTCTCGAGTCACGGGAGGGGCCTAGGGCCTCGAGACGCGTTGAAGAAGGACTCTCGAGGTCTTTCTCGGGGGGTGGCGGGAAACCCTCGTTTCCCTCGCCTTCTGCCCGGGACCTTAGGGAACTTCCCAGGGTGCCTCTTTGAGGCGAGGGATCCTGGGGAGGTGGCGGGGCCCCTCGGGACTCCGCTGGGTCTGGCGCAACGGAAGAGGGCCTCACCTCGAGGGGAGGCAGGAACCTCAGGCTTCCTCTGCGATTCGGACTCCGACCGCAGGGTCCCTGCAGAGTTGGGACAGGAGAGTCAGGCCTCGTCTTGTCTGAGGAAGGGAACCCCGCTGGCCTCTCGAGTTGCTCAGGGGGTCTCAGGCCCCTCGTCGAGCTGTGTGTGGAACCCGCGGGTCTGTGCGGACGATGCACGGGGGTGGCAGTGCCCCTTCGTGTTGTGCCTTCACCCACCGGGTTGCCTTCGAAGAGGGGTCCGGGCCTCGGGTCCTTCTCAAGAGCGGACCGGGGAATCGGGGGCGTTCGGCATGTGGCCCCACCCACGTGGCTCGTCTCGAATTTCCTCGTGAGACCGGCCTCATCCTGAGGTGCGCCGGGACGGCCGGGAACCCCTTCCAGACCACGCAGGGGAATCGCCTCTCCTGTCGCGATCAGGAGGGGAGAAGGGGCTCAGAGGAAGCGGTGCCGGGACCCTCGGTGTTCCCCTCGGGGGACCCCGGCGTGTCGGGGGACTTTTGGGGGTCGCAGGAAGGCTGTCAGGGACCGTTTCGCCATTCAGGGCGGAACAGGGGACTTCCCTTGAGACGCCATCGCGGGCAAGGGCCTCATCTTGCCAAGAGGTGGGAACCACGTGGTTTTTCTCGAGTTGCGGCGGCATTCTCGAGTTACGACGGGGATCTCAGCCTTCCCCTTGGGTTGGCCCTGGGAAGCCCAATCTTCCCCTCGGGTTGCGAGGGAAAGCTGGGGGTTGGGCTCGAGTCACTGCAGGGCCGAAGAGACCTCACCTAGGCGTGTGTCCGGGACCTAATATTCCTCTCCAGGGAAGGCAGGGATCTCGGGGTTGCATTCCAGGCTGCCCCGGGGAGTCAGGCCTCGTCTCAAGGGGAAGCCAAGGACTCCGCTCTCCTCTCGAGTCACGACGCGGGTCTCTTGGAGCCCCCTGAGCGGCCTCAAGGGAGTCCTGCCTCGTCTTCCGTTTGGAGAGAGGACCCGGGATTGCTCTCCAGGCCATGCAGGACAAGAAGGCCCTCAGCTCGCGAGGACGGGGGCGTCTCCGGGGTTTCCTCGAGCTGCGGCGCCCGTGGGGGTTTTCTCCCGAAGCACGACGAGGACCTCAGGGAGCCTCTCGTGCGGCACCAGGGAAGTCAGGTCTCCATGCGCTTGGCGAGGGGGAGCGCGTCCTGGCTCTCGAGTCACGGGAGGGGCCTAGGGCCTCGAGACGCGTTGAAGAAGGACTCTCGAGGTCTTTCTCGGGGGGCGGCGGGAAACCCTCGTTTCCCTCGCCTTCTGCCGGGGACCTTAGGGAACTTCCCAGGGTGCCTCTGAGAGGCGAGGGATCCTGTGGAGGTGGCGGGGCCCCTCGGGACTCCGCTGGGTCTGGCGCAACGGAAGAGGGCCTCACCTCGAGGGGAGGCAGGAACCTCAGGCTTCCTCTCCGTTTCGGACTCCGCCCGCAGGGTCCCTGCAGAGTTGGGACAGGAGAGTCAGGCCTCGTCTTGTCTGAGGAAGGGAACCCCGCTGGCCTCTCGAGTTGCTCAGGGGGTCTCAGGCCCCTCGTCGAGCTGTGTGTGGAACCCGCGGGTCTTTGCGGACGATGCACGGGGGTGGCAGTGCCCCTTCGTGTTGTGCCTTCACCCACAGGGTTGCCTTCGAAGAGGGGTCCGGGCCTCGGGTCCTTCTCAAGAGCGGACCGGGGAATCGGGGCGTTCGGCATGTGGCCCCACCCACGTGGCTCGTCTCGAATTTCTTCGTGAGACTGGCCTCATGCTGAGGTGCGCCGGGAAGTCCGGGAAACCCTTCCAGACCACGCGAGGGAATCGACTCTCCTGTCGCGATCAGGAGGGGAGAAGGGGCTCAGAGGAAGCGGTGCCGGGACCCTCGGTGTTGCCCTCGAGGGAACCCGGGGTGTCGGGGAACTTTTGGGGGTCGGAGGAAGGCTGTCAGGGACCGTTTCGCCCTTCAGGGCGGAACAGGGGACTTCCCTTGAGATGCCTTCGCGGGCAAGGGCCTCATCTTGCCAAGAGGTGGGAACCACGTGTTTTTTCTCGAGTTGCGGCGGGATTCTCGAGTTACGACTGGGATCTCAGGCTTCCTCTTGGGTTGACCCTGGGAAGCCCAATCTTCCCCTCAGGTTGCGAGGGAAAGCTGGGGGTTGCTCTCGGGTCACTGCAGGGCCGAAGAGACCTCACCTAGGCGTGTGTCCGGGACCTAATATTCCTCTCCAGGGAAGGCAGGGATCTCGGGGTTGCATTCCAGGCTCCCCCGGGGAGTCAGGCTCGTCTCGAGGGGAAGCCAAGGACTCCACTCTCCTCTCGAGTCGCGACGCGGGTCTCTTGGAGCCCCCTGAGCGGCCTCAAGGGAGTCCAGCCTCCTCTTCCGTTTGGAGAGAGGACCCGGGATTGCTCTCCAGGCCATGCAGGAAAAGAAGGCCCTCAGCTCGCGAGGACGGGGGCGTCTCAGGGGTTTCCTCGAGCTGCGGCGCCCGTGGGGGTTTTCTCCCGAGGCACGACGAGGATCTCAGGGAGCCTCTCGTGCGGCGCCAGGGAAGTCAGGTCTCCATGCGCGTGGAGAGGCGGAGCACGTCCTGGCTCTCGAGTCACGGGAGGGGCCTAGGGCCTCGAGACGCGTTGAAGAAGGACTCTCGAGGTCTTTCTCGGGGGGTGGCGGGAAACCCTCGTTTCCCTCGCCTTCTGCCCGGGACCTTAGGGAACTTCCCAGGGTGCCTCTTTGAGGCGAGGGATCCTGGGGAGGTGGCGGGGCCCCTCGGGACTCCGCTGGGTCTGGCGCAACGGAAGAGGGCCTCACCTCGAGGGGAGGCAGGAACCTCAGGCTTCCTCTGCGATTCGGACTCCGACCGCAGGGTCCCTGCAGAGTTGGGACAGGAGAGTCAGGCCTCGTCTTGTCTGAGGAAGGGAACCCCGCTGGCCTCTCGAGTTGCTCAGGGGGTCTCAGGCCCCTCGTCGAGCTGTGTGTGGAACCCGCGGGTCTGTGCGGACGATGCACGGGGGTGGCAGTGCCCCTTCGTGTTGTGCCTTCACCCACCGGGTTGCCTTCGAAGAGGGGTCCGGGCCTCGGGTCCTTCTCAAGAGCGGACCGGGGAATCGGGGGCGTTCGGCATGTGGCCCCACCCACGTGGCTCGTCTCGAATTTCCTCGTGAGACCGGCCTCATCCTGAGGTGCGCCGGGACGGCCGGGAACCCCTTCCAGACCACGCAGGGGAATCGCCTCTCCTGTCGCGATCAGGAGGGGAGAAGGGGCTCAGAGGAAGCGGTGCCGGGACCCTCGGTGTTCCCCTCGGGGGACCCCGGCGTGTCGGGGGACTTTTGGGGGTCGCAGGAAGGCTGTCAGGGACCGTTTCGCCATTCAGGGCGGAACAGGGGACTTCCCTTGAGACGCCATCGCGGGCAAGGGCCTCATCTTGCCAAGAGGTGGGAACCACGTGGTTTTTCTCGAGTTGCGGCGGCATTCTCGAGTTACGACGGGGATCTCAGCCTTCCCCTTGGGTTGGCCCTGGGAAGCCCAATCTTCCCCTCGGGTTGCGAGGGAAAGCTGGGGGTTGGGCTCGAGTCACTGCAGGGCCGAAGAGACCTCACCTAGGCGTGTGTCCGGGACCTAATATTCCTCTCCAGGGAAGGCAGGGATCTCGGGGTTGCATTCCAGGCTGCCCCGGGGAGTCAGGCCTCGTCTCAAGGGGAAGCCAAGGACTCCGCTCTCCTCTCGAGTCACGACGCGGGTCTCTTGGAGCCCCCTGAGCGGCCTCAAGGGAGTCCTGCCTCGTCTTCCGTTTGGAGAGAGGACCCGGGATTGCTCTCCAGGCCATGCAGGACAAGAAGGCCCTCAGCTCGCGAGGACGGGGGCGTCTCCGGGGTTTCCTCGAGCTGCGGCGCCCGTGGGGGTTTTCTCCCGAAGCACGACGAGGACCTCAGGGAGCCTCTCGTGCGGCACCAGGGAAGTCAGGTCTCCATGCGCTTGGCGAGGGGGAGCGCGTCCTGGCTCTCGAGTCACGGGAGGGGCCTAGGGCCTCGAGACGCGTTGAAGAAGGACTCTCGAGGTCTTTCTCGGGGGGCGGCGGGAAACCCTCGTTTCCCTCGCCTTCTGCCGGGGACCTTAGGGAACTTCCCAGGGTGCCTCTGAGAGGCGAGGGATCCTGTGGAGGTGGCGGGGCCCCTCGGGACTCCGCTGGGTCTGGCGCAACGGAAGAGGGCCTCACCTCGAGGGGAGGCAGGAACCTCAGGCTTCCTCTCCGTTTCGGACTCCGCCCGCAGGGTCCCTGCAGAGTTGGGACAGGAGAGTCAGGCCTCGTCTTGTCTGAGGAAGGGAACCCCGCTGGCCTCTCGAGTTGCTCAGGGGGTCTCAGGCCCCTCGTCGAGCTGTGTGTGGAACCCGCGGGTCTTTGCGGACGATGCACGGGGGTGGCAGTGCCCCTTCGTGTTGTGCCTTCACCCACAGGGTTGCCTTCGAAGAGGGGTCCGGGCCTCGGGTCCTTCTCATGGGCGGACCGGGGAATCGGGGGCGTTCGGCATTTGGCCCCACCCACGTGGCTCCTCTCGAATTTCCTCGTGAGGCCGGCCTCATCCTGAGGTGCGCTGGGAAGGCCGGGAACCCCTTCCAGACCACGCAGGGGAATCGCCTCTCCTGTCGTGATCAGGAGGGGAGAAGGGGCTCAGAGGAAGCGGTGCCGGGACCCTCGGTGTTCCCCTCGGGGGACCCCGGCGTGTCGGGGGACTTTTGTGGGTCGCAGGAAGGATGTCAGGGACCGTTTCGCCCTTCAGGGCGGAACAGAGGACTTCCCTTGAGACGCCGTCGCGGGCAAGGGCCTCATCTTGCCAAGAGGTGGGAACCACGTGGTTTTTCTCGAGTTGCGGCGGCATTCTCGAGTTACGACGGGGATCTCAGCCTTCCCCTTGGGTTGGCCCTGGGAAGCCCAATCTTCCCCTCGGGTTGCGAGGGAAAGCTGGGGGTTGCGCTCGAGTCACTGCAGGGCCGAAGAGACCTCACCTAGGAGTGTGTCCGGGACCTAATATTCCTCTCCAGGGAAAGCAGGGATCTCGGTGTTGCATTCCAGGCTCCCCTGGCTAGTCAGGCCTCGTCTCGAGGGGAAGCCAAGGACTCCGCTCTCCTCTCGAGTCGCGACGCGGGTCTCTTGGAGCCCACTGAGCGGCTTCAAGGGAGTCCAGCCTCCTCTTCCGTTTGGAGAGAGGACCCGGGATTGCCCTCCAGGCCACGCAGGAAAAGAAGGCCCTCAGCTCGCGAAGACGGGGGCGTCTCAGGGGTTTCCTGGAGCTGCCGCAGCAGTGTGGGTTTCCTCACGAGGTACGATGAGGATCTCAGGGAGAGTCTCGTGCAGTGCCAGGTTAGTCAGGTCTCCATGCGCGTGAAGAGGGGGCGCGTGTCATGGCTCTCGAGTCATGGTAGGGGAATCGCGACTCAACACATTTTGAAGCACTCTCGAGGTCTTTCTTGAGTCATGGCAGAAAACACAGGGTTCCCTCGACTTGTGCCTTTGACCTCAGGGAGCTTCTCATTGTGCCTCTGAGAACTCAGGGATACTGTGGAGTTGGTAGGGGCCTCTCGGGACTCCACTGGGTGTGGTGCAATGGAAGAGGGCCTCATCTCGAGTGGACGCAGGAACCTCAGGCTTCCTCTCCGTTTCTGACTCGGATCCCATGGTCCCTGCAGAGTAGGGACAAGAGAGTCACACCTAGTCTTCTGTTGAGGAATGGACCTTCGTTTGCCTTTCGAGTTGTTTACAGGGTGACAGGCCACTTGTCGAAATGTTTGTGGGACCTGCGGGTTTTTCTGGACGATGCACGCGGGTGTCAGTGCCCCTTCGTGTTGTGCCTTCATCCACAGGTTTTCCTTCAAAGAGGTGTGCTGGAATCGGGTTCTTTTCAAGAGTGGACCGTGAAATTGGGGTCTTTCGGCATGTGGCACCACCCACGAGGCTACGTTTCGAACTTCCTCATGAGACCGGCCTCATCCTGAGGTGCGCCCTGAAGGTCGGGAACCCCTTGCAGACAGAGAAGGGGAGTCGACCCTCCTGTCGCAATCAGGAGAGGAGAAGGGGTCAGATGAAGTGGTGCCGGGAACCTCGGTGTTCCCCTTGAGTGAGTCTGGTATGTCGCGGAACTTTTGGGGTCGCATCAAGGGTGCCAAGTACCGTTTCGCACTTCTGGATGGAACGTGGGACTTCTCTTGAGATGCTGTAGCGGACAAAGGGCCTCATCTTGCGATGACGAGGGAAGCACGTGGTTTTTCTCGAGTTTCGGTGGGATTCTCGAGTTACGATGGGGAATTCAGGCTTCCTCTTGTGTTGGCCCAGGAAGTCTAATCTTCCATTCGAGTTGCCAGGGAGAGCTGCGGATTGGGCTCCATTCACTGAAGGGCAAACTAGACCTCATCTAGGCTTGTATCCAGGACTTAATGTTCCTCTCCATAGGCGACAGGGATTTGGGGTTGCATTCCATACTCACCCGGGGAGTCAGGCCTCATCTCGAGGGGAAGCAAAGGACTCCACTCTCTTCTCGAGCCGCGACACGTATCTCTTGGAGCCCACTGAGTGGTCTTTGCTCTGTAGGAGAGCTCTAGTGTACATAAGCCTGTACATAAGTGAACACAGACACTCTGTGTGCATGTTGCTGCGTACCCAAAATAGGGCCACAAGGAGCCTCATGCTCTCCATGCGGCGCGGAAGCTGTGCAGCCACGCAGCAGCTGAAGAATCCAACCAATTGCTCTTTTCTTACCTCTGACAGAGCTCGCATTGCCGTAGCCCTTGGCAGTTTCAAAACACTGGACCCTAACCCCTCTCAAAGTAGGCCTGGGTTCTAGTTCGAATAGAAAGTCAATAGCGGAGCTGAGGACAGGAATGCGGCAGTCATTTATCACACGCTCCTGCAGCCTGCTACTACAGGGACACTAACGCTAGAAGCTAGGAATGTCTTTGAAAGGTGCGCAAAGGACAAGGGAGAACCTCGACCCTGACTCTAGTATTTCAGCCCCCTGAGCAGATCTGAGGTTCTCCCGCTGTAGAAGCTAACCCATTCCTTTCAAATACAGGCTTCCTAACACAGGGCCAGTTGGCTGCTTGCTCTTCCACGAAGCAGGCTTCCTTAACTTGCAAACTGCGAATTCCACTTAACAGCCTGGAGGAAAAATCGCTTCTTGGAAGATTTTTTTCAGAGGCTGTATCCCCGGAGCTGGGGCCAAGCTAGGGGACCCATACTGACAAGGGAAGGCAAAACCACATCCAATGTCTTTGCTCTGGAGGACAGCTTTGGTGAGCCTAAGTCTTTCAGGAATATTTCTGGCTCCAACAGAGTCAAATTCTGTGTGTGAAGCTGCACAGCCAAAATAGGGGAACAGAGAGCCTGATTCTCTCTGTGTAGCTTTGAAGCTGTCATTCAAACAACAGCTTGAGAATCCATACAATGCTCTCCCTTACTGCTTAGAGAATTCTCATTGCTGTCGTCCTTGACAGTTTGTAGAAATCCGCACCCTAACCCTTCTCCAAGTAGGCCTGGGTCCTAGCTCGGAACAACAGGCAACGGCGGAGCTGAGGCCAGTAAGGCACAAGTGAGGTCTCACACACTCTTGCAGCCTGATCGTCCAGGAGCAGTAAGGCCTCTTTTTCGCTGCAGGAGGCTCGCTTGCCTTGCCTCCTGTGAACTGCATTTCCCAGCCTGGGCGCAAAGCTGTTCCTGGAGATTTTTTCTCAGGGGCTGTTTCCCTGGAGCTGGGTCGGACCTCGGGGGCCCAACTCACAGGGGAAGACAAAACCACATGGACAGGTCTATGCTCTGTAGGAGAGCTCTAGTGAACCTCATCTCTCAGGAACATTCTTGGCTTCTACAGAGACACCTCTGTGCATGAAGCTACACACCCAACATAGTGGCAAAGGGAGTCTGATTCTCTCCGTGGGTGCTGATGCTTTGTGGCAAAGCACCTGCTAAGAATCCATCCGCATAGGCTTCCCTCACCTTGACAGAGGTCTCATTGCTGTAGTCCTTGGCAGTTTGGAAAGAAGCAGACCCTTACCCTTCACCAAGTAGGCCCTTGTCCTTGTTTGAATGGAAAGGCAGTAGCTGAGCTGAGGCCAGTAAGGCGCCAGTCAAGTCTGACATATTCCCGATGCCTGCTCCTTCATGGAAAATAACGTTAGAATCTGGGAATGTCTATGCAAGGCTGGCAAAGGGCAGTCAGGAACCTGGACCCTGCCTCTGGAATTTCTATCTTCTCAGCACATCTGGCGGTCTCGGTCAGGAGAAACTAACCCATTCCTTGCAAACATAGGCTTCCAAACACAGGCCGGTTGGCTGTCTCTTCTTGCCGAAGGAAGCTTGCTTATCCCACCTCCTGTGAACTCCGCTTCCCAGCCTGGGGGATAAGAGGTTCTTGGAGATCTTTTCTCAGAGGCTGTTTCCACGGAGCAGGGGCCGATCCCGGAGACCCACACGCACAGGGGAAGGGAAAACCGCATGGATAAGTCTTTGCTCTCTAGGAGTGCTCTAGTGAACCTCAGTCTATGCGGAATGTTCTTGGCTCCAACGGGGACATCTCTGTGTGGGAAGCTGCATAGCCAACATAGAGACACAGAGACCTGATTCTCTCTGTGCAGCTTAGACGCTGTCGTTCAAACAACAAATTGAGAATCCACACAATGCTCTCCCTTACCACTGAGAGAGTTATCATTGCTGTAGCCCTTCGCAGTTTCTGGAAATCAGCACACAAACACTTCTCCAAGTAGGCCTGGGTTCAAGTTCAGATGAACATGCAATAGCGGAGCTGAGGCCAGTAAGGCACCAGTCAGGTGTCACACACTCTGGCAGCCTGCTCCTCCAGGGACAGTAAGGCCTCTATTTCCCTTCAGGAGGCTCGCTTGCCTTACTTCCTGTGAACAGCGTTTCCCAGCCTGGGCGGAAAGCAGTTCCTGGAGATCTTTTCTCAGGGGCTGTTTCCCCGGAGTTGGGGCGGACCTCGGGGACCCAACTCACAGGGGAAGGCAAAACCAAATGGACAGGTCTATGCTCTGTAGGAGATCTCTAGTGAACTGCCGGGGTCCAGCCCCAGCTGATCCAGGGTATTCGAAGCAGAGACGGCGTAGGCGAGGGTCAGGGAACAACTGCCTAATTAAACGTTAATTAAGGATATAAAGAGTAATAAAATGAGGATAGCTCAGTAGGAAAATTCAGTGGAGAAAAGAGGCTGAGTAGCTTGGTTTACGCGGGGGACCAATAAAACTTCAAGACAAGAAGCTTGCACCACTTACGTAGGCCGCAGGCGTCCTTCCGTTCTCCCGAAGGAGAGGAGACACTGAGGCCTCCCCGGTCGGATCTTAGAAGCCCAGGCAAAATTAGTAAGCTTGGTGGGTTCCGTGCTCCAGATGGAGACTCAACCAGAGTGAGAGAGAGAGAGAGACATGGGGAGACCAGTATTTCGAGAAACTGATCCCAATTCTTTATTTTCCATGGTCTACTTTTATACACTGAGATGTTATGCAAAAGTCACGTGGGGTCAGCAGTCCTGACTTTTATCAAAGTCAGGTGCTTCATACAAAAGTATACAGAGCTCTTAGGGGTGTTACATCATCTTCTGGCCGGGGGGCCTGCTGACAATTTACGACCCTCTCCTTGTGACAGCGGTCAGTCAACCAGGACACTTATTTCTCCAGGGGTGATTATTCTTAAAACAGACGCCACCCAAATAAAGTTACATTCCTATAGGGTGAGGGTGTAGTGGGTTTTAGTTAAGGCAAGAATTTACTTAGCCTAAGGTCTAACGTGATTTATATCAAAGGTTAATACTTATTTCTTCTATATATTCATTAATGTGTATAAGGGCAGGGGATGTGGAGACTTAGCAGTAAACATCAGCTCAACAAATGAAAAACCCTTCACCAATATGATTTCTAATCAGCCCATTATACTTATACTAATAATTTTCTAACTTTTCTAAGGAACCTGTTTTTAGAAGGTTTAAAGCATCTCGTGCCTCTCATGGTTGAGAGGCTGTGAGCAATCACATGTGGCCGGACAAGCCTGTCAGGCAGGCTAGGGAACCTTCAGAGGAGTTTGTAGGTTAAAACACTCTTGTCACACCCAGGGGTTTTTATCAACTGGAGCTCTAGGTTAACTCCTTCTCCGAAAGAGGTGGTGGGGGACAGCCCCCCGTAAAGTCAGAGGTGTAGGTGAGAGCACAAAGTAGTAAGGTAGGCAGGCTCTGGTTATGGGGATAGATGCTCGAGGATTTCCAGGGGGACTCCTGAGGCTTGATCCCACCTTTGCATATGTCGAGCCTCCTTCCTCATGACCTTTGCCATGGGCGGAGTGCCTCACTCTGGCCCCCAACAGTGAACCTCCTCTCTCAGGAACATTCTTGGCTCCTATCGAGACACCTCTGTGTGTGTAGCTACACACGCAACGTAGGGGCAAAGGGAGCCAGATTCTTTCCGTGGGGTGCTGATGCTTTGTGGCAAAGCACCTGCTTGAGAATCCATCAGCTTACGCTTCCCTCGCCTTGACAGAGGTCTCATTGCTGTAGCCCTTGGCAGTTTGGAAAGAAGAGGACCCTTACCTTTCATAAAGTGGGCCCTTGTCCTAGTTTGAAAGGAAAGGCAAGAGCTGAGCTGAGGCCAATAAGGCGCCAGTCAAGTCTGACATATTCCCGAAGCCTGCTCCTTCATGGAAAATAACGCTGGAATCTAGGAATGTCTCTGCAAGGCTGGCAAAGGGCAGTCAGGAGCCTGCACCCTGCCTCTGGAATTACCGATTTCTGAGCAGATCTGGAGGTCTCCTTTAGGAGAATCTAACTCATTCCTTCCATATTGAGACTTCCAAAAACAGGCCGGTCGGCTGCCTCTTCGTGCCCGAAGGAGGCTTGCTTTTCCTGCCTCCTATGAACCCAGCTTCCCAGGCTCTGGGAAAAGCGGATCTTGAAGATCTTTTCTCGGGGGTTGTTTCCACGGAGCTGGGGCTAAGCCTGGAGACCCAAACTCACAGGGGAAGAAAAACCACATGGACAAGTCTTTGCTGTCTAGGAGAGCTCTAGTGAACTTCACTCTGTCACGAACATTCTTGATTCATATGGAGACACCCCTGTGTGCGAAGCTGCGTACCCAACATGGGGGCACAGAGAGCCTGATTCTCTCTGTGTCGCTTTAAAGATGTCGTTCAAAAAACACCTTGAAAATCCATACAATGCTCTTCCTTACCCGTGACAGAGTTCTCATTGCTGTAGCCCTTGGCAGTTTTTAGAAATCCGCACCCAAACCCTTCTCCAAGTAGTCCTGGGTCCTAGTTCGGAGGAACATGCAATGGCGGAGCTGAGGCCAGTAAGGCACCAGTCAGGTCTCACACACTCTGGCAGCCTGATTGTCCAGGGACAGTAAGCCCTCTTTTTCCCTGCAGGAGGCTCACTTGACTTCCCTCCAGTGAGCTGCATTTCCCAGCCTGGGGGAAAAGGGGTCCCTGGAGATCTTTTCTCAGGGGCTCCTTCCCCGGAGCTGGGGAGGACCTCGAGGACCCAACTCACAGGGGAAGGCAAAAGCACATGGACAGGTCTATGCTCTGTAGGAGAGCTCTAGTGAACCTCATCTCTCAGGAACATTCTGGCCTCCTATAGAGAAACCTCTGTATGTGAAGCTACACACCCAACATAGGGACAAATGGAGCCTGATTCTCCCCGTGGGGTGCTGATGCTTTGTGGCAAAGCACCTGCTTGATGATCCATCCACTTAGGCTTCCCTCGCCTTGACAGAGGTCCCATTGCTGTAGCCCTTGGCAGTTTGGAAAGAAGAAGACCCTTACCCTTCATAAAGTAGGCCTTTGTCCTAGTTTGAATGGAAAGGTAATAGCTGAGCTGAGGCCAATAAGGTGCCTTCCAAGTCTGACATACTCCCGTAGCCTTCACCTTCATGGAAAATAACTCTAGAATCTGGGAATGTCTTTGCAAGGCTGGCAAAGGGCAGTCAGGAACCAGCACCCTGCCTCTGGAATTACCGACTTCTGAGCAGATTCTGGAGGTCTCCTTTAGGAGAAGCTAACCCATTCTTTCCAAATAGAGGCTTCCAAACAGGCCGGTTGGCTGCCTCTTCACGCCCGAAGGAGGCCTGTTTTTCTCGCATCCTATGAAGCCCTGTTCCCAGCCTCTGGGAAAAGCGGATCTTGAAGATATTTTCTCAGGGTTTGTTTCCATGGAGCTGGGGCCGAGACCAGAGACCCAATCGCACAGGGGAAGGAAAACCACATGGACAAGTCTTTGCTCTCCAGGAGACTTCTAAGTGAAACTTACTGTGTCAGGAACGTTCTTGACACCTATGGAGACACCCCTGTGTGTGAAGCTGTGTACCCAACAAGGGGGCACACAGGGCCTGATTCTCTCTTTGCAGCTTTGAAGCTGTCGTTCAAACAACAGCTTGAGAATCCATACAATGCTCTCCCTTACCTCTGAGAGACTTCTCATTGCTGTAGCCTTTGGCAGTTTTTACAAATCCGCACCCAAACCCTTCTCCAAGTAGGCCTGGGTCCTGGTTTGGATGGCCATGCAATGGCGGAGCTGAGGTCAGTAAGGCACCAGTCAGGTGTCACACACTCTGGCAGCCTGCTCCTCCAGGGACAGTAAGGCCTATTTTTCCCTGCGGGAGGCTCGCTTGCCTTGCCTCCTGTGAACTGCGTTTCCCAGCCTGGGCAAAAAGCGGTTCCTGGAGATCTTTTCTCAGGGTCTCTATCCCCAGAGCTGGGGTGGACCTCGGGGACCCATCTCACAGGGGAAGGAAAAACCACATGGACAGGTCTATGCTCTGTAGGAGACCTTAGTGAATCTCAAGTCTTAGGAACATTCTTGGCTCGTACAGAGACACCTCTGTGTGTAAAGCTACACACCGAACATAGGGGCACAGGGAGCCTGATTCTCTCCGTGGGGTGCTGATGCTTTGTGGCAAAGCACCTGTTTGAGAATCCATCCGCTTACGCTTCCCTCGCCTTGACAGAGGTCTCATTGCTGTGTCTCTTGGCAGTTGGGAAAGAAGTAGACCCTTACCCTTCACCAAGTAGGCCCTGATCCTAGTTTGAAAGGAAAGGCAATAGCTGAGCTGAGGCCAGTAAGGCACCCTTCAACTCTGACATATTCCCGATGCCTGCTGCTTCATGGAAAATATTGCTAGAATCTAGGAATGTCTTTGCAAGGCTGGCAAAGGGCAGTCAGGAACCTCGACCCTGCCTCTGGAATTTCTATCTTCTGAGCAGATCTGGAGGTCTCCTTCTGGAGAAGCTAACCCATTCCTTGCAAATAGAGGCTTCCAAACACAGGCCGGTTGGCTGCCTCTTCTTGCCTGAAGGAGGCTTGCTTTTCCTGCCTCCTATGATCCCTGGTTCCCAGCATGGGGGAAAAGCAGATCTTGGAGATCTTTGCTCAGGGGTTGTTTCCACGGAGCTGGGGTTGTGCCCAGAGACCCACACATACAGGGGAAGGCAAAACCACATGAACAAGTCTTTGCTCTCTAAGAGAGCTCTAGTGAACCTCAGTCTTTGACGAACGTCCTTGGCTCCTATGCGGACATCTCTGTGTGTGAAACTGCGTACCCAACATGGCGGCAGAGAGCCTGATTCTCTCTGTGCAGGTTTAATGCTGTCGTTCAGAAAACAGCTTGAGAATCCATACAATTCTCGCCCTTACCTCTGAGAGAGTTCTCATTGCAGTAGCCCTTGGCAGTTTGTAGAAATCTGCACCTAAACCCTTCTCCAAGTAGCCCTGAGTCCCAGTTCGGAGGAACAGGCAATGGCGGAGCTGAGGCCAGTAAGGCACCAGTCAGGTCTCACACACTCTGGCAGCCTGATCGTCCAGGGAGACTAAGGCCTGTTGTGCCTTGCAGGAGGCTCGCTTGTGTTACCTCCTGTGAACTGTGTTTGCCAGCCTGGGGGAAAAGCGGTCCCTGGAGATCTTTTCTCAGGGGCTCCTTCCCCTGAGCTGGGGCGGACCTCAGGGACCCAACTCACAGGGCAAGGCAAAACCATATGGACAGGTCTATGCTCTGTAGCAGACTTCTAGTGAACCTCATCTCTCAGGAACATTCTTGGCTCCTATAGAGACACTTCTGTGTGTGAAGCTGCGTACCTAACATAGGGGCACAGAGAGCCTGATTGTCTCAGTTCATTTTGACCCTGTCGTTCAGAAAACAGCTTGAGAATCCATAAAATGCTCTCCCTTACCGCTGAGAGAATTCTCACTGCTGTAGCCCTTGGCACTTTGTAGAAATCCGCACCCAAACGCTTCTCCAAATAGGCCTGGGTCCTAGTTCGGAGGAACAGGCAATGGTGGAACTGAGGCCACTAAGGCAACAGTCAGGTTTCACACACTCTGGCAGCCTGCTCCTCCAGGGACAGTAAGGCCTCTTTTTCTCTGCAGGAGATTCGCTTGCCTTACTTCCTGTGAACAGCGTTTCCCAGCCTCAGCGAAGCGGTTCCTGGAGATCTTTTCTCAGGGACAGTTTCCCCGGAGGTGTGGCGGACCTTGGGGACCCAACTCACAGGGGAAGGCAAAACCACATGGACAGGTCTATGCTCTGTAGGAGAGGTTTAGTGAACCTAATCTCTCAGGAACATTCTTGGCTCCTATAGAGACAACTCTGTGTGTGAAGCTACACTCCCAACATTGGGGAACAGGGATCTTGGTTCTCTCCGTGGGGTGCTGATGCTTTGTAGTAAAGCACCTGCTTGAGAATCCGTCCTCTTAGGCTTCCCTCGCCTTGACAGAGGTCTCATTGCTGTAGCCCTTGGCAGTTTCAAAGAAGAAGACCCTTACCCTTCATAAAGTAGGCCCTTGTTCTAGTTTGAATGGAAAGGCAATAGCTGAGCTGAGGCCAATAAGGAGCCAGTCCCCTCTGACACATTCCCGAAGCCTGCTCCTTCATGGAATATAACTCTAGAATCTTGGAATGTCTTTGAAAGGCTGGCAAAGGGCAGTCAGGAACCAGCACCCTGCCTCTGGAATTACCGACTTCTGAGCAGATCTGGAGGTCTCCTTTAGAAGAAGCTAACCCATTCCTTCCAAATAGAGGCTTCAAAACACAGGCAGGTTGGCGGCCTTTCGTGCCCGAAGGAGGCTTGCTTTTCTCTCCTCCTATGAACTCCTGTTCCCAGCCTCTGGGAAAAGCGTATCTTGAAGATATTTTCTCAGGGGTTGTTTCCACGGAGCTGGGGCCGAGCCCGGGGCCCAAAGGCACAGGGGAAGGCAAGACCACATGGACAGGTCTATGCTCTGTAGCAGACCTCTAGTGAACCTCATCTCTCAGGAGCATTCTTGGCTCCTATAGAGACACCTCTGTGTGTGAAGCTGCGTACCTAACATAGGGGCACAGAGAGCCTGATTCTCTCTGTCCATTTTGACGCTTTCATTCAGAAAACAGCTTGAGAATCCATAAAATGCTCTCCCTTACCACCGAGAGAATTCTCACTGCTGTAGCCCTTGGCACTTTGTAGAAATCTGCACCCAAACGCTTTTCCAAGTAGGCCTGGGTGCTAGCTCGGATGAACAGGCAATGGCGGAGCTGAGGCAAGTAAGGCAACAGTCAGGTTTCACACACTCTGGCAGCCTGCTCCTCCAGGGACAGTAAGGCCTATTTTTCTCTGCAGGAGATTCGCTTGCCTTACTTCTTGTGAACAGCATTTCCCAGCCTCGGCGAAGCGGTTCCTGGAGATCTTTTCTCAGGGACAGTTTCCCCGGAGGTGTGGCGGACCTCGGGGACCCAACTCACAGGGGAAGGCAAAACCACATTGACAGGTCTATGCTCTGTAGGAGAGGTTTAGTGAACCTAATCTCTCAGGAACATTCTTGGCTCCTATAGAGACAACTCTGTGTGTGAAGCTACACTCCCAACATTGGTGCACAGGGAGCTTGATTCTCTCCGTGGGGTGCTGATGCTTTGTGGCAAAGCAACTGCTTGAGAATCCATCCTCTTAGGCTTCCCTCACCTTGACAGAGGTCTCATTGCTGTAGCCCTTGGCAGTTTGCAAAGAAGAAGACCCTTACCCTTCATAAACTAGGGCCTTGTCCTAGTTTGAATGGAAAGGCAATAGCTGAGCTGAGGTCAATAAGGAGCCAGTCCCGTCTGACACATTCCCGAAGCCTGCTCCTTCATGGAAAATAACTCTAGAATCTAGGAATATCTTTGCAAGGCTAGCAAAGGGCAGTCAGGAACCAGTACCCTGCCTCTGGAATTACCAACTTCTGAGCAGATCTGGAGGTCTCCTTTAGGAGAAGCTAACCCATTCCTTCCAAATAGAGGCTTCAAAACACAGGCAGGTGGGCTGCCTTTTCGTTCCCTATGGAGGCGTGCTTTTCTCTCCTCCTACGAACCCCGGTTCCCAGACACTGGGAAAAGTGGATCTTGAAGATATTTTCTCAGGGGTTGTTTCCACGGAGCTGGGGCCGAGCCTGGAGACCCAAAGGCACAGGGGAAGGCAAGACCACATGGACAAGCCTTTGCTCTTTAGTATAGCTCTAATGAACCTCACTCTGTCAGGATCTTTCTTGATTCCTACGGAGACACACCTGTGTGTGAAGCTGCGGCTACAGAGAGCCTGATTCCCTCCGTTTACCGCTGAGTCTGCATTGCCAAGCAACAGCTTGGGAACGCAGCCTGGGGCGCTTCCCTTCCCTCGGACAGAGCTCTCCTTGCGGTAGGCCTTGGTAGTTTGCATACAATGGGGCCCTAAGCCCTCTGCAAGTTGGCCTGGCTCCTAGGTCCAAAGAGCAGGCCAGAGCGGAGCTGAGGCTGTCAGGCTCCAGACACATCTCCCATACTCCTACATCCTGCTCCTACCCGGGCGTGAACGCTAGAAGCTGGGAAGGTACCTGGACCGTGCAGGGGCGGGGCGAACGCGGGCGGCGTGGGGTGGGAGTCGGCTTCTGGCGGGGTTGGGGGCGGGCTTCCCAGTTGTGCTCTCCGAGGTGGACACTGAGGCTGAAAACGCGCCGGGAGCGCACCCGGGACTGGGTAAACCCGGGCTGCGGGGGTCGAGATTCAGATGGCTTTGGGTGGGGGTCGGTCCCAGTTGTGCTCCCGGGGGTGGCCACTGCGGGTGGGAACGCACCGGGAGCGCGGCAGGGGCGGGGCTAACCCTGGCGGCGCGGGGCGGGGGTCGGCTCATGGGGGGGATGGGGAGGGGTTCCCAGTTGCGCTCTCGGGGGTTGCAACTGCGGCTGGGAACGCCCATTTCGTCCGCTCCTGGGTCCCCAAGGATCGCCATCCCGTGGGTGCAGTGGAGGGCTGCGGACCACAGGTAAGGGAACTGGGACTGCGTGGAGCAGGGAACCAAGTATTCCGCCGTCTGTTGGCACATTCTCGGAGCTCCCCAACCTGGCGGTCGCAGAAAGGCCTTGCCTTTGGGGTCAAGGCCTTAACCGCTCCACCCCTCTGCTGAAAAATCTCAGAGTCTGCGCGGTTTTTCCAAGCAGCCTAGTGTCCGCTGGAAGTCCAAGGGACAGAACACTGAACTCTGGCCGGCTGGCCCAGCCCTGCTTCTGGCACTTTGTAAGCCAGCGGGCCCTTGAGCACCTGCTGGGATGGGAAAGGGAAGGGTCCACGGATTGCACCCTAGAAACTTAGTAGGGTGCATGGATTTCAAACCCTGGTGGCCGCCCAGGCAGCAAAGAAGGGGGGAGGGCACCTTGCTGCCCTTTCATGGCAGAATCTGTGGCTGTCCTGATGCGTGGGCCTTTTCATGGGGACCTTGTGCAATAAAAGTTTGGTGTTTTGGTACTGAATAATTAGAAATTGTAAAAAGTTTAAATTATGTGGTGGTGTAATTAAAAAACAAAACATAACAAAACCAAGCCCCAAGTGTTTGGCACAGGGAGGTTTAAGTATTGAAGGCCTGTTTTCCTTGCACTGTGGCATTCTATCAAGAAGTGTGCAGGATTTTTTTTTTTTTTTTAAGAAAAGTGTTCGAAGTGCTTGAAACAGGAAACCCAGAGGTGCCCCTGTATTTTGGGGAAGGCCTTAGGAGGTCACTTGGAAATGCTGCTGGCTGTGGGGGAGGGGGGCAGATGGGCTGTGCAGGCTTGTCCTTTGCATTCATGTTCTTGTGTGTAGAAACCCAGCTCGGAGCCATCTCCTGATGTGTAAGAATTTCGCAGACAAACCTTGAGCTAAGCAATGCATTTGTTCCTGAGGAAATGTTTGTCTTAAGCGATGTAAATATCCTATGTATATCCGCTGGACTCTGGCTTCAGGTCGGTTCCCCCAATAGGCTCAGAAGCGACTTGAACAAAACAGTATGTTTTCCTCGTACCTTGTTCTCCTAATCTATGTTAAGGAAATGATGTATTTGCCTGGAATACTGCCTTTCTTCAAGATTCATGTCAATCAGTTTTTGGCCCAGGATGACTCACCTGCTGCCAATGTGACCTCAAGGCATGTCGTGGGGGAGGGGCCTGGTGCCATTCCCTGAGACAGTGCCTTTCTTTCCTTAGCTGACTGCTAGTGCCTGTAGAATATCTGGCTAGAGACCAGCAGGGCGTGCACCCCGCCTCAAGTCTAAGTCAGCAGCTTTCTCTATCTCATTTATACTTTAATAACAATTGATGACACAAAAGCTCTGAGCGATCAAATCATATCAAATCTTCATTTCAGATTGAAGATGCATTCCATGGTATTGCCATCTTAAGTCTTTCCATTGTTATGGAATATCTGTCCATGTATTCAGGATAGTTTTCAACCAGGGTGTATAATTTCCAGTGTGCCAGTCTTGTCATCCTCGTTACATCCATGGCAAAGTGTTGTATTCATGTTGACATTACTGAAAGGGAATTTTTTTTAATTCCTTTTCAGATTATTATCTGCTAATATATACAGAAAAAACTGTGTAATCTTTCGTTTTTATCAGTTTGGACAGCTTGATAGTTGTCTTTAATTTCTTTCCTTTCTCATACTTTAAGATTTTCCGGGCACCGTACATGTACTGCCTCACCCCTAATCTCAGTCATGTGTTCAAAGAACTTCTGTCCTTTATTTGTTTACTTATTTTTTGCAGCATTGAATTCGTTTTGACTATTCTGGGTCTCTGCTGCAAGATGGAAGTTGCTAGGACCTCTGGACTGCAGTCTTCCATCTCTTATTGACCTCTTGTTGACCCCTGCAGAATCCTGGTTGGTGGGAGCTTGTTAGTTCCTTGTTCCTTACCAGGACCTCCTGTGGTAAGTGTTTTTCTCTTCTCTGTTGCCTGGTAAGGGTGGATGGTCATTGGCATCCCAAAGCTAGCTAGAAGTCAATTATTTAGGCAGGCTTGTGCATAGATATGGGAGAAGGCAATGGCACCCCACTCCAGTACTCTTGCGTGGAAAATCCCATGGATGGAGGAGCCTGGTAGGCTGCAGTCCATGGGGTGGTTAAGAGTCGGACACCACTGAGCGACTTCACGTTCACTTTTCCCTTTCATGCATGGGAGGAGGAAATGGCAACCCACTCCAGTGTTCTTGCCTAGAGAACCCCAGGGACTGCGGGGCCTCGTGGGCTGCCGTCTATGGGGTCGCACAGAGTCGGACACGACTGAAACGACTTAGCAGCAGCGGCGGCGGCAGCAGCAGCAGAAGCAGTGCATCGATATCAAAAGGGATGCAAACAGTCAGGAAGGATCACATATGTCACCGTGAAACACTACTTCTCCAATTAGCCAAAGCTAACCAAAGATTTCTGTTCTAGGTCAACCTAGAAGAGATCACTTAAGAGGTAAAGACACTTAAACTCCATTAGCAAAGGCAGTTCGACATCTCAAGAAAACTTGTGCTAGGCACAGAACTCTTTTCTGGGGGTCCACTTTCCCTACAACCTCCTTATCCCATTCTGTACCCATTCCTTTGCTTCTCCCATCCTGAAACGGCCACCTGTAAGACAGAACTACTTCGTTTTCCTTCCTCAAGTGCCATTGCATTCCACATACTTTCTTGTAATAACAAGTCATACATTTCCCTTCAGCAACCAAGAACTGACTTTTATATTGGCATTGGCTATAGCCCGCCCCCCTCCCCCCACCCCCAAGAACAGAACAAAACAAAACAAAACAATTGCTTTCTTACATTTAACATGTCAGGATGGTGCCAGACACTATTCATGGAGAGTCAAAAATCTCTTTTGTTTCTGTGTAAAAGGGAGGTCCTTTCAAGTCGTGAATGTTTCAGAACTTTCATTTATTTGGAAATGACCTAGCTATTCAACACTGTCGTCACAAGGATAGAAACGCGGGTAACCAAAACACCTGGAGAAACGTTTGTTAGTTCAGTTCAGTTCAGTTGCTCAGTCATGTCTGAGTCTTTGGGACCCCGTGGCCTGAAGGACGCTAGGCTTCCGTGTCCGTCACCAGCACCAGGGGCTTGCTCAAACTCATGTCCATCGAGTCAGTGATGCCATCCAACCATCTTATCCTCTGTCGTCCCCTTCTCCTCTGCCTTCAATCAAGACTATGAGAGGCAGATATTTTAGAGTATAATTATTGTTAAGGGTTTTGTCTAAAAGCTCATATCACATTTACATTTTTTACTTTTGTTGTTGTCGTTTCCAGGTAGTTTCTTGCTGACAAGCTTGTGACAGATATAACAATAGAGCAATTTTTACCTCAAAAGAAACCTAGGCACTATGAACATGTTGTGCTTAATGTTGTTGACTCTTAGACATTTCTATAATGGAGGAGCAAAACCAAAAATACTAGATATTTAATATTGACTAGTTCCCAGTTCACGGGACTCTGACATTCATTTAGGTCAATGTTTTCTTGTATTTCCAGCAGTTTGATTTGGAAGAGCTGCCTTGTCTTGAGACCATTGAAATCAGAACACAGAACTTGAGCAATATTATCAAAAAACACAAGGCTCACACTGACACATACCTTAATCCAAACAGACAGACAAGACATCTTCCAGGTTTCCGCCTGAGATTTAAAATATTTCTTTGAGCCAGTCTTCTGGGGAGTGGGGGGATGGGGGTGGCAGTAAAGCAGGCTTGGGTAACAAGCTAATTGTTGGTCATTGCATATGCAAAGAACCAGCTTTCTGGGTTCCAAGGAAAAAAGTTTCCTTGGTAACCAACTTTGTCTGGTTCTATAGAATATCATGGCCCTCCTAGGTCAGGTCATCTTGCCTTTCTGTAGTCCTCGTTTTATCCCTAAATCATAGACAGCTTGGATTGTCTCTGTGGGGTGTATGTATTGTCCTCATGTTTGACCTGGCGGCAGCAGCGAGGTCCGAGAGCCTCTCCTGGAACCGGGCGTGGGGACGGGGCTCACCGAGAGCCACTGGTGAAGGTGGGCAGCGCCCCTGGAGCGCGGCAGGGGCGGGGCGAACCTGGGCGGCGCAGGGCGGGTGTCGGCTCCTGGCGGGGGTAGGGGAGGGCTTCCCAGTTGTGCTCTCGGAGATGGCCACTGCAGCTGGAAACGCGCCGGGAGCGCAGCCAGGGTGGGTTAAACCTGGGCTGCACAGGTCGAGATTCCGCTCACTGTGGGTGGGGGGTCGGTCCCTGTTGTGCTCCCGGGGGTCGCCAATATTGCTGGGAACCCATCGGGAGCCCGGCAGGGCCGGGGCGAAACCTGGCGGTGCGGGGCGGGGTGGGGTTCCGTTCGCAGTGGGGGTCGGCTCCTGGCGGGGGTGGGGGTGGGCTTTCCAGATGTGCTGTTGGGGGTCGCCATTGCGGCTGGGAATGCCCATTTCGTGAACTCCTGGATCCCCAAGGATCGGCATTCATTGGCCACAGCGGAGGGGTGCGGAACACAGGTAAGGGAACGGGGACTGTGTGGAGCAGGGAACCATGTATTCCGCCCTGTGTTGGCACAGTCTCAGAGCTCCCCAACCTGGCGGTCGCAGAAAGGCCTCGTCTTTGGGGTCAAGGCCTTTACCGCTCCACCCCTCTGCTGAAAAACCTCAGAGTCTGGGCGGATTTCCCAAGCAGCCTAGTGTCCGCTGGAAGTCCAAGGGACAGAACCCTGAATTCTGGCCGGCTGGCCCAGCCCTGCTTCTGGCACTTTGTAGGCCAGCGGGCCCTGGAGCACCTGCTAGGATGTGAAAGGGAAGGGTATGCGAATTGCACCCTGGTGGCCGCCGAGGCAGCAAAGAAGGGGGGAGGGCACCTTACTGCCCTTTAATGGCAGACAGAATCTGTGGCTGTCCTGCTGCATGGGCCTTTTCATGGGGACCTTGTGCAATAAAAGTTTACCGGTGACCTTAGGGAACTTCCCAGTGTGCTTCTGACAGATGAGGGATGCTGTGGAGTTGGTGGGGCCTCTCAGGACTCCGCTGGGTTTGGCGCAATGGAAGAGGGCCTCATCTCCAGGGAAGGCAGGAACCTCAGGCTTCCTCTCCGTTTCGGACTCCGCCCGCAGGGTCCCTGTAGAGTTGGGACAGGAGACTCAGGAATCGTCTTGTCTGAGGAAGGGAACCCGGCTTGCCTCTCGAGGTGCTCAGGGGGTCTCAGGCCCCTTGTTCAGCTGTGTGTGGAACCTGCGGGTGTTTCCGGACGATGCACGACGGTGACAGTGCCCCTTCGTGTTGTGCCTTCACCCACTGGGTTGCCTTCGAAGAGGTGTCCGGGCCTCGGGTTCTTTTCAAGAGCGGACAGGGAAATCGGGGTCTTTCGGCATGTGGGACCACCCACGGGGCTAGTCTCAAATTTCCTAGTGAGGCCGGCTACATCCTGAGGTATGCCGGGAAGGCCGGGGACCCTTCCAGACAACGCAGGGGGATCGACTCTCCTGTCGCCATCAGGAGGGTAGAAGGGGCTCAGATGAAGTGGGGCCGGAACCCTCGGTGTTACCCTCGAGGGAACCCGGCGTGTCGAGGAACTTTTGGGGGTCGCATGAAGGCTGTCAGGGACCGTTTCGCCCTTCAGGGCGGAACAGGGGACTTCCATTGAGAGGCCGTTGCGGGCAAGGGCCTCATCTTGCGAAGACGTGTGAACCACGTGGTTTTTCTCGAGTTGCGGCGGATTCTCGAGTTACGACGGGGATCTCAGCCTTCCTCTTGGGTTGGCACTGGGAAGCCCAATCTTCCCCTCGAGTTGCGAGGGAAAGCTGGGGGTTGTGCTCGACTCACTGCAGGGCCCAAGACACCTCATCTAGGCGTGTGTCCGGGACCTAATATTCCTCTCCAGGGAAGGCAGGGATCTCGGGTTTGCTTTCCAGGTTACCCCGGGGAGTCAGGGCTCGTCTCGAGGGGAATCCAAGGACACCGCTCTCCCCTTGAGTCGCGACCCGGATCTCTTGGAGCCCCCTGAGTAGCCTCAAGGGAGTCCAGCCTCCTCTTCCGTTTGGAGAGAGGACCCGGGATTGCTCTCCAGGCCATGCAGGAAAAGAAGGCCCTCAGCTCGCGAGGACGGGGGCGTCTCAGGGGTTTCCTCGAGCTGCGGCGCCCGTGGGGGTTTTCTCCCGAGGCACGACGAGGATCTCAGGGAGCCTCTCGTGTGGCGCCAGGGAAGTCAGGTCTCCATGCGCGTGGCGAGGGGGAGCGCGTCATGGCTGAGTCACGGGAGGGGACTAGGGCCTCGAGACGCGTTGAAGAAGGACTCTCGAGGTCTTTCTCGGGTGGCGGCAGGAAACCCTCGTTTCCCTCGCCTTCTGCCGGGTACCTTAGGGAACTTCCCAGGGTGCCTCTGAGAGGTGAGGGATCCTGTGGAGTTGGCGGGGACTCTCGGGACTCCGCTGGGTCTGGCGCAACGGAAGAGGGCCTCACCTCGAGGGGAGGCAGGCACCTCAGGCTTCCTCTGCGTTTCGGACTCCGACTGCAGGGTCCCTGCAGAGTTGGGACAGGAGAGTCAGGCCTCGTTTTGTCTGAGGAAGGAAACCCCGCTTACCTCTCGAGTTGTTCAGGGGGACTCAGGCCCCTCGCCGAGCTTTGTGTGGAACCCGCGGGTCTTTCCGGATGATGCACGGGGGTGTCAGTGCCCCTTCGTGTTGTGCCTTCACCCACTGAGTTGCCTTCGAAGAGGTGTCCGGGCCTCGGGTCCTTCTCAAAAGCGGACCGGGGAATCGGGGGCGTGCGGCATGTGGCACCACCCACGTGGCTCGTCTCGAATTTCCTCGTGAGACCGGCCTCATCCTGAGGTGCGCCGGGAGGGCCGGGAACCCCTTCCGGACCACGCAGGGGAATCGACTCTCCTTTCGCGATCAGGAGGGGAGAAGGGGCTCAAATGAAGCGGTGCCGGGAACCTCGGTGTTCCCATCGAGGGAACCCAGGGTGTCGGGGAACCTTTGGGGTTCTCACGAAGGGTGTCAGGTACCGTTTCTCACTTCAGGGCAGAACATGGAACTTCCCTTGAGACGCCGTAGTGGGCAAGGGCCTCATCTTGCGAAGACGTTGGAACCAGGTGTTTTTTCTCGAGTTGAGGCAGGATTGTCGAGTGACGACGGGGAATTCAGGCTTCCTCTTCAACTGGCCCAGGGAAGTCCAGTTTTCTTTCGAATTGTGAGTTAGAACTGGGGATTGCTCTCGAGACACTGCAGGGCCAAGTAGAGCTCATCTAGGCTTGTGTCCAGGACCTAATGTTCCTCTGCTGGGGCGACAGCTATCTCGGCATTGCATTCTCGACTCACCCGGGGAATCAGGCCTCATCTCGAGGGGAAGCCAAGGACTCCGCTCTCCTGTCAAGTCGCGACGGGTATATCTTGGAGCTCACTGTGTGGCCTAAAATGAGGCAAGCCTCCTGTGGAGTTTGGAGAGAGGACTCAGGATTGCTCTCCAGGCCATACAGCAAAAGAAGGCCCTCATCTCGTGAGGACTGGGGTGTCTCGTGGGTATTCTCGAGCTGCGGCTCCAGTGTGGTGTTGCTCACGAGGTATAATGGGGAGCTCAGGGAGCCTCTCCTGTGTTGCCAGGGAAGTCAGGTTTCTATGCTCGTGGCTAGGGGGAGCGCGTCATTGCTCTCGAGTCATGGTAGGGGAATCGCACCTCAAGACGCGTTGAAGAAGGACTCTCGAGGTCTTTTACGGGTTGGGGCAGGAAACCCTTGGTTCCCTTGACTTGTGCCGGTGATCTCAGGAAGGTCTAAGGGTGCCTCTGAGAAGTCAGGGATACTGTGCAGTTGGGAGGGGCCTCTCGGGACTCCACTGGGTTCGGTGCAATGGAAGAGGGCCTCATCTCGAGTGGAGGCAGGAAACTCATGTTTCCTCTCCTGACTTCCCCTGGGCCAGATCTGACTCGGATCGCAGTTTCGCTGCAGAGTTCGAACAGGAGAGTCAGGCCTCATCTTGTGTGGAGGAATGGAACTCTGCTTGCCTCTCCAGTTGTTCACGGGGTGACAGGTCACTTCTCTAGCTGTGTGTGGTACCTGCGGGTTTCTCCGGATGATACCCGGGGGTGTCAGTGCCCCTTCGTGTTGTGCCTTCATCAAAAGGGTTATCTTCAAAGAGGTGTCCGGGCATCAGGATCTTATCAAGAGCGGACAGGGAAATCGGGGTCGGATCGGGAAACCTGGTGCAATTGAAGAGGGCCTTATCTCTAGTTGAGGCAGGAACCTCATGGTTCCTCTCCATTTCTGAATCGGATCTCAGTGTCCATGCAGAGTTGGGACAGGAGAGTCAGGCCTCGTCTTGTGTGGAGGAATTTAACTCCTCTTGCCTCTCGAGTTGTTCACGGGGTGACAGGCCACTTGTCGATCTGTATGTGGAACTTGCGGGCTTTTCCAACGATGCAGGAGGGTGTCAGACCCCTTCGTTTTGTGCCTTCGTCCACAGGATTGCCTTCGAAGAGGTGTCCTAGCATTGGGTTCTTATCAAGAGCAGACACGGAAATCGGGGTCTTTCGGCGTGTGGCACCAACCACAAGGCTACGTCTCGAATTTCCTCGAGAGACCGGCCTCATCCTGAGGTGCGCCGGGAAGGTCCGGAACCCCTTCCAGACAAAGCAGGGTAATCGACCCTCCCGTCGCGATCAGGAGGGGATAAGGGGCTCAGAACAAGCGGTGCACCGAACCTTGGTGTTCCCCTCGAGTGAGACCAGGGTGTCGGGGAACTTTTGTGATAACATCTAGGTTGCCAATTATCATTTTAAACTTCAAGATGGAACGTGGGGGAGACGCTGTAGCTGGCAAGGGCCTCATCTTGCGATGACGGGGGAACCACGTGGTTTTCCTCGAGTTGCAGCGGGATTTTCGAATTACGACGGGGAATTCAGGCTTCCTCTTGTGTTGTCCCAGGGAAGTCCATTCTTCCATTCGAGGTGTGAGGGAGAGCAGGGGATTGCTCTCGAGTCACTTCAGGGCAAATGAGACCTCATCTATGCTTGTGTCTAGGACCTAATGTTCCTCTCCAGGGGCGGCAGGGATCTCGGGGTTGCATTCCAGACTCACCTGAGGAGTCAGGCCTGGTATATAGGGGAAGCAAAGAATTCCGCTCTCCTCTCGAGTCCCAACGGGTATCTCTTGAGCCCACAGAGTGGCCTAAAGGGAGTCAGGCCTCCTGTGGAGTTTGAAGAGAGGCCTCGAGATGCTCTCCAGGCCATGCAGGAAAAGAAGGCCTTCATCTCGCGACGACGGAGGCGTCTCGTGGGTTTTCTCGAGCTGGGGAGCCAGTGTGGGATTTCTCACGAGGTATGACGGGGAGCTCAGGGAGCCTCTCGTGTGGCGCCAGGGAAGTCAAGTCTCCATACGAGTGGCGAGGGCGAACGCGTCATTGCTCTTGAGTCATGGTAGGGGAATCGGGATTCAAGATGCGTTGAAGGAGGATTTTCGAGGTCTTTCTTGGGTTGCGTCAGGAAACCCTGTGTTCCCTCGACTTGTGCCTGTGACCTCAGGGAGCTTCTAAGGGTGCCTCTGAGAAGTCGGGATACTGTGGATTTGGGAGGGGCCTCTCGGGCCTCCACTGTTTTTGGTGTAATGGAAGAGGGCCTCATCTCGAGTGGAGTCAGGAACCTCAGGGTTCCTCTCCATTTCGGACTCCGATCGCAGGGTCCCTTCAGAGTTGGGACCGGAGAGTCAGGCCTCGTCTTGAGTGGAGGAATGGAACTCTGCTTGCCTCTCGTGTTGTTCATGGGATGACAGGCCTCTTGTTGAGCTGTGTGTGGAACCTGCGGCTTTTACCAAATGATGCACGGGAGTGTCAGTGACCCTTCGTTTTGTGCCTTCGTCCACAGGGTTGCCTTCGAAGAGGTGTCCGGGCATCGGGTTCTTCTCAAGAGTGGGCCGGGAAATCGGGGTATTTCGGCATGTGACACCACCCACGACGCTATGTCTCGAATTTCCTCGTGAGACCGGCCTCATCCTGAGGTGCGCCGGGAATGTGGGGAACCCCTTCCAAACAAAGCAGGGGAATAGACCCTCCTGTCGCAAACAGGAGGGGAGAAGGTGCTCAGATGAAGTGGTGCGGGAACCTCGGTGTTCCTGTCGAGTGAGACCGGCGTGTCTGGGAACATTTGGTGTCGCATCAAGGGTGCAAAGTACCGTTTCACACTTCAAGACGGAACATGGTTCTTTTCTTGAGACGCCATAGCAGGCAAGGGCCTCATCTTGGGATGACGTTGGAAACACGTGGTTTTTCTCGAGTTGCGGCGGGAAACTCGAGTTACGAAGGGGATTTCTGGCTTCCTCTTGTGTTGGCCCAGGGAAGCCCAATCTTCCATTCGAGTTGCGAGGGAGAGCTGGGGGTTGCGCTCGAGTCACTGCAGGGCAAAAGAGACCTCATCCAGGCTTGTGTCTAGGACCTAATGTTCCTCTCAAGGGATGACTGGGATCTTGGGGTTGCATTCCAGACTCACCCGGGAGTCAGGCGTCATCTCGAGGGGAAACAAAGGACTTCTTTCTCTTCTCGAGTCGCAACGGGTATTTCTTGGAGCCCACTGAGTGGACTAAAGGGAGTCAAGCCTCCTCTGGAGTTTGGAGAGAGGACTCGGGATTGCACTCCAGGACATGCAGGAAAAGAAGGCCCTCATCTCACGATGACGGGGGGTCTCGGTGGTTTTACCGAGCTGCAGCGCCTGTGTTGGTTTCTCAGGAGGTACGACGGGGAGCTCAGGGAGCCTCTTATGTGGCGCCAGGGAAGTTAGGTCTCAATGCGTGTGGCGAGGGGGAGTGCGTCATTGCTCTCGAGTCATGGTAGGGGAATCAGGCCTCTAGACGCGTTGAAGAAGGACTCTCAAGATCTCTCTCGGGTCTTGGCAAGAATACCTGGGTTCCCTCGACTTGTGCCGGTGACCTCAGGGAGATTCTCCGGGTGCCTCTGAGAAGTCAGGGATACTGTGGAGTTGGGAAAGACCTCTCGGGACTCCACTGGGTTTGGTGAAATGGAAGGGGGCCTCATCTCGAGGGGAGGCAGGAACCTCAGGGTTCCTCTCCATTTCTGATTCCGATCGCAGGCCCCTGCATAGTTGGGAGAGGTGAGTCAGGCCTCGTCTTGTGTGCAGGAATGGATCTCCGCTTGCCTCTCGAGTTGTTCACTGGGTGACAGGCACTTGTTGAGCTGTAAGAGTAACCTGCGGTCTTTTCCGGATGATGCACGGGGTTGTCAGTGCCCCTTTGTGTTGTGCCTTCATCCACACTATCTTCGAATAGGTGTCTGGGCATCGCGTTCTTATCAAGAGCGGAACGGGAAATCGCGGTCTTTCGGCATGTGGCACCACCATCGAGGCTACGTCTCGAATTTCCTCGTGAGACAGCCTCATCTGAGGTGCATGGAGAAGGTCGGGAACCCCTTGCAGACAAAGCAGGGGAATCGACCCTCCTTTCGCGATCAGGAGGGGAGAAGGGGCTCAGATGAAGTGGTGCCAGGAACCTTGGTGTTCCCCTCTAGTGCGACCCTTATGTCGGGGAACTTTTGGGGTAGCATTAAGGGTGCCAAATATTTCGCACTTCAAGACAGAACGTGGGACTACTCTTGAGACGCTGGAGCAGGCAAGGGCCTCATCTTGCAATGACGGGGAATCACGTGGTTTTTCTCGAGTTGAGGCGGAATTCTCGAATTACTACTGGGAATTCAGGCTTCCTCTTGTGTTGGCCCAGGGAGGTCCATCTTCCATTCGGGTTGCGAGGGAAAGCTGGGGAGTGCTCTCGAGTTACTGCAGGGCAAAAGCGACCTCATCTAGCCTTGTGTTCAGGACCCAATGATCCTCTCCAAGGGCGACAGGGATCTCGGGTTTGCATTACAGACTCACCCGGGGAGTTAGGCCTCGCCTCGAGGGGAAGCAAAGGACTCGGCTCTCCTCTCGAGTTGCGACGCATATCTCTTGGAGCCCACTGAGTGGTCTAAAGGGAGTCAACCCTCCTCTTCAGTTTCGAGAGAGGACTCGGGATTGCTCTCCAGGCCATGCAGGAAGAGAAGGCCCACATCTCGAGATGACGGGGGCGTCTCGTGGGTTTTCTCGAGCTGTGGCGCCAGTGTGGGGTTTCTCACGAGGTACGACGGGGAGTTCAGGTAGCCTCTCGTGTGACAACAGGGAAGTCAGGTCTCCATGGGCGGGGCAAGGGGGAGCGCGTCATTGCTCTCCAGTCAGGGTAGGGGAATCGGGCCTCATGACGGGTTGAAAAAGGACTCTCGATGTCTTTCTAGGGTTGCAGCAGGAAACCCTGGGTTCCCTTGACTTGTGCCGGTGACCTCAGGGAGCTTCTCAGGGTGCCTCTGAGAAATCAGGGATACTGTGGATTTGGGAGAGGCCTCTCGGGACTCCTCTGGGTTTGGTGCAATGGAAGTGGGCCTCATCTCGAGTTGAGGCAGGAACCTCAGGGTTCTGCTCCTGACTTCCTGGAGCCGGATCTGACTCAGATCGCAGGGTCCCTGCTGAGTTTGCTCAGGAGTGTCAGGTCTCGTGTTCTGCGGAGGAATGGAACTCCGCTTACATCTCAAGTTGTTCAATGATGACACCACTTTTCGTGATGTGTGTGGAACCTGCGGGTTTTTTGGAGATGCACTGGGGTGTCAGTGCTCCTTCCTGTTGTGCCTTCATCCACAGGGTTGCCTTCGAAGAGGTGTCCGGGCATTGGGTTCTCCTCAAGTGCGGACCGGGAAATCGGGGTCTTTCAGCATGTTGCACCACCCACGAGGCTACGTCTCGAATTTCCTCGTGAGATCGGCCTCATCCTGAGGCGCGCAGGAAAATCCGGGAACCCTTTCCAGACAAAGCAGGGGAATCGACCCTCCTTTCGGGATCAGGAGGAGAGAAAGGGCTCAGATGAAGTAGTGCCGGGAACCTCGGTGCTCCCCTTGAGTGAAACTGGTAAGTCGGGTAACTTTTCGGGTTGCATCAAGGGTGCCAAGTACCGTTTCGCACTTCAAGACGGAACCTGGGACTTCTCTTGAGACGCTGTAGTGGGCAAGGGCCTCATCTAGCACTGACGGGGGACCCACGTGTTTTTTCTCGAGTTGCGGCAGGATTCTTGAGTTACGACGGGGAATACAGGTTTCCTCTTGTGTTGGCCCAGGGAAGTCCAGTCTTCCATTCGAGTTGCAAGTGAGAGCTGGAGATTGCTCTTCAGTCACTGCAGGGCAAAATAGAGCTCATCTAGGTTTGTGTCCAGGACCGAGTTATTCTCTCCAGGGGCGACAGGGATCTCGGGGTTGCATTCCAGACTCACCCGGGGAGTCAGGCCTCGTCTCGAAGGGAATGAATAGACTCCGCTCTCCTCTCGAGTCACGACGGGTATCCCTTGGAGCCCAAGAATGGCCTAAATGGAGTTAAGCCTCCTGTGGAGTTTGGAGAGAGGACTCGGGATTGCTCTCTAGGCCATGCAGGAAAAGAAGGCCCTCATCTCGCGATGACGGGGGCGTCTCGTGGGTTTTCTCAAGGTGCAGTGCCTGGTTGGGGTTTCTCACGAGATAGGACGGGGAGCTCAGGGAGACTCCTGTGGTGCCACGGAAGTCAGGTCTCCATGGACGTGACGAGGGGGAGCGCCTCATTGCTCTCGAGTCATGGTAGGGGAATCGAGCCTCAAGACGCTTCGAAGAAGAACTCTCGAGGTCTTTCTCGGGGTTTGGCAGGAAACCCTGGTTTCCCTCGACTTGTGCCCATAACCTCAGGGAGCTTAGCGGGGTTCCTCTGAGAAGTCAGGGATACTGTGGAGTTGAGAGGGGCTTCTCGGAACTTCACAGGGACTGGTGCAATTGAAGAGGACCTAATCTCGGATTGAGGCAGTAATGTCAGGGTTCCTCTCCATTTCTGACTCGGATAGCAGGGTCCCTGCAGAGTTGTGACAGGAGAGTCAGAGCTCGTCTTGTGTGGAGTAATGGAACTCCGCTTGCCTCTCGAGTTGTTCACGGGATGACAGGCCACCTGTCGAGTTGTATGTGGAACCTGAGGTTTTGGGGGACGATGCACAGGGGTGTCAGTGCCCCTTCGTTTTGTGCCTTCATCCACAGGGTTACCTTCGAAGAGGTGACCGGGCATCGGGATCTTATCAATAGCGGACCAGGAAATCGGGGTCTTTCAGCATGTGGCACAACACACGAGGCTACGTCTCGAATTCCCTCGTGAGACTGGCCTCATCCTGAGGTTCGCCGGGAAGTCTGGGAACCCCTTCCAGACAAAGCAGGGGAATCGACCCTCCTGTCGCCATCAGGAGGGGAGAAGAGGCTCAGCTGAAGCAGTGCTGGGAACCTCCATGTTCTTCTCGAGTGAGACCGGGGTGTCAGGGAAATTTGGGGGTCGCATCAAGGGTGTCAAGTACCGTTTCACACTTCAAGACGGAACATGGGACTTCGCTGGAGACGCTATAGCTGACAGGGGCCTCATATTTCGATGACGGAGGAGCCACGTTGTTTTTCTCCAGTTGCCGCGGGATTCTCGAATTACAATGGGAAATACAGTCTTCCTCTTGTGTTGGCCCAGGGAAGTCCAATCATCCATTCGAGTTGCGAGGGAGAGCTGGGGATTGCACTTGAGTCAATGCAGGACAAAAAAGACCTCATTTAGGCTTGTGTCCAGGACCGAGTTTTCCTCTACAGGGGCGACACGGATCTCGGGATCCCATTCCAGACTCACCCAAGTAGTCAGGCCTCGGCTCGAGGGGAAGCAACGGACTCCGCTCTCCTCTAGAGTAGCGACGTGTATCTCTTGGAGGCTACTGAGTGGCCTAAAGGGAGACAGGCCTCCAGTGGAGTTTGGAGAGTGGACTCGGGATTGCTCTCTAGGTCATGTAGGAAAAGAAGGCCCTCATCTTACGATGACGGGGGCGTCTCATGTGTTTTCTCGAGCGGAGGTGCCAGTGTGGGGTTTTCAAGAGGTAGGACGGGGAGCGCAGGGAGCCTCTCGTGTGGCGCCAGGGAAGTTAGGTTTCAATGGGCGTGGCGAGGGAAATGCGTCATTGCTCTCCAGTCATGGTAGGGTATCGGGCCTCAAGACGCAGTAAAGAAGGACTCTCGAGGTCTTTCTCAGAATGCAGCAGGAAACCCTGGGTTCACTCGACTTGTGCCAGTGACCGCAGAGAGCTTCTGAGGGTGCCTCTGAGAAGTCAGGGATACTGTGGAGTTGGGAGGGGCCTCTCGGGACTCCACTGGGTATGGCGCAATGGAAGAGGGCCTCATTTCGAGTTGATGCAGGAACGTCAGGTTTCATCTACATTTCTGACTCCGATCGCACGGTCCCTGAAGAGTTGGGAAAGGAGAGTCAGGCCTTCTCTTGTGTGGAGGAACGGAACTCCGCATGCCTCTCTAGTGCTTCAAGGGATGACAGGACACTTGTCGATCTGTGTTTGGAATCTGCGTGTTTTTCCGTACTATGCATGGGGATGTCAGTACCCCTTCGTGTTGTGCATTCATCCACAGGTTTGCTTTCGAAGAGGTGCCCGGGCATCGGGTTCTTATTAAGAGCGGACCGGGAAATCGGGGTCTTTCCGCATGTGGCACCACCCACCAGGCTACGTCTCGAATTTCCTAGTGAGACCGGCCTCATCCTTAGGTGCGCCGGGAAGGTCAGAAGCCCTTGCAGACAAAGCAGGGGAATCGACCCTCCTGTCTCGATCAGGAGGGGAGAAGGGGCACAGATGAGGTGATGCCGGGAACCTCGGTGTTCCCCTCCAGTGAGACCAGTGTGTTGGGGAACTTTTGGGGTCGCATCAAAGGTGCCAAGTACCGTATCGCACTTCAAGATGGAACGTAAGACTTCTTTTGAGACGCTGTAGCGGCAATGGCCGCATCTTGCGATGAAGAGGGAACGACGCGGTTTTTCTCGAGTTGTGGCGGGATTCTTGAGTTACAACGGGAAATTCAGGCCTCCTCTTCTGTTGGCCCAGGGAAGTCCAGTCTTCCATTAGAGTTGCGAGGGAGAGTTGGGGATTGCTCTCGAGTCACTGCAGGAAAAAAGAGACCTCATCTAGGCTTGTGTCCAGGACCTAATATTTCTCTCCAGAGGCGACAGGGATCTCCGGTTCGCATATCAGACTCACCCGAGGAGTCAGGCCTCGCCTCGAGGGGAAGGAAAAGACTCCGCTCTCCTCTCGAGTCGCGACGGGTATGTCTTGGAGTCCACTGAGTGACCAAAAGGGAGTCAAGCCTACTGTGGAGTTTGGAGAGAGGACTCGGGATTGCTCTCCAGGCCATGCTAGAAAAGAAGGCCGTCATGTCGCGAAAACGAGGGCGTCTCGTGGGTTTTCTCTATCTGCGGCGCCAGTGTGGGGTTTCTCACGAGGTATGACGGGGAGCTCAGGGAGCCTCTCGTGTGGCGCCAGGGAAGACAGGGCTTCATGAGTGTAGCAGAGGGAGTGCGTCATTGCCCTCGAGTCATGGTAGGGGAATCAGGCCTCAAAGCGTGTTGAAGAAGGACTCTTGAGTTCTTTCTATGGTGGCGGCAGTAAACCCTGGGTTCACTCGAATTGCGCTGGTGACCTCAGGGAGCTTCTCAGGTTGCCTCTGAGAAGTCAGGGATACTGTGGAGCTGGGACGCGTCTCTCGGGACTCCACTGGGTTTCGTGCAATGGAAGAGGTCCTAATCTCGAGTGGAGGCAGGAACCTCAGCGTTCCTCTCGTGACTTCACTGGCACTGGTCTGATTCGGATCGCAAAGTCCCTGCAGAGTTGGGACAGGAGAGTCAGGCCTCGTCTTGTGTAGAGGAATGAAACCCCACTTGCCTCTCGAGTTCTTCAGTGGTGACAAGCCACTTGTTGAGCTGTATGTGGAACCTGCGGGTTTTTCCAGACGATGCACAATGGTGTCAGTGCCCCTTTGTGTTGTGCCTTCATCCACAGGGTTGCCTTCGAAGAGGTGTCCAGGCATCGGGTTCTTATCAAGAGCGTACCGAGAAATCATAGTCTTTTGGCATGTGGCACCACCCGCGAGCTACGTCTCGAATTTCCTCGTGAGACCGGCCTCATCCTGAAGTGCCCCGTGAAGGTCGGGAACCCCTTACAAACAAAGCAGGGAAAGTGACCCTCCTATCACGAACAGGAAGGGAGAAGGGGCTCAGATAAACTGGTGCCGGGAACCTCGGTGTTCACCTCGAGTGAGACCGATATTTCGGGGAACTTTTGGGGTCACATCAAGGGTGTCAAGTATCGTTTCGCACTTCAAGACGGAACGTGGGACTTTTCTTGAGAAGCTGTAGCGGGCAAGGGCCTCATCTTGCGAGGACGAGGGAACCAAGTGCTTTTTCTCGAGTTGTGGCGGGATTATCGAGTTACGAAGGGGAATTCAGGCTTCCTCTTGTGTTGGCCCAGGGAAGTCCAATCTTCCATTCGAGTTGTCAGGGAGAGTGGGGGATTGCTCTCGAGTTACAGAAGGGCAAAAGAGACCTCATCTAGGCTTGTTTCCAGGACCTAATATTCCTCTCCAGGGGAGACAGGGATCTCGGGGTTGCATTCCAGACCCACCTGGTGAGTCAGGCCTTGTCTCGAGGGGAAGCAAAGGACTCCATTCTCCTCTCGAGTCGCGACGGGTATCTCTTGGAGCCCACTAAGTGGCCTAAAGGGAGTCAAGCCTCCTGTGGAGTTTGGAAAGCGGATTCGGGATTCCTCTCCAGGCCATGCAGGAAAAGAAGGCCCTCATCTCGCGATGACAGGGGCATATGGTGGGTTTTCTCGAGCTGCGGCGTCATTGTGGGGTTTCTCACGAGGTACGACGGGGAGCTCAGGGAGCCTCTCTTATGGTGCCAGGGAAGTCAGGTCTCCATGTGCGTGGCGAGGGGGTGCGTGTCATTTCTATAGAGCCATGGAAGCAGATTCGGGCTTCAAGACACGTTGAAGTAGGACTCTCGAGGTCTTTTTCGCATTGTGGCAGGAAACCCTGGGTTCCCTCGACATGTGCCGGTGACCTCATGGAGCTTCTCCGGGTGCCTCTGAGAAGTCAGGAGTACTGTGGATTTGGGAGGGGCCTCTCTGGACTCCACTGGGTTTGGTGCAATGGATGAGAGCCTCATCTCGAGTGGAGGCAGGAACCTCATGTTTCCTCTCCTGGGTTTCCTGGCGCCGGTACTGACTCGGATCGCAGTTTCCCTGCAGAGTTGGTACAGAAAATCAGGTCTCGTCTTGTGTGGAGGAATGGAACTCCACTTGCCTCTCGAGTTGTTCACGGGGTGACAGACCACTTGTTGAACTGTGTTTGTAACCTGCGGGTTTTTCTGGACGATAAACGGGGGTGTCAGTGCCCCTTCGTGTTGTGCTTTCATCCACAGGCTTTCCTTCGTAAAGGTGTCAGGGCATCGCGTTCTTATCAAGAGTAGACTGGGAAAACGGGGTCTTTCGGCTTGTGGCACCACCAACGAGGCTACGTCTCGAATTTCCTCGTGAGACCTGCCTCATCCTTAGGCGTGCTGGGAAGGTCGGGAACCCCTTCCAGACATAGCAGGGGAATCGACACTCCTGTCGCGATCACGAGGGGAGAAGGAGCTCAAATGAAGTGGTTCCGGGAACCTCGGTGTTCCTTTCGAGTGAGACCGGTATGTCGGGGAATTTTGAGATGGCATCAAGCGTGCCAAGTACTGTTTCGCACTTCAAGACAGAACGTGGGACTTCTCTTGAGTCGCTGTAGCGGGCAAGGGCCTCATCTAGCGCTGATGAGGGAACCACGTGGATTTTCTCGAGTTTCGGCGGGATTCTCGAGTTACGATGTCGAATTCAGGCTTCCAATTGTATTGGCCCAGGGAAGTCCAATCTTCCATTCGATCTGCGAGGGAGAGCTGGCGATTGCTCTCTAGTAACTGCAGTGCAAAATAGACCTCATCTAGACTTGTGTCCAGGACCGAGTTTTCCTCTCCAGGTGCGACAGGAACTCGGGGTTGCATTCCAGACTCACACGGGGAGTCAGGCCTCGTCTCGAGGGGAAGCAAAGGACTCCGCTCTCCCTTCAAGTCCTGACAGGTATCTCTTGGAGCCAACTGAGAGGCCTAAAGAGAGTCAAGCCTCCTGTGGAGTCTGGAGAGAGGACTCGGTTTTGCTCTCCATGCCAGGCAGGAAAGAAGTCCCTCATCTCGTGATGACGGGGGCGTATCGTGGGTTTTCTCGAGCTGCGGTGCCTGAATGGGGTTTCCGAAGAGGTACGACGGGGAGCTCAGGGAGACTCTCTTCAGGCGTCAGGGAAGTCAGGTCTCCATGCGCATGGCGATGGGGAGCGGGTCTTTGCTCTCGAGTCATGGTAGGGGAATCGGGCCTCAAGACGCGCCGAAGGACTCTCAAGGTCTTTCTCGGGTCGCAGCAGGAAACCCTGGGTTCCCTTGACTTGTGCCGGTGACCTCAGGTAGATTCTCAAGGTGCCTCTGAGAATTCAAGGATACTGTGGAGTTTGGAAGGGCCTCTCTCGACTCATCTGGGTTTGGTGCAATGGAAGAGGGCCTCATCTCGAGTTGAGGCAGGAACCTCAGTTTTCCTCTCCATTTCTAACTCGGATGGCAGGGTCCCTGAAGAGTTGGGACAGGAGAGTCAGGCCTCATCTTGTGTGGAGGAATTGAACTCCGCTTGCCTATCGAGTTGTTCACGGGGTGACATTCCACTTGTCGAGCTGTGTGTAGAACCTGTGGGTTTTTCTGGACGATGCACGGGAGTTTTAGTAACCCTTCTGTTGTGCCTTCATCCACAGGGTTGCCTTCGAAGTGGTGTCCGGGCATCGGGTTCTTATCCAGAGCGGACTGCACAATCGGGGTCTTTCGGCATGTGGCACCACCCACGAGGCTACGTCTCGAATTTCCTCCTGAGAAAGGCCTCATCTTTAGGTGCGCCGGGATGGGCGGGAACTCCTTCCAGACAAAGCAGGGGAATTTACCCTCCTGTCGTGATCAGGAGGGGAGAAAGTCATCAGATGAAGTGGTGCCGGGAACTTCGGTGTTCCCCTCGGTGAGAACGGTGTGTCGGGGAACTTTTGGGGTTACATCAAGGGTGAAAAGTAGCATTTCGCACTTCAAGACGGAACGTGGGACTTCACTTGAGACGCTGTAGCGGGCCAGGGCCTCATCTTGGGATGACGAGTGAACCCCGTGCTTTTGCTCGCATTGCGGCGGGAGTCTCGAGTTTCGACGGGGAATTCAGATTTCCTCCTGTGTTGGCCCATGGAAGTCCAATCTTCCATTCGAGTTGCGAGGGTGAGCTGGGATCCCACTCGAGTCACTGCAGGGCAAAATAGACCATATCTAGGCTTGTGTCCAGGACCGAATATTCCTCTCCAGGGGTGACAGGGATCTAGGGGTGGCATTCCAGACTCACCCGGGAAGTCCGGCCTTGTTTCTAGAGGAAGCAAAGTACTCCGCTTTCCTCTCGAGTCGCGACGGGTACCTATTGAGCGCACTGAGTAGCCTTTGTGAGTCAAGCCTCCCGTGGAGTTTGGAGAGACGACTCGGGATCGCCCTCCAGGCCATGCAGTGAATGATGGCCCTCATCTCACGATATCGGGGGCGTCTCGTGGGTTTTCTCGAGCTGCGGCGCCAGTGTGGGGTTTCTCACGAGGTACGACGGGGACCTCAGGGAGCCTCTCATGAGGTGCCAGGGAAGTTAAGTCTCCATGCGCGTGGGTACTGGGAGCGCTTCATTGCTCTTGAGACATGGTAGGGGAATCGGGCCTCAAGACGCATCAAAGAAGGACTATCCAGTCTTTCTCGGGTTGCGGCAGGAAACCCTGGGTTCCATCGACTTGTGCTGGAGATCTCAGAGAGCTTGTCAGGGTGCCTCTGAGAAGTCAGGGACACTGTGGGTTGGAGGGACCTCTCAGGACTCCAGTGGTTTTGGTGCTATGGAAGAGGGCCTCATCTCGAGTTGAGGCAGGAACCTCAGGGTTCCTCTCCATTTCTGATTCGGATTGCAGGGTCCCAGCAGATTTGGGACAGGAGAGTCAGGCCTCGTCCTGTGTGGAGGATGGAACTCAGCTTGCCTCTCGAGTTGTGCACGGGGTGACAGGCCACGTGTCGAGCTGTGTGTGGAACCTGTAGGTTTTTCCGGACGATGCACGGGTGTGTCTGTGCCCCTTCGTGTTGTGCCTTCATCCACAGGGTTGCCTTCTAAGGGGTGTCCAGGCATCGGGTTCTTATCAAGAGCGGACCGGGCAATCGGAGTCTTTCGGCATCTGGCACCACCCACGAGGCTACGTCTCGAACTTCCTCGTGAGACCGGCATCATCCTGAGGTGCGCCGTTAAGGTCGGGAAACCCTTGCAGACAAAGCAGGGGAATCGACCCTCCTGTCGTGATCAGGAGGGGAGAAGGCGCTCAAAAGAAATGGTGCCGGGAACTTCGGTGTTCCCCTCAAGTGAGACTAGTATGTTGGGGAACTTTTGGGGTCGCATCAAGGGTGCCAAGTACTGTTTCGCACTTCAAGATGGAACGTGGGACTACTCTTGAGACGCTGTAGCGGGAAAGTGCCTCATATTGCGATGATGGGGGAACCACTTGGTTTTTCTCGAGTTACGGCGGGATTCTAGAGTTACGACGGGGATTTCAGGCTTCCTCTTGTGTTGGCCCAGGGAAGTCCAATCTTCAATTCGAGCTGCGAGGGAGAGCTGGGGATTGCGCACGAGTCACTGTACGGAAAAAGAGACCTCATCTTGGCTTGTGTCCAGGATCTAATGTTCCTCTCCAGGGGCGACAGGGATCTCGGGGTTGCATTCCAGACTCACCCGGGGAGTCAGGCCTCATCTCGAGGGGAAGCAAATGACTCCACTCTCCTCTCAAGTCGAGACGGATATCTCTTGGAGCCCACTGAGTGGCCTACAGGGAGCCAAGCTTCCTGTGGATTTTGGAGAGAGGACTCGGTATTGCTCTCCAGGCCATGCAGAAAAAGAAGGCCCTCATCTCGCGATGACAGGGGCATCTCGTGGGTTTTCTCGAGCTGAGGCACAAGTGTGGTGTTTCCCACGTTGTATGCTGGGAGCTCAGGGAGCATCTTGTGTGGCGCCAGGGAAGTCAGGTCTCCATGCGCGTGGCGAGGGGGAGTGCGTCATTGCTCTCTTGTCATGATAGGGGATTTGGACCTCAAGACGCATTGAAGAAGGACTCTCAAGGTCTTTCTCAGGTTGTGGCAGGAAACCATGGGTTCCCTCGACTCATGCATGTTACGTCAGGGAGCTTCTCAGGTGCCTCTGAGAAATCAGGGATACTGTGGAGTTGGGAGTGACCTCTCGGAACTCCACTGGGTTTGGTGAAATGGAAAAAGGCATCATCTTTAGATAAAGCAGGAACATCAGGTTTCCTCTTCATTTCTGACTCGGATCGCATGTTCCTACAGAGATGGGAGAGGAGAGTCAGGACTCATCTTGTGTGGAGGAATGGAAATCCGCTTGCATCTCGAGTTGTTCACGGGGTGACAGGCCTCTTGTAGAGCTGTATGTGGAACCTGCGGGTTTTTCCAGACGATGCACAGGGGTGTCAGTGCCCCTTTTGTTGTACCTTCATCCACAGGGTTGTCTTCAAAGAGGTGTCTGGTCATCGGGTTCTTCTCAAGAGTGTACTGGGAAATCGGGATCTTTCGGCATGTGGCACCCCCCACGAGGCCACGTCTCGAAATTTCCCATGAGTCCGGCTTCATCCTGAGGTGCGCCGTGAATGTCGGGAACCCCTTTAAGTCAAAGCATGGGAATCGACCCTCTTGTCGCTATCAGGAGGGGAGAAGGGGCTCAAAAGAAGTGGTGCCGGGAACCTCGGTGTTCCCCTCAAATGAAACCGGTGTGTCGGGGAACATTTGGGGTCGCATTAAGGGTGCCAAGTAACGTTTCGCACTTCAACACGTAACGTGGGACTTCTCTTGAGACGCTGTAGTGAGCACGGGCCCCATCTTGTGATGACGGGGGAACCACGTGGTTTTTCTCGAGTTGCGGCAGGGAATTCAGGCTTCCTCTTGTGTTGGCCCAGGGAAGTCCAAATTTCCATACGAGTTGAGAGCTAGAGCTGGGGGTTGGCTCGAGTTATTGCAGGGCAAAAGAGACCTCATCTAGGCTTGTGTCTAGGACCTAATGTTCCTTTCAAGGGGCAACAGGGATCTCGGAGTTGCATTCCAGATCCTCCCGAGGAGTCAGGCCTCTTAAAGAGGGTAATGAATGGACTCCCCTCTCCCCTTGAGTCGCGACGGGTATCTCTTAGAGCCCATTGTGTGGCCTAAAGGGAGTCAAGCCTCCTGTGGAGATTGGAGAGAGGACTCGGGATTGCTCTCCAGGCCATGCAGGAAAAGAAGGCCCTCATATCGTGATGACGGAGGCGTCTTGTGCATTTTCTTGAGGTGCGGTGCCAGGATGGGGTTTCTCACAAGATACGATGGGGAGCTCAGGGAGTCTCTCGTGTGGTGACAGGAAAGTCAGGTCTCCATGCACGTGTGGAGGGGGAGCGCGTCATTGCTCTCGAGTCATGGTAGGGGAATCGGGCCTCAAGAGGCGTTGAAGAACGACTCTCAAGGTCTTTCTCTGGTTGCGGCAGGAAACCCTGGTTTTTCTCGACTTGTGCTGGTGACCTCAGGGAGCTTAACATGGTGCCTCTGAGAAGTCATGGATTCTGTGGAGTTGGGAGGGGCCACTCGGGACACCACTGGGTGTGGTATAATGCAAGAGGGCCTCATCTCGTGTTGAGGAAGGAACCTCAGGGTTCCTCTCCATTTCAGACTCCGATCTCAGGATTCCTGCAGAGTTGGGACAGGAGAGTCAGGCCTCGTATTCTGTGGAGAAATGAAACTTAGCTTGCCTCTCGAGTTGTTCACGAGGTAACAGGTCACTTGTCGAGCTGTATGTGGAACCTGCAGAATTTTCCAAAAGATGCACGGGTGTGCAGGGCCCCTCCTTGTTGTGCCTTCATCCAACGGGATGCATTCGAAGAAGTGTACGGGCATCGGGTTCTTATTAATAGCGTACCAGGAAATGGGGTCTTTCCGCATGTGGCACCACCACGAGGCTACATCTCCAATTTCCTCGTGAGACCGGCCTCATCCTGAGGTGCAATGGGAAGATCGGTAACCCCTTCCAGACAAAGCAGGAGAATCGACACTCCTGTTGCAATCAGGAGGGGAGAAGGAGCTCAAATGATGTGGTGTGGGGACATGGGTGTTCCCCTCGAGTGAAGCATGTATGTTGGGGAACTTTGGGAGTGCCATCATGGGTGCCAAGTATCGTTTTGCACTTCAGTGGGAACGTGGGACTTCTTTTGAGATGCTGTGGCGGGCAAGGGGCTCATGCTGCGAAGACGATGGAACCACGTGGTTTTTCTTGAGTTGCGGCGGGATTCTCGAGTTACAACGGGGATTTCAGGCTTCCTCTTGTGTTCGCCCTGGGAAGCCTAAACTTCCCTTCGAGTTGCGAGGGAAAGCTGGGGGTTGTGCTCGAGTCACTGCAGGGCCAAAGAGACCTCATCTAGGCGTGTGTCCAGGACCTAATAGTCCTCTCATGGGAAGAAAAGGATCTCGGGGTCGCACTCCAGATTCCCCCGGGGAGTCAGGCCTCACCTCGAGGGGAAGCAAAGGACAGCGCTCTCCTCTCGAGCAGCGACGCAGATCTCTTGGAGCCCACTGATTGGCCTCAAGGGAGTCCAGCCTCCTCTTCCGTTTGGAGAGAGGACCCGGGATTGCTCTCCAGGCCAGGAAGGAAAAGAAGGCGCTCACCTCGAGAGGACAGGGGCATCTCAGGGGTTTCCTCGAGCTGCGGCGCCCGTGGGGGTTTTCTCACAAGGCACGACGAGGATCTCAGGAGCCTCTCGTGCGGCACCAGGGAAGCCAGGTCTCCATGGGCGAGGCGAGGGGGAGCGCGTCTTTGCTCTCTAGTCCAGGGAGGGGACTAGGGCCTCAAGACACTTTGAAGAAGGACTCTCGAGGTCTTTCTTGGATGGCGGCAGGAAACCCTCGTTTCTCTCGACTTCTGCCAGAGACCTGAGGGAACTTCCCAGGGTGCCTCTGAGAGGTGAGGGATGCTGTGGAGGTGGCGGGGCCCCTCGGGACACCGCTGGGTCTGGCGCAACGGAAGAGGGCCTCACCTCGAGGGGAGGCAGGAACCTCAGGCTTCCTCTCCGTTTCGGACTCCGACCACAGGGTCCCTGCAGAGTTAGGACAGGAGAGTCAGGCTTCGTCTTGTCTTAGGAAGGGAACCCGCTTGCATCTCGAGTTGCTCAGGGTGTCTCAGGCCCCTCGTCGAGCTGTGTGTGGAACCCGCGGGTCTTTGCGGACGATGCACGGGGGTGGCAGTTCCCCTTCGTGTTGTGCCTTCACCCAGAGGGTTGACTTCGAAGAGGGGTCCGGGCCTGGGGTCCTTCTCAAGAGCGGACCAGGGAAACGGGGTCGTTCGGCATGTGGCACCACCCACGTGGCTCGTCTCGAATTTCCTCGTGAGACCGGCCTCATCCTGACGTGTGCCGGGAAGGCCAGAAACCCTTTCCAGACCACGCAGGGGAATCGACTCTCCTGTCGCGAGCAGGAGGGGAGAAGGGGCACAGAGGAAGCGGTGCCGGGACCCTCGGTGTTCCCCTTGAGGGAACCCGGCTTGTCAGGGAATTTTGGGGGTCGCAGGAAGGCTGTCAGGGACCGTTTCGCCCTTCAGGGCGGAACAGGGGACTTCCCTTGAGACGCCGTCGCGGGCAAGGGCCTCATTTTGCCAAGAGGTGGGAACCACGTGGTGTTTCTCGAGTTGCGGCGGCATTCTCGAGTTACGACGGGGATCTCAGGCTTCCTCTTGGGTTGGCCCTGGGAAGCCCAAACTTCCCCTCGACTTGCGAGGGAAAGCTGGGGGTTGCGCTCAGGTCAGTGCAGGGCCGAAGAGACCTCACCTAGGCGTGTGTCCGGGACCTAATATTCCTCTCCAGGGAAGGCAGGGATCTCGGGGTTGCATTCCAGGCTCCCCCAGGGAGTCAGGCCTCGTCTCGAGGGGAAGCCAAGGACTCCGCTCTCCTCTCGATTCGTGACGCGGGTCTCTTGGAGCCCCCTGAGCGGCCTCAAGGGAGTCCAGCCTCCTCTTCCTTTTGAAGAGAGGACCCGGGATTGCTCTCCAGGCCATGCAGGAAAAGAAGGCCCTCAGCTCGCGAGGACGGGGGCGTCTCAGGGGTTTCCTCGAGCTGCGGCGCCCGTGGGGGTTTTCTCCCAAGGCACGACAAGGATCTCAGGGAGCCTCTCGTGCGGCGCCAGGGAAGTCAGGTCTCCATGCGCGTGGCGAGGCGGAGGGCGTCATGGCTCTCGAGTCACGGGAGGGCACTAGGGCCTCGAGACGCGTTGAAGGAGGACTCTCGAGGTCTTTCTCGGGGGGCGGCGGGAAACCCTCGTTTCCCTCGCCTTCTGCCGGGGACCTTAGGGAACTTCCCAGGGTGCCTCTGAGAGGCGAGGGATCCTATGGAGGTGGCGGGGCCCCTCGGGACTCCGCTGGGTCTGGCGCAACGGAAGAGGGCCTCACCTCGAGGGGAGGCAGGAACCTCAGGCTTCCTCTCCGTTTCGGACTCCGACCGCAGGGTCCCTGCAGAGTTGGGACAGGAGAGTCAGGCCTCGTCTTGTCTGAGGAAGGGAACCCCGCTGGCCTCTCGAGTTGCTCAGGGGGTCTCAGGCCCCTCGTCGAGCTGTGTGTGGAACCCGCGGGTCTTTGCAGACGATGCACGGGGGTGGCAGTGCCCCTTCGTGTTGTGCCTTCACCCACAGGGTTGCCTTCAAAGAGGGGTCCGGGCCTCGGGTCCTTCTCAAGGGCGGACCAGGGAATCGGGGGCGTTCGGCATGTGGCACCACCCACGTGGCTCGTCTCGAATTTCCTCGTGAGACCGTCCTCATCCTGAGGTGCGCCGGGAAGGCCGGGAACCCCTTCCAGACCACGCAGGGGAATCGCCTCTCCTGTCGCGATCAGGAGGGGAGAAGGGGCTCAGATGAAGTGGTGCCGGGACCCTCGGTGTTCCACTCGAGGGAACCCGGTGTATCAGAGAACTTTTGGGAGTCTCATGAAGGCTGTCAGGTCCCGTTTCGCACTTCTGGGCGGAACAGGGGACTTCCCTTGAGACGCCGTCGCGGGCAAGGGCCTCATCTTGCAAAGAGGTGGGAACCACGTGGTTTTTCTCGAGTTGCAGCGGGATTCTCGTGTTACGACAGGGGATTACAGGCTTCCTCTTTTGTCAGCCCTGGGTAGCCCAACCTTCTATTCTAGTGCGAGGGAAAGCTGGGGGTTGCGCTTGAGTCACTGCAGGGCCAAAGAGACCTCATCTAGGCGTGTGTCCAGGACCTAATGCTCCTCTCCAGTGAAGACAAGGATCTCGGGGTTGCATCCCATGCTCCCCCGGGGAGTCAGGCCTCGCCTCAAGGGGAATCAAAGGACTCCGCTCTCCTCCCGAGTCGCGACGCTGATATCTTGGTGCCCCCTGAGTGGCCTCAAGGGAGTCCAGCCTCCTCTTCACTTTTGAGAGAGGACTCGTGATTGCTCTCCAGACCAGGCAGGAAAAGAAGGCCCTCACCTCGCGAGGACGGGGGCGTCTCAGGGGTTTCCTCGAGCTGCGGCACCCGTGGGGGTTTTCTCCAGAGGCACGACGAGGATCTCAGGGAGCCTCTCGTGCGGCGCCAGGGAAGTCATGTCTCCATGCACGTGGCGAGAAGGAGCGCGTCATTGTTCTCGAGTCATGGGAGGGGACTAGGGCCTCAAGACGCGTTGAAAAAGGACTCTCGATGTCTTTCTCGGGTTGCAGCGGGAAACCCTCATTTCCCTCGCCTTCTGCCGGGGACCTTCGGGAACTTCCCAGGGTGCCTCTGAGAGGTGAGGGACGCTGTGGAGTTGGTGGGGCCTCTCTGGACTCCACTGGGATGGTCGCAATGGAAGAGGTCCTCATCTCGAGTGGAGGCAGGAACCTCAGGCTTCCTCTCCAATTCTGACTCTGATCGTAGTGTCCCTGCAGAGTTGGGACAGGAGAGTCAGGCTATGTCTTTTCTGAGGAATGGAACTCCTCTTGCCTCTCGAGTTGTTCATGGGGTTTCAGGCCCCTTGTCAAACTGTGTGTGGAATCTGCAGATTTTTCCAGACGATGCATGGGGGTGTCAGTGACCCTTCGTTTTGTGTCTTCATCCACAGGGTTGCCTTCGAAGAGGTGTCCGGGCATCGTGTTCTTATGAAGAGCGGACTGGGAAATCGGGGTCGTTCAGCATTTGGCACCACCCACGTGGCTAGTCTCGAATTTCCTCATGAAACTGGCCTCATCCTGAGGTGTTCTGCGAAGGTCATGAAACCCTTCCAGACAAAGCAGAGGATTCGACCCTCCTGTGGCGATCAGGAGGGGAGAAGTGGCTCAGATGAAGTGCTGCTGGGAACCTCGGTGTTTCCCTCAAGTGAGACAGGTATGTCGGGTAACTTTTGGGGTCGCATAACGCGTTCCAATTACCGTTTCGCTCTTCAAATTGGAACGTGGGACTTCACTTGGGGTGCTCCAGCGGGCAAGAGCCTCATCTTGGAATGACTGGAGAACCACTTGGTTTTTCTCTAGTTGCGGTGGGATATTTGAGTTACCACAGGGAATTCATGCTTCCTCTTGTGTTGGCCCACAAAAGTCTTATCTTCCATTCGAGATTCGAGGAAGAGCTGGAGGAGCGCTCTAGTCACTGAAGGCAAAAGAGACCCCACCAAGGCTTGTGTGCAGGACCTAATGTTCATGTCAAGGGGCGACAGGAATCTCGGGGTTGCATTCCAGACTCACCTTGGAGTCAGGCCTCGTCTCGAGGGGAAGCAAAGGACTCTGCTCTCCTCTCGAGTCGGACGGGTATGTCTTGGAGCCCACTGAGTGGCTTAAAGGGAGTCAAACCTCCTCTGGTGTTTGGAGGGAGGACACGGGATTGCTCTCCAGGCAATGCAGGAAATGAAGGCCCTCATCTCCCGATGACTGGGGCGTCTCGGAGGTTTTCTCGAGCTGTGGCGCTAGTGTGGGGTTTCTCACGAAGTAAGACTGGGAACTCAGTGAGCCTCTCATGTGGTGCCAGGGCAGTCAGGTCTCTATGCACGTGGTGAGAGGGAGCCCGTCATTGTTCTCGAGTCATGGTAGGGGAATTGGGCCTGAAAACGTGTTAAAGAAGGACTCTCGAGGTCTTTCTTGGGTTGCAGCAGGAAACCCTGGGTTCCATCGACTTGTGCCAGTGACCTCAGGAAGCTTCTCAGCGTGCCTCTGAGAAGTCAGGGTCACTGTGGAGTTGGGAGGGGCCTCTCGGAACTCCACTGGGTTTGGTGCAATGGAAGAGGGCCTCATGACAAGTTGAGGCAGGAACCTCAGGGTTCCTCTCCTGGCTTCGAATGCGCCGGATCTGACTCGGATCGCAGAGTCCCTGCAGAGTTGGGACAGGAGAGTCAGGCCTCGTCTTGTGTGGAGGACTGGAACTCCGCTTGACTCTCGCGTTGTTCATGGGGTGACAGGCCACTTGTCGATTTGTATGTGGAACTTGCGGGTTTTTCTGGACGATGCACTGGGGTGTCACTGCCCCTTCGTGTTGTGCCTTGTTCCAGAGGATTGCCTTCGAGTTGGGTTCTGCCATCGGGTTCTTATCAAGAGCGGACCAGGGAATCGGGGTCTTTTGGCATGCCGCACCACCCACGAGGCTATGTCTCGAATTTCCTCGTGAGACTGGCCTCATCTTGATGTGCGCCAGGAAGGTCGGGAATGCCTTCCAGACAAAGCAGGGGAATCGAACCTCCTGTCGCGATCAAGAGGGGAGAAGAGTCTCAGATGAAGTGGTGCCGGGAACCTCGGTGTTCTCCTCAAGTGAGACTGGTATGTCGGGGAACTTTTGGGGTCGCATCAAGGGTTCCAAGTAACTTTTCGCTCTTCAATACGGAACGTGGGACTTCTCTTGAGACGCTGTAGCGGGCAAGGGCCTCATCTTTCGATGACGGGGGAACCACGTGGTTTTTCTTGAGTTGGGGCGGGATTCTCGAGTTACAACCGGGAATTCAGGCTTCCTCTTCAACTGGCCCAGGGAAGTCCAGTTTTCATTCGAATTGTGAGTTAGAACTGGGGATTGCTCTCGAGACACTGCAGGGCCAAATAGACCTCATCTAGGCTTGTGTCCAGGACCTAATGTTCCTCTGCTGGGGCGAAAGCGATCTCAGCATTGAATTCTCGACTCACCCGGGGAGTCAGGCCTCGTCTCGAGGGGAAGCCAAGGACACCGCTCTCCTGTCAAGTCGCGACGGGTATATCTTGGAGCTCACTGTGTGGCCTAAAATGAGTCAAGCCTCCTGTGGAGTTTGGAGAGAGGACTCAGGATTGCTCTCCAGGCCATACAGCAAAAGAAGGCCCTCATCTCGTGAGGACTGGGGCGTCTCGTGGGTATTCTCGAGCTGCGGCTCCAGTGTGGTGTTGCTCACGAGGTATAATGGGGAGTTCAGGGAGCCTCTCCTGTGGCGCCAGGGAAGTCAGGTTTCTATGCACGTGGCTAGGGGGAGCGCGTCATTGCTCTCGAGGCATGGTAGGGGAATCGCACCTCAAGACGCATTGAAGAAGGACTCTCGAGGTCTTTTACGGGTTGGGGCAGGAAACCCTTGGTTCCCTCGACTTGTGCCGGTGATCTCAGGAAGGTCTAAGGGTGCCTCTGAGAAGTCAGGGATACTGTGCAGTTGGGAGGGGTCTCTCGGGACTCCACTGGGTTCGGTGCAATGGAAGAGGGCCTCATCTGGAGTGGAGGCAGGAAACTCATGTTTCCTCTCCTGACTTCCCCTGGGCCAGATCTGACTCGGATCGCAGTTTCGCTGCAGAGTTCGAACAGGAGAGTCAGGCCTCGTCTTGTGTGGAGGAATGGAACTCTGCTTGCCTCTCCAGTTGTTCACGGGGTGACAGGTCACTTCTCGAGCTGTGTGTGGTACCTGCGGGTTTCTCCGGACGATACCCAGGGGTGTCAGTGCCCCTAAGTGTTGTGCCTTCATCAAAAGGGTTATCTTCAAAGAGGTGTCCGGGCATCAGGATCTTATCAAGAGCGGACTGGGAAATCGGGGTCTTTCGGCATGTGTCACCATCCACGTGGCTATGTCTCGAATATCCTCGTGAGACCGGCCTCATCCTGAGATGCACCGGGAAAGGCGGGAACCCCTTCAAGACAAAACAGGGGAATCGACCCTCCTGTCGCGATCAGGAGGGGAGAAGGGGCCCAGATGTAGTAGTGCCGGGAACCTCGGTGTTCTCCTCGAGTCAGACTGGTGTGTCGAGGAACTTTTGAGGGCGCATCAAGGGTGCCAATACCGTTTCGCACTTCAAGACCGAACATGGTACTTCTCTTGAGACGCTGTAGGGGGCAAGGGCCTCATCTTGGGATGACGGGGGAACCACGTGGCGTTTCTCGAGTTGTGGCGGGATTCTCGAGTTTCGACGGGGAATACAGTCTTCCTCATGTGTTGGGCCAGGGAAGTCCTTTCTTCCATTCGAGTTTAAAGGGAGAGCTGGGGATTGCCCTCGAGTCACTGCAGGGCAAAATAGACCTCATCTACGCTTGTGTCCAGGACTTAATGCTCGTCCCTAGGGGCGACAGGGATCTTGGGGTTGCATAACAGACTCACCCGGGGAATCAGGCCTCGTCTCGAGGGGAAGCAAAGAACTCCGCTGTCCTTTTGAGTCGCGATGGGTATCTCTTGGAGCCCACTGTGTGCCCTAAAGGGAGTCAAGCCTCCTGTGGTGTTTGGATAGAGGACTCGGGATTCCTCTCCAGGCCATGCAGGAAAAGAAGGCCCTCATCTCGCTATGATGGCGGCGTCTTGTGGGTTTTCTAGACTGCTGCGCTAGTGCCGGGTTTCTGACGAGGTACGAGAGGGAGTTCAGGGAGCCTCTCGTGTGGCGCCAGGGAAGTCAGGTCCCCATGAGATGGCTAGGGGGAGCTCGTCATTGCTCTCGAGTCATGGTAGGGTAATCGGGCCTCAAGACGGGTTGAAGAAGGACTCTCGAGGTCTTTCTCGGGTCACTGCATAAAACCCAGGGTTCCCTTGACTTGTGCCTGCGACCTCAGGGAGCTTCTCAGAGTGCCTCTGAGAAGTCAGGGATACTGTGCAGTTTGGACGGGCCTCTCGAGACTCCTCTGCATTTGGTGGAATGTAAGAGGGACTCATCTCGAGTTGAAGCAGGACCTCAATGTTCCTCTCCATTTCTATCTCAGATCGCAAGGTCCCTGCATGTTGGTACAGGAGAGTCAGGCCTCGTCTTTTCTGGAGGATGGGACTCCTCTTGCCTCTCGAGTTGTTCTCGAGGTGACAGGCCACTTGTCGAGCTGTGTGTGTAACCTGCCCGTTTTTCCGGATGATGCACAGGTGTGTTAGTGCCCCTTCGTGTTGTACCTTCATACTCAAGGCTGCCTTCCAAGAGGTGTCCGAGCATCGGATTCTTATCAAGAGCGGACCGGGAAATTGGAGTCTTTCAGCAAGTGGCACCACCCACAAAGCTACGTATCGAATTTCCCCATGAGACCGGCCTCATCCTGAGTTGTGCAGGGAAGGTCGGGCCCCCTTGCAGACAAAGCAGGGGAATCGACCCACCGGTCACGATCAGGAGGGGAGAAGGAGCTTAAATGAAGTGGTGCCGGGAACCTCGGTGTTCCCCTTGAGTGAGACCAGCGTGTTGGGGGACTTTTGGGGGTCGCATCAAGGGTGCCAAGTACGGTTTCGCATTTCAAGATGGAACCTGGGACATCTTTTGAAACGCTGTAGCGGGCAAGGGCCTCATCTTGCGATGACGAGAGAACCACGTGGTTTTGCTCGAGTTGCAGCGGGATTCTCGAGTTATGACCAGGAATTTAGGCTTCCTCTTTTGGCCTTGAAATCCAATCTTCCATTCAGGTTGCGAGGGGGAGCTGGGGATTGCGCTAGAGTCACTGCAGGGCAAAAGAGACCTAATCTAGGCTTGTGTCCAGGATCTAATGTTGCTCTCCAGGGGCGACAGGGATCTCGGGTTTGCATTCCAGACTCATCCGGGGAGTCAGTTCTCACCTCGAGGGTAAGCAAAGAATTCCGCTCTCGTCTCGAGTCGCGATGGGTATCTCTTGGAGCCCAATGTGTGTACTAAAGGGAGTCAAGCCTCCTGTGGAGTTTGGAGAGAGGACTCGGGATTGGACTCCAGGCCATGCAGGAAAAGAAGGCCCTCATCTCGAGATGACGGTGGCGTCTCGTGGGTTTTCTCGAGCTGCGGCGCCAGTGTGGGGTGTCTCATGAAGTACCACGGGGATCTCACGGAGCCTCTTGTGTGGCGCCAGGAAAATCCAGTATTCCATTCGAGTTGCAAGTTAGAACTGGGGATTGCTCTCCAGTCACTGCAGGGCAAAATAGACCTCATCTACGCTTGTGTCCAGGACCTAGTGTTCCACTACTGGGCCAACAGGGATCTCAGGGTTGCATTCTCGATTCACCCGGAGAGTCAGGCCTCGTCTTGTGGGGAAAAAAAGGACTCCGCTCTCCTGTCGAGTCGCGACGGGTATGTCTTGGAGCCCACTGCGTGGCGTAAAGGGAGTGAAGCCTCCTATGGAGTTTGGAGAGATGACTCGGGATTGTTTTCCTGGCCATGCAGGAATAAAGGCCCTCATCTCGCGATGACGGGGGCATCTCGTGGGTTTTCTCCAGCTGCGGCGCCAGTATCAGATTTCTCACGAGGTACAACGGGGAGCTCAGAGAGCCTCTCGTGTGGTGCTAGGGACGTCAGGTCTCCGTGCGTGTGGTGAAGGGGAGTGCGTGATTGCTCTCGAGTCATAGTAGGCGAATCGGGCCTCAAGACGCATTGAAGAAGGACTCTTGAGGTCTTTCTCGGGTTGAGGCAGGGAACCCTGGGTTCACTTGATTTGTGTCGGTGACCTCAGGTAACTTCTAAGGGTGCCTCTGAGAAGTCAGGGACACTGTGGATTTGGGAGGGGCCCTTCGTTACTCAACTGGGTTTGGTGCAATCGAAGAGGGCCTCATCTCGAATGGAGGCAGGAACGTCAGGGGTCCTCTCCATTTCTGACTCGGGTCGCAGGGTACCTGCAGAGTATGGAGAAGAGAGTCACGCCTCGTCTTCTGTGGAGGAATGGATTTCCCCTTGCCTTTCGAGTTGTTCACGGAGTGACAGGCCACTTGTTGAGCTGAGTGTGGAACCTGCGGGTTTTTCCGGACGATGAACGGGGGTGTCAGTGCCCCTTCGTGTTGTGCCTTCATCCACAGGGTTGCCTTCAAAGAGGTTTCCGGGCATCGGGTTCTTTTCAAGAGCGTACCGGAAAATTGGGGTCTTTCAGCATGTGGTACCACCCACGAGGCTACGTCTCGAATTTCCTCGGGAGACCGGCCTCATCCTGAGGTGCGCCAGGAAGCTCGGGAACCCCTTGCAGACAAAGCAGGGGAATCGACCCACCGGTCGCCATCAGAAGGGGAGAAGGGGCTCAGATGAAGTGGTGCCGGGAAACTCGGTGGCCCCTCGAGTGAGACCGGTATGTCACGGCACTTTTGAGGTCGCATCAAGGGTGCCAAGTACAGTTTCGCACTTCAAGACGGAACGTGGGAATTCTCTGGAGATGCTGTAGCGGGCAAGGGCCTCATATTGCGATGACGAGGGAAACACGTGGTTTTTCTCGAGTTGAGGCGGGATTCTCGAGTTACAATGGGGAATTCAGGCTTCCTCTTGTGTTGGCCCAGGAAGTCCAATCTTCCATTCAACTTGTCTGAGAGAGCTGGGGGTTGCTCTCGAGTCACTTCAGGGTAAAGAGTCCTCATCTAGGCTTGGGTCCAGGACGTAATGTTCCTCTCCAGGGGCGACAGGGATATCTGGGTCGCATTCCAGTCTCACCCGGTGGGTCACGCCTTGTCTCGAGTGGAAGCAAAGGACTCCACTATCCTCTCGAGTCGGGACGCGTAACTCTTGGAGCCCAATGAGTGGCCTAAAGGGAGTCAAGCGTCCTGTGTAGCTTGGACAGAAGGTTCACGCTTGATCTGCATACCATGCAGTTAAAGATGGCCCTCCTCTCGTGATGACGGGGGCATCTCATGGGTTTTCTCGAGCTGCGGCGCCAGTGTGGGGTTTCTCACGAGATATGATGGGGAGTTCAGGGAGCCTCTCGTGCGGCGCCAGAGAAGCCTGACTCCATGCGTGTGGCCAGGCAGATCGCGTCATTGCTCTCGAGTCATGGGAGGGACTAGGGCCTCAAGAGGCATTTAAGAAGGACTCTCAAGGTCTTTCTTGGGTTGGGGCGGGAAACACTCGTTTCCATCGACCTCTAAGGGGACCTTAGGGAACTTCCCAGGTGCCTCTGTGAGGTGAGGGATACTGAGGAGTTAGAGGGGCCTCTCGGGACTCCACTAGGTTTGACGAAATGAAAGAGGGCCTCATCTCGATTGGAGGCAGGAACCTCAGGCTTCCACTCCATTTCTGACTCCGACCGCAGGGTTCCTGCAGAGTTGGGACAGGAGAGTCAGGCCTCGTCTTTTCTGAGTAACGGAACTCTGCTTGCCTCTCGAGTCGTTCAGGGGGTCTCAGGGCCCTTGACAAGCTGTGTGTGGAACCTGCGGGTGTTTCCAGAAGATGCATGGGGGTGTCAGTGCCCCTTCGTTTTGTGCCTTCCCCCACAGGGTTTCCTTCAAAGAGGTGTCCGGGCATCGGGTTCATTTCAAGAGCGGACCGGGAAATCGGGGTCATTCGGCATGTGGCACCACCCACGTGGCTCATCTCGAATTTCCTCGTGAGACCAGCATCATCCTGAGGTGCGCCGGGAAGGCCGGGAACACCTTCCACACAAAGTAGGGGAATCGATTCTCCTGTCGCGATCAGGAGGGGAGATGGGGCTCAGATGAAGTGGTGCCGGGACCCTCGGTGTTCCACTCGAGGGAACCCGGCGTTTCAGGGAACTTTAGGGGTCGCATCAAGGGAGCCAAGTACCGTTTCCCACTTCAGGACGGAACATGGGACTTCCCTGGAGACGCTATAGCGGGCAAGGGCCTCATCCTGTGAAGACGTTGGAACCACGTCGTTTTTCTCGAGTTGCATCGGGATTCTCGAAAACGACAGGAATTTCAGGCTTCCTCTTGGGTTGGCCCTGGGAAGCCCAATCTTCAATTCGAGTTGCGATGGAAAGCTGGGGGTTCTGCTCGAGTCACTACAGGGCCAAAGAGACCTCATCGAGGCGTGTGTCCAGGACCTAATATTCCTCTCAAGGGAAGACAGGGATCACGCGTTTCCATTCCAGACTCCCCCGGGGGGTCAGGACTCGCCTGGAGGGGAAGCAAAGGACTCCGCTTTCCTCTCAAGTCGCGACACGGTTCTCTTGGAGCCCACTGAGTGGATTCAAGGGTGTCGAGCCTCCTCTTCAGTTTGGAGAGAGGACCCGGGATTGCTCTCCAGGCCAGGCAGGAAAAGAAGGCCCTCATCTCGCGATGACGGGGGCGTCTCATGGGTTTCCTCAGGCTGCTGCGCCCATGGGGGTTTTCTCACGAGGCACGACGAGGAACTCAGGGAGCCTCTCGTGCGGCGCCAGGGAAGTCAGGTCCCCATGCGCATGGCGAGGGGGAGCTGGTCATCACTCTCGAGTCATGGGAAACGGCTAGGTCCTCAAGAGGCGTTGAAGAAGGTCTCTCGAGGTCTTTCTCGGGTTGCGGCGGAAACCCTCGTTTCCCTCGACTTCTGCAAGGGACCTTAGTGAACTTCCCATGGTGCCTCTGAGAGGTGAGGGATGCTGTGTAGTTGGCAGGGCCTCTCGGGACTCTGCTGGGTTCGGTGCAATGGAAGAGGGCCTCATCTCGAGGGGAGGCAGGAACCTCAGGCTTCCTCTCGGTTTCGGACTCCGACTGCATGGTCCCTGCAGGGTTGGGACAGGAGAGTCATGCCTCGTCTTGTCTGAGGAATGGAATTCTGGTTGCCTCTCGAGTTGTTCCGGGAGTCTCAGGCCCCTTGTCGAGCTGTGTGTAGACCCTGCGGGTTTTTCCGGATGATGCACGGGGGTGTCAGTGCCCCTTCGTGTTGTGCCTTCACCCACAGGTTTGCCTTCGAAGACGTGTCCGGGCATCGGGTTCTTATCAAGAGCAGACCGGAAAATCGGAGTCGTTCGGCACGTGGCACCTCACACGTGGCTAGTCTCGAATTTCCTCCTGAGACCGGCCTCATCCTGAGGTGCGCCAGGAAGGCCGGGAACCCCTTCCAGACAAAGCAGGGGAATCGACTCTCCTGTCGCGATCAGGAGGGGAGAAGGGGCTCAGATGAAGTGGTGCCAGGACACTCGGTGTTCCCCTGGAGGGAACCCAGCGTGTCGGGGAACTTTTGCGGTCGCATCAAGGGTGTCAAGTACCGTTTCACCCTTCAGGGCGGAACATGGGACTTCCCTGGAGACACCGGGAACTTCGGTGTTCCCCTGGAATGAGACCGGTATGTTGGGGAACTTTGCGGTCGCATCAAGGGTGCCAAGTAGCATTTCGAACTTTAAGATGGAACGTGGAACTTCTCTTGAGACTCTAGCTGGCAAGGGCCTCATATTGCGATGAAGGGGGAACCACATGGTTTTTAAGACTTGAGGCTGAATTCTCGAATTACGATGGGAAATTCAGACTTCCTCTTGTGTTGACCGTGGGAAGACCAATCTTCCATTCAAATTGTGAGGGAGAGATGGAGGTTGCTCTCGAGTCACTGTAGGGCAAAATAGACCTCATCTAGGCTTGTGTCTAGGACATAATGTTCCACTCCAGGGGTGACATGGATCTCGGGGTTGCATTCCAAACTCACCTGGGGAGTCAGGCCTCGTCTCCAGGGAAGCAAAGGACTCCGCTCTCCTCTCGAGTCGCACCGGGTATTTCTTGGACCCAACTGAGTGGCCTAAAGGGAGTCAATACTCCTGTGAAGTTTGGAGAGAGGACCAGGAATTGCTCTCCAGGTCAGTCAGGAAAAGAAGGCCCCCATCTCTCCTTGACGGGGGCATCTTGTGGTTTTTCTCGAACTGCGGCGCCAGTGTGGGTTTTCTCACGAGGTACGATGGAGTACTCAGGGAGCCTCTTGTGTGGTACTAGGGAAGTCAGTTTTCCTGCTTGTGGCGAGGGGAGCGCGTCCTTGCTCTGGAGTCATGGTAGGGGAATCGGGCATCAAGAGACGTTGAAAAAGGACTCTCCAAGTCTTTCTCAGGTTACTTCAGGAAACTCTGGGTTCCCTCGACTTGTGCCAGTGACATCAGGTAGCTTCTCAGGGAGCCTCTGAGAATTCAGGGATACTGTGGTGTTGGGAGGGGCCTCTCGGGACACCACTGAGTTTGGTTCAATGGAAGAGGGCCTCTTCTCCAGTTGAGGCAGGAACTTCAGGGTTCCTCTCCATTTCTGACTCCAATTGCAGGGTCCCTGAAGAGTTGGGACAGGAGAGTAAGGCCTCGTCTTGTGTGAAGGAATGCAACTTCACTTGCCTCTCGAGTTGTTCACGAGGTGACAGTCCACATTTGGAGCTGTGAGTGGAATCTGCGGGTTTTTCCAGACGATGCATGGGGATGTCAGTGTCCCTTCGTGTTGTGCCTTCATCCACAGGGTTGCCTTCGAAGAGATGTCCGGGCGTCAGGTTCTTATCTAGAGTGGACCGGGAATTCGGGATCTTTCAGCATATGACACCAACCATGAGGCTACTTTTCGAATTTCCTCATGAGACCGGCCTCATCCAGAGGTTCGCGGGGAACGTCGGGAACCCCTTGCAGACAAAACATGGGAATCGACCCTTCTGTCGCCATCAGGAGGGGTGAAGGGGCTCACAGGAAATGGTGCCGTGAAATTTGGTGTTTCCCTCGAGTGAGACCGGTATGTCAGGGAACTTTGGGGGTCGCATCAAGGGTGCCAAGTACCGTTTTGTACTTCAGGATGGAACGTGGGACTTCTCTTGATACGCTGTAGCGGCCAAGGGCCTCATCTTGCGATGACGGGGGAGCCACGTGGTTTTTCTCGAGTTGCGGCGGGATTCTCGAGTTACGACGGGGATTTCAGACTTCCTCTTCTGTTGGGCCAGGGAAGTCCAAAAATCCATTCGAGTTGCGAGGGAGACTGGGGGTTGCGCTCGAGTCAAGGCAGGGCAAAGGAGACCTCATCTAGGCTTGTGTCCAGGACCTAATGTTCCTCTCCAAGGGCCACAGGGATCTCAGGTTTGCATTCCAGACTCACCCAGGGAATCAGGCCTCATGTCGAAGGGAAGCAAAGGACTCCGCTCTCCTTTCGAGTCGCGACGTGCACCTCTTGGAGCCCACTTTGTGGCCTAAAGGGAGTCAAGCCTCCTGTGAAGTTTGGAGAGAGGACTTGGGACTGCTCTCCAGGCCATGCAGGAAAAGATGGCCCTCATCTCGCAATGACGGAGGGGTCTTGTGGGTTTTCTCGAGCTGCGGCGCCACTGTGGGGTTTCACACGAGGTACGACGGAGAGCTCAGGGAGCGTCTCGTGTGGCACCAGGGAAGACAGGTCTCCATGCGCGTGGCGAGGGGGATCGCGTCAAGGCTCTCGAGTCACGGGAGGGGACTAGGGCCTCAAGACGCGTTGAAGAAGGACTCTCGAGGTCTTTCTCGGGGGGCGGCGGGAAACCCTCGTTTCCCTCGCCTTCTGCCGGCGACCTTAGGGAACTTCCCAGGGTGCCTCTGAGAGGCGAGGGATCCTGTGGAGGTGGCGGGGCCCCTCGGGACTCCGCTGGGTCTGCCGCAACGGAAGAGGGCCTCACCTCGAGGGGAGGCAGGAACTTCAGGCTTCCTCTCCGTTTCGGACTCCGACCGCAGGGTCCCTGCAGAGTTGGGACAGGAGAGTCAGGCCTCGTCTTGTCTGAGGAAGGGAACCCCGCTGGCCTCTCGAGTTGCTCAGGGGGTCTCAGGCCCCTCGTCGAGCTGTGAGTGGAACCCGCGGGTCTTTGCGGACGATGCACGGGGGTGGCAGTGCCCCTTCGTGTTGTGCCTTCACCCACAGGGTTGCCTTTGAAGAGGGGTCCGGGCCTCAGGTCCTTCTCAAGAGCAGACCAGGGAATCGGGGCCTTCGGCATGTGGCACCACCCACGTGGCTCGCCTCGAATTTCCTCGTGAGACCGGCCTCATCCTGAGGTGCGCCGGGAACCCCGGAAACCCCTTCCAGACGACGCAGCGGAGTCGCCTCTCCTGTCGCGATCAGGAGAGGAGAAGGGGCTCAGAGGAAGCGGTGCCGGGACTCTCGGTGTTCCCTTCAGGGGAACCCGGTGTGTCGGGGGACTCTTGGGGGTCGCAGGAAGGCTGTCAGGGACCGTTTCGCCCTTCAGGGCAGAACAGGAGACTTCCCTTGAGACGCCGTGGCGGGCAAGTGCCTCATCTTGCCAAGAGGTGGGAACCACGTGGTTTTTCTCGAGTTGCGGCGGCATTCTCGAGTTACGACGGGGATCTCAGCCTTCCCCTTGGGTTGGCCCTGGGAAGCCCAATCTTCCCCTCGGGTTGCGAGGGAAAGCTGGGGGTTGCGCTCGAGTCACTGCAGGGCCGAAGAGACCTCACCTAGGCGTGTGTCCGGGACCTAATATTCCTCTCCAGGGAAGGCAGGGATCTCGGGGTTGCATTCCAGGCTCCCCCGGGGAGTCAGGCCTCGTCTCAAGGGGAAGCCAAGGACTCCGCTCTCCTCTCGAGTCACGACGCGGGTCTCTTGGAGCCCCCTGAGCGGACTCAAGGGAGTCCAGCCTCCTCTTCCGTTTGGAGAGAGGGCCCGGGATTGCTCTCCAGGCCATGCAGGAAAAGAAGGCCCTGAGCTCGCGAGGACGGGGGCATCTCAGGGGTTTCCTCGAGCTGCGGCGCCCGTGGGGGTTTTCTCCCGAGGCACGACAAGGATCTCAGGGAGCCTCTCGTGCGGCGCCAGGGAAGTCAGGTCTCCATGCGCGTGGCGAGGGGGAGCGCGTCCTGGCTCTCGAGTCACGGGAGGGGACTAGGGCCTCGAGACGCGTTGAAGAAGGACTCTCGAGGTCTTTGTCGGGGGGCGGCGGGAAACCCTCGTGTCCCTCGCCTTCTGCCGGGGACCTTAGGGAACTTCCCAGGGTGCCTCTGAGAGGCGAGGGATCCTGTGGAGGTGGCGGGGCCCCTCGGGACTCCGCTGGGTCTGGCGCAACGGAAGAGGGCCTCACCTCGAGGGGAGGCAGGAACCTCAGGCTTCCTCTCCGTTTCGGACTCCGACCGCAGGGTCCCTGCAGAGTTGGGACAGGAGAGTCAGGCCTCGTCTTGTCTGCGGAAGGGAACCCCGCTGGCCTCTCGAGTTGCTCAGGGGGTCTCAGGCCCCTCGTCGAGCTGTGTGTGGAACCCGCGGGTCTTTGCGGACGATGTACGGGGGTGGCAGTGCCCCTTCGTGTTGAGTCTTCACCCACAGGGTTGCCTTTGAAGAGGGGTCCGGGCCTCGGGTCCTTCTCAAGAGCGGACCGGGGAATCGGGGGCGTTCGGCATGTGGCCCCACCACGTGGCTCGTCTCGAATTTCCTCGTGTGACCGGCGTCATCCTGAGCTGCGCCGGGAAGCCCGGGAACCCCTTCCAGACCACGCAGGGGAATCGCCTCTCCTGTCGCGATCAGGAGGGGAGAAGGGGCTCAGAGGAAGCGGTGCCGGGACCCTCGGTGTTCCCCTCGAGGGAACCCGGCGTGTCGGGGGACTTTTGGGGGTCGCAGGACGGCTGTCAAGGACCGTTTCGCCCTTCAGGGCGGAACAGGGGACTTTCCTTGAGACGCCGTCGCGGGCAAGGGCCTCATCTTGCCAAGAGGTGGGAACCACGCGGTTTTTCTCGAGTTGCGGCGGCATTCTCGAGTTACGACGGGGATCTCAGCCTTCCCCTTGGGATGGCCCTGGGAAGCCCAATCTTCCCCTCGGGTTGCGAGGGAAAGCTGGGGGTTGCGCTCGAGTCACTGCAGGGCCGAAGAGACCTCACCTAGGCGTGTGTCCGGGACCTAATATTCCTCTCCAGGGAAGGCAGGGATCTCGGGGTTGCATTCCAGGCTCCCCCGGGGAGTCAGGCCTCGTTTCGAGGGGAAGCCAAGGACTCCGCTCTCCTCTCGAGTCGCGACGCGGGTCTCTTGCAGCCCCCTGAGCGGCCTCAAGGGAGTCCAGCCTCCTCTTCCGTTTGGAGAGAGGACCCGGGATTGCTCTCCAGGCCATGCAGGAAAAGAAGGCCCTCAGCTCGCGAGGACGGGGGCGTCTCAGGGGTTTCCTTGAGCTGCGGCGCCCTTGGGGGTTTTCTCCCGAGGCACGACGAGGATCTCAGGGAGCCTCTCGTGCGGCGCCAGGGAAGTCAGGTCTCCATGCTCGTGGCGAGGGGGAGCGCGTCCTGGCTCTCGAGTCACGGGAGGGGACTAGGGCCTCGAGACGCGTTGAAGAAGGACTCTCGAGGTCTTTCTCGGGGGGCGGCGGGAAACCCTCGTTTCCCTCGCCTTCTGCCGGGGACCTTAGGGAACTTCCCAGGGTGCCTCTGAGAGGCGAGGGATCCTGTGGAGGTGGCGGGGCGCCTCGGGACTCCGCTGGGTCTGGCGCAACGGAAGAGGGTCTCACCTCGAGGGGAGCCAGGCACCTTAGGCTTCCTCTCCGTTTCGGACTCCGACCACAGTGTCCCTGCAGAGTTGGGACAGGAGAGTCAGGCCTCGTCTTGTCTGAGGAAGGGAACCCCGCTGGCCTCTCGAGTTGCTCAGGGGGTCTCAGGCCCCTCGTCGAGCTGTGTGTGGAACCCGCGGGTCTTTGAGGTCGATGCCCGGGGGTGGCAGTGCCCCTTCGTGTTGTGCCTTCACCCACAGGGTTGCCTTCGAAGAGGGGTCCGGTCCTCGGGTCCTTCTCAAGGGCGGACTGGGGAATCGGGGGCGTTCGGCATGTGGCCCCACCCACGTGGCTCGTCTCGAATTTCCTCGTGAGACCGGCCTCATCCTGAGGTGCGCCGGGAAGGCCGGGAACCCCTTCCAGACCACGCAGGGGAATCGCCTCTCCTGTCGCGATCAGGAGGGGAGAAGGGGCTCAGAGGAAGCGGTGACGGGACCCTCGGTGTTCCCCTCGGGGGACCCCGGCGTGTCGGGGGACTTTTGGGGTTCTCAGGAAAGCTGTCAAGGACCGTTTCGCCCTTCAAGGCGGAACAGGGGACTTCCCTTGAGACGCCGTCGCGGGCAAGGGCCTCATCTTGCCAAGAGGTGGGAACCACGTGGTTTTTCTCGAGTTGCGGCGGCATTCTCGAGTAACGCCGGGGATCTCAGCCTTCCCCTTGGGTTGGCCCTGGGAAGCCCAATCTTCCCCTCGGGTTACGAGGGAAAGCTGGGGGTTGCGCTCGAGTCACTGCAGGGCCGAAGAGACCTCACCTAGGCGTGTGTCCGGGACCTAATATTCCTCTCCAGGGAAGGCAGGGATCTCGGGGTTGCATTCCAGGCTCCCCCGGGGAGTCAGGCTTCGTCTCAAGGGGAAGCCAAGGACTCCGCTCTCCTCTCGAGTCGCGACGCGGGTCTCTTGGAGCCCCCTGAGCGGACTCAAGGGAGTCCAGCCTCCTCTTCCGTTTGGAGAGAGGACCCGGGATTGCTCTGCAGGCCATGCAGGAAAAGAAGGCCCTGAGCTCGCGAGGACGGGGGCGTCTCAGGGGTTTCCTCGAGCTGCGGCGCCCGTGGGGTTTTCTCCCGAGGCACGACAAGGATCTCAGGGAGCCTCTCGTGCGGCGCCAGGGAAGTCAGGTCTCCATGCGCGTGGCGAGGGGGAGCGCGTCCTGGCTCTCGAGTCACGGGAGGGGACTAGGGCCTCGAGACGCGTTGAAGAAGGACTCTCGAGGTCTTTGTCGGGGGGCGGCGGGAAACCCTCGTGTTCCTCGCCTTCTGCCGCGGACCTTAGGGAACTTCCCAGGGTGCCTCTGAGAGGCGAGGTATCCTGTGGAGGTGGCGGGGCCCCTCGGGACTCCGCTGGGTCTGGCGCAACGGAAGAGGGCCTCACCTCGAGGGGAGGCAGGAACCTCAGGCTTCCTCTGCGTTTCGGACTCCGACCGCAGGGTCCCTGCAGAGTTGGGACAGGAGAGTCAGGCCTCGTCTTGTCTGAGGAAGAGAACCCCGCTGGCCTATCGAGTTGCTCAGGGGGTCTCAGGCCCCTCGTCGAGCTGTGTGTGGAACCCGCGGGTCTTTGAGGACGATGCACGGGGGTGGCAGTGCCCCTTCGTGTTGAGTCTTCACCCACAGGGTTGCCTTCGAAGAGGGGTCCGGGCCTCAGGTCCTTCTCAAGAGCGGACCGGGGAATCGGGGGCGTTCGGCATGTGGCCCCACCCACGTGGCTCGTCTCGAATTTCCTCGTGTGACCGGCGTCATCCTGAGGTGCGCCGGGAAGCCCGGGAACCCCTTCCAGACCACGCAGGGGAATCGCCTCTCCTGTCGGGATCAGGAGGGGAGAAGGGGCTCAGAGGAAGCGGTGCCGGGACCCTCGGTTTTCCCCTCGAGGGAACCCGGCGTGTCGGGGGACTTTTGGGGGTCGCAGGAAGGCTGTCAGGGACCGTTTCGCCCTTCAGGGCGGAACAGGGGACTTCCCTTGAGACGCCGTCGCGGGCAAGGGCCTCATCTTGCCAAGAGGTGGGAACCACGTGGTTTTTCTCGAGTTGCGGCGGGATTCTCGAGTTACGACGGGGATCTCAGCCTTCCCCTTGGGTTGGCCCTGGGAAGCCCAATCTTCCCCTCGGGTTGCGAGGGAAAGCTGGGGGTTGCGCTCGAGTCACTGCAGGGCCGAAGAGACCTCACCTAGGCGTGTGTCCGGGACCTAATATTCCTCTCCAGGGAAGGCAGGGATCTCGGGGTTGCATTCCAGGCTCCCCCGGGGAGTCAGGCCTCGTCTCGAGGGGAAGCCAAGGCCTCCGCTCTCCTCTCGAGTCGCGACGCGGGTCTCTTGGAGCCCCCTGAGCGGCCTCAAGGGAGTCCAGCCTCCTCTTCCGTTTGGAGAGAGGACCCGGGATTGCTCTCCAGGCCATACATGAAAAGAAGGCCCTAAGCTCGCGAGGACGGGGGCGTCTCAGGGGTTTCCTCGAGCTGCGGCGCCCGTGGGGTTTTTCTCCCGAGGCACGACGAGGATCTCAGGGAGCCTCTCGTGCGGCGCCAGGAAAGTCAGGTCTCCATGCCCTTGGCGAGGGAGAGTGCGTCCTGGCTCTCGAGTCACGGGAGGGGACTAGGGCCTCTAGACGCGTTGAAGAAGGACTCTCGAGGTCTTTCTCGGGGGGCGGCGGGAAACCCTCGTTTCCCTCGCCTTCTGCCGGGGACCTTAGGGAACTTCCCAGGGTGCCTCTGAGAGGCGAGGGATCCTGTGGAGGTGGCGGGGCCCCTCGGGACTCCGCTGGGTCTGGCGCAACGGAAGAGGGCCTCACCTCGAGGGGAGGCAGGAACCTCAGGCTTCCTCTCCGTTTCGGACTCCGAACGCAGGGTCCCTGCAGAGTTGGGACTGGAGAGTCAGGCCTCATCTTGTCTGAGGAAGGGAACCCCGCTGGCCTCTCGAGTTGCTCAGGGGGTCTCAGGCCCCTCGTCGAGCTATGTATGGAACCCGCGGGTCTATGCGGACGATGCCCGGGGGTGGCAGTGCCCCTTCGTGTTGTGCCTTCACCCACAGGGTTGCCTTCGAAGAGGGGTCCGGGCCTCGGGTCCTTCTCAAGGGCGGACCGGGGTATTGGGGGCGTTCGGCATGTGGCACCACCCACGTGGCTCGTCTCGAATTTCCTCGTGAGACCGGCCTCATCCTGAGGTGCGCCGGGAAGGCCGGGAACCCCTTCCAGACCACGCAGGGGAATCGCCTCTCCTGTCGCGATCAGGAGGGGAGAAGGGGCTCAGAGGAAGTGGTGCCGGGACCCTCGGTGTTCCCCTCGAGGGAACTCGGCGTGTCGGGGGACTTTTGGGGGTCGCAGGAAGGCTGTCAGGGACCGTTTCGCCCTTCAGGGCGGAACAGGGGACTTCCCTTGAGACGCCGTCGCGGGCAAGGGCCTCATCTTGCCAAGGCGTGGGAACCACGTGGTTTTACTCGAGTTGCGGCGGGATTCTCGAGTTACGACGGGGATCTCAGGCTTCCTCTTGGGTTGGCCCTGGGAAGCCCTAACTTCCCCTCGAGTTGCGAGGGAAAGCTGGGGGTTGCGCTCTGGTCACTGCAGGGCTGAAGAGACCTCACCTAGGCGTGTGTCCGGGACCTAATATTCCTCTACAGGGAAGGCAGGGATCTCGGGGTTGCATTCCAGGCTCCCCCGGGGAGTCAGGCCTCGTCTCGAGGGGAAGCCAAGGACTCCGCTCTCCTCTCGAGTCGTGACGCGGGTCTCTTGGAGCCCCCTGAGCGGCCTCAAGGGAGTCCAGCCTCCTCTTCCGTTTGGAGAGAGGACCCGGGATTGCTCTCCAGGCCAGGCAGGAAAAGAAGGCCCTCAGCTTGCGAGGACGGGGGCGTCTCAGGGTTTTCCTCGAGCTGCGGCGCCACTGTGGATTTCCTCACTAGGTACGATGAGGATCTCAGAGAGCCTCTCGTGCAGTGCCAGGTTAGTCAGGTCTCCATGCGCGTGGCGAGGGGGAGCGTGTCATGGCGCTCGAGTCAGTGTAGGGGAATCGCGACCCAAGACATTTTGAAGCACTCTCGAGGTCTTTCTCGAGTCGCGGCAGAAAACCCAGGGTTCCTTCGTCTTGTGCCTGTGACCTCAGGGAGCTTCTCATTGTGCCTCTGAGAACTCAGGGATACTGTGGAGTTGCTAGGGGCCTCTCGGGACTCCACTGGGTGTGATGCAATGGAAGAGGGCCTCATCTCGAGTGGACGCAGGAACCTCAGGCTTCCTCTCCGTTTCTGACTTGGATCCCATGGTCCCTGCAGAGTAGGGACAAGAGAGTCACACCTAGTCTTCTGTTGAGGAATGGACCTTCGTTTGCCTTTCGAGTTGTTTACAGGGTGACACGCCACTTTTCGAAATGTCTGTGGGACCTGCGGGTTTTTCTGGACGATGCACGCTGGTGTCAGTGCCCCTTCGTGTTGTGCCTTCATCCACAGGTTTTCCTTCAAAGAGGTGTGCTGGCATCGGGTTCTTTTCAAGAGTGGACCGTGAAATTGGGGTCTTTCGACATGTGGCACGGCCCACGAGGCTACGTCTCGAACTTCCTCATGAGACCGGCCTCATCCTGAGGTGCGCCCGGAAGGTCCGGAACCCATTGCAGACAGAGAAGGGGAGTCGACCCTCCTGTCGCAATCAGGAGAGGAGAAGGGGCTCAGATGAAGTGGTGCCGGGAACCTCGGTGTTCCCCTTGAGTGAGTCTGGTATGTCGCGGAACTTTTGGGGTCGCATCAAGGGTGCCAAGTACCGTTTCACACTTCAGGATGGAACGTGGACTTCTCTTGAGATGCTGTAGCAGACAAAGGGCCTCATCTTGCGATGACGAGGGAAGCACGTGGTTTTTCTCGAGTTGCGGTGGGATTCTCGAGTTACGACGGGGAATTCAGGCTTCCTCTTGTGTTGGCCCAGGAAGTCCAATCTTCCATTCGAGTTGCCAGGGAGAGCTGGGGATTGGGCTCCATTCACTGAAGGGCAAACTAGACCTCATCTAGGCTTGTATCCAGGACTTAATGTTCCTCTCCATAGGCGACAGGGATTTGGGGTTGCATTCCATACTCACCCGGGGAGTCAGGCCTCATCTCGAGGGGAAGCAAAGGACTCCACTCTCTTCTCGAGTCGCGACAGGTATCTCTTGGAGCCCACTGAGTGGTCTTTGCTCTGTAGGAGAGCTCTAGTGTACATAAGCCTGTACATAAGTGAACACAGACACTCTGTGTGCATGTTGCTGCGTACCCAAAATAGGGCCACAAGGAGCCTCATGCTCTCCATGCGGCTCGGAAGCTGTGCAGCCACGCAGCAGCTGAAGAATCCAACCAATTGCTCTTTTCTTACCTCTGACAGAGCTTGCATTGCCGTAGCCCTTGGCAGTTTGGAAACACTGGACTCTAACCCCTCTCAAAGTAGGCCTGGGTTCTATTTCGAATAGAAAGTCAATAGCGGAGCTGAGGACAGGAACGCGGCAGTCATTTATCACACGCTCCTGCAGCCTGCTACTACAGGGACACTAACGCTAGAAGCTAGGAATGTCTTTGCAAGGTGCGCAAAGGACAAGGGAGAACCTCGACCCTGACTCTAGTATTTCAGTCCCCTGAGCAGATCTGAGGTTCTCCCGCTGTAGAAGCTAACCCATTCCTTTCAAATACAGGCTTCCTAACACAGGGCCAGTTGGCTGCTTGCTCTTCCACGAAGCAGGCTTCCTTAACTTGCAAACTGCGAATTACGCTTAACAGCCTGGAGGCAAATCGCTTCTTGGAAGATTTTTTTCAGAGGCTGTATCCCCGGAGCTGGGGCCAAGCTAGGGGACCCATACTGACAATGGAAGGCAAAACCACATCCAATGTCTTTGCTCTGGAGGACAGCTTTGGTGAGCCTAAGTCTTTCAGGAATATTTCTGGCTCCAACAGAGTCAAATTCTGTGTGTGAAGCTGCACAGCCAAAATAGGGGAACAGAGAGCCTGATTCTCTCTGTGTAGCTTTGAAGCTGTCATTCAAACAACAGCTTGAGAATCCATACAATGCTCTCCCTTACTGCTAAGAGAATTCTCATTGCTGTCGTCCTTGACAGTTTGTAGAAATCCGCACCCTAACCCTTCTCCAAGTAGGCCTGGGTCCTAGCTCGGAACAACAAGCAACGGCAGAGCTGAGGCCAGTAAGGCACAAGTGAGGTCTCACACACTCTTGCAGCCTGATCGTCCAAGAGCAGTAAGGCCTCTTTTTCGCTGCAGGAGGCTCGCTTGCCTTGCCTCCTGTGAACTGCATTTCCCAGCCTGGGCGCAAAGCTGTTCCTGGAGATTTTTTCTCAGGGGCTGTTTCCCTGGAGCTGGGTCGGACCTCGGGGGCCCAACTCACAGGGGAAGACAAAACCACATGGACAGGTCTATGCTCTGTAGGAGAGCTCTAGTGAACCTCATCTCTCAGGAACATTCTTGGCTTCTACAGAGACACCTCTGTGCATGAAGCTACACACCCAACATAGTGGCAAAGGGAGTCTGATTCTCTCCGTGGGTGCTGATGCTTTGTGGCAAAGCACCTGCTAAGAATCCATCCGCATAGGCTTCCCTCACCTTGACAGAGGTCTCATTGCTGTAGTCCTTGGCAGTTTGGAAAGAAGCAGACCCTTACCCTTCACCAAGTAGGCCCTTGTCCTTGTTTGAATGGAAAGGCAGTAGCTGAGCTGAGGCCAGTAAGGCGCCAGTCAAGTCTGACATATTCCCGATGCCTGCTCCTTCATGGAAAATAACGTTAGAATCTGGGAATGTCTTTGCAAGGCTGGCAAAGGGCAGTCAGGAACCTCGACCCTGCCTCTGGAATTTCTATCTTCTCAGCACATCCGGAGGTCTCGGTCAGGAGAAACTAACCCATTCCTTGCAAATATAGGCTTCCAAACACAGGCCGGTTGGCTGTCTCTTCTTGCCGAAGGAAGCTTGCTTATCCCACCTCCTGCGAACTCCGCTTCCCAGCCTGGGGGATAAGAGGTTCTTGGAGATCTTTTCTCAGAGGCTGTTTCCACGGAGCAGGGGCCGATCCCGGAGACCCACACACACAGGGGAAGGGAAAACCGCATGGATAAGTCTTTGCTCTCTAGGAGTGCTCTAGTGAACCTCAGTCTATGCGGAATGTTCTTGGCTCCAACGAGGACATCTCTGTGTGGGAAGCTGCATAGCCAACATAGAGACACAGAGACCTGATTCTCTCTGTGCAGCTTTGACGCTGTCGTTCAAACAACAAATTGAGAATCCACACAATGCTCTCCCTTACCACTGAGAGAGTTATCATTGCTGTAGCCCTTCGCAGTTTCTGGAAATCGGCACACAAACACTTCTCCAAGTAGGCCTGGGTTCAAGTTCAGATGAACATGCAATAGCGGAGCTGAGGCCAGTAAGGCACCAGTCAGGTGTCACACACTCTGGCAGCCTGCTCCTCCAGGGACAGTAAGGCCTCTATTTCCCTTCAGGAGGCTCGCTTGCCTTACTTCCTGTGAACAGCGTTTCCCAGCCTGGGCGGAAAGCAGTTCCTGGAGATCTTTTCTCAGGGGCTGTTTCCCCGGAGTTGGGGCGGACCTCGGGGACCCAACTCACAGGGGAAGGCAAAACCAAATGGACAGGTCTATGCTCTGTAGGAGATCTCTAGTGAACTGCCGGGGTCCAGCCCCAGCTGATCCAGGGTATTCGAAGCAGAGACGGCGTAGGCGAGGGTCAGGGAACACCTGCTTAATTAAACGTTAATTAAGGATATAAAGAGTAATAAAATGAGGATAGCTCAGTAGGAAAATTCAGTGGAGAAAAGAGGCTGAGTAGCTTGGTTTACGCGGGGGACCAATAAAACTTCAAGACAAGAAGCTTGCACCACTTACGTAGGCCGCAGGCGTCCTTCCGTTCTCCCGAAGGAGAGGAGACACTGAGGCCTCCCCGGTCGGATCTTAGAAGCCCAGGCAAAATTAGTAAGCTTGGTGGGTTCCGCGCTCCAGATGGAGACTCAACCAGAGTGAGAGAGAGAGAGAGACATGGGGAGACCAGTATTTCGAGAAACTGATCCCAATTCTTTATTTTCCATGGTCTACTTTTATACACTGAGATGTTATGCAAAAGTCACGTGGGGTCAGCAGTCCTGACTTTTATCAAAGTCAGGTGCTTCATACCAAAGTATACAGAGGTCTTAGGGGTGTTACATCATCTTCTGGCCGGGGGGCCTGCTGACAATTTACGACCCTCTCCTTGTGACTGCGGTCAGTCAACCAGGACACTTATTTCTCCAGGGGTGATTATTCTTAAAACAGACGCCACCCAAATAAAGTTACATTCCTATAGGGTGAGGGTGTAGTGGGTTTTAGTTAAGGAAAGAATTTACTTAGCCTAAGGTCTAACATGATTTATATCAAAGGTTAATACTTATTTCTTCTATATATTCATTAATGTGTATAAGGGCAGGGGATGTGGAGACTTAGCAGTAAACATCAGCTCAACAAATGAAAAACCCTTCACCAATATGATTTCTAATCAGCCCATTATACTTATACTAATAATTTTCTAACTTTTCTAAGGAACCTGTTTTTAGAAGGTTTAAAGCATCTCGTGCCTCTCATGGTTGAGAGGCTGTGAGCAATCACATGTGGCCGGACAAGCCTGTCAGGCAGGCTAGAGAACCTTCAGAGGAGTTTGTAGGTTAAAACACTCTTGTCACACCCAGGGGTTTTTATCAACTGGAGCTCTAGGTTAACTCCTTCTCCGAAAGAGGTGGTGGGGGACAGCCCCCCGTAAAGTCAGAGGTGTAGGTGAGAGCACAAAGTAGTAAGGTAGGCAGGCTCTGGTTATGGGGGTAGATGCTCGAGGATTTCCAGGGGGACTCCTGAGGCTTGATCCCACCTTTGTGTATGTCGAGCCTCCTTCCTCATGACCTTTGCCATGGGCGGAGTGCCTCACTCTGGCCCCCAACAGTGAACCTCCTCTCTCAGGAACATTCTTGGCTCCTATCGAGACACCTCTGTGTGTGTAGCTACACACGCAACGTAGGGGCAAAGGGAGCCAGATTCTTTCCGTGGGGTGCTGATGCTTTGTGGCAAAGCACCTGCTTGAGAATCCATCAGCTTACGCTTCCCTCGCCTTGACAGAGGTCTCATTGCTGTAGCCCTTGGCAGTTTGGAAAGAAGAGGACCCTTACCTTTCATAAAGTGGGCCCTTGTCCTAGTTTGAAAGGAAAGGCAAGAGCTGAGCTGAGGCCAATAAGGCGCCAGTCAAGTCTGACATATTCCCGAAGCCTGCTCCTTCATGGAAAATAACACTGGAATCTAGGAATGTCTCTGCAAGGCTGGCAAAGGGCAGTCAGGAGCCTGCACCCTGCCTCTGGAATTACTGATTTCTGAGCAGATCTGGAGGTCTCCTTTAGGAGAATCTAACTCATTCCTTCCATATTGAGACTTCCAAAAACAGGCCGGTCGGCTGCCTCTTCGTGCCCGAAGGAGGCTTGCTTTTCCTGCCTCCTATGAACCCAGCTTCCCAGGCTCTGGGAAAAGCGGATCTTGAAGATCTTTTCTCAGGGGTTGTTTCCACGGAGCTGGGGCTAAGCCTGGAGACCCAAACTAACAGGGGAAGAAAAACCACATGGACAAGTCTTTGCTCTCTAGGAGAGCTCTAGTGAACTTCACTCTGTCACGAACATTCTTGATTCATATGGAGACACCCCTGTGTGCGAAGCTGCGTACCCAACATGGGGGCACAGAGAGCCTGATTCTCTCTGTGTCGCTTTAAAGATGTCGTTCAAAAAACACCTTGAAAATCCATACAATGCTCTTCCTTACCCGTGACAGAGTTCTCATTGCTGTAGCCCTTGGCAGTTTTTAGAAATCCGCACCCAAACCCTTCTCCAAGTAGTCCTGGGTCCTAGTTCGGAGGAACATGCAATGGCAGAGCTGAGGCCAATAAGGCACCAGTCAGGTCTCACACACTCTGGCAGCCTGATCGTCCAGGGACAGTAAGCCCTCTTTTTCCCTGCAGGAGGCTCACTTGACTTCCCTCCTGTGAGCTGCATTTCCCAGCCTGGGGGAAAAGAGGTCCCTGGAGATCTTTTCTCAGGGGCTCCTTCCCTGGAGCTGGGGAGGACCTCGAGGACCCAACTCACAGGGGAAGGCAAAAGCACATGGACAGGTCTATGCTCTGTAGGAGAGCTCTAGTGAACCTCATCTCTCAGGAACATTCTGGCCTCCTATAGAGACACCTCTGTATGTGAAGCTACACACCCAACATAGGGGCAAATGGAGCCTGATTCTCCCCGTGGGGTGCTGATGCTTTGTGGCAAAGCACCTGCTTGATAATCCATCCACTTAGGCTTCCCTCGCCTTGACAGAGGTCCCATTGCTGTAGCCCTTGGCAGTTTGGAAAGAAGAAGACCCTTACCCTTCATAAAGTAGCCTTTGTCCTAGTTTGAATGGAAAGGTAATAGCTGAGCTGAGGCCAATAAGGTGCCTGCCAAGTCTGACATACTCCCGTAGCCTTCACCTTCATGGAAAATAACTCTAGAATCTGGGAATGTCTTTGCAAGGCTGGCAAAGGGCAGTCAGGAACCAGCACCCTGCCTCTGGAATTACCGACTTCTGAGCAGATCTGGAGGTCTCCTTTAGGAGAAGCTAACCCATTCTTTCCAAATAGAGGCTTCCAAACAGGCCAGTTGGCTGCCTCTTTGGGCCCGAAGGAGGCTTGCTTTTCTCGCATCCTATGAAGCCCTGTTCCCAGCCTCTGGGAAAAGCGGATCTTGAAGATATTTTCTCAGGGGTTGTTTCCATGGAGCTGGGGCCGAGACCAGAGACCCAATCGCACAGGGGAAGGAAAACCACATGGACAAGTCTTTGCTCTCCAGGAGACCTCTAAGTGAAACTTACTGTGTCAGGAACGTTCTTGACTCCTATGGAGACACCCCTGTGTGTGAAGCTGTGTACCCAACAAGGGGGCACACAGGGCCAGATTCTCTCTTTGCAGCTTTGAAGCTGTCGTTCAAACAACAGCTTGAGAATCCATACAATGCTCTCCCTTACCTCTGAGAGACTTCTCATTGGTGTAGCCTTTGGCAGTTTTTACAAATCCGCACCCAAACCCTTCTCCAAGTAGGCCTGGGTCCTGGTTTGGATGGCCATGCAATGGCGGAGCTGAGGTCAGTAAGGCACCAGTCAGGTGTCACACACTCTGGCAGCCTGCTCCTCCAGGGACAGTAAGGCCTATTTTTCCCTGCGGGAGGCTCGCTTGCCTTGCCTCCTGTGAACTGCGTTTCCCAGCCTGGGCAAAAAGCGGTTCCTGGAGATCTTTTCTCAGGGTCTCTATCCCCAGAGCTGGGGTGGACCTCGGGGACCCATCTCACAGGGGAAGGAAAAACCACATGGACAGGTCTATGCTCTGTAGGACACCTTAGTGAATCTCAAGTCTTAGGAACATTCTTGGCTCGTACAGAGACACCTCTGTGTGTAAAGCTACACACCGAACATAGGGGCACAGGGAGCCTGATTCTCTCCGTGGGGTGCTGATGCTTTGTGGCAAAGCACCTGTTTGAGAATCCATCCGCTTACGCTTCCCTCGCCTTGACAGAGGTCTCATTGCTGTGTCTCTTGGCAGTTGGGAAAGAAGTAGACCCTTACCCTTCACCAAGTAGGCCCTGATCCTAGTTTGAAAGGAAAGGCAATAGCTGAGCTGAGGCCAGTAAGGCACCCGTCAACTCTGACATATTCCCGATGCCTGCTGCTTCATGGAAAATATTGCTAGAATCTAGGAATGTCTTTGCAAGGCTGGCAAAGGGCAGTCAGGAACCTCGACCCTGCCTCTGGAATATCTATCTTCTGAGCAGATCTGGAGGTCTCCTTCTGGAGAAGCTAACCCATTCCTTGCAAATAGAGGCTTCCAAACACAGGCCGGTTGGCTGCCTCTTCTTGCCTGAAGGAGGCTTGCTTTTCCTGCCTCCTATGATCCCTGGTTCCCAGCATGGGGGAAAAGCAGATCTTGGAGATCTTTGCTCAGGGGTTGTTTCCACGGAGCTGGGGTTGTGCCCAGAGACCCACACATACAGGGGAAGGCAAAACCACATGAACAAGTCTTTGCTCTCTAAGAGAGCTCTAGTGAACCTCAGTCTTTGACGAACGTTCTTGGCTCCTATGCGGACACCTCTGTGTGTGAAACTGCGTACCCAACATGGCAACAGAGAGCCTGATTCTCTCTGTGCAGGTTTAATGCTGTCGTTCAGAAAACAGCTTGAGAATCCATACAATTCTCGCCCTTACCTCTGAGAGAGTTCTCATTGCAGTAGCCCTTGGCAGTTTGTAGAAATCTGCACCTAAACCCTTCTCCAAGTAGGCCTGAGTCCCAGTTCAGAGGAACAAGCAATGGCGGAGCTAAGACCAGTATGGCACCAGTCAGTTTTCACACACTCTGGCAGCCTGCTCCTCCAGGGACAGTAAGGCTTCTTTTTCTCTGCAGGAGGCTCACTTGCCTTACTTCCTGTGAACAGCTTTTCCCAGCCTGGGCGAAAAGCGGTTCCTGGAGATCTTTTCTCAGAGGCTGTTTTCTCGGAGCTGGGGCGGACCTCGGGCACCCAACTCACAGGGGAAGGCGAAACCACATGTACAGGTGAGCACTCTGTAGGAGAGCTCTTGTGAGCCTCATCTCTCAGGAACATTCTTGGCTCCTGTAGAGACACCACTGTGTGTGAATCTACACACCCCACATAGGGGCAAAGGGAGCCTGATTCTCTCCGTGGGGTGCTGATGCTTGGTGGCAAAGAACCTTCCTGATAATCCATCCGCTTATGCTTCCCTCGCATTTACGGAGGTCTCATTGCTGTAGCCCTCGGCAGTTTGGAAAGAAGAAGACCCTTACCCTTCATAAAGTAGGGCCTTGTCCTACTTTGAATGGAAAGGCAATAGCTGAGCTGAGGCCAATAAGGCGCCAGTCAAGTCTGACATATTCCCAAAGCCTGCTTCTTCAGGAAGATAACTGTAGAATCTAGGAATGTCTTTGCAAGGCTGGCAAAGGGCAGTCAGGACCCTGCACACTGCCTCTGGAATTACCGACTTCTGAACAGATCTGGAGGTCTCCCTTAGGGGAAGCTAACCCATTCTTCCAAATAGAGGCTTCCAAACGCAGGCCGCTTGGCTGCCTCTTGCTCTCTGAAGGAGGCCTGCTTTTCCCGCCTCCTATGAACCCCACATCCCAGCCTCTGGGAAAAGCGGATCTTGAAGATCTTTTCTCAGGGGTTGTTTCCACGGAGCTGGGGCCGAGCCTGGAGCCCCAAACGCACAGGGGAAGAAAAACCACATGGACAAGTCTTTGCTCTCTAGGAGAGCTCTAGTGAACCTCACTCTGTCAGGAACGTTCTTGTTTCCTATGGAGACACACCCCTGTCTGTGAAGCTGTGTACCGAACATGGAGACACAGAGTCTGATTCTCTCTGTGCAGCTTTGAAGCTGTCATTCAAACAACAGCTTGAAAATCCATACAATGCTCTTCCTTACCCGTGACACAGTTCTAATTGCTATACCCCTTGGCAGTATTTAGAAATCCATACCCAAACCCTTCTCCTAGTAGGCCTGGGTCCTAGTTCAGAGGAACATGCAATGGCGGAGCTGAGGCCAGTAAGGCACCAGTCAGGTCTCACACACTCTGGCAGCCTGATCGTCCAGGGACACTAAGGCCTGTTGTGCCTTGCAGGAGGCTCGCTTGCGTTACCTCTTGTGAACTGCGTTTGCCAGCCTGGGGGAATAGCGGTCCCTGGAGATCTTTTCTCAGGGGCTTCTTCCCCTGAGCTGGGGCGGACCTCGGGGACCCAACTCACAGGGCAAGGCAAAACCATATGGACAGGTCTATGCTCTGTAGCAGACTTCTAGTGAACCTCATCTCTCAGGAACATTCTTGGCTCCTATAGAGACACTTCTGTGTGTGAAGCTGCGTACCTGACATAGGGGCACAGAGAGACTGATTTTCTCAGTTCATTTTGACCCTGTCGTTCAGAAAACAGCTTGAGAATCCATAAAATGCTCTCCCTTACCGCTGAGAGAATTCTCACTGCTGTAGCCCTTGGCACTTTGTAGAAATCCGCAGCCAAACGCTTCTCCAAATAGGCCTGGGTCCTAGTTCGGAGGAACAGGCAATGGTGGAACTGAGGCCAGTAAGGCAACAGTCAGGTTTCACACACTCTGGCAGCCTGCTCCTCCAGGGACAGTAAGGCCTATTTTTCTCTGCAGGAGATTCGCTTGCCTTACTTCCTGTGAACAGCGTTTCCCAGCCTCAGCGAAGAGGTTCCTGGAGATCTTTTCTCAGGGACAGTTTCCCCGGAGGTGTGGCGGACCTCGGGGACCCAACTCACAGGGGAAGGAAAAACCACATGGACAGGTCTATGCTCTGTAGGAGAGGTTTAGTGAACCTAATCTCTCAGGAATATTCTTGGCTCCTATAGGGACAACTCTGTGTGTGAAGCTACACTCCCAACATTGGGGAACAGGGATCTTGGTTCTCTCCGTGGGGTGCTGATGCTTTGTAGTAAAGCACCTGCTTGAGAATCCGTCCTCTTAGGCTTCCCTCGCCTTGACAGAGGTCTCATTGCTGTAGCCCTTGGCAGTTTCAAAGAAGAAGACCCTTACCCTTCATAAAGTAGGCCCTTGTCCTAGTTTGAATGGAAAGGCAATAGCTGAGCTGAGGCCAATAAGGAGCCAGTCCCCTCTGACACATTCCCGAAGCCTGCTCCTTCATGGAATATAACTCTAGAATCTTGGAATGTCTTTGAAAGGCTGGCAAAGGGCAGTCAGGAACCAGCACCATGCCTCTGGAATTACCGACTTCTGAGCAGATCTGGAGGTCTCCTTTAGGAGAAGCTAACCCATTCCTTCCAAATAGAGGCTTCAAAACACAGGCAGGTTGGCTGCATTTCGTGCCCGAAGGAGGCTTGCTTTTCCCTCCTCCTATGAACCCCAGTTCCCAGCCTCTGGGAAAAGCGTATCTTGAAGATATTTTCTCAGGGGTTGTTTCCACGGAGCTGGGGCCGAGCCCGGGGCCCAAAGGCACAGGGGAAGGCAAGACCACATGGACAGGTCTATGCTCTGTAGCAGACCTCTAGTGAACCTCATCTCTCAGGAGCATTCTTGGCTCCTATAGAGACACCTCTGTGTGTGAAGCTGCGTACCTAACATAGGGGCAGAGAGAGCCTGATTCTCTCTGTTCATTTTGACCCTGTCGTTCAGAAAACAGCTTGAGAATCCATAAAATGCTCTCCCTTACCACTGAGAGAATTCTCACTGCTGTAGCCCTTGGCACTTTGTAGAAATCTGCACCCAAACGCTTTTCCAAGTAGGCCTGGGTGCTAGCTCGGATGAACAGGCAATGGCGGAGCTGAGGCCAGTAAGGCAACAGTCAGGTTTCACACACTCTGGCAGCCTGCTCCTCCAGGGACTGTAAGGCCTCTTTTTCTCTGCAGGAGATTCGCTTGCCTTACTTCCTGTGAACAGCATTTCCCAGCCTCGGCGAAGCGGTTCCTGGAGATCTTTTCTCAGGGACAGTTTCCCCGGAGGTGTGGTGGACCTCGAGGACCCAACTCACAGGGGAAGGCAAAACCACATTGACAGGTCTATGCTCTGTAGGAGAGGTTTAGTGAACCTAATCTCTCAGGAACATTCTTGGCTCCTATAGAGACAACTCTGTGTGTGAAGCTACACTCCCAACATTGGTGCACAGGGAGCTTGATTCTCTCCGTGGGGTGCTGATGCTTTGTGGCAAAGCACCTGCTTGAGAATCCATCCTCTTAGGCTTCCCTCACCTTGACAGAGGTCTCATTGCTGTAGCCCTTGGCAGTTTGCAAAGAAGAAGACCCTTACCCTTCATAAACTAGGGCCTTGTCCTAGTTTGAATGGAAAGGCAATAGCTGAGCTGAGGTCAATAAGGAGCCAGTCCCGTCTGACACATTCCCGAAGCCTGCTCCTTCATGGAAAATAACTCTAGAATCTAGGAATATCTTTGCAAGGCTAGCAAAGGGCAGTCAGGAACCAGTACCCTGCCTCTGGAATTACCGACTTCTGAGCAGATCTGGAGGTCTCCTTTAGGAGAAGCTAACCCATTCCTTCCAAATAGAGGCTTCAAAACACAGGCAGGTGGGCTGCCTTTTTGTTCCCGATGGAGGCGTGCTTTTCTCTCCTCCTACGAACCCCGGTTCCCAGACACTGGGAAAAGTGGATCTTGAAGATATTTTCTCAGGGGTTGTTTCCACGGAGCTGGGGCCGAGCCTGGAGACCCAAAGGCACAGGGGAAGGCAAGACCACATGGACAAGCCTTTGCTCTTTAGTATAGCTCTAATGAACCTCACCCTATCAGGATCTTTCTTGATTCCTACGTAGACACACCTGTGTATGAAGCTGCGGCTACAGAGAGCCTGATTCCCTCCGTTTACCGCTGAGTCTGCATTGCCAAGCAACAGCTTGGGAACGCAGCCTGGGGCGCTTCCCTTCCCTCGGACAGAGCTCTCCTTGCGGTAGGCCTTGGTAGTTTGCATACAATGGGGCCCTAAGCCCTCTGCAAGTTGGCCTGGCTCCTAGGTCCAAAGGGCAGGCCAGAGCGGAGCTGAGGCTGTCAGGCTCCAGACACATCTCCCATACTCCTACATCCTGCTCCTACCCGGGCGTGAACTCTAGAAGCTGGGAAGGTACCTGGACCGTGCAGGGGCGGGGCGAACCCGGGCGGCGTGGGGCGGGGGTCGGCTTCTGGCGGGGGTGGGGGCGGGCTTCCCAGTTGTGCTCTCAGAGGTGGACACTGAGGCTGAAAACTCGCCGGGAGCGCACCCGGGACTGGGTAAACCCGGGCTGCGGGGGTCGAGATTCAGATGGCTTTGGGTGGGGGTCGGTCCCAGTTGTGCTCCCGGGGGTCGCCACTGCGGCTGGGAACGCACCGGGAGCGCGGCAGGGGCGGGGCTAACCCTGGCGGAGCGGGGCGGGTCGGCTCACGGGGGGGATGGGGAGGGGTTCCCAGTTGCACTCTCGGGGGTTGCAACTGCGGCTGGGAACGCCCATTTCGTCCGCTCCTGGGTCCCCAAGGATCGCCATCCCGTGGGTGCAGCGGAGGGCTGCGGACCACAGGTAAGGGAACTGGGACTGCGTGGAGCAGGGAACCAAGTATTCTGCCGTCTGTTGGCACATTCTCGGAGCTCCCCAACCTGGCGGTCGCAGAAAGGCCTTACCTTTGGGGTCAAGGCCTTTACCGCTCCACCCCTCTGCTGAAAAATCTCAGAGTCTGCGCGGTTTTTCCAAGCAGCCTAGTGTCCGCTGGAAGTCCAAGGGACAGAACACTGAACTCTGGCCGGCTGGCCCAGCCCTCTTCTGGCACTTTGTAAGCCAGCGGGCCCTTGAGCACCTGCTGGGATGGGAAAGGGAAGGGTCCATGGATTGCACCCTAGAAACTTAGTAGGGTGCATGGATTTCAAACCCTGGTGGCCGCCCAGGCAGCAAAGAAGGGGGTGGGCACCTTGCTGCCCTTTCATGGCAGAATCTGTGGTTGTCCAGCTGCGTGGGCCTTTTCATGAGGACCCTGTGCAATAAAAGTTTGGTGTTTTGGAACTGAATAATTAGAACGTGTAAAAGCTTTAAATTATGTGCTGGTGTAATTAAAAAACAAAACAAAACAAAACCAAGCTCCAAGTGTTTTGCAAATGGAGGTTTAAATATTGAAGGACTGTATTCCTTGCACTGTGGCATTCTATCAAGAAGTGTGCAGGATTTTTTTTTTTTTAAGAAAAGTGTTCGAAGTGAGGGAAACAGGAAACCCAGAGGTGCCCCTGTATTTTGGGGAAGGCCTTAGGAGGTCACTTGGAAATGCTGCTGGCTGTGCGGGAGGGGGGCAGATGGGCTGTGCAGGCTTGTCCTTTGCATGGATGTTCTTGTGTGTGGAAACCCAGCTCGGAGCCATCTCCTGATGTGTAAGAATTTCGCAGACAAACCTTGAGCTAAGCAATGCATTTTTTCCTAAGAAAATGTTTGTCTTAAGCGATGTAAATATCCTATGTATTTCCGCTAGACTCTGGCTTCAGGTCGGTTCCCCCAAAAGGCTCAGAAGCGATTTGAACAAAACAGCATGTTTTCCTCCTAGCTTGTTCTCCTTATCTATGTTAAGGAAATGATATATTTGCCTGCAATACTGCCTTTCTTCAAGATTCATGTCAATCAAGTTTTGGCCCGGGATGACTCACCTGCTGCCAATATTATCTTAATGCATGTCGTGGGGGAGGGGCCTGGTGCCATTCCCTGAAACAGTTCCTTTCTTTCCTTAGCTGACTGCTAGTGCCTGTAGAATATCTGGCTAAAGACCAGCAGGGGGTACTCTTACTACCCCCCCCCCACCCCGCCTTGAGTCTAAGTCAGCAGCTTTCTCTATCTCTTTAATACTTTAATAACACTTGATGACACAAAAGCTCTGAGCGATCAAATCATATCAAATCTTCATTTCAGATTGAAGATGCATTCCATGGTATTGCCATCTTAAGTCTTTCCATCGTTATGGAATATCTGTCCATGTATTCAGGATAGTTTTCAGCCAGGGTGTATAATTTCCAGTGTGCCAGTCTTGTCATCCTCGTTACATCCATGGCAAAGTGTTTTATTCATGTTGATATTATTGAAAGGGAATTTTTTTTAATTCCTTTTCAGATTATTATCTGCTAATGTATACAGATAAAACTGTGTAATCATTCATTTTGATCAGTTTGGACAGCTTGATAGTTGTCTTTAATTTCTTTACTTTCTGACACTTTAAGATTATCCTGGGACACATATGTAATGCCTCACCCCTAAATTCAGACATGTGTTCAAAGAACTTCTGTCCTTTTATTTATTTATTTATTTATTCTTTAACATTGAAATCGTTTTGACTATGCTGGGTGTTTGTTGCTAGATGGAAGTAGCTAGGACCTCTGGACTGCAGTCTCTCATCTCTTGCTGACCTCTTGTTGACCTGTGCAGATTCCTGGTAGGTGGGAGCTTGTTAGTTCCTTGTTCCTTATCAGAACCTCCTGTGGTAAGTGTTTTTCTCTTCTCTGTTGCCTGGTAAGGGTGGGTGGTCATGGGCATCCCAAAGTTGGCTAGAAGTCAATTATTTAGGCAAGCTTGTGCACAGATATGGGAGAAGGCAATGGCACCCCACTCCTGGAAAATCCCAAGGACGGAGGAGCCTGGTAGGCTGCAGTCCATGGGGTGGCTAAGAGTCGGACACCACTGAGCAACTTCATTTTCACTTTCATGCATAGGAGGAGGAAATGGCAACCCACTCCAGTGTTCTTGCCTAGAGAACCACAGGGACTGCGGGGCCTGGTGGGCTGCCATCTATGGCGTGGCACAGGGTCGGCCTCAACTGAACCACTTAGCAGCTGCAGCAGCAGCAGCAGCAGTGCATAGATATCAAAGGGGATGAGAACAGTCAGGTAGGATCACATATGTCATCGTGAAACAATACTTCTCCTCTTAGCCAAAGCTAACGAAAGATTTCTGTTCTAGGTCAACCTAGAAGAGATCACTTAAGAGGTAAAGAAACTTAAACTCCATTAGCAAAGGCAGTTCAACATCTCAAGAAAACTTGTGCTAGGCACAAAACACTTTTCTGGGGGCCTACTTTCCCTACAACCTCCTTATCCCATTCTGTACCCATTCCTTTGCTTCTCCCGTCCTGAAAATGCCACCTGTAAGACAGAACTACTTCGTTTTCCTTCTTAAAGTGTGATTGCATTCCATACATTCTTGTAATAACAAGTCATACATTTCCCTTCAGCAACCAAGAACTGACCCTTATATTGGCATTTGATAGATTGGTGAGCATACCTATCAGTGATAATAGCGCCCACCCCGCTTCCTGCAAGAACAGAACAAAACAAAACAAAACAAAAAAATTGCTTTCTTACATTTAATATGTTCGGATGGTGCCAGTCACTATTCATGCAGAGTCAAAAATCTCTTTTGTTTCTGTGTAAAAGGGATGTCCTTTCAAGTCGTGAATGTTTAAGAAGTTTCATTTATTTGGAAGTGACCTAGCTATTCAATACACTGTCGTCACTTAGTTTAGCACCAGGATAGAAACTCAGGTAACCAAAACACCTGGAGGAACGATTGTAAGTTCAGTTCAGTTCAGTTGCTCAGTCGAGTCTGACTCTTTGGGACCCCGTGGCCTGCAGGACGCCAGGCTTCCGTGTCCATCACCAACTCCAGGGGCTTGCTCAAACTCATGTCCATCGAGTCAGTGATGCCATCCAACCATCTTATCCTCTGTCATCCCCTTCTCCTCTGCCTTCAATCAAGACTATGAGAGGCAGATATTTTACAGTATAATTATTGTTAAGAGTTTATCTAAAAGCTCATATCACATTTACATTTTTTACATTGGTTGTTGCTGTTTCCAGGTACTTTCTTGCTGACAAGCTTGTGACACATATAACAATAGAGCAATTTTTACCTCAAAAGAAACCTAGGCACTATGAACATGTTATGCTTAATGTTGTTGACTCTTAGACATGTCTATAGTGGAGGAGCAAAACCAAAAATACTAGATATTTAATATTGACTAGTTCCCAGTTCACGGGACTCTGACATTCATTTAGGTCAATGTTTTCTTGTATTTCCAGCAGTTTGATTTGGAAGGGCTGCCTTGTCTTGAGACCATTGAAATCAGAACTCAGAACTTGAGCAATATTATCAAAAAACACAAGGCTCACACTGACATATACCTTAATCCAGACAGACAGACAAGACATCTTCCAGTTTTCCGCCTGAGATTTAAAATATTTCTTTGAGCCGTTTTCCTGGGAAGTGGGGGGTGGGGAGTGGGGGTGGCAGCGAGACAGGCTTGGGTAACAAGCTATTTGTTGGTCATTGCATATGCAAAGAACCAGCTTTCCGGGTTCCAAGGAAAAAAGCTTCCTTGGTACCCAATTTTGTTTGGATCTATAGACTCTCATGGCCCTCCTAGGTCAGGACATCTTTCCTTTCTGTAGTCCTCGTTTGAACCCTAAATCATAGACAGCTTGGATTGTCTCTGTGGGGTGGATGTATTGTCCTCGTGTTTGACCTGGCGGCAGTAGCGAGGTCCGAGAGCCTCTCCTGGAACCGGGCGTGGGGATGGGGCTCACCGGGAGCCCCTGGTGGAAGTGGGCAACGCCCCGGGATCGCGCCAGGGGCGGGGCGATCCCAGGCGGCGTGGGTCCGGGTTCCGGTCGGGAGGGAGTGGGGGGTGGTAACAGTTGTGCTCTCGGGGGTCCCCACTGCAGCTGGAAACGCGCTGGGAGTGCGGCAGGGGCGAGGTGAACCCTGGTGGCGTGGGGCGGGGTTCGGCTCCTGGCGGGGGTGGGGGAGGGCTTCCCAGTTGTGCTCTCGGTGGTGGCCACTGAGGCTGGAAACGCGCAGGGAGCACACCCGGGGCGGGGTAAACCTGGGCTGCGCGGGTCGAGATTTAGATGGCTGTGGGTAGGGGTTCGGTCCCAGTTGTGCTCTCCGGGGTCGCCACTGCGGCTAGGAACGCCCATTTCCTACGCTCCTGTGTCCTCAAGGATCCACATATAGTGGGTGCAGCGGAGGGCTGCGGGCCACAGGTCAGGGAACTGGGACTGCTTGGAACAGGGAACCAAGTATTCCGCCCTCTGTTGGCACATTCTTGGAGCTCCCCAACCTGGCGGTTGCAGAAAGGCCTCGCCCTTGGTGTCAAGGCCTTTACCGCTCCACCCCTTTGCTGAACAATCTCAGTCTGCACGGTTTTCCCAAGCAGCCTAGTGTCCCCTGGAAGTCCAAGGGACAGAACACTGAACTCTGGCCGGCTGGCCCAGCCCTGCTTCTGGCACTTTGTAGGCCAGCGGGCCCTGGAGCACCTGCTAGGATGAGAAAGGGAAGGGTCGCGAATTGCACCCTAGAAAGTTAGTAGGGTGCATGGATTTCAAACCCTGGTGGCCGCCCAGGCAGCAAAGAAGTGGGGAGGGCACCTTGCTGCCCTTTCATGGCAGAATCTGTGGCTGTCCTGATGCGTGGGCCTTTTCATGGGGACCTTGTGCAATAAAAGTTTGGTGTTTTGGTACTGAATAATTAGAAATTGTAAAAAGTTTAAATTATGTGGTGGTGTAATGAAAAAACAAAACAAAACAAAACCAAGCCCCAAGTGTTTGGCACAGGGAGGTTTAAGTATTGAAGGCCTGTTTTCCTTGCACTGTGGCATTCTATCAAGAAGTGTGCAGGATTTTTTTTTTTTTAAGAAAAGTGTTCGAAGTGCTTGAAACAGGAAACCCAGAGGTGCCCCTGTATTTTGGGGAAGGCCTTAGGAGGTCACTTGGAAATGCTGCTGGCTGTGGGGGAGGGGGGCAGATGGGCTGTGCAGTCTTGTCCTTTGCATTCATGTTCTTGTGTGTAGAAACCCAGCTCGGAGCCATCTCCTGATGTGTAAGAATTTCGCAGACAAACCTTGAGCTAAGCAATGCATTTGTTCCTGAGGAAATGTTTGTCTTAAGCGATGTAAATATCCTATGTATATCCGCTGGACTCTGGCTTCAGGTCGGTTCCCCCAATAGGCTCAGAAGCGACTTGAACAAAACAGTATGTTTTCCTCGTACCTTGTTCTCCTAATCTATGTTAAGGAAATGATATATTTGCCTGGAATACTGCCTTTCTTCAAGATTCATGTCAATCAGTTTTTGGCCCAGGATGACTCACCTGCTGCCAATGTGACCTCAAGGCATGTCGTGGGGGACGGGCCTGGTGCCATTCCCTGAGACAGTGCCTTTCTTTCCTTAGCTGACTGCTAGTGCCTGTAGAATATCTGGCTAGAGACCAGCAGGGCGTACACCCCGCCTCAAGTCTAAGTCAGCAGCTTTCTCTATCTCATTTATACTTTAATAACAATTGATGACACAAAAGCTCTGAGCGATCAAATCATATCAAATCTTCATTTCAGATTGAAGATGCATTCCATGGTATTGCCATCTTAAGTCTTTCCATTGTTATGGAATATCTGTCCATGTATTCAGGATAGTTTTCAGCCAGGGTGTATAATTTCCAGTGTGCCAGTCTTGTCATCCTCGTTACATCCATGGCAAAGTGTTGTATTCATGTTGACATTATTGAAAGGGAATTTTTTTTAATTCCTTTTCAGAGTATTATGTGCTAATATATACAGAAAAAACCGTGTAATCTTTCGTTTTTATCAGTTTGGACAGCTTGATAGTTGTCTTTAATTTCTTTCCTTTCTCATACTTTCAGATTTTCTGGGCACCATACATGTACTGCCTCACCCCTAATCTCAGTCATGTGTTCAAAGAACTGTCCTTTATTTGTTTACTTATTTTTTGCAACATTGAATTCGTTTTGAGTATGCTGGGTCTCTGCTGCAAGATGGAAGTTGCTAGGACCTCTGGACTGCAGTCTGCCATCTCTTACTGACCTCTTGTTGACCTCTGCAGAATCCTGGTTGGCGGGAGCTTGTTAGTTCCTTGTTCCTTACCAGGACCTCCTGTGGTAAGTGTTTTTCTCTTCTCTGTTGCCTGGTAAGGGTGGATGGTCATTGGCATCCCAAAGCTAGCTAGAAGTCAATTATTTAGGCAGGCTTGTGCATAGATATGGGAGAAGGCAATGGCACCCCTCTCCAGTACTCTTGCGTGGAAAATCCCATGGATGGAGGAGCCTGGTAGGCTGCAGTCCATGGGGTGGTTAAGAGTCGGACACCACTGAGCGACTTCACGTTCACTTTTCCCTTTCATGCATGGGAGGAGGAAATGGCAACCCACTCCAGTGTTCTTGCCTAGAGAACCCCAGGGACTGCGGGGCCTGGTGGGCTGCCGTCTATGGGGTCGCACAGAGTTGGACACGACTGAAACGACTTAGCAGCAGCGGCGGCGGCAGCAGCAGCAGAAGCAGTGCATCGATATCAAAAGGGCTGCAAACAGTCAGGAAGGATCACATATGTCACCGTGAAACACTACTTCTCCACTTAGCCAAAGCTAACCAAAGATTTCTGTTCTAGGTCAACCTAGAAGAGATCACTTAAGAGGTAAAGAAACTTAAACTCCATTAGCAAAGGCAGTTCGACATCTCAAGAAAACTTGTGCTAGGCACAGAACTCTTTTCTGGGGGTCCACTTTCCCTACAACCTCCTTATCCCATTCTGTACCTTTGCTTCTCCCATCCTGAAACTGCCACCTGTAAGACAGAACTACTTCGTTTTCCTTCCTCAAGTGCCATTGCATTCCACATACTTTCTTGTAATAACAAGTCATACATTTCCCTTCAGCAACCAAGAACTGACTTTTATATTGGCATTGGCTATAGCCCGCCCCCCTCCCCCCACCCCCAAGAACAGAACAAAACAAAACAAAACAATTGCTTTCTTACATTTAACATGTCAGGATGGTGCCAGACACTATTCATGGAGAGTCAAAAATCTCTTTTGTTTCTGTGTAAAAGGGAGGTCCTTTCAAGTCGTGAATGTTTCAGAACTTTCATTTATTTGGAAATGACCTAGCTATTCAATACACTGTCGTCACAAGGATAGAAACTCGGGTAACCAAAACACCTGGAGAAACGTTTGTTAGTTCAGTTCAGTTCAGTTGCTCAGTCGTGTCTGACTCTTTGGGACCCCGTGGCCTGAAGGACGCCAGGCTTCCGTGTCCGTCACCAGCTCCAGGGGCTTGCTCAAACTCATGTCCATCGAGTCAGTGATGCCATCCAATCATCGTATCCTCTGTCATCCCCTTCTCCTCTGCCTTCAATCAAGACTATGAGAGGCAGATATTTTAGAGTATAATTATTGTTAAGGGTTTTGTCTAAAAGCTCATATCACATTTACATTTTTTACTTTTGTTGTCGTTTCCAGGTAGTTTCTTGCTGACAAGCTTGTGACAGATATAACAATAGAGCAATTTTTACCTCAAAAGAAACCTAGGCACTATGAACATGTTGTGCTTAATGTTGTGCTTAATAGACATGACTCTTAGACATGTCTATAATGGAGGAGCAAAACCAAAAATACTAGATATTTAATATTGACTAGTTCCCAGTTCACGGGACTCTGACATTCATTTAGGTCAATGTTTTCTTGTATTTCCAGCAGTTTGATTTGGAAGAGCTGCCTTGTCTTGAGACCATTGAAATCAGAACACAGAACTTGAGCAATATTATCAAAAAACACAGGGCTCACACTGACACATACCTTAATCCAAGCAGACAGACAAGACATCTTCCATGTTTCCGCCTGAGATTTAAAATATTTCTTTGAGCCAGTCTTCTGGGGAGTGGGGGGATGGGGGTGACAGTAAGGCAGGCTTGGGTAACAAGCTAATTGTTGGTCATTGCATATGCAAAGAACCAGCTTTCCGGGTTCCAAGGAAAAAAGTTTCCTTGGTAACCAACTTTGTCTGGTTCTATAGAATATCATGGCCCTCCTAGGTCAGGTAATCTTGCCTTTCTGTAGTCCTCGTTTTATCCCTAAATCATAGACAGCTTGGATTGTCTCTGTGGGGTGTATGTATTGTCCTCATGTTTGACCTGGCGGCAGCAGCGAGGTCCGAGAGCCTCTCCTGGAACCGGGCGTGGGGACGGGGCTCACCGGGAGCCACTGGTGAAGGTGGGCAGCGCCCCTGGAGCACGGCAGGGGCGGGGCGAACCCGGGCGGCACAGGGCGGGTGTCAGCTCCTGGCGGGGGTAGGGGAGGGCTTCCCAGTTGTGCTCTCGGAGATGGCCACTGCAGCTGGAAACGCGCCGGGAGCGCAGCCAGGGTGGGGTAAACCTGGGCTGCACAGGTCGAGATTCCGCTCGCTCTGGGTGGGGGGTCGGTCCCTGTTGTGCTCCCGGGGGTCGCCAATGTGGCTGGGAACCCGCCGGGAGCCCAGCAGGGCTGGGGCGAAACCTGGCGGCGCGGGGCGGTGTGGGGGTCCGTTCGCAGCGGGGGTCGGCTCCTGGCGGGGGTGGGGGAGGGCTTTCCAGATGTGCCGTTGGGGGTCGCCATTGCGGCTGGGAATGCCCATTTCGTGAACTCCTGGATCCCCAAGGATCGGCATCCATTGGCCACAGCGGAGGGGTGCGGAACACACACAGGTAAGGGAACGGGGACTGCGTGGAGCAGGGAACCATGTATTCTGCCCTGTGTTGGCACAGTCTCAGAGCTCCCCAACCTGGCGGTCCCAGGAAAGCCTCGTCTTTGGGGTCAAGGCCTTTACCACTCCACCCCTCTGCTGAAAAACCTCAGAGTCTGGGCGGTTTTCCCAAGCAGCCTAGTGTCCGCTGGAAGTCCAAGGGACAGAACCCTGAATTCTGGCCGGCTGGCCCAGCCCTGCTTCTGGCACTTTGTAGGCCAGCGGGCCCTGGAGCACCTGCTAGGATGGGAAAGGGAAGGGTACGCGAATTGCACCCTGGTGGCCGCTGAGGCAGCAAAGAAGGGGGGAGGGCACCTTACTGCCCTTTAATGGCAGACAGAATCTGTGGCTGTCCTGCTGCGTGGGCCTTTTCATGTGGACATTGCGCAATAAAAGTTTACCGGTGACCTTAGGGAACTTCCCAGTGTGCTTCTGACAGATGAGGGATGCTGTGGAGTTGGCGGGGCCTCTCAGGACTCCGCTGGGTTTGGCGCAATGGAAGAGGGCCTCATCTCCAGGGAAGGCAGGAACCTCAGGCTTCCTCTCCGTTTCGGACTCCGACCTCAGGGTCCCTGCAGAGTTGGGACAGGAGAGTCAGGAATCGTCTTGTCTGAGGAAGGGAACTCCTCTTGCCTGTCGAGGTATTCAGGGGGTCTCAGGCCCCTTGTTCAGCTGTGTGTGGAACCTGCGGGTGTTTCCGGACGATGCACGACGGTGACAGTGCCCCTTTGTGTTGTGCCTTCACCCACTGGGTTGCCTTCGAAGAGGTGTCTGGGCCTCGGGTTCTTTTCAAGAGAGGACAGGGAAATCGGGGTCTTTCGGCATGTGGGACCACCCACGGGGCTAGTCTCAAATTTCCTAGTGAGGCCGGCTACATCCTGAGGTATGCCGGGAAGGCCGGGGAGCCTTCCAGACAACGCAGGAGGATCTACTCTCCAGTCGCCATCAGGAGGGGAGAAGGGGCTCAGATGAAGTGGGGCCAGAACCCTCGGTGTTACCCTCGAGGGAACCCGGCGTGTCGAGGAACTTTTGGGGGTCGCATGAAGGCTGTCAGGGACCGTTTCGCCCTTCAGGGCAGAACAGGGGACTTCCCTTCAGACGCCGTCGTGGGCAAGGGCGTCATCTTGCGAAGTCGTGGGAACCACGTAGTTTTTCTCGAGTTGCGGCGGATACTTGAGTTACGACGGGGATCTCAGGCTTCCTCTTGGGTTGGCCCTGCGAAGCCCAATCTTCCCCTCGAGTTGCGAGGGAAAGCTGGGGGTTGCGCTCGAGTCACTGCAGGGCCCAAGACACCTCATCTAGGCGTGTGTCCGGGACCTAATATTCCTCTCCAGGGAACGCAGGGATCTCGTGTTTGCATTCCAGGTTACCCCGGGGAGTCAGGGCTCATCTCGAGGGGAAGCCAAGGACTCCGCTCTCCCCTTGAGTCGCGACCCGGATCTCTTGGAGCCCCCTGAGTAGCCTCAAGGGAGTCCAGCCTCCTCTTCCGTTTGGAGAGATGACCCGGGATTGCTCTCCAGGCCATGCAGGAACAGAAGGCCCTCAGCTCGCGAGGACGGGGGCGTCTCAGGGGTTTCCTCGAGCTGCGGCGCCCGTGGGGGTTTTCTCCCGAGGCACGACGAGGATCTCAGGGAGCCTCTCGTGCGGCGCCAGGGAAGTCAGGTCTCCATGCGCGTGGCGAGGGGGAGCGCGTCATGGCTCTCGAGTCACGGGAGGGGACTAGGGCCTCGAGACGCGTTGAAGAAGGACTCTCGAGGTCTTTCTCGGGTGGCGGCAGGAAACCCTCGTTTCCCTCGCCTTCTGCTGGGGACCTTAGGGAACTTCCCAGGGTGCCTCTGAGAGGTGAGGGATCCTGTGGAGTTTGCGGGGCCTCTCGGGACTCCGCTGGGTCTGGCGCAACGGAAGAGGGCCTCACCTATAGGGGAGGCAGGCACCTCAGGCTTCCTCTCCTTTTCGGACTCCGACCGCAGGGTCCCTGCAGAGTTGGGACTGGAGAGTCAGGCCTCGTCTTGTCTGAGGAAGGAAACCCCGCTTGCCTCTCGAGTTGTTCAGGGGGACTCAGGCCCCTCATCGAGCTGTGTGTGGAACCCGCGGGTCTTTGCGGACGATGCACAGGGGTGTCAGTGCCCCTTCGTGTTGTGCCTTCACCCACAGGGTTGCCTTCGAAGAGGGGTCCGGGCCTCGGGTCCTTCTCAAAAGCGGACCGGGGAATCGGGGGCGTTCGGCATGTTGCACCACCCACGTGGCTCGTCTCGAATTTCCTCGTGAGACCGGCCTCATCCTGAGGTGCGCCGGGAGGGCCGGGAACCCCTTCCGGACCACGCAGGGGAATCGACTCTCCTGTCGTGATCAGGAGGGGAGAAGGTGCTCAGATGAAGCGGTGCCGGGACTCTCCGTGTTCCCTTCGAGGGAACCCGGGGCGTCGGGGAACTTTTGGGGTTCCCACGAAGGGTGTCAGGTACCGTTTCCCACTTCAGGGCGGAACAATGGACTTCCCTTGAGACGCCATAGTGGGCAAGGGCCTCATCTTGCGAAGACGTTGGAACCACGTGTTTTTTCTCAAGTTGCGGCGGGATTGTCGAGTGACGACGGGGAATTCAGGCTTCCTCTTCAACTGGCCCAGGGAAGTCCAGTTTTCATTCGAATTGCGAGTTAGAACTGGGGATTGCTCTCGAGACACTGCAGGGCCAAATAGAGCTCATCTAGGCTTGTGTCCAGGACCTAATGTTCCTCTGCTGTGGCGACAGCTATCACGGCATTGCATTCTTGACTCACCCGGGGAATCAGGCCTCATCTCGAGGGGAAGCCAAGGACACCGCTCTCCTGTGAAGTTGCGATGGGTATATCTTGGAGCTCACTGTGTGGCCTAAAATGAGTCAAGCCTCCTGTGGAGTTTGGAGAGAGGACTCAGGATTGCTCTCCAGGCCATACAGCAAAAGAAGGCCCTCATCTCGTGAGGACTGGGGTGTCTCGTGGGTATTCTCGAGCTGCGGCTCCAGTGTGGTGTTGCTCACGAGGTATAATGGGGAGCTCAGGGAGCCTCTCCTGTGGCGCCAGGGAAGTCAGGTTTCTATGCGCGTGGCTAGGGGGAGCGCGTCATTGCTCTTGAGTCATGGTAGGGGAATCGCACCTCAAGACGCGTTGAAGAAGGACTCTCGAGGTCTTTTACGGGTTGGGGCAGGAAACCCTTGGTTCCCTCGACTTGTGCCGGTGATCTCAGGAAGGTCTAAGGGTGCCTCTGAGAAGTCAGGGATACTGTGCAGTTGGGAGGGGCCTCTCGGGACTCCACTGGGTTTGGTGCAATGGAAGAGGGCCTCATCTCGAGTGGAGGCAGGAAACTCATGTTTCCTCTCCTGACTTCTCCTGGGCCAGATCTGACTCGGATCGCAGTTTCGCTGCAGAGTTCGAACAGGAGAGTCAGGCCTCGTCTTGTGTGGAGGAATGGAACTCTGCTTGCCTCTCCAGTTGTTCACGGGGTGACAGGTCACTTCTCGAGCTGTGTGTGGTACCTGCGGGTTTCTCCGGACGATACCCGGGGGTGTCAGTGCCCCTTCGTGTTGTGCCTTCATCAAAGGGTTATCATCAAACAGGTGTCCGGGCATTGGGATCTTATCAAGAGTGGACCGGGAAATCGGGGTCTTTCGGCATGTGTCACCATCCACGAGGCTATGTCTCGAATATCCTCGTGAGACCGGCCTCATCCTGAGATGCACCGGGAAAGGCGGGAACCCCTTCAAGACAAAACAGGGGAATCGACCCTCCTGTCGCGATCAGGAGGGGAGAAGGGGCCCAGATGTAGTGGTGCTGGGAACCTCGGTGTTCACCTTGAGTCAGACCGGTGTGGCGAGGAACTTTTGAGGTCGCATCAAGGGTGCCAATACCGTTTCGCACTTCAAGACGGAACGTGGGACTTCTCTTGAGACGCTGTAGGGGGCAAGGGCCTCATCTTGCGATGACGGGGAAACCACGTTGCGTTTCTGGATTTGTTGCGGGATTCTCGAGTTTCGACAGGGAATATAGTCTTCCTCATGTGTTGGCCCAGGGAAGTCCTATCTTCCATTCGAGTTTAAAGGGAGAGCTGGGGATTGCCCTCGAGTCACTGCAGGGCAAAATAGACCTCATCTAGGCTTGTGTCCAGGACTTAATATTCGTCCCTAGGGGCGACAGGGATCTCGGGCTTGCATACCAGACTCACCCGGGGAATCAGGCCTCATCTCAAGGGGAAGCAAACAACTCTGCTGTCCTTTTGGGTCGCGATGGGTATCTCTTGGAGCCCACTGTGTGCCCTAAAGGGAGTCAAGCCTCCTGTGGTGTTTGGATAGAGGACTCAGGATTCCTCTCCAGGCCATGCAGGAAAAGAAGGCCCTCATCTCGCGATGACGGCGGCATCTCGTGGGTTTTCTAGACTGCCGCGCTAGTGCCGGGTTTCTGACGAGGTACGAGAGGGAGCTCAGGGAGCCTCTCGTGTGGCGCCAGGGAAGTCAGGTCCCCATGAGATGGCTAGGGGGAGTTCGTCATTGCTCTCGAGTCATGGTAGGGTAATCGGGCCTCAAGACGGGTTGAAGAAGGACTCTCGAGGTCTTTCTCGGGTTACTGCATAAAACCCAGGGTTCCCTTGACTTGTGCCTGCGACCTCAGGGAGCTTCTCAGAGTGCCTCTGAGAAGTCAGGGATACTGTGCAGTTTGGAGGGGCCTCTCGAGACTCCTCTGCATTTGGTGGAATGTAAGAGGGACTCATCTCGAGTTGAAGCAGGAACCTCAGTGTTCCTCTCCATTTCTGACTCAGATCGCAAGGTCCCTGCATGTTGGTACAGGAGAGTCAGGCCTCGTCTTTTCTGGAGGATGGGACTCCTCTTGCCTCTCGAGTTGTTCTCGAGGTGACAGGCCACTTTTCGAGCTGTGTATGTAACCTGCCCGTTTTTCCGGATGATGCACAGGTGTGTTAGTGCCCCTTCGTGTTGTACCTTCATACTCAAGGCTGCCTTCCAAGAGGTGTCCGAGCATCGGATTCTTATCAAGAGCGGACCGGGAAATTGGAGTCTTTCAGCAAGCGGCACCACCCACAAAGCTACGTATCAAATTTCCCCATGAGACCGGCCTCATCCTGAGTTGTGCAGGGAAGGTCGGGCCCCCTTGCAGACAAAGCAGGGGAATCGACCCACCGGTCACGATCAGGAGGGGAGAAGGGGCTTAAATGAAGTGATGCCGGGAACCTCGGTGTTCCCCTTGAGTGAGACCGGCGTGTTGGGGGACTTTTGGGGTCGCATCAAGGGTGCCAAGTACCGTTTCGCATTTCAAGATGGAAACCTGGGACATCTTTTGAAACGCTGTAGCGGGCAAGGGCCTCATCTTACGATGACGGGAGAACCACGTGGTTTTGCTCGAGTTGCGGCGGGATTCTCGAGTTATGTCCGCGAATTTAGGCTTCCTCTTGTTGGCCTTGAAATCCAATCTTCCATTCGGGTTGCGAGGGGGAGCTGGGGATTGCGCTAGAGTCACTGCAGGGCAAAAGAGACCTAATCTAGGCTTGTGTCCAGGATCTAATGTTGCTCTCCAGGGGCGACAGGAATCTCGGGTTTGCATTCCAGACTCATCCGGGGAGTCAGTTCTCACCTCGAGGGTAAGCAAAGAATTCCGCTCTCGTCTCGAGTCGCGATGGGTATCTCTTGGAGCCCAATGTGTGTACTAAAGGGAGTCAAGCCTCCTGTGGAGTTTGGAGAGAGGACTCGGGATTGGACTCCAGGCCATGCAGGAAAAGAAGGCCCTCATCTCGAGATGACGGTGGCATCTCGTGGGTTTTCTCGAGCTGCGGCGCCAGTGTGGGGTGTCTCATGAAGTACCACGGGGATCTCAGGGAGCCTCTTGTGTGGCGCCAGGAAAATCCAGTATTCCATTCGAGTTGCGAGTTAGAACTGGGGATTGCTCTCCAGTCACTGCAGGGCAAAATAGACATCATCTACGCTTGTGTCCAGGACCTATTGTTCCACCACTGGGCCAACAGGGATCTCAGGGTTGCATTCTCGACTCACCCGGAGAGTCAGGCCTCGTCTTGAGGGGAAAAAAAGGACTCCGCTCTTCTGTCAAGTCGCGACGGGTATCTCTTGGAGCCCACTGCGTGGCGTAAAGGGAGTGAAGCCTCCTATGGAGTTTGGAGAGATGACTCGGGATTGTTTTCCTGGCCATGCAGGAAAAAAGGCCCTCATCTCGCGATGACGGGGGCGTCTCGTGGGTTTTCTCCAGCTGTGGCGCCAGTATCAGATTTCTCACGAGGTACAACGGGGAGCTCAGAGAGCCTCTCGTGTGGTGCTAGGGACGTCAGGTCTCCGTGCGTGTGGTGAAGAGTAGTGCGTGATTGCTCTCGAGTCATAGTAGGCGAATTGGGCCTCAAGACGCATTGAAGAAGGACTCTCGAGGTCTTTCTCGGGTTGCGGCAGGGAACCCTGGGCTCCCTCGACTTGTGTCGGTGACCTCAGGCAACTTCTCAGGGTGCCTCTGAGAAGTCAGGGACACTGTGGATTTGGGAGGGGCCTTTCGTTACTCAACTGGGTTTGGTGCAATTGAAGAGGGCCTCATCTCGTATGCAGACAGGAACCTCAGGGGTCCTCTCCATTTCTGACTCGGGTCGCAGAGTACCTGCAGAGTATGGACAAGAGAGTCACGCCTGATCTTCTGTGGAGGAATGGATCTCCGCTTGCCTTGCGAGTTGTTCATGGAGTGACAGGCCTCTTGTTGAGCTGTGTGTGGAACCTGTGGGTTTTTCCGGATGATGCACAGGGGTGTCAGTGCCCCTTCGTGTTGTGCCTTCATCCACAGGGTTGCCTTCAAAGAGGTGTCCGGGCATCGGGTTCTTTTCAAGAGCGTACCGGAAAATTGGGGTCTTTCAGCATGTGTTACCACCCACGAGGCTACATCTCGAATTTCCTCAGGAGACCGGCCTCATCCTGAGGTTCGCCGGGAGGGTAGGGAACCCCTTGCAGACAAAGCAGGGGAATCGACCTACCGGTCGTGATCAGAAGGGGAGAAGGGGCTCAGATGAAGTGGTGCCGGGAACTTCGGTGGTCCCCTCGAGTGAGACCGGTATGTCACGGCACTTTTGAGGTCGCATCAAGGGTGCCAAGTACAGTTTCGCACTTCAAGACGGAACGTGGGAATTCTCTGGAGATGCTCTAGCGGGCAAGGGCCTCATATTGCGATGACGAGGGAAACACGTGGTTTTTCTCGAGTTGCGGCGGGATTCTCGAGTTACGACGGGGAATTCAGGCTTCCTCTTGTGTTGGCCCAGGAAGTCCAATCTTCCATTCAACTTGTCAGAGAGAGCTGTGGGTTGCTCTCGAGTCACTTCAGGGCAAAGAGTCCTCATCTAGGCTTGGGTCCAGGACGTAGTGTTCCTCTCCAGGGGCAACAGGGATATCGGGGTCGCATTCCAGTCTCACCCGGTGGGTCACGCCTCGTCTCGAGAGGAAGCAAAGGACTCCACTATCCTCTCGAGTCGCGACATGTAACTCTTGGAGCCCAATGAGTGGCCTAAAGGGAGTCAAGCGTCCTGTGTAGCTTGGACAGAAGGTTCACGCTTGATCTGCATACCATGCAGTTAAAGATGGCCCTCCTCTCGTGATGACGGGAGTGTCTCATGGGTTTTCTCGAGCTGCGGCGCCAGTGTGGGGTTTCTCACGAGATATGATGGGGAGATCAGGGAGCCTCTCGTGCAGCGCCAGAGAAGTCAGGCCTCCATGCGTGTGGCCAGGCAGATCGCATCATTGCTCTGGAGTCATGGGAGGGACTAGGGCCTCAAGAGGCATTTAAGAAGGACACTCGAGGTCTTTCTTGGGTTGGGGCGGGAAACACTCGTTTCCCTCGACCTCTACAGGGGACCTTAGTGAACTTCCCAGGTGCCTCTGAGAGGTGAGGGATACTGAGGAGTTAGAGGGGCCTCTCGGGACTCCACTAGGTTTGACGAAATGAAAGAGGGCCTCATCTCGATTGGAGGCAGGAACCTCAGCTTCCTCTCCATTTCTGACTCCGACCGCAGGGTCCCTGCAGGGTTGGGACAGGAGAGTCAGGCCTCATCTTGTCTGAGTAATGGAACTCTGCTTGCCTCTCGAGTCGTTCAGTGGGTCTCAGGCCCCTTGTCGCGCTGTGTGTGGAACCTGCGGGTGTTTCCAGAAGATGCACGGGGGTGTCATTGCCCCTTCATTTTGTGTCTTCCCCACAGGGTTGCCTTCAAAGAGGTGTCCGGGTATCGGGTTCATTTCAAGAGCGGACCGGGAAATCGGGGTCGTTTGGCATGTGGCAGCACCCACGTGGCTCATCTCGAATTTCCTCGTGAGACCAGCATCATCCTGAGGTGCGCCGGGAAGGCCGGGAACACCTTCCACACAAAGCACGGGAATCGAATCTCCTGTCGCGATCAGGAGGGGAGATGGGGCTCAGATGAAGTGGGGCCGGGACTCTAGGTGTTCCACTCGAGGGAACCCGGCGTTTCAGGGAACTTTAGGGGTCGCATCAAGGGAGCCAAGTACCGTTTCCCACTTCAGGACGGAACATGGGACTTCCCTGGAGACGCTGTAGCGGGCAAGGGCCTCATCCTGTGAAGACGTTGGAACCACGTCGTTTTTCTCGAGTTGCGTCTGGATTCTCGAAAACGACGGGGATTTCAGGCTTCCTCTTGGGTTGGCACTGGGAAGCCCAATCTTCCCCTGGAGTTTCGAGGGAAAGCTGGGGGTTCTGCTCGAGTCACTACAGGGCCAAAGAGACCTCATCGAGGCGTGTGTCCAGGACCTAATATTCCTCTCAAGGGAAGACAGGGATCTCGGGTTTCCATTCCAGACTCCCCCGGGGAGTCAGGCCTCACCTCGAGGGGAAGCAGAGGACTCCGCTTTCTTCTCAAGTCGCGACACGGATCTCTTGGAGCCCAATGAGTGGACTCAAGGGTGTCGAGCCTCCTCTTCAGTTTGGAGAGAGGACTCGGGATTGCTCTCCAGGCCAGGCAGGAAAAGAAGGCCCTCAGCTCGCGATGACGGGGGCGTCTCATGGGTTTCCTCAGGCTGCGGCGCCCGTGGGGGTTTTCTCACGAGGCATGACGAGGACCTCAGGGAGCCTCTCGTGCGGCGCCAGGGAACTCATGTCTCCATGCGCATGGCGAGGGGGAGCTGGTCATCACTCTCGAGTCATGGGAAGCGACTAGGGCCTCAAGACGCGTTGAAGAAGGACTCTCGAGGTCTTTCTCGGGTGGCGGCGGGAAACCCTCGTTTCCCTCGACTTCTGCAGGGGACCTTAGGGAACTTCCCACGGTGCCTCTGAGAGGTGAGGGATGCTGTGGAGTTGGCGGGGCCTCTCGGGACTCTGCTGGGTTCGGCGCAATGGAAGAGGGCCTCATCTCGAGGGGAGGCAGGAACCTCAGGCTTCCTCTCCGATTCTGACTCGGACTGCACGGTCCCTGCAGTGTTGGGACAGGAGAGTCATGCCTCGTCTTGTCTGAGGAATGGAATTCTGGTTGCCTCTCGAGTTGTTCCGGGAGTCTCAGGCCCCTTGTCGAGCTGTGTGTAGACCCTCCGGGTTTTTCCGGATGATGCACGGGGGTGTCAGTGCCCCTTCGTGTTGTGTCTTCACTCACAGGGTTGCCTTGGAAGAGGTGTCCGGGCATTGGGTTCTTATCAAGAGCGGACCAGAAAATCGGGGTTGTTCGGCACGTGGCACCTCACACATGGCTAGTCTCGAATTTCCTCCTGAGACCGGCCTCATCCTGAGGTGCACCAGGAAGGCCGGGAACCCCTTCCAGAGAAAGCAGGGGAATCGACTCTCCTGTCGCGATCAGGAGGGGAGAAGGGGCTCAGATGAAGTGGTTCCGGGACCCTCGGTGTTCCCCTCGAGGGAACCCAGTGTGTCGGCGAACTTTTGCGGTCGCATCAAGGTTGTCAATTACCGTTTCGCACTTAAGGACAGAACATGGGACTTCCCTGGAGACTCCGGGAACTTCGGTGTTCCCCTGGAGTGAGACCGGTATGTTGGGGAACTTTTGGGTCGCATCAAGGATGCCAAGTAGCATTTCGAACTTTAAGATGGAACGTGGGACTTCTCTTGAGATTCTAGCTGGCAAGGGCCTCATATTGCGATGAAGGGGGAACCACATGGTTTTTAAGACTTGAGGCTGAATTCTCGAATTACGATGGGAAATTCAGACTTCCTCTTGTGTTGACCTTGGGAAGACCAATCTTCCATTCAAATTGTGAGGGAGAGATGAAGGTTGCTCTCGAGTCACTGTAGGGCAAAATAGACCTCATCTAGGCTTGTGTCTAGGACATAATGTTCCACTCCAGGGGCGACAGGGATCTCGGGGTTGCATTCCAAACTCACCCGGGGAGTCAGGCCTCGTCTCCAGGGAAGCAAAGGACTCCGCTCTCCTCTCGAGTCGCACCGGGTATTTCTTGGACCCAACTGAGTGGCCTAAAGGGAGTCAATCCTCCTGTGAAGTTTGGAGAGAGGACCAGGGATTGCTCTCCAGGTCAGGCAGGAAAAGAAGGCCCGCATCTCTCCTTGATGGGGGCATCTTGTGGTTTTTCTCGAACTGCGGCGCCACTGTGGGTTTTCTCACGAGGTACGATGGGGTACTCAGGGAGCCTCTTGTGTGGTACTAGGGAAGTCAGTTTTCGTGCTTGTGGCGAGGGGAGCACGTCCTTGCTCTGGAGACATGGTAGGGGAATCGGGCATCAAGAGACATTGAAAAAGGACTCTCCAAGTCTTTCTCGGGTTACTTCAGGAAACTCTGGGTTCCCTCGACTTGTGCCAGTGACCTCAGGTAGCTTCTCAGGGAGCCTCTGAGAATTCAGGGATACTGTGGTGTTGGGAGGGGCCTCTCGGGACACCACTGAGTTTGGTTCAATGGAAGAGGGCCTCTTCTCTAGTTGAGGCAGGAACCTCAGGGTTCCTCTCCATTTCTGACTCCGATCGCAGGGTCCCTGAAGAGTTGGGCCAGGAGATTAAGGCCTCGTCTTGTGTGAAGGAATGCAACTTCACTTGCCTCTCGAGTTGTTCACGGGGTGACAGTCCACATTTGGAGCTGTGAGTGGAATCGGCGGGTTTTTCCAGACAATGCATGGGGATGTCAGTGTCCCTTCGTGTTGTGCCTTCATCCACAGGGTTGCCTTCGAAGAGATGTCCGGGCGTCAGGTTCTTATCTAGAGTGGACCGGGAATTCGGGATCTTTCAGCATGTGGCACCAACCATGAGGCTACTTTTCGAATTTCCTCATGAGACCGGCCTCATCCGGAGGTTCGCGGGGAACGTCGGGAACGCCTTGCAGACAAAGCATGGGAATCTACCCTCCTGTCGCGATCAGGAGAGGAGAAAGGCCTCAGATGAAGTGGTGCCGGGAACTTCGGTGTCCCCTCTAGTGAGATCGGTATATAGGGGAACTTTTGGGGTCGCATCAAGGGTGCCAAGTACTGTTTTGCACTTCAAGACGGAATGTGAGACTTCTCTTGAGATGCTGTAGGGGGCAAGGGCCTCATCTTGCAATACGGGGAACCACATGATTTTTCTCGATTTGCGGCGGGTTTCTCGCATTATGACTGGAAATTCAGGCTTCCTCTTGTGTTGGCCCAGAAAGGCCAATCTTCTGTTCGAGTTGCAAGGGAAAGCTAGGGGTTGCGCTTGAGTCACTGCAAGGCCAAAGAGACCTCATCTAGGCTTTTGTCCAGGACCTAAGGTTCCTCTCCAGGGGCGACAGGGATCCAGGGTTGCATTCCAGACTCACCCTCGTAGTCAGGCCTCATCTCGAGGGGAAGCAAAGGACACCGCTCTCCTCCTGAGTATCGACGGGTATCTCTTGGAGCCCACTGAGTGACCTAAAGGGAGTCAAGCCTCCTTTGGAGTTTGGAGAGAGGATTCGGGATTGCTCTTCAGGTCATGCAGGAAAGAAGGCCCTCATTTCACCATGACAGGGGCGTCTCGTGGGTTTTCTCAAGCTGCGGCGCCAGTGTGGGGTTTCTCACGAGGTACGATGGGGAGCTCAGGGAGCCTCTCATGTGGTGCCGGGGAAGTCAGATCTTCATGCGCGTGGCGAGGGGGAGCGCGTCATTTTTCTCCAGTCATGGTAGGGGAATCGGGCATCAAGACGCGTGAAGAAGGACTCTCGAGGTTTTTCTCAGGTTATGGCAGGAAACCCTGGGTTCCCTCGACTTATGCCCGTGACCTCAGGGAGCTTCTCAGGGTGCCTCTGAGAAGTCAGGGATACTGTGCAGTTGGGAGGGGCCGCTCCGAACTCCACTGGGTTTGGTGCAGTAGAAGAGGGCCTTATCTCGAGTTGAGGCAGGAACCTCAGGGTTCCTCTCCATTTCTGAATCGGATCTCAGTGTCCATGCAGAGTTGGGACAGGAGAGTCAGGCCTCGTCTTGTGTGGAGGAATTGAACTCCTCTTGCCTCTCGAGTTGTTCATGGGGTGACAAGCCACTTGTCGATCTGTATGTGGAACTTGCGGGCTTTTGCAACGATGCACGAGGGAGTCAGACCCCTTCGTTTTGTGCCTTCGTCCACAGGATTGCCTTCGAAGAGGTGTCCTAGCATCGGGTTCTTATCAAGAGCAGACACGGAAATCGGGGTCTTTCGGCGTGTGGCACCAACCACAAGGCTACGTCTCGAATTTCCTCGTGAGACCGGCCTCATCCTGAGGTGCGCCGGGAAGGTCCAGAACCCCTTCCAGACAAAGCAGGGTAATCGACCCTCCCGTCGTGATCAGGAGGGGATAAGGGGCTCAGAACAAGCGGTGCACCGAACCTTGGTGTTCCCCTCGAGTGAGACCAGGGTGTCGGGGAACTTTTGTGGTCACATCAAGGTTGCCAATTATCGTTTTAAACTTCAAGATGGAACGTGGGGCTTCTCCTGAGACGCTGTAGCTGGCAAGGGCCTCATCTTGCGATGACGGGGGAACCACGTGGTTTTTCTCGAGTTGCGGCGGGATTTTCGAATTACGACGGGGAATTCAGGCTTCCTCTTGTGTTGTCCTAGGGAAGTCCATTCTTCCATTCGAGGTGCGAGGGAGAGCAGGGGATTGCTCTCGAGTCACTTCAGGGCAAATGAGACCTCATCTATGCTTGTGTCTAGGACCTAATGTTCCTCTCCAGGGGCGACAGGGATCTCGGGGTTGCATTCCAGACTCACCTGAGGAGTCAGGCCTGGTATATAGGGGAAGCAAAGAATTCCGCTCTCCTCTTGAGTCCCAACGGGTATCTCTTGAGCCCACAGAGTGGCCTAAAGGGAGTCAGGCCTCCTGTGGAGTTTGAAGAGAGGCCTCGAGATGCTCTCCAGGCCATGCAGGAAAAGAAGGCCTTCATCTCGCGATGACGGAGGCGTCTCGTGGGTTTTCTCGAGCTGGGGAGCCAGTGTGGGATTTCTCACGAGGTATGACGGGGAGCTCAGGGAGCCACTCGTGTGGCGCCAGGGAAGTCAGGTCTCCATGTACGTGGCGAGGGGGAGCGGGTTATTGCTCTCGAGCCATGGTAGGGGAATCTGACCTCAAGACGCATTGAAGAAGGACTCTCGAGGTCTTTCTTCGGTTGTGGCAGGAAACCCTTATTTCCCTCGACTTTTGCCGGTGGCCTCAAGGAACTTCTCAGAATGCCTAGGAGAAGTCAGGGATACTGTGGAGATGGGAGGGGTCTCTCGGGACTCCACTGGGTTTGTTTTAATGGAAGAGGGCCTCATCTTGGGTTAAGGCAGGAACCTCAGGTTTCCTCTCCATTTCTGACTCAGATCGAAGCATGCCTGCAGAGTTGGGATTGGATACTCAGGCCTCGTCTTGTCTGAGGAAGGGAACTCCGCTTGCCTCTCTCGTTGTTTAAGGGGTGACAGGCCAGTTGTGGAGCTGTATGTGGATCCTGCGGGATTTTCCGGACGATGAACAGGGTTGCCAGTGCCCCCTCGTGTAGTGCCTTCATCCACAGGGTTGCCTTAGAAGAGGTGTCCGGGCATCAGGTTCTTATCAAGAGCAAGACCGAGAAATCGGGGTCTTTCGGCACGTGGCACCAACATGAGGCTACATCTCGAATTTCTTCGTGAGACTGGCCTCATCCTGAGGTGCGCCATGAAGGTTGTGAACCTCTTCTAGACAAAGCAGGGGAATCGACCTTCCTGCCGTGATCAGGAGGGGAGAAGGGGCTCAAATGAAGTGGTGCCAGGAACTTCGGTGTTCCCTTGGAGTGAGACCGGTATATTGGGGAACTTTTGGGGTCGCATCAAGGGTGCCAAGTAGCATTTCGAACTTTATGACGAAACATGGGACTTCTCTTGAGATTCTGTAGCGGGCAAAGGCCTCATATTGCGATGAATGGGGAACCACGTGGTTTTTAAGAGTAGCGGCGGGATTCTCGAGTTACAACGGGAAATTCAGACTTCCTCTTGTGTTGGCCCAGTGAAGACCAATCTTCCATTCGAATTGCGAGGGAGAGATGGGTGTTGCTCTCGAGTCACTGTAGGGCAAAATAGACCTCATCTAGGCTTTTGTCCAGGACACAATGTTCCTCTCCAGGGGCAACAGGGATCTCGGGGTTGCATTCCAGACTCACCCGAGGTAAGGCCTCATCTCGAGGGGAAACAAAGTACTCTGCTCTCCTCTCAAGTCGCGACAGGTATCTCTTGGAGCCCATTGAGTGGCCTAAAGGGAGTAAAGCCTCCTGTGAAGTTTGGAGAAAGGACCAGGGATTGCTCTCCAGGTCAGGCAGGAAAAGAAGTCCCCAATCTCGCGATGACGGTGGCGTCTCGTGGGTTTTCCCGAGCTGTGGCGCCAGTGTGGGGTTTCTCACGAGGTATGACGGGGAGCTCAGGGAGCCTCTCATGTGGCGCCAGGGAAGTCAGGTGTCCATGCGCATGGCGAGGGGGAGCGTGTCATTGCTCTCGAGTCATGGTAGGGGAATCCGGCCTCAAGACGCGTTGAAGACGGACTCTTGAGGTCTTTCTCGGGTTGCGGCAGGACACCCTGTGTTCCCTCGACTTGTGCCGGTGACCTCAGGGAGTTGCTCAGGGTGCCTCTGAGAAGACACTGATACTGTGGTGTTGGGAGGGGCCTCTCAGGACTCCACTGCGTTTGGTGCAATGGAAGATTGCCGGGAGCCAGCGAGAGACATTCCACTCGTGACAAATGTCATGAGGAAAGAGTCTCGGCATACGCAAAGGCGGGATCGAGCCTCCGGGAGTTCCCCCGTATATTCTTGAGCATCTACCCCCAAAAACCAAAGTCTGCCTTTTTTATGGCTTTGTTCTCTCACCTCTGACATTACTGGGGATGTCCCCTACCACCATCTCACTCTTTCTGTCAAAGAGCTAACTTACAGCTCCAACTAATAATGTTCCTGGGCAATTAGTAGTGTTTAAATCCAAACCCCTCAGATGGTTTTCTAACTCGCCTGACAAGTTTACCCGGTCTCCTACAGCTATGCATACGATTGTGTACAGTCTCCCAGCCTCGAGACGCATGGGAAGTTTAAGATATTCAAATAGCTTAGAGCCTCTCAGAGAGTTAGAAACTGTCAGAATAAAACTAGTAAAAGATTTCATTGATGAACCAATGCTTTTTGCCAAGTTTCCGCATCCCCTGAATTGTATCCTTGAATGCGTGTTAATTAATATAGTTGGTATGTAGAAAAAATAAGTACTGGCCTTGATGTTGGTAACTTTAGACCCTTAAGGTAATAAATTCTTTTCTTTGTTGTAAACCCATTACACATCCGCCCTATAGGAATGCAATTTTATCTTCGAAAGATGGCGCCAAACCTTAAACAATTACTCTTAGAGAAAATAACTCTTATGGTTGATAAGTCTTTGTCAAGAGTCATAAAATGTTAATAGGTCTTCTGGCCAGAAGATGATGTAAATCATCTAAACCATTTTTATACGATAAATCTGCAGAAAAGAAACCCTGGTTTTTGATAAGGATTAAAGACTGCTGACTTTGCATCCCCTATTATCCTCTATGTGTAACTTAGGGTATTAAAACCTGTGTTGAAAATAAAGCTACGGGCCTTGTTCGCCAACGCTTGGTCTCCCCATGTCATTATTCCCCTCAATTTTCAGATGAGTGTCCATCTGGAGCGCGGATATCCTCTGTGACCATTTATTTGCCTGGGCTTCGAAGACCCACTCGATAAGGTGTCTAAGGTGGGGCACCTTCCTCTATTCTAGAGGGCACTTGCAGCCTCCGTGGTCAGAGCTAACCTGGTGTCACGGGTTATATTGATTTTCCACGTAAACCAAGCTACTCAGCTGCTTTTCTCCACTGAATTTTCCTACTGAGCTATCCTCATTCTATTACTCTTTATATCTTTGATGAATAAATAAATAAATACATAGGTCGCCTACTCCATCTTCCCTTCGAATACCCTGGATCAGCTGGGGCTGGACCTCTGCAGGTGGCGCCCGAGACAGGCATTTCGAAGGTAAATCCCCAACCCCATTCCCCCAGTGTTCAGTTTTCGGGACAGATAGGATCCCACTTAGGGGGCTGCAGATCCCCCTGTAGAATAGACAGGGCGAGAGGAGTGGGAAGTGTTGAAGAGTTAGAGAGAAAAAACGGTTTCTAAAAAGGCTGACAAAAAAGGCCTAATCTTTAGATAGCTAAAAGCAAAATCTTTTACTATCCTTAATTTTCTGACATGGGCAACACTGAATCAAATGAAAGACAGCTCTTTATAGGAGTAATTTTACAGTTATTAAGTAAAAGAAGAATCAAGGTTAAAACATCTTCCATTCAATCATTTTTTACATTTGTACAAGACCACTGCCCTTGGTTTCTACAACAAGGCACTGTTAACCTAGGTATCTTGAAAAAAACTAGGAAGACAGCCAAGAGCTTATTGTGCTCAGCAAGGTTTGGAAAAAATCCCTACTTACACCTTTCCTCTGTGGAATATGACTAGAGATGTTTTAGATCCAGCTCATGAATTTGAAAAGGTACCTGTTAAAGAGGAAAGTAAAGTTGGAAAAGTACCTGTTAAACAAAAAAGCAAATCTGAAAAGGTACCTGTTATAAAGAAAAGTGAAAACGAAGAGGCTATACCTAGCTATCGACAGCTAAATGAATGGCTAGCCGCTATGACTGCCAATGAGCATGTAAAAGATAGGGATGAAAAGAAAGATCAGCTCTCCCCTCAATTTGAAAAAGGTTTAGAGGAAAGAGCAGCTCGATGCCATTCTGATGAGGATTGGTTTTTTTTTAGCTAAAGATGCTCCTAAAAGTTTAAGAAAACATCCCTAATCAGACCATCCGCTCCTAGGAGGTTGAGGGAAACATCCCCGATCAGACAGTTCGTAAGATTTAGTTACCAAACAGTTAAAGGATCTCCGGAACAGAAGAGGAAAACTTCGGGATGCTCCCATCCCCCTATGCCTCCTCCTCCATGTCAGGGTAAAGGGCCACCGCTAGGAGTTTCCCGGAGAAGGATTTTCTCTAGTCCCAAGGATGAACTTGATCCTCACCTTGAGGCTTCTTTTCTAGTCCCCTCTGCAGTTTAGCCAGGGTAAAGAGGTTACAAAATAAATAAAAATATTCTCTAAAATTAAAAAAAAAATTAAAAATGGATTTCTCTGCATCAAAGAATAGACAAATATTTATTGACTGTGGAATATGATTAGAAATGTCCTGGACCTCCGTCACGAGGCTGTTAAATAGCCTATGGGGGAGGCTATAGAGGTGGATGGTGGTGAGTCTCCATTTACTGCACAGATCATATTTTCTGCCATTGAAAAAAAAAAAAAGGAGGGAGAAAGTGGTCTACCTCCCGAGGAAGGAGAGGGCTTACAGGACGCTGCGGCCGAGAGCCCTGGCGACCTCCCTCCCCCTCTGTGCAAACCTTTAAAAAACTTATCCACCACTTTCTGATTTAAGGAGACCGCCACCGCCTTCGATTGTGCCTCCCAGGACCCAGGAGTTCCCCACTTTGCCCCAAATGCCTCCCAAAGTGTAGCCTAAGACTGAGGAAGATAAAAAGTTTTTTAAACAAAGGAGCTTTTAGTACACAATATTCAGAGCGTGCTCCTTGGAGAAAACTCCCTCAGGGGGGTCTCACCCAGGCTAGGAGAAAAGCGAAAAGGCAAGGAGATTTAATAACAATATTAACCCCTGATGTGCCGCTTACTCCAATTCCAACCGGAGTGGCTGGCCCCCTATCTGAGGACATTTTAAGATTTGTCCTGGGGCGTAGCTCGCTTTCTTTAAAAAAAAAAAATTAAACAAAAAAAAAAAAGAAAGAAAAGAAATTTCGCTGGTGCATGGTGTAGTAGATTCTGATGATATTGAGAAATTAAAGTCTTGATCTCACTGCCTATCAAAACTGTACAAATTAATAAAGGTCAAAGAGTAACACAGCTTTTACTTTTACCTTACTATCAGACAAGGAAAAACTTGACTTCTCAAGCTAAGAGCCACAAAACATTTGGATCTAGTGATCTAGCCTTTTGGGTGCAGGAAATTACAGTTCCAAGGCCTTTAAAAGATCTTTTAATTCAAGAGAATAAAACGCCAGGGCTATTAGACACAGGAACAGACGTCTCTTAACATTGCTGGGAAAGACTGGCCCAGCTCCTGGCCAACACATAATACTGAAAATGAGTTGGTGGGATTAGAGAAAGTGGTATGTGGGGTGGAGATGCTGTACAGGTGGTACACTTAACAATACATTATATATTGTTATAAATACATAATATAAATATATTTGCCAAATTACAGTTTGCCTAATTAGGTATGGGTATAAATAAAATATAATAAAGGTATACCTAATTCTATTTATAGATCTATACTTAATTAATTTGTATATAAATTAATATGTATACTATATACACACACACATATATCTACTGTATAATTAAATATATATGGCAGTAATATAATGTGTGTGTGGCTGATATTAATTGGTATGGATTGATGTGCTGTGATGATATATGTTCTATATACTGTATAATTATAAATGTGTGACATGTATTATTACAGTATATTGGTTTGTGTTGGTTGGTATTAGCTGTGTATGTGTTGTATTGCTGTAATATATATTAATTAATATATTAATTATAAAGATTAATTCAAGTATATTGATTTATATATATTATATGTCAATAACTTTATACTTGTTGCCATATATAAATACATATATAAATGCATTTTGCATTTAGGTATATCTGTATACCTGTATACCAAAATGAGATAAGGAGGTTATACATTTATTACTTTAATTTATACAGAGACCTAAACTAAACATTAGACCTAAATTAACATATCCATAGGGAAACAGCTAGACAAATAGTGAAGTTATGTTCCAATTGTAATTAATCACTTAAACGTAAACACACAGGGGCAGACTACAATGATGAGACACTAGATGCCTGAATTACAGGCTACGACTTGGCCCCTGGTCAAGTAAAAAGGCCTCCTTACGGGAGAGTGAAAAAGCCAGATGTGTTGCTAACTTGTGGGAGAGGGTATGCTTGTATATTTCTACAGAATGCAGATTCTCCGGTTTGGATCTCAGACAAATTCGTCATGTCACATTCCCCAAAGACCAGGTTCACGGCGTGCGCACTCACTTGCTCCCCCTCCCCCAGCCAGCTCTCGCCTCCATGCCACCAGCAGCGCCTCGCACCCTCCTCGCTGCACCCCGTGACCTAGAGCAAAGAAGTCTGTGCAGCGAGTAAGGGCCAGAGAGGAAAGCGCGCCTGCGGAGTGCCATCCAGACCAGCGTGGCCCCACTGGCAAGAGGGGACCGCCTTGAGCCCAAGCGGTGGCGGCTAGCCCTAAACCATGAACCCTGCCCCTCCGCCCGCCATAGGCGCCTTGGCCCACAGCCTGCCGCTCGCGTTCTGCCTCCTGATGCTGGGGACACTGCTCCCCTGGGCCGACGCCTACAGCTGCTCCCTGGTTCATCTTGTTTAAACCCTCAATATAATGTTTGCTCCTTTGTAATGCTACAACATCCACCTTATCTTATGATGTAACCACTTATTGAATTATGGTCTTGCTGTATTACAACAACTACAGGATTTAATGCAAACACGACGGTTTGTGGGCTTAATTATCTTGGGAACAGCAGCTTTGATAAGTGCAATCACTTCTGTTACTGTGGCAGCAATATCATTGACTCAACAAGTACATACTGCTCAATATGTTGATTCTATGTCCAAAAATGTTTCTTTAACATTGGCAACACAGGAAGCTATAGAGAGAAAATTAGAAATGAGGGTAGACGCCCTAGAGGAATCAGTAATACATATTGGGACTGAATTGCAGGCTTTAAAGGTGAAAATGGCATTGTCTTGTCATGCTGACTATCGGTGGATATGTGGAACACCCCTGAAAGTAAATGAGACAGATTTTGAATGGGAAAAGATTAAAAACCATATTTCAGGTATCTGGAACAGCTCTGACATTGGTTGAGACGTAGGGAAACTTCACTATCAAATAGCAACCATGGAGCACTCCCGATTAGATTTTACTGCTGCTGGAACAGCAAATGATTTCTTCCATACTTTCCCTAACTACATCTCAGGAAAGAATATTCTGTGTAATGTCTTTAGCTATGCTGGGGTGGCTGCTTTAATTCTGCTTCTCATAATCATTCTTCCTTGTATTGTCAGGATTCTTCGGCAAAGTATTCAGAGGTTCGCGACTGAACTACATCTGGCTGTTTTAAGAAATAAAAAATGGGGAGATGCCGGGAGCCGGCGAGAGACATTCCACTCGTGACAAAGGTCATGAGGAAGGAGGCTGGGCATACACAAAGGCGGGATCGAGCCTCGGGAGTCCTCCCGGATATTCTTGAGCATCTACCCCCCAAAACCAGAGTCTGCCTACTTTATTGCTTTGTGCTCTCACCTCTGACTTTCCTGGGGGCTGTCCCCCACCACCATCTCCCTCTTTCTGTCAAAGAGCTAACTTACAGCTCCAATTAATAAAGTTCCTGGGCAATTAGGAGTGTTTAAATCCAAACACGTCAGATGGCTCTCTAACTCGCCTGACAAGTTTACCCGGTCTCCTACAGCAAGGCATACAATTGTTTACAATCTCCGAGCCTCGAGAGGCACGGGAAGCTTAAGATATTCAAATAGCTTAGAGCCTCTCAGAGAGTTAGAAACTGTCAGAATAAAACTAGTAAAAGATTTCATTGATGAACCAATGCTTGTTGCCAAGTTTCCACATCCCCTGAATTGTATCCTTGAATGTGTATTAATTAATATAGTTGGTATGTAGAAGAAATAAGTAGTGGCCTTGGTGTTACTAACTTTAGACCCTTAAGGTAATAAATTCTTTCCTTTGTTGTAAACCCATTACACATCCGCCCTATAGGAATGCAATTTTATCTTCGAAAGATGGGGCCAAACCTTAAAATAATTACTCTTAGAGAAAATAAGTCTTACGGTTGATAAGTCTTTGTCAAGAGTCATAAAATGTTAATAGGTCTTCTGGCTAGAAGATGATGTAAATCACCTAAACCATTTGTATACGATACATTTGCAGGAAAGAAACCCTGGTTTTTGATAAGGATCAAAGGCTGCTGACTTTGCATCCCCATTATCCTCTATGTGTAACTTAGGGTAAAAAAAAACCCCTGTTGAAAATAAAGCTACGGGCCTTGATTGCCAACGCTTAGTCTCCTAATGTCATTCTTCCCCTCGATTTTCAGATGAGTGTCCATCTGGAGCGCAGATATCCTCTGCGACCATTTATTTGCCTGGGCTTCGATGACCACTTGAGAAGGTGTCTAAGGTGGGGCACTTTTCGCTATTCGAGAGGGAGCCTGCGGCCTCCGTGGTCAGAGCTAACCTGGTGTCATGGGTTATACTGATTTTCCGCATAAACCAAGCTACTCAGCTTCTTTTCTCCAATAAATTTTCCTACTGAGCTATCCTCATTCTATTACTCTTTATATCTTTGATAAATAAATCAATAGGTCGCCTACTCTGTCTCCCCTTCAAAAACCCTGGACCAGCCGAGGCTGGACCTTGTCAGAAGAGGGCCTCATCTCGATTTGAAGCAGGAACCTCAGGGTTGCTCTCCATTTCTGACTCTGAACACAGAGTCCCTACAAAGTTAGGACAGGAGAGTCAGGCCTCGTCTTGTGTGGAGGAATGGAACTCCGCTGGACTCTCGAGTTGTTCACCGGATAACAGGCCACTTGTCGAGCTGTGTGTGGAACCCGCGGTTTTATCCGGACGATGCATGGGGGTGTCAGTTCCCCTTTGTTTTTTGCCTTCATACACAGGGTTGCCTTCGAAGAGGTATCCAGCCTTCAGGTTCTTATCAAGAGCAGACCAGGAAATCAGGGTCTTTCGGCATGTGGCACCACCCACAAGCCTACGTCTCGAATTTCTTCTTGAGACGGACCTCAACCTGAGGTGCACCAGGAAAGTCGGTAACCCTTTCAGACAAAGCAAGTGAATCGACCCTCTTGTCCCGATCAGGAGGGGAGAAGGGGCTCAGATGAAGTGGTGCCGGGAACCTCGATGTTCCCCTCGAGTAAAACTGGGATATCGGGGAACTTTTGGGGTCGCATCAAAGGTGCTAAGTACCGTTTCAAACTTCAAGACGGAACGTGAGATTTCTCTTGAGACGCTGTAGCTGGCAAGGGCCTCATCTTGTGGTGACGGGTTAACCACGTCGTTTTTCTCGAGTTGTGGCGGGATTCTCGAGTTAGGTCAGGAAATTCAGGCTTCCTCTTGTGTTGGCCCAGGGAAGTCCAGTCTTCCATTCGAGTTGCGAGGGAGAGCTAGGGATTGCGCTTGAGTCACTGCAGGGGAAAAGAGACCTTATCCAGGCTTGTGTCCAGGACATAATGTTCGTCTCCAGGGGGGAAAGGGATCTCGGGGTTGCTTTCCTGATGCACCCGGGGAGTCAGTCCTTGTCTCGAGGGGAAGCAAAGGACTCGGCTCTCCTCTCGAGTTGCGACGGGTATCTCTTGGAGCCCACTGAGTGGCCTAAAGGGAGTCAAGCCTCCTGTGGAGTTTGGAGAGAGGACTCGGGATTGCTCTCCAGGCCATGCAGGAAAAGAAGGCCATCATCTCGCGATGAAGGGGGCGTCTCGTGGGTTTTCTCGAGCTGCAGTGCCAGTGTGGGGTTTCTCATGAGGTACTACGGGGAGCTCAAGGAGCCTCTCATGTGGCGCTTGGGAAGTCAGGTCTCCATGTGCATTGTGAGGGGGAGCGCTTCATTGCTCTAGAGTCATGGTAGGTGTATCGGGCCTCAAGAACCGTTAAAGAAGGACTTTCAAGGTGTTTCTTGGGTCACGGCAGTAAACCCTGGGTTCCCTCGACTAGTGCCGGTGGCCTCAGGGAGCTTCTCAGTGTGCCTCTGAGAAGTCAGGGATACCCTGGAGTTGGGAGGGCCCTCTCGGGACTCCACTGGGTTTGGTGCAATAGAAGAGGGCCTCATCTTGAGTGGAGGCAGGAACCTCAGGATTCGTCTCCATTTCTGACTCTGATCGCAGGGTCCCTGCAGAGTTGGGACAGGAGAGTCATGCCTCGTCTTGTAAGGAGGAATGGAACTACGCTTGCCTCTCGAGTTATTCACGCGGTGACAGGCAACTTGTCGAACTGTGTTTGGAATCTGCGGGTTTTTCCAGACGATGCACGAGGGTGTCAGTGCCCCTTCGTGTTGTGCCTTCTTCCACAGGGTTGCCTTTGAAGAGGTGTCCGGGCATCGGGTTCTTATCAAGAGCGGACCGGGGAATCGGGGTCTTTCAGCATGTGTTACCACCCATGAAGCTACGTCTCAAATATTCTCGTTAGACCAGCCTCATCCTGAGGTGCGCCGGGAAGGTTGGGAACCCCTTCCAGACAAAGCACGGGAGTCGACCCTCCAGTCGCAATCAGGAGGGGAGAAGTGGCTCAGATGAAGTCGTACCGGGAACCTCGGTGTTCCCCTCGAGAGAGACCAGGGTGTCGGGGAACTTTTGGAATCGCATCAAGGGTGCCGAGTTTTCACACTTGAAGTGTGAAAACACTTCAAGAAGAAACCTGGGACTTCTCTTTAGACGCTGTAGCGGGCAAGGGCCTCATCTTGCAATGACAGGGTAACCATGTGGTTTTTCTCGAGTTTCGGCGGGATTCTCGAGTTACGATGGGGAATTCAGGCTTCCTCTTGTGTTGGCCCAGGGAAGTCCAATCTTCCATTCGAGTTGCGAGAGAGAGCTAGGGATTGCTCTCGAGTCACTTCAGGGCAAAAGAGACCTCATCTAAGCTTGTGTCCAGGACCTAATGTTCCTCTCCAGGGGCGACAGAAATCTCGGGGTTGCATTTTAGACGCACCCGAGGAGTCAGGCCTCATCTCGAGAGGAAGGAAAGGACTCTGCTCTGCTCTCGAGTCCCGACGGGTATTTCTTGGAGACCACTGAGTGGCCTAAAGGGAGTCAAGCCTCCTGTGGATTTTTTTTTTAATTTTATTTTATTTTTAAACTGTTACATAATTGTATTAGTTTTTCCAAATATCAAAATGAATCCGCCTCAGGTATACATGTGCTCCCCATCCTGAACCCTCCTCCCTCCTCCCCCCCATAGCATCCCTCTGGGTCGTCCCAGTGCACTAGCCCCAAGCATCCAGTATCATGCATCAAACCTGGACTGGCAACTCTTTTCATACATGATATTTTACATGTTTCAATGCCCTTCTCCCAAATCTTCCCACCTTCTCCCTCTCCCACAGAGTCCATAAGACTCTTCTATACATCAGTGTCTCTTTTGCTGTCTCGTACTCAGGGTTATTGTTACCGTCTTTCAAACTTCCATATATATGCGTTAGTATACTGTACTGGTGTTTTTCTTTCTGGCTTACTTCACTCTGTATAATAGGCTCCAGTTTCATCCACCTCATTAGAACTGATTCATTCTATTCTTTTTAATGGCGGAGTAATACTCCATTGTGTATATGTACCACAGCTTTCTTATCCATTCATCTGCTGATGGACATCTAGGTTGCTTCCATGTCCTGGCTATTAGAAACAGTGCTGCGATGAACATTGGGGTACACGTGTCTCTTTCCCTTCTGGTTTCCTCAGTGTGTATGCCCAGCAGTGGGATTGCTGGATCATAAGGCAGTTCTATTTCCAGTTGTTTAAGGAATCTCCACACTGTTCTCCATAGTGGCTGTACTAGTTTGCATTCCCACCAACAGTGTAAGAGGGTTCCCTTTTCTCCACACCCTCTCCAGCATTTATTATTTGTAGACTTTTGCATTGCAGCCATTCTGACTGGCGTGAAATGGTACCTCATAGTGGTTTTGATTTGCATTTCTATGATAATGAGTGATTTTGAGCATCTTTTCATGTGTTTGTTAGCCATCTGTATGTCTTCTTTGGAGAAACGTCTATTTAGTTCTTTGGCCCATTTTTTGATTGGGTCATTTATTTTTCTGGAGTTGAGCTGTAGGTGTTGCTTGTATATTTTTGAGATTAGTTGTTTGTCAGTTGCTTCATTTCCTATTATTTTCTCCCATTCTGAAGGCTGTCTTTTCACCTTGCTAATAGTTTGCTTTGATGTGCAGAAACTTTTAAGGTTAATTAGGTCCCATTTGTTTATTTTTGTTTTTATTTCCAATATTCTGGGAGGTGGGTCATAGAGGATCCTGCTGTGATGTATTTCAGAGAGTGTTTTGCCTATGTTCTCCTCTAGGAGTTTTATAGTTTCTGGTCTTACATTTAGATCTTGAATCCATTTTGAGTTTATTTTTGTGTATTGTGTTAGAAAGTGTTCTAGTTTCATTCTTTTACAAGTGGTTGACCAGATTTCCCAGCACCACTTGTTAAAGAGATTGTCTTTAATCCATTGTATATTTTTGCCTCCTTTGTCAAAGATAAGGTGTCCATATGTGTGTGGATTTATCTCTGGGCTTTCTATTTTGTTCCACTAATCTATATTTCTGTCTTTGTGCCAGTACCATACTGTCTTGATAACTGTGGCTTTGTAGTGGAGCCTGAAATCAGGTAGGTTGATTCCTCCAGTTCCATTCTTCTTTCTCAAGATCGCTTTGGCTATTCGAGGTTTTTTGTATTTCCATACAAATTGTGAAATTATTTGTTCTAGCTCTGTGAAGAATACTGTTGGTAGCTTGATAGGGATTGCATTGAATCTATAAATTGCCTTGGGTCGTATACTCATTTTCACTATATTGATTCTTCCAATCCATGAACATGGTATATTTCTCCATCTATTAGTGTCCTCTTTGATTTCTTTCACCAGTGTTTTATAGTTTTCTATGTATAGGTCTTTAGTTTCTTTAGGTAGGTATATTCCTAAGTATTTTATTCTTTCCATTTCAATGGTGAATGAAATTGTTTCCTTAATTTCACTTTCTGTTTTCTCATTATTAGTGTATAGGAATTCAAGGGATTTCTGTGTGTTGATTTTATATCCTGCAACTTTACTATAGTCATTGACTAGTTCTAGTAATTTTCTGGTGGAGTCTTTAGGGTTTGCTATGTAGAGGATCATGTCATCTGCAAACAGTGAGAGTTTTACTTCTTCTTTTCCAATTTGGATTCCTTTTGTTTCTTTTTCTGCTCTGATTGCTGTGGCCAAAACTTCCAAAGCTATGTTGAATAGTAATGGTGAAAGTGGGCACCCTTGTCTTGTTCCTGACTTTAGAGGAAATGCTTCCAATTTTTCACCATTGAGGATAATGTTTGCTGTGGGTTTGTCATATATAGCTTTTATTATGTTGAGGTATGTTCCTTCTATTCCTGCTTTCTGGAGAGTTTTTATCATAAATGGATGTTGAATTTTGTCAAAGGCTTTCTCTGCATCTATTGAGAAAATCATATGGTTTTTATTTTTCAATTTGTTAAAGTGGTGTATTACATTGATTGATTTGTGGATATTGAAGAATCCTTGCATCCCTGGGATAAAGCCCACTTGGTCATGGTGTATGATCTTTTTAATGTGTTGTTGGATTCTGATTGCTAGAATTTTGTTAAGGATTTTTGCATCTATGTTCATCAGTGATATTGGCCTGTAGTTTTCTTTTTTTGTGGGATCTTTGTCAGGTTTTGGTATTAGGCTGATGGTGGCCTCATAGAATGAGTTTGGAAGTTTACCTTCCTCTGCAATTTTCTGGAAGAGTTTGAGCAGGATAGGTGTTAGCTCTTCTCTAAATTTTTCGTAGAATTCAGCTGTGAAGCCGTCTGGACGTGGGCTTTTGTTGGCTGGAAGATTTTTGATTACAGTTTCAATTTCCGTGCTTGTGATGGGTCTGTTAAGATTTTCTATTTCTTCCCTGGTCCAGTTTTGGAAAGTTGTACTTTTCTAAGAATTTGTCCATTTCTTCCACGTTGTCCATTTTATTGGCATATAGTTGTTGATAGTAGTCTCTTATGATCCTTTGTATTTCTGTGTTTTCTGTTGTGATCTCTCCATTTTCATTTCTAATTGTATTGATTTGATTTTTCTCCCTTTGTTTCTTGATGAGTCTGGCTAATGGTTTGTCAATTTTATTTATCGTTTCAAAGAACCAGCTTTTGGTTTTGTTGATTTTTGCTATGGTCTCTTTTGTTTCTTTTGCATTTATTTCTGCTCTAATTTTTAAGATTTCTTTCCTTCTACTAACCCTGGGGTTCTTCATTTCTTCCTTTTCTAGTTGCTTTAGGTGTAGAGTTAGGTTACTTATTTGACTTTTTTCTTGTTTCTTGAGGTGTGCCTGTATTGCTATGAACTTTCCCCTTAGGACTGCTTTTACCGTGTCCCACAGGTTTTGGGTTGTTGTGTTTTCATTTTCATCCGTTTCTATGCAAATTTTTATTTCTTTGTTGATTTCTTCTGTGATTTGTTGGTTATTCAGCAGCGTGTTGTTTAGCCTCCATATGTTGGAATTTTTAATAGTTTTTCTCCTGTAATTGAGATCTAATCTTACTGCATTGTGGTCAGAAAAGATGTTTGGAATGATTTCTATTTTTTTGAATTTACCAAGGCTAGCTTTATGGCCCAGGATGTGATCTATCCTGGAGAAGGTTCCATGTGCACTTTAGAAAAAGTTGAAATTCATTGTTTTGGGATGAAATGTCCTATAGATATCAATTAGGTCTAACTGGTGTATTGTATCATTTAAAGTTTGTGTTTCCTTGTTAAATTTCTGTTTAGTTGATCTATCCATAGGTGTGAGTGGGGTATTAAAATCTCCAACTATTATTGTGTTAGTGTTAATTTCTCCTTTCATACTTGTTAGCATTTGTCTTACATACTGTGGTGCTCCCACGTTGGGTGCATATATATTTATAATTGTTATATCGTCTTCTTGGATTGATCCTTTGATCATTATGTAGTGACCTTCTTTGTCTCTTTTCACAGCCTTTGTTTTAAAGTCTATTTTATCTGATATGAGTATCGCTACTCCTGCTTTCTTTTGGTCCCTATTTGCATGGAGAATCTTTTTCCAGCCCTTCACTTTCAGTCTGTATGTATCCCCTGTTTTGAGGTGGGTCTCTTGTAGACAACATATGTAGGGGTCTTGTTTTTGTATCCATTCAGCCAGTCTTTGTCTTTTGGTTGGAGCATTCAACCCATTTACGATTAAGGTAATTACTGATAAGTATGATCCCATTGCCATTTACTTTATTTTTGGGGTTCGAATTTATACACCGTTTTTGTGTTTCCTGTTTAGTATTTGTTGGAGAGCTGGTTTGGTGGTGCAGAATTCTCTCAGCTTTTGCTTGTCTGAAAAGCTTTTGATTTCTCATTCGTACTTGAATGAGATCCTTGCTGGGTACAATAATCTGGGCTGTAGGTTATTTTCTTTCATCATTTTAAGTATGTCTTGCCATTCCCTCCTTGCTTGAAGAGTTTCTATTGAAAGATCAGCTGTTATCCTTATGGCAATTCCCTTGTGTGTTATTTGTTGTTTTTCCCTTGCTGCTTTTCATATTTGTTCTTTGTGTTTGATTTTTGTTAATGTGATTAATATGTGTCTTGGGGGGTTTCGCCTTGGCTTTATCCTGTTTGGGACTCTCTGGGTTTCTTGGACTTGAGTGAGTATTTCCTTCCCCATTTTAGGGAAGTTTTCAACTATTATCTCCTCAAGTATTTTCTCACGGTCTTTCTTTTTGTCTTCTTCTTCTGGGACCCCTATGATTCGAATGTTGTAGCGTTTAATATTGTCCTGGAGGTCTCTGAGATTGTGCTCATTTCTTTTAATTCGTTTTTCATTTATCCTCTCTGATTCATTTATTTCTACCATTCTATCTTCGAATTCACTAATCCTATCTTCTGCCTCTGTTATTCTACAATTTGTTGCCTCCAGAGTGTTTTTAATTTCATTTATTGCATTATTCGTTATATATTGACTCTTTTTTTTTCTTCTAGGTCCTTGTTAAACCTTTCTTGCATCTTCTCAATCCTTGTCTCCAGACTATTTATCTGTGATTCCATTTTAATTTCAAGATTTTAGATCCATTTCACTATCCTTATTCGGAATTCTTTATCAGGTAGATTCCCTATCTCTTCCTCTTTTGTTTGGTTTGGTGGGCATTTATCCTGTTCCTTTATCTGCTGGGTATTCCTCTGTCTCATCTTGTTTAAATTGCTGAGTTTGGGGTGTCCTTTCTGTATTCTGGCAGTTTGTGGAGTTCTTTACTGTGGCATTTCCTCGCTGTGTGTGGGTTTGTACAGGTGTCTTGTCAAGGTTTCCTGGTTAAGGAAGCTTGTGTCCGTGTTCTGGTGGGTGGAGCTGTATTTCTTCTCTCTGGAGTGCAATGAAGTGTCCAGTAATGAGTTATGAGATGTCTGTGGTTTTGGGGTGACTTTGGGCAGCCTGTATCTTGAAGCTCAAGGCTGTGTTCCTTTGTTGCTGGAGAATTTGCTTGGTATGTCTTGCCCTGGAACTTGTTGACCCTTGTGTGGTGCTTGATTTCAGTGTCGGTATGGAGGCATTTGATGAGCTCCTGTCAATTAATGTTCCTTGGAGTCAGGAGTTCCCTGGAGTCAGGGTTTGGACATAAGCCTCCTGCTTCCAGTTATCTGTCTTACTTTTACAGTAGTTTCAAAACTTCTCCTTCTATACAGCACCATTGATAAAACATCTACGTTAAAGAAGAAAAGTTTCTCTACTGTGAGGGCCACTCAGAATGGTTCACAGCGTTACATGGAGAAGAGAAGAGGGAGGAGGGAGTTAGAGGTGACCCAAATGAGATCAGGTGGAATCAATAGTGGAGAGAGTGGGCTGGCCAGTAGTCACTTCCTTATGTGCACTCCACAACTGGACCGCTCAGAGATGTTCACAGAGTTATACAGAGATGAGAAGAAGGAGGAAGGAGACAGAGGTGGCCAGAAGGATAAAAGGGGGGAATGAAAAGGAGGGAGACAGATCCAGCCAGTAATCAGTTCCCTAAGTGTTCTCCACCGTCTGGAATACACAGAAATTCACAGAGTTGGGTAGAGTAGAGAGGGGTTAGGGAGGAGACACAGGCGACCTGGTGGAGAAAAAGGAGAGTCCAAAGGGAGAGAGAGCAGTCAAGCCAGTAATCTCGCTCCCTAGTGAAAAATGGGTACTGAAGATTGGGTTCTTAAAGGTACAAAATTGGTAACAAATACATAAAAGCAAAAATTAAAAATCTAGAGTAGAGTTTGGAATTTCAAAAATACGATGTTAAAGAAAAGAAGAAGGAAAAGAAAGAGAGAAAAAACGAACAAAGAAAAACAAACAAGGTCGCAAAAATTATCAAGAAAATACAGGTACAAAATTGATAACTAATACCAAAAAGCAAAAATTAAAAATCTAGAGTAGAGTTTGAAATTTCAAAAATACAATGTTAAAAAAAAGGAAGAAGAAAACTAAAGAGAAAACAAACAAACAAAAACAAGCAATGTCGCAAAAATTATAAAGAAACTACAGGTACAAATTGATATCAAATATCAAAAAGCATAAATTAAAAATCTAGAGTACAGTTTGGAATTTCAAAAATACAATGTTAAAGAAAAGAAGAAAAAAAAAAACAAAACAAAAAAACAAGGTCAAAAAATTATTTTATATATATATATATATATATATATATATATATATATATATATATATGAAGTTTGCTGAAGAAGAAAAAAATAGGGTCTTTTTTTTGCAAAGTAATAGGTTATAAAAGTGAAAATTAAAGGAACAATAGAGGACTTAAAATTTAAAAAATTAAAAAAAAGAAAGAATGATCATAAAAATATATCTAGGACTTTCTCTGGTTTTGTTGTGAGTATCGTGGGTTCAGTTCATTTTTGGCTAGTTCCTTGGTCCGACTTATATTTCTCAAGATCTATAGGCACCTTCCTATGTAGTCCTAGTAACCACAGGGTTTTAATCTATTGCCTGTAGCTTCCAAGGCGATTCCCTCTGTTATAGCTTCTTTTGTTTGCTGGTCTCTTCAGTGTCTGGTTTACGCCCTGACACAAAGGGGACGGTGGAGGACACTTTTTTTTTTAGGCTCACTTGTTCAGTTGCACTGTGGGGAGGGAGGGAGGGATGCTGCAAACAAATAACACTGGCGTGCGGTCACAGTGCCTCAGCCACACTGGGTCTGCCCCCGCTCACGGCGCGTGTAGCCTCCCTGCCCACACTGCTCTGGCTCTAGGTTGTTCCACCGGGAACAATCCGAGGCTGGCCCTGGGCTGCATGCACCTCCCAGGTCCAAGCCACTCAGGTTCAGGCACTCGGGTAGTCCTCAGAGGCACAGGCTCGGTTGGGCCTGCGTTTTGTGCTCTTCCCAGGTCCGAGCAGCTCAGGTGATGAGATGTTTGGCTAGCGCCAATGTTGTGACTTATCGCCTCCCCGCCACTCGGTTATCTGGGTGTAAAACAGGCGCACCTTCTCAGGCAGATGTTGACCGTCCAGATCCCCAAGAAGTTTTAGTTAGCAAAGAAGCCTGCTTACAGTTTTATAGATAATGTCTCTCTGGGGCTGCGATTGCCCCCTTCCGGCTCTGGCTGCCTGTCACCGGAGGGGGAAGGTCTGCAGCCGGCTATCTCTGTTCAGTCCTTTGTTCCGTGCGCGGGCCTGGCGGTGTCTTAGGTTAGGGCTGGCTTTTTGCGTGGTAGATATCCCAGAGTCTGGTTTGCTAGCCCAAGTTATTTCGTTCAGATAGCGCTCAGGGTATTCAGGCCAGATTCTTACTCTAAGCGATGCAGCCCGCGCCGCGCCTACCTGCCCAGCCCCTGCTTGCTAATGGTGTGAGCAGGCGTCTGCACTGCTTCGTGGCTGGCGGAGTTACCGTAGGGCTTGCAATCTGCGAGTTTTAATTGTTTATTTATTTTTATCCCCCTTATGTTGCCCTTTGTGCTTCCAAAGCTTGGCAAAGATTTGGCAGTGAAAAGCTTTCCTGGTGTTTGGAAACTTTTCTCTTCTTAAGACTATCTTCCCGGGACGGAAATCCCTCCTTCCCTCTTTTGTCTCTTTTTTTGTCTTTTATACTTTTTCCTACCTACTTTCCAAGAGTTGGGTTGCTTTTCTGGGTGCCTGATGTCCTCTGGCAGCATTCATAAGTTGTATTGTGGAATTTACTCGACGTTTAAATGCTCTTTTGATGAAATTGTTTTGGGGGGAAAAGAGTTCTCCCCGTCCTACTCCTCAGCAATCTTGGCTCCTCTCTTGTGGAGTTTGGAGAGAGCACGCGGGATTGCTCTCCAGGCCATGCAGGAAAAGAAGGCCCTCATCTCGCGATGTCGGGGGAGTCTCGTGGTTTTTCTGGAGCTGCGGTGCCAGTGTGGGGTTTCTCACAAGGTACGACCGGGAGCTCAGGGAGCCTCTCGTGTGGTGTCAGGGAAGTCAAGTCTCCATACGAGTGGCGAGGGGGCGCACGTCATTGCTCTCGAGTCATGGTAGTGGAATCAGGGCTCAACGCAATGAAAAAGGACGCTCGAGGTCTTTCTCGGGTTGCGGCAGGAAACCCTGTGTTCCCTCGACTTGTGCCTGTGACCTCAGGTAGCTTCTCAGGGTGCCTCTGAGAAGTCAGGGATACTATGGAGCTGGGAGAGGCCTCTCGGGACTCCACTGGGTTTGCTGCAATGGAAGAGGGCCTAATCTCGAGATCAGGAAGGAACCTCAGGGTTCCTCTCCATTTCTGACTCAGATCGCAGGGTCCCTGCAGAGTTGGGACAGGAGAGTCAGGCCTCGTCTTGCGTGGAGGAATGGAACTCCGCTTGCCTCTCGAGTTGTTCAAGGAGTGACAGGCCACTTGTCGAGCTGTGTGTGGAACCTGCGGTTTTTTCCAGACAATGCACAGCGGTGTCAGTGCCCCTTCGTGATGTGCTTTCATCCACAGGGTTGCCTTCGAAGTGGTGTGCGGGCATCGGGTTCTTATCAAGAGCGGACCGGGAAATCGGGGTCTTTTGGAATGCGGCACCACACACGAGGCTACGTCTCGAATTTCCTCGTGAGACGGGCCTCATGCTGAGGTGTCCCTGGAAGGTCGGGAAAGCCTTCCAGACAAAGCAGGTTAATCGACCCTACTGTCGTGATCAGAAGGGGAGAAGGGGCTCAGATGAAGTGGTGCCGGGAACCTCGGTGTTCCCCTCGAGTGAGACCGGTATGTCAGGGAACTTTTGGGGTCTCATGAAGCTTGCCAAATACTGTTTCAAACTTCAAGACGAAACGTGGGACTTCTCTTGAGACGCTGTGGTGGGCAAGGGCCTCATCTTGTGATGAAGGGGAAACCACGTGGTTTTTCTCGAGTTGCGATGGGATTGTTGACTTACGACGGGGAATTCAGGCTTCCTCTTGTGTTGGCCCAGGGAAGTCCATTCTTCCATTCGAGTTGCCAGGGAGAGCTGGGTGGGAATTGCTCTCGAGTCATGGCAGGTCAAAATAGACCTCATCTAGGCTTGTGTCCAGGACCTAATGTTCCTCTCCAGGGGCGATAGGGATCACGGGGACGCATTCCAGACTCACCCAGTGAGTCAGGCCTCAGCTCGAGGGGAAGCAAAGGATTCTGATATCCTCCTGGGTCGCGATAGGTATCTCTTGGAGCCCACTGAGTGGCCTCCAGGGAGTCAAGCCTCCTGTGGAGTTTGGAGAGAGGACTCCGGATTGCTCTCCAGGGTATGCAATAAAAGAAAGCCCACATCTCGCGATGATGTGGACGTCTCGTGGGTTTAATCCAGCTGGGGCGCCACGTTGTGTTTCTCACGAGGTACGATGGAGAGCTCAGGGGGCCTTTCCTGCAGCACCAGGGAAGTCAGGTCTCAATGCCCGTGGTGAGGGGGAGCGGGTAATTGCTCTCGAGTCATGTTAGGGGAATCCGGCCTCAAGACGCGTTGAAGAGGATCTTTCGAGGTCTTTCTGGGGTTGTGGCAGGAAACGCTGGGTTCCCTCGACTTCTGCCGGTGACCTCAGAGAGCTACTCAGGTTGCCTCTGAGAAGTCAGGGATACTGTGGAGTTGGGAAAGACCTCTCGGGACTCCACTGGGTTTGGTGAAATGGAAGGGGGCCTCATCTCGAGGGGAGGCAGGAACCTCAGGGTTCCTCTCCATTTCTGATTCTGATCGCAGCCCCCTGCATAGTTGGGAGAGGTGAGTCACTCCTCGTCTTGTGTGCAGGAATGGACCTCCGCTTGCCTCTCGAGTTGTTCACTGGGTGACAGGCACTTGTTGAGCTGTATGAGTAACCTGCGGTCTTTTCCAGACGATGCACGGGGGTGTCAGTGCCCCTTCGTGTTGTGCCTTCATCCACACTATCTTCGAATAGGTGTCTGGGCATCGCGTTCTTATCAAGAGCAGATCGCGAAATCGCGGTCTTTCGGCATGTGGCACCACCATCGAGGCTACGTCTCGAATTTCCTCGTGAGACAGCCTCATCTGAGGTGTGTGGAGAAGGTCGGGAACCCCTTGCAGACAAAGCAGGGGAATCGACCCTCCTTTCGCGATCAGGAGGGGAGAAGGGGCTCAGATGAAGTGGTGCCAGGAACCTCGGTGTTCCCCTCGAGTGCGACCCATATGTCGGGGAACTTTTGGGGTAGCATTAAGGGTGCCAAATATCATTTCGCACTTCAAGACGGAACATGGGACTACTCTTGAGACGCTGGAGCGGGCAAGAGCCTCATCTTGCAATGACGGGGGAACCACGTGGTTTTTCTCAAGTTGAGGCAGAATTCTCAAATTACTACTGGGAATTCAGGCTTCCTCTTGTGTTGGCCCAGGGAGGTCCAATCTTCCATTCGGGTTGCGAGGGAAAGCTGGGGAGTGCTCTCGAGTTACTGCAGGGCAAAAGCGACCTCATCTAGCCTTGTGTTCAGGACCCAATGATCCTCTCCAAGGGCGACAGGGATCTCGGGTTTGCATTACAGACTCACCCGGGGAGTTAGGCCTCGTCTCGAGGGGAAGCAAAGGACTCGGCTCTCCTCTCGAGTTGCGACGTGTATCTCTTGGAGCCCACTGACTGGTCTAAAGGGAGTCAAGCCTCCTCTTCAGTTTGGAGAGAGGACTCGGTATTGCTCTCCAGGCCATGCAGGAAAAGAAGGCCCACATCTCGAGATGACGGGGGCGTCTCGTGGGTTTTCTCAAGCTGTGGCGCCAGTGTGGGGTTTCTCACGAGGTACGACGGGGAGTTCAGGTAGCCTCTCGTGTGGCAACAGGGAAGTCAGGTCTCCATGGGCGGGGCAAGGGGGAGCGCGTCATTGCTCTCCAGTCAGGGTAGGGGAATCGGGCCTCATGACGGGTTGAAAAAGGACTCTCGATGTCTTTCTAGGGTTGCGGCAGGAAACCCTGGGTTCCCTTGACTTGTGCCGGTGACCTCAGGGAGCTTCTCAGGGTGCCTCTGAGACATCAGGGATACTGTGGATTTGGGAGAGGCCTCTCGGGACTCCTCTGGGTTTGGTGTAATGGAAGAGGGCCTCATCTCGAGTTGAGGCAGGAACCTCAGGGTTCTGCTCCTGACTTCCTGGAGCCGGATCTGACTCAGATCGCAGGGTCCCTGCTGAGTTTGCTGAGGAGTGTCAGGTCTCGTGTTCTGCGGAGGAATGGAACTCCGCTTACATCTCAAGTTGTTCAAGGATGACACCACTTTTCTTGATGTGTGTGGAACCTGCGGGTATTTCGGAGATGCACGGGGGCGTCAGTGCTCCTTCGTGTTGTGCCTTCATCCACAGGGTTGCCTTCGAAGCGTTGTCCGGGCATCGGGATCTCCTAAAGTGCGGACCGGGAAATCGGGGACTTTCAGCATGTTGCACCACCCACGAGGCTACGTCTCAAATTTCCTCCTGAGACCGGCTTCATCCTGAGGCGCGCAGGAAAGTCCGGGAACCCTTTCCAGGCAAAGCAGGGGAATCGACCCTCCTTTCGGGATCAGGAGGAGAGAAAGGGCTCAGATGAAGTAGTGCCAGGAACCTCGGTGCTCCCCTTGAGTGAAACTGGTAAGTCGGGTAACTTTTCGGGTTGCATCAAGGGTGCCAAGTACCGTTTCGCACTTCAAGACGGAACCTGGGACTTCTCTTGAGACGCTGCAGTGGGCAAGGGCCTCATTTAGCGCTGACGAGGGACCCACGTGTTTTTTCTCGAGTTGGGGCAGGATTCTTGAGTTACGACGGGGAATACAGGTTTCCTCTTGTGTTGGCCCAGGGAAGTCCAATCTTCCATTCGAGTTGCAAGTGAGAGCTGGAGATTGCTCTCGAGTCACTGCAGGGCAAAATAGAGCTCATCTAGGTTTGTGTCCAGGACCGAGTTTTTCTCTCCAGGGGCGACAGGGATCTCGGGGTTGCATTCCAGGCTCACCCGGGGAGTCAGGCCTCATCTCGAAGGGAATGAATGGACTCCGCTCTCCTCTCGAGTCGCGACGGGTATCCTTTGGAGCCCAAGAGTGGCCTAAATGGAGTTAAGCCTCCTGTGGAATTTGGAGAGAGGACTCGGGATTGCTCTCTAGGCCATACAGGAAAAGAAGGCCCTCATCTCGCGATGACGGGGCGTCTCGTGGGTTTTCTCAAGGTGCAGTGCCTGGTTGGGGTTTCTCACGAGATAGGACGGGGAGCTCAGGGAGACTCCTGTGGTGCCACGGAAGTCAGATCTCCATGGACATGGCGAGGGGGAGCGCCTCATTGCTCTCGAGTCATGGTAGGGGAATCGAGCCTCAAGACGCTTCGAAGAAGAACTCTCGAGGTCTTTCTCGGGGTGTGGCAGGAAAACCTGGGTTCCCTCGACTTGTGCCCATGACCTCAGGGAGCTTAGCGGGGTTCCTCTGAGAAGTCAGGGATACTGTGGAGTTGAGAGGGGCTTCTCGGGACATCACAGGGACTGGTGCAATTGAAGAGGACCTAATCTCGGATTGAGGCAGTAACGTCAGGGTTCCTCTCCATTTCTGACTCGGATAGCAGGGTCCCTGCAGAGTTGGGACAGGAGAGTCAGACCTCGTCTTGTGTGGAGTAGTGGAACTCTGCTTGCCTCTAGAGTTGTTCACGGGATGACAGGCCACCTATCGAGTTGTATGTGGAACCTGCGGTTTTGGGGGACGATGCACAGGGGTGTCAGTGCCCCTTCGTTTTGTGCCTTCATCCACAGGGTTACCTTCAAAGAGGTGACCAGGCATCGGGATCTTATCAATAGCGGACCAGGAAATCAGGGTCTTTCGGCATGTGGCACAACCCACGAGGCTACGTCTCGAATTCCCTCGTGAGACTGGCCTCATCCTGAGGTTCGCCGGGAAGTCTGGGAACCCCTTCCAGACAAAGCAGGGGAATTGACCCTCCTGTCGCCATCAGGAGGGGAGAAGAGGCTCAGCTGAAGCTGTGCTGGGAACCTCCATGTTCTCCTCGAGTGAGACCGGGGTGTCAGGGAAATTTGGGGGTCGCACCAAGGGTGCCAAGTACCGTTTCACACTTCAAGACGGAACATGGGACTTCCCTGGAGACGCTATAGCTGACAGGGGCCTCATATTTCGATGACAGAGGAACCACGTTGTTTTTCTCCAGTTGCCATGGGATTCTCGAATTACAACGGGGAATACAGGCTTCCTCTTGTGTTGGCCCAGGGAAGTCCAATCATCCATTCGAGTTGCGAGGGAGAGCTGGGGATTGCACTTGAGTCAATGCAGGACAAAAAAGACCTCATTTAGGCTTGTTTCCAGGAACGAGTTTTCCTCTACAGGGGCGACACGGATCTCGGGATCCCATTCCAGACTCACCCAAGTAGTCAGGCCTCGGCTCGAGGGGAAGCAACAGACTCTGCTCTCCTCTAGAGTAGCGACGTGTATCTCTTGGAGGCTACTGAGTGGCCTAAAGGGAGTCAGGCCTCCAGTGGAGTTTGGAGAGTGGACTCGGGATTGCTCTCTAGGTCATGTAGGAAAAGAAGGCCCTCATCTTACGATGACGGGGGCGTCTCGTGAGTTTTCTCGAGCGGCGGTGCCAGTGTGAGGATTTCATGAGGTAGGACGGGGAGCGCAGGGAGCCTCTCGTGTGGCACCAGGGAAATTAGGTTTCCATGGGCGTGGCGAGGGGAATGCGTCATTGCTCTCCAGTCATCGTAGGGTATCGGGCCTCAAGACGCGGTAAAGAGGGACTCTCGAAGTCTTTCTCAGAATGCAGCAGGAAACCCTGGGTTCACTCGACTTGTGCCAGTGACCGCAGAGAGCTTCTGAGGGTGCCTCTGAGAAGTCAGGGATACTGTGGAGTTGGGAGGGGCCTCTCGGGACTCCACTGGGTATGGCGCAATGGAAGAGGGCCTCATTTCGAGTTGATGCAGGAACGTCAGGTTTCATCTACATTTCTGACTCCGATCGCACGGTCCCTGCAGAGTTGGGAAAGGAGAGTCAGGCCTTCTCTTGTGTGGAGGAACGGAACTCCGCATGCCTCTCTAGTTCTTCAAGGGATGACAGGACACTTGTCGATCTGTGTTTGGAATCTGCGTGTTTTTCCGTATTATGCATGGGGATGTCAGTACCCCTTCGTGTTGTGCATTCCTCCACAGGTTTGCTTTCGAAGAGGTGTCCGGGCATTGGGTTATTAAGAGCGGACCGGGAAATCGGGGTCTTTCCGCATGTGGCACCACCCACCAGGCTACATCTCGAATTTCCTAGTGAGACCGGCCTCAACCTGAGGTGCGCCGGGAAGGTCGGAACCCCTTGCAGACAAAGCAGGGGAATCGACCCTCCTGTCTCGATCAGGAGGGGAGAAGGGGCACAGATGAGGTGATGCCGGGAACCTCGGTGTTCCCCTCCAGTGAGACCAGTGTGTAGGGGAACTTTTGGTGTCGCATCAAAGGTGCCAAGTACCGTATCGCACTTCAAGATGGAACGTAAGACTTCTTTTGAGACGCTGTAGCGGCAATGGCCGCATCTTGCGATGAAGAGGGAATGACGTGGTTTTTCTCGAGTTGTGGCGGGATTCTTGAGTTACAACGGGAAATTCAGGCTTCCTCTTCTGTTGGCCCAGGGAAGTCCAGTCTTCCATTCGAGTTGCGAGAGAGAGTTGGGGATTGCTCTCGAGTCACTGCAGGAAAAAAGAGACCTCATCTAGGCTTGTGTCCAGGATCTAATGTTTCTCTCCAGGGGCGACAGGGATCTCCGGTTCCCATATCAGACTCACCCGAAGAGTCAGGCCTCGCCTCGAGGGGAAGGAAAAGACTCCGCTCTCCTCTCGAGTCGCGACGGGTATGTCTTGGAGTCCACTGAGTGACCAAAAGGGAGTCAAGCCTACTGTGGAGTTTGGAGAGAGGACTCAGGATTGCTCTCCAGGCCATGCTAGAAAAGAAGGCCGTCATGTCGCGAAAACGGGGGCGTCTCGTGGGTTTTCTCTATCTGCGGCGCCAGTGTGGGGTTTCTCACGAGGTATGACGGGGAGCTCAGGGAGCCTCTCGTGTGGCGCCAGGGAAGTCAGGGCTTCATGAGTGTAGCAGAGGGTGCATCATTGCCCTCGAGTCATGGTAGGGGAATCAGGCCTCAAAACGCGTTGAAGAAGGACTCTTGAGTTCTTTCTATGGTAGCGGCAGTAAACCCTGGGTTCACTCGAATTGTGCTGGTGGCCTCAGGGAGCTTCTCAGGGTGCCTCTGAGAAGTCAGGGATACTGTGGAGCTGGGACGCGTCTCTCGGGACTCCACTGGGTTTCGTGCAATGGAAGAGGTCCTAATCTTGAGTGGAGGCAGGAACCTCAGCGTTCCTCTCGTGACTTCACTGGCGCTGGTCTGAATCAGATTGCAAAGTCCCTGCAGAGTTGGGACAGGAGGGTCAGGCCTCGTCTTGTGTAGAGGAATGAAACCCCACTTGCCTCTCGAGTTCTTCAGGGGTGACAAGCCACTTGTTGAGCTGAATGTGGAACCTGCGGGTTTTTCCGGACGATGCACGAGGGTCTCAGTGCCCCTTTGTGTTGTGCCTTCATCCACAGGGTTGCCTTCGAAGAGGTGTCCAGGCATGAGGTTCTTATGAAGAGCGTACCGGGAAATCATAGTCTTTTGGCATGTGGCACCACCCGCGAGCTACGTCTAGAATTTCCTCGTGAGACCGGCCTCATCCTGAAGTGCCCCGTGATGGTCGGGAACCCCTTACAAACAAAGCAGGGGAAGTGACCCTCCTATCACGAACAGGAGGGGAGAAGGGGCTCAGATAAACTGGTGCCGGGAACCTCGGTGTTCACCTCGAGTGAGACCGATATTTCGAGGAACTTTTGGGGTCACATCAAGGGTGTCAAGTATCGTTTCGCACTTCAAGAAGAAACGTGGGACTTTTCTTGAGAAGCTGTAGCAGGCAAGGGCCTCATCTTGTCAAAAGGTGGGAACCACGTGGTTTTCCTCGAGTTGCGGCGGGATTCTCGAGCTACAACTGGGATCTCAGGCTTCCTCTTGGGTTGGCCCTGGGAAGCCCAATCTTCCTCTCGAGTTGTGAGGGAAAGCTGGGGGTTGCGCTCGAGTCACTGCAGGGCCGAAGAGACCTCACCTAGGCCTGTGTCCGGGACCTAATATTTCTCTCCAGGGAAAGCAGGGTCTCGGGGTTGCATTCCAGGCTCCCCCAGGGAGTCAGGCCTCGTCTCGAGGGGAAGCCAAGGACTCCGCTCTCCTCTCGAGTCGCGACGCGGATCTCTTGGAGCCTCCTGAGCGGCCTCAAGGGAGTCCAGCCTCCTCTTCCGTTTGGAGAGAGGACCCGGCATTGCTCTCCAGGCCATGCAGGAAAAGAAGGCCCTCAGCTCGCGATGACCGGGGTGTCTCATGTGTTTCCTTGAGCTGCCGCGCCAGTGTGGGTTTCCTCACGAGGTACGATGAGGATCTCAGGGAGCCTCTCGTGCAGTGCCAGGTTAGTCAGGTCTCCATGCACGTGGCGAGGGGGAGCGTGATGGCTCTTGAGTCATGGTAGGGGAATCGCGACTCAAGACATTTTGAAGCACTCTCGAGGTCTTTCTCGAGTTGCGGCAGAAAACCCAGGGTTCCCTCAACTTGTGCCTGTGACCTCAGGGAGCTTCTCATTGTGCCTCTGAGAATTCAGGGATGCTGTGGAGTTGGTAGGGGCCTCTCGGGACTCCACTGGGTGTGCTGCAATGGAAGAGGGCCTCATCTCGAGTGGACGCAGGAACCTCAGGCTTCCTCTCCGTTTCTGACTCGGATCCCATGGTCCCTGCAGAGTAGGTACAAGAGAGTCACACCTAGTCTTCTGTTGAGGAATGGACCTTCGTTTGCCTTTCGAGTTGTTTACAGGTTGACAGGCCACTTGTCGATATGTCTGTGGGACCTGCGGGTTTTTCTGGATGATGCACGCGGGTGTCAGTGCCCCTTCGTCTTGTGCCTTCATCCACAGGTTTTCCTTCAGAGAGGTGTGCTGGTATCGGGTTCTTTTCAAGAGTGGACCGTGAAATTGGGGTCTTTCGGCATGTGGCACCACCCACGAGGCTACGTCTCGAACTTCCTCATGAGACCGGCCTCATCCTGAGGTGCGCCCGGAAGGTCGGGAACCCCTTGCAGACAGAGAAGGGGAGTCGACCCTCCTGTCGCAATCAGGAGAGGAGAAGGGGCTCAGATGAAGTGGTGCCGGGAACCTCGGTGTTCCCTTTGAGTGAGTCTGGTATGTTGCGGAACTTTTGGGGTCGCATCAAGGGTGCCAAGTACCGTTTCACACTTCAGGATGGAACGTGGGACTTCTCTTGAGATGCTGTAGTGGACAAAGGGCCTCATCTTGCGATGACGAGGGAAGCACGTGGTTTTTCTCGAGTGGCGGTGGGATTCTCGAGTTACGACGGGGAATTCAGGCTTCCTCTTGTGTTGGCCCAGGAAGTCTAATCTTCCATTTGAGTTGCCAGGGAGAGCTGGGGATTGGGCTCCATTCACTGAAGGGCAAACTAGACCTCATCTAGGCTTGTATCCGGGACTTAATGTTCCTCTCCATAGGCGTCAGGGATTTGGGGTTGCACTCCATACTCACCCGGGGAGTCAGGCCTCATCTCGAGGGGAAGCAAAGGACTCCACTCTCTTCTCGAGTCGCGACAGGTATCTCTTGGAGCCCACTGAGTGGTCTTTGCTCTGTAGGAGAGCTCTAGTGTACATAAGCCTGTACATAAGTGAACACAGACACTCTGTGTGCATGTTGCTGCGTACCCAAAATAGGGCCACAAGGAGCCTCATGCTCTCCATGCGGCGCGGAAGCTGTGCAGCCATGCAGCAGCTGAAGAATCCAACCAATTGCTCTTTTCTTACCTCTGACAGAGCTCGCATTGCCGTAGCCCTTGGCAGTTTGGAAACACTGGACCCTAACCCCTCTCAAAGTAGGCCTGGGTTCTAGTTCGAATAGAAAGTCAATAGCGGAGCTGAGGACAGGAACGTGGCAGTCATTTATCACACGCTCCTGCAGCCTGCTACTACAGGGACACTAACGCTAGAAGCTAGGAATGTCTTTGCAAGGTGCGCAAAGGACAAGGGAGAACCTCGACCCTGACTCTAGTATTTCAGTCCCCTGAGCAGATCTGAGGTTCTCCCGCTGTAGAAGCTAACCCATTCCTTTCAAATACAGGCTTCCTAACACAGGGCCAGTTGGCTGCTTGCTCTTCCACGAAGCAGGCTTCCTTAACTTGCAAACTGCGAATTACGCTTAACAGCCTGGAGGCAAATCGCTTCTTGGAAGATTTTTTTCAGAGGCTGTATCCCCGGAGCTGGGGCCAAGCTAGGGGACCCATACTGACAATGGAAGGCAAAACCACATCCAATGTCTTTGCTCTGGAGGACAGCTTTGGTGAGCCTAAGTCTTTCAGGAATATTTCTGGCTCCAACAGAGTCAAATTCTGTGTGTGAAGCTGCACAGCCAAAATAGGGGAACAGAGAGCCTGATTCTCTCTGTGTAGCTTTGAAGCTGTCATTCAAACAACAGCTTGAGAATCCATACAATGCTCTCCCTTACTGCTAAGAGAATTCTCATTGCTGTCGTCCTTGACAGTTTGTAGAAATCCGCACCCTAACCCTTCTCCAAGTAGGCCTGGGTCCTAGCTCGGAACAACAGGCAACGGCGGAGCTGAGGCCAGTAAGGCACAAGTGAGGTCTCACACACTCTTGCAGCCTGATCGTCCAGGAGCAGTAAGGCCTCTTTTTCGCTGCAGGAGGCTCGCTTGCCTTGCCTCCTGTGAACTGCATTTCCCAGCCTGGGCGCAAAGCTGTTCCTGGAGATTTTTTCTCAGGGGCTGTTTCCCTGGAGCTGGGTCGGACCTCGGGGGCCCAACTCACAGGGGAAGACAAAACCACATGGACAGGTCTATGCTCTGTAGGAGAGCTCTAGTGAACCTCATCTCTCAGGAACATTCTTGGCTTCTACAGAGACACCTCTGTGCATGAAGCTACACACCCAACATAGTGGCAAAGGGAGTCTGATTCTCTCCGTGGGTGCTGATGCTTTGTGGCAAAGCACCTGCTAAGAATCCATCCGCATAGGCTTCCCTCACCTTGACAGAGGTCTCATTGCTGTAGTCCTTGGCAGTTTGGAAAGAAGCAGACCCTTACCCTTCACCAAGTAGGCCCTTGTCCTTGTTTGAATGGAAAGGCAGTAGCTGAGCTGAGGCCAGTAAGGCGCCAGTCAAGTCTGACATATTCCCGATGCCTGCTCCTTCATGGAAAATAACGTTAGAATCTGGGAATGTCTATGCAAGGCTGGCAAAGGGCAGTCAGGAACCTCGACCCTGCCTCTGGAATTTCTATCTTCTCAGCACATCTGGCGGTCTCGGTCAGGAGAAACTAACCCATTCCTTGCAAACATAGGCTTCCAAACACAGGCCGGTTGGCTGTCTCTTCTTGCCGAAGGAAGCTTGCTTATCCCACCTCCTGCGAACTCCGCTTCCCAGCCTGGGGGATAAGAGGTTCTTGGAGATCTTTTCTCAGAGGCTGTTTCCACGGAGCAGGGGCCGATCCCGGAGACCCACACGCACAGGGGAAGGGAAAACCGCATGGATAAGTCTTTGCTCTCTAGGAGTGCTCTAGTGAACCTCAGTCTATGGGGAATGTTCTTGGCTCCAACGGGGACATCTCTGTGTGCGAAGCTGCATAGCCAACATAGAGACACAGAGACCTGATTCTCTCTGTGCAGCTTTGACGCTGTCATTCAAACAACAAATTGAGAATCCACACAATGCTCTCCCTTACCACTGAGAGAGTTATCATTGCTGTAGCCCTTCGCAGTTTCTGGAAATCGGCACACAAACACTTCTCCAAGTAGGCCTGGGTTCAAGTTCAGATGAACATGCAATAGCGGAGCTGAGGCCAGTAAGGCACTAGTCAGGTGTCACACACTCTGGCAGCCTGCTCCTCCAGGGACAGTAAGGCCTCTATTTCCCTTCAGGAGGCTCGCTTGCCTTACTTCCTGTGAACAGCATTTCCCAGCCTGGGCGGAAAGCAGTTCCTGGAGATCTTTTCTCAGGGGCTGTTTCCCCGGAGTTGGGGCGGACCTCGGGGACCCAACTCACAGGGGAAGGCAAAACCAAATGGACAGGTCTATGCTCTGTAGGAGATCTCTAGTGAACTGCCGGGGTCCAGCCCCAGCTGATCCAGGGTATTCGAGGCAGAGACGGCATAGGCGAGGGTCAGGGAACAACTGCTTAATTAAACGTTAATTAAGGATATAAAGAGTAATAAAATGAGGATAGCTCAGTAGGAAAATTCAGTGGAGAAAAGAAGCTGAGTAGCTTGGTTTACGCGGGGGACCAATAAAACTTCAAGACAAGAAGCTTGCACCACTTACGTAGGCCGCAGGCGTCCTTCCGTTCTCCCGAAGGAGAGGAGACACTGAGGCCTCCCCGGTCGGATCTTAGAAGCCCAGGCAAAATTAGTAAGCTTGGTGGGTTCCGCGCTCCAGATGGAGACTCAACCAGAGTGAGAGAGAGAGAGAGACATGGGGAGACCAGTATTTCGAGAAACTGATCCCAATTCTTTATTTTCCATGGTCTACTTTTATACACTGAGATGTTATGCAAAAGTCACGTGGGGTCAGCAGTCCTGACTTTTATCAAAGTCAGGTGCTTCATACAAAAGTATACAGAGGTCTTAGGGGTGTTACATCATCTTCTGGCCCGGGGGCCTGCTGACAATTTACGACCCTCTCCTTGTGACAGCGGTCAGTCAACCAGGACACTTATTTCTCCAGGGGTGATTATTCTTAAAACAGACGCCACCCAAATAAAGTTACATTCCTATAGGGTGAGGGTGTAGTGGGTTTTAGTTAAGGAAAGAATTTACTTAGCCTAAGGTCTAACGTGATTTATATCAAAGGTTAATACTTATTTCTTCTATATATTCATTAATGTGTATAAGGGCAGGGGATGTGGAGACTTAGCAGTAAACATCAGCTCAACAAATGAAAAACCCTTCACCAATATGATTTCTAATCAGCCCATTATACTTATACTAATAATTTTCTAACTTTTCTAAGGAACCTGTTTTTAGAAGGTTTAAAGCATCTCGTGCCTCTCATGGTTGGGAGGCTGTGAGCAATCACATGTGGCCGGACAAGCCTGTCAGGCAGGCTAGAGAAACTTCAGAGGAGTTTGTAGGTTAAAACACTCTTGTCACACCCAGGGGTTTTTATCAACTGGAGCTCTAGGTTAACTCCTTCTCCGAAAGAGGTGGTGGGGGACAGCCCCCCGTAAAGTCAGAGGTGTAGGTGAGAGCACAAAATAGTAAGGTATGCAGGCTCTGGTGATGGGGGTAGATGCTCGAGGATTTCCAGGGGGACTCCTGAGGCTCGATCCCGCGTTTGCGTATGTCGAGCCTCCTTCCTCATGACCTTTGCCATGGGCGGAGTGCCTCACTCTGGCCCCCAACAGTGAACCTCCTCTCTCAGGAACATTCTTGGCTCCTATCGAGACACCTCTGTGTGTGTAGCTACACACGCAACGTAGGGGCAAAGGGAGCCAGATTCTTTCCGTGGGGTGCTGATGCTTTGTGGCAAAGCACCTGCTTGAGAATCCATCAGCTTACGCTTCCCTCGCCTTGACAGAGGTCTCATTGCTGTAGACCTTGGCAGTTTGGAAAGAAGAGGACCCTTACCTTTCATAAACTGGGCCCTTGTCCTAGTTTGAAAGGAAAGGCAAGAGCTGAGCTGAGGCCAATAAGGCGCCAGTCAAGTCTGACATATTCCCGAAGCCTGCTCCTTCATGGAAAATAACGCTGTAATCTAGGAATGTCTCTGCAAGGCTGGCAAAGGGCAGTCAGGAGCCTGCACCCTGCCTCTGGAATTACCGATTTCTGAGCAGATCTGGAGGTCTACTTTAGGAGAATCTAGCTCATTCCTTCCATATTGAGACTTCCAAAAACAGGCCGGTCAGCTGCCTCTTCGTGCCCGAAGGAGGCTTGCTTTTCCTGCCTCCTATGAACCCAGCTTCCCAGGCTCTGGGAAAAGCGGATCTTGAAGATCTTTTCTCAGGGGTTGTTTCCACGGAGCTGGGGCTAAGCCTGGAGACCCAAACTCACAGGGGAAGAAAAACCACATGGACAAGTCTTTGCTCTCTAGGAGAGCTCTAGTGAACTTCACTCTGTCACGAACATTCTTGATTCATATGGAGACACCCCTATGTGCGAAGCTGCGTACGCAACATGGGGGCACAGAGAGCCTGATTCTCTCTGTGTAGCTTTAAAGATGTCGTTCAAAAAACACCTTGAAAATCCATACAATGCTCTTCCTTACCCGTGACAGAGTTCTCATTGCTGTAGCCCTTGGCAGTTTTTAGAAATCCGCACCCAAACCCTTCTCCAAGTAGTCCTGGGTCCTAGTTCGGAGGAACATGCAATGGCAGAGCTGAGGCCAGTAAGGCACCAGTCAGGTCTCACACACTCTGGCAGCCTGATCGTCCAGGGACAGTAAGCCCTCTTTTTCCCTGCAGGAGGCTCACTTGACTTCCCTCCTGTGAGCTGCATTTCCCAGCCTGGGGGAAAAGAGGTCCCTGGAGATCTTTTCTCAGGGGCTCCTTCCCCGGAGCTGGGGAGGACCTCGAGGACCCAACTCACAGGGGAAGGCAAAAGCACATGGACAGGTCTATGCTCTGTAGGAGAGCTCTAGTGAACCTCATCTCTCAGGAACATTCTGGCCTCCTATAGAGACACCTCTGTATGTGAAGCTACACACCCAACATAGGGGCAAATGGAGCCTGATTCTCTCCGTGGGGTGCTGATGCTTTGTGGCAAAGCACCTGCTTGATAATCCATCCACTTAGGCTTCCCTCGCCTTGACAGAGGTCCCATTGCTGTAGCCCTTGGCAGTTTGGAAAGAAGAAGACCCTTACCCTTCATAAAGTAGGCCTTTGTCCTAGTTTGAATGGAAAGGTAATAGCTGAGCTGAGGCCAATAAGGTGCCTGCCAAGTCTGACATACTCCCGTAGCCTTCACCTTCATGGAAAATAACTCTAGAATCTGGGAATGTCTTTGCAAGGCTGGCAAAGGGCAGTCAGGAACCAGCACCCTGCCTCTGGAATTACCGACTTTTAAGCAGATCTGGAGGTCTCCTTTAGGAGAAGCTAACCCATTCTTTCCAAGTAGAGGCTTCCAAACAGGCCGGTTGGCTGCCTCTTCGTGCCCGAAGGAGGCCTGCTTTTCTCGCATCCTATGAAGCCCTGTTCCCAGCCTCTGGGAAAAGCGGATCTTGAAGATATTTTCTCAGGGGTTGTTTCCATGGAGCTGGGGCTGAGACCAGAGACCCAATCGCACAGGGGAAGGAAAACCACATGGACAAGTCTTTGCTCTCCAGGAGACCTCTAAGTGAAACTTACTGTGTCAGGAACGTTCTTGACTCCTATGGAGACACCCCTGTGTGTGAAGCTGCGTACCCAACAAGGGGGCACAGAGAGACTGATTCTCTCTTTGCAGCTTTGAAGCTGTCATTCAAACAACAGCTTGAGAATCCATACAATGCTCTCCCTTACCTCTGAGAGAGTTCTCATTGCTGTAGCCCTTGGCAGTTTTTTAGAAATCCGCACCCAAACCCTTCTCCTAGTAGGCCTGGGTCCTAGTTCGGAGGAACATGCAATGGCGGAGCTGAGGCCAGTAAGGCACCAGTCAGGTCTCACACACTCTTGCAGCCTGCTCCTCCAAGGGGCAGTAAGGCCTCTTTTTCTCTGCAGGAGGCTCGCTTGCCTTGCCTCCTGTGAACTGCGTTTCCCAGTCTGGACGAAAAGCAGTTCCTGGAGGTGTTTTCTCAGGGGTTTCTTCCTCGGAGCTGGGGCAAACATCGGGAACCCAACTCACAGGGGAAGGCAAAACCATATGGACAGGTCTATGCTCTGTAGCAGAGCTCTAGTGAACCTCATCTCCCAGGAACATTCTTTGCTCCTATAGAGACACCTCTGTGTTTGAAGCTACACACCCAACATAGGGGCAAATGCAGCCTGATTCTCTCCGTGGGGTGCAGATGCTTTGTGGCAAAGCACCTGTTTGAGAGTCCATCCGCTTCCACTTCCCTCTCTTTGACAGAGGTCTCTTTGCTGTAGCCTTTGGCAGTTTGGAAAGAAGCAGAGCCTTACCCTTCACCAAGTAGGCCCTTGTCCTAGTTTGAACGGAAAGGCGATAGCTGAGCTGAGGCCAGTAAGGCGCCAGTGAAGTCTGACATATTCCTGAAGCCTGCTCCTTCATGGAAAATAACGCTAGAATCTAGAAATGTCTTTGCAAGGCTGGCAAAGGACAGTCAGGAACCTCGACCCTGCCTCTGGAATTTCCGTCTTCTGAGCAGATCTGGAGGTCTTCTTTTGGAGAAGCTAACCATTCCTTCCAAAGAGAGGCTTCCAAACACAGGCTAGTTGGCTGCCTCGACTTGCCCGAAGGAGGCTTGCTTGTTCCGCTTCCTGTGAACTCCGCTTCCCGCCTGGGGGAAAAGTGGTTCTTGGAGATCTTTTTTCAGGGGCTATTTCAACGGAGTTGGAGCCGAGCCCGGAGACCCACATGCACAGAGGAAGGCAAAACCACATGGACAAGTCTTGCTCTGTAGGAGAACTCTAGTTAACCTCAGTATGTGAGGAAAGTCTTGGATTCTATGGGGATACCTCTGTGTGTGGAGCTGCGTACCCAACAAGGGGGCACACAGGGCCTGATTCTCTCTTTGCAGCTTTGAAGCTGTCGTTCAAACAACAGCTTGAGAATCCATACAATGCTCTCCCTTACCTCTGAGAGACTTCTCATTGCAGTAGCCTTTGGCAGTTTTTACAAATCCGCACCCAAACCCTTCTCCAAGTAGGCCTGGGTCCTGGTTTGGATGGCCATGCAATGGCGGAGCTGAGGTCAGTAAGGCACCAGTCAGGTGTCACACACTCTGGCAGCCTGCTCCTCCAGGGACAGTAAGGCCTATTTTTCCCTGCGGGAGGCTCGCTTGCCTTGCCTCCTGTGAACTGCGTTTCCCAGCCTGGGCAAAAAGCGGTTCCTGGAGATCTTTTCTCAGGGGCTCTATCCCCAGAGCTGCGGTGGACCTCGGGGACCCATCTCACAGGGGAAGGAAAAACCACATGGACAGGTCTATGCTCTGTAGGAGACGTTAGTGTGTCTCATCTCTTAGGAACATTCTTGGCTCGTACAGAGACACCTCTGTGTGTAAAGCTACACACCGAACATAGGGGCACAGGGAGCCTGATTCTCTCTGTGGGGTGCTGATGCTTTGTGGCAAAGCACTTGTTTGAGAATCCATCCGCTTACGCTTCCCTCGCCTTGACAGAGGTCTCATTGCTGTGTCTCTTGGCACTTTGGAAAGAAGCAGACCCTTACCCTTCACCAAGTAGGCCCTGATCCTAGTTTGAAAGGAAAGGCAATAGCTGAGCTGAGGCCAGTAAAGCACCTGTCAACTCTGACATATTCCCGATGCCTGCTCCTTCATGGAAAATATTGCTAGAATCTAGGAATGTCTTTGCAAGGCTGGCAAAGGGCAGTCAGGAACCTCGACCCTGCCTCTGGAATATCTATCTTCTGAGCAGATCTGGAGGTCTCCTTCTGGAGAAGCTAACCCATTCCTTGCAAATAGAGGCTTCCAAACACAGGCCGGTTGGCTGCCTCTTCTTGCCTGAAGGAGGCTTGCTTTTCCTGCCTCCTATGATCCCTGGTTCCCAGCATGGGGGAAAAGCAGATTCTTGGAGATCTTTGCTCAGGGGTTTTTTCCACGGAGCTGGGGTTGTGCCCAGAGACCCACACATACAGGGGAAGGCAAAACCACATGAACAAGTCTTTGCTCTCTAAGAGAGCTCTAGTGAACCTCAGTCTTTGACGAACGTTCTTGGCTCCTATGCGGACACCTCTGTGTGTGAAACTGCGTACCCAACATGGCGGCAGAGAGCCTGATTCTCTCTGTGCAGGTTTAATGCTGTCGTTCAGAAAACAGCTTGAGAATCCATACAATTCTCGCCCTTACCTCTGAGAGAGTTCTCATTGCAGTAGCCCTTGGCAGTTTGTAGAAATCTGCACCTAAACCCTTCTCCAAGTAGGCCTGAGTCCCAGTTCGGAGGAACAAGCAATGGCGGAGCTAAGACCAGTATGGCACCAGTCAGTTTTCACACACTCTGGCAGCCTGCTCCTCCAGGGACAGTAAGGCTTCTTTTTCTCTGCAGGAGGCTCACTTGCCTTACTTCCTGTGAACAGCTTTTCCCAGCCTGGGTGAAAAGCGGTTCCTGGAGATCTTTTCTCAGAGGCTGTTTTCTCGGAGCTGGGGCGGACCTCGGGCACCCAACTCACAGGGGAAGGCGAAACCACATGTACAGGTGAGCACTCTGTAGGAGAGCTCTTGTGAGCCTCATCTCTCAGGAACATTCTTGGCTCCTGTAGAGACACCACTGTGTGTGAATCTACACACCCCACATAGGGGCAAAGGGAGCCTGATTCTCTCCGTGGGGTGCTGATGCTTGGTGGCAAAGAACCTTCCTGATAATCCATCCGCTTATGCTTCCCTCGCATTTACGGAGGTCTCATTGCTGTAGCCCTCGGCAGTTTGGAAAGAAGAAGACCCTTACCCTTCATAAAGTAGGGCCTTGTCCTACTTTGAATGGAAAGGCAATAGCTGAGCTGAGGCCAATAAGGCGCCAGTCAAGTCTGACATATTCCCAAAGCCTGCTTCTTCAGGAAGATAACTGTAGAATCTAGGAATGTCTCTGCAAGGCTGGCAAAGGGCAGTCAGGACCCTGCACCCTGCCTCTGGAATTACCGACTTCTGAACAGATCTGGAGGTCTCCCTTAGGGGAAGCTAACCCATTCTTCCAAATAGAGGCTTCCAAACGCAGGCCGCTTGGCTGCCTCTTGCTCTCTGAAGGAGGCCTGCTTTTCCCGCCTCCTATGAACCCCATATCCCAGCCTCTGGGAAAAGCGGATCTTGAAGATCTTTTCTCAGGGGTTGTTTCCACGGAGCTGGGGCCGGGCCTGGAGCCCCAAACGCACAGGGGAAGAAAAACCACATGGACAAGTCTTTGCTCTCTAGGAGAGCTCTAGTGAACTTCACTCTGTCAGGAACGTTCTTGTTTCCTATGGAGACACCCCTGTCTGTGAAGCTGTGTACCGAACATGGAGACACAGAGTCTGATTCTCTCTGTGCAGCTTTGAAGCTGTCGTTCAAACAACAGCTTGAAAATCCATACAATGCTCTTCCTTACCCGTGACACAGTTCTCATTGCTATACCCCTTGGCAGTATTTAGAAATCCATACCCAAACCCTTCTCCTAGTAGGCCTGGGTCCTAGTTCGGAGAAACACGCAATGGCGGAGCTGAGGCCAGTAAGGCACCAGTCAGGTCTCACACACTCTGGCAGCCTGATCGTCCAGGGAGACTAAGGCCTGTTGTGCCTTGCAGGAGGCTCGCTTGTGTTACCTCCTGTGAACTGCGTTTGCCAGCCTGGGGGAATAGCGGTCCCTGGAGATCTTTTCTCAGGGGCTCCTTCCCCTGAGCTGGGGCGGACCTCAGGGACCCAACTCACAGGGAAAGGCAAAACCATATGGACAGGTCTATGCTCTGTAGCAGACTTCTAGTGAACCTCATCTCTCAGGAACATTCTTGGCTCCTATAGAGACACTTCTGTGTGTGAAGCTGCGTACCTAACATAGGGGCACAGAGAGCCTGATTCTCTCAGTTCATTTTGACCCTGTCGTTCAGAAAACAGCTTGAGAATCCATAAAATGCTCTCCCTTACCGCTGAGAGAATTCTCACTGCTGTAGCCCTTGGCACTTTGTAGAAATCCGCACCCAAACGCTTCTCCAAATAGGCCTGGGTCCTAGTTCAGAGGAACAGGCAATGGTGGAACTGAGGCCAGTAAGGCAACAGTCAGGTTTCACACACTCTGGCAGCCTGCTCCTCCAGGGACAGTAAGGCCTCTTTTTCTCTGCAGGAGATTCGCTTGCCTTACTTCCTGTGAACAGCGTTTCCCAGCCTCAGCGAAGCGGTTCCTGGAGATCTTTTCTCAGGGACAGTTTCCCCGGAGGTGTGGCGGACCTCGGGGACCCAACTCACAGGGAAAGGAAAAACCACATGGACAGGTCTATGCTCTGTAGGAGAGGTTTAGTGAACCTAATCTCTCAGGAACATTCTTGGCTCCTATAGAGACAACTCTGTGTGTGAAGCTACACTCCCAACATTGGGGAACAGGGATCTTGGTTCTCTCCGTGGGGTGCTGATGCTTTGTAGTAAAGCACCTGCTTGAGAATCCATCCTCTTAGGCTTCCCTCGCCTTGACAGAGGTCTCATTGCTGTAGCCCTTGGCAGTTTCAAAGAAGAAGACCCTTACCCTTCATAAAGTAGGCCCTTGTCCTAGTTTGAATGGAAAGGCAATAGCTGAGCTGAGGCCAATAAGGAGCCAGTCCCCTCTGACACATTCCCGAAGCCTGCTCCTTCATGGAATATAACTCTAGAATGTTGGAATGTCTTTGCAAGGCTGGCAAAGGGCAGTCAGGAACCAGTACCCTGCCTCTGGAATTACCGACTTCTGAGCAGATCTGGAGGTCTCCTTTAGGAGAAGCTAACCCATTCCTTCCAAATAGAGGCTTCAAAACACAGGCAGGTTGGCTGCCTTTCGTGCCCGAAGGAGGCTTGCTTTTCTCTCCTCCTATGAACCCCAGTTCCCAGCCTCTGGGAAAAGCGTATCTTGAAGATATTTTCTCAGGGGTTCTTTCCACGGAGCTGGGGCCGAGCCCGGGGCCCAAAGGCACAGGGGAAGGCAAGACCACATGGACAGGTCTATGCTCTGTAGCAGACCTCTAGTGAACCTCATCTCTCAGGAGCATTCTTGGCTCCTACAGAGACACCTCTGTGTGTGAAGCTGCGTACCTAACATAGGGGCAGAGAGAGCCTGATTCTCTCTGTTCATTTTGACGCTGTCATTCAGAAAACAGCTTGAGAATCCATAAAATGCTCTCCCTTACCACCGAGAGAATTCTCACTGCTGTAGCCCTTGGCACTTTGTAGAAATCTGCACCCAAACGCTTTTCCAAGTAGGCCTGGGTGCTAGCTCGGATGAACAGGCAATGGTGGAGCTGAGGCCAGTAAGGCAACAGTCAGGTTTCACACATTCTGGCAGCCTGCTCCTCCAGGGACTGTAAGGCCTCTTTTACTCTGCAGGAGATTCGCTTGCCTTACTTCCTGTGAACAGCATTTCCCAGCCTCGGCGAAGCGGATCCTGGAGATCTTTTCTCAGGGACAGTTTCCCCGGAGGTGTGGCGGACCTCGAGGACCCAACTCACAGGGGAAGGCAAAACCACATGGACAGGTCTATGCTCTGTAGGAGAGGTTTAGTGAACCTAATCTCTCAGGAACATTCTTGGCTCCTATAGAGACAACTCTGTGTGTGAAGCTACACTCCCAACATTGGTGCACAGGGAGCTTGATTCTCTCCGTGGGGTGCTGATGCTTTGTGGCAAAGCACCTGCTTGAGAATCCATCCTCTTAGGCTTCCCTCACCTTGACAGAGGTCTCATTTCTGTAGCCCTTGGCAGTTTTCAAAGAAGAAGATCCTTACCCTTCATAAAGTAGGGCCTTGTCCTAGTTTGAATGGAAAGGCAATAGCTGAGCTGAGGTCAATAAGGAGCCAGTCCCATCTGACACATTCCTGAAGCCTGCTCCTTCATGGAAAATAACTCTGGAATCTAGGAATATCTTTGCAAGGCTAGCAAAGGGCAGTCAGGAACCAGTACCCTGCCTCTGGAATTACCGACTTCTGAGCAGATCTGGAGGTCTCCTTTAGGAGAAGCTAACCCATTCCTTCCAAATAGAGGCTTCAAAACACAGGCAGGTGGGCTGCCTTTTCATTCCCTATGGAGGCGTGCTTTTCTCTCCTCCTATGAACCCCGGTTCCCAGACACTGGGAAAAGTGGATCTTGAAGATATTTTCTCAGGGGTTGTTTCCACAGAGCTGGGGCCGAGCCTGGAGACCCAAAGGCACAGGGGAAGGCAAGACCACATGGACAAGCCTTTGCTCTTTAGTATAGCTCTAATGAACCTCACTCTGTCAGGATCTTTCTTGATTCCTACGGAGACACACCTATGTGTGAAGCTGCGGGCACAGAGAGCCTGATTACCCCTGTGCAGCGCTGAGTCTGGGCGGCTAAACAACAGCTTGGGAATGCAGCCTGGGGTGCTTCCCTTCCCTCGGACAGAGCTCTCCTTGCGGTAGGCCTTTGTAGTTTGCATACAATGGGGCCCAAAGCCCTCTGCAAGTTGGCCTGGCTCCTAGGTCCAAAGGGCAGGCCAGAGCGGAGCTGAGGCTGTCAGGCTCCAGACACATCTCCCATACTCCTACATCCTGCTCCTACCCGGGCGTGAACGCTAGAAGCTGGGAAGGTACCTGGACCGTGCAGGGGCGGGGCGAACGCGGGCCGCGTGGGGCGGGGGTCGGCTTCTGGCGTGGGTGGGGGCGGGCTTCCCAGTTGTGCTCTCGGAGGTGGACACTGAGGCTGAAAACGCGCCGGGAGCGCACCCGGGACTGGGTAAACCCGGGCTGCGCGGGTCGAGATTCCGATGGCTTTGGGTGGGGGTCGGTCCCAGTTGTGCTCCCGGGGGTCGCCACTGCGGCTGGGAACGTGCAGGGAGCGCGGCAGGGGCGGGGCTAACCCTGGGGGCGCGGGGCGGGGGTCGGCTCATGGGGGGGATGGGGAGGGGTTCCCAGTTGCGCTCTCGGGGGTTGCAACTGCGGCTGGGAATGCCTATTTCGTCCGCTCCTGGGTCCCCAAGGATCGCCATCCCATGGGTGCAGTGGAGGGCTGCGGACCACAGGTAAGGGCACTGGGACTGCGTGGAGCAGGGAACCAAGTATTCCGCCGTCTGTTGGCACATTCTCGGAGCTCCCCAACCTGGCGGTCGCAGAAAGGCCTTGCCTTTGGGGTCAAGGCCTTTACCGCTCCACCCCTCTGCTGAAAAATCTCAGAGTCTGCGTGGTTCTTCCAAGCAGCCTAGTGTCCGCTGGAAGTCCAAGGGACAGAACACTGAACTCTGGCCGGCTGGCCCAGCCCTGCTTCTGGCACTTTGTAAGCCAGCGAGCCCTTGAGCACCTGCTGGGATGGGAAAGGGAAGGGTCCACGGATTGCACCCTAGAAACTTAGTAGGGTGCATGGATTTCAAACCCTGGTGGCCGCCCAGGCAGCAAAGAAGGGGGGAGGGCACCTTGCTGCCCTTTCATGGCAGAATCTGTGGTTGTTCAGCTGCGTGGGCCTTTTCATGAGGACCCTGTGCAATAAAAGTTTGGTGTTTTGGAACTGAATACTTAGAACGTGTAAAAGCTTTAAATTATGTGGTGGTGTAATTAAAAAACAAAACAAAACAAAACCAAGCTCCAAGTGTTTTGCAAATGGAGGTTTAAATATTGAAGGACTGTATTCCTTGCACTGTGGCATTCTATCAAGAAGTGTGCAGGATTTTTTTTTTTTTTTAAGAAAAGTGTTCGAAGTGAGGGAAACAGGAAACCCAGAGGTGCCCCTGTATTTTGGGGAAGGCCTTAGGAGGTCACTTGGAAATGCTGCTGGCTGTGCGGGAGGGAGGCAGATGGGCTGTGCAGGCTTGTCCTTTGCATGGATGTTCTTGTGTGTGGAAACCCAGCTCGGAGCCATCTCCTGATGTGTAAGAATTTCGCAGACAAACCTTGAGCTAAGCAATGCATTTTTTCCGAAGAAAATGTTTGTCTTAAGCGATGTAAATATCCTATGTATTTCCGCTAGACTCTGGCTTCAGGTCGGTTCCCCCAAAAGGCTCAGAAGCGATTTGAACAAAACAGCATGTTTTCCTCCTAGCTTGTTCTCCTTATCTATGTTAAGGAAATGATATATTTGCCTGCAATACTGCCTTTCTTCAAGATTCATGTCAATCAAGTTTTGGCCCGGGATGACTCACCTGCTGCCAATATTATCTCAATGCATGTCGTGAGGGAAGGGCCTGGTGCCATTCCCTGAAACAGTTCCTTTCTTTCCTTAGCTGACTGCTAGTGCCTGTAGAATATCTGGCTAAAGACCAGCAGGGGGTACTCTTACTACCCCCCCCACCCCGCCTCAAGTCTAAGTCAGCAGCTTTCTCTATCTCTTTAATACTTTAATAACACTTGATGACACAAAAGCTCTGAGCGATCAAATCATATCAAATCTTCATTTCAGATTGAAGATGCATTCCATGGTATTGCCATCTTAAGTCTTTCCATCGTTATGGAATATCTGTCCATGTATTCAGGATAGTTTTCAGCCAGGGTGTATAATTTCCAGTGTGCCAGTCTTGTCATCCTCGTTACATCCATGGCAAAGTGTTTTATTCATGTTGATATTATTGAAAGGGAATTTTTTAAAATTCCTTTTCAGATTATTATCTGCTAATGTATACAGATAAAACTGTGTAATCATTCATTTTTCAGTTTGGACAGCTTGATAGTTGTCTTTAATTTCTTTACTTTCTGACACTTTAAGATTATCCTGGGACACATATGTAATGCCTCACCCCTAAATTCAGACATGTGTTCAAAGAACTTCTGTCCTTTTATTTATTTATTTATTTATTCTTTAACATTGAAATCGTTTTGACTATGCTGGGTGTTTGTTGCTAGATGGAAGTAGCTAGGACCTCTGGACTGCAGTCTCTCATCTCTTGCTGACCTCTTGTTGACCTGTGCAGATTCCTGGTAGGTGGGAGCTTGTTAGTTCCTTGTTCCTTATCAGAACCTCCTGTGGTAAGTGTTTTTCTCTTCTCTGTTGCCTGGTAAGGGTGGGTGGTCATGGGCATCCCAAAGTTGGCTAGAAGTCAATTATTTAGGCAGGCTTGTGCATAGATATGGGAGAAGGCAATGGCACCCCACTCCTGGAAAATCCCAAGGACGGAGGAGCCTGGTAGGCTGCAGTCCATGGGGTGGCTAAGAGTCGGACACCACTGAGCGACTTCATTTTCACTTTTCACTTTCATGCATAGGAGGAGGAAATGGCAACCCACTCCAGTGTTCTTGCCTAGAGAACCCCAGGGACTGCGGGGCCTGGTGGGCTGCCATCTATGGCATGGCACAGGGTCAGCCTCAAGTGAACCACTTAGCAGCTGCAGCAGCAGCAGCAGCAGTGCATAGATATCAAAGGGGATGAGAACAGTCAGGTAGGATCACATATGTCACCGTGAAACAATACTTCTCCTCTTAGCCAAAGCTAACAAAAGATTTCTGTTCTAGGTCAACCTAGAAGAGATCACTTAAGAGGTAAAGAAACTTAAACTCCATTAGCAAAGGCAGTTCAACATCTCAAGAAAACTTGTGCTAGGCACAAAACTCTTTTCTGGGGGCCTACTTTCCCTACAACCTCCTTATCCCATTCTGTACCCATTCCTTTGCTTCTCCCGTCCTGAAAATGCCACCTGTAAGACAGAACTACTTCGTTTCCCTTCTTAAAGTGTGATTGCATTCCATACATTCTTGTAATAACAAGTCATACATTTCCCTTCAGCAGCCAAGAACTGACTCTTATATTGGCATTTGATAGATTGGTGAGCATACCTATCAGTGATAATAGCGCCCACCCCGCTTCCTGCAAGAACAGAACAAAACAAAACAAAACAAAAAAATTGCTTTCTTACATTTAATATGTTCGGATGGTGCCAGTCACTATTCATGCAGAGTCAAAAATCTCTTTTGTTTCTGTGTAAAAGGGAGGTCCTTTCAAGTCGTGAATGTTTCAGAACTTTCATTTATTTGGAAGTGACCTAGCTATTCAATACACTGTCGTCACTTAGTTTAGCACCAGGATAGAAACTCAGGTAACCAAAACACCTGGAGGAACGATTGTAAGTTCAGTTCAGTTCAGTTGCTCAGTCGAGTCTGACTCTTTGGGACCCTGTGGCCTGCAGGACGCCAGGCTTCCGTGTCCATCACCAACTCCAGGGGCTTGCTCAAACTCATGTCCATCGAGTCAGTGATGCCATCCAACCATCTTATCCTCTGTCATCCCCTTCTCCTCTGCCTTCAATCAAGACTATGAGAGGCAGATATTTTACAGTATAATTATTGTTAAGAGTTTATCTAAAAGCTCATATCACATTTACATTTTTTACATTGGTTGTTGCTGTTTCCAGGTACTTTCTTGCTGAAAAGCTTGCGACACATATAACAATAGAGCAATTTTTACCTCAAAAGAAACCTAGGCACTATGAACATGGTGTGCTTAATGTTGTTGACTCTTAGACATGTCTATAGTGGAGGAGCAAAACCAAAAATACTAGATATTTAATATTGACTAGTTCCCAGTTCACGGGACTCTGACATTCATTTAGGTCAATGTTTTCTTGTATTTCCAGCAGTTTGATTTGGAAGGGCTGCCTTGTCTTGAGACCATTGAAATCAAAACTCAGAACTTGAGCAATATTATCAAAAAACACAAGGCTCACACTGACACATACCTTAATCCAGACAGACAGACAAGACATCTTCCAGGTTTCCGCCTGAGATTTAAAATATTTCTTTGAGCCGTTTTCCTGGGGAGTGGGGGGGCGGGGAGTGGGGGTGGCAGCGAGGCAGGCTTGGGTAACAAGCTAATTGTTGGTCATTGCATATGCAAAGAGCCAGCTTTCCGGGTTCCAAGGAAAAAAGTTTCCTTGGTACCCAATTTTGTTTGGATCTATAGACTCTCATGGCCCTCCTAGGTCAGGACATCTTTCCTTTCTGTAGTCCTCGTTTTATCCCTAAATCATAGACAGCTTGGATTGTCTCTGTGGGGTGGATGTATTGTCCTCGTGTTTGACCTGGCGGCAGTAGCGAGGTCCGAGAGCCTCTCCTGGAACCGGGCGTGGGGACGGGGCTCACCAGGAGCCCCTGGTGGAAGTGGGCAATGCCCTGGGAGCGCGCCAGGGGCGGGGCGATCCCGGGCAGCGCGGGTCGGGGTTCCGGTCGGGAGGGGGTGGGGGGCGGTAACAGTTGTGCTCTCGGGGGTCCCCACTGCAGCTGGAAACGCGCTGGGAGTGCGGCAGGGGCGGGGTGAACCCGGGTGGCGCGGGGCGGGGTTCGGCTCCTGGCGGGGGTGGGGGAGGGCTTCCCAGCTGTGCTCTCGGTGGTGGCCACTGAGGCTGGAAACGCGCCGGGAGCGCACCCGGGGCGGGGTAAACCTGGGCTGCGCGGGTCGAGATTTAGGTGGCTGTGGGTGGGGGTTCGGTCCCAGTTGTGCTCTCGGGGGTCGCCACTGCGGCTAGGAATGCCCATTTCCTACGCTCCTGTGTCCCCAAGGATCCACATCTAGTGGGTGCAGCGGAGGGCTGCGGGCCACAGGCCAGGGAACTGGGACTGCTTGGAGCAGGGAACCAAGTATTCCGCCCTCTGTTGGCACATTCTCGGAGCTCCCCAACCTGGCGGTTGCAGAAAGGCCTCGCCCTCGGTGTCAAGGCCTTTACCGCTCCACCCCTTTGCTGAAAAATCTCAGTCTGCACGGTTTTCCCAAGCAGCCTAGTGTCCCCTGGAAGTCCAAGGGACAGAACACTGAACTCTGGCCGGCTGGCCCAGCCCTGCTTCTGGCACTTTGTAAGCCAGCGGGCCCTTGAGCACCTGCTGGGATGGGAAAGGGAAGGGTCCACGGATTGCACCCTAGAAACTTAGTAGGGTGCATGGATTTCAAACCCTGGTGGCCGCCCAGGCAGCAAAGAAGGGGGGAGGGCACCTTGCTGCCCTTTCATGGCAGAATCTGTGGCTGTCCTGATGCGTGGGCCTTTTCATGGGGACCTTGTGCAATAAAAGTTTGGTGTTTTGGTACTGAATAATTAGAAATTGTAAAAAGTTTAAATTATGTGGTGGTGTAATTAAAAAACAAAACAAAACAAAACCAAGCTCCAAGTGCTTGGCACAGGGAGGTTTAAGTATTGAAGGCCTGTTTTCCTTGCACTGTGGCATTCTATCAAGAAGTGTGCAGGATTTTTTTTTTTTTTAAGAAAAGTGTTCGAAGTGAGGGAAACAGGAAACCCAGAGGTGCCCCTGTATTTTGGGGAAGGCCTTAGGAGGTCACTTGGAAATGCTGCTGGCTGTGGGGGAGGGGGGCAGATGGGCTGTGCAGGCTTGTCCTTTGCATTCATGTTCTTGTGTGTAGAAACCCAGCTCGGAGCCATCTCCTGATGTGTAAGAATTTCGCAGACAAACCTTGAGCTAAGCAGTGCATTTGTTCCTGAGGAAATGTTTGTCTTAAGTGATGTAAATATCCTATGTATATCTGCTGGACTCTGGCTTCAGGTCGGTTCCCCCAATAGGCTCAGAAGCGACTTGAACAAAACAGTATGTTTTCCTCGTACCTTATTCTCCTAATCTATGTTGAGGAAATGATATATTTGCCTGGAATACTGCCTTTCTTCAAGATTCATGTCAATCAGTTTTTGGCCCAGGATGACTCACCTGCTGCCAATGTGACCTCAAGGCATGTCGTGTGGGAGGGGCCTGGTGCCATTCCCTGAGACAGTGCCTTTCTTTCCTGAGCTGACTGCTAGTGCCTGTAGAATATCTGGCTAGAGACCAGCAGGGCGTACACCCCGCCTCAAGTCTAAGTCAGCAGCTTTCTCTATCTCATTTATACTTTAATAACAATTGATGACACAAAAGCTCTGAGCGATCAAATCATATCAAATCTTCATTTCAGATTGAAGATGCATTCCATGGTATTGCCATCTTAAGTCTTTCCATTGTTATGGAATACCTGTCCATGTATTCAGGATAGTTTTCAGCCAGGGTGTATAAGTTCCAGTGTGCCAGTCTTGTCATCCTCGTTACATCCATGGCAAAGTGCTGTATTCATGTTGAAATTATTGAAAGGGAATTTTTTTAAATTCCTTTTCAGATTATTATCTGGTAATATATACAGAAAAAACTGTGTAATCTTTCGTTTTTATCAGTTTGGACAGCTTGATAGTTGTCTTTAATTTCTTTCCTTTCTCATACTTTAAGATTTTCCGGGCACCGTACATGTACTGCCTCACCCCTAATCTCAGTCATGTGTTCAAAGAACTTCTGTCCTTTATTTGTTTACTTATTTTTTGCAACATTGAATTCGTTGTGACTATGCTGGGTCTCTGCTGCAAGATGGAAGTTGCTAGGACCTCTGGACTGCAGTCTTCCATCTCTTACTGACCTCTTGTTGACCTCTGCAGAATCCTGGTTGGCGGGAGCTTGTTAGTTCCTCGTTCCTTACCAGGACCTCCTGTGGTAAGTGTTTTTCTCTTCTCTGTTGCCTTGTAAGGGTGGATGGTCATTGGGATCCCAAAGCTAGCTAGAAGTCAATTATTTAGGCAGGCTTGTGCATAGATATGGGAGAAGGCAATGGCACCCCACTCCAGTACTCTTGCGTGGAAAATCCCATGGATGGAGGAGCCTGGTAGGCTGCAGTCCATGGGGTCGCTAAGAGTCAGACACCACTGAGCGACTTCACGTTCACTTTTCACTTTCATGCATGGGAGGAGGAAATGGCAACCCACTCCAGTGTTCTTGCCTAGAGAACCCCAGGGACTGCGGGGCCTCGTGGGCTGCCGTCTATGGGGTCGCACAGAGTCGGACACGACTGAAACCACTTAGCAGCAGCAGCGGCGGCAGCAGCAGCAGAAGCAGTGCATCGATATCAAAAGGCTGCAAACAGTCAGGAAGGATCACATATGTCACCGTGAAACACTACTTCTCCACTTAGCCAAAGCTAACAAAAGATTTCTGTTCTAGGTCAACCTAGAAGAGATCACTTAAGAGGTAAAGAAACTTAAACTCCATTAGCAAAGGCAGTTCGACATCTCAAGAAAACTTGTGCTAGGCACAGAACTCTTTTCTGGGGGTCCAATTTCCCTACAACCTCCTTATCCCATTCTGTACCCATTCCTTTGTTTCTCCCATCCTGAAACGGCCACCTGTAAGACAGAACTACTTTGTTTTCCTTCCTCAAGTGCCATTGCATTCCACATACTTTCTTGTAATAACAAGTCATACATTTCCCTTCAGCAACCAAGAACTGACTTTTATATTGGCATTGGCTATAGCCCGCCCCCCTCCCCCCACCCCCAAGAACAGAACAAAACAAAACAATTGCTTTCTTACATTTAACATGTCAGGATGGTGCCAGACACTATTCATGGAGAGTCAAAAATCTCTTTTGTTTCTGTGTAAAAGGGAGGTCCTTTCAAGTCGTGAATGTTTCAGAACTTTCATTTATTTGGAAATGACCTAGCTATTCAATACACTGTCGTCACAAGGATAGAAACTCGGGTAACCAAAACACCTGGAGAAACGTTTGTTAGTTCAGTTCAGTTCAGTTGCTCAGTCGTGTCTGACTCTTTGGGACCCCATGGCCTGAAGGACGCCAGGCTTCCGTGTCCGTCACCAGCTCCAGGGGCTTGCTCAAACTCATGTCCATCGAGTCAGTGATGCCATCCAACCATCTTATCCTCTGTCATCCCCTTCTCCTCTGCCTTCAATCAAGACTATGAGAGGCAGATATTTTAGAGTATAATTATTGTAAAGAGTTTGTCTAAAAGCTCATATCACATTTAGATTTTTTACTTTTGTTGTTGTCGTTTTCAGGTAGTTTCTTGCTGACAAGCTTGTGACAGATATAACAATAGAGCAATTTTTACCTCAAAAGAAACCTAGGCACTATGAACATGTTGTGCTTAATGTTGTTGACTCTTAGACATGTCTATAATGGAGGAGCAAAACCAAAAATACTAGATATTTAATATTGACTAGCTCCCAGTTTACGGGACTCTGACATTCATTTAGGTCAATGTTTTCTTGTGTTTCCAGCAGTTTGATTTGGAAGGGCTGCCTTGTCTTGAGACCATTGAAATCAGAACACAGAACTTGAGCAATATTATCAAAAAACACAGGGCTCACACTGACACATACCGCAATCCAAACAGACAGACAAGACATCTTCCAGGTTTCCGCCTGAGATTTAAAATATTTCTTTGAGCCAGTCTTCTGGGGAGTGGGGGGATGGGGGTGGCAGTAAGGCAGGCTTGGGTAACAAGCTAATTGTTGGTCATTGCATATGCAAAGAACCAGCTTTCCGGGTTCCAAGGAAAAAAGTTTCCTTGGTAACCAACTTTGTCTGGTTCTATAGAATATCATGGCCCTCCTAGGTCAGGCCATCTTGCCTTTCTGTAGTCCTCGTTTTATCCCTAAATCATAGACAGCTTGGATTGTCTCTGTGGGGTGTATGTATTGTCCTCATGTTTGACCTGGCGGCAGCAGCGAGGTCCGAGAGCCTCTCCTGGAACCGGGCGTGGGGACGGGGCTCACCGAGAGCCACTGGTGAAGGTGGGCAGCGCCCCTGGAGCGCGGCAGGGGTGGGGCGAACCCGGGCGGCGCAGGGCGGGTGTCGGCTCCTGGAGGGGGTAGGGGAGGGCTTCCCAGTTGTGCTCTCGGAGATGGCCACTGCAGCTGGAAACGCGCTGGGAGCGCAGCCAGGGTGGGGTAAACCTGGGCTGCACAGGTCGAGATTACGCTCGCTGTGGGTGGGGGGTCGGTCCCTGTTGTGCTCCCAGGGGTCGCCAATATGGCTGGGAACCCGCTGGGAGCCCGGCACGGCCAGGGCGAAACCTGGAGGCGCGGGGCGGGGTGGGGTTCCGTTCGCAGTGGGGGTCGGCTCCTGGCGGAGGTGGGGGAGGGCTTTCCAGATGTGCTGTTGGGGGTTGCCATTGCGGCTGGGAATGCCCATTTCGTGAACTCCTGGATCCCCAAGGATCGGCATCCATTGGCCACAGCGGAGGGGTGCGGAACACAGGTAAGGAAACGGGGACTGCCTGGAGCAGGGAACCATGTATTCCGCCCTGTGTTGGCACAGTCTCAGAGCTCCCCAACCTGGCGGTCGCAGAAAGGCCTCGTCTTTGGGGTCAAGGCCTTTACCGCTCCACCCCTCTGCTGAAAAACCTCAGAGTCTGCGCGGTTTTCCCAAGCAGCCTAGTGTCCGCTGGAAGTCCAAGGGACAGAACCCTGAATTCTGGCCGGCTGGCCCAGCCCTGCTTCTGGCACTTTGTAGGCCAGCGGGCCCTGGAGCACCTGCTAGGATGGGAAAGGGAAGGTTACGCGAATTGCACCCTGGTGGCCGCCGAGGCAGCAAAGAAGGGGGGAGGGCACCTTACTGCCCTTTAATGGCAGACAGAATCTGTGGCTGTCCTGCTGCGTGGGCCTTTTCATGGGGACCTTGTGCAATAAAAGTTTACCGGTGACCTTAGGGAACTTCCCAGTGTGCTTCTGACAGATGAGGGATGCTGTGGAGTTGGTGGGGCCTCTCAGGACTCTGCTGGGTTTGGCGCAATGGAAGAGGGCCTCATCTCCAGGGAAGGCAGGAACCTCAGGCTTCCTCTCCGTTTCGGACTCCGACCGCAGGGTCCCTGCAGAGTTGGTACAGGAGAGTCAGGAATCGTCTTGTCTGAGGAAGGGAACTCCGCTTGCCTCTCGAGGTGCTCAGGGGGTCTCAGGCCCCTTATTGAGCTGTGTGTGGAACCTGCGGGTGTTTCCGGAAATGCACGACGGTGACAGTGCCCCTTCGTGTTGTGCCTTCACCCACTGGGTTGCCTTCGAAGAGGTGTCCGGGCCTCGGGTTCTTTTCAAGAGCGGACAGCGAAATCGGGGTCTTTCGGCATGTGGGACCACCCACGGGGCTAGTCTCAAATTTCCTAGTGAGGCCGGCTTCATCCTGAGGTGTGCTGGGAAGGCCGGGGACCCTTCCAGACAACGCAGGGGGATCGACTCTCCTGTCGCCATCAGGAGGGGAGAAGGGGCTCAGACGAAGTGGGGACGGAACCCTCGGTGTTACCCTCGAGGGAATCCGGCGTGTGGGGGACTTTTGGGGGTTGCATGAAAGGAGTCAGGTACCGTTTCGCACTTCAGGACAGAACCTGGGACTTCCCTTGAGACGCCGTAGCGGGCAAGGGCCTCATCTTGCGAAGACGTTGGGACCATGTGGATTTTCTCGAGTTGCGGCGGGATTCTAGAGTTACGACGGGGATTTCAGGCTTCCTCTTGTGTTGGCCCCGGGAAGCCTAATCTTCCATTCGAGTTGCGAGGGAAAGCTGAGGGTTGCACTCGAGTCACTGCAGGGCCAAAGAGACCTCATCTAGGCCTGTGTCCGGGACTTAACGTTCCTCTCAAGGGAAGACAGGGATCTCAGAGTGGCGTTCCAGACTCCCCCGGGGAGTCAGGCCTCGCCTCGAGGGCAAGCCCAGGATGCTGCTCTCCTCTCAAGTCGCGACGCAGATCTCTTGGAGCCCACTGAGTGGCCTCAAGGGAGTCAGGTCTTCTCTTCAGTTTGGAGAGAGGACTCGGGATTGTGCTCTGGGTCAGGCAGGAAAAGAAAGCCCTCACCTCGCGAGGATGGGGGCTTCTCAGGGGTTTCCTCGAGCTGCGGCGCCCGTGGGGGTTTTCTCACGAGGCAAGAAGAGGATCTCAGGGAGCCTCTCGTGCGGTGCCAGGGAAGTCAGGTCTCTGTGTGTGTGGTGAGGGGGAGCACGTCATGGCTCTCCAGTCATGGGAGAGGACTAGGGCCTCCAGACGCGTTGAAGAAGGACACTCGAGGTCTTTCTGGGGTTGCGGCGGGAAAGCCTCGTTTCCCTCGACTTCTGCCGGGGACCTGAGGGAACTTCCCATGGTGCCTCTGATAGGTGAGGGATGCTGTGGAGTTGGCGGGGCCTCTCGGTACTCCGCTGGGCTTGGCGCAATGGAAGAGGGCCTCATCTCGAGGGGAGACAGGAAACTTAGGCTTCCTCTCCTTTTCGGACTCCAACCACAGGGTCCCTGCAGAGTTGGGACAGGAGAGTCAGGCCTCGTCTTGTCTGAGGAAGGGAACCCCACTTGCCTCTCGAGTTGTTCATGGGGTTTCAGGCCCCTTGTCAAACTGTGTGTGGAATCTGCAAGTTTTTCCAGACGATGCACGGGGGTGTCAGTGACCCTTCGTTTTTTGTCTTCATCCACAGGGTTGCCTTCGAAGAGGTGTCCGGGCATCGGGTTCTTATGAAGAGCGGACCGGGATATCGGGGTCGTTCAGCATTTGGCACCACCCACGTGGGTTGTCTCGAATTTCCTCATGAAACCGGCCTCATCCTGAAGTGTGCCGCGAAGGTCATGAAACTCTTCCAGACAAAGCAGAGGAATCGACCCTCCTGTGGCGATCAGGATGGGAGAAGTGGCTCAGATGAAGTGCTGCTGGGAACCTCGGTGTTTCCCTCAAGTGAGACAGGTATGTCGGGTAACTTTTGGGGTCACATAAAGCATTCCAAGTACCGTTTCGCTCTTCAAAATGGAACGTTGGACTTCTCTTGGGGTGCTCCAGCGGGCATGGGCCTCATCTTGGAATGACTGCGGAACCACTTGGTTTTTCTCTAGTTGCGGTGGGATATTTGAGTTACCACAGGGAATTCATGCTTCCTCTTGTGTTGGCCCACAAAAGTCTTATCTTCCATTCGAGATTCGAGGAAGAGCTGGAGGTGCGCTCTAGTCACTGAAGGCAAAAGAGACCCCACCAAGGCTTGTGTGCAGGACCTAATGTTCATGTCAAGGCTCGACAGAAATCTCGGGGTTGCATTCCAGACTCACCTTGGAGTCAGGCCTCGTCTCGAGGGGAAGCAAAGGACTCTGCTCTCCTCTCGAGTCGGACGGGTATGTCTTGGAGCCCACTGAGTGGCTTAAAGGGAGTCAAACCTCCTCTGGTGTTTGGAGGGAGGACACAGGATTGCTCTCCAGCGAATGCATGAAATGAAGGCCCTCATCTCCCAATGACTGGGGCGTTTCGTAGGTTTTCTCGAGCTGTGGCGCTAGTGTGGGGTTTCTCACGAAGTAAGACTGGGAGCTCAGTGAGCCTCTCACGTGGTGCCAGGGCAGTCAGGTCTCTATGCACGTGGTGAGAGGGAGCCCGTCATTGTTCTCGAGTCATGGTAGGGGAATTGGGCCTGAAGACGTGTTAAAGAAGGACTCTCGAGGTCTTTCCTGGGTTGCAGCAGGAAACCCTGGGTTCCATTGACTTGTGCCAGTGACCTCAGGAAGCTTCTCAGCGTGCCTCTGAGAAGTCAGGGTCACTGTGGAGTTGGGAGGGGCCTCTCGGAACTCCACTGGGTTTGCTGCAATGGAAGAGGGCCTCATGACAAGTTGAGGCAGGAACCTCAGGGTTCCTCTCCTGGCTTCGAATGCGCCGGATCTGACTCGGATCCCAGAGTCCCTGCAGAGTTGGGACAGGAGAGTCAGGCCTCGTCTTGTGTGGAGGAATGGAACTCCGCTTGACTCTCGCGTTGTTCATGGGGTGACAGGCCACTTGTTGATTTGTATGTGGAACTTGCGGGTTTTTCTGGACGATGCACCGGGGTGTCACTGCCCCTTCGGGTTGTGCCTTGTTCCAGAGGATTGCCTTCGAGTTGGGTTCTGCCATCGGGTTCTTATCAAGAGCGGACCAGGGAATAGGGGTCTTTTGGCATGCCGCACCACCCACGAGGCTATGTCTCAAATTTCCTCGTGAGACTGGCCTCATCTTGATGTGCGCCAGGAAGGTCGGGAATTCCTTCCAGACAAAGCAGGGGAATCGAACCTCCTATCGCGATCAAGAGGGGAGAAGAGTCTCAGATGAAGTGGTGCCGGGAACCTCAGTGTTCTCCTCAAGTGAGACTGGTATGTCGGGGAACTTTTGGGGTCGCATCAAGGGTTCCAAGTAACTTTTCGCTCTTCAATACGGAACGTGGGACTTCTCTTGAGACGCTGTAGCGGGCAAGGGCCTCATCTTTCGATGACGGGGGAACCACGTGGTTTTTCTTGAGTTGGTGCGGGATTCTCGAGTTACAACGGGGAATTCAGGCTTCCTGTTCAACTGGCCCAGGAAAGTCCAGTTTTCATTTGAATTGCGAGTTAGAACTGGGGATTGCTCTCGAGACACTGCAGGGCCAAATAGACCTCATCTAGGCTTGTGTCCAGGACCTAATGTTCCTCTGCTGGGGCGACAGCGATCTCGGCATTGCATTCTCGACTCACCCTGGGAATCAGGCCTCGTCTCGAGGGGAAGCCAAGGACACCGCTCTCCTGTCAAGTCGCGACGGGTATATCTTGGAGCTCACTGTGTGGCCTAAAATGAGTCAAGCCTCCTGTGGAGTTTGAAGAGAGGACTCAGGATTGCTCTCCAGGCCATACAGCAAAAGAAGGCCCTCATCTCGTGAGGACTGGGGCGTCTCGTGGGTATTCTCGAGCTGCGGCTCCAGTGTGGTGTTGCTCACGAGGTATAATGGGGAGCTCAGGGAGCCTCTCCTGTGGCGCCAGGGAAGTCAGGTTTCTATGCGCGTGGCTAGGGGGAGCGCGTCATTGCTCTCGAGTCATGGTAGGGGAATCGCACCTCAAGACGCGTTGAAGAAGGACTCTCGAGGTCTTTTACGGGTTGGGGCAGGAAACCCTTGGTTCCCTCGACTTGTGCCGGTGATCTCGGGAAGGTCTAAGGGTGCCTCTGAGAAGTCAGGGATACTGTGCAGTTGGGAGGGGCCTCTCGGGACTCCACTGGGTTCGGTGCAATGGAAGAGGGCCTCATCTCGAGTGGAGGCAGGAAACTCATGTTTCCTCTCCTGACTTCCCCTGGGCCAGATCTGACTCGGATCGCAGTTTCGCTGCAGAGTTCGAACTGGAGAGTCAGGCCTCGTCTTGTGTGGAGGAATGGAACTCTGCTTGCCTCTCCAGTTGTTCACGGGGTGACAGGTCACTTCTCGAGCTGTGTGTGGTACCTGCGGGTTTCTCCAGACGATACCCGGGGGTGTCAGTGCCCCTTCGTGTTGTGCCTTCATCAAAAGGGTTATCTTCAAAGAGGTGTCCGGGCATTGGGATCTTATCAAGAGCGGACCGGGAAATCGGGGTCTTTCGGCATGTGTCACCATCCACGAGGCTATGTCTCGAATATCCTCGTGAGACCGGCCTCATCCTGAGATGCACCGGGAAAGGCGGGAACCCCTTCAAGACAAAACATGGGAATCGACCCTCCTGTCGCGATCAGGAGGGGAGAAGGGGCCCAGATGTAGTGGTGCCGGGAACCTGGGTGTTCTCCTCGAGTCAGACCAGTGTGTCGAGGAACTTTTGAGGTCGCATCAAGGGTGCCAATACCGTTTCGCACTTCAAGACGGAACGTGGGACTTCTCTTGAGACGCTGTAGGGGGCAAGGGCCTCATCTTGCGATGACGGGGGAACCACGTAGCGTTTCTCGAGTTGTGGCGGGATTCTCGAGTTTCGACGGGGAATACAGTCTTCCTCATGTGTTGGCCCAGGGAAGTCCTATCTTCCATTCGAGTTTCAAGGGAGAGCTGGGGATTGCCCTCGAGTCACTGCAGGGCAAAATAGACCTCATCTAGGCTTGTGTCCAGGACTTAATGTTCATCCCTAGGGGCGACAGGGATCTCGGGCTTGCATACCAGACTCACCCGGGGAATCAGGCCTCGTCTCGAGGGGAAGCAAAGAACTCCGCTGTCCTTTTGAGTCGCGATGGGTATCTCTTGGAGCCCACTGTGTGCCCTAAAGGGAGTCAAGCCTCCTGTGCTGTTTGGATAGAGGACTCGGGATTCCTCTCCAGGCCATGCAGGAAAAGAAGGCCCTCATCTCGCGATGATGGCGGCGTCTTGTGGGTTTTCTAGACTGCTGCGCTAGTGCTGGGTTTCTGACGAGGTACGAGAGGGAGCTCAGGGAGCCTCTCGTGTGGCGCCAGGGAAGTCAGGTCCCCATGAGATGGCTAGGGGGAGCTCGTCATTGCTCTCGAGTCATGGTAGGGTAATTGGGCCTCAAGACGGGTTGAAGAAGGACTCTCGAGGTCTTTCTCGGGTTACTGCATAAAACCCAGGGTTCCCTTGACTTGTGCCTGCGACCTCAGGGAGCTTCTCAGAGTGCATCTGAGAAGTCAGGGATACTGTGCAGTTTGGAGGGGCCTCTCGAGACTCCTCTGCATTTGGTGGAATGTAAGAGGGACTCATCTCGAGTTGAAGCAGGAACCTCAGTGTTCCTCTCCATTTCTAACACAGATCGCAAGGTCCCTGCATGTTGGTACAGGAGAGTCATGCCTCGTCTTTTCTGGAGGATGGGACTCCTCTTGCCTCTCGAGTTGTTCTCGAGGTGACAGGCCACTTGTCGAGCTGTGTATGTAACCTGCCCGTTTTTCCGGATGATGCACAGGTGTGTTAGTGCCCCTTCGTGTTGTACCTTCATACTCAAGGCTGCCTTCCAAGAGGTGTCCGAGCATCGGATTCTTATCAAGAGCGGACCGGGAAATTGGAGTCTTTTGGCAAGTGGCACCACCCACAAAGCTACGTATCGAATTTCCCCATGAGACCGGCCTCATCCTGAGTTGTGCAGGGAAGGTCGGGCCCCCTTGCAGACAAAGCAGGGGAATCGACCCACCGGTCACGATCAGGAGGGGAGAAGGGGCTTAAATGAAGTGGTGCCGGGAACCTCGGTGTTCCCCTTGAGTGAGACCGGCGTGTTGGGGGACTTTTTGGGTCGCATCAAGGGTGCCAAGTACCGTTTCGCATTTCAAGACGGAACCTGGGACATCTTTTGAAACGCTGTAGCGGGCAAGGGCCTCATCTTGCGATGATGGGAGAACCACGTGGTTTTGCTCGAGTTGCGGCGGGATTCTCGAGTTATGACCGGGAATTTAGGCTTCCTCTTGTTGGCCTTGAAATCCAATCTTCCATTCGGGTTGCGAGGGGGAGCTGGGGATTGCGCTAGAGTCACTGCAGGGCAAAAGAGACCTAATCTAGGCTTGTGTCCAGGATCTAATGTTGCTCTCCAGGGGCGACAGGGATCTCGGGTTTGCATTCCAGACTCATCCGGGGAGTCAGTTCTCACCTCGAGGGTAAGCAAAGAATTCCGCTCTCGTCTCGAGTCGCGATGGGTATCTCTTGGAGCCCAATGTGTGTACTAAAGGGAGTCAAGCCTCCTGTGGAGTTTGGAGAGAGGACTCGGGATTGGACTCCAGGCCATGCAGGAAAAGAAGGCCCTCATCTCGAGATGACGGTGGCGTCTCGTGGGTTTTCTCGAGCTGCGGCGCCAGTGTGGGGTGTCTCATGAAGTACCACGGGGATTTCAGGGAGCCTCTTGTGTGGCGCCAGGAAAATCCAGTATTCCATTCGAGTTGCGAGTTAGAACTGGGGATTACTCTCCAGTCACTGCAGGGCAAAATAGACATCATCTACGCTTGTGTCCAGGACCTAGTGTTCCACTACTGGGCCGACAGGGATCTCAGGGTTGCATTCTCGACTCACCCGGAGAGTCAGGCCTCGTCTTGAGGGGAAAAAAAGGACTCCGCTCTCCTGTCGAGTCGCGACGGGTATCTCTTGGAGCCCACTGCGTGGCGTAAAGGGAGTGAAGCCTCCTATGGAGTTTGGAGAGATGACTCGGGATTGTTTTCCTGGCCATGCAGGAAAAAAGGCCCTCTTCTAGCGATGACGGGGGCGTCTCGTGGGTTTTCTCCAGCTGCGGCGCCAGTATCAGATTTCTCACGAGGTACGACGGGGAACTCAGAGAGCCTCTCGTGTGGTGCTAGGGACGTCAGGTCTCCGTGCGTGTGGTGAAGGGGAGTGCGTGATTGCTCTCGAGTCATAGTAGGCGAATTGGGCCTCAAGACGCATTGAAGAAGGACTCTCGAGGTCTTTCTCGGGTTGCGGCAGGGAACCCTGGGTTCCCTCGACTTGTGTCGGTGACCTCAGGCAACTTCTCAGGGTGCCTCTGAGAAATCAGGGACACTGTGGATTTGGGAGGGGCCTTTCGTTACTCAACTGGGTTTGGTGCAATCGAAGAGGGCCTCATCTCGAATGGAGGCAAGAACCTCAGGGGTCCTCTCAATTTCTGACTCGGGTCGCAGAGTACCTGCCGAGTATGGACAAGAGAGTCACGCCTCGTCTTCTGTGGAGGAATGGATCTCCGCTTGCCTTTCGAGTTGTTCACGGAGTGACAGGCCACTTGTTGAGCTGTGTGTGGAACCTGCGGGTTTTTCCAGACGATGCACAGGGGTGTCAGTGCCCCTTCGTGTTGTGCCTTCCTCCAAAGGGTTGCCTTCAAAGAGGTGTCTGGGCATCGGGTTCTTTTCAAGAGCGTACCAGAAAATTGGGGTCTTTCAGCATGTGGTACCACCCACGAGGCTACGTCTCGAATTTCCTCGGGAGACCGGCCTCATCCTGAGGTTCGCCGGGAAGGTAGGGAACCCCTTGCAGACAAAGCAGGGGAATCGACCCACCGGTCACGATCAGAAGGGGAGAAGGGGCTCAGATGAAGTGGTGCCGGGAACCTCGGTGGTCCCCTCGAGTGAGACCGGTATGTCACGGCACTTTTGAGGTCGCATCAAGGGTGCTAAGTACAGTTTCGCACTTCAAGACGGATCGTGGGAATTCTCTGGAGATGCTGTAGCGGGCAAGGGCCTCATATTGCGATGACGAGGGAAACACGTGGTTTTTCTCGAGATGCGGCGGGATTCTCGAGTTACGACGGGGAATTCAGGCTTCCTCTTGTGTTGGCCCAGGAAGTCCAATCTTCCATTCAACTTTTCACAGAGAGCTGTGGGTTGCTCTCGAGTCACTTCAGGGCAAAGAGTCCTCATCTAGGCTTGCGTCCAGGACGTAGTGTTCCTCTCCAGGGGCAACAGGGATATCGGGGTCGCATTCCAGTCTCACCCGGTGGGTCACGCCTCATCTCGAGTGGAAGCAAAGGACTCCACTATCCTCTCGAGTCACGACGTGTAACTCTTGGAGCCCAATGAGTGGCCTAAAGGGAGTCAAGCGTCCTGTGTAGCTTGGACAGAAGGTTCACGCTTGATCTGCATACCATTCAGTTAAAGATGGCCCTCCTCTCGTGATGACGGGAGCATCTCATGGGTTTTCTCGAGCTGCGGCGTCAGTGTGGGGTTTCTCACGAGATATGATGGGGAGCTCAGGGAGCCTCTCGTGTGGCGCCAGAGAAGTCAGGCCTCCATGTGTGTGGCCAGGCAGATCGCGTCATTGCTCTGGAGTCATGGGAGGGACTAGGGCCTCAAGAGGCATTTAAGAAGGACTCTCGAGGTCTTTCTTGGGTAGGGGCGGGAAACACTTATTTCCCTTGACCTCTACCGGGGACCTTAGGGAACTTCCCAGGTGCCTCTGAGAGGTGAGGGTTACTGAGGAGTTAGAGGGGCCTCTCGGGACTCGACTAGGTTTGACGAAATGAAAGAGGGCCTCATCTCGATTGGAGGCAGGAACCTCAGCTTCCTCTCCATTTCTGACTCCGACCGCAGGGTCCCTGCAGGGTTGGGACAGGAGAGTCAGTCCTCGTCTTGTCTGAGTAATGGAACTCTGCTTGCCTCTTGAGTCGTTCAGTGGGTCTCAGGCCCCTTGTCGAGCTGTGTGTGGAACCTGCGGGTGTTTCCAGAAGATGCACAGGGGTGTCATTGCCCCTTCATTTTGTGCCTTCCCCCACAGGGTTGCCTTAAAAGAGGTGTCCGGGCACCGGGTTCATTTCAAGAGTGGACTGGGAAATCGGGGTCGTTCGGCATGTGGCAGCACCCACGTGGCTCATCTCGAATTTCCTCGTGAGACCAGCATCATCCTGAGGTGCGCCGGGAAGGCCGGGAACCCCTTCCAGACAAAGTAGGGGAATCGACTCTCCTGTCGTGATCAGGTGGGGAGATGGGGCTCAGATGAAGTGGGGCCGGGACTCTAGGTGTTCCACTCGAGGGAACCCGGCATTTCAGGGAACTTTAGGGGTCGCATCAATGGAGCCAAGTACCGTTTCCCACTTCAGGACGGAACATGTGACTTCCCTGGAGACGCTGTAGCGGGAAAGGGCCTCATCCTGGGAAGACGTTGGAACCACGTCGTTTTTCTCGAGTTGAGTCTGGATTCTCGAAAACGACGGGGATTTCAGGTTTCCTCTTGGGTTGGCCCTGGGAAGCCCAATCTTCCCCTGGAGTTGCGAGGAAAGCTGGGGGTTCTGCTCGAGTCACTACAGGGCCAAAGAGACCTCATCGAGGCGTGTGTCCAGGACCTAATATTCCACTCAAGGGAAGACAGGGATCTCGGGTTTCCATTCCAGACTCCCCCGGGGAGTCAGGCCTCGCCTCGAGGGGAAGCAGAGGACTCCGCTTTCCTCTCAAGTCGCGACACGGATCTCTTGGAGCCCAATGAGTGGACTCAAGGGTGTCGAGCCTCCTCTTCAGTTTGGAGAGAGGACTCGGGATTGCTCTCCAGGCCAGGCAGGAAAAGAAGGCCCTCAGCTCGCGATGACGGGGGCGTCTCATGGGTTTCCTCAGGCTGCGGCGCCCATGGGGGTTTTCTCACGAGGCACGACGAGGACCTCAGGGAGCCTCTCGTGCGGTGCCAGGGAACTCATGTCTCCATGCGCATGGCGAGGGGGAGCTGGTCATCACTCTCGAGTCATGGGAAGTGACTAGGGCCTCAAGACGCGTTGAAGAAGGACTCTCGAGGTCTTTCTCGGGTGGCGGCGGGAAACCCTCGTTTCCCTCGACTTCTGCAGGGGACTATAGGGAACTTCCCATGGTGCCTCTGAGAGGTGAGGGATGCTGTGGAGTTGGCAGGGCCTCTCGGGACTCTGCTGGGTTCGGCGCAATGGAAGAGGGCCTCATTTCGAGGGGAGGCAGGAACCTCAGGCTTCCTCTCCGATTCTGACTCCGACTGCACGGTCCCTGCAGTGTTGGGACAGGAGAGTCATGCCTCGTCTTGTCTGAGGAATGGAATTCTGGTTGCCTCTCGAGTTGTTCCGGGAGTCTCAGGCCCCTTGTCGAGCTGTGTGTAGACCCTGCGGGTTTTTCCAGATGATGCACGGGGGTGTCAGTGCCCCTTCGTGTTGTGCCTTCACTCACAGGTTTGCCTTCGAAGAGGTGACCGGGCATCGGGTTCTTATCAAGAGCGGACCGGAAAATCGGGGTCGTTCGGCACGTGGCACCTCACACATGGCTAGTCTCGAATTTCCTCCTGAGACCGGCCTCATCCTGAGGTGCACCAGGAAGGCCGGGAACCCCTTCCAGAGAAAGCAGGGGAATCGACTCTCCTGTCGCGATCAGGAGGGGAGAAGGGGCTCAGATGAAGTGGTGCCGGGACCCTCGGTGTTCCCCTCGAGGCACCCAGCGTGTCGGCGAACTTTTGCGGTCTCATCAAGGGTGTCAAGTACCGTTTCACACTTAAGGACGGAACATGGGACTTCCCTGGAGACGCCGGGAATTTCGGTCTTCCCCTGGAGTGAGACCGGTATGTTGGGGAACTTTGGGGTCGCATCAAGGGTGCCAAGTAGCATTTCGAACTTTAAGATGGAACGTGGGACTTCTCTTGAGACTCTAGCTGGCAAGGGCCTCATATTGCGATGAAGGGGGAACCACATGGTTTTTAAGACTTGAGGCTGAATTCTCGAATTACGATGGGAAATTCAGACTAACTCTTGTGTTGACCGTGGGAAGACCAATCTTCCATTCAAATTGTGAGGGAGAGATGGAGGTTGCTCTCGAGTCACTGTAGGGCAAAATAGACCTCATCTAGGCTTGTGTCTAGGACATAATGTTCCACTCCAGGGGCGACAGGGATCTCGGGGTTGCATTCCAAACTCACCCGGGGAGTCAGGCCTCGTCTCGAGGGAAGCAAAGGACTCCGCTCTCCTCTCGAGTCGCACCGGGTATTTCTTGGACCCAACTGAGTGGCCTAAAGGGAGTCAATCCTCCTGTGAAGTTTGGAGAGAGGACCAGGGATTGCTCTCCAGGTCAGGCAGGAAAAGGAGGCCCCCATCTCTCCTTGACGGGGGCATCTTGTGGTTTTTCTCGAACTGCGGCGCCACTGTGCGTTTTCTCACGAGGTACGATGGGGTACTCAGGGAGCCTCTTGTGTGGTACTAGGGAAGTCAGTTTTCCTGCTTGTGGCGAGGGGAGCGCGTCCTTGCCCTGGAGTCATGGTAGGGGAATCGGGCATCAAGAGACGTTGAAAAAGGACTCTCCAAGTTTTTCTCGGGTTACTTCAGGAAACTCTGGGTTCCCTCGACTTGTGCCAGTGACCTCAGGTAGCTTCTCAGGGAGCCTCTGAGAATTCAGGGATACTGTGGTGTTGGGAGGGGCCTCTCGGGACACCACTGAGTTTGGTTCAATGGAAGAGGGCCTCTTCTCTAGTTGAGGCAGGAACCTCAGGGTTCCTCTCCATTTCTGACTCCGATCGCAGGGTCCCTGAAGAGTTGGGCCAGGAGATTAAGGCCTCGTCTTGTGTGAAGGAATGCAACTTCACTTGCCTCTCGAGTTGTTCACGGGGTGACAGTCCACATTTGGAGCTGTGAGTGGAATCGGCGGGTTTTTCCAGACGATGCATGGGGATGTCAGTGTCCCTTCGTGTTGTGCCTTCATCCACAGGGTTGCCTTCGAAGAGATGTCCGGGTGTCAGGTTCTTATCTAGAGTGGACCAGGAATTCGGGATCTTTCAGCATGTGGCACCAACCATGAGGCTACTTTTCGAATTTCCTCATGAGACCGGCCTCATCCAGAGGTTCGCGGGGAACATCGGGAACCCCTTGCAGACAAAGCATGGGAGTCGACCCTCCTGTCGCGATCAGGAGGGGTGAAGGGGCTCACAGGAAGTGGTGCCGTGAACTTTGGTGTTTCCCTCGAGTGAGACCGGTATGTCAGGGAACTTTGGGGGTCGCATCAAGGGTGCCAAGTACCGTTTTGTACTTCAGGATGGAACGTGGGATTTCTCTTGATACGCTGTAGCGGCCAAGGGCCTCATCTTGCGATGACGGGGGAGCCACGTGGTTTTTCTCGAGTTGCGGCGGGATTCTCGAGTTACGACGGGGATTTCAGGCTTCCTCTTGTGTTGGGCCAGGGAAGTCCAATCTTCCATTCGAGTTGCGAGGGAGAGCTGGGGGTTGCGCTCGAGTCACTGCAGGGCAAAGGAGACCTCATCTAGGCTTGTGTCCAGGACCTAATGTTCCTCTCCAAGGGCCACAGGGATCTCAGGTTTGCATTCCAGACTCACCCAAGGAGTCAGGTCTCGTGTCGAAGGGAAGCAAAGGACTCCGCTCTCCTTTCGAGTCGCGACGGGCACCTCTTGGAGCCCACTTTGTGGCCTAAAGGGAGTCAAGCCTCCTGTCAAGTTTGGAGAGAGGACTTGGGGCTGCTCTCCAGGCCATGCAGGAAAAGATGGCCCTCATCTCGCGATGACGGAAGGGTCTTGTGGGTTTTCTCGAGCTGCGGCACCAGTGTGGGGTTTCACACGAGGTACGTCAGGGAGCTCAGGGAGCCTCTCATGTGGCACCAGGGAAGTCAGGTCTCCATGTGCGTGGCGAGGGGGAGCGCGTTATTGCTCTCGAGCTATGGTAGGGGAATCTGACCTCAAGACGCATTGAAGAAGGACTCTCGAGGTCTTTCTTCGATTGTGGCAGGAAACCCTTATTTCCCTCGACGTTTGCCGGTGGCCTCAAGGAGCTTCTCAGAATGCCTAGGAGAAGTCAGGAATACTGTGGAGATGGGAGTGGCCTCTCGGGACTCCACTGGGTTTGTTTTAATGGAAGAGGGCCTCATCTCGGGTTGAGGCAGGAACCTCAGGTTTCCTCTCCATTTCTGACTCAGATCGAAGCGTGCCTGCAGAGTTGGGATTGGATACTCAGGCCTCGTCTTGTCTGAGGAAGGGAACTCCGCTTGCCTCTCTCATTGTTTAAGGGGTGACAGGCCAGTTGTGGAGCTGTATGTGGATCCTGTGGGATTTTCCAGACGATGAACAGGGTTGCCAGTGCCCCCTCGTGTAGTGCCTTCATCCACAGGGTTGCCTTAGAAGAGGTGTCCGGGCATCGGGTTCTTATCAAGAGCAAGACCGAGAAATCGTGGTCTTTCGGCACGTGGCACCAACACGAGGCTACGTCTCGAATTTCTTCGTGAGACTGGCCTCATCCTGAGGTGCGCCATGAAGGTCGGGAACCCCTTCTAGACAAAGCAGGGGAATCGACCTTCCTGCCGTGATCAGGAGGGGAGAAGGGGCTCAAATGAAGTGGTGCCAGGAACTTCGGTGTTCCCTTGGAGTGAGACCGGTATATTGGGGAACTTTTGGGGTCGCATCAAGGGTGCCAAGTAGCATTTCGAACTTTATGACGAAACATGGGACTTCTCTTGAGACTCTGTAGCGGGCAAAGGCCTCATATTGCGATGAATGGGGAACCACGTGGTTTTTAAGAGTTGCGGTGGGATTCTCGAGTTACAACGGGAAATTCAGACTTCCTCTTGTGTTGGCCCAGTGAAGACCAATCTTCCATTCGAATTGCGAGGGAGAGATGGGTGTTGCTCTCGAGTCACTGTTGGGCAAAATAGACCTCATCTAGGCTTTTGTCCAGGACATAATGTTCCTCTCCAGGGGCAACAGGGATCTCGGGGTTGCATTCCAGACTCACCCGAGGTAAGGCCTCATCTCGAGGGGAAACAAAGTACTCTGCTCTCCTCTCAAGTAGCGACAGGTATCTCTTGGAGCCCATTGAGTGGCCTAAAGGGAGTAAAGCCTCCTGTGAAGTTTGGAGAAAGGACCAGGGATTGCTCTCCAGGTCAGGCAGGAAAAGAAGTCCCCAATCTCGCGATGACGGTGGCGTCTCGTGGGTTTTCCCGAGCTGTGGCGCCAGTGTGGGGTTTCTCACGAGGTATGACGGGGAGCTCAGGGAGCCTCTCATGTGGCGCCAGTGAAGTCAGGTGTCCATGCGCATGGCGAGGGGGAGCGTGTCATTGCTCTCGAGTCATGGTAGGGGAATCCGGCCTCAAGACGCGTTGAAGACGGACTCTTGAGGTCTTTCTCGGGTTGCGGCAGGAGACCCTGTGTTCCCTCGACTTGTGCCGGTGACCTCAGGGAGTTGCTCAGGGTGCCTCTGAGAAGACACTGATACTGTGGTGTTGGGAGGGGCCTCTCGGGACTCCACTGCGTTTGGTGCAATGGAAGATTGCCAGGAGCCAGCGAGAGACCTTCCACTTGTGACAAATATCATGAGGAAAGAGTCTCGGCATACGCAAAGGCGGGATCGAGCCTCCGGGAGTTCCCCCGTATATTCTTCAGCATCTACCCCCAAAAACCAAAGTCTGCCTTCTTTATTGCTTTGTTCTCTCACCTCTGACATTACTGGGGATGTCCCCTACCACCATCTCACTCTCTCTGTCAAAGAGCTAACTTACAGCTCCAACTAATAATGTTCCTGGGCAATTAGTAGTGTTTAAATCCAAACCCCTCAGATGGTTTTCTAACGCGCCTGACAAGTTTACCTGGTCTCCTACAGCTATGCATACTATTGTGTACAGTCTCCCAGCCTCGAGACGCACGGGAAGTTTAAGATATTCAAATAGCTTAAAGCCTCTCAGAGAGTTAGAAACTGTCAGAATAAAACTAGTAAAAGATTTCATTGATGAACCAATGCTTTTTGCCAAGTTTCCACATCCCCTGAATTGTATCCTTGAATGTGTGTTAATTAATATAGTTGGTATGTAGAAAAAATAAGTACTGGCCTTGATGTTAGTAACTTTAGACACTTAAGGTAATAAATTCTTTTCTTTGTTGTAAACCCATTACACATCCTCCCTATAGGAATGCAATTTTATCTTCGAAAGATGGCGCCAAACCTTAAACAATTACTCTTAGAGAAAATAACTCTTATGGTTGATAAGTCTTTGTCAAGAGTCATAAAATGTTAATAGGTCTTCTGGCCAGAAGATGATGTAAATCATCTAAACCATTTTTATATGATAAATCTGCAGAAAAGAAACGCTGGTTTTTGATAAGGATTAAAGACTGCTGACTTTGCATCCCCTATTATCCTCTATGTGTAACTTAGGGTATTAAAACCTGTGTTGAAAATAAAGCTACGGGCCTTGCTCGCCAACGCTTGGTCTCCCCATGTCATTATTCCCCTCAATTTTCAGATGAGTGTCCATCTGGAGCGCGGATATCCTCTGCGACCATTTATTTGCCTCGGCTTCGAAGACCTACTCGATTAGGTGTCTAAGGTGGGGCACCTTCCTCTATTCTAGAGGGCACTTGCAGCCTCCGTGGTCAGAGCTAACCTGGTGTCATGGGTTGTATTGATTTTCCGCGTAAACCAAGCTACTCAGCTGCTTTTCTCCACTGAATTTTCCTACTGAGCTATCCTCATTCTATTACTCTTTATATCTTTGATGAATAAATAAATATATAAATAGGTCGCCTACTCCATCTTCCCTTCAAATACCCTGGATCAGCTGGGGCTGGACTTCTGCAGGTGGCGCCCGAGACAGGCATTTCGAAGGTAAATCCCCAACCCCATTCCCCCAGTGTTCAGTTTTCGGGACAGATAGGATCCCACTTAGGGTGCTGCAGATCCCCCTGTAGAATAGACAGGGCGAGAGGAGTGGGAAGTGTTGAAGAGTTAGAAAAAACGGTTTCTAAAAAGGCTGACAAAAAGGGCCTAATCTTTAGATAGCTAAAAGCAAAATCTTTTTCTATCCTTAATTTTCTGACATGGGCAACACTGAATCAAATGAAAGACAGCTCTTTATAGGAGTAATTTTACAGTTATTAAGTAAAAGAAGAATCAAGGTTAAAAAATCTTCCATTCAATCATTTTTTACATTTGTACAAGACCACTGCCCTTGGTTTCTACAACAAAGCACTGTTAACCTAGATATCTTGAAAAAACTAGGAAAACAGCTAAGAGCTTATTGTGCTCAGCAAGGTTTGGAAAAAATCCCTACTTACACCTTTCCTCTGTGGAATATGACTAGAGATGTTTTAGATCCAGCTCATGAATTTGAAAAGGTACCTGTTAAAGTGGAAAGTAAAGTTGGAAAAGTACCTGTTAAACAAAAAAGCAAATCTGAAAAGGTACCTGTTATAAAGAAAAGTGAAAATGAAGAGGCTATACCTAGCTATCGACAGCTAAATGAATGGCTAGCCGCTATGACTGCCAATGAGCATGTAAAAGATAGGGATGAAAAGAAAGATCAGCTCTCCCCTCAATTTGAAAAAGGTTTAGAGGAAACAGCAGCTCGATGCCATTCTGATGAGGATTGTTTTTTGTTTTTTGTTTTTTAGCTAAAGATGCTCCTAAAAGTTTAAGAAAACATCCCTAATCAGACCATCCGCTCCTAGGAGGTTGAGGGAAACATCCCCGATCAGACAGTTCGTAAGATTTAGTTACCAAACAGCTAAAGGATCTCCGGAACAGAAGAGGAAAACTTCGGGACGCTCCCATCCCCCTATGCCTCCTCCTCCATGTCGGGGTAAAGGGCCACCGCTAGGAGTTTCCCGGAGAAGGATTTTCTCTAGTCCCAAGGATGAACTCGATCCTCACCTTGAGGCTTCTTTTCTAGTCCCCTCTGAAGTTTAGCCAGGGTAAAGAGGTTACAAAATAAATAAAAATATACTCTAAAATTAAAAAAAAAATTAAAAATGGATTTCTCTGCATCTAAGAATAGACAAATATTTATTGACTGTGGAATATGATTAGAAATGTCCTGGACCTCCGTCACGAGGCTGTTAAATAGACTATGGGGGAGGCTATAGAGGTGGATGGTGGTGAGTCTCCATTTACTGCACAGATCATATTTTCTGCCATTGAAAAAAAAAAAAGGAGGGAGAAAGTGGTCTACCTCCCAAGGAAGGAGAGGGCTTACAGGACGCTGCGGCCGAGAGCCCTGGCGAGCTCCCTCCCCCTCTGCGCAAACCTTTAAAAAACTTATCCACCACTTTCTGATTTAAGGCGACTGCCACCGCCTTCGATTGTGCCTCCCAGGACCCAGGAGTTCCCCACTTTGCCCCCAAAGCCTCCCAAAGTGTTGCCTAAGACTGAGGAAGATAAAAAGTTTTTTAAACAAAGGAGCTTTTAGTACACAATATTCAGAGCGTGCTCCTTGGAGAAAACTCCCTCAGGGGGGTCTCACCCAGGCTAGGAGAAAAGCGAAAAGGCAAGGAGATTTAATAACAATATTAACCCCTGATGTGCCACTTACTCCAATTCCAACCGGAGTGGCTGGCCCCCTATCTGAGGACATTGTAAGATTTGTCCTGGGGCGTAGCTCGCTTTCTTTAAAAAAAAAATTAAATAAAAAAAAAAGAAAGAAAAGAAATTTCGCTGGTGCATGGTGTAGTAGATTCTGATGATATTGAGAAATTAAAGTCTTGATCTCACTGCCTATCAAAACTGTACACATTAATAAAGGTCAAAGAGTAACACAGCTTTTACTTTTACCTTACTATCAGACAAGGAAAAACTTGACTTCTCAAGCTAAGAGCCACAAAACATTTGGATCTAGTGATCTAGCCTTTTGGGTGCAGGAAATTACAGTTCCAAGGCCTTTAAAAGATCTTTTAATTCAAGAGAATAAAACGCCAGGGCTATTAGACACAGGAACAGACGTCTCTTAACATTGCTGGGAAAGACTGGCCCAGCTCCTGGCCAACACATAATACTGAAAATGAGTTGGTGGGATTAGAGAAAGTGGTATGTGGGGTGGAGATGCTGTACAGGTGGTACATTTAACAATACTTTATATATTGTTATAAATACATAATATAAATATATTTGCCTAATTACAGTTTGCCTAATTAGGTATGGGTATAAATAAAATATAATAAAGGTATACCTAATTCTATTTATAGATCTATACTTAATTAATTTGTATATAAATTAATATGTATACTATATACACACACATATATATATACTGTATAATTAAATATATATGGCAGAATATAATGTGTGTGTGGCTGATATTAATTGGTATGGATTGATGTGCTGTGATGATATATGTTCTATATACTGTATAATTATAAATGTGTGACATGTATTATTACAGTATATTGGTTTGTGTTGGTTGGTATTAGCTGTGTATGTGTTGTATTGTTGTAATATATATTAATTAATATATTAATTATAAAGATTAATTCAAGTATATTGATTTATATATATTATATGTCAATAACTTTATACTTGTTGCCATATATAAATACATATATAAATGCATTTTGCATTTAGGTATATCTGTATACCTGTATACCAAAATGAGATAAGGAGGTTATACATTTATTACTTAAATTTATACAGAGACCTAAACTAAACATTAGACCTAAATTAACATATCCATAGGGAAACAGCTAGACAAATAGTGAAGTTATGTTCCAATTGTAATTAATCACTTAAACGTAAACACACAGGGGCAGACTACAATGATGAGACACTAGATGCCTGAATTACAGGCTACGACTCGGCCCCTGGTCAAGTAAAAAGGCCTCCTTACGGGAGAGTGAAAAAGGCCAGATGTGTTGCTAACTTGTGGGAGAGGGTATGCTTGTATATTTCTACAGAATGCAGATTCTCCGGTTTGGATCTCAGACAAATTCGTCATGTCACATTCCCCAAAGACCAGGTTTGCGGCGCGCGCACTCGCTTGCTCCCCCTCCCCCAGCCAGCTCTCGCCTCCGTGCCACCAGCAGCGCCTCGCACCCACCTCGCTGCACCCCGTGACCTAGAGCAAAGAAGTCTGTGCAGCAAGTGAGGGCCAGAGAGGAAAGCGCACCCGCGGAGTGCTGTCCAGACCAGCGTGGCCCCACCGGCGAGAGGGGACCGCCCTGAGCCCAAGCGGTGGCGGCTAGCCCTAAACCACGAACCCTGCCCCTCCGCCCACCATAGGCGCCTGGGCCCACAGCCTGCCGCTCGCGTTCTGCCTCCTGATGCTGGGGACATGCTTCCCCGGGCTGACGCCTACAGCTGCTCCCTGGTTCATCTTGTTTAAACCCTCAATATAATGTTTGCTCCTTTGTAATGCTACAACATCCACCTTATCTTATGATGTAACCACTTATTGAATTATGGTCTTGCTGTATTACAACAACTACAGGACTTAATGCAAACACGACGGTTTGTGGGCTTAATTATCTTGGGAACAGCAGCTTTGATAAGTGCAATCACTTCTGTTACTGTGGCAGCAATATCATTGACTCAACAAGTACATACTGCTCAATATGTTGATTCTATGTCCAAAAATGTTTCTTTAACATTGGCAACACAGGAAGCTATAGAGAGAAAATTAGAAATGAGGGTAGATGCCCTAGAGGAATCAGTAATACATATTGGGACTGAATTGCAGGCTTTAAAGGTGAAAATGGCATTGTCTTGTCATGCTGACTATCGGTGGATATGTGTAACACCCCTGAAAGTAAATGAGACAGATTTTGAATGGGAAAAGATTAAAAACCATATTTCAGGTATCTGGAACAGCTCTGACATTGGTTGAGACGTAGGGAAACTTCACTATCAAATAGCAACCATGGAGCACTCCCGATTAGATTTTACTGCTGCTGGAACAGCAAATGATTTCTTCCATACTTTCCCTAACTACATCTCAGGAAAGAATATTCTGTCTAATGTCTTTAGCTATGCTGCGGTGGCTGTTTTAATTCTGCTTCTCATAATCATTCTTCCTTGTATTGTCAGGATTCTTCGGCAGAGTATCCAGAGGCTCGCGACTGAGCTACATCTGGCTGTTTTAAGAAATAAAAAACGGGGAGATGCCGGGAGCCGGCGAGAGACATTCCACTCGTGACAAAGGTCATGAGGAAGGAGGCTGGGCATACACAAAGGCGGGATCGAGCCTCGGGAGTCCTCCCGGATATTCTTGAGCATCTACCCCCCAAAACCAGTGTCTGCCTACTTTATTGCTTTGTGCTCTCACCTCTGACTTTACTGGGGACTGTCCCCCACCACCATCTCACTCTTTCTGTCAAAGAGCTAACTTACAGCTCCAATTAATAAAGTTCCTGGGCAATTAGGAGTGTTTAAATCCAAACACGTCAGATGGCTCTCTAACTCGCCTGACAAGTTTACCCGGTCTCCTACAGCAAGGCATACAATTGTTTACAGTCTCCGAGCCTCGAGAGGCACGGGAAGTTTAAGATATTCAAATAGCTTAGAGCCTCTCAGAGAGTTAGAAACTGTCAGAATAAAACTAGTAAAAGATTTCATTGATGAACCAATGCTTGTTGCCAAGTTTCCACATCCCCTGAATTGTATAATTGAATGTGTATTAATTAATATAGTTGGTATGCAGAAGAAATAAGTAGTGGCCTTGGTGTTACTAACTTTAGACCCTTAAGGTAATAAATTCTTTCCTTTGTTGTAAACCCATTACACATCTGCCCTATAGGAATGCAATTTTATCTTCGAAAGATGGGGCCAAACCTTAAAATAATTACTCTTAGAGAAAATAAGTCTTACGGTTGATAAGTCTTTGTCAAGAGTCATAAAATGTTAATAGGTCTTCTGGCTAGAAGATGATGTAAATCACCTAAACCATTTGTATATGATACATTTGCAGGAAAGAAACCCTGGTTTTTGATAAGGAGCAAAGGCTGCTGACTTTGCATCCCCATTATCCTCTATGTGTAACTTAGGGTATAAAAACCCCTGTTGAAACTAAAGCTACGGGCCTTGATTGCCAACGCTTAGTCTCCTAATGTCATTCTTCCCCTCAATTTTCAGATGAGTGTCCATCTGGAGCGCGGATATCCTCTGCGACCATTTATTTGCCTGGGCTTCGAAGACCACTTGAGAAGGTGTCTAAGGTGGGGCACTTTTCGCTATTTGAGAGGGAGCCTGCGGCCTCCGTGGTAAGAGCTAACCTGGTGTCACGGGTTATACTGATTTTCCGCATAAACCAAGCTACTCAGCTTCTTTTCTCCAATAAATTTTCCTACTGAGCTATCCTCATTCTATTACTCTTTATATCTTTGATAAATAAATCAATAGGTCGCCTACTCTGTCTCCCCTTCGAAAACCCTGGACCAGCCGAGGCTGGACCTTGTCAGAAGAGGGCCTCATCTCGATTTGAAGCAGGAACCTCAGGGTTGCTCTCCATTTCTGACTCTGAACACAGAGTCCCTACAAAGTTAGGACAGGAGAGTCAGGCCTCGTCTTGTGTGGAGGAATGGAACTCCACTGGACTCTCGAGTTGTTCACCAGATAACAGGCCACTTGTCGAGCTGTGTGTGGAACCTGAGGTTTTATCCGGACGATGCATGGGGGTGTCAGTTCCCCTTCGTTTTTTGCCTTCATACACAGGGTTGCCTTCGAAGAGGTATCCAGCCTTCAGGTTCTTATCAAGAGCAGACCAGGAAATCAGGGTCTTTCGGCATGTGGCACCACCCACAAGCCTACGTCTCGAATTTCTTCTTGAGACGGACCTCAACCTGAGGTGCACCAGGAAGGTCGGTAACCCTTTCAGACAAAGCAAGTGAATCGACCCTCTTATCCCGATCAGGAGGGGAGAAGGGGCTCAGATGAAGTGGTGCCGGGAACCTCGATGTTCCCCTCGAGTAAAACTGGGATGTCGGGGAACTTTTGGAGTCACATCAAAGGTGCTAAGTACCGTTTCAAACTTCAAGACGGAACGTGAGACTTCTCTTGAGACGCTGTAGCTGGCAAGGGCCTCATCTTGTGGTGACGGGTTAACCACGTCGTTTTTCTCGAGTTGTGGCGGGATTCTCGAGTTAGGTCAGGAAATTCAGGCTTCCTCTTGTGTTGGCCCAGGGAAGTCCAGTCTTCCATTCGAGTTGCGAGGGAGAGCTAGGTATTGCGCTTGACTTACTGCAGGGCAAAAGAGACCTTATCTAGGCTTGTGTCCAGGACATAATGTTCGTCTCCAGGGGGGACAGGGATCTCGGGGTTGCTTTCCTGATGCACCCGGGGAGTCAGTCCTTGTCTCGAGGGGAAGCGAAGGACTCCGCTCTCCTCTCGAGTTGCGACGGGTATCTCTTGGAGCCCACTGAGTGGCCTAAAGGGAGTCAAGCCTCCTGTGGAGTTTGGAGAGAGGACTCGGGATTGCTCTCCAGGCCATGCAGGAAAAGAAGGCCATCATCTCGCGATGAAGGGGGCGTCTCGTGGGTTTTCTCGAGCTGCAGCGCCAGTGTGGGGTTTCTCATGAGGTACTACGGGGAGCTCAGGGAGCCTCTCATGTGGCGCTTGGGAAGTCAGGTCTCCATGCGCATTGCGAGGGGGAGCGCGTCATTGCTCTAGAGTCATGGAAGGTGTATTGGGCCTCAAGAACCGTTAAAGAAGGACTTTCAAGGTGTTTCTTGGGTCACGGCAGTAAACCCTGGGTTCCCTCGACTAGTGCCGGTGGCCTCAGGGAGCTTCTCAGTGTGCCTCTGAGAAGTCAGGGATACCCTGGAGTTGGGAGGGCCCTCTCGGGACTCCACTGGGTTTGGTGCAATAGAAGAGGGCCTCATCTCGAGTGGAGGCAGGAACCTCAAGGTTCATCTCCATTTCTGACTCTGATCGCAGGGTCCCTGCAGAGTTGGGACAGGAGAGTCAGGCCTCGTCTTGTAAGGAGGAATGGAACTCCGCTTGCCTCTCGAGTTATTCACGGGGTGACAGGCAACTTGTCGAACTGTGTCTGGAATCTGCGGGTTTTTCCGGACGATGCACGAGGGTGTCAGTGCCCCTTCGTGTTGTGCCTTCTTCCACAGGGTTGCCTTTGAAGAGGTGTCCGGGCATCGGGTTCTTATCAAGAGCGGACCGGGGAATCGGGGTCTTTCAGCATGTGTTACCACCCATGAAGCTACGTCTCAAATATTCTCGTTAGACCGGCCTCATCCTGAGGTGCGCCGGGAAGGTTGGGAACCCCTTCCAGACAAAGCACGGGAGTCGACCCTCCAGTCGCAATCAGGAGGGGAGAAGTGGCTCAGATGAAGTCGTACCGGGAACCTCGGTGTTCCCCTCGAGAGAGACCAGGGTGTCAGGGAACTTTTGGAATCGCATCAAGGGTGCCAAGTTTTCACACTTGAAGTGTGAAAACACTTCAAGAAGAAACCTGGGACTTCTCTTTAGACGCTGTAGCGGGCAAGGGCCTCATCTTGCGATGACGGGGTAACCATGTGGTTTTTCTCGAGTTTCGGCGGGATTCTCGAGTTACGATGGGGAATTCAGGCTTCCTCTTGTGTTGGCCCAGGGAAGTCCAATCTTCCATTGGAGTTGCGAGAGAGAGCTAGGGATTGCTCTCGAGTCACTTCAGGGCAAAAGAGACCTCATCTAAGCTTGTGTCCAGGACCTAATGTTCCTCTCCAGGGGCGACAGAGATCTCGGGGTTGCATTTTAGACGCACCCGAGGAGTCAGGCCTCATCTCGAGAGGAAGGAAAGGACTCTGCTCTGCTCTCGAGTCCCGACGGGTATTTCTTGGAGACCACTGAGTGGCCTAAAGGGAGTCAAGCCTCCTGTGGATTTTTTTTTTAATTTTATTTTATTTTTAAACTTTACATAATTGTATTAGTTTTTCCAAATATCAAAATGAATCCGCCTCAGGTATACATGTGCTCCCCATCCTGAACCCTCCTCCCTCCTCCCCCCCATAGCATCCCTCTGGGTCGTCCCAGTGCACTAGCCCCAAGCATCCAGTGTCATGCATCAAACCTGGACTGGCAACTCTTTTCATACATGATATTTTACATGTTTCAATGCCATTCTCCCAAATCTTCCCACCTTCTCCCTCTCCCACAGAGTCCATAAGACTCTTCTATACATCAGTGTCTCTTTTGCTGTCTCGTACTCAGGGTTATTGTTACCGTCTTTCAAAGTTCCATATATATGCGTTAGTATACTGTATTGGTGTTTTTCTTTCTGGCTTACTTCACTCTGTATAATAGGCTCCAGTTTCATCCACCTCATTAGAACTGATTCATTCTATTCTTTTTAATGGCGGAGTAATACTCCATTGTGTATATGTACCACAGCTTTCTTATCCATTCATCTGCTGATGGACATCTAGGTTGCTTCCATGTCCTGGCTATTAGAAACAGTGCTGCGATGAACATTGGGGTACACGTGTCTCTTTCCCTTCTGGTTTCCTCAGTGTGTATGCCCAGCAGTGGGATTGCTGGATCATAAGGCAGTTCTATTTCCAGTTGTTTAAGGAATCTCCACACTGTTCTCCATAGTGGCTGTACTAGTTTGCATTCCCACCAACAGTGTAAGAGGGTTCCCTTTTCTCCACACCCTCTCCAGCATTTATTATTTGTAGACTTTTGGATTGCAGCCATTCTGACTGGCGTGAAATGGTACCTCATAGTGGTTTTGATTTGCATTTCTATGATAATGAGTGATTTTGAGCATCTTTTCATGTGTTTGTTAGCCATCTGTATGTCTTCTTTGGATAAATGTCTATTTAGTTCTTTGGCCCATTTTTTGATTGGGTCATCTATTTTTCTGGAGTTGAGCTGTAGGAGTTGCTTGTATATTTTTGAGATTAGTTGTTTGTCAGTTGCTTCATTTCCTATTATTTTCTCCCATTCCGAAGGCTGTCTTTTCACCTTGCTAATAGTTTGCTTTGATGTGCAGAAGCTTTTAAGGTTAATTAGATCCCATTTGTTTATTTTTGTTTTTATTTCCAATATTCTGGGTGGTGGGTCATAGAGGATCCTGCTGTGATGTATTTCAGAGAGTGTTTTGCCTATGTTCTCCTCTAGGAGTTTTATAGTTTCTGGTCTTACGTTTAGATCTTGAATCCATTTTGAGTTTAGTTTTGTGTATTGTGTTAGAAAGTGTTCTAGTTTCATTCTTTTACAAGTGGTTGACCAGATTTCCCAGCACCACTTGTTAAAGAGATTGTCTTTAATCCATTGTATATTTTTGCCTCCTTTGTCAAAGATAAGGTGTCCATATGTGTGTGGATTTATCTCTGGGCTTTCTATTTTGTTCCACTAATCTATATTTCTGTCTTTGTGCCAGTACCATACTGTCTTGATAACTGTGGCTTTGTAGCGGAGCCTGAAATCAGGTAGGTTGATTCCTCCAGTTCCATTCTTCTTTCTCAAGATCGCTTTGGCTATTCGAGGTTTTTTTGTATTTCCATACAAATTGTGAAATTATTTGTTCTAGCTCTGTGAAGAATACTGTTGGTAGCTTGATAGGGATTGCATTGAATCTATAAATTGCCTTGGGTAGTATACTCATTTTCACTATATTGATTCTTCCAATCCATGAACATGGTATATTTCTCCACCTATTAGTGTCCTCTTTGATTTCTTTCACCAGTGTTTTATAGTTTTCTATATATAGGTCTTTAGTTTCTTTAGGTAGGTATATTCCTAAGTATTTTATTCTTTCCGTTGCAATGGTGAATGAAATTGTTTCCTTAATTTCTCTTTCTGTTTTCTCATTATTAGTGTATAGGAATTCAAGGGATTTCTGTGTGTTGATTTTATATCCTGCAACTTTACTATAGTCATTGACTAGTTCTAGTAATTTTCTGGTGGAGTCTTTAGGGTTTTCTATGTAGAGGATCGTGTCATCTGCAAACAGTGAGAGTTTTACTTCTTCTTTTCCAATTTGGATTCCTTTTGTTTCTTTTTCTGCTCTGATTGCTGTGGCCAAAACTTCCAAAGCTATGTTGAATAGTACTGGTGAAAGTGGGCACCCTTGTCTAGTTCCTGACTTTAGAGGAAATGCTTTCAATTTTTCACCATTGAGGATAATGTTTGCTGTGGGTTTGTCATATATAGCTTTTATTATGTTGAGGTATGTTCCTTCTATTCCTGCTTTCTGGAGAGTTTTTATCATAAATGGATGTTGAATTTTGTCAAAGGCTTTCTCTGCATCTATTGAGAAAATCATATGGTTTTTATTTTTCAATTTGTTAAGGTGGTGTATTACATTGATTGATTTGCGGATATTGAAGAATCCTTGCATCCCTGGGATAAAGCCCACTTGGTCATGGTGTATGATCTTTTTAATGTGTTGTTGGATTCTGATTGCTAGAATTTTGTTAAGGATTTTTGCATCTATGTCATCAGTGATATTGGCCTGTAGTTTTCTTTTTTTGTGGGATCTTTGGCAGGTTTTGGTATTAGGCTGATGGTGGCCTCATAGAATGAGTTTGGAACTTTACCTTCCTCTGCAATTTTCTGGAAGAGTTTGAGCAGGATAGGTGTTAGCTCTTCTCTAAATTTTTTGTAGAATTCAGCTGTGAAGCCGTCTGGACCTGGGCTTTTGTTGGCTGGAAGATTTTTGGTTACAGTTTCCATTTCCGTGCTTGTGATGGGTCTGTTAAGATTTTCTAGTTCTTCCCTGGTCCAGTTTTGGAAAGTTGTACTTTTCTAAGAATTTGTCCATTTCTTCCACGTTGTCCATTTTATTGGCATATAATTGTTGATAGTAGTCTCTTATGATCCTTTGTATTTCTGTGTTTTCTGTTGTGATCTCTCCATTTTCATTTCTAATTTTATTGATTTGATTTTTCTCCCTTTGTTTCTTGATGAGTCTGGCTAATGGTTTGTCAATTTTATTTATCGTTTCAAAGAACCAGCTTTTGGTTTTGTTGATTTTTGCTATGGTCTCTTTTGTTTCTTTTGCATTTATTTCTGCTCTAATTTTTAAGATTTCTTTCCTTCTACTAACCCTGGGGTTCTTCATTTCTTCCTTTTCTAGTTGCTTTAGGTGTAGAGTTAGTTTATTTATTTGACTTTTTTCTTGTTTCTTGAGGTGTGCCTGTATTGCTATGAACTTTCCCCTTAGGACTGCTTTTAACGTGTCCCACAAGTTTTGGGTTGTTGTGTTTTCATTTTCATCCGTTTCTATGCAAATTTTGATTTCTTTTTTGATTTCTTCTGTGATTTGTTGGTTATTCAGCAGCGTGTTGTTCAGCCTCCATATGTTGGAATTTTTAATAGTTTTTCTCCTGTAATTGAGATCTAATCTTACTGCATTGTGGTCAGAAAAGATGCTTGGAATGATTTCTATTTTTTTGAATTTACCAATGCTAGCTTTATGGCCCAGGATGTGATCTATCCTGGAGAAGGTTCCATGTGCACTTTAGAAAAAGTTGAAATTCATTGTTTTGGGATGAAATGTCCTATAGATATCAATTAGGTCTAACTGGTGTATTGTATCATTTAAAGTTTGTGTTTCCTTGTTAAATTTCTGTTTAGTTGATCTATCCATAGGTGTGAGTGGGGTATTAAAATCTCCAACTATTATTGTGTTAGTGTTAATTTCTCCTTTCATACTTGTTAGCATTTGTCTTACATACTGTGGTGCTCCCACGTTGGGTGCATATATATTTATAATTGTTATATCTTCTTCTTGGATTGATCCTTTGATCATTATGTAGTGACCTTCTTTGTCTCTTTTCACAGCCTTTGTTTTAAAGTCTATTTTATCTGATATGAGTATCGCTACTCCTGCTTTCTTTTGGTCCCTATTTGCATGGAAAATCTTTTTCCAGCCCTTCACTTTCAGTCTGTATGTATCCCCTGTTTTGAGGTGGGTCTCTTGTAGACAACATATGTAGGGGTCTTGTTTTTGTATCCATTCAGCCAGTCTTTGTCTTTTGGTTGGAGCATTCAACCCATTTACGTTTAAGGTAATTACTGATAAGTATGATCCCATTGCCATTTACTTTATTGTTTGGGGTTCGAATTTATACACCGTTTTTGTGTTTCCTGTTTAGTATTTGTTAGAGAGCTGGTTTGGTGGTGCAGAATTCTCTCAGCTTTTGCTTGTCTGAAAAGCTTTTGATTTCTCATTCATACTTGAATGAGATCCTTGCTGGGTACAATAATCTGGGCTGTAGGTTATTTTCTTTCATCATTTTAAGTATGTCTTGCCATTCCCTCCTTGCTTGAAGAGTTTCTATTGAAAGATCAGCTGTTATCCTTATGGCAATTCCCTTGTGTGTTATTTGTTGTTTTTCCCTTGCTGCTTTTCATATTTGTTCTTTGTGTTTGATTTTTGTTAATGTGATTAATATGTGTCTTGGGGGGTTTCGCCTTGGCTTTATCCTGTTTGGGACTCTCTGGGTTTCTTGGACTTGAGTGAGTATTTCCTTCCCCATTTTAGGGAAGTTTTCAACTATTATCTCCTCAAGTATTTTCTCACGGTCTTTCTTTTTGTCTTCTTCTTCTGGGACCCCTATGATTCGAATGTTGTAGCGTTTAATATTGTCCTGGAGGTCTCTGAGATTGTGCTCATTTCTTTTAATTCGTTTTTCATTTATCCTCTCTGATTCATTTATTTCTACCATTCTATCTTTGAATTCACTAATCCTATCTTCTGCCTCTGTTATTCTACTATTTGTTGCCTCCAGAGTGTTTTTAGTTTCATTTATTGCATTATTCATTATATATTGACTCTTTTTTTATTTCTTCTAGGTCCTTGTTAAACCTTTCTTGCATCTTCTCAATCCTTGTCTCCAGGCTATTTATCTGTGATTCCATTTTAATTTCAAGATTTTAGATCCATTTCACTATCCTTACTCGGAATTCTTTATCAGGTAGATTCCCTATCTCTTCCTCTTTTGTTTGGTTTGGTGGGCATTTATCCTGTTCCTTTATCTGCTGGGTATTCCTCTGTCTCATCTTGTTTAAATTGCTGAGTTTGGGGTGTCCTTTCTGTATTCTGGCAGTTTGTGGAGTTCTTTACTGTGGCATTTCCTCACTGTGTGTGGGTTTGTACAGGTGTCTTGTCAAGGTTTCCTGGTTAGGGAAGCTTGTGTCCGTGTTCTGGTGGGTGGAGCTGTATTTCTTCACTCTGGAGTGCAATGAAGTGTCCAGTAATGAGTTATGAGATGTTTGTGGTTTTGGGGTGACTTTGGGCAGCCTGTATCTTGAAGCTCAGTGCTGCGTTCCTTTGTTGCTGCAGAATTTGCTTGGTATGTCTTGCCCTGGAACTTGTTGGCCCTTGTGTGGTGCTTGATTTCAGTGTCGGTATGGAGGCATTTGATGAGCTCCTGTCAATTAATGTTCCTTGGAGTCAGGAGTTCCCTGGAGTCAGGGTTTGGACTTAAGCCTCCTGCTTCCAGTTATCTGTCTTACTTTTACAGTAGTTTCAAAACTTCTCCTTCTATACAGCACCATTGATAAAACATCTACGTTAAAGAAGAAAAGTTTCTCTACTGTGAGGGCCACTCAGAAAGGTTCACAGCGTTACATGGAGAAGAGAAGAGGGAGGAGGGAGTTAGAGGTGACCCAAATGAGATGAGGTGGAATCAATAGTGCAGAGAGTGGGCTGGCCAGTAGTCACTTCCTTATGTGCACTCCACAACTGGACCGCTCAGAGATATTCACAGAGTTATACAGAGACGAGAAGAAGGAGGAAGGAGACAGAGGTGGCCAGAAGGATAAAAGGGGGGAATGAAAAGGAGGGAGACAGATCCAGCCAGTAATCAGTTCCCTAAGTGTTCTCCACCATCTGGAATACACAGAAATTCACAGAGTTGGGTAGAGTAGAGAGGGGTTAGGGAGGAGACACAGGCGACCTGGTGGAGAAAAAGGAGAGTCCAAAGGGAGAGAGAGCAGTCAAGCCAGTAATCTCGCTCCCTAGTGAAAAATGGGTACTGAAGATTGGGTTCTTAAAGGTACAAAATTGGTAACAAATACATAAAAGCAAAAATTAAAAATCTAGAGTAGAGTTTGGAATTTCAAAAATACGATGTTAAAGAAAAGAAGAAGGAAAAGAAAGAGAGAAAAAACGAACAAAGAAAAACAAACAAGGTCGCAAAAATTATCAAGAAAATACAGGTACAAAATTGATAACTAATACCAAAAAGCAAAAATTAAAAATCTAGAGTAGAGTTTGGAATTTCAAAAATACAATGTTAAAAAAAAGGAAGAAGAAAACTAAAGAGAAAACAAACAAACAAAAACAAGCAATGTCGCAAAAATTATAAAGAAACTACAGGTACAAAATTGATATCAAATATCAAAAAGCATAAATTAAAAATCTAGAGTACAGTTTGGAATTTCAAAAATACAATGTTAAAGAAAAGAAGAAAAAACAAAACGAAACAAAAAAACAAGGTCAAAAAATTATTTTATATATATATATATATATATGAAGTTTGCTGAAGAAGAAAAAAATAGGGTCTTTTTTTTGCAAAGTAATAGGTTATAAAAGTGAAAATTAAATGAACAATAGAGAACTTAAAATTAAAAAAATTTAAAAAAAGTAAGAATGATCATAAAAATATATCTAGGACTTTCTCTGGTTTTGTTGTGAGTATCGTGGGTTCGGTTCATTTTTGGCTAGTTCCTTGGTCCGACTTATATTTCTCAAGATCTATAGGCGCCTTCCTATGTAGTCCTAGTAACCGCAGGGTTTTAATCTATTGCCTGTAGCTTCCAAGGCGTTTCCCTCTGTTATAGCTTCTTTTGTTTGCTGGTCTCTTCAGTGTCTGGTTTACGCCCTGACACAAAGGGGACGGTGGAGGACACTTTTTTTTTTAGGCTCACTTGTTCAGTTGCGCTGTGGGGAGGGAGGGAGGGAGTGATGCTGCAAACAAATAACACTGGCGTGCGCTCACAGTGCCTCAGCCACACTGGGTCTGCCCCCGCTCACGGCACGTGTAGCCTCCCTGCCCACACTGCTCGGGCTCTAGGTTGTTCCACCGGGAACAATCCGAGGCTGGCCCTGGGCTGCATGCACCTCCCAGGTCCAAGCCGCTCAGGTTCAGGCACTCGGGTAGTCCTCAGAGGCACAGACTCGGTTGGGCCTGCGTTTTGTGCTCTTCCCAGGTCCGAGCAGCTCAGGTGATGAGGTGTTTGGTGAGCGCCAATGTTGTGACTTATCGCCTCCCCGCCACTCGGTTATCTGGGTGTAAAACAGGTGCACCTTCTCAGGCAGATGTTGACCATCCAGATCCCCAAGAAGTTTTAGTTAGCAAAGAAGCCTGCTTACAGTTTTATAGATAATGTCTCTCTGGGGCTGCGATTGCCCCCTTCCGGCTCTGGCTGCCTGTCACCGGAGGGGGAAGGTCTACAGCCGGCTATCTCTGTTCAGTCCTTTGTTCCATGCGCGGGCCTGGCAGTGGCTTAGGTTAGGGCTGGCTTTTTGCGTGGTAGATATCCCAGAGTCTGGTTTGCTAGCCCAAGTTATTTCGTTCAGATAGCGCTCAGGGTATTCAGGCCAGATTTTTACTCTAAGCGATACAGCCCGCGCTGCGCCTCCCTGCCCAGCCCCTGCTTGCTAATGGTGTGAGCAGGCCTCTGCACTGCTTCGCGGCTGGGGGAGTTACCGTAGGGCTTGCAATCTGCGAGTTTTAATTGTTTATTTATTTTTATCCCCCTTATGTTGCCCGTTGTGCTTCCAAAGCTTGGCAAAGATTTGGCAGTGAAAAGCTTTCCTGGTGTTTGGAAACTTTTCTCTTTTTAAGACTATCTTCCCGGGACGGAAATCCCTCCCTCCCTCTTTTGTCTCTTTTTTTGTCTTTTATACTTTTTCCTACCTACTTTCCAAGAGTTGGGTTCTTTTCTGGGTGCCTGATGTCCTCTGGCAGCATTCATAAGTTGTATTGTGGAATTTACTCGACGTTTAAATGCTCTTTTGATGAAATTGTTTGGGGGGGAAAGAGTTCTCCCCGTCCTACTCCTCAGCAATCTTGGCTCCTCTCTTGTGGAGTTTGGAGAGAGCACGCGGGATTGCTCTCCAGGCCATGCAGGAAAAGAAGGCCCTCATCTCGCGATGTCGGGGGAGTCTCGTGGTTTTTCTTGAGCTGTGGTGCCAGTGTGGGGTTTCTCACAAGGTACGACCAGGAGCTCAGGGAGCCTCTCGTGTGGTGTCAGGGAAGTCAAGTCTCCATACGAGTGGCGAGGGGGCGCACGTCATTGCTCTCGAGTCATGGTAGTGGAATCAGGGCTCAACACAATGAAAAAGGACGCTCAAGGTCTTTCTCGGGTTGTGGCAGGAAACCCTGGGTTCCCTCGACTTGTGCCTGTGACCTCAGGTAGCTTCTCAGGGTGCCTCTGAGAAGTCAGGGATACTATGGAGCTGGGAGAGGCCTCTCGGGACTCCACTGGGTTTGCTGCAATGGAAGAGGGCCTAATCTCGAGATCAGGAAGGAACCTCAGGGTTCCTCTCCATTTCTGACTCAGATTGCAGGGTCCCTGCAGAGTTGGGACAGGAGAGTCAGGCCTCGTCTTGTGTGGAGGAATGGAACTCCGCTTGCCTCTCGAGTTGTTCAAGGAGTGACAGGCCACTTGTCGAGCTGTGTGTGGAACCTGCGGTTTTTTCCAGACAATGCACGGGGGTGTCAGTGCCCCTTCGTGATGTGCTCTCATCCACAGGGTTGCATTCGAAGTGGTGTGCGGGCATCGGGTTCTTATCAAGAGCGGACCAGGAAATCGGGGTCTTTTGGAATGCGGCACCACACACGAGGCTACGTCTCGAATTTCCTCGTGAGACGGGCCTCATGCTGAGGTGCCCCTGGAAGGTCGGGAAAGCCTTCCAGACAAAGCAGGTTAATCGACCCTACTGTCGCGATCAGGAGGGGAGAAGGGGCTCAGATGAAGTGGTGCCGCGAACCTCGGTGTTCCCCTTGAGTGAGACCGGTATGTCAGGGAACTTTTGGGGTCTCACGAAGCTTGCCAAATACTGTTTCAAACTTCAAGATGAAACGTGGGACTTCTCTTGAGACGCTGTGGCGGGCAAGGGCCTCATCTTGTGATGAAGGGGAAACCACGTGGTTTTTTTCGAGTTGCGATGGGATTGTTGACTTACGACGGGGAATTCAGGCTTCCTCTTCTGTTGGCCCAGGGAAGTCCATTCTTCCATTCGAGTTGCCAGGGAGAGCTGGGTGGGAATTGCTCTCGAGTCATGGCAGGTCAAAATAGACCTCATCTAGGCTTGTGTCCAGGACCTAATGTTCCTCTCCAGGGGCGATAGGGATCACGGGGACGCATTCCAGACTCACCCAGTGAGTCAGGCCTCGGCTCGAGGGGAAGCAAAGGATTCTGATATCCTCCTGGGTCGCGATAGGTATCTCTTGGAGCCCACTGAGTGGCCTCCAGGGAGTCAAGCCTCCTGTGGAGTTGGAGAGAGGACTCGGGATTGCTCTCCAGGCCATACAGGAAAGAAGGCCCTCAGCTCGCAATGACGGGGGCGTCTTGTGGGTTTTCTCGAGTTGGGGCGCAAGTATGAGTTTTCTCACGAGGTACGACGGGGAGCTCAGGGAGCCTCTCGTGTGGCGCCAGGAAAGTCAGGTGTCTATGCGTGTGATGAGGGGGAGCCCATAAATGCTCTCGAGTCATGGTAGGGAAATCGGGACTCAAGACGCGTTGAAGAAGGAGTCTCGAGGTCTTTCTCAGGTTGCGGCAGGAAACCCTGTGTTCCCTCGACTTGTACTGGTGACCTCAGGGAGCTTCTCAGGGTGCCTCTGAGAAGTCAGGCATACTGTGGACTTGGGAGGCGCTCTTGGAACTCCACTGGGTTTTGTGCAATGGCAAAGGTTCTCATCTCGAGTTGAGGCAGGAACCTAAGGGTTCCTCTCCATTTAAAACTCCGACCACAGGGTCCCTGAAGAGTTGGGACAGGAGAGTCAGGCCTCGTCTTGTGTGGAGGAATGGAACTCCACTTGCCTCTCGAGTTGTTCACAGGATAACAGACCATTTGTCGAGCTGTGAGTGGAACCTTCGGTTTTTTCCGTAAGATGCATGAGGGGGTCAGTGCCCCTTCGTGTTGTGCCTTCATCCACAGGGTTGCCTTCAAAGAGGTGTCCGGACATCGGGTTCTTATCAATAGCAGAGCAGGAAATCGGGGTCTTTCAGAACGTGGCACCATCCATGAGGCTACGTCTCGAATTTCTTCGTTAGACTGGTGTCATCCTGAGGTGCGCCATGAAGATCGGGAACCCCTTCCAGACAAAGCAGGGGAATCGACCATCTTGTCGCGATCAGGAGGAGTGAAAGGGCTCAGTTGAAGTCGTGCCGGGAACCTCGGTGTTCCCCTCGAGTGGGACCGGTGTGTCGGGAAACTTTTGGGGTCACTTCAAGGGTGCCAAGTACCGTTTTGCACTTCAATACGGACTTGGGGCTTCTCTTGACACGCTGTAGAGGGCAAGGGCCTCATCTTGGGATGACGGGGGAATCACGTGGTTTTTCTCAAGGTGCGGCGGGATTCTCGAGTTACGACGGGGAATTCAGGCTTCCTCTTGTGTTGGCCCAGGGAAGTCCAATCTTCCATTCGAGTTTCGAGGGAGAGCTGGGGTTTGCTCTTGAGTCACTGCAGGGCAAAAGAGACCTCATCTAGGCTTGTGTCCAGGACCTAATATTCCTCTCCAGGGCCGACAGCGATCTCGGGGTTGCATTCCAGACGCATCCTGGGAGTCAGAGCTCGACTCGAGGGGAAGCAAAGGACCCCGCTCTCCTCTTGAGTCACCACAGGTGTCTCTTGGAGCCCACTGAGTGGCCTAAAGGGAGTCAAGCCCCCTGTGGAGTTTGGAGAGAGGACTCAGGATTGCTCTCCAGGCCATGCAGGAAAAGAAGACCCTCATCTCGCGATGACAGGGGCGTCTTGTTGGTTTTCTCGAGCTGCGGTGCCAGTGTGCGGTTTCTGACGAGGTGCGACGGGAAGCTCAGGGAGCCTTTCGTGTGACACCAGGGAATTCAGGTCTCCATGCGCATGGCAAGGGGGAGCGCGTCATTGCTCTCGAGATATGATACGGGAATCGGGCCTCAAGACACGTTAAAGCAGGACTCTAAAGGTCTTTCTCGGGTTGCGGCAGGAAACCCTGGGTTCCGTCGACTTCTGCCGGTGACCTTAGGGAGCTTCTCAGGGTGCCTCTGAGAAGTCAGGCAAACTGTGGATTTGGGACGGGCCTCTCGGGACTCCACTGGTTTTGTGGCAATGGAAAAGGGCCTCATCTTGAGTGGAGGCAGGAACCTCAGGCTTCCTCTCCATTTCTGACTCAGTGCACAAGGTCCCTAGAGTTGTGACAGGAGAGTCAGGCATCGTCTTGTGTGGAGGAATGGAACTCCGCTTGCTTCTCGAGTTGTTCACGAGGTGACAGACCACTTGTGGAGCTGTGTGAGGAACCTGCGGGTTTTTCCGGAAGATGCACGGGGTGTCAGTGCCCCTACGTGTTGTGCCTTCATCCACAGGCTTGCCTTCGAAGAGGTGTCCAGGAGTCTGGTTTTGATCAAAAGTGGACCATGGAATCGGGGTCTTTCGGCATGTAGTATGGCCCTCGAGGCTACCTCTCGAATTTCCTCGTGAGACCGGCCTCATCCTGAGGTGTGCCGGGAAGGTCGGGAATCCCTTCGAGACAAAGCAGTGGAATCGACCCTCCTATCGCGAACAGGAGAGGAGAAAGGCCTCAGATGAAGTGGTGCCGGAAACTTCAGTGTCCCCTCTAGTGAGATCGGTATATAGGGGAACTTTTGGGGTCGCATCAAGGGTGCCAAGTACTGTTTTGCACTTCAAGACGGAATGTGAAACTTCTCTTGAGACGCTGTAGGGGGCAAGGGCCTCATCTTGCAATACGGGGAACCACGTGATTTTTCTCGAGTTGCGGCGGGTTTCTCAAATTACAACTGGAAATTCAGGCTTCCTCTTGTGTTGGCTCAGAAAGGCCAATCTTCCATTCGAGTTGCAAGGGAAAGCTAGGGGTTGCGCTTGAGTCACTGCAGGGCCAAAGAGACCTCATCTAGGCTTTTGTCCAGGACCTAAGGTTCCTCTCCAGGGGCGACAGGGATCCAGGGTTGCATTCCAGACTCACCCTCGTAGTCAGGCCTCATCTCGAAGGGAAGCAAAGGACACCGCTCTCCTCCTGAGTATCGACGGGTATCTCTTGGAGCCCACTGAGTGACCTAAAGGGAGTCAAGCCTCCTTTGGAGTTTGGAGAGAGTATTCGGGATTGCTCTTCAGGTCATGCAGGAAAGAAGGCCCTCATTTCACCATGACAGGGGCGTCTCGTGGGTTTTCTCGAGCTGCGGCGCCAGTGTGGGGTTTCTCACGAGGTACGATGGGGAGCTCAGGGAGCCTCTCATGTGGTGCCGGGGAAGTCAGATCTTCATGCGCGTGGCGAGGGGGAGCGCGTCATTTTTCTCCAGTCATGGTAGGGGAATCGGGCCTCAAGACGCGTGAAGAAGGACTCTCGAGGTTTTTCTCAGGATATGGCAGGGAACCCTGGGTTCCGTCGACTTATGCCCGTGACCTCAGGGAGCTTTTCATGGTGCCTCTGAGAAGTCAGGGATACTGTGCAGTTGGGAGGGGCCGCTCCGAACTCCACTGGGTTTGGTGCAGTAGAAGAGGGCCTTATCTCGAGTTGAGGCAGGAACCTCATGGTTCCTCTCCATTTCTGAATCGGATCTCAGTGTCCATGCAGAGTTGGGACAGGAGAGTCAGGCCTCGTCTTGTGTGGAGGAATTTAACTCCTCTTGCCTCTCGAGTTGTTCACGGGGTGACAGGCCACTTGTCGATCTGTATGTGGAATTGGGGGCTTTTCCAACGATGCAGGAGGGTGTCAGACCCCTTCGTTTTGTGCCTTCGTCCACAGGATTGCCTTCGAAGAGGTGTCCTAGCATTGGGTTCTTATCAAGAGCAGACAGGGAAATCGGGGTCTTTCGGCGTGTGGCACCAACCACAAGGCTACGTCTCGAATTTCCTCGTGAGACCGGCCTCATCCTGAGGTGCGCCGGGAAGGTCCGGAACCCCTTGCAGACAAAGCAGGGTAATCGACCCTCCCGTCGCGATCAGGAGGGGATAAAGGGCTCAGAACAAGCGGTGCACCGAACCTTGGTGTTCCCCTCGAGTGAGACCAGGGTGTCGGGGAACTTTTGTGCTAACATCAAGGTTGCCAATTATCGTTTTAAACTTCAAGATGGAACGTAGGGCTTCTACTGAGACGCTGTAGCTGGCAAGGGCCTCATCTTGCGATGACGGGGGAACCACGTGGTTTTCCTCGAGTTGCGGCGGGATTTTCGAATTAGGACGGGGAATTCAGGTTTCCTCTTGTGTTGTCCCAGGGAAGTCCATTCTTCCATTCGAGGTGCGAGGGAGAGCAGGGGATTGCTCTCGAGTCACTTCAGGGCAAATGAGACCTCATCTATGCTTGTGTCTAGGACCTAATGTTCCTCTCCAGGGGCGACAGGGATCTCGGGGTTGCATTCCAGACTCACCTGAGGAGTCAGGCCTGGTATATAGGGGAAGCAAAGAATTCCGCTCTCCTCTCGAGTCCCAACGGGTATCTCTTGGAGCCCACAGAGTGGCCTAAAGGGAGTCAGGCCTCCTGTGGAGCTTGAAGAGAGGCCTCGAGATTGCTCGCCAGGCCATGCAGGAAAAGAAGGCCTTCATCTCGCGATGACGGAGGCGTCTCGTGGGTTTTCTCGAGCTGGGGAGCCAGTGTGGGATTTCTCACGAGGTATGACGGGGAGCTCAGGGAGCCTCTCGTGTGGCGCCAGGGAAGTCAAGTCTCCATGCGAGTGGCGAGGGGGAACGCGTCATTGCTCTTGAGTCATGGTAGGGGAATCGGGATTCAAGATGCGTTGAAGGAGGATTTTCGAGGTCTTTCTCGGGTTGCGTCAGGAAACCCTGTGTTCCCTCGACTTGTGCCAGTGACCTCAGGGAGCTTCTAAGGGTGCCTCTGAGAAGTTGCGATACTGTGGATTTGGGAGGGGCCTCTCGGGCCTCCACTGCTTTTGGTGTAATGGAAGAGGGCCTCATCTCGAGTGGAGTCAGGAACCTCAGGGTTCCTCTCCATTTCGGACTCCGATCGCAGGGTCCCTTCAGAGTTGGGACCGGAGAGTCAGGCCTCGTCTTGAGTGGAGGAATGGAACTCTGCTTGCCTCTCGAGTTGTTCATGGGATGACAGGCCTCTTGTCGAGCTGTGTGTGGAACCTGCGGCTTTTACCGAATGATGCACGGGAGTGTCAGTGACCCTTCGTTTTGTGCCTTCGTCCACAGGGTTGCCTTCGAAGAGGTGTCCGGGCATCGGGTTCTTCTCAAGAGTGGGCCGGGAAATCGGGGTATTTAGGCATGTGACACCACCCACGACGCTACGTCTCGAATTTACTCGTGAGACCCGCCTCATCCTTAGGTGCGCCGGGAATGTAGGGAACCCCTTCCAAACAAAGCAGGGGAATAGACCCTCCTGTCTCGAACAGGAGGGGAGAAGGTGCTCAGATGAAGTGGTGCGGGAACCTCGGTGTTCCTGTCGAGTGAGACCGGCGTGTCCGGGAACATTTGGTGTCGCATCAAGGGTGCAAAGTACCGTTTCACACTTCAAGACGGAACGTGGTTCTTTTCTTGAGACGCCATAGCAGCAAGGTCCTCATCTTGGGATGACGTTGGAAACACGTGGTTTTTCTCGAGTTGTGGCGGGATTCTCGAGTTACGAAGGGGATTTCTGGCTTCCTCTTGTGTTGGCCCAGGGAAGCCCAATCTTCCATTCGAGTTGCGAGGGAGAGCTGGGGGTTGCGCTCGAGTCACTGCAGGGCAAAAGAAACCTCATCCAGGCTTGTGTCTAGGACCTAATGTTCCTCTCAAGGGATGACTGGGATCTTGGGGTTGCATTCTAGACTCACCCAGGAGTCAGGCGTCCTCTCGAGGGGAAACAAAGGACTTCTCTCTCTTCTCGAGTCGCGACGGGTATTTCTTGGAGCCCACTGAGTGGACTAAAGGGAGTCAAGCCTCCTCTGGAGTTTGTAGAGAGGACTCGGGATTGCTCTCCTGGCCATGCAGGAAAAGAAGGCCCACATCTCGAGATGACGGGGGCGTCTCGTGGGTTTTCTCGAGCTGCGGCGCCAGTGTGGGGTTTCTCACGAGGTACGACGGGGAGTTCAGGTAGCCTCTCGTGTGGCAACAGGGAAGTCAGGTCTCCATGGGCGGGGCAAGGGGGAGCGCGTCATTGCTCTCCAGTCAGGGTAGGGGAATCGGGCCTCATGACGGGTTGAAAAAGAACTCTCGATGTCTTTCTAGGGTTGCGGCAGGAAACCCTGGGTTCCCTTGACTTGTGCCGGTGACCTCAGGGAGCGTCTCAGGGTGCCTCTGAGAAGTCAGGGATACTGTGGATTTGGGAGAGGCCTCTCGGGACTCCTCTGGGTTTGGTGCAATGGAAGTGGGCCTCATCTCGAGTTGAGGCAGGAACCTCAGGGTTCTGCTCCTGACTTCCTGGAGGCAGGATCTGACTCAGATCGCAGGGTCCCTGTTGAGTTTGCTCAGGAGTGTCAGGTCTCGTGTTCTGCGGAGGAATGGAACTCCGCTTACATCTCAAGTTGTTCAAGGATAACACCATTTTTGTGATGTGTGTGGAACCTGCGGGTTTTTCGGAGATGCCCGGGGGCGTCAGTGCTCCTTCCTGTTGTGCCTTCATCCACAGGGTTGCCTTCGAAGAGGTGTCCGGGCATCGTGTTCTCCTCAAGTGCGGACCGGGAAATTGGGGTCTTTCAGCATGTTGCACCACCCACTAGGCTACGTCTCGAATTTTCTCGTGAGACCGGCCTCATCCTGAGGCACGCAGGAAAGTCCGGGAACCCTTTCCAAACAAAGCAGGGGAATCGACCCTACTTTCGGGATCAGGAGGAGAGAAAGGGCTCAGATGAAGTAGTGCCGGGAACCTCGGTGCTCTCCTTGAGTGAAAGTCGGGTAACTTTTCTGGTTGCATCAAGGGTGCCAAGTACCGTTTCGCACTTCAAGACGGAACCTGGGACTTCTCTTGAGATGCTGTAGTGGGCAAGGGCCTCATCTAGCGCTGACGGGGGACCCACGTGTTTTTTCTCGAGTTGCGGCAGGATTCTTGAGTTACGATGGGGAATACAGGTTTCCTCTTGTGTTGGCCCAGGGAAGTCCAATCTTCCATTCGAGTTGCAAGTGAGAGCTGGAGATTGCTCTCGAGTCACTGCAGGGCAAAATAGAGCTCATCTAGGTTTGTGTCCAGGACCGAGTTATTCTCTCCAGGGGCGACAGGGATCTCGGGGTTGCATTCCAGACTCACCCGGGGAGTCAGGCCTCGTCTCGAAGGGAATGAATGGACTCCGCTCTCCTCTCGAGTCGCGACGGGTATCCCTTGGAGCCCAAGAGTGGCCTAAATGGAGTTAAGCCTCCTGTGGAGTTTGGACAGAGGACTCGGGATTGCTCTCTAGGCCATGCAGGAAAAGAAGGCCCTCATCTCGCGATGACGGGGGCGTCTCGTGGGTTTTCTCAAGGTGCAGTGCCTGGTTGGGGTTTCTCACGAGATAGGACGGGGAGCTCAGGGAGACTCCTGTGGTGCCACGGAAGTCAGGTCTCCATGGACGTGGCGAGGGGGAGCGCCTCATTGCTCTCGAGTCATGGTAGGGGAATCAAGCCTCAAGACGCTTCGAAGAAGAACTCTCGAGGTCTTTCTCGGGGTGTGGCAGGAAACCCTGGGTTCCCTCGACTTGTGCCCATGACCTCAGGGAGCTTAGCGGGGTTCCTCTGAGAAGTCAGGGATACTGTGGAGTTGAGAGGGGCTTCTCGGGACATCACAGGGACTGGTGCAATTGAAGAGGACCTAATCTCGGATTGAGGCAGTAACGTCAGGGTTCCTCTCCATTTCTGACTCGGATAGCAGGGTCCCTGCAGAGTTGGGACAGGAGAGTCAGACCTCGTCTTGTGTGGAGTAATGGAACTCCACTTGCCTCTCGAGTTGTACATGGGACGACAGGCCACCTGTCGAGTTGTATGTGGAACCTGCGGTTTTGGGGGACGATGCACAGGGGTTTCAGTGCCCCTTCGTGTTGTGCCTTCATCCACAGGGTTACCTTCGAAGAGGTGACCGGGCATCGGGATCTTATCAATAGCGGACCAGGAAATCAGGGTGTTTCGGCATGTGGCACAACCCACGAGGCTACATCTCGACTTCCCTCGTGAGACTGGCCTCATCCTGAGGTTCGCCGGGAAGTCTGGGAACCCCTTCCAGACAAAGCAGGGGAATCGACCCTCCTGTCGCCATCAGGAGGGGAGAAGAGGCTCAGCTGAAGCGGTGCTGGGAACCTCCATGTTCTCCTCGAGTGAGACCAGGGTGTCAGGGAAATTTGGGGGTCGCATCAAGGGTGCCAAGTACCGTTTCACACTTCAAGACGGAACATGGGACTTCCCTGGAGACGCTATAGCTGACAGGGGCCTCATATTTCGATGACGGAGAAGCCACGTTGTTTTTCTCCAGTTGCCGCGGGATTCTCGAATTACAATGGAGAATACAGGCTTCCTCTTGTGTTGGCCCAGGGAAGTCCAATCATCCATTCGAGTTGCGAGGGAGAGCTGGGGATTGCACTTGAGTCAATGCAGGACAAAAAAGACCTCATTTAGGCTTGTGTCCAGGACCGAGTTTTCCTCTACAGGGGCAACACGGATCTCGGGATCCCATTCCAGACTCACCCAAGTAGTCAGGCCTCGGCTCGAGGGGAAGCAACGGACTCTGCTCTCCTCTAGAGTAGCGACGTGTATCTCTTGGAGGCTACTGAGTGGCCTAAAGGGAGTCAGGCCTCCAGTGGAGTTTGGAGAGTGGACTCGGGATTGCTCTCTAGGTCATGTAGGAAAAGAAGGCCCTCATCTTACGATGATGGGGGCGTCTCGTGAGTTTTCTCGAGCGGCGGTGCCAGTGTGGGGTTTTCATGAGGTAGGACGGGGAGCGCAGGGAGCCTCTCGTGTGGCGCCAGGGAAGTTAGGTTTCCATGGGCGTGGCGAGGGGAATGCGTCATTGCTCTCCAGTCATGGTAGGGTATCGGGCCTCAAGACGCGGTAAAGAAGGACTCTCAAGGTCTTTCTCAGAATGCAGCAGGAAACCCTGGGTTCACTCGACTTGTGCCAGTGACCACAGAGAGCTTCTGAGGGTGCCTCTGAGAATCAGGGATACTGTGGAGTTTTAGGGGCCTCTCGGGACTCCACTGGGTATGGCGCAATGGAAGAGGGCCTCATTTCGAGTTGATGCAGGAACGTCAGGTTTCATCTACATTTCTGACTCCGATCGCACGGTCCCTGCAGAGTTGGGAAAGGAGAGTCAGGCCTTCTCTTGTGTGGAGGAACGGAACTCCGCATGCCTCTCTAGTTCTTCAAGGGATGACAGGACACTTGTCGATCTGTGTTTGGAATCTGCGTGTTTTTCCGTACTATGCATGGGGATGTCAGTACCCCTTCGTGTTGTGCATTCATCCACAGGTTTGCTTTCGAAGAGGTGTCCTGGCATCGGGTTCTTATTAAGAGCGGACCGGGAAATCGGGGTCTTTCCGCATGTGGCACCACCCACCAGGCTACGTCTCGAATTTCCTAGTGAGACCGGCCTCATCCTGAGGTGCGCCGGGAAGGTCGGAACCCCTTGCAGACAAAGCAGGGGAATCGACCCTCCTGTCTCGATCAGGAGCGGAGAAGGGGCACAGATGAGGTGATGCCGGGAACCTCGGTGTTCCCCTCCAGTGAGACCAGTGTGTTGGGGAACTTTTGGGGTCGCATCAAAGGTGCCAAGTACCATATCGCACTTCAAGATGGAACGTAAGACTTCTTTTGAGACGCTGTAGCGGCAATGGCCGCATCTTGCGATGAAGAGGGAACGACGTGGTTTTTCTCGAGTTGTGGCGGGATTCTTGAGTTACAACGGGAAATTCAGGCTTCCTCTTCTGTTGGCCCAGGGAAGTCCAGTCTTCCATTCGAGTTGCGAGGGAGAGTTGGGGATTGCTCTCGAGTCACTGCAGGAAAAAAGAGACCTCATCTAGGCTTGTGTCCAGGACCTAATGTTTCTCTCCAGGGGCGACAGGGATCTCCGGTTCACATATCAGACACACCCGAGGAGTCAGGCCTCGCCTCGAGGGGAAGGAAAAGACTCCGCTCTCCTCTCGAGTCGCGACGGGTATGTCTTGGAGTCCACTGAGTGACCAAAAGGGAGTCAAGCCTACTGTGGAGTTTGGAGAGAGGACTCGGGATTGCTCTCCAGGCCATGCTAGAAAAGAAGGCCGTCATGTCGCGAAAATGGGGGCGTCTCGTGGGTTTTCTCTATCTGTGGCGCCAGTGTTTGGTTTCTCACGAGGTATGACGGGGAGCTCAGGGAGCCTCTCGTGTGGCGCCAGGGAAGTCAGGGCTTCATGAGTGTAGCAGAGGGAGCGCGTCATTGCCCTCGAGTCATGGTAGGGGAATCAGGCCTCAAAATGCGTTGAAGCAGGACTCTTGAGTTCTTTCTATGGTGGCGGCAGTAAACCCTGGGTTCACTCGAATTGTGCTGGTGACCTCAGGGAGCTTCTCAGGGTGCCTCTGAGAATCAGGGATACTGTGGAGCTGGGACGCGTCTCTCGGGACTCCACTGGGTTTCGTGCAATGGAAGAGGTCCTAATCTCGAGTGGAGGCAGGAACCTCAGCGTTCCTCTCGTGACTTCACTGGCGCTGGTCTGATTCGGATCGCAAAGTCCCTGCAGAGTTGGGACAGGAGATTCATGCCTCGTCTTGTGTAGAGGAATGAAACCCCACTTGCCTCTCGAGTTCTTCAGGGGTGACAAGCCACTTGTTGAGCTGTATGTGGAACCTGCGGGTTTTTCCGGATGATGCACGAGGGTGTCAGTGCCCCTTTGTGTTGTGCCTTCATCCACAGGGTTGCCTTCGAAGAGGTGTCCAGGCATCGGGTTCTTATCAAGAGCGTACCGGGAAATCATAGTCTTTTGGCATGTGGTACCACCCACGAGCTACGTCTCGAATTTCCTCGTGAGACCGGCCTCATCCTGAAGTGCCCCGTGAAGGTCGGGAACCCCTTACAAACAAAGCAGGGGAAGTGACCCTCCTATCACGAACAGGAGGGGAGAAGGGGCTCAGATAAACTGGTGCCGGGAACCTCGGTGTTCACCTCGAGTGAGACCGATATTTCGGGGAACTTTTGGGGTCACATCAAGGGTGTCAAGTATCGTTTTGCACTTCAAGACGGAACGTGGGACTTTTCTTGAGAAGCTGTAGCGGGCAAGGGCCTCATCTTGTGATGACGAGGGAACCAAGTGCTTTTTCTCGAGTTGCGGCGGGATTCTCGAGTTACGAAGGGGAATTCAGGCTTCCTCTTGTGTTGGCCCAGGGAAGTCCAATCTTCCATTCGAGTTGTCAGGGAGAGCGGGGGATTGCTCTCGAGTTACAGAAGGGCAAAAGAGACCTCATCTAGGCTTGTTTCCAGGACCTAATGTTCCTCTCCAGGGGAGACAGGGATCTCGGGGTTGCATTCCAGACCCACCTGGTGAGTCAGGCCTTGTCTCGAGGGGAAGCAAAGGACTCCATTCTCCTCTTGAGTCGCGACGGGTATCTCTTGGAGCCTACTAAGTGGCCTAAAGGGAGTCAAGCCTCCTGTGGAGTTTGGAAAGAGGATTCGGGATTCCTCTCCAGGCCATGCAGGAAAAGAAGGCCCTCATCTCGCGATGACAGGGGCCTATGGTGAGTTTTCTCAAGCTGCGGCGTCAGTGTGGGGTTTCTCACGAGGTACGACAGGGAGCTCAGGGAGCCTCTCTTATGGCGCCAGGGAAGTCAGGTCTCCATGTGCGTGGCGAGGGGGTGCGTGTCATTTCTATAGAGCCATGGAAGCAGATTCGGGCTTCAAGACACGTTGAAGTAGGACTCTCGAGGTCTTTTTCCCATTGTGACAGGAAACCCTGGGTTCCCTCGGCATGTGCTGGTGACCTCATGGAGCTTCTCCGGGTGCCTCTGAGAAGTCAGGGGTACTGTGGAGTTGGGAGGGGCCTCTCTGGACTCCACTGGGTTTGGTGCAATGGATGAGAGCCTCATCTCGAGTGGAGGCAGGAACCTCATGTTTCCTCTTCTGGGTTTCCTGTCGCTGGTACTGACTCGGATGGCAGTTTCCCTGCAGAGTTGGTACAGAAAATCAGGTCTGGTCTTGTGTGGAGGAATGGAACTCCACTTGCCTGTCGAGTTGTTCACGGGGTGACAGACCACTTGTTGAACTGTGTTTGTAACCTGCGGGTTTTTCTGGACGATGCACGGGGGTGTCAGTGCCCCTTCGTGTTGTGCTTTCATCCACAGGTTTTCCTTCGTAAAGGTGTCAGGGCATCACGTTCTTATCAAGAGCAGACCGGGAAATCGGGGTCTTTTGGCTTGTGGCACCACCCACGAGGCTATGTCTCGAATTTCCTCGTGAGACCTGCCTCATCCTTAGGCGCGCTGGAAAGGTCGGGAACCCCTTCCAGACATAGCAGGGGAATCGACACTCCTGTCGCGATCACGAGGGGAGAAGGAGCTCAAATGAAGTGGTTCCGGGAACCTCGGTGTTCCTTTCGAGTGAGACCGGTATGTCGGGGAATTTTGAGATTGCATCAAGGGTGCCAAGTACCGTTTCGCACTTCAAGACAGAAAGTGGGACTTCTCTTGAGTCGCTGTAGCGGGCAAGGGCCTCATCTAGCGCTGATGGGGGAACCACGTGGATTTTCTCGAGTTTCGGTGGGATTCTCGAGTTACGATGTCGAATTCAGGCTTCCAATTGTATTGGCCCAGGGAAGTCCAATCTTCAATTCGATTTGCGAGGGAGAGCTGGCGATTGCTCTCTAGTAACTGCAGTGCAAAATAGACCTCATCTAGGCTTGTGTCCAGGACCGAGTTTTCCTCTCCAGGTGTGACAGGAATTCGGGGTTGCATTCCAGACCCACACGGGGAGTCAGGCCTCGTCTCGAGGGGAAGCAAAGAACTCTGCTCTCCCTTCAGGTCCTGAAAGGTATCTCTTGGAGCCAACTGAGAGGCCTAAAGAGAGTCAAGCCTCCTGTGGAGTCTGGAGAGAGGACTCGGTTTTGCTCTCCATGCCAGGCAGGAAACAATCCCTCATCTCGTGATGACGGGGGTGTATCGTCGGGTTTCTCGAGCTTCGGAGCCTGAATGGGGTTTCCAAAGAGGTACGACGGGGAGATCAGGTAGACTCTCTTCAGGAGTCAGGGAAGTCAGGTCTCCATGCGAATGGCGATGGGGAGCGGGTCTTTGCTCTCGAGTCATGGTAGGGGAATCGGGTCTCAAGACGCGCCGAAGGACTCTCAAGGTCTTTCTCGGGTCGCAGCAGGAAACCCTGGGTTCCCTGGACTTGAGCCGGTGACCTCAGGTAGATTCTCAAGGTGCCTCTGAGAATTCAGGGATACTGTGGAGTTGGGAGGGGACTCTCGGGACTCATCTGGGTTTGGTGCAATGGAAGAGGGCCTCACCTCGAGGGGAGACAGGAACCTTAGGATTCCTCTCCGTTTCGGACTCCGACCGCAGGGTCCCTGCAGAGTTGGGACAGGAGAGTCAGGCCTCGTCTTGTCTGAGGAAGGGAACCCCGCTGGCCTCTCGAGTTGCTCAGGGGGTCTCAGGCCCCTTGTCGAGCTGTGTGTGGGACCCGCGGGTCTTTGCGGACGATGCACGGGGGTGGCAGTGCCCCTTCGTGTTGTGCCTTCACCCACAGGGTTGCCTTCGAAGAGGGGTCCGGGCCTCGGGTCCTTCTCAAGAGCGGACCAGGGAATCGGGGGCGTTCGGCATGTGACCCCACCCACGTGGCTCGTCTCGAATTTCCTCGTGAGACCGGCCTCATCCTGAGGTGCGCCGGGCAGGCCGGGAACCCCTTCCAGACCACGCAGGGGAATCGCCTCTCCTGTCGCGATCAGGAGGGGAGAAGGGGCTCAGAGGAAGCGGTGCCGGGACCCTCGTTGTTCCCCTCGTGGGAACCCGGCATGTCGGGGGACTTTTGGGGGTCGCAGGAAGGCTGCCAGGGACCGTTTCGCCCTTCAGGGCGGAACAGGGGACTTCCTTTGAGACGCCTTCGCGGGCAAGGGCCTCATCATGCCAAGAGGTGGGAACCACGTGGTTTTTCTCGAGTTGCGGTGGCATTCTCGAGTTACGACGGGGATCTCAGCCTTCCCTTAGGGTTGGCCCTGGGAAGCCCAATCTTCCCCTCGGGTTGCGAGGGAAAGCTGGGGGTTGCGCTCGAGTCACTGCAGGGCCGAAGAGACCTCACCTAGGCGTGTGTCCGGGACCTAATATTCCTCTCCAGGGAAGGCAGGGATCTCGGGGTTGCATTCCAGGCTCCCCCGGGGAGTCAGGCCTCGTCTCGAGGGGAAGCCAAGGACTCCGCTCTCCTCTCGAGTCGCGACGCGGTCTCTTGGTTCCCCCTGAGCGGCCTCAAGGGAGTCCAGCCTCCTCTTCCGTTTGGAGACAGGACCCGGGATTGCTCTCCAGGCCATGCAGGAAAAGAAGGCCCTCAGCTCGCGAGGACGGAGGCGTCTCATGGGTTTCCTCGAGCTGCGGCGCCCGTGGGGGTTTTCTCCCGAGGCACGACGAGGATCTCAGGGAGCCTCTCGTGCGGCGCCAGGGAAGTCAGGTCTCCATGGGCGTGGCGAGGGGGAGCGGGTCATGGCTCTCGAGTCACGGGAGGGGACTAGGGCCTCGAGACGCGTTGAAGAAGGACTCTCGAGGTCTTTCTCGGGGGGCGGCGGGAAACCCTCGTTTCCCTCGCCTTCTGCCGGGGACCTTAGGGAACTTCCCAGGGTGCCTCTGAGAGGCGAGGGATCCTGTGGAGGTGGCGGGGCCCCTCGGGACTCCGCTGGGTCTGGCGCAACGGAAGAGGGCCTCACCTCGAGGGGAGGCAGGAACCTCAGGCTTCCTCTCCGTTTCGGACTCCGACCGCAGGGTCCCTGCAGAGTTGGGACAGGAGAGTCAGGCCTCGTCTTGTCTGCGGAAGGGAACCCCGCTGGCCTCTCGAGTTGCTCAGGGGGTCTCAGGCCCCTCGTCGAGCTGTGTGTGGAACCCGCGGGTCTTTGCGGACGATGCACAGGGGTGGCAGTCCCCCTTGGTGTTGTGCCTTCACCCACAGGGTTGCCTTCGAAGAGGGGTCCGGGCCTCGGTTCCTTCTCAAGGGCGGACCGGGGAATCGGGGGCGTTCGACATGTGGCACCACCCACGTGGCTCGTCTCGAATTTCCTCGTGAGACCGGCCTCATCCTGAGGTGCACCTGGAAGGCCGGGAACCCCTTCCAGACCATGCAGGGGAATCGACTCTCCTGTCGCGATCAGAAGGGGAAAAGGGGCTCAGATGAAGAGGTGCCGGGACCCTCGGTGTTCCCTTCGAGGGAACCCAGCGTGTAGGGGAACTTTTGCGGTCGCATCAAGGGTGTCAAGTACCGTTTCGCCCTTCAGGGCGGAACATGGGACTTCCCTGGAGACACCGGGAACTTCAGTGTTCCCCTGGAGTGAGACCGGTATTTTGGGCAACTTTGGGGTCGCATCAAGGGTGCCAAGTAGCATTTCGAACTTTAAGATGGAACGTTGGACTTCTCTTGAGACTCTAGATGGCAAGGGCCTCATATTGCGATGAAGGGGGAACCACATGCTTTTTAAGACTTGAGGCTGTATTCTCGAATTACGATGGGAAATTCAGACTTCCTCTTGTGTTGACCGTGGGAAGACCAATCTTCCATTCAAATTGTGAGGGAGAGATGGAGGTTGCTCTCGAGTCACTCTAGGGCAAAATAGACCTCATTTAGGCTTGTGTCTAGGACATAATATTCCACTCCAGGGGTGACATGGATCTCGAGGTTGCATTCCAAACTCACCCGGGGAGTCAGGCCTCATCTCCAGGGAAGCAAAGGACTCCGCTCTCCTCTCGAGTCGCACCGGGTATTTCTTGGACCCAACTGAGTGGCCTAAAGGGAGTCAATACTCCTGTGAAGTTTGGAGAGAGGATCAGGAATTGCTCTCCAGGTCAGGCAGGAAAAGAAGGCCCCCATCTCTCCTTGATGGGGGCATCTTGTAGTTTTTCTCGAACTGCGGCGCCACTGTGGGTTTTCTCACGAGGTACGATGGGGTACTCAGGGAGCCTCTTGTGTGGTACTAGGGAAGTCAGTTTTCCTGCTTGTTGCGAGGGGAGCACGTCCTTGCTCTGGAGTCATGGTAGGGGAATCGGGCATCAAGAGACGTTGAAAAAGGACTCTCCAAGTCTTTCTCGGGTTACTTCAGGAAACTCTGGGTTCCCTCGACTTGTGCCAGTGACCTCAGGTAGCTTCTCAGGGAGCCTCTGAGAATTCAGGGATACTGTGGTGTTGGGAGGGGCCTCTCGGGACACCACTGAGTTTGGTTCAATGGAAGAGGGCCTCTTCTCTAGTTGAGGCAGGAACCTCAGGGTTCCTCTCCATTTCTGACTCCAATTGCAGGGTCCCTGAAGAGTTGGGACAGGAGAGTAAGGCCTCGTCTTGTGTGAAGGAATGCAACTTCACTTGCCTCTCGAGTTGTTCACGGGGTGACAGTCCACATTTGGAGCTGTGAGTGGAATCTGTGGGTTTTTCCAGACGATGCATGGGGATGTCAGTGTCCCTTCGTGTTGTGCCTTCATCCACAGGGTTGCCTTCGAAGAGATGTCCGGGCATCAGGTTCTTATCTAGAGTGGACCGGGAATTCGGGATCTTTCAGCATATGGCACCAACCATGAGGCTACTTTTCGAATTTCCTCATGAGACTGGCCTCATCCGGAGGTTCGCAGGGAACGTCGGGAACCCGTTGCAGACAAAACATGGGAATCGACCCTTCTGTCGCGATCAGGAGGGTTGAAGGGGCTCACAGGAAGTGGTGCCGTGAACTTTGGTGTTTCCCTCGAGTGAGACCGGTATGTCAGGGAACTTTGGGGGTCGCATCAAGGGTGCCAAGTACCGTTTTGTACTTCAGGATGGTACGTGGGATTTCTCTTGATACGCTGTAGCGGCCAAGGGCCTCATCTTGCGATGACGGGGGAGCCACGTGGTTTTTCTCGAGTTGCGGCGGGATTCTCGAGTTACGACGGGGATTTCAGGCTTCCTCTTGTGTTGGGCCAGGGAAGTCCAATCATCCATTCGAGTTGCGAGGGAGAGCTGGGGGTTGCGCTCGAGTCCCTGCAGGGCAAAGGAGACCTCATCTAGGCTTGTGTCCAGGACCTAATGTTCCTCTCCAAGGGCCACAGGGATCTCAGGTTTGCATTCCAGACTCACCCAGGGAGTCAGGCCTCATGTCGAAGGGAAGCAAAGGACTCCGCTCTCCTTTCGAGTCGCGACGGGCACCTCTTGGAGCCCACTTTGTGGCCTAAAGGGAGTCAAGCCTCCTGTGAAGTTTGGAGAGAGGACTTGGGACTGCTCTCCAGGCCATGCAGGAAAAGATGGCCCTCATCTCGCGATGACGGAGGGATCTTGTGCGTTTTCTCGAGCTGCGGCGCCAGTGTGGGGTTTCACACGAGGTATGACGGGGAGCTCAGGGAGCCTCTCGTGTGGCGCCAGGGAAGTCAGGTCTCCATGTGCGTGGCGAGAGGGAGCGCATTATTGCTCTTGAGCTATGGTAGGGGAATCTGACCTCAAGACGCACTGAAGAAGGACTCTCGAGGTCTTTCTTCGGTTGTGGCAGGAAACTCTTATTTCCCTCGACTTTTGCTGGTGGCCTCAAGGAGCTTCTCAGAATGCCTATGAGAAGTCAGGGATACTGTGGAGATGGGAGGGGCCTCTTGGGATTCCACTGGGTTTGTTTTCATGGAAGAGGGCCTCATCTCGGGTTGAGGCAGGAACCTCAGGTTTCCTCTCCATTTCTGACTCAGATCGAAGCGTGCCTGCAGAGTTGGGATTGGATACTCAGGCCTCGTCTTGTCTGAGGAAGGGAACTCCGCTTTCCTCTCTCATTGTTTAAGGGGTGACAGGCCAGTTGTGGAGCTGTATGTGGATCCTGCGGGGTTTTCTGGACGATGAACAGGGTTGCCAGTGCCCCCTCGTGTAGTGCCTTCATCCACAGGGTTGCCTTAGAAGAGGTGTCCGGGCATCGGGTTCTTATCAAGAGCAAGACCGAGAAATCGGGGTCTTTTGGCACGTGGCACCAACACGAGGCTACGTCTCAAATTTCTTCGTGAGACTGGCCTCATCCTGAGGTGCGCCATGAAGGTCGGGAACGCCTTCTAGACAAAGCAGGGGGATGGACCTTCCTGCCGTGATCAGGAGGGGAGAAGGGGCTCAAATGAAGTGGTGCCAGGAACTTCGGTGTTCCCTTGGAGTGAGACCGGTATATTGGGGAACTTTTGGGGTCGCATCAAGGGTGCCAAGTAGCATTTCGAACTTTATGACGAAACATGGGACTTCTCTTGAGACTCTGTAGCGGGCAAAGGCCTCATATTGCGATGAATGGGGAACCACGTGGTTTTTAAGAGTTGCGGCGGGATTCTCGAGTTACAACGGGAAATTCAGAGTTCCTCTTGTGTTGGCCCAGTGAAGACCAATCTTCCATTCGAATTGAGAGGGAGAGATGGGTGTTTCTCTCGAGTCACTGTAGGGCAAAATAGACCTCATCTAGGCTTTTGTCCAGGACATAATGTTCCTCTCCAGGGGCAACAGGGATCTCGGGGTTGCATTCCAGACTCACCCGAGGTAAGGCCTCGTCTCGAGGGGAAACAAAGTACTCTGCTCTCCTCTCAAGTCGCCACAGGTATCTCTTGGGGCCCACTGAGTGGCCTAAAGGGAGTAAAGCCTCCTGTGAAGTTTGGAGAAAAGACCAGGGATTGCTCTCCAGGTCAGGCAGGAAAAGAAGTCCCCAATCTCACGATGACGGTGGGTTTTCCCGAGCTGCGGCGCCAGTGTGGGGTTTCTCACGAGGTATGACGGGGAGCTCAGGGAGCCTCTCATGTGGCGCCAGGGAAGTCAGGTGTCCATGCGCATGGCGAGGGGGAGAGTGTCATTGCTCTCGAGTCATGGTAGGGGAATCCGTCCTCAAGACGCGTTGAAGATGGACTCTTGAGGTCTTTCTCGGGTTGCGGCAGGATACCCTGTGTTCCCTCGACTTGTGCCGGTGACCTCAGGGAGTTGCTCAGGGTGCCTCTGAGAAGACACTGATACTGTGGAGTTGGGAGGGGCCTCTCGGGACTCCACTGGGTGTGGTATAATACAAGAGGGCCTCATCTCGTGTTGAGGAAGGAACCTCAGGGTTCCTCTCCATTTCAGACTCCGATCTCAGGATTCCTGCAGAGTTGGGACAGGAGAGTCAGGCCTCGTATTCTGTGGAGAAATGAAACTTAGCTTTCCTCTCGAGTTGTTCACGAGGTAACAGGTCACTTGTCGAGCTGTATGTGGAACCTGCAGAATTTTCCAAAAGATGCACGGGTGTTCAGGGTCCCTCCTTGTTGTGCCTTCATCCTACGGGATGCATTCCAAGAAGTGTACGGGCATCGGGTTCTTATTAATAGCTGACCGGGAAATGGGGTCTTTCCGCATGTGGCACCACCCACGAGGCTACATCTCCAATTTCCTCGTGAGACAGGCCTCATCCTGATGTGCGCTGGGAAGATCGGTAAACCCTTCCACACAAAGCAGGAGAATCGACACTCCTGTTGCAATCAGGAGGGGAGAAGGGGCTCAAATGATGTGGTGCGGGGAACATGGGTGTTACCCTCGAGTGAGGCCTGTTAGTTGGGGAACTTTGGGGGTGCCGTCATGGGTGCCAAGTACCGTTTTGCACTTCAGTAGGAACGTGGGACTTCTTTTGAGACGCTGTGGCGGGCAAGGGCCTCATGCTGCGAAGACGATGGAACCACGTGGTTTTTCTCGAGTTGCGGCGGAATTATCGAGTTACGACGTGGATTTCAGGCTTCCTCTTGTGTTGGCCCTGGGAAGCCCAAACTTCCCTTTGAGTTACGAGGGAAAGCTGGATGTTGTGCTCGAATCACTGCAAGGCCAAAGAGACCTCATCTAGGCGTGTGTCCAGGACCTAATAGTCCTCTCAAGGGAAGACAAGGATCTGGGGATTGCACTCCAGACTCCCCCGGGGAGTCAGGCCTCGCCTCGAGGGGAAGCAAAGGACTGCGCTCTCCTCTCGAGCCACGACGCGGATCTCTTGGACCCCACTGAGTTGCCTCAAGGGAGTCCAGCCTACTCTTCAGTTTGGAGAGAGGACTCGGGATTGCTCTCCAGGCCAGGCAGGAAAAGAAAGCCCTCAGCTCGCGAGGACGGGGGCGTCTCAGGGGTTTCCTCGAGCTGCGGCGCCCATGGGGGTTTTCTCCCGAGGCACGATGAGGATCTCAGGGAGCCTCTCGTGCGGCGCCAGGGAAGCCAGGTCTGCATGCGCGAGGAGAGGGGGAGCGCATCATTGCTCTCTAGTCCAGAGAGGGGACAAGGGCCTCAAGACACTTTGAAGAAGGATTATCGAGGTCTTTCTCGAGTGGCGGCGGGAAACCCTCATTTCCCTCGACTTCTGCCGGGGACCTGAGGGAACTTCCCAGGGTGCCTCTGAGAGGTGAGGGATCCTGTGGAGTTAGTGGGGCCTCTCGGGATTCCACTGGGGTTGGCGCAATGGAAGAGGGCCTCATCTCGAGGGCAGGCAGGAACCTCAGGCTTCCTCTCTGTTTCTGACTCCGACCCTCCGACCTCAGGGTCCCTGCAGAGTTGGGAGCGGCGAGTTAGGCCTCGTCTTGTCTGAGGAAGGGAACTACACTTGCCTCTCGAGTTGCTCGGGGGGTCTCAGGCCCCTCTTCGAGCTGTGTGTGGAACCCAAGGGTGTTTCTGGATGATGCACGGGAGTGTCAGTGCCCCTTCGTGTTGTGCCTTCACCCACAGGGTTGCCTTCGAAGAGGTGTCCGTGCAACGGGTTCTTCTCAAGAGTGGACCGGGAAATCGAGGTCGATTGGCATGTGGCACCACTCCCGTGGCTCACCTCGAATTTCCTCGTGCGGACGGCCTCATGCTGAGATGCGACGGGAAGGCCGGGAATCCCTTCCAGACCACGCAGGGGAATCGACACTCCTGTCGCGATTAGGAGGGGAGAAGGGGCTCAGATGAAGTGGTGTCGGGACCCTCGGTGTTTCCCTCGAGGGAAGCCGGTGTGTCGGGGAATTTCTGGGGGTCACAAGAAAGGTGTCAGGTACTGTTTCGCACTTCAGGACGGAAACTGGGACTTCCCTTGAGACGCCATAGCGGGCAAGAGGCTCATCTTGCAAAGACGTTGGAACCACGTGGTTTTTCTCGAGTTGCGGCGGGATTTTCGAGTTACGACGGGGATCTCAGGCTTCCTTTTGGGTTGGCCCTGGGAATCCCAATCTTCCCCTCTAGTGCCAGGGAAAGCTGGGGGTTGCACTCGAGTCACTGCAGGGCCCAAGAGACCTCACCTAGGCGTGTGTCCGGGACCTAATATTCCTCTCCAGGGAAGGCAGGGATCTCGGGGTTGCATTCCAGGCTCCCCCGGGGAGTCAGGCCTCGTCTCGAGGGGAAGCCAAGGACTCCGCCGTCCTCTCGAGTCGCGACGCGGGTCTCTGGGAGCCCCCTGATCGGCCTCAAGGGAGTCCAGCCTCCTCTTCCGTTTGGAGAGAGGACCCGGGATTGCTCTCCAGGCCATGCAGGAAAAGAAGGCCCTCAGCTCACGAGGACGGGGGCGTCTCAGGGGTTTCCTCGAGCTGCTGCGCCCGTGGGGGTTTTCTCCCGAGGCACGACGAGGATCTCAGGGAGCCTCTCGTGCGGCGCCAGGGAAGTCAGGTCTCCATGCGCGTGGCGAGGGGGAGCGCGTCATGGCTCTCTAGTCACGGGAGGGGACCAGGGCCTCGAGACGAGTTGAAGAAGGACTCTCGAGGTCTTTCTCGGGGGGGGGGGCGGGGAACCCTCATTTCCCTCGCCTTCTGCCGGGGACCTTAGGGAACTTCCCAGGGTGCCTCTGAGAGGCGAGGGATCCTGTGGAGTTGGCGGGGCCTCTCGGGACTCCGCTGGGTCTGGCGCAACGGAAGAGGGCCTCACCTCGAGGGGAGGCGGGAAACCCAGGCTTCATCTCCATTTCGGACTCCGACCGCAGGGTCCCTGCAGAGTTGGGACAGGAGAGTCAGGCCTCGTCTTGTCTGAGGAAGGGAACCCCGCTTGCCTCTCGAGTTGTTCAGGGGGTCTCAGGCCCCTCGTCGAGCTGTGTGTGGAACCCGCGGGTCTTTGCGGATGATGCACAGGGGTGGCAGTGCCCCTTCGTGTTGTGCCTTCACCCACAGGGTTGCCTTCGAAGAGGGGTCCGGGCCTCGGGTCCTTCTCAAGAGCGGACCGGGGAATAGGAGGCGTTCGGCATGTGGCGCCACCCACGTGGCTCGTCTCGAATTTCCTCGTGAGACCGGCCTCATCCTGAGGTGCGCCGGGCAGGCCGGGAACCCCTTCCAAACCACGCTGGGGAATCGACTTTCCTGTCGCGATCAGGAGGGGAGAAGGGGCTCAGAGGAAGCGGTGCCGGGACCCTCGGTGTTCCCTCGAGGGAACCCGGCTTGTCGGGGAACTTTTGGGGGTCGCATGAAGGCTGTCAGGGACCGTTTTGCCCTTCATTGCGGAACAGGGGACTTCCCTTGAGACGCCATAGCAGGCAAGGGCCTCATCTTGCCAAGAGGTGGGAACCACGTGGTGTTTCTCGAGTTGCGGTGGGATTCTCGAGATCAAACGGGGATCTCAGGCTTCCTCTTGGGTTGGCCCTTGGAAGCCTAATCTTACGCTCGAGTTGCGAGGGAAAGCTGGGGTTGCGCTCGTGTCAATGCAGGGACCAAGAGACGTCACCTAGGCGTGTGTCCGGGACCTAATATTCCTCTCCAGGGAAGGCAGGGATCTCGGGGTTGCATTCCAGGCTCCCCCGGGGAGTCAGGCCTCGTCTCGAGGGGAAGCCAAGGACTCCGCTCTCCTCTCGAGTCGCGACGCGGTCTCTTGGTTCCCCCTGAGCGGCCTCAAGGGAGTCCAGCCTCCTCTTCCGTTTGGAGAGAGGACCCGGGATTGCTCTCCAGGCCATGCAGGAAAAGAAGGCCCGCAGCTCGCAAGGACGGGTGCGTCTCATGGGTTTCCTCGAGCTGCGGCGCCCGTGTGGGTTTTCTCCCGAATCACGACGAGGATCTCAGGGAGCCTCTCGTGCGGGGCCAGGGAAGTCAGGTCTCCATGCACGTGGCGAGGGGGAGCGTGTCATGGCTCTCGAGTCATGGTAGGGGAATCGCGAATCAAGACAATTTGAAGCACTCTTGCGGTCTTTCTCAAGTCGCGGCAGAAAACCCAGGGTTCCCTCAACTTGTGCCTGTGACCTCAGGGAGCTTCTCATTGTGCCTGTGAGAACTCAGGGATACTGTGGAGTTGGTAGGGGCCTCTCGGGACTCCACTGGGTGTGGTGCAATGGAAGAGGGCCTCATCTCGAGTGGACGCAGGAACCTCAGGCTTCCTCTCCGTTTCTGACTCGGATCCCATGGTCCCTGCAGAGTAGGCACAAGAGAGTCACACCTAGTCTTCTGTTGAGGAAGTGGACCTTCGTTTGCCTTTCGAGTTGTTTACAGGTTGACAGGCCACTTGTCGAAATGTCTGTGGGACCTGCGGGTTTTTCTGGACGATGCATGCGGGTGTCAGTGCCCCTTCGTCTTGTGCCTTCATCCACAGGTTTTCCTTCAAAGAGGTGTGCTGGCATCGGGTTCTTTTCAAGAGTGGACGGTGAAATTGGGGTCTTTCGGCATGTGGCACCACCCACGAGGCTACGTCTCGAACTTCCTCATGAGACCGGCCTCATCCTGAGGTGCGCCTGGAAGGTCGGGAACCCCTTGCAGACAGAGAAGGGGAGTCGACCCTCCTGTCGCAATCAGGAGAGGAGAAGGGGCTCAGAAGAAGTGGTGCCGGGAACCTCGGTGTTCCCCTTGAGTGAGTCTTATATGTCGCGGAACTTTTGGGGTCGCATCAAGGGTGCCAAGTACCGTTTCGCATTTCAGGATGGAACATGGGACTTCTCTTGAGATGCTGTAGCGGACAAAGGGCCTCATCTTGCGATGACGAGGGAAGCACGTGGTTTTTCTCGAGTTGCGGTGGGATTCTCGAGTTACGACGGGGAATTCAGGCTTCCTCTTGTGTTGGCCCAGGAAGTCTAATCTTCCAATTTGAGTTGCCAGGGAGAGCTGGGGATTGGGCTCCATTCACTGAAGTGCAAACTAGACCTCATCTAGGCTTGTATCCAGGACTTAATGTTCCTCTCCATAGGCGACAGGGATTTGAGGTTGCATTCCATACTCACCCGGGGAGTCAGGCCTCATCTCGAGGGGAAGCATAGGACTCCACTCTCTTCTCGAGTCGCGACAGGTATCTCTTGGAGCCCACTGAGTGGTCTTCGCTCTGTAGGAGAGCTCTAGTGTACATAAGCCTGTACATAAGTGAACACAGACACTCTGTGTGCATGTTGCTGCGTACCCAAAATAGGGCCACAAGGAGCCTCATGCTCTCCATGCGGCGCGGAAGCTGTGCAGCCACGCAGCAGCTGAAGAATCCAACCAATTGCTCTTTTCTTACCTCGGACAGAGCTCGCATTGCCGTAGCCCTTGGCAGTTTGGAAACACTGGACCCTAACCCCTCTCAAAGTAGGCCTGGGTTCTATTTCGAATAGAAAGTTAATAGCGGAGCTGAGGACAGGAACGCGGCAGTCATTTATCACACGCTCCTGCAGCCTGCTACTACAGGGACACTAACGCTAGAAGCTAGGAATGTCTTTGCAAGGTGCGCAAAGGACAAGGGAGAACCTCGACCCTGACTCTAGTATTTCAGTCCCCTGAGCAGATCTGAGGTTCTCCCGCTGTAGAAGCTAACCCATTCCTTTCAAATACAGGCTTCCTAACACAGGGCCAGTTGGCTGCTTGCTCTTCCACGAAGCAGGCTTCCTTAACTTGCAAACTGCGAATTCCGCTTAACAGCCTGGAGGAAAATCGCTTCTTGGAAGATTTTTTTCAGAGGCTGTATCCCCGGAGCTGGGGCCAAGCTAGGGGACCCATACTGAAAAGGGAAGGCAAAACCACATCCAGTGTCTTTGCTCTGGAGGACAGCTTTGGTGAGCCTAAGTCTTTCAGGAATATTTCTGGATCCAACAGAGTCAAATTCTGCGTGTGAAGCTGCACAGCCAAAATAGGGGAACAGAGAGCCTGATTCTCTCTGTGTAGCTTTGAAGCTGTCATTCAAACAACAGCTTGAGAATCCATACAATGCTCTCCCTTACTGCTAAGAGAATTCTCATTGCTGTCGTCCTTGACAGTTTGTAGAAATCCGCACCCTAACCCTTCTCCAAGTAGGCCTGGGTCCTAGCTCAGAACAACAGGCAACGGCGGAGCTGAGGCCAGTAAGGCACAAGTGAGGTCTCACACACTCTTGCAGCCTGATCGTCCAGGAGCAGTAAGGCCTCTTTTTCCCTGCAGGAGGCTCGCTTGCCTTGCCTCCTGTGAACTGCATTTCCCAGCCTGGGCGCAAAGCTGTTCCTGGAGATTTTTTCTCAGGGGCTGTTTCCCTGGAGCTGGGTCGGACCTCGGGGGCCCAACTCACAGGGGAAGACAAAACCACATGGACAGGTCTATGCTCTGTAGGAGAGCTCTAGTGAACCTCATCTCTCAGGAACATTCTTGGCTTCTACAGAGACACCTCTGTGCATGAAGCTACACACCCAACATAGTGGCAAAGGGAGTCTGATTCTCTCCGTGGGTGCTGATGCTTTGTGGCAAAGCACCTGCTAAGAATCCATCCGCATAGGCTTCCCTCACCTTGACAGAGGTCTCATTGCTGTAGTCCTTGGCAGTTTGGAAAGAAGCAGACCCTTACCCTTCACCAAGTAGGCCCTTGTCCTTGTTTGAATGGAAAGGCAGTAGCTGAGCTGAGGCCAGTAAGGCGCCAGTCAAGTCTGACATATTCCCGATGCCTGCTCCTTCATGGAAAATAACGTTAGAATCTGGGAATGTCTTTGCAAGGCTGGCAAAGGGCAGTCAGGAACCTCGACCCTGCCTCTGGAATTTCTATCTTCTCAGCACATCTGGCGGTCTCGGTCAGGAGAAACTAACCCATTCCTTGCAAATATAGGCTTCCAAACACAGGTCGGTTGGCTGTCTCTTCTTGCCGAAGGAAGCTTGCTTATCCCACCTCCTGCGAACTCCGCTTCCCAGCCTGGGGGATAAGAGGTTCTTGGAGATCTTTTCTCAGAGGCTGTTTCCACGGAGCAGGGGCCGATCCCGGAGACCCACATGCACAGGGGAAGGGAAAACCGCATGGATAAGTCTTTGCTCTCTAGGAGTGCTCTAGTGAACCTCACTCTATGGGGAATGTTCTTGGCTCCAATGGGGACATCTCTGTGTGGGAAGCTGCATAGCCAACATAGAGACACAGAGACCTGATTCTCTCTGTGCAGCTTTGACGCTGTCGTTCAAACAACAAATTGAGAATCCACACAATGCTCTCCCTTACCACTGAGAGAGTTATCATTGCTGTAGCCCTTCGCGGTTTCTGGAAATCGGCACACAAACACTTCTCCAAGTAGGCCTGGGTTCAAGTTCAGATGAACATGCAATAGCGGAGCTGAGGCCAGTAAGGCACCAGTCAGGTGTCACACACTCTGGCAGCCTGCTCCTCCAGGGACAGTAAGGCCTCTATTTCCCTTCAGGAGGCTCGCTTGACTTACTTCCTGTGAACAGCGTTTCCCAGCCTGGGCGGAAAGCAGTTCCTGGAGATCTTTTCTCAGGGGCTGCTTCCCCGGAGTTGGGGCGGACCTCGGGGACCCAACTCACAGGGGAAGGCAAAACCAAATGGACAGGTCTATGCTCTGTAGGAGATCTCTAGTGAACTGCCGGGGTCCAGCCCCAGCTGATCCAGGGTATTTGAAGCAGAGACGGCGTAGGCGAGGGTCAGGGAACAACTGCTTAATTAAACGTTAATTAAGGATATAAAGAGTAATAAAATGAGGATAGCTCAGTAGGAAAATTCAGTGGAGAAAAGAGGCTGAGTAGCTTGGTTTACGCGGGGGACCAATAAAACTTCAAGACAAGAAGCTTGCACCACTTACGTAGGCCGCAGGCGTCCTTCCGTTCTCCCGAAGGAGAGGAGACACTGAGGCCTCCCCGGTCGGATCTTAGAAGCCCAGGCAAAATTAGTAAGCTTGGTGGGTTCCGCGCTCCAGATGGAGACTCAACCAGAGTGAGAGAGAGAGAGAGACATGGGGAGACCAGTATTTCGAGAAACTGATCCCAATTCTTTATTTTCCATGGTCTCCTTTTATACACTGAGATGTTATGCAAAAGTCACGTGGGGTCAGCAGTCCTGACTTTTATCAAAGTCAGGTGCTTCATACAAAAGTATACAGAGGTCTTAGGGGTGTTACATCATCTTCTGGCCGGGGGGCCTGCTGACAATTTACGACCCTCTCCTTGTGACAGCGGTCAGTCAACCAGGACACTTATTTCTCCAGGGGTGATTATTCTTAAAACAGACGCCACCCAAATAAAGTTACATTCCTATAGGGTGAGGGTGTAGTGGGTTTTAGTTAAGGAAAGAATTTACTTAGCCTAAGGTCTAACGTGATTTATATCAAAGGTTAATACTTATTTCTTCTATATATTCATTAATGTGTATAAGGGCAGGGGATGTGGAGACTTAGCAGTAAACATCAGCTCAACAAATGAAAAACCCTTCACCAATATGATTTCTAATCAGCCCATTATACTTATACTAATAATTTTCTAACTTTTCTAAGGAACCTGTTTTTAGAAGGTTTAAAGCATCTCGTGCCTCTCATGGTTGGGAGGCTGTGAGCAATCACATGTGGCCGGACAAGCCTGTCAGGCAGGCTAGAGAACCTTCAGAGGAGTTTGTAGGTTAAAACACTCTTGTCACACCCAGGGGTTTTTATCAACTGGAGCTCTAGGTTAACTCCTTCTCCGAAAGAGGTGGTGGGGGACAGCCCCCCGTAAAGTCAGAGGTGTAGGTGAGAGCACAAAGTAGTAAGGTAGGCAGGCTCTGGTGATGGGGGTAGATGCTCGAGGATTTCCAGGGGGACTCCTGAGGCTCGATCCCGCCTTTGCGTATGTCGAGCCTCCTTCCTCATGACCTTTGCCATGGGCGGAGTGCCTCACTCTGGCCCCCAACAGTGAACCTCCTCTCTCAGGAACATTCTTGGCTCCTATCGAGACACCTCTGTGTGTGTAGCTACACAGGCAACGTAGGGGCAAAGGGAGCCAGATTCTTTCCGTGGGGTGCTGATGCTTTGTGGCAAAGCACCTGCTAACAATCCATCAGCTTACGCTTCCCTCGCCTTGACAGAGGTCTCATTGCAGTAGCCCTTGGCAGTTTGGAAAGAAGAGGACCCTTACCTTTCATAAAGTGGGCCCTTGTCCTAGTTTGAAAGGAAAGGCAAGAGCTGAGCTGAGGCCAATAAGGCGCCAGTCAAGTCTGACATATTCCCGAAGCCTGCTCCTTCATGGAAAATAACGCTGGAATCTAGGAATGTCTCTGCAAGGCTGGCAAAGGGCAGTCAGGAGCCTGCACCCTGCCTCTGGAATTACCGATTTCTGAGCAGATCTGGAGGTCTCCTTTAGGAGAATCTAACTCATTCCTTCCATATTGAGACTTCCAAAAACAGGCCGGTCGGCTGCCTCTTCGTGCCCGAAGGAGGCTTGATTTTCCTGCCTCCTATGAACCCAGCTTCCCAGGCTCTGGGAAAAGCGGATCTTGAAGATCTTTTCTCAGGGGTTGTTTCCACGGAGCTGGGGCTAAGCCTGGAGACCCAAACTCACAGGGGAAGAAAAACCACATGGACAAGTCTTTGCTCTCTAGGAGAGCTCTAGTGAACTTCACTCTGTCACGAACATTCTTGATTCATATGGAGACACCCCTATGTGTGAAGCTGCGTACCCAACATGGGGGCACAAAGAGCCTGATTCTCTCTGTGTAGCTTTAAAGATGTCGTTCAAAAAACACCTTGAAAATCCATACAATGCTCTTCCTTACCCGTGACAGAGTTCTCATTGCTGTAGCCCTTGGCAGTTTTTGGAAATCCGCACCCAAACCCTTCTCCAAGTAGTCCTGGGTCCTAGTTCGGAGGAACATGCAATGGCGGAGCTGAGGCCAGTAAGGCACCAGTCAGGTCTCACACACTCTGGCAGCCTGCTCCTCCAGGGGCAGTAAGGCCTCTTTTTCTCTGCAGGAGGCTCGCTTGCCTTGCCTTCTGTGAACTGCGTTTCCCAGTCTGGACGAAAAGCAGTTCCTGGAGGTGTTTTCTCAGGGGTTTCTTCCTCGGAGCTGGGGCGAACATCGGGAACCCAACTCACAGGGGAAGGCAAAACCATATGGACAGGTCTATGCTCCATAGCAGAGCTCTAGTGAACCTCATCTCCCAGGAACATTCTTGGCTCCTATAGAGACACCTCTGTGTTTGAAGCTACACACCCAACATAGGGGCAAATGCAGCCTGATTCTCTCCGTGGGGTGCAGATGCTTTGTGGCAAAGCACCTGTTTGAGAATCCATCCGCTTCCACTTCCCTCTCTTTGACAGAGGTGTCTTTGCTGTAGCCTTTGGCAGTTTGGAAAGAAGCAGACCCTTACCCTTCACCAAGTAGGCCCTTGTCCTAGTTTGAACGGAAAGGCGATAGCTGAGCTGAGGCCAGTAAGGCGCCAGTCAAGTCTGACATATTCCTGAAGCCTGCTCCTTCATGGAAAATAACGCTAGAATCTAGAAATGTCTTTGCAAGGCTGGCATAGGACAGTCAGGAACCTCGACCCTGCCTCTGGAATTTCCGTCTTCTGAGCAGATCTGGAGGTCTTCTTTTGGAGAAGCTAACCATTCCTTCCAAAGAGAGGCTTCCAAACACAGGCTAGTTGGCTGCCTCTACTTGCCCGAAGGAGGCTTGCTTGTTCCGCTTCCTGTGAACTCCGCTTCCCGCCTGGGGGAAAAGTGGTTCTTGGAGATCTTTTTTCAGGGGCTATTTCAACGGAGTTGGAGCTGAGCCCGGAGACCCACACGCACAGAGGAAGGCAAAACCACATGGACAAGTCTTTGCTCTGTAGGAGAACTCTAGTTAACCTCAGTATGTGAGGAAAGTCTTGGATTCTACGGGGATACCTCTGTGTGTGGAGCTGCATACCCAACAAGGGGGCACACAGGGCCTGATTCTCTCTTTGCAGCTTTGAAGCTGTCGTTCAAACAACAGCTTGAGAATCCATACAATGCTCTCCCTTACCTCTGAGAGACTTCTCATTGCAGTAGCCCTTGGCAGCTTTTACAAATCCGCACCCAAACCCTTCTCCAAGTAAGCCTGGGTCCTGGTTTGGATGGCCATGCAATGGCGGAGCTGAGGTCAGTAAGGCACCAGTCAGGTGTCACACACTCTGGCAGCCTGCTCCTCCAGGGACAGTAAGGCCTATTTTTCCCTGCGGGAGGCTCGCTTGCCTTGCCTCCTGTGAACTGCGTTTCCCAGCCTGGGCAAAAAGCGGTTCCTGGAGATCTTTTCTCAGGGGCTCTATCCCCAGAGCTGGGGTGGACCTCGGGGACCCATCTCACAGGGGAAGGAAAAACCACATGGACAGGTCTATGCTCTGTAGGAGACGTTAGTGTGTCTCATCTCTTAGGAACATTCTTGGCTCGTACAGAGACACCTCTGTGTGTAAAGCTACACACCGAACACAGGGGCACAGGGAGCCTGATTCTCTCTGTGGGGTGCTGATGCTTTGTGGCAAAGCACCTGTTTGAGAATCCATCCGCTTACGCTTCCCTCGCCTTGACAGAGGTCTCATTGCTGTGTCTCTTGGCACTTTGGAAAGAAGCAGACCCTTACCCTTCACCAAGTAGGCCCTGATCCTAGTTTGAAAGGAAAGGCAATAGCTGAGCTGAGGCCAGTAAAGCACCTGTCAACTCTGACATATTCCCGACGCCTGCTCCTTCATGGAAAATATTGCTAGATTCTAGGAATGTCTTTGCAAGGCTGGCAAAGGGCAGTCAGGAACCTCGACCCTGCCTCTGGAATATCTATCTTCTGAGCAGATCTGGAGGTCTCCTTCTGGAGAAGCTAACCCATTCCTTGCAAATAGAGGCTTCCAAACACAGGCCGGTTGGCTGCCTCTTCTTGCCTGAAGGAGGCTTGCTTTTCCTGCCTCCTATGATCCCTGGTTCCCAGCATGGGGGAAAAGCAGATTCTTGGAGATCTTTGCTCAGGGGTTGTTTCCACGGAGCTGGGGTTGTGCCCAGAGACCCACACATACAGGGGAAGGCAAAACCACATGAACAAGTCTTTGCTTTCTAAGAGAGCTCTAGTGAACCTCAGTCTTTGACGAATGTTCTTGGCTCCTATGCGGACACCTCTGTGTGTGAAACTGCGTACCCAACATGGCGGCAGAGAGCCTGATTCTCTCTGTGCAGGTTTAATGCTGTCGTTCAGAAAACAGCTTGAGAATCCATACAATTCTCGCCCTTACCTCTGAGAGAGTTCTCATTGCAGTAGCCCTTGGCAGTTTGTAGAAATCTGCACCTAAACCCTTCTCCAAGTAGGCCTGAGTCCCAGTTCGGAGGAACAAGCAATGGCGGAGCTAAGACCAGTATGGCACCAGTCAGTTTTCACACACTCTGGCAGCCTGCTCCTCCAGGGACAGTAAGGCTTCTTTTTCTCTGCAGGAGGCTCACTTGCCTTACTTCCTGTGAACAGCTTTTCCCAGCCTGTGCAAAAAGCGGTTCCTGGAGATCTTTTCTCAGAGGCTGTTTTCTCGGAGCTGGGGCGGACCTCGGGCACCCAACTCACAGGGGAAGGCGAAACCACATGTACAGGTGAGCACTCTGTAGGAGAGCTCTTGTGAGCCTCATCTCTCAGGAACATTCTTGGCTCCTGTAGAGACACCACTGTGTGTGAATCTACACACCCCACATAGGGGCAAAGGGAGCCTGATTCCCTCCGTGGGGTGCTGATGCTTGGTGGCAAAGAACCTTCCTGATAATCCATCCGCTTATGCTTCCCTCGCATTTACGGAGGTCTCATTGCTGTAGCCCTCGGCAGTTTGGAAAGAAGAAGACCCTTACCCTTCATAAAGTAGGGCCTTGTCCTACTTTGAATGGAAAGGCAATAGCTGAGCTGAGGCCAATAAGGCGCCAGTCAAGTCTGACATATTCCCAAAGCCTGCTTCTTCAGGAAGATAACTGTAGAATCTAGGAATGTCTTTGCAAGGCTGGCAAAGGGCAGTCAGCACCCTGCACACTGCCTCTGGAATTACCGACTTCTGAACAGATCTGGAGGTCTCCCTTAGGGGAAGCTAACCCATTCTTCCAAATTGAGGCTTCCAAACGCAGGCCGCTTGGCTGCCTCTTGCTCTCTGAAGGAGGCCTGCTTTTCCCGCCTCCTATGAACCCCACATCCCAGCCTCTGGGAAAAGCGGATCTTGAAGATCTTTTCTCAGGGGTTGTTTCCACGGAGCTGGGGCCGAGCCTGGAGCCCCAAACGCACAGGGGAAGAAAAACCACATGGACAAGTCTTTGCTCTCTAGGAGAGCTCTAGTGAACCTCACTCTGTCAGGAACGTTCTTGTTTCCTATGGAGACACCCCTGTCTGTGAAGCTGTGTACCGAACATGGAGACACAGAGTCTGATTCTCTCTGTGCAGCTTTGAAGCTGTCGTTCAAACAACAGCTTGAAAATCCATACAATGCTCTTCCTTACCCGTGACACAGTTCTCATTGCTATACCCCTTGGCAGTATTTAGAAATCCATACCCAAACCCTTCTCCTAGTAGGCCTGGGTGCTAGTTCGGAGGAACACGCAATGGCGGAGCTGAGGCCAGTAAGGCACCAGTCAGGTCTCACACACTCTGGCAGCCTGATCGTCCAGGGACACTAAGGCCTGTTGTGCCTTGCAGGAGGCTCGCTTGCGTTACCTCCTGTGAACTGCGTTTGCCAGCCTGGGGGAATAGCGGTCCCTGGAGATCTTTTCTCAGGGGCTCCTTCCCGTGAGCTGGGGCGGACCTCGGGGACCCAACTCACAGGGCAAAGCAAAACCATATGGACAGCTCTATGCTCTGTAGCAGACTTCTAGTGAACCTCATCTCTCAGGAACATTCTTGGCTCCTATAGAGACACTTCTGTGTGTGAAGCTGCGTACCTAACATAGGGGCACAGAGAGCCTGATTCTCTCAGTTCATTTTGACGCAGTCATTCAAAAAACAGCTTGAGAATCCATAAAATGCTCTCCCTTACCGCTGAGAGAATTCTCACTGCTGTAGCCCTTGGCACTTTGTAGAAATCCGCAGCCAAACGCTTCTCCAAATAGGCCTGGGTCCTAGTTCGGAGGAACAGGCAATGGTGGAACTGAGGCCAGCAAGGCAACAGTCAGGTTTCACACACTCTGGCAGCCAGCTCCTCCAGGGAGAGTAAGGCCTCTTTTTCTCTGCAGGAGATTCGCTTGCCTTACTTCCTGTGAACAGCGTTTCCCAGCCTCAGCGAAGCGGTTCCTGGAGATCTTTCCTCAGGGACAGTTTCCCCGGAGGTGTGGCGGACCTCGGGGACCCAACTCACAGGGGAAGGAAAAACCACATGGACAGGTCTATGCTCTGTAGGAGAGGTTTAGTGAACCTAATCTCTCAGGATCATTCTTGGCTCCTATAGAGACAACTCTGTGTGTGAAGCTACACTCCCAACATTGGGGAACAGGGATCTTGGTTCTCTCCGTGGGGTGCTGATGCTTTGTAGTAAAGCACCTGCTTGAGAATCCGTCCTCTTAGGCTTCCCTCGCCTTGACAGAGGTCTCATTGCTGTAGCCCTTGGCAGTTTCAAAGAAGAAGACCCTTACCCTTCATAAAGTAGGCCCTTGTCCTAGTTTGAATGGAAAGGCAATAGCTGAGCTGAGGCCAATAAGGAGCCAGTCCCCTCTGACACATTCCCGAAGCCTGCTCCTTCATGGAATATAACTCTAGAATCTTGGAATGTCTTTGCAAGGCTGGCAAAGGACAGTCAGGAACCAGCACCCTGCCTCTGGAATTACCGACTTCTGAGCAGATCTGGAGGTCTCCTTTAGGAGAAGCTAACCCATTCCTTCCAAATAGAGGCTTCAAAACACAGGCAGGTTGGCTGCCTTTCGTGCCCGAAGGAGGCTTGCTTTTCTCTCCTCCTATGAACCCCAGTTCCCAGCCTCTGGGAAAAGCGTATCTTGAAGATATTTTCTCAGGGGTTGTTTCCACGGAGCTGGGGCCGAGCCTGGGGCCCAAAGGCACAGGGGAAGGCAAGACCACATGGACAGGTCTATGCTCTGTAGCAGACCTCTAGTGAACCTCATCTCTCAGGAGCATTCTTGGCTCCTATAGAGACACCTCTGTGTGTGAAGCTGCGTACCTAACATAGGGGCACAGAGAGCCTGATTCTCTCTGTTCATTTTGACGCTGTCGTTCAGAAAACAGCTTGAGAATCCGTAAAATGCTCTCCCTTACCACTGAGAGAATTCTCACTGCTGTAGCCCTTGGCACTTTGTAGAAATCTGCACCCAAACGCTTTTCCAAGTAGGCCTGGGTGCTAGCTCGGATGAACAGGCAATGGCGGAGCTGAGGCCAGTAAGGCAACAGTCAGGTTTCACACATTCTGGCAGCCTGCTCCTCCAGGGACTGTAAGGCCTCTTTTACTCTGCAGGAGATTCGCTTGCCTTACTTCCTGTGAACAGCATTTCCCAGCCTCGGCGAAGCGGTTCCTGGAGATCTTTTCTCAGGGACAGTTTCCCCGGAGGTGTGGCGGACCTCGAGGACCCAACTCACAGGGGAAGGCAAAACCACATGGACAGGTCTATGCTCTGTAGGAGAGGTTTAGTGAACCTAATCTCTCAGGAACATTCTTGGCTCCTATAGAGACAACTCTGTGTGTGAAGCTACACTCCCAACATTGGTGCACAGGGAGCTTGATTCTCTCCGTGGGGTGCTGATGCTTTGTGGCAAAGCACCTGCTTGAGAATCCATCCTCTTAGGCTTCCCTCACCTTGACAGAGGTCTCATTGCTGTAGCCCTTGGCAGTTTGCAAAGAAGAAGACCCATACCCTTCATAAAGTAGGGCCTTGTCCTAGTTTGAATGGAAAGGCAATAGCTGAGCTGAGGTCAATAAGGAGCCAGTCCCGTCTGACACATTCCCGAAGCCTGCTCCTTCATGGAAAATAACTCTAGAGTCTAGGAATATCTTTCAAGGCTAGCAAAGGACAGTCAGGAACCAGTACCCTGCCTCTGGAATTACCGACTTCTGAGCAGATCTGGAGGTCTCCTTTAGGAGAAGCTAACCCATTCCTTCCAAATAGAGGCTTCAAAACACAGGCAGGTTGGCTGCCTTTCATGCCCGAAGGAGGCTTGCTTTTCTCTCCTCCTATGAACCCCAGTTCCCAGCCTCTGGGAAAAGCGTATCTTGAAGATATTTTCTCAGGGGTTGTTTCCACGGAGCTGGGGCCGAGCCTGGAGACCCAAAGGCACAGGGGAAGGCAAGACCACATGGACAAGCCTTTGCTCTTTAGTATAGCTCTAATGAACCTCACTCTGTCAGGATCTTTCTTGATTCCTACGGAGACACACCTGTGTGTGAAGCTGCGGCCACAGAGAGCCTGATTACCCCTGTGCAGCGCTGAGTCTGGGCGGCTAAACAACAGCTTGGGAATGCAGCCTGGGGCGCTTCCCTTCCCTCTGACAGAGCTCTCCTTCGGTCCCTAAGCCCTCTGCAAGGAGGCATGGATCATAGGTGCAAAGGGAAGGGAAGAGCGGAGCTGAGGCCAGTAAGGCGCCTGCCAGTCACGTCTCCCCCACTTCCGCAGTCTGTTCCTTCCCCTGCGCGAAAGCTAGAAGCTGGGAAGGGCTTGGCGAGGCTCGCCCAGGCAGAGCAGCCTCTAGGCCGGGGCTCTGCGATATCGCGCCTGGGCGCAGATCTGGAGCTCCGCCGGAGTGGAAGCTCATTCGGTCCTTCCCAATACAGGCTTGCAAGCACCCGACGGCAGCCTGACTCTATTCTCCCGCGTGCTGGGAGTGGGCTTCCAATCCAGGGCACAGAGCACTGCCTGGAGCTCTCTGCTCAGGGGCTGGTTCCCCTGCACTGGGACTGTGCTAGGGAGCCCAAAGGCACAGGGGAAGGCCCCAAACCACATGCACACGACTCTGCTCTGGAGCTGAGCTCCGGGGAAGCCCAGTCTGTAAGGCGGTTTCTGAACACAAACGGAGGAACACTCTGGCTGTGGAGCTCCCTCCCCCATGACAGGGGCACTGGGACCCTGATTCCCTCCGTTCAGCGCTGAGTCTGGGCTACCAAGCAACAGCTTGGGAATGCAACCTGGGGCATTTCCCTTCCCTCAGACAGAGGTCTCCTTGCGGGAGGCTTTCGCAGTTTGCACACCCCCGTGCCCTAAGCCGTCTGCAAGGAGGCCTGGCTCCTAGGTCCAAAGGGAAGGCAAGAGCAGAGCTGAGGCCAGTCAGGAGCCAGTCATGTCGCCCACACTCCCGCAGCCTGCTCCTTTGCAGGTGCAAACGCTAGAAGCTGGGAAGGGCTTGGCGAGGCTCGCCCAGGCAGAGCAGCCTCTCGACAGGGGCTCTGTCCTATCGCGCCTGGGCGCAGGTCTGCAGCTCCGCCGGTGTGGAAGCTCACTCGGTCCTTTCCAATACAGGCTTGCAAGGACCCGCCGGCAGCCTAACTCATCTCTCCCGCGTGCTGGGACTGGGCATCCAGGCCTGGGCACAAAGCACTGCCTGGAGCTCTTTGCTCAGGGGCTGGTTCCCCTACGCTGGGGCTGTGCTAGGGAGCCCAAACGCACATGTCAAGGCCCCAAAACACATCCACACGTCTCTGCTCTGCAACAGAGCTCCGGGGAAGCCCAGTCTGGCAGGCGCTTTCTGGGCACAAAGGGAGGAACACTCTGGCTGTGGAGCTTCCTCCCCAAGACAGGGGCACTAGGACCCTGATTCCCTCCGTTTACCGCTGAGTCTGCATTGCCAAGCAACAGCTTGGGAACGCAGCCTGGGGCGCTTCCCTTCCCTCGGACAGAGCTCTCCTTGCGGTAGGCCTTGGTAGTTTGCATACAATGGGGCCCTAAGCCCTCTGCAAGTTGGCCTGGCTCCTAGGTCCAAAGGGCAGGCCAGAGCGGAGCTGAGGCTGTCAGGCTCCAGACACATCTCCCATACTCCTACATCCTGCTCCTACCCGGGCGTGAACGCTAGAAGCTGGGAAGGTACCTGGACCGTGCAGGGGCGGGGCGAACGCGGGCGGCGTGGGGCGGGGGTCGGCTTCTGGCGGGGGTGGGGGCGGGCTTCCCAGTTCTGCTCTCGGAGGTGGACACTGAGGCTGAAAACGCGCCGGGAGCGCACCCGGGACTGGGTAAACCCGGGCTGCGTGGGTCGAGATTCTGATGGCTTTAGGTGGGGGTCGGTCCCAGTTGTGCTCCAGGGGGCCGCCACTGCGGCTGGGAACGCGCAGGGAGCGCGGCAGGGGCGGGGCTAACCCTGGGGGCGCGGGGCGGGGGTCGGCTCATGGGGGGGATGGGGAGGGGTTCCCAGTTGTGCTCTCGGGGGTTGCAACTGCGGCTGGGAACGCCCATTTCATCCGCTCCTGGGTCCCCAAGGATCGCCATCCCGTGGGTGCAGTGGAGGGCTGCGGACCACAGGTAAGGGAACTGGGACTGCGTGGAGCAGGGAACCAAGTATTCCGCCGTCTGTTGGCACATTCTCGGAGCTCCCCAACCTGGCGGTCGCAGAAAAGCCTTGCCTTTGGGGTCAAGGCCTTTACCGCTCCACCCCTTTGCTGAAAAATCTCAGAGTCTGCGCGGTTCTTCCAAGCAGCCTAGTGTCCGCTGGAAGTCCAAGGGACAGAACACTGAATTCTGGCCGGCTGGCCCAGCCCTGCTTCTGGCACTTTGTAAGCCAGCGGGCCCTTGAGCACCTGCTGGGATGGGAAAGGGAAGGGTCCACGGATTGCACCCTAGAAACTTAGTAGGGTGCATGGATTTCAAACCCTGGTGGCCGCCCAGGCAGCAAAGAAGGGGGTGGGCACCTTGCTGCCCTTTCATGGCAGAATCTGTGGTTGTCCAGCTGCGTGGGCCTTTTCATGAGGACCCTGTGCAATAAAAGTTTGGTGTTTTGGAACTGAATAATTAGAACGTGTAAAAGCTTTAAATTATGTGGTGGTGTAATTAAAAAACAAAACAAAACAAAACCAAGCTCCAAGTGTTTTGCAAATGGAGGTTTAAATATTGAAGGACTGTATTCCTTGCACTGTGGCATTCTATCAAGAAGTGTGCAGGATTTTTTTTTTTTTTTAAGAAAAGTGTTCGAAGTGAGGGAAACAGGAAACCCAGAGGTGCCCCTGTATTTTGGGGAAGGCCTTAGGAGGTCACTTGGAAATGCTGCTGGCTGTGCGGGAGCAGGGCAGATGGGCTGTGCAGGCTTGTCCTTTGCATGGATGTTCTTGTGTGTGGAAACCCAGCTCGGAGCCATCTCCTGATGTGTAAGAATTTCGCAGACAAACCTTGAGCTAAGCAATGCATTTTTTCCTAAGAAAATGTTTGTCTTAAGCGATGTAAATATCCTATGTATTTCCGCTAGACTCTGGCTTCAGGTCGGTTCCCCCAAAAGGCTCAGAAGCGATTTGAACAAAACAGCATGTTTTCCTCCTAGCTTGTTCTCCTTATCTATGTTAAGGAAATGATATATTTGCCTGCAATACTGCCTTTCTTCAAGATTCATGTCAATCAAGTTTTGGCCCGGGATGACTCACCTGCTGCCAATATTATCTCAATGCATGTCGTGGGGGAGGGGCCTGGTGCCATTCCCTGAAACAGTTCCTTTCTTTCCTTAGCTGACTGCTAGTGCCTGTAGAATATCTGGCTAAAGACCAGCAGGGGGTACTCTTACTACCCCCCCACCCCGCCTCGAGTCTAAGTCAGCAGCTTTCTCTATCTCTTTCATACTTTAATAACACTTGATGACACAAAAGCTCTGAGCGATCAAATCATATCAAATCTTCATTTCAGATTGAAGATGCATTCCATGGTATTGCCATCTTAAGTCTTTCCATCGTTATGGAATATCTGTCCATGTATTCAGGATAGTTTTCAGCCAGGGTGTATAATTTCCAGTGTGCCAGTCTTGTCATCCTCGTTACATCCATGGCAAAGTGTTTTATTCATGTTGATATTATTGAAAGGGAATTTTTTAAAATTCCTTTTCAGATTATTATCTGCTAATGTATACAGATAAAACTGTGTAATCATTCATTTTTATCAGTTTGGACAGCTTGATAGTTGTCTTTAATTTCTTTACTTTCTGACACTTTAAGATTATCCTGGGACACATATGTAATGCCTCACCCCTAAATTCAGACATGTGTTCAAAGAACTTCTGTCCTTTTATTTACTTATTTATTTATTCTTTAACATTGAAATCGTTTTGACTATGCTGGGTGTTTGTTGCTATATGGAAGTAGCTAGGACCTCTGGACTGCAGTCTCTCATCTCTTGCTGACCTCTTGTTGACCTCTGCAGATTCCTGGTAGGTGGGAGCTTGTTAGTTCCTTGTTCCTTATCAGAACCTCCTGTGGTAAGTGTTTTTCTCTTCTCTGTTGCCTGGTAAGGGTGGGTGGTCATGGGCATCCCAAAGTTGGCTAGAAGTCAATTATTTAGGCAGGCTTGTGCATAGATATGGGAGAAGGCAATGGCACCCCACTCCTGGAAAATCCCAAGGACGGAGGAGCCTGGTAGGCTGCAGTCCATGGGGTGGCTAAGAGTCGGACACCACTGAGCGACTTCATTTTCACTTTTCACTTTCATGCATAGGAGGAGGAAATGGCAACGGACTCCAGTGTTCTTGCCTAGAGAACCCCAGGGACTGCGGGGCCTGGTGGGCTGCCATCTATGGCGTGGCACAGGGTCGGCCTCAACTGAACCACTTAGCAGCTGCAGCAGCAGCAGCAGCAGTGCATAGATATCAAAGGGGATGAGAACAGTCAGGTAGGATCACATATGTCACCATGAAACAATACTTCTCCTCTTAGCCAAAGCTAACAAAAGATTTCTGTTCTAGGTCAACCTAGAAGAGATCACTTAAGAGGTAAAGAAACTTAAACTCCATTAGCAAAGGCAGTTCAACATCTCAAGAAAACTTGTGCTAGGCACAAAACTCTTTTCTGGGGGCCTACTTTCCCTACAACCTCCTTATCCCATTCTGTACCCATTCCTTTGCTTCTCCCATCCTGAAAATGCCACCTGTAAGACAGAACTACTTCGTTTTCCTTCTTAAAGTGTGATTGCATTCCATACATTCTTGTAATAACAAGTCATACATTTCCCTTCAGCAACCAAGAACTGACTCTTATATTGGCATTTGATAGATTGGTGAGCATACCTATCAGTGATAATAGCGCCCACCCCGCTTCCTGCAAGAACAGAACAAAACAAAACAAAACAAAAAAATTGCTTTCTTACATTTAATATGTTCGGATGGTGCCAGTCACTATTCATGCAGAGTCAAAAATCTCTTTTGTTTCTGTGTAAAAGGGAGGTCCTTTCAAGTCGTGAATGTTTAAGAAGTTTCATTTATTTGGAAGTGACCTAGCTATTCAATACACTGTCGTCACTTAGTTTAGCACCAGGATAGAAACTCAGGTAACCAAAACACCTGGAGGAACGATTGTAAGTTCAGTTCAGTTCAGTTGCTCAGTCGAGTCTGACTCTTTGTGACCCCGTGGCCTGCAGGACGCCAGGCTTCCGTGTCCATCACCAACTCCAGGGGCTTGCTCAAACTCATGTCCATCGAGTCAGTGATGCCATCCAACCATCTTATCCTCTGTCATCCCCTTCTCCTCTGCCTTCAATCAAGACTATGAGAGGCGGATATTTTAGAGTATAATTATTGTTAAGAGTTTATCTAAAAGCTCATATCACATTTACATTTTTTACATTGGTTGTTGCTGTTTCCAGGTACTTTCTTGCTGACAAGCTTGTGACACATATAACAATAGAGCAATTTTTACCTCAAAAGAAACCTAGGCACTATGAACATGTTGTGCTTAATGTTGTTGACTCTTAGACATGTCTATAATGGAGGAGCAAAACCAAAAATACTAGATATTTAATATTGACTAGTTCCCAGTTCACGGGACTCTGACATTCATTTAGGTCAATGTTTTCTTGTATTTCCAGCAGTTTGATTTGGAAGGGCTGCCTTGTCTTGAGACCATTGATATCAGAACACAGAACTTGAGCAATATTATCAAAAAACACAAGGCTCACACTGACACATACCTTAATCCAAACAGACAGACAAGACATCTTCCAGGTTTCCGCCTGAGATTTAAAATATTTCTTTGAGCCAGTCTTCTGGGGAGTGGGGGGATGGGGGTGGCAGTGAGGCAGGCTTGGGTAACAAGCTAATTGTTGGTCATTGCATATGCAAAGAACCAGCTTTCCGGGTTCCAAGGAAAAAAGTTTCATTGGTAACCATCTTTGTCTGGTTCTATAGACTATCATGGCCCTCCTAGGTCAGGTCATCTTGCCTTTCTGTAGTCCTCGTTTTATCCCTAAATCATAGACAGCTTGGATTGTCTATGTGGGGTGTATGTATTGTCCTCATGTTTGACCTGGCGGCAGCAGCGAGGTCCGAGAGCCTCTCCTGGAACCGGGCGTGGGGACGGGGCTCACCAGGAGCCACTTGTGAAGGTGGGCAGCGCCCCTGGAGCGCGGCAGGGGCGGGGCGAACCCGGGAGGCGCAGGGCGGGTGTCGGCTCCTGGCGGGGGTGGGGGAGGGCTTCCCAGTTGTGCTCTCGGAGATGGCCACTGCGGCTGGAAACGCTCCGGGAGCGCACCCAGGGCGGGGTAAACCTGGGCTGCACAGGTCGAGATTCCGCTCACTGTGGGTGGGTGGTCGGTCCCTGTTGTGCTCCCGGGGGTCGCCAATGTGGCTGGGAACCCGCCAGGAGCCCGGCAGGGCCGGGGCGAAACCTGGCGGCGCGGGGCGGGGTGGGGTTCCATTCGCAGCGGGGGTCGGCTCCTGGCGGGGCTGGGGGAGGGCTTTCCAGATGTGCTGTTGGGGGTCGCCATTGCGGCTGGGAATGCCCATTTCGTGAACTCCTGGATCCCCAAGGATCGGCATCCATTGGCCACAGTGGAGGGGTGCGGAACACAGGTAAGGGAACAGGGACTGCGTGGAGCAGGGAACCAAGTATTCCGCCCTGTGTTGGCACAGTCTCAGAGCTCCCCAACCTGACGGTCGCAGAAAGGCCTCGTCTTTGGGGTCAAGGCCTTTACCGCTCCACCCCTCTGCTGAAAAACCTCAGAGTCTGCGCGGTTTTCCCAAGCAGCCTAGTGTCCGCTGGAAGTCCAAGGGACAGAACCCTGAATTCTGGCCGGCTGGCCCAGCCCTGCTTCTGGCACTTTGTAGGCCAGCGGGCCCTGGAGCACCTGCTAGGATGGGAAAGGGAAGGGTACACGAATTGCACCCTGGTGGCCGCCGAGGCAGCAAAGAAGTGGGGAGGGCACCTTACTGCCCTTTAATGGCAGACAGAATCTGTGGATGTCCTGCTGCGTGGGCCTTTTCATGGGGACCTTGTGCAATAACAGTTTACCGGTGACCTTAGGGAACTTCCCAGTGTGCTTCTGACAGATGAGGGATGCTGTGGAGTTGGCGGGGCCTCTCAGGACTCCGCTGGGTTTGGCGCAATGGAAGAGGGCCTCATCTCCAGGGAAGGCAGGAACCTCAGGCTTCCTCTCCGTTTCGGACTCCGACCGCAGGGTCCCTGCAGAGTTCGGACAAGAGAGTCAGGAATCGTCTTGTCTGAGGAAGGGAACTCTGCTTGCCTCTCGAGGTGCTCAGGGGGTCTCAGGCCCCTTGTTGAGCTGTGTGTGGAACCTGCGGGTGTTTCCGGACAATGCACGACAGTGACAGTGCCCCTTCGTGTTGTGCCTTCACCCACTGGCTTGCCTTCGAAGAGGTGTCCGGGCCTCGGGTTCTTTTCAAGAGCAGACAGGGAAATTGGGGTCTTTTGGCATGTGGGACCACCCACGGGGCTAGTCTCAAATTTCCTAGTGAGGCCGGCTTCATCCTGAGGTGTGCCGGGAAGGCCGGGGACTCTTCAAGACAACGCAGGGGGATCGACTCTCCTGTCGCGGTCAGGAGGGGAGACGGGGCTCGGATGAAGTGGGGCCGGAACCCTCGGTGTTACCCTCGAGGGAAACCGGCATGTGAGGGACTTTTGGGGGATGCATGAAAGGAGTCAGGTATCGTTTCGCACTTCAGGACAGAACCTAGGACTTCCCTTGAGACGCCGTAGCGGGCAAGGGCCTCATCTTGCGAAGACGTTGGAACCATGTGGATTTTCTCGAGTTGCGGCGGGATTCTAGAGTTACGACGGGGATTTCAGGCTTCCTCTTGGGTTGGCCCTGGGAAGCCCAATCTTCCTCTCGAGTTGCGAGGGAAAGCTGGGGGTTGCCCTCAGGTCACTGCAGGGCCGAAGAGACCTCACCTAGGCGTGTGTCCGGGACCTAATATTCCTCTCCAGGGAAGGCAGGGATCTCGGGGTTCCATTCCAGGTTCCCCGTGGAGTCAGTCCTCGTCGCGAGGGGAAGCCAAGGACTCCGCTCTCCTCTCGAGTCGCGACGCAGGTCTCTTGGAGCCCCCTGAGCGGCCTCAAGGGAGTCCAGCCTCCTCTTCACTTTTGAGAGAGGACTCGTGATTGCTCTCCAGGCCAGGCAGGAAAAGAAGGCCCTCACCTCGCGAGGACGGGGGCATCTCAGGGGTTTCCTCGAGCTGCAGCACCCGTGGGGGTTTTCTCCCGAGGCACGACGAGGATCTCAGGGAGCCTCTCGTGCGGCGCCAGGGAAGTCATGTCTCCATGCACGTGGCGAGAAGGAGTGCGTCATTGTTCTCGAGTCATGGGAGGGGACTAGGGCCTCAAGACGCGTTGAATAAGGACTCTCGATGTCTTTCTCGGGTTGCAGTGGGAAACCCTCGTTTCCCCCGACTTCTGCCGGGGACCTGAGGAAACTTCCCAGGGTGCCTCTGAGAGGTGAGGGACGCTGTGGAGTTTGTGGGGCCTCTCGTGACTCCACTGGGTTTGTCACAATGGAAGAGGGCCTCATCTCGAGTGGAGGCAGGAACCTCAGGCTTCCTCTCCAATTCTGACTCTGATCATAGTGTCCCTGCAGAGTTGGGACAGGAGAGTCAGGCTATGTCTTTTCTGAGGAATGGAACTCTGCTTGCCTCTCGAGTTGTTCATGGGGTTTCAGGCCCCTTGTCAAACTGTGTGTGGAATCTGCAGGTTTTTCCAGACGATGCATTGGGGTGTCAGTGACCCTTCGTTTTGTGTCTTCATCCACAGGGTTGCCTTCGAAGAGGTGTCCGGGCATCGTGTTCTTATGAAGAGCGGACTGGGAAATCGGGGTCGTTCAGCATTTGGCACCACCCACGTGGCTAGTCTCGAATTTCCTCATGAAACCGGCCTCATCCTGAGGTGTGCCGCGAAGGTCATGAGACCCTTCCAGACAAAGCAGAGGATTCGACCGTCCTGTGGCGATCAGGAGGGGAGAAGTGGCTCAGATGAAGTGCTGCTGGGAACCTCGGTGTTTCCCTCAAGTGAGACATGTATGTCGGGTAACTTTTGGGGTCGCATAACGCGTTCCAAGTACCGTTTCGCTCTTCAAATTGGAACGTGGGACTTCTCTTGGGGTGCTCCAGCGGGCCAGGGCCTCATCTTGGAATGACTGCGGAACCACTTGGTTTTTCTCTAGTTGCGGTGGGATATTTGAGTTACCACAGGGAATTCATGCTTCCTCTTGTGTTGGGCCACAAAAGTCTTATCTTCCATTCGAGATTCAAGGAAGAGCTGGAGGTGCGCTCTAGTCACTGAAGGCAAAAGAGACCCCACCAAGGCTTGTGTGCAGGACCTAATGTTCATGTCAAGGGGCGACAGGAATCTCGGGGTTGCATTCCAGACTCACCCTAGAGTCAGACCTCGTCTCGAGGGGAAGCAAAGGACTCTGCTCTCCTCTCGAGTCGGACGGGTATGTCTTGGAGCCCACTGAGTGGCTTAAAGGGAGTCAAACCTCCTCTGGTGTTTGGAGGGAGGACACGGGATTGCTCTCCAGGCAATGCAGGAAATGAAGGCCCTCATCTCCCGATGACTGGGGCGTCTCGTAGGTTTTCTCGAGCTGTGGCGCTAGTGTGGGGTTTCTCACGAAGTAAGACTGGGAGCTCAGTGAGCCTCTCATGTGGTGCCAGGGCAGTCAGGTCTCTATGCACGTGGTGAGAGGGAGCCCGTCATTGTTCTCGAGTCATGGTAGGGGAATTGGGCCTGAAAACGTGTTAAAGAAGGACTCTCGAGGTCTTTCTTGGGTTGCAGCAGGAAACCCTGGGTTCCATCGACTTGTGCCAGTGACCTCAGGAAGCTTCTCAGCGTGCCTGTGAGAAGTCAGGGTCACTGTGGAGTTGGGAGGGGCCTCTCGGAACTCCACTGGGTTTGGTGCAATGGAAGAGGGCCTCATGACAAGTTGAGGCAGGAACCACAGGGTTCCTCTCCTGGCTTCGAATGCGCCGGATCTGACTCGGATCGCAGAGTCCCTGCAGAGTTGGGACAGGAGAGTCAGGCCTCGTCTTGTGTGGAGGAATGGAACTCCGCTTGACTCTCGCGTTGTTCATGGGGTGACAGGCCACTTGTCGATTAGTATATGGAACTTGCGGGTTTTTCTGGACGATGCACTGGGGTGTCACTGCCCCTTCGTGTTGTGCCTTGTTCCACAGGATTGCCTTCGAGTTGGGTTCTGCCATCGGGTTCTTATCAAGAGCGGACCAGGGAATCGGGGTCTTTTGGCATGCCGCACCACCCACGAGGCTATGTCTCGAATTTCGTCATGAGACTGGCCTCATCTTGATGTGCGCCAGGAAGGTCGGGAACGCCTTCCAGACAAAGCAGGGGAATCGAACCTCCTGTCGCGATCAAGAGGGGAGAAGAGTCTCAGATGAAGTGGTGCCGGGAACCTCGGTGTTCTCCTCAAGTGAGACTGGTATTTTGGGGAACTTTTGGGGTCGCATCAAGTGTTCCAAGTAACTTTTCGCTCTTCAATACGGAACGTGGGACTTCTCTTGAGACGCTGTAGCGGGCAAGGGCCTCATCTTTCGATGACGGGGGAACCACGTGGTTTTTCCTGAGTTGGGGCGGGATTCTCGAGTTACAACCGGGAATTCAGGCTTCCTCTTCAACTGGCCCAGGGAAGTCCAGTTTTCATTCGAATTGCGAGTTAGAACTGGGGATTGCTCTCGAGACACTGCAGGGCCAAATAGACCTCATCTAGGCTTGTGTCCAGGACCTAATGTTCCTCTGCTGGGGCGAAAGCGATCTCAGCATTGCATTCTCGACTCACCCGGGGAGTCAGGCCTCATCTCGAGGGGAAGCCAAGGACACCACTCTCCTGTCAAGTCGCGACGGGTATATCTTAGAGCTCACTGTGTGGCCTAAAATGAGTCAAGCCTCCTGTGGTGTTTGGAGAGAGGACTCAGGATTGCTCTCCAGGCCATACAGCAAAAGAAGGCCCTCATCTCGTGAGGACTGGGGCATCTCGTGGGTATTCTCGAGCTGCGGCTCCAGTGTGGTGTTGCTCACGAGGTATAATGGGGAGCTCAGGGAGCCTCTCCTGTGGCGCCAGGGAAGTCAGGTTTCTATGCGCGTGGCTAGGGGGAGCGCGTCATTGCTCTCGAGTCATGGTAGGGGAATCGCACCTCAAGACGCGTTGAAGAAGGACTCTCGAGGTCTTTTACGGGTTGGGGCAGGAAACCCTTGGTTCCCTCGACTTGTGCCGGTGATCTCAGGAAGGTCTAAGGGTGCCTCTGAGAAGTCAGGGATACTGTGCAGTTGGGAGGGGTCTCTCGGGACTCCACTGGGTTCGGTGCAATGGAAGAGGGCCTCATCTCGAGTGGAGGCAGGAAACTCATGTTTCCTCTCCTGACTTCCCCTGGGCCAGATCTGACTCGGATCGCAGTTTCGCTGCAGAGTTCGAACAGGAGAGTCAGGCCTCGTCTTGTGTGGAGGAATGGAACTCTGCTTGCCTCTCCAGTTGTTCACGGGGTGACAGGTCACTTCTCGAGCTGTGTGTGGTACCTGCGGGTTTCTCCGGACGATACCCAGGGGTGTCAGTGCCCCTAAGTGTTGTGCCTTCATCAAAAGGGTTATCTTCAAAGAGGTGTCCGGGCATTGGGATCTTATCAAGAGCGGACCGGGAAATCGGGGTCTTTCGGCATGTGTCACCATCCACGTGGCTATGTCTCGAGTATCCTCGTGAGACCGGCCTCATCCTGAGATGCACTGGGAAAGGCGGGCACCCCTTCAAGACAAAACAGGGGAATCGACCCTCCTGTCGCGATCAGGAGGGGAGAAGGGGCCCAGATGTAGTGGTGCTGGGAACCTCGGTGTTCTCCTCGAGTCAGACCGGTGTGTCGAGGAACTTTTGAGGGCGCATCAAGGGTGACAATACCGTTTCGCACTTCAAGACGGAACGTGGGACTTCTCTTGAGACGCTGTAGGGGGCAAGGGCCTCATCTTGGGATGACGGGGGAACCACGTGGCGTTTCTCGAGTTGTGGCGGGATTCTCGAGTTTCGACGGGGAATACAGTCTTCCTCATGTGTTGAGCCAGGGAAGTCCTATCTTCCATTCGAGTTTCAAGGGAGAGCTGGGGATTGCCCTCGAGTCACTGCAGGGCAAAATAGACCTCATCTAGGCTTGTGTCCAGGACTTAATGTTCGTCCCTAGGGGCGACAGGGATCTCGGGGTTGCATACCAGACTCACCCGGGGAATCAGGCCTCGTCTCGAGGGGAAGCAAAGAACTCCGCTGTCCTTTTGAGTCGCGATGGGTATCTCTTGGAGCCCACTGTGTGCCCTAAAGGGAGTCAAGCCTCCTGTGGTGTTTTGATAGAGGACTCGGGATTCCTCTCCAGGCCATGCAGGAAAAGAAGGCCCTCATCTCGCGATGATGGCGGCGTCTCGTGGGTTTTCTAGACTGCTGCGCTAGTGCCGGGTTTCTGACGAGGTACGAGAGGGAGCTCAGGGAGCCTCTCGTGTGGCGCCAGGGAAGTCAGGTCCCCATGAGATGGCTAGGGGGAGCTCGTCATTGCTCTCGAGTCATGGTAGGGTAATCGGGCCTCAAGACGGTTTGAAGAAGGACTCTCGAGGTCTTTCTCGGGTCACTGCATAAAACCCAGGGTTCCCTTGACTTGTGCCTGCGACCTCAGGGAGCTTCTCAGAGTGCCTCTGAGAAGTCAGGGATACTGTGCAGTTTGGAGGGGCCTCTCGAGACTCCTCTGCATTTGGTGGAATGTAAGAGGGACTCATCTCCAGTTGAAGCAGGAACCTCAGTGTTCCTCTCCATTTCTGACTCAGATCGCAAGGTCCCTGCATGTTGGTACAGGAGAGTCAGGCCTCGTCTTTTCTGGAGGATGGGACTCCTCTTGCCTCTCGAGTTGTTCTCGAGGTGACAGGCCACTTGTCGAGCTGTGTGTGTAACCTGCCCGTTTTTCCGGATGATGCACAGGTGTGTTAGTGCCCCTTCGTGTTGTACCTTCATACTCAAGGCTGCCTTCCAAGAGGTGTCCGAGCATCGGATTCTTATCAAGAGCAGACCGGGAAATTGGAGTCTTTCAGCAAGTGGCACCGCCCACAAAGCTACGTATCGAATTTCCCCATGAGACCGGCCTCATCCTGAGTTGTGCAGGGAAGGTCGGGCCCCCTTGCAGACAAAGCAGGGGAATCGACCCACCGGTCACGATCAGGAGGGGAGAAGGGGCTTAAATGAAGTGGTGCCGGGAACCTCGGTGTTCCCCTTGAGTGAGACCGGCGTGTTGGGGGACTTTTGGGGTCGCATCAAGGGTGCCAAGTACCGTTTCGCATTTCAAGACGGAACCTGGGACATCTTTTGAAACGCTGTAGCGGGCAAGGGCCTCATCTTGCGATGACGGGAGAACCACGTGGTTTTACTCGAGTTGCAGCGGGATTCTCGAGTTATGACCGGGAATTTAGGCTTCCTCTTGTTGGCCTTGAAATCCAATCTTCCATTCGGGTTGCGAGGGGGAGCTGGGGATTGCGCTAGAGTCACTGCAGGGCAAAAGAGACCTAATCTAGGCTTGTGTCCAGGATCTAACGTTGCTCTCCAGGGGCGACAGGGATCTCGGGTTTGCATTCCAGACTCATCCGGGGAGTCAGTTCTCACCTCGAGGGTAAGCAAAGAATTCCGCTCTCGTCTCGAGTCGCGATGGGTATCTCTTGGAGCCCAATGTGTGTACTAAAGGGAGTCAAGCCTCCTGTGGAGTTTGGAGAGAGGACTCGGGATTGGACTCCAGGCCATGCAGGAAAAGAAGGCCCTCATCTCGAGATGACGGTGGCGTCTCGTGGGTTTTCTCGAGCTGCGGCGCCAGTGTGGGGTGTCTCATGAAGTACCACGGGGATCTCAGGGAGCCTCTTGTGTGGCGCCAGGAAAATCCAGTATTCCATTCGAGTTGCAAGTTAGAACTGGGGATTGCTCTCCAGTCACTGCAGGGCAAAATATACATCATCTACGCTTGTGTCCAGGACCTAGTGTTCCACTACTGGGCCAACAGGGATCTCAGGGTTGCATTCTCGACTCACCCGGAGAGTCAGGCCTCGTCTTGAGGGGAAAAAAAGGACTCCGTTCTCCTGTCGAGTCGCGACGGGTATCTCTTGGAGCCCACTGCGTGGCGTAAAGGGAGTGAAGCCTCCTATGGAGTTTGGAGAGATGACTCGGGATTGTTTTCCTGGCCATGCAGGAAAAAAGGCCCTCATCTCGCGATGACGGGGGCATCTCGTTGGTTTTCTCCAGCTGCGGCGCAATATCAGATTTCTCACGAGGTACAACGGGGAGCTCAGAGAGCCTCTCGTGTGGTGCTAGGGACGTCAGGTCTCCGTGCGTGTGGTGAAGGGGAGTGCGTGATTGCTCTCGAGTCATAGTAGGCGAATCGGGCCACAAGACGCATTGAAGAAGGACTCTTGAGGTCTTTCTCGGGTTGCGGCAGGGAACCCTGGGTTCCCTTGATTTGTGTCGGTGACCTCAGGCAACTTCTAAGGGTGCCTCTGAGAAGTCAGGGACACTGTGGATTTGGGAGGGGCCTTTCGTTACTCAACTGGGTTTGGTGCAATCGAAGAGGGCCTCATCTCGGGTTGAGGCAGGAACCTCAGGGGTCCTCTCCATTTCTGACTCAGATCGAAGCGTGCCTGCAGAGTTGGGATTGGATACTCAAGCCTCGTCTTGTCTGAGGAAGGGAACTCCGCTTTCCTCTCTCATTGTTTAAGGGGTGACAGGCCAGTTGTGGAGCTGTATGTGGATCCTGCAGGGTTTTCCGGACGATGAACAGGGTTGCCAGTGCCCCCTCGTGTAGTGCCTTCATCCACAGGGTTGCCTTAGAAGAGGTGTCCGGGCATCGGGTTCTTATCAAGAGCAAGACCGAGAAATCGGGGTCTTTTGGCACGTGGCACCAACACGAGGCTACGTCTCGAATTTCTTCGTGAGACTGGCCTCATCCTGAGGTGCGCCATGAAGGTCGGGAACCCCTTCTAGACAAAGCAGGGGGATCGACCTTCCTGCCGTGATCAGGAGGGGAGAAGGGGCTCAAATGAAGTGGTGCCAGGAACTTCGGTGTTCCCTTGGAGTGAGACCGGTATATTGGGGAACTTTTGGGGTTGCATCAAGGGTGCCAAGTAGCATTTCACACTTTATGACGAAACATGGGACTTCTCCTGAGACTCTGTAGCGGGCAAAGGCCTCATATTGCGATGAATGGGGAACCACGTGGTTTTTAAGAGTTGCGGTGGGATTCTCGAGTTACAACGGGAAATTCAGACTTCCTCTTGTGTTGGCCCAGTGAAGACCAATCTTCCATTCGAATTGCGAGGGAGAGATGGGTGTTGCTCTCGAGTCACTGTAGGGCAAAATAGACCTCATCTAGGCTTTTGTCCAGGACATAATGTTCCTCTCCAGGGGCAACAGGGATCTCGGGGTTACATTCCAGACTCACCCGAGGTAAGGCCTCATCTCGAGGGGAAAAAAAGTACTCTGCTCTCCTCTCAAGTCGCGACAGGTATCTCTTGGAGCCCATTGAGTGGCCTAAAGGGAGTAAAGCCTCCTGTGAAGTTTAGAGAAAAGACCAGGGATTGCTCTCCAGGTCAGGCAGGAAAAGAAGTCCCCAATCTCGCGATGACGGTGGGTTTTCCCGAGCTGTGGCGCCAGTGTGGGGTTTCTCACGAGGTATGACGGGGAGCTCAGGGAGCCTCTCATGTGGCGCCAGGGAAGTCAGATGTCCATGTGCATGGCGAGGGGGAGCGTGTCATTGCTCTCGAGTCATGGTAGGGGAATCCGTCCTCAAGACGCGTTGAAGACGGACTCTTGAGGTCTTTCTCGGGTTGCGGCAGGATACCCTGTGTTCCCTCGACTTGTGCCGGTGACCTCAGGGAGTTGCTCATGGTGCCTCTGAGAAGACACTGATACTGTGGAGTTGGGAGGGGCCTCTCGGGACTCCGCTGGGTGTGGTATAATACAAGAGGGCCTCATCTCGTGTTGAGGAAGGAACCTCAGGGTTCCTCTCCATTTCAGACTCTGATCTCAGAATTCCTGCAGAGTTGGGACAGGAGAGTCAGGCCTCGTATTCTGTGGAGAAATGAAACTTAGCTTGCCTCTCGAGTTGTTCACGAGGTAACAGGTCACTTGTCGAGCTGTATGTGGAACCTGCAGAATTTTCCAAAAGATGCACGGGTGTTCAGGGTCCCTCCTTGTTGTGCCTTCATCCTACGGGATGCATTCCAAGACGTGTACGGGCATCGGGTTCTTATTAATAGCTGACCGGGAAATGGGGTCTTTCCGCATGTGGCACCACCCACGAGGCTACATCTCCAATTTCCTCGTGAGACAGGCCTCATCCTGATGTGCGCTGGGAAGATCGGTAACCCCTTCCACACAAAGCAGGAGAAAAGACACTCCTGTTGCAATCAGGAGGGGAGAAGGGGCTCAAATGATGTGGTGCGGGGAACATGGGTGTTACCCTCGAGTGAGGCCTATATGTTGGGGAACTTTGGGGGTGCCATCATGGGTGTCAAGTACCGTTTTGCACTTCAGTAGGAACGTGGGACTTCTTTTGAGACGCTGTGGCGGGCAAGGGCCTCATGCTGCGAAGACGATGGAACCACGTGGTTTTTTTCGAGTTGCGGCGGGATTCTCGAGTTACGACGGGGATTTCAGGCTTCCTCTTGTGTTAGCCCTGGGAAGCCCAAACTTCCCTTCGAGTTGCGAGGGAAAGCTGGATGTTGTGCTCGAAACACTGCAAGGCCAAGGAAACCTCATTTAGGCGTGTGTCCAGGACATAATAGTCCTCTCAAGGGAAGACAAGGATCTCGGGATTGCACTCCAGACTCCACCGGGGAGTCAGGCCTCGCCTCGAGGGGAAGCAAAGGACTGCGCTCTCCTCTCAAGCCCCGACGCGGATCTCTTGGAGCCCACTGAGTCGCCTCAAGGGAATCCATCCTAACTTCAGTTTGGAAAGAGGACTCGGGATTGCTCTCCAGGCCAGGCAGGAAAAGAAGGCCCTCAGCTCGCCAGGACGGGGGCGTCTCAGGGGTTTCCTCGAGCTGCGGCGCCCGTGGGGGTTTTCTCCCGAGGCACGATGAGGATCTCAGGGAGCCTCTCGTGCGGCGCCAGGGAACTCATGTCTCCATGCGCGAGGCGAGGGGGAGCGCATCATTGCTCTCAAGTCCAGAGAGGGGACAAGGGTCTCAAGACACTTTGAAGAAGGACTATCGAGGTCTTTCTCGAGTGGCGGCGTGAAACCCTCATTTCCCTCGACTTCTGCCGGGGACCTGAGGGAACTTCCCAGGGTGCCTCTGAGAGGTGAGTGATGCTGTGGAGTTAGCGGGGCCTCTCGGGACTCCGCTGGGGTTGGAGCAATGGAAGAGGGCCTCATCTCGAGGGGAGGCAGGACCTCAGGCTTCCTCTCTGTTTCTGACTCCGACCCTCCGACCTCAGGGTCCCTGCAGAGTTGGGAGCGGAGAGTTAGGCCTCGTCTTGTCTGAGGAAGGGAATTCCGCTTGCCTCTCGAGTTGCTCAGGGGGTCTCAGGCCCCTATTCGAGCTGTGTGTGGAACCCACGGGTGTTTCTGGACGATGCACGAGAGTGTCAGTGCCCCTTCGTGTTGTGCCTTCACCAACAGGGTTGCCTTCGAAGAGGTGTCCGTGCAACGGGTTCTTCTCAAGAGTGGACCGGGAAATCGAGGTCAATCGGCATGTGGCACCACCCCCGTGGCTCATCTCGAATTTGCTCGTGCGGACGGCCTCATCCTGAGATGCGCCGGGAAGGCCGGGAATCCCTTCCAGACCACGCAGGGGAATCGACACTCCTGTGGCCATCAGGAGGGGAGAAGGGGCTCAGATGAAGTGGTGTCGGGACCCTCGGTGTTTCCCTCGAGGGAACCCGGTGTGTCGGGGAACTTCTGGGGGTCGCATGAAAGGTGTCAGGTACTGTTTCGCACTTCAGGACAGAAACTGGGACTTCCCTTGAGACGCCATAGCGGGCAAGAGGCTCATCTTGCAAAGACGTTGGAACCACGTGGTTTTCCTTGAGTTGCGGCGGGATTCTCGAGTTACGACGGGGATCTCAGGCTTCCTCTTGGGTTGGCCCTGGGAAGCGCAATCTTCCCCTCGCGTTGCGAGGGAAAGCTGGGGGTTGCGCTCGAGTCACTGCAGGGCCCAAGAGACCTCACCTAGGCGTGTGTCCGGGACCTAATATTCCTCTCCAGGGAAGGCAGGGATCTCGGGGTTGCATTCCAGGCTCCCCCAGGGAGTCAGGCCTCGTCTCGAGGGGAAGCCAAGGACTCCGCCCTCCTCTCGAGTCACGACGCGGGTGTCTGGGAGCCCCCTGAGCGGCCTCAAGGGAGTCCAGCCTCCTCTTCAGTTTGGAGACAGGACCCGGGATTGCTCTGCAGGCCATGCAGGAAAAGAAGGACCTCAGCTCGCGAGGACGGGGGCGTCTCAGGGGCTTCCTCGAGCTGCGGCGCCCATGGGGGTTTTCTCCCGAGGAACTACGAGGATCTCAGGGAGCCTCTCGTGCGGCGCCAGGGAAGTCAGGTTTCCATGCGGTGGCGATGGGGATCGAGTCATGGCTCTCGAGTCACGGGAGGGGAATAGGGCCTCGAGACGCGTTGAAGAAGGACTCTCGAGGTCTTTCCGGGGGGCGGCGGGAAACCCTCGTTTCCCTCGCCTTCTGCCGGGGACCTTAGGGAACTTCCCAGGGTGCCTCTGAGAGGCGAGGGATCCTGTGGATTGGCGGGGCCTCTCGGGACTCCGCTGGGTCTGGCAAAACGGAAGAGGGCCTCACCTCGAGGGGAGGCAGGAACCCCCGGCTTCCTCTCAGTTTCCGACTCTGACCGCAGTGTCCCTGCAGAGTAGGGACAGGAGAGTCAGGGCTCGTCTTGTCTGAGGAAGGGAACCCCGCTGGCCTCTCGAGTTGCTCAGGGGGTCTCAGGACCCTCGTCGAGCTTGTGTGGAACCCGCGGGTTTTGCGGACAATGCACGGGGGTGGCAGTGCCCCTTCGTGTTGTGCCTTAACCCACAGGGTTGCCTTCGAAGAGGGGTCCGGGCCTCGGGTCCTTCTCAAACGCAGACCGGGGAATTGAGGGCGTTCGGCATGTGGCCCCACCCACGTGGCTCGTCTCGAATTTCCTCGTGAGACCGGCCTCATCCTGAGGTGGGCCGGGAAGGCCGGGAACCCCTTCCAGTCCACGCAGGCGAATCGCCTCTCCTGTCGCTATCAGGAGGGGAGAAGGGGCTCAGAGGAAGCGGTGCCGGGACACTCGGTGTTCCCCTTGGGGGACCCCGGCGTGTCGGGGGACTTTTGGGGGTCGCAGGAAGGCTGTCAGGGACCGTTTCGCCCTTCAGGGCGGAACAGGGGACTTCCCATGAGAGGCCGTGGCGGGCAAGGGCCTCATCTTGCCAAGAGGTGGGAACCACGTGGATTTTCTCGAGTTGCGGCGGCATTCTCGAGTTACGACGGGGATCTCAGCCTTCCCCTGGGGTTGGCCCTGGGAAGCCCAATCTTCCCCTCGGGTTGCGAGGGAAAGCTGGGGCTTGCGCCCGAGTCACTGCAGGGCCGAAGAGACCTCACCTAGGCGTGTGTCCGGGACCTAATATTCCTCTCCAGGGAAGGCAGGGATCTCGGGGTTGCATTCCAGGCTCCCCCGGGGAGTCAGGCCTCGTCTCGAGGGGAAGCCAAGTACTCCGCTCTCCTCTCGAGTCGCGACGCGGGTCTCTTGGAGCCCCCTGAGCGGCCTCAAGGGAGTCCAGCCTCCTCTTCCGTTTGGAGAGAGGACCCGGGATTGCTCTCCAGGCCATGCAGGAAAAGAAGGCCCTCAGCTCGCGAGGACGGGGGCGTCTCAGGGGTTTCCTCGAGCTGCGGCGCCTGTGGGGGTTTTCTCCCGAGGCACGACGAGGATCTCAGGGAGCCTCTCGTGCGGCGCCAGGGAAGTCAGGTCTCCATGCGCGTGGCGAGGGGGAGCGCGTCCTGGCTCTCGAGTCACGGGAGGGGACTAGGGCCTCGAGACGCGTTGAAGAAGGACTCTCGAGGTCTTTCTCGGGGGGCGGCGGGAAACCCTCGTTTCCCTCGCCTTCTGCAGGGGACCTTAGGGAACTTCCCAGGGTGCCTCTGAGAGGCGAGGGATCCTGTGGAGGTGGCGGGGACCCTCGGGACTCCGCTGGGTCTGGCGCAACGGAAGAGGGCCTCACCTCGAGTGGAGGCAGGAACCTCAGGGTTCGTCTCCATTTCTGACTCTGATCGCAGGGTCCCTGCAGAGTAGAGTCAGGCCTCGTCTTGTAAGGAGGAATGGAACTCCGCTTGCCTCTCGAGTTATTCACGGGGTGACAGGCAACTTGTCGAACTGTGTTTGGAATCTGCGGGTTTTTCCGGACGATGCACGAGGGTGTCAGTGCCCCTTCGTGTTGTGCCTTCTTCCACAGGGTTGCCTTTCAAGAGGTGTCCGGGCATCGGGTTCTTATCAAGAGTGGACCGGGGAATCGGGGTCTTTCAGCATGTGTTACCACCCATGAAGCTATGTCTCAAATATTCTCGTTAGACCGGCCTCATCCTGAGGTGCGCCGGGAAGGTTGGGAACCCCTTCCAGACAAAGCACGGGAGTCGACCCTCGAGTCGCAATCAGGAGGGGAGAAGTGGCTCAGATGAAGTTGTACCGGGAACCTCGGTGTTCCCCTCGAGAGAGACCAGGGTGTCGGGGAACTTTTGGAATCGCATCAAGGGTGCCAAGTTTTCACACTTGAAGTGTGAAAACACTTCAAGAAGAAACCTGGGACTTCTCTTTAGACGCTGTAGCGGGCAAGGGCCTCATCTTGCGATGACAGGGTAACCATGTGGTTTTTCTCGAGTTTCGGCGGGATTCTCGAGTTACGATGGGGAATTCAGGCTTCCTCTTGTGTTGGCCCAGGGAAGTCCAATCTTCCATTGGAGTTGCGAGAGAGAGCTAGGGATTGCTCTCGAGTCACTTCAGGGCAAAAGAGACCTCATCTAAGCTTGTGTCCAGGACCTAATGTTCCTCTCCAGGGGCGACAGAGATCTCGGGGTTGCATTTTAGACGCACCCGAGGAGTCAGACCTCATCTCGAGAGGAAGGAAAGGACTCTGCTCTGCTCTCGAGTCCCGACGGGTATTTCTTGGAGACCACTGAGTGGCCTAAAGGGAGTCAAGCCTCCTGTGGATTTTTTTCTTAATTTTATTTTATTTTTAAACTTTACATAATTGTATTAGTTTTTCCAAATATCAAAATGAATCCGCCTCAGGTATACATGTGCTCCCCATCCTGAACCCTCCTCCCTCCTCCCCCCCATAGCATCCCTCTGGGTCGTCCCAGTGCACTAGCCCCAAGCATCCAGTGTCATGCATCAAACCTGGACTGGCAACTCTTTTCATACATGATATTTTACATGTTTCAATGCCATTCTCCCAAATCTTCCCACCTTCTCCCTCTCCCACAGAGTCCATAAGACTCTTCTATACATCAGTGTCTCTTTTGCTGTCTCGTACTCAGGGTTATTGTTACCGTCTTTCAAAGTTCCATATATATGCGTTAGTATACTGTATTGGTGTTTTTCTTTCTGGCTTACTTCACTCTGTATAATAGGCTCCAGTTTCATCCACCTCATTAGAACTGATTCATTCTATTCTTTTTAATGGCGGAGTAATACTCCATTGTGTATATGTACCACAGCTTTCTTATCCATTCATCTGCTGATGGACATCTAGGTTGCTTCCATGTCCTGGCTATTAGAAACAGTGCTGCGATGAACATTGGGGTACACGTGTCTCTTTCCCTTCTGGTTTCCTCAGTGTGTATGCCCAGCAGTGGGATTGCTGGATCATAAGGCAGTTCTATTTCCAGTTTTTAAAGGAATCTCCACACTGTTCTCTATAGTGGCTGTACTAGTTTGCATTCCCACCAACAGTGTAAGAGGGTTCCCTTTTCTCCACACCCTCTCCAGCATTTATTATTTGTAGACTTTTGGATTGCAGCCATTCTGACTGGCGTGAAATGGTACCTCATAGTGGTTTTGATTTGCATTTCTATGATAATGAGTGATTTTGAGCATCTTTTCATGTGTTTGTTAGCCATCTGTATGTCTTCTTTGGATAAATGTCTATTTAGTTCTTTGGCCCATTTTTTGATTGGGTCATCTATTTTTCTGGAGTTGAGCTGTAGGTGTTGCTTGTATATTTTTGAGATTAGTTGTTTGTCAGTTGCTTCATTTCCTATTATTTTCTCCCATTCCGAAGGCTGTCTTTTCACCTTGCTAATAGTTTGCTTTGATGTGCAGAAGCTTTTAAGGTTAATTAGGTCCCATTTGTTTATTTTTGTTTTTATTTCCAATATTCTGGGAGGTGGGTCATAGAGGATCCTGCTGTGATGTATTTCAGAGAGTGTTTTGCCTATGTTCTCCTCTAGGAGTTTTATAGTTTCTGGTCTTACGTTTAGATCTTGAATCCATTTTGAGTTTATTTTTGTGTATTGTGTTAGAAAGTGTTCCAGTTTCATTCTTTTACAAGTGGTTGACCAGATTTCCCAGCACCACTTGTTAAAGAGATTGTCTTTAATCCATTGTATATTTTTGCCTCCTTTGTCAAAGATAAGGTGTCCATATGTGTGTGGATTTATCTCTGGGCTTTCTATTTTGTTCCACTAATCTATATTTCTGTCTTTGTGCCAGTACCATACTGTCTTGATAACTGTGGCTTTGTAGCGGAGCCTGAAATCAGGTAGGTTGATTCCTCCAGTTCCATTCTTCTTTCTCAAGATCGCTTTGGCTATTCGAGGTTTTTTGTATTTCCATACAAATTGTGAAATTATTTGTTCTAGCTCTGTGAAGAATACTGTTGGTAGCTTGATAGGGATTGCATTGAATCTATAAATTGCCTTGGGTAGTATACTCATTTTCACTATATTGATTCTTCCAATCCATGAACATGGTATATTTCTCCACCTATTAGTGTCCTCTTTGATTTCTTTCACCAGTGTTTTATAGTTTTCTATATATAGGTCTTTAGTTTCTTTAGGTAGGTATATTCCTAAGTATTTTATTCTTTCCGTTGCAATGGTGAATGAAATTGTTTCCTTAATTTCTCTTTCTGTTTTCTCATTATTAGTGTATAGGAATTCAAGGGATTTCTGTGTGTTGATTTTATATCCTGCAACTTTACTATAGTCATTGACTAGTTCTAGTAATTTTCTGGTGGAGTCTTTAGGGTTTTCTATGTAGAGGATCGTGTCATCTGCAAACAGTGAGAGTTTTACTTCTTCTTTTCCAATTTGGATTCCTTTTGTTTCTTTTTCTGCTCTGATTGCTGTGGCCAAAACTTCCAAAGCTATGTTGAATAGTAATGGTGAAAGTGGGCACCCTTGTCTAGTTCCTGACTTTAGAGGAAATGCTTTCAATTTTTCACCATTGAGGATAATGTTTGCTGTGGGTTTGTCATATATAGCTTTTATTATGTTGAGGTATGTTCCTTCTATTCCTGCTTTCTGGAGAGTTTTTATCATAAATGGATGTTGAATTTTGTCAAAGGCTTTCTCTGCATCTATTGAGAAAATCATATGGTTTTTATTTTTCAATTTGTTAAGGTGGTGTATTACATTGATTGATTTGCGGATATTGAAGAATCCTTGCATCCCTGGGATAAAGCCCACTTGGTCATGGTGTATGATCTTTTTAATGTGTTGTTGGATTCTGATTGCTAGAATTTTGTTAAGGATTTTTGCATCTATGTCATCAGTGATATTGGCCTGTAGTTTTCTTTTTTTGTGGGATCTTTGTCAGGTTTTGGTATTAGGCTGATGGTGGCCTCATAGAATGAGTTTGGAAGTTTACCTTCCTCTGCAATTTTCTGGAAGAGTTTGAGCAGGATAGGTGTTAGCTCTTCTCTAAATTTTTTGTAGAATTCAGCTGTGAAGCCGTCTGGACCTGGGCTTTTGTTGGCTGGAAGATTTTTGGTTACAGTTTCCATTTCCGTGCTTGTGATGGGTCTGTTAAGATTTTCTATTTCTTCCCTGGTCCAGTTTTGGAAAGTTGTACTTTTCTAAGAATTTGTCCATTTCTTCCACGTTGTCCATTTTATTGGCATATAATTGTTGATAGTAGTCTCTTATGATCCTTTGTATTTCTGTGTTTTCTGTTGTGATCTCTCCATTTTCATTTCTAATTTTATTGATTTGATTTTTCTCCCTTTGTTTCTTGATGAGTCTGGCTAATGGTTTGTCAATTTTATTTATCGTTTCAAAGAACCAGCTTTTGGTTTTGTTGATTTTTGCTATGGTCTCTTTTGTTTCTTTTGCATTTATTTCTGCTCTAATTTTTAAGATTTCTTTCCTTCTACTAACCCTGGGGTTCTTCATTTCTTCCTTTTCTAGTTGCTTTAGGTGTAGAGTTAGTTTATTTATTTGACTTTTTTCTTGTTTCTTGAGGTGTGCCTGTATTGCTATGAACTTTCCCCTTAGGACTGCTTTTACCGTGTCCCACAAGTTTTGGGTTGTTGTGTTTTCATTTTCATCCGTTTCTATGCAAATTTTGATTTCTTTTTTGATTTCTTCTGTGATTTGTTGGTTATTCAGCAGCGTGTTGTTCAGCCTCCATATGTTGGAATTTTTAATAGTTTTTCTCCTGTAATTGAGATCTAATCTTACTGCATTGTGGTCAGAAAAGATGCTTGGAATGATTTCTATTTTTTTGAATTTACCAATGCTAGCTTTATGGCCCAGGATGTGATCTATCCTGGAGAAGGTTCCATGTGCACTTTAGAAAAAGTTGAAATTCATTGTTTTGGGATGAAATGTCCTATAGATATCAATTAGGTCTAACTGGTCTATTGTATCATTTAAAGTTTGTGTTTCCTTGTTAAATTTCTGTTTAGTTGATCTATCCATAGGTGTGAGTGGGGTATTAAAATCTCCAACTATTATTGTGTTAGTGTTAATTTCTCCTTTCATACTTGTTAGCATTTGTCTTACATACTGTGGTGCTCCCACGTTGGGTGCATATATATTTATAATTGTTATATCTTCTTCTTGGATTGATCCTTTGATCATTATGTAGTGACCTTCTTTGTCTCTTTTCACAGCCTTTGTTTTAAAGTCTATTTTATCTGATATGAGTATCGCTACTCCTGCTTTCTTTTGGTCCCTATTTGCATGGAAAATCTTTTTCCAGCCCTTCACTTTCAGTCTGTACGTATCCCCTGTTTTGAGGTGGGTCTCTTGTAGACAACATATGTAGGGGTCTTGTTTTTGTATCCATTCAGCCAGTCTTTGTCTTTTGGTTGGAGCATTCAACCCATTTACGTTTAAGGTAATTACTGATAAGTATGATCCCATTGCCATTTACTTTATTGTTTGGGGTTCGAATTTATACACCGTTTTTGTGTTTCCTGTTTAGTATTTGTTAGAGAGCTGGTTTGGTGGTGCAGAATTCTCTCAGCTTTTGCTTGTCTGAAAAGCTTTTGATTTCTCATTCATACTTGAATGAGATCCTTGCTGGGTACAATAATCTGGGCTGTAGGTTATTTTCTTTCATCATTTTAAGTATGTCTTGCCATTCCCTCCTTGCTTGAAGAGTTTCTATTGAAAGATCAGCTGTTATCCTTATGGCAATTCCCTTGTGTGTTATTTGTTGTTTTTCCCTTGCTGCTTTTCATATTTGTTCTTTGTGTTTGATTTTTGTTAATGTGATTAATATGTGTCTTGGGGGGTTTCGCCTTGGCTTTATCCTGTTTGGGACTCTCTGGGTTTCTTGGACTTGAGTGAGTATTTCCTTCCCCATTTTAGGGAAGTTTTCAACTATTATCTCCTCAAGTATTTTCTCACGGTCTTTCTTTTTGTCTTCTTCTTCTGGGACCCCTATGATTCGAATGTTGTAGCGTTTAACATTGTCCTGGAGGTCTCTGAGATTGTGCTCATTTCTTTTAATTCGTTTTTCATTTATCCTCTCTGATTCATTTATTTCTACCATTCTATCTTCGAATTCACTAATCCTATCTTCTGCCTCTGTTATTCTACTATTTGTTGCCTCCAGAGTGTTTTTAGTTTCATTTATTGCATTATTCATTATATATTGACTCTTTTTTTATTTCTTCTAGGTCCTTGTTAAACCTTTCTTGCATCTTCTCAATCCTTGTCTCCAGGCTATTTATCTGTGATTCCATTTTAATTTCAAGATTTTAGATCCATTTCACTATCCTTACTCGGAATTCTTTATCAGGTAGATTCCCTATCTCTTCCTCTTTTGTTTGGTTTGGTGGGCATTTATCCTGTTCCTTTATCTGCTGGGTATTCCTCTGTCTCATCTTGTTTAAATTGCTGAGTTTGGGGTGTCCTTTCTGTATTCTGGCAGTTTGTGGAGTTCTTTACTGTGGCATTTCCTCGCTGTGTGTGGGTTTGTACAGGTGTCTTGTCAAGGTTTCCTGGTTAGGGAAGCTTGTGTCCGTGTTCTGGTGGGTGGAGCTGTATTTCTTCTCTCTGGAGTGCAATGAAGTGTCCAGTAATGAGTTATGAGATGTTTGTGGTTTTGGGGTGACTTTGGGCAGCCTGTATCTTGAAGCTCAGGGCTGCGTTCCTTTGTTGCTGGAGAATTTGCTTGGTATGTCTTGCCCTGGAACTTGTTGGCCCTTGTGTGGTGCTTGATTTCAGTGTCGGTATGGAGGCATTTGATGAGCTCCTGTCAATTAATGTTCCTTGGAGTCAGGAGTTCCCTGGAGGCAGGGTTTGGACTTAAGCCTCCTGCTTCCAGTTATCTGTCTTACTTTTACAGTAGTTTCAAAACTTCTCCTTCTATACAGCACCATTGATAAAACATCTACGTTAAAGAAGAAAAGTTTCTCTACTGTGAGGGCCACTCAGAAAGGTTCACAGCATTGCATGGAGAAGAGAAGAGGGAGGAGGGAGTTAGAGGTGACCCAAATGAGATCAGGTGGAATCAATAGTGGAGAGAGTGGGCTGGCCAGTAGTCACTTCCTTATGTGCACTCCACAACTGGACCGCTCAGAGATGTTCACAGAGTTATACAGAGATGAGAAGAAGGAGGAAGGAGACAGAGGTGGCCAGAAGGATAAAAGGGGGGAATGAAAAGGAGGGAGACAGATCCAGCCAGTAATCAGTTCCCTAAGTGTTCTCCACCGTCTGGAATACACAGAAATTCACAGAGTTGGGTAGAGTAGAGAGGGGTTAGGGAGGAGACACAGGCGACCTGGTGGAGAAAAAGGAGAGTCCAAAGGGAGAGAGAGCAGTCAAGCCAGTAATCTCGCTCCCTAGTGAAAAATGGGTACTGAAGATTGGGTTCTTAAAGGTACAAAATTGGTAACAAATACATAAAAGCAAAAATTAAAAATCTAGAGTAGAGTTTGGAATTTCAAAAATACGATGTTAAAGAAAAGAAGAAGGAAAAGAAAGAGAGAAAAAACGAACAAAGGAAAACAAACAAGGTCGCAAAAATTATCAAGAAAATACAGGTACAAAATTGATAACTAATACCAAAAAGCAAAAATTAAAAATCTAGAGTAGAGTTTGGAATTTCAAAAATACAATGTTAAAAAAAAGGAAGAAGAAAACTAAAGAGAAAACAAACAAACAAAAACAAGCAATGTCGCAAAAATTATAAAGAAACTACAGGTACAAAATTGATATCAAATATCAAAAAGCATAAATTAAAAATCTAGAGTACAGTTTGGAATTTCAAAAATACAATGTTAAAGAAAAGAAGAAAAAACAAAACAAAACAAAAAAACAAGGTCAAAAAATTATTTTATATATATATATGAAGTTTGCTGAAGAAGAAAAAAATAGGGTCTTTTTTTTGCAAAGTAATAGGTTATAAAAGTGAAAATTAAATGAACAATAGAGAACTTAAAATTAAAAAAATTTAAAAAAAAGTAAGAATGATCATAAAAATATATCTAGGACTTTCTCTGGTTTTGTTGTGAGTATCGTGGGTTCGGTTCATTTTTGGCTAGTTCCTTGGTCCGACTTATATTTCTCAAGATCTATAGGCGCCTTCCTATGTAGTCCTAGTAACCACAGGGTTTTAATCTATTGCCTGTAGCTTCCAAGGCGTTTCCCTCTGTTATAGCTTCTTTTGTTTGCTGGTCTCTTCAGTGTCTGGTTTACGCCCTGACACAAAGGGGACGGTGGAGGACACTTTTTTTTTTTAGGCTCACTTGTTCAGTTGCGCTGTGGGGAGGGAGGGAGGGAGTGATGCTGCAAACAAATAACACTGGCATGCGTTCGCAGTGCCTCAGCCACACTGGGTCTGCCCCCGCTCACAGCACGTGTAGCCTCCCTGCCCACACTGCTCGGGCTCTAGGTTGTTCCACCGGGAACAATCCGAGGCTGGCCCTGGGCTGCATGCACCTCCCAGGTCCAAGCCGCTCAGGTTCAGGCACTCGGGTAGTCCTCAGAGGCACAGACTCGGTTGGGCCTGCGTTTTGTGCTCTTCCCAGGTCCGAGCAGCTCAGGTGATGAGGTGTTCGGCGAGCGCCAAGGTTGTGACTTATCGCCTCCCCGCCACTCGGTTATCTGGGTGTAAAACAGGCGCACCTTCTCAGGCAGATGTTGACCATCCAGATCCCCAAGAAGTTTTAGTTAGCAAAGAAGCCTGCTTACAGTTTTATAGATAATGTCTCTCTGGGGCTGCGATTGCCCCCTTCCGGCTCTGGCTGCCTGTCACCAGAGGGGGAAGGTCTGCAGCCGGCTATCTCTGTTCAGTCCTTTGTTCCGTGCACGGGCCTGGCGGTGTCTTAGGTTAGGGCTGGCTTTTTGCGTGGTAGATATCCCAGAGTCTGGTTTGCTAGCCCAAGTTATTTCGTTCAGATAGCGCTCAGGGTATTCAGGCCAGATTTTTACTCTAAGCGATGCAGCCCGCGCTGCGCCTCCCTGCCCAGCCCCTGCTTGCTAATGGTGTGAGCAGGCGTCTGCACTGCTTCACGGCTGGGGGAGTTACCGTAGGGCTTGCAATCTGCGAGTTTTAATTGTTTATTTATTTTTATCCCCCTTATGTTGCCCTTTGTGCTTCCAAAGCTTGGCAAAGATTTGGCAGTGAAAAGCTTTCCTGGTGTTTGGAAACTTTTCTCTTTTTAAGACTATCTTCCCGGGACGGAAATCCCTCCCTCCCTCTTTTGTCTCTTTTTTTGTCTTTTATACTTTTTCCTACCTACTTTCCAAGAGTTGGGTTCTTTTCTGGGTGCCTGATGTCCTCTGGCAGCATTCATAAGTTGTATTGTGGAATTTACTCGACGTTTAAATGCTCTTTTGATGAAATTGTTTGGGGGGGAAAGAGTTCTCCCCGTCCTACTCCTCAGCAATCTTGGCTCCTCTCTTGTGGAGTTTGGAGAGAGCACGCGGGATTGCTCTCCAGGCGATGCAGGAAAAGAAGGCCCTCATCTCGTGATGTCGGGGGAGTCTCGTGGTTTTTCTGGAGCTGTGGTGCCAGTGTGGGGTTTCTCACAAGGTACGACCAGGAGCTCAGGGAGCCTCTCGTGTGGTGTCAGGGAAGTCAAGTCTCCATACGAGTGGCGAGGGGGCGCACGTCATTGCTCTCGAGTCATGGTAGTGGAATCAGGGCTCAACACAATAAAAAGGACGCTCGAGGTCTTTCTCGGGTTGCGGCAGGAAACCCTGGGTTCCCTCGACTTGTGCCTGTGACCTCAGGTAGCTTCTCAGGGTGCCTCTGAGAAGTCAGGGATACTATGGAGCTGGGAGAGGCCTCTCGGGACTCCACTGGGTTTGCTGCAATGGAAGAGGGCCTAATCTCGAGATCAGGAAGGAACCTCAGGGTTCCTCTCCATTTCTGACTCAGATTGCAGGGTCCCTGCAGAGTTGGGACAGGAGAGTCAGGCCTCGTCTTGTGTGGAGGAATGGAACTCCGCTTGCCTCTCGAGTTGTTCAAGGAGTGACAGGCCACTTGTCGAGCTGTGTGTGGAACCTGCGGTTTTTTCCAGACAATGCACGGGGGTGTCAGTGCCCCTTCGTGATGTGCTTTCATCCACAGGGTTGCCTTCGAAGTGGTGTGCGGGCATCAGGTTCTTATCAAGATCGGACCAGGAAATCGGGGTCTTTTGGAATGCGGCACCACACACGAGGCTACGTCTCGAATTTCCTCGTGAGACGGGCCTCATGCTGAGGTGCCCCTGGAAGGTCGGGAAAGCCTTCCAGACAAAGCAGGTTAATCGACCCTACTGTCGCGATCAGGAGGGGAGAAGGGGCTCAGATGAAGTGGTGCCGGGAACCTCGGTGTTCCCCTTGAGTGAGACCGGTATGTCAGGGAACTTTTGGGGTCTCACGAAGCTTGCCAAATACTGTTTCAAACTTCAAGATGAAACGTGGGACTTCTCTTGAGACGCTGTGGCGGGCAAGGGCCTCATCTTGTGATGAAGGGGAAACCACGTGGTTTTTTTCGAGTTGCGATGGGATTGTTGACTTACGACGAGGAATTCAGGCTTCCTCTTCTGTTGGCCCAGGGAAGTCCGTTCTTCCATTCGAGTTGCCAGGGAGAGCTGGGTGGGAATTGCTCTCGAGTCACAGCAGGTCAAAATAGACCTCATCTAGGCTTGTGTCCAGGACCTAATGTTCCTCTCCAGGGGCGATAGGGATCACGGGGACGCATTCCAGACTCACCCAGTGAGTCAGGCCTCGGCTCGAGAGGAACCAAAGGATTCTGATATCCTCCTGGGTCGCGATAGGTATCTCTTGGAGCCCACTGAGTGGCCTCCAGGGAGTCAAGCCTCCTGTGGAGTTGGAGAGAGGACTCGGGATTGCTCTCCAGGCCATACAGGAAAGAAGGCCCTCAGCTCGCAATGACGGGGGCGTCTTGTGGGTTTTCTCGAGTTGGAGCGCAAGTATGAGTTTTCTCACGAGGTACGACGGGGAGCTCAGGGAGCCTCTCGTGTGGCGCCAGGAAAGTCAGGTGTCTATGCGTGTGATGAGGAGGAGCCCATAAATGCTCTCGAGTCATGGTAGGGAAATCGGGACTCAAGATGCGTTGAAGAAGGAGTCTCGAGGTCTTTCTCAGGTTGCGGCAGGAAACCCTGTGTTCCCTCGACTTGTACTGGTGACCCCAGGGAGCTTCTCAGGGTGCCTCTGAGAAGTCAGGCATACTGTGGACTTGGGAGGCGCTCTCGGAACTCCACTGGGTTTGGTGCAATGGCAAAGGTTCTCATCTCGAGTTGAGGCAGGAACCTAAGGGTTCCTCTCCATTTAAAACTCCGACCACAGGGTCCCTGAAGAGTTGGGACAGGAGAGTCAGGCCTCGTCTTGTGTGGAGGAATGGAACTCCACTTGCCTCTCGAGTTGTTCACAGGATAACAGACCATTTGTCGAGCTGTGAGTGGAACCTTCAGTTTTTTCCGTAAGATGCATGAGGGGGTCAGTGCCCCTTCGTGTTGTGCCTTCATCCACAGGGTTTCCTTCAAAGAGGTGTCCGGACATCGGGTTCTTATCAATAGCAGAGCAGGAAATCGGGGTCTTTCAGAACGTGGCACCATCCATGAGGCTACGTCTCGAATTTCTTCGTTAGACTGGTGTCATCCTGAGGTGCGCCATGAAGATCGGGAACCCCTTCCAGACAAAGCAGGGGAATCGACCATCTTGTCGCGATCAGGAGGAGTGAAAGGGCTCAGTTGAAGTCGTGCCGGGAACCTCGGTGTTCCCCTCGAGTGGGACCGGTGTGTCGGGAAACTTTTGGGGTCACTTCAAGGGTGCCAAGTACCGTTTTGCACTTCAATACGGACTTGGGGCTTCTCTTGACACGCTGTAGAGGGCAAGGGCCTCATCTTGGGATGACGGGGGAATCACGTGGTTTTTCTCAAGGTGCGGCGGGATTCTCGAGTTACGACGGGGAATTCAGGCTTCCTCTTGTGTTGGCCCAGGGAAGTCCAATCTTCCATTCGAGTTTCGAGGGAGAGCTGGGGTTTGCTCTTGAGTCACTGCAGGGCAAAAGAGACCTCATCTAGGCTTGTGTCCAGGACCTAATATTCCTCTCCAGGGCCGACAGCGATCTCGGGGTTGCATTCCAGACGCATCCTGGGAGTCAGAGCTCGACTCGAGGGGAAGCAAAGGACCCCGCTCTCCTCTTGAGTCACCACAGGTGTCTCTTGGAGCCCACTGAGTGGCCTAAAGGGAGTCAAGCCCCCTGTGGAGTTTGGAGAGAGGACTCAGGATTGCTCTCCAGGCCATGCAGGAAAAGAAGACCCTCATCTCGCGATGACAGGGGCGTCTTGTTGGTTTTCTCGAGCTGCGGTGCCAGTGTGCGGTTTCTGACGAGGTGCGACGGGAAGCTCAGGGAGCCTTTCGTGTGACACCAGGGAATTCAGGTCTCCATGCACATGGCAAGGGGGAGCGCGTCATTGCTCTCGAGATATGATACGGGAATCGGGCCTCAAGACACGTTAAAGCAGGACTCTCAAGGTCTTTCTCGGGTTGAGGCAGGAAACCCTGGGTTCTGTCGACTTCTGCCGGTGACCTTAGGGAGCTTCTCAGGGTGCCTCTGAGAAGTCAGGCAAACTGTGGATTTGGGACGGGCCTCTCGGGACTCCACTGGTTTTGTGGCAATGGAAAAGGGCCTCATCTTGAGTGGAGGCAGGAACCTCAGGCTTCCTCTCCATTTCTGACTCAGTGCGCAAGGTCCCTAGAGTTGTGACAGGAGAGTCAGGCATCGTCTTGTGTGGAGGAATGGAACTCCGCTTGCTTCTCGAGTTGTTCACGAGGTGACAGACCACTTGTGGAGCTGTGTGAGGAACCTGCGGGTTTTTCCGGAAGATGCACGGGGTGTCAGTGCCCCTACGTGTTGTGCCTTCATCCACAGGCTTGCCTTCGAAGAGGTGTCCAGGAGTCTGGTTTTGATCAAAAGTGGACCATGGAATCGGGGTCTTTCGGCATGTAGTATGGCCCTCGAGGCTACCTCTCGAATTTCCTCGTGAGACCGGCCTCATCCTTAGGTGTGCCGGGAAGGTCGGGAATCCCTTCGAGACAAAGCAGTGGAATCGACCCTCCTATCGCGATCAGGAGAGGAGAAAGGCCTCAGATGAAGTGGTGCCGGAAACTTCAGTGTCCCCTCTAGTGAGATCGGTATATAGGGGAACTTTTGGGGTCGCATCAAGGGTGCCAAGTACTGTTTTGCACTTCAAGATGGAATGTGAGACTTCTCTTGAGACGCTGTAGGGGGCAAGGGCCTCATCTTGCAATACGGGGAACCACGTGATTTTTCTCGAGTTGCGGCGGGTTTCTCAAATTACAACTGGAAATTCAGGCTTCCTCTTGTGTTGGCTCAGAAAGGCCAATCTTCCATTCGAGTTGCAAGGGAAAGCTAGGGGTTGCGCTTGAGTCACTGCAGGGCCAAAGAGACCTCATCTAGGCTTTTGTCCAGGACCTAAGGTTCCTCTCCAGGGGCGACAGGGATCCAGGGTTGCATTCCAGACTCACCCTCGTAGTCAGGCCTCATCTCGAGGGGAAGCAAAGGACACCGCTCTCCTCCTGAGTATCGACGGGTATCTCTTGGAGCCCACTGAGTGACCTAAAGGGAGTCAAGCCTCCTTTGGAGTTTGGAGAGAGGATTCGGGATTGCTCTTCAGGTCATGCAGGAAAGAAGGCCCTCATTTCACCATGACAGGGGCGTCTCGTGGGTTTTCTCGAGCTGCGGCGCCAGTGTGGGGTTTCTCACGAGGTACGATGGGGAGCTCAGGGAGACTCTCATGTGGTGCCGGGGAAGTCAGATCTTCATGCGCGTGGCGAGGGGGAGCGCGTCATTTTTCTCCAGTCATGGTAGGGGAATCGGGCCTCAAGACGCGTGAAGAAGGACTCTCGAGGTTTTTCTCAGGTTACGGCAGGAAACCCTGGGTTCCGTCGACTTATGCCCGTGACCTCAGGGAGCTTTTCAGGGTGCCTCTGAGAAGTCAGGGATACTGTGCAGTTGGGAGGGGCCGCTCCGAACTCCACTGGGTTTGGTGCAGTAGAAGAGGGCCTTATCTCGAGTTGAGGCAGGAACCTCATGGTTCCTCTCCATTTCTGAATCGGATCTCAGTGTCCATGCAGAGTTGGGACAGGAGAGTCAGGCCTCGTCTTGTGTGGAGGAATTTAACTCCTCTTGCCTCTCGAGTTGTTCACGGGGTGACAGGCCACTTGTTGATCTGTATGTGGAACTTGCGGGCTTTTCCAACGATGCAGGAGGGTGTCAGACCCCTTCGTTTTGTGCCTTCGTCCACAGGATTGCCTTCGAAGAGGTGTCCTAGCATTGGGTTCTTATCAAGAGCAGACAGGGAAATTGGGCTCTTTCGGCGTGTGGCACCAACCACAAGGCTACGTCTCGAATTTCCTCGTGAGACCGGCCTCATCCTGAGGTGCGCCGGGAAGGTCCGGAACCCCTTGCAGACAAAGCAGGGTAATCGACCCTCCCGTCGCGATCAGGAGGGGATAAAGGGCTCAGAACAAGCGGTGCACCGAACCTTGGTGTTCCCCTCGAGTGAGACCAGGGTGTCGGGGAACTTTTGTGCTAACATCAAGGTTGCCAATTATCGTTTTAAACTTCAAGATGGAACGTAGGGCTTCTACTGAGACGCTGTAGCTGGCAAGGGCCTCATCTTGCGATGACGGGGGAACCACGTGGTTTTCCTCGAGTTGCGGCGGGATTTTCGAATTAGGACGGGGAATTCAGGTTTCCTCTTGTGTTGTCCCAGGGAAGTCCATTCTTCCATTCGAGGTGCGAGGGAGAGCAGGGGATTGCTCTCGAGTCACTTCAGGGCAAATGAGACCTCATCTATGCTTGTGTCTAGGACCTAATGTTCCTCTCCAGGGGTGACAGGGATCTCGGGGTTGCATTCCAGACTCACCTGAGGAGTCAGGCCTGGTATATAGGGGAAGCAAAGAATTCCGCTCTCCTCTCGAGTCCCAACGGGTATCTCTTGGAGCCCACAGAGTGGCCTAAAGGGAGTCAGGCCTCCTGTGGAGCTTGAAGAGAGGCCTCGAGATTGCTCGCCAGGCCATGCAGGAAAAGAAGGCCTTCATCTCGCGATGACGGAGGCGTCTCGTGGGTTTTCTCGAGCTGGGGAGCCAGTGTGGGATTTCTCACGAGGTATGACGGGGAGCTCAGGGAGCCTCTCGTGTGGCGCCAGGGAAGTCAAGTCTCCATGCGAGTGGCGAGGGGGAACGCGTCATTGCTCTTGAGTCATGGTAGGGGAATCGGGATTCAAGATGCGTTGAAGGAGGATTTTCGAGGTCTTTCTCGGGTTGCGTCAGGAAACCCTGTGTTCCCTCGACTTGTGCCAGTGACCTCAGGGAGCTTCTAAGGGTGCCTCTGAGAAGTTGCGATACTGTGGATTTGGGAGGGGCCTCTCGGGCCTCCACTGCTTTTGGTGTAATGGAAGAGGGCCTCATCTCGAGTGGAGTCAGGAACCTCAGGGTTCCTCTCCATTTCGGACTCCGATCGCAGGGTCCCTTCAGAGTTGGGACCGGAGAGTCAGGCCTCGTCTTGAGTGGAGGAATGGAACTCTGCTTGCCTCTCGAGTTGTTCATGGGATGACAGGCCTCTTGTCGAGCTGTGTGTGGAACCTGCGGCTTTTACCGAATGATGCACGGGAGTGTCAGTGACCCTTCGTTTTGTGCCTTCGTCCACAGGGTTGCCTTCAAAGAGGTGTCCGGGCATCGGGTTCTTCTCAAGAGTGGGCCGGGAAATCGGGGTATTTCGGCATGTGACACCACCCACGACGCTATGTCTCGAATTTACTCGTGAGACCGGCCTCATCCTTAGGTGCGCCGGGAATGTGGGGAACCCCTTCCAAACAAAGCAGGGGAATAGACCCTCCTGTCTCGAACAGGAGGGGAGAAGGTGCTCAGATGAAGTGGTGCGGGAACCTCGGTGTTCCTGTCGAGTGAGACCGGCGTGTCCGGGAACATTTGGTGTCGCATCAAGGGTGCAAAGTACCGTTTCGCACTTCAAGACGGAACGTGGTTCTTTTCTTGAGACGCCATAGCAGCAAGGGCCTCATCTTGGGATGACGTTGGAAACACGTGGTTTTTCTCGAGTTTCGGCGGGATTCTCGAGTTACGAAGGGGATTTCTGGCTTCCTCTTGTGTTGGCCGAGGGAAGCCCAATCTTCCATTCGAGTTGCGAGGGAGAGCTGGGGGTTGCGCTCGAGTCACTGCAGGGCAAAAGAAACCTCATCCAGGCTTGTGTCTAGGACCTAATGTTCCTCTCAAGGGATGACTGGGATCTTGGGGTTGCATTCTAGACTCACCCAGGAGTCAGGCGTCCTCTCGAGGGGAAATAAAGGACTTCTCTCTCTTCTCGAGTCGCGACGGGTATTTCTTGGAGCCCACTGAGTGGACTAAAGGGAGTCAAGCCTCCTCTGAAGTTTGGAGAGAGGACTCGGGATTGCTCTCCAGGCCATGCAGGAAAAGAATGCCCACATCTCGAGATGACGGGGGCGTCTCGTGGGTTTTCTGGACTTGCGGCGCCAGTGTGGGGTTTCTCACGAGGTACGACGGGGAGTTCAGGTAGCCTCTCGTGTGGCAACAGGGAAGTCAGGTCTCCATGGGCGGGGCAAGGGGGAGCGCGTCATTGCTCTCAAGTCAGGGTAGGGGAATCGGGCCTCATGACGGGTTGAAAAAGAACTCTCGATGTCTTTCTAGGGTTGCGGCAGGAAACCCTGGGTTCCCTTGACTTGTGCCGGTGACCTCAGGGAGCGTCTCAGGGTGCCTCTGAGAAGTCAGGGATACTGTGGATTTGGGAGAGGCCTCTCGGGACTCCTCTGGGTTTGGTGCAATGGAAGTGGGCCTCATCTCGAGTTGAGGCAGGAACCTCAGGGTTCTGCTCCTGACTTCCTGGAGGCAGGATCTGACTCAGATTGCAGGGTCCCTGTTGAGTTTGCTCAGGAGTGTCAGGTCTCGTGTTCTGCGGAGGAATGGAACTCCGCTTACATCTCAAGTTGTTCAAGGATAACACCATTTTCGTGATGTGTGTGGAACCTGCGGGTTTTTCAGAGATGCACGGGGGCGTCAGTGCTCCTTCCTGTTGTGCCTTCATCCACAGGGTTGCCTTCGAAGAGGTGTCCGGGCATCGTGTTCTCCTCAAGTGCGGACCGGGAAATTGGGGTCTTTCAGCATGTTGCACCACCCACTAGGCTACGTCTCGAATTTTCTCGTGAGACCGGCCTCATCCTGAGGTGCGCAGGAAAGTCCGGGAACCCTTTCCAAACAAAGCAGGGGAATCGACCCTACTTTCGGCATCAGGAGGAGAGAAAGGGCTCAGATGAAGTAGTGCCAGGAACCTCGGTGCTCTCCTTGAGTGAAAGTCGGGTAACTTTTCTGGTTGCATCAAGGGTGCCAAGTACCGTTTCGCACTTCAAGACAGAACCTGGGACTTCTCTTGAGATGCTGTAGTGGGCAAGGGCCTCATCTAGCGCTGACGGGGGACCCACGTGTTTTTTCTCGAGTTGCGGCAGGATTCTTGAGTTACGATGGGGAATACAGGTTTCCTCTTGTGTTGGCCCAGGGAAGTCCAATCTTCCATTCGAGTTGCAAGTGAGAGCTGGAGATTGCTCTCGAGTCACTGCAGGGCAAAATAGAGCTCATCTAGGTTTGTGTCCAGGACCGAGTTATTCTCTCCAGGGGCGACAGGGATCTCGGGGTTGCATTCCAGACTCACCCGGGGAGTCAGGCCTCGTCTCGAAGGGAATGAATGGACTCCGCTCTCCTCTCGAGTCGCGACGGGTATCCCTTGGAGCCCAAGAGTGGCCTAAATGGAGTTAAGCCTCCTGTGGAGTTTGGACAGAGGACTCGGGATTGCTCTCTAGGCCATGCAGGAAAAGAAGGCCCTCATCTCGCGATGACGGGGGCGTCTCGTGGGTTTTCTCAAGGTGCAGTGCCTGGTTGGGGTTTCTCACGAGATAGGACGGGGAGCTCAGGGAGACTCCTGTGGTGCCACGGAAGTCAGGTCTCCATGGACGTGGCGTGGGGGAGCGCCTCATTGCTCTCGAGTCATGGTAGGGGAATCGAGCCTCAAGACGCTTCGAAGAAGAACTCTCGAGGTCTTTCTTGGGGTGTGGCAGGAAACCCTGGGTTCCCTCAACTTGTGCCCATGACCTCAGGGAGCTTAGCGGGGTTCCTCTGAGAAGTCAGGGATACTGTGGAGTTGAGAGGGGCTTCTCGGGACATCACAGGGACTGGTGCAATTGAAGAGGACCTAATCTCGGATTGAGGCAGTAACGTCAGGGTTCCTCTCCATTTCTGACTCGGATAGCAGGGTCCCTGCAGAGTTGGGACAGGAGAGTCAGACCTCGTCTTGTGTGGAGTAATGGAACTCCGCTTGCCTCTCGAGTTGTTCACGGGACGACAGGCCACCTGTCGAGTTGTATGTGGAACCTGCGGTTTTGGGGGACGATGCACAGGGGTTTCAGTGCCCCTTCGTGTTGTGCCTTCATCCACAGGGTTACCTTCGAAGAGGTGACCGGGCATCGGGATCTTATCAATAGCGGACCAGGAAATCGGGGTCTTTCGGCATGTGGCACAACCCACGAGGCTACGTCTCGACTTCCCTCGTGAGACTGGCCTCATCCTGAGGTTCGCCGGGAAGTCTGGGAACCCCTTCCAGACAAAGCAGGGGAATCGACCCTCCTGTCGCCATCAGGAGGGGAGAAGAGGCTCAGCTGAAGCGGTGCTGGGAACCTCCATGTTCTCCTCGAGTGAGACCGGGGTGTCAGGGAAATTTGGGGGTCGCATCAAGGGTGCCAAGTACCGTTTCACACTTCAAGACGGAACATGGGACTTCCCTGGAGACGCTATAGCTGACAGGGGCCTCATATTTCGATGACGGAGGAGCTACGTTGTTTTTCTCCAGTTGCCGCGGGATTCTCGAATTACAATGGGGAATACAGGCTTCCTCTTGTGTTGGCCCAGGGAAGTCCAATCATCCATTCGAGTTGCGAGGGAGAGCTGGGGATTGCACTTGAGTCAATGCAGGACAAAAAAGACCTCATTTAGGCTTGTGTCCAGGACCGAGTTTTCCTCTACAGGGGCAACACGGATCTCGGGATCCCATTCCAGACTCACCCAAGTAGTCAGGCCTCGGCTCGAGGGCAAGCAACGGACTCTGCTCTCCTCTAGAGTAGCGACGTGTATCTCTTGGAGGCTACTGAGTGGCCTAAAGGGAGTCAGGCCTCCAGTGGAGTTTGGAGAGTGGACTCGGGATTGCTCTCTAGGTCATGTAGGAAAAGAAGGCCCTCATCTTACGATGATGGGGGCGTCTCGTGAGTTTTCTCGAGCGGCGGTGCCAGTGTGGGGTTTTCATGAGGTAGGACGGGGAGCGCAGGGAGCCTCTCGTGTGGTGCCAGGGAAGTTAGGTTTCAATGGGCGTGGCGAGGGGAATGCGTCATTGCTCTCCAGTCATGGTAGGGTATCGGGCCTCAAGACGCGGTAAAGAAGGACTCTCAAGGTCTTTCTCAGAATGCAGCAGGAAACCCTGGGTTCACTCGACTTGTGCCAGTGACCGCAGAGAGCTTCTGAGGGTGCCTCTGAGAATCAGGGATACTGTGGAGTTTTAGGGGCCTCTCGGGACTCCACTGGGTATGGCGCAATGGAAGAGGGCCTCATTTCGAGTTGATGCAGGAACGTCAGGTTTCATCTACATTTCTGACTCCGATCGCACGGTCCCTGCAGAGTTGGGAAAGGAGAGTCAGGCCTTCTCTTGTGTGGAGGAACGGAACTCCGCATGCCTCTCTAGTTCTTCAAGGGATGACAGGACACTTGTCGATCTGTGTTTGGAATCTGCGTGTTTTTCCATACTATGCATGGGGATGTCAGTACTCCTTCGTGTTGTGCATTCATCCACAGGTTTGCTTTCGAAGAGGTGTCCTGGCATCGGGTTCTTATTAAGAGCGGACCGGGAAATCGGGGTCTTTCCGCATGTGGCACCACCCACCAGGCTACGTCTCGAATTTCCTAGTGAGACCGGCCTCATCCTGAGGTGCGCCGGGAAGGTCGGAACCCCTTGCAGACAAAGCAGGGGAATCGACCCTCCTGTCTCGATCAGGAGGGGAGAAGGGGCACAGATGAGGTGATGCCAGGAACCTCGATGTTCCCCTCCAGTGAGACCAGTGTGTTGGGGAACTTTTGGGGTCGCATCAAAGGTGCCAAGTACCGTATCGCACTTCAAGATGGAACGTAAGACTTCTTTTGAGACGCTGTAGCGGCAATGGCCACATCTTGCGATGAAGAGGGAACGACGTGGTTTTTCTCGAGTTGTGGCGGGATTCTTGAGTTACAACGGGAAATTCAGGCTTCCTCTTCTGTTGGCCCAGGGAAGTCCAGTCTTCCATTCAAGTTGCGAGGGAGAGTTGGGGATTGCTCTCGAGTCACTGCAGGAAAAAAGAGACCTCATCTAGGCTTGTGTCCAGGACCTAATGTTTATCTCCAGGGGCGACAGGGATCTCTGGTTCACATATCAGACACACCCGAGGAGTCAGGCCTCGCCTCGAGGGGAAGGAAAAGACTCCGCTCTCCTCTCGAGTCGCGACGGGTATGTCTTGGAGTCCACTGAGTGACCAAAAGGGAGTCAAGCCTACTGTGGAGTTTGGAGAGAGGACTCGGGATTGCTCTCCAGGCCATGCTAGTAAAGAAGGCCGTCATGTCGCGAAAATGGGGGCGTCTCGTGGGTTTTCTCTATCTGTGGCGCCAGTGTTTGGTTTCTCACGAGGTATGACGGGGAGCTCAGGTAGCCTCTCGTGTGGCACCAGGGAAGTCAGGGCTTCATGAGTGTAGCAGAGGGAGCGCGTATTTGACCTCGAGTCATGGTAGGGGAATCAGGCCTCAAAATGCGTTGAAGCAGGACTCTTGAGTTCTTTCTATGGTGGCGGCAGTAAACCCTGGGTTCACTCGAATTGTGCTGGTGACCTCAGGGAGCTTCTCAGGGTGCCTCTGAGAATCAGGGATACTGTGGAGCTGGGACGCGTCTCTCGGGACTCCACTGGGTTTCGTGCAATGGAAGAGGTCCTAATCTCGAGTGGAGGCAGGAACCTCAGCGTTCCTCTCGTGACTTCACTGGCGCTGGTCTGATTCGGATCGCAAAGTCCCTGCAGAGTTGGGACAGGAGAGTCAGGCATCGTCTTGTGTAGAGGAATGAAACCCCACTTGCCTCTCGAGTTCTTCAGGGGTGACAAGCCACTTGTTGAGCTGTATGTGGAACCTGCGGGTTTTTCCGGACGATGCACGAGGGTGTCAGTGCCCCTTTGTGTTGTGCCTTCATCCACAGGGTTGCCTTCGAAGAGGTGTCCAGGCATCGGGTTCTTATCAAGAGCGTACCGGGAAATCATAGTCTTTTGGCATGTGGTACCACCCACGAGCTACGTCTCGAATTTCCTCGTGAGACCGGCCTCATCCTGAAGTGCCCCGTGAAGGTCGGGAACCCCTTACAAACAAAGCAGGGGAAGTGACCCTCCTATCACGAACAGGAGGGGAGAAGGGGCTCAGATAAACTGGTGCCGGGAACCTCGGTGTTCACCTCGAGTGAGACCGAAATTTCGGGGAACTTTTGGGGTCACATCAAGGGTGTCAAGTATCGTTTTGCACTTCAAGACGGAACGTGGGACTTTTCTTGAGAAGCTGTAGCGGGCAAGGGCCTCATCTTGTGATGACGAGGGAACCAAGTGCTTTTTCTCGAGTTGCGGCGGGATTCTCGAGTTACGAAGGGGAATTCAGGCTTCCTCTTGTGTTGGCCCAGGGAAGTCCAATCTTCCATTCGAGTTGTCAGGGAGAGCGGGGGATTGCTCTCGAGTTACAGAAGGGCAAAAGAGACCTCATCTAGGCTTGTTTCCAGGACCTAATGTTCCTCTCCAGGGGAGACAGGGATCTCGGGGTTGCATTCCAGACCCACCTGGTGAGTCAGGCCTTGTCTCGAGGGGAAGCAAAGGACTCAATTCTCCTCTCGAGTCGCGACGGGTATCTCTTGGAGCCCACTAAGTGGCCTAAAGGGAGTCAAGCCTCCTGTGGAGTTTGGAAAGAGGATTCGGGATTCCTCTCCAGGCCATGCAGGAAAAGAAGGCCCTCATCTCGCGATGACAGGGGCCTATGGTGAGTTTTCTCAAGCTGCGGCGTCAGTGTGGGGTTTCTCACGAGGTACGACAGGGAGCTCAGGGAGCCTCTCTTATGGCGCCAGGGAAGTCAGGTCTCCATGTGCGTGGCGAGGGGGTGCGTGTCATTTCTATAGAGCCATGGAAGCAGATTCGGGCTTCAAGACACGTTGAAGTAGGACTCTCGAGTTCTTTTTCCCATTGTGGCAGGAAACCCTGGGTTCCCTCGACATGTGCCGGTGACCTCATGGAGCTTCTCCGGGTGCCTCTGAGAAGTCAGGGGTACTGTGGAGTTGGGAGGGGCCTCTCTGGACTCCACTGGGTTTGGTGCAATGGATGAGAGCCTCATCTCGAGTGGAGGCAGGAACCTCATGTTTCCTCTCCTGGGTTTCCTGTCGCTGGTACTGACTCGGATCGCAGTTTCCCTGCAGAGTTGGTACAGAAAATCAGGTCTCGTCTTGTGTTGAGGAATGGAACTCCACTTGCCTGTCGAGTTGTTCACGGGGTGACAGACCACTTGTCGAACTGTGTTTGTAACCTGCGGGTTTTTCTGGACGATGCACGGGGGTGTCAGTGCCCCTTCGTGTTGTGCTTTCATCCACAGGTTTTCCTTCGTAAAGGTGTCAGGGCATCACGTTCTTATCAAGAGCAGACCGGGAAATCGGGGTCTTTCGGCTTGTGGCACCACCCACGAGGCTATGTCTCGAATTTCCTCGTGAGACCTGCCTCATCCTTAGGCGCACTGGAAAGGTCGGGAAACCCTTCCAGACATAGCAGGGGAATCAACACTCCTGTCGCGATCACGAGGGGAGAAGGAGCTCAAATGAAGTGGTTCCGGGAACCTCGGTGTTCCTTTCGAGTGAGACCGGTATGTCGGGGAATTTTGAGATTGCATCAAGGGTGCCAAGTACCGTTTCCCACTTCAAGACAGAAAGTGGGACTTCTCTTGAGTCGCTGCAGCGGGCAAGGGCCTCATCTAGCGCTGATGGGGGAACCACGTGGATTTTCTCGAGTTTCGGCGGGATTCTCGAGTTACGATGTCGAATTCAGGCTTCCAATTGTATTGGCCCAGGGAAGTCCAATCTTCAATTCGATTTGCGAGGGAGAGCTGGCGATTGCTCTCTAGTAACTGCAGTGCAAAATAGACCTCATCTAGGCTTGTGTCCAGGACCGAGTTTTCCTCTCCAGGTGTGACAGGAACTCGGGGTTGCATTCCAGACTCACACGGGGAGTCAGGCCTCGTCTCGAGGGGAAGCAAAGGACTCTGCTCTCCCTTCAGGTCCTGACAGGTATCTCTTGGAGCCAACTGAGAGGCCTAAAGAGAGTCAAGCCTCCTGTGGAGTCTGGAGAGAGGACTCGGTTTTGCTCTCCATGCCAGGCAGGAAACAAGTCCCTCATCTCGTGATGACGGGGGCGTATCGTGGGGTTTCTCGAGCTTCGGGGCCTGAATGGGGTTTCCGAAGAGGTACGACGGGGAGATCAGGTAGACTCTCTTCAGGAGTCAGGGAAGTCAGGTCTCCATGCGCATGGCGATGAGGGGCGGGTCTTTGCTCTCGAGTCATGGTAGGGGAATCGGGTCTCAAGACGCGCTGAAGGACTCTCAAGGTCTTTCTCGGGTCGCAGCAGGAAACCCTGGGTTCCCTGGACTTGAGCCGGTGACCTCAGGTAGATTCTCAAGGTGCCTCTGAGAATTCAGGGATACTGTGGAGTTGGGAGGGGCCTCTCGGGACTCATCTGGGTTTGGTGCAATGGAAGAGGGCGTCACCTCGAGGGGAGACAGGAACCTCAGGATTCCTCTCCGTTTCGGACTCCGACCGCAGGGTCCCTGCAGAGTTGGGACAGGAGAGTCAGGCCTCGTCTTGTCTGAGGAAGGGAACCCCGCTGGCCTCTCGAGTTGCTCAGGGGGTCTCAGGCCCTCGGTGAGCTGTGTGTGGAACCCGCGGGTCTTTGCGGACGATGCACGGGGGTGGCAGCGCCCCTTGGTGTTGTGCCTTCACCCACAGGGTTGCCTTCGAAGAGGGGTCCGGGCCTCGGGTCCTTCTCAAGAGCGGACCTGGGGAATCGGGGGCGTTCGGCATGTGGCCCCACCCACGTGGCTCGTCTCGAATTTCCTCGTGAGACCGGCCTCATCCTGAGGTGCGCCGGGAAGGCCGGGAACCCCTTCCAGACCACGCAGGGGAATCGCCTCTCCTGTCGCGGTCAGGAGGTGAGAAGGGGCTCAGAGGAAGCGGTGCCGGGACCCTCGGTGTTCCCCTCGGGGGAACCCGGCGTGTCGGGGGACTTTTGGGGGTGACAGGAAGGCTGTCAGGGACCGTTTCACCCTTCAGGGCGGAACAGGGGACTTCCCTTGAGACGCCGTCGCGGGCAAGGGCCTCATCTTGCCAAGAGGTGGGAACCACGTGGATTTTCTCGAGTTGCGGCGGCATTCTCGAGTTACGACGGGGATCTCAGCCTTCCCCTTGGGTTGGCCCTGGGAAGCCCAATCTTCCCCTCGGGTTGCGAGGGAAAGCTGGGGGTCGCGCTCGAGTCACTGCAGGGCCGAAGAGACCTCACCTAGGCGTGTGTCCGGGACCTAATATTCCTCTCCAGGGAAAGCAGGGATCTCGGGGTTGCATTCCAGGCACCCCCGGGGAGTCAGGCCTCGTCTCGAGGGGAAGCCAAGGACTCCGCTCTCCTCTCGAGTCGCGACGCGGGTCTCTTGGAGCCCTCTGAGCGGCCTCAAGAGAGTCCAGCCTCCTCTTCCGTTTGGAGAGAGGACCCGGGATTGCTCTCCAGGCCATGCAGGAAAAGAAGGCCCTCAGCTCGCGAGGACGGGGGCGTCTCAGTGGTTTCCTCGAGCTGCGGCGCCCGTGGGGGTTTTCTCCCGAGGCACGACGAGGATCTCAGGGAGCCTCTCGTGCGGCGCCAGGGAAGTCAGGTCTCCATGCGCGTGGCGAGGGGGAGCGCGTCCTGGCTCTCGAGTCACAGGAGGGGAGTAGGGCCTCGAGACGCGTTGAAGGAGGACTCTCGAGGTCTTTCTCGGGGGGCGGCGAGAATCCCTCGTGTCCCTCGCCTTCTGCCGGGGACCTTAGGGAACTTCCCAGGGTGCCTCTGAGAGGCGAGGGATCCTGTGGAGGTGGCGGGGCCCCTCGCGACTCCGCTGGGTCTGGCGCAACGGAAGAGGGCCTCACCTCGAGGGGAGGCAGGAACCTCAGGCTTCCTCTCCGTTTCGGACTCCGACCGCAGGGTCGCTGCAGAGTTGGGACAGGAGAGTCAGGCCTCTGCTTGGAGCCGGCATATTGCATATTGAGTGAGGATCTGTAATAGCTCAACTGGAATTCTATCACTGCTGGGAGCCAGCTTGAGGCACTCCACCCATGACAAAGGTCATGAGGAAGGAGGCTCGGCATACGCAAAGGCGGGATCGAGCCTCAGCAGTCCCCCTGGAAATTCTCGAGCATCTACCCCCAAAACCAGAGTCTGCCTACTTTCTGCTTTGTGCTTTCACCTACACCTCTGACTTTACGGGGGGCTGTCTCCCACTACCTCTCTCTGAAAAAAGAGTTAGCTTACAGCTCCAGTTAATAATTCTTGGATGTGACAGTGTTTCAACCTACAAACTCCTTTGGAAATCCTCTAGCCTGCCTGAAATGGTTTTTCCGGCCACATATGATTGTTCAGAGCCTCCCAACTGTGAGAGGCAGGAGATGTTCTAAACTGCCTAAACACAGATTCCTTTGAGTAGTTAAAAGATTGATTAGAAATTGTATTGGTAAAGGGTTTTTCACTTGTTGGGCCAATGTTTGCTGCTAAGTCTCCATACTCCTTACCTACTGTGTCCTTGGCAGTGTATTGATTGATATAATGGGTGTATAGAAATGTAAAATGCCGCTTTGTCCAATGCTTTTTGGAAGGCTGGCGCCTGACTTTGGAATAATCACCTTTAGAGAAAGATAAGTTTCTTAAAATGTTAACAGGCCTCCGGGCCAGAAGATGATGTCAATCACCTGAACTTTTGCATATGATAAGTTTGCAGGAAGAAAGCCTGGCTTGCTGCATGACTCTACCCCTTCCCCCATTATCCTCTATGCATACCTTAAGGTATAAAAACTACTTTGGAAAATAAAGTGCGGGCCTTGTTCACTGAAACTTGGTCTCCCCATGTCACTCTCTCTCCCAAATTCCAGCTGAGCGTCCATCTGGAGCGCGGATGTCCTCTGCGAACATTTATTTGCCTGGGCTTCTAAGACCCACTCGAGAAGGTGTCTAAGGTGGGGCACCTTCCGCTATTCGAGAGGGCGCCTGCGGCCTCCGTGGTCAGAGCTAACCTGGTGTCACGGGTTATATTGATTTTCCGCGTAAAACAAGCCACTCAGCTCCTTTTCTCCACTGAATTTTCCTACTGAGCTATCCTTATTTCAGCCGCTTTTCTCCACTGAATTTCCTCACTGAGCTACCTTATTCTATTACTCTTTGTATCCTTAATTAAAGTGTAATTAAGCAGTTATTCCCTGACCCTCGCCTAGCCGTCTCTCCTTCGAATACCCTGGATCAGCCGGGGCTGGTCCCCGGCAGGCCTCGTCTTGTCTGAGGAAGGGAACCCCGCTGGCCTCTCGAGTTGCTCAGGGGGTCTCAGGCCCCTCGTCGAGCTGTGTGTGGAACCCGCGGGTCTTTGCGGACGATGCACGGGGGTGGCAGGGCCCCTTCGTGTTGTGCCTTCACCCACAGGGTTGCCTTCGAAGAGGGGTCCGGGCCTCGGGTCCTTCTCAAGGGCGGACCGGGGAATCGGGGGCGTTCGGCATGTGGCCCCACCCACGTGGCTCGTCTCGAATTTCCTCGTGAGACCGGCCTCATCCTGAGGTGCGCCGGGAAGGCCGGGAACCCCTTCCAGACCACGCAGGGGAATCGCCTCTCCTGTCGCGATCAGGAGGGGAGAAGGGGCTCAGAGGAAGCGGTGCCGGGACCCTCGGTGTTCCCCTCGGGGGAACCCGGCGTGTCGGGGGACTTTTGGGGGTCGCAGGAAGGCTGTCAGGGACCGTTTCGCCCTTCAGGGCGGAACAGGGTACTTGCCTAGAGACGCCGTCGCGGGAAACGGCCTCATCTTGCCAAGAGGTGGGAACCACGTGGATTTTCTCGAGTTGTGGCGGCATTCTCGAGTTACGACGGGGATCTCAGCCTTCCCCTTGGGTTGACCCTGGGAAGCCCAATCTTCCCCTCGGGTTGCGAGGGAAAGCTGGGGGTCGCGCTCGAGTCACTGCAGGGACGAAGAGACCTCACCTAGGCGTGTGTCCGGGACCTAATATTCCTCTCCAGGGAAGGCAGGGATCTCGGGGTTGCATTCCAGGCTCCCCCGGGGAGTCAGGCCTCGTCTCGAGGGGAAGCCAAGGACTCCGCTCTCCTCTCTAGTCGCGACGCGGGTCTCTTGGAGCCCCCTGAGCGGCCTCAAGGGAGTCCAGCCTCCTCTTCCATTTGGAGAGAGGACCCGGGCTTGCTCTCCAGGCCATGCAGGAAAAGAAGGCCCTCAGCTCGCGAGGACGGGGGCGTCTCAGGGGTTTCCTCGAGCTGCGGCGCCCGTGGGGGTTTTCTCCCGAGGCACGACGAGGATCTCAGGGAGCCACTCGTGCGGCGCCAGGGAAGTCAGGTCTCCATGCGCGTGGTGAGGGGGAGCGCGTCCTGGCTCTCGAGTCACGGGAGGGGACTAGGGCCTCGAGACGCGTTGAAGGAGGACTCTCGAGGTCTTTCTCGGGGGGCGGCGGGAAACCCTCGTGTCCCTCGCCTTCTGCCGGGGACCGTAGGGAACTTCCCAGGGTGCCTCTGAGAGGCGAGGGATCCTGTGGAGGTGGCGGGGCCCCTCGGGACTCCGCTGGGTCTGGCGCAACGGAAGAGGGCCTCACCTCGAGGGGAGGCAGGAACCTCAGGCTTCCTCTCCGTTTCGGACTGCGACCGCAGGGTCCCTGCAGAGTTGGGACAGGAGAGTCAGCCCTCGTCTTGTCTGAGGAAGGGAACCCCGCTGGCCTCTCGAGTTGCTCAGGGGGTCTCAGGCCCCTCGGAGAGCTGTGTGTGGAACCCGCGCGTCTTTGCGGACGATGCACGGGGGTGGCAGTGCCCCTTCGTGTTGTGCCTTCCCCCACAGGGTTGCCTTCGAAGAGGGGTCCGGGCCTCGGGTCCTTCTCAAGGGCGGACCGGGGAATCGGGGGCGTTCGGCATGTGGCCCCACCCACGTGGCTCGTCTCGAATTTCCTCGTGAGACCGGCCTCATCCTGAGGTGCGCCGGGAAGGCCGGGAACCCCTTCCAGACCACGCAGGGGAATCGCCTCTCCTGTCGCGATCAGGAGGGGAGAAGGGGCTCAGAGGAAGCGGTGCCGGGACCCTCGGTGTTCCCCTCGGGGGACCCCGGCGTGTCGGGGGACTTTTGGGGGTCGCGGGAAGGCTGTCAGGGACCGTTTCGCCCTTCAGGGCGGAACAGGGGACTTCCCTTGAGACGCCGTGGCGGGCAAGGGCCTCATCTTTCCAAGAGGTGGGAACCACGTGGTTTTTCTCGAGTTGCGGCGGGATTCTCGAGTTCCGACGGGGATCTCAGCCTTCCCCTTGGGTTGGCCCTGGGAAGCCCAATCTTCTATTCTAGTGGCGAGGGAAAGCTGGGGGTTGCGCTCGAGTCACTGCAGGGCCAAAGAGACCTCATCTAGGGGTGTGTCCAGGACCTAATGCTCCTCTCCAGGGAAGACAAGGATCTCAGGGTTGCATCCCATGCTCCCCCGGGGAGTCAGGCCTCGCCTCGAGGGGAAGCAAACCACTCCGCTCTCCTCCCAAGTCGCGACGCGGATATCTTGGTGCCCCCTTAGTGGCCTCAAGGGATTCCAGCCTCCTCTTCACTTTTGAGAGAGGACTCCTGATTACTCTCCAGGCCAGGCAGGAAAAGAAGGCCCTCACCTCGCGAGGACGGGGGCATCTCAGGGCTTTCCTCGAGCTGCGGCACCCGTGGGGGTTTTCTCCCGAGGCACGACGAGGATCTCAGGGAGCCTCTCGCGCGGCGCCAGGGAAGTCATGTCTCCATGTACGTGGCGAGAAGGAGCGCGTCATTGTTCTCAAATCATGGGAGGGGACTAGGGCCTCAACACGCGTTGAAGAAGGACTCTCGATGTCTTTCTCGGGTTGCAGCGGGAAACCCTCGTTTTCTCCGACTTCTCCCGGGGACCTGAGGAAACTTCCCAGGGTGCCTCTGAGAGGTGAGGGACGCTGTGGATTTGGCGGGGCCTCTCGGGACTCCACTGGGTTTGTCGCAATGGAAGAGAGCCTCATCTCGAGTGGAGGCAGGAACCTCAGGCTTCCTCTCCAATTCTGACTCTGATCGTAGTGTCCCTGCAGAGTTGAGACAGGAGAGTCAGGCTATGTCTTTTCTGAGGAATGGAACTCCGCTTGCCTCTCGAGTTGCTCATGGGGTTTCAGGCCCCTTGTCAAACTGTGTGTGGAATCTGCAGGTTTTTCCAGACGATGCATGGGGGTGTCAGTGACCCTTCGTTTTGTGTCTTCATCCACAGGGTTGCCTTCGAAGAGGTGTCTGGGCATCGTGTTCTTATGAAGAGCGGACTGGGAAATCGGGGTCGTTCAGCATTTGGCACCACCCACGTGGCTACTCTGGAATTTCCTCATGAAACCGGCCTCATCCTGAGGTGTGCCGCGAAGGTCATGAAACCCTTCCAGACAAAGCAGAGGAATCGACCCTCCTGTGGCGATCAGGAGGGGAGAAGTGGCTCAGATGAAGTGCTGCTGGGAACCTCGATGTTTCCCTCAAGTGAGACAGGTATGTCGGGTAACTTTTGGGGTCGCATAAAGCGTTCCAAGTACCGTTTCGCTCTTCAAATTGGAACGTGGGACTTCTCTTGGGGTGCTCCAGCGGGCAAGGGCCTCATCTTGGAATGACTGGGGAACCACTTGGTTTTTCTCTAGTTGCGGTGGGATATTTGAGTTACCACAGGGAATTCATGCTTCCTCTTGTGTTGGCCCACAAAAGTCTTATCTTCCATTCGAGATTCGAGGAAGAGCTGGAGGTGCGCTCTAGTCACTGAAGGCAAAAGAGACCCCACCAAGGCTTGTGTGCAGGACCTAATGTTCATGTCAAGGGGCGACAGGAATCTCGGGGTTGCATTCCAGACTCACCCTGGAGTCAGGCCTCGTCTCGAAGGGAAGCAAAGGACTCTGCTCTCCTCTCGAGTCGGACGGGTATGTCTTGGAGCCCACTGAGTGGCTTAAAGGGAGTCAAACCTCCTCTGGTGTTTGGAGGGAGGACACGGGATTGCTCTCCAGGCAATGCAGGAAATGAAGGCCCTCATCTCCCGATGACTGGGGCGTCTCGTAGGTTTTCTCGAGCTGTGGCGCTAGTGTGGGGTTTCTCACGAAGTAAGACTGGGAGCTCAGTGAGCCTCTCACGTGGTGCCAGGGCAGTCAGGTCTCTATGCACGTGGTGAGAGGGAGCCCGTCATTGTTCTCGAGTCATGGTAGGGGAATTGGGCCTGAAAACGTGTTAAAGAAGGACTCTCGAGGTCTTTCTTGGGTTGCAGCAGGAAACCCTGGGTTCCATCGACTTGTGCCAGTGACCTCAGGAAGCTTCTCAGCGTGCCTCTGAGAAGTCAGGGTCACTGTGGAGTTGGGAGGGGCCTCTTGGAACTCCACTGGGTTTGGTGCAATGGAAGAGGGCCTCATGACAAGTTGAGGCAGGAACCACAGGGTTCCTCTCCTGGCTTCGAATGCGCCGGATCTGACTCGGATCGCAGAGTCCCTGCAGAGTTGGGACAGGAGAGTCAGGCCTCGTCTTGTGTGGAGGAATGGAACTCCGCTTGACTCTCGCGTTGTTCATGGGGTGACAGGCCACTTGTCGATTTGTATGTGGAACTTGCGGGTTTTTCTGGACGATGCACCGGGGTGTCACTGCCCCTTCGTGTTGTGCCTTGTTCCACAGGATTGCCTTCGAGTTGGGTTCTGCCATCGGGTTCTTATCAAGAGCGGACCAGGGAATCGGGGTCTTTTGGCATGCCGCACCACCCATGAGGCTATGTCTCGAATTTCCTCGTGAGACTGGCCTCATCTTGATGTGCGCCAGGAAGGTCGGGAACGCCTTCCAGACAAAGCAGGGGAATCGAACCTCCTGTCGCGATCAAGAGGGGAGAAGAGTCTCAGATGAAGTGGTGCCGGGAACCTCGGTGTTCTCCTCAAGTGAGACTGGTATGTCGGGGAACTTTTGGGGTCGCATCAAGGGTTCCAAGTAACTTTTCGCTCTTCAATACGGAACGTGGGACTTCTCTTGAGATGCTGTAGCGGGCAAGGGCCTCATCTTTCGATGACGGGGGAACCACGTGGTTTTTCTTGAGTTGTGGCGGGATTCTCGAGTTACAACCGGGAATTCAGGCTTCCTCTTCAACTGGCCCAGGGAAGTCCAGTTTTCATTCGAATTGTGAGTTAGAACTGGGGATTGCTCTCGAGACACTGCAGGGCCAAATAGACCTCATCTAGGCTTGTGTCCAGGACCTAATGTTCCTCTGCTGGGGCGAAAGCGATCTCAGCATTGCATTCTCGACTCACCCGGGGAGTCAGGCCTCGTCTCGAGGGGAAGCCAAGGACACCGCTCTCCTGTCAAGTCGCGACGGGTATATCTTGGAGCTCACTGTGTGGCCTAAAATGAGTCAAGCCTCCTGTGGAGTTTGGAGAGAGGACTCAGGATTGCTCTCCAGGCCATACAGCAAAAGAAGGCCCTCATCTCGTGAGGACTGGGGTGTCTCGTGGGTATTCTCGAGCTGCGGCTCCAGTGTGGTGTTGCTCACGAGGTATAATGGGGAGCTCAGGGAGCCTCTCCTGTGGCGCCAGGGAAGTCAGGTTTCTATGCGCGTGGCTAGGGGGAGCGCGTCATTGCTCTCGAGTCATGGTAGGGGAATCGCACCTCAAGACGCGTTGAAGAAGGACTCTCGAGGTCTTTTATGGGTTGGGGCAGGAAACCCTTGGTTCCCTCGGCTTGTGCCGGTGATCTCAGGAAGGTCTAAGGGTGCCTCTGAGAAGACAGGGATACTGAGCAGTTGGGAGGGGTCTCTCGGGACTCCACTGGGTTCGGTGCAATGGAAGAGGGCCTCATCTCGAGTGGAGGCAGGAAACTCATGTTTCCTCTCCTGACTTCCCCTGGGCCAGATCTGACTCGGATCGCAGTTTCGCTGCAGAGTTCGAACAGGAGAGTCAGGCCTCGTCTTGTGTGGAGGAATGGAACTCTGCTTGCCTCTCCAGTTGTTCACGGGGTGACAGGTCACTTCTCGAGCTGTGTGTGGTACCTGCGGGTTTCTCCGGACGATACCCAGGGGTGTCAGTGCCCCTAAGTGTTGTGCCTTCATCAAAAGGGTTATCTTCAAAGAGGTGTCCGGGCATCAGGATCTTATCAAGAGCGGACCGGGAAATCGGGGTCTTTCGGCATGTGTCACCATCCACGAGGCTATGTCTCGAATATCCTCGTGAGACCGGCCTCATCCTGAGATGCACCGGGAAAGGCGGGAACCCCTTCAAGACAAAACAGGGGAATCGACCCTCCTGTCGCGATCAGGAGGGGAGAAGGGGCCCAGATGTAGTGGTGCCGGGAACCTCGGTGTTCTCCTCGAGTCAGACTGGTGTGTCAAGGAACTTTTGAGGGCGCATCAAGGGTGCCAATACCGTTTCGCACTTCAAGACGGAACGTGGGACTTCTCTTGAGACGCTGTAGGGGGCAAGGGCCTCATCTTGGGATGACGGGGGAACCACGTGGCGTTTCTCGAGTTGTGGTGGGATTCTCGAGTTTCGACGGGGAATACAGTCTTCCTCATGTGTTGGGCCAGGGAAGTCCTATCTTCCATTCGAGTTTAAAGGGAGAGCTGGGGATTGCTCTCGAGTCACTGCAGGGCAAAACAGACCTCATCTAGGCTTGTGTCCAGGACTTAATGTTCGTCCCTAGGGGCGACAGGGATCTTGGGGTTGCATACCAGACTCACCCGGGGAATCAGGCCTCGTCTCGAGGGGAAGCAAAGAACTCCGCTGTCCTTTTGAGTCGCGATGGGTATCTCTTGGAGCCCACTGTGTGCCCTAAAGGGAGTCAAGCCTCCTGTGGTGTTTGGATAGAGGACTCGGGATTCCTCTCCAGGCCATGCAGGAAAAGAAGGCCCTCATCTCGCCATGATGGCGGCGTCTCATGGGTTTTCTAGACTGCTGCACTAGTGCCGGGTTTCTGACGAGGTACGAGAGGGAGCTCAGGGAGCCTCTCGTGTGGCGCCAGGGAAGTCAGGTCCCCATGAGATGGCTAGGGGGAGCTCGTCATTGCTCTCGAGTCATGGTAGGGTAATCGGGCCTCAAGACGGGTTGAAGAAGGACTCTCGAGGTCTTTCTTGGGTCACTGCATAAAACCCAGGGTTCCCTTGACTTGTGCCTGCGACCTCAGGGAGCTTCTCAGAGTGCCTCTGAGAAGTCAGGGATACTGTGAAGTTTGGAGGGGCCTCTCGAGACTCCTCTGCATTTGGTGGAATGTAAGAGGGACTCATCTCGAGTTGAAGCAGGAACCTCAGTGTTCCTCTCCATTTCTGACTCAGATCGCAAGGTCCCTGCATGTTGGTACAGGAGAGTCAGGCCTCGTCTTTTCTGGAGGATGGGACTCCTCTTGCCTCTCGAGTTGTTCTCGAGGTGACAGGCCACTTGTCGAGCTGTGTGTGTAACCTGCCCGTTTTTCCGGATGATGCACAGGTGTGTTAGTGCCCCTTCGTGTTGTACCTTCATACTCAAGGCTGCCTTCCAAGAGGTGTCCGAGCATCGGATTCTTATCAAGAGCGGACCGGGAAATTGGAGTCTTTCAGCAAGTGGCACCACCCACAAAGCTACGTATCGAATTTCCCCATGAGACCGGCCTCATCCTGAGTTGTGCAGGGAAGGTCGGGCCCCCTTGCAGACAAAGCAGGGGAGTCGACCCACCGGTCACGATCAGGAGGGGAGAAGGGGCTTAAATGAAGTGGTGCCGGGAACCTCGGTGTTCCCCTTGAGTGAGACCGGCGTGTTGGGGGACTTTTTGGGTCGCATCAAGGGTGCCAAGTACCGTTTCGCATTTCAAGACGGAACCTGGGACATCTTTTGAAACGCTGTAGCGGGCAAGGGCCTCATCTTGCGATGACGGGAGAACCACGTGGTTTTGCTCGAGTTGCGGCGGGATTCTCGAGTTATGACCGGGAATTTAGGCTTCCTCTTGTTGGCCTTGAAATCCAATCTTCCATTCGGGTTGCGAGGGGGAGCTGGGGATTGCGCTAGAGTCACTGCAGGGCAAAAGAGACCTAATCTAGGCTTGTGTCCAGGATCTAACGTTGCTCTCCAGGGGCGACAGGGATCTCGGGTTTGCATTCCAGACTCATCCGGGGAGTCAGTTCTCACCTCGAGGGTAAGCAAAGAATTCCGCTCTCGTCTCGAGTCGCGATGGGTATCTCTTGGAGCCCACTGTGTGTACTAAAGGGAGTCAAGCCTCCTGTGGAGTTTGGAGAGAGGACTCGGGATTGGACTCCAGGCCATGCAGGAAAAGAAGGCCCTCATCTCGAGATGACGGTGGCGTCTCGTGGGTTTTCTCGAGCTGCGGCGCCAGTGTGGGGTGTCTCATGAAGTACCACGGGGATCTCAGGGAGCCTCTTGTGTGGCGCCAGGAAAATCCAGTATTCCATTCGAGTTGCAAGTTAGAACTGGGGATTGCTCTCCAGTCACTGCAGGGCAAAATAGACCTCATCTACGCTTGTGTCCAGGACCTAGTGTTCCACTACTGGGCCAACAGGGATCTCAGGGTTGCATTCTCGACTCACCCGGAGAGTCAGGCCTCGTCTTGAGGGGAAAAAAAGGACTCCGCTCTCCTGTCGAGTCGCGATGGGTATCTCTTGGAGCCCACTGCGTGGCGTAAAGGGATTGAAGCCTCCTATGGAGTTTGGAGAGATGACTCGGGATTGTTTTCCTGGCCATGCAGGAAAAAAGGCCCTCATCTCGCGATGACGGGGGCATCTCGTGGGTTTTCTCCAGCTGCGGCGCCAGTATCAGATTTCTCACGGGGTACAACGGGGAGCTCAGAGAGCCTCTCGTGTGATGCTAGGGACGTCAGGTCTCCGTGCATGTGGTGAAGGGGAGTGCGTGATTGCTCTAGAGTCATAGTAGGCGAATCGGGCCTCAAGACGCATTGAAGAAGGACTCTTGAGGTCTTTCTCGGGTTGCGGCAGGGAACCCTGGGTTCCCTTGATTTGTGTCGGTGACCTCAGGCAACTTCTAAGGGTGCCTCTGAGAAGTCAGGGACACTGTGGATTTGGGAGGGGCCCTTTGTTACTCAACTGGATTTGGTGCAATCGAAGAGGGCCTCATCTCGAATGGAGGCAGGAACCTCAGGGGTCCTCTCCATTTCTGACTCGGGTCGCAGGGTACCTGCAGAGTATGGAGAAGAGAGTCACGCCTCGTCTTCTGTGGAGGAATGGATTTCCCCTTGCCTTTCGAGTTGTTCACGGAGTGACAGGCCACTTGTTGAGCTGAGTGTGGAACCTGCGGGTTTTTCCGGACGATGCACGGGGGTGTCAGTGCCCCTTCGTGTTGTGCCTTCATCCACAGGGTTACCTTCAAAGAGGTTTCCGGGCATCGGGTTCTTTTCAAGAGCGTCCCGGAAAATTGGGGTCTTTCAGCATGTGGTACCACCCACGAGGCTACGTCTCGAATTTCCTCGGGATACCGGCCTCATCCTGAGGTGCGCCGGGAAGCTCGGGAACCCCTTGCAGACAAAGCAGGGGAATCGACCCACCACTCGCGATCAGAAGGGGAGAAGGGGCTCAGATGAAGTGGTGCCGGGAACCTCGGTGGTCCCCTCGAGTGAGACCGGTATGTCACGGCACTTTTGAGGTTGCATCAAGGGTGCCAAGTACAGTTTCGCACTTCAAGACGGAACGTGGGAATTCTCTGGAGATGCTGTAGCGGGCAAGGGCCTCATATTGCGATGACGAGGGAAACACGTGGTTTTTCTCGAGTTGAGGCGGGATTCTCGAGTTACAACGGGGAATTCAGGCTTCCTCTTGTGTTGGCCCAGGAAGTCCAATCTTCCATTCAACTTGTCAGAGAGAGCTGGGGGTTGCTCTCGAGTCACTTCAGGGCAAAGAGTCCTCATCTAGGCTTGGGTCCAGGACGTAATGTTCCTCTCCAGGGGCGACAGGGATATCGGGGTCGCATTCCAGTCTCACCCGGTGGGTCACACCTCGTCTCGAGTGGAAGCAAAGGACTCCACTATCCTCTCGAGTCGCGACGCGTAACTCTTGGAGCCCAATGAGTGGCCTAAAGGGAGTCAAGCGTCCTGTGTAGCTTGGACAGAAGGTTCACGCTTGATCTGCATACCATGCAGTTAAAGATGGCCCTCCTCTCGTGATGACGGGGGCGTCTCATGGGTTTTCTCGAGCTGCGGCGCCAGTGTGGGGTTTCTCACGAGATATGATGGGGAGTTCAGGGATCCTCTTGTGCAGCGCCAGAGAAGCCTGACTCCATGCGTGTGGCCAGGCAGATCGCGTCATTGCTCTCGAGTCATGGGAGGGACTAGGGCCTCACGAGGCATTTAAGAAGGACTCTAAAGGTCTTTCTTGGGTTGGGGCGGGAAACACTCGTTTCCCTCGACCTCTACAGGGGACCTTAGGGAACTTCCCAGGTGCCTCTGAGAGGTGAGGGATACTGAGGAGTTAGAGGGGCCTCTCGGGACTCCACTAGGTTTGACGAAATGAAAGAGGGCCTCATCTCGATTGGAGGCAGGAACCTCAGGCTTCCTCTCCATTTCTGACTCCGACCGCAGGGTCCCTGCAGAGTTGGGACAGGAGAGTCAGGCCTCGTCTTGTCTGAGTAACGGAACTCTGCTTGCCTCTCGAGTCGTTCAGGGGGTCTCAGGGCCCTTGACAAGCTGTGTGTGGAACCTGCGGGTGTTTCCAGAAGATGCATGGGGGTGTCAGTGCCCCTTCGTTTTGTGCCTTCCCCCACAGGGTTTCCTTCAAAGAGGTGTCCGGGCATCGGGTTCATTTCAAGAGCGGACCGGGAAATCGGGGTCATTCTGCATGTGGCACCACCCACGTGGCTCATCTCGAATTTCCTCGTGAGACCAGCATCATCCTGAGGCGCACCGGGAAGGCCGGGAACCCCTTCCACACAAAGTAGGGGAATCGATTCTCCTGTCGCGATCAGGAGGGGAGATGGGGCTCAGATGAAGTGGTGCCGGGACCCTCGGTGTTCCACTCGAGGGAACCCGGCGTTTCAGGGAACTTTAGGGGTCGCATCAAGGAAGCCAAGTACCGTTTCCCACTTCAGGACGGAACATGGGACTTCCCTGGAGACGCTGTAGCGGGCAAGGGCCTCATCCTGTGAAGACGTTGGAACCACGTCGTTTTTCTAGAGTTGCATCGGGATTCTCGAAAACGACAGGAATTTCAGGTCTCTCTTGGGTTGGCCCTGGGAAGCCCAATCTTCAATTCGAGTTGCGATGGAAAGCTGGGGGTTCTGTTCGAGTCACTACAGGGCCAAAGAGACCTCATCGAGGCGTGTGTCCAGGACCTAATATTCCTCTCAAGGGAAGACAGGGATCCCGGGTTTCCATTCCAGACTCCCCCGGGGAGTCAAGCCTCGCCTGGAGGGGAAGCAAAGGACTCAGCTTTCCTCTCAATTCGCGACACGGATCTCTTGGAGCCCACTGAGTGGACTCAAGGGTGTCGAGCCTCCTCTTCAGTTTGGAGAGAGGACTCGGGATTGCTCTCCAGGCCAGGCAGGAAAAGAAGGCCCTCATCTCGCGATGACGGGGGCGTCTCATGGGTTTCCTCAGGCTGCTGCACCCATGGGGGTTTTCTCACGAGGCACGACGAGGACCTCAGGGAGCCTCTCGTGCGGCGCCAGGGAAGTCAGGTCTCCATGCGCATGGCGAGGGGGATCTGGTCATCACTCTCGAGTCATGGGAAGCGGCTAGGTCCTCAAGAGGCGTTGAAGAAGGACTCTCGAGGTCTTTCTCGGGTTCCGGGGGGAAACCCTCGTTTCCCTCGACTTCTGCAGGGGGCCTTAGGGAACTTCCCACGGTGCCTCTGAGAGGTGAGGGATGCTGTGTAGTTGGCAGGGCCTCTCGGGACTCTGCTAGGTTCGGCGCAATGGAAGAGGACCTCATCTCGAAGGGAGGCAGGAACCTCAGGCTTCCTCTGGGTTTCGGACTCCGACTGCACGGTCCCTGCAGTGTTGGGACAGGAGAGTCATGCCTCGTCTTGTCTGAGGAATGGAATTCTGGTTGCCTCTCGAGTTGTTCCGGGAGTCTCAGGCCCCTTGTCGAGCTGTGTGTAGACCCTGCGGGTTTTTCCGAATGATGCACGGGGGTGGCAGTGCCCCTTCGTGTTGTGCCTTCACCCACAGGGTTGCCTTCGAAGAGGTGTCCGGGCATCGGGTTCTTATCAAGAGCGGACCGGAAAATCGGGGTCGTTCAGCACGTGGCACCTCACACGGGGCTAGTCTCGAATTTCCTCCTGAGACCGGCCTCATCCTGAGGTGTGCCAGGAAGGCCGGGAACCCCTTCCAGACCACGCAGGGGAATCGACTCTCCTCTCGCGATCAGGAAGGGAGAAGGGGCTCAGATGATGTGGTGCCGGGACCCTCGGTGTTCCCCTCGAGGGAACCCAGAGTGTCGGGGAACTTTTGCGGTCGCATCAAGGGTGTCAAGTACCGTTTCGCACTTAAGGACGGAACATGGGACTTCCCTGGAGACACCGGGAACTTCGGTGTTCCCCTGGAGTGAGACCGGTATGTTGGGGAACTTTGGGGTCGCATCAACGGTGTCAAGTAGAATTTCGAACTTTAAGATGGAACGTGGGACTTCTCTTGAGACTCTAGCTGGCAAGGGCCTCATATTGCGATGAAGGGGGAGCCACATGGTTTTAAGACTTGAGGCTGAATTCTCGAATTACGATGGGAAATTTAGACTTCCTCTTGTGTTGACCGTGGGAAGACCAATCTTCCATTCAAATTGTGAGGGAGAGATGGAGGTTGCTCTCGAATCACTGTAGGGCAAAATAGACCTCATCTAGGCTTGTGTCTAGGACAAAATGTTCCACTCGAGGGGCGACAGGGATCTGGGGGTTGCATTCCAAACTCACCCGGGGAGTCAGGCCTCGTCTCGAGGGAAGCAAAGGACTCCGCTCTCCTCTCGAGTCGCACTGGGTATTTCTTGGACCCAACTGAGTGGCCTAAAGGGAGTCAATACTCCTGTGAAGTTTGGAGAGAGGACCAGGAATTGCTCTCCAGGTCAGGCAGGAAAAGAAGGCCCCCATCTCTCCTTGACGGGGGCATCTTGTTGTTTTTCTCGAACTGCGGCGCCACTGTGGGCTTTCTCACGAGGTACGATGGGGTACTCAGGGAGCCTCTTGTGTGGTACTAGGGAAGTCAGTTTTCCTGCTTGTGGCGAGGGGAGCGCGTCCTTGCTCTGGAGTCATGGTAGGGGAATCGGGCATCAAGAGACGTTGAAAAAGGACTCTCCAAGTCTTTCTCGGGTTACTTCAGGAAACTCTGGGTTCCCTCGACTTGTGCCAGTGACCTCAGGTAGCTTCTCACGGAGCCTCTGAGAATTCAGGGATACTGTGGTGTTGGGAGGGGCCTCTCGGGACACCACTGAGTTTGGTTCAATGGAAGAGGGCCTCTTCTCTAGTTGAGGCAGGAACCTCAGGGTTCCTCTCCATTTCTGACTCCAATTGCAGGGTCCCTGAAGAGTTGGGACAGGAGAGTAAGGCCTCGTCTTGTGTGAAGGAATGCAACTTCACTTGCCTCTCGAGTTGTTCACGAGGTGACAGTCCACATTTGGAGCTGTGAGTGGTATCTGCGGGTTTTTCCAGACGATGCATGGGGATGTCAGTGTCCCTTCGTGTTGTGCCTTCATCCACAGGGTTGCCTTCGAAGAGATGTCCGGACGTCAGGTTCTTATCTAGAGTGGACCGGGAATTCGGGATCTTTCAGCATATGGCACCAACCATGAGGCTACTTTTCGAATTTCCTCATGAGACCGGCCTCATCCGGAGGTTCGCGGGGAACGTCGGGAACCCCTTGCAGACAAAACATGGGAATCGACCCTTCTGTCGCGATCAGGAGGGGTGAAGGGGCTCACAGGAAGTGGTGCCGTGAACTTTGGTGTTTCCCTCGAGTGAGACCGGTATGTCAGGGAACTTTGGGGGTCGCATCAAGGGTGCCAAGTACCGTTTTGTACTTCAGGATGGAACGTGGGACTTCTCTTGATACGCTGTAGCGGCCAAGGGCCTCATCTTGTGATGACGGGGGAGCCAAGTGGTTTTTCTGGAGTTGCGGCGGGATTCTCGAGTTACGACGGGGATTTCAGGCTTCCTCTTGTGTTGGGCCAGGGAAGTCCAATCATCCATTCGAGTTGCGAGGGAGAGCTGGGGGTTGCGCTCGAGTCACTGCAGGGCAAAGAGACCTCATCTAGGCTTGTGTCCAGGACCTAATGTTCCTCTCCAAGGGCCACAGGGATCTCAGGTTTGCATTCCAGACTCACCCAGGGAGTCAGGCCTCATGTCGAAGGGAAGCAAAGGACTCCGCTCTCCTTTCGAGTCACGACGGGCACCTCTTGGAGCCCACTTTGTGGCCTAAAGGGAGTCAAGCCTCCTGTGAAGTTTGGAGAGAGGACTTGGGACTGCTCTCCAGGCCATGCAGGAAAAGATGGCCCTCATCTCGCGATGACGGAGGGATCTTGTGGGTTTTCTCGAGCTGAGGCGCCAGTGTGGGGTTTCACACGAGGTACGACAGGGAGCTCAGGGAGCCTCTCGTGTGGCGCCAGGGAAGTCAGGTCTCCATGTGTGTGGCGAGGGGGAGCGCATTATTGCTCTCGAGCTATGGTAGGGGAATCTGACCTCAAGACACATTGAAGAAGGACTCTCGAGGTCTTTCTTCGGTTGTGGCAGGAAACCCTTATTTCCCTCGACTTTTGCCGGTGGCCTCAAAGAGCTTCTCAGAATGCCTATAAGAAGTCAGGGATACTGTGGAGATGGGAGGGGCCTCTCGTGACTCCACTGGGTTTGTTTTAATGGAAGAGGGCCTCATCTCGGGTTGAGGCAGGAACCTCAGGTTTCCTCTCCATTTCTGACTCAGATCGAAGCGTGCCTGCAGAGTTGGGGTTGGATACTCAGGCCTCGTCTTGTCTGAGGAAGGGAACTCCGCTTGCCTCTCTCATTGTTTAAGGGGTGACAGGCCAGTTGTGGAGCTGTATGTGGATCCTGCGGGGTTTTCCGGACGATGAACAGGGTTGCCAGTGCCCCCTCGTGTAGTGCCTTCATCCACAGGGTTGCCTTAGAAGAGGTGTCCGGGCATCAGTTTCTTATCAAGAGCAAGACCGAGAAATCGGGGTCTTTCGGCACGTGGCACCAACACGAGGCTACGTCTCGAATTTCTTCGTGAGACTGGCCTCATCCTGAGGTGCGCCATGAAGGTCGGGAACCCCTTCTAGACAAAGCAGGGGGCTCGACCTTCCTGCCGTGATCAGGAGCGGAGAAGGGGCTCAAATGAAGTGGTGTCAGGAACTTCGGTGTTCCCTTGGAGTGAGACCGGTATATTGGGGAACTTTTGGGGTCGCATCAAGGGTGCCAAGTAGCATTTCGAACTTTATGACGAATCATGGGACTTCTCTTGAGACTCTGTAGCGGGCAAAGGCCTCATATTGCGATGAATGGGGAACCACGTGGTTTTTAAGAGTTGCGGCGGGATTCTCGAGTTACAACGGGAAATTCAGACTTCCTCTTGTGTTGGCCCAGTGAAGACCAATCTTCCATTCGAATTGCGAGGGAGAGATGGGTGTTGCTCTCGAGTCACTGTAGGGCAAAATAGACCTCATCTAGGCTTTTGTCCAGGACATAATGTTCCTCTCCAGGGGCAACAGGGATCTCGGGGTTGCATTCCAGACTCACCCGAGGTAAGGCCTCGTCTCGAGGGGAAACAAAGTACTCTGCTCTCCTCTCAAGTCGCGACAGGTATCTCTTGGAGCCCATTGAGTGGCCTAAAGGGAGTAAAGCCTCCTGTGAAGTTTGGAGAGAGGACCAGGGATTGCTCTCCAGGTCAGGCAGGAAAAGAAGTCCCCAATCTCGCGATGACGGTGGGTTTTCCCGAGCTGCGGCGCCAGTGTGGGGTTTCTCACGAGGTATGACGGGGAGCTCAGGGAGCCTCTCATGTGGCGCCAGGGAAGTCAGGTGTCCATGCGCATGGCGAGGGGGAGCGTGTCATTGCTCTCGAGTCATGGTAGGGGAATCCGTCCTCAAGACGCGTTGAAGACGGACTCGAGGTCTTTCTCGGGTTGCGGCAGGATACCCTGTGTTCCCTCGACTTGTGCCGGTGACCTCAGGGAGCTTCTCCGGGTGCCTCTGAGAAGACACTGATACTGTGGAGTTGGGAGGGGCCTCTCGGGACTCCACTGGGTTTGGTGCAATGGATGAGAGCCTCATCTCGAGTGGAGGCAGGAACCTCATGTTTCCTCTCCTGGGTTTCCTGGCGCCGGTACTGACTCGGATCTCAGTTTCCCTGCAGAGTTGGTTCAGAAAATCAGGTCTCGTCTTGTGTGGAGGAATGGAACTCCACTTGCCTCTCGAGTTGTTCACGGGGTGACAGACCACTTGTCGAACTGTGTTTGTAACCTGCGGGTTTTTCTGGACGATGCACGGGGGTGTCAGTGCTCCTTCGTGTTCTGCTTTCATCCACAGGTTTTCCTTCGTAAAGGTGTCAGAGCATCACGTTCTTATCAAGAGCAGACCGGGAAATCGGGGTCTTTCGGCTTGTGGCACCACCCACGAGGCTACGTCTCGAATTTCCTCGTGAGACCTGCCTCATCCTTAGGCGCGCCGGAAAGGTCGGGAACCCCTTCCAGACATAGCAGGGGAATCGACACTCCTGTCGCGATCACGAGGGGAGAAGGAGCTCAAATGAAGTGGTTCCGGGAACCTCGGTGTTCCTTTCGAGTGAGACCGGTATGTCGGGGAATTTTGAGATTGCATCAAGGGTGCCAAGTACCGTTTCGCACTTCAAGACAGAACGTGGGACTTCTCTTGAGTCGCTGTAGTGGGCAAGGGCCTCATCTAGCGCTGATGGGGGAACCACGTGGATTTTCTCGAGTTTCGGCGGGATTCTCGAGTTACGATGTCGAATTCAGGCTTCCAATTGTATTGGCCCAGGGAAGTCCAATCTTCCATTCGATTTGCGAGGGAGAGCTGGCGATTGCTCTCTAGTAACTGCAGTGCAAAATAGACCTCATCTAGGCTTGTGTCCAGGACCGAGTTTTCCTCTCCAGGTGTGACAGGAACTCGGGGTTGCATTCCAGACTCACACGGGGAGTCAGGCCTCGTCTCGAGGGGAAGCAAAGGACTCCGCTCTCCCTTCAAGTCCTGACAGGTATCTCTTGGAGCCAACTGAGAGGCCTAAAGAGAGTCAAGCCTCCTGTGGAGTCTGGAGAGAGGACTCGGTTTTGCTCTGCATGCCAGGCAGGAAAGAAGTCCCTCATCTCGTGATGACAGGGGCGTATCGTGGGTTTTCTTGAGCTGCGGTGCCTGAAAGGGGTTTCCGAAGAGGTACGACGGGGAGCTCAGGGAGACTCTCTTCAGGCGTCAGGGAAGTCAGGTCTCCATGCGCATGGCGATGGGGAGCAGGTCTTTGCTCTCGAGTCATGGTAGGGGAATCGGGCCTCAAGACGCGCTGAAGGACTCTCAAGGTCTTTCTCGGGTCGAAGCAGGAAACCCTGGGTTCCCTCGACTTGTGCTGGTGACCTCAGGTAGATTCTCAAGGTGCCTCTGAGAATTCAGGGATACTGTGGAGTTGCGAGGGGCCTCTCGCGACTCATCTGGGTTTGGTGCAATGGAAGAGGGCCTCATCTCGAGTTGAGGCAGGAACCTCAGGTTTCCTCTCCATTTCTGACTCGGATGGCAGGGTCCCTGAAGAGTTGGGACAGGAGAGTCAGGCCTCGTCTTGTGTGGAGGAATCAAACTCCGCTTGCCTATCGAGTTGTTCACGGGGTGACATTCCACTTGTGGAGCTGTGTGTAGAACCTGCGGGTTTTTCCGGACGATGCACGGGAGTTTTAGTAACCCTTCTGTTGTGCCTTCATCCACAGGGTTGCCTTCGAAGTGGTGTCCGGGCATCGGGTTCTTATCCAGAGCGGACCGCACAATCGTGGTCTTTCGGCATGTGGCACCACCCACGAGGCTACGTCTCGAATTTCCTCCTGAGAAAGGCCTCATCCTTAGGTGCGCCGGGATGGGCGGGAACTCCTTCCAGACAAAGCAGGGGAATTGACCCTCCTGTCGTGATCAGGAGGGGAGAAAGTGATCAGATGAAGAGGTGCCGAGAACTTCGGTGTTCCCCTCGGTGAGAACGGTGTGTCGGGGAACTTTTGCGGTTACATCAAGGGTGAAAAGTAGCATTTCCCACTTCAAGACAGAACGTGGGACTTCACTTGAGACGCTGTAGCGGGCCAGGGCCTCATCTTGGGATGACGAGTGAACCACGTGGTTTTTCTCGCATTGCGACGGGAGTCTCAAGTTCGACGGGGAAATCAGATTTCCTCCTGTGTTGGCCCATGGAAGTCCAATCTTCCATTCGAGTTGCGAGGGTCAGCTGGGATCCCACTCGAGTCACTGCGGGGCAAAATAGACCATATCTAGGCTTGTGTCCAGGACCGAATATTCCTCTCCAGGGGTGACAGGGATCTCGGGGTGGCATTCCAGACTCACCCGGGAAGTCCGGCCTTGTTTCTAGGGGAAGCAAAGTACTCCGCTTTCCTCTCGAGTCGCGACGGGTACCTATTGAGCGCACTGAGTAGCCTTAGTGAGTCAAGCCTCCCGTGGAGTTTGGAGAGACGACTCGGGATTGCCCTCCAGGCCATGCAGTGAATGATGGCCCTCATCTCACGATAACGGGGGCGTCTCGTGGGTTTTCTCGAGCTGCGGCGCCAGTGTGGAGTTTCTCACGAGGTACGACGGGGACCTCAGGGAGCCTCTCGTGAGGTGCCAGGGAAGTTAAGTCTCCATGCACGTGTGTACTGGGGGCGCTTCATTGATCTTGAGACATGGTAGGGGAATCGGGCCTCAAGACGCATCAAAGAAGGACTATCCAGTCTTTCTCGGGTTGCGGCAGGAAACCCTGGGTTCCATCAACTTGTGCTGGAGATCTCAGGGAGCTTGTCAGGGTGCCTCTGAGAAGTCAGGGACGCTGTGGGTTGGAGGGACCTCTTGGGACTCCAGTGGTTTTGGTGCTATGGAAGAGGGCCTCATCTCGAGTTGAGGCAGGAACCTCAGGGTTCCTCTCCATTTCTGATTCGGATTGCAGGGTCCCAGCAGATTTGGGACAGGAGAGTCAGGCCTCGTCCTGTGGGGAGAATGGAACTCAGCTTGCCTCTTGAGTTGTGCACGGGGTGACAGACCACGGGTAGAGCTGTGTGTGGAACCTGTAGGTTTTTCCGGACGATGCACGGGTGTGTCTGTGCCCCTTCGTGTTGTGCCTTCATCCACAGGGTTGCCTTCTAAGGGGTGTCCAGGCATCGGGTTCTTATCAACAGCGGGCCGGGCAATCGGAGTCTTTCGGCATGTGGCACCACCCACGAGGCTACGTCTCGAACTTCCTCGTGAGACCGGCATCATCCTGAGGTGCGCCGTTAAGGTCGGGAAACCCTTGCAGACAAAGCAGGGGAATCGACCCTCCTGTCGTGATCAGGAGGGGAGAAGGCGCTCAAAAGAAATGGTGCCGGGAACTTCGGTGTTCCCCTCAAGTGAGACCGGTATGTTGGGGAACTTTTGGGGTCGCATCAAGGGTGCCAAGTACTGTTTCGCACTTCAAGATGGAACGTGGGACTACTCTTGAGACGCTGTAGCGGGAAAGTGCCTCATATTGCGATGATGGGGGAACCACTTGGTTTTTCTCGAGTTACGGCGGGATTCTCGAGTTACGACGGGGATTTCAGGCTTCCTCTTGTGTTGGCCCAGGGAAGTCCAATCTTCAATTCGAGTTGCGAGGGAGAGCTGGGGATTGCCCACGAGTCACTGTAGGGAAAAAGAGACCTCATCTTGGCTTGTGTCCAGGATCTAATGTTCCTCTCCAGGGGCGACAGGGATCTCGGGGTTGCATTCCAGACTCACCCGGGGAGTCAGGCCTCGTCTCGAGGGGAAGCAAATGACTCCACTCTCCTCTCGAGTCGCGACGGATATCTCTTGGAGCCCACTGAGTGGCCTACACTGAGCCAAGCTTCCTGTGGATTTTGGAGAGAGGACTCGGTATTGCTCTCCAGGCCATGCAGAAAAAGAAGGCCCTCATCTCGCGATGACAGGGGCATCTCGTGGGTTTTCTCGAGCTGAGGCACAAGTGTGGTGTTTCCCACGTGGTAAGGCTGGGAGCTCAGGGAGCATCTTGTGTGGCGCCAGGGAAATCAGGTCTCCATGCGCGTGGCGAGGGGGAGTGTGTCATTGCTCTCTTGTCATGATAGGGGATTTGGACCTCAAGATGCATTGAAGAAGGACTCTCAAGGTCTTTCTCAGGTTGTGGCAGGAAACCATGGGTTCCCTCGACTCATGCATGTTACGTCAGGGAGCTTCTCAGGTGCCTCTGAGAAATCAGGGATACTGTGGAGTTGGGAGTGACCTCTTGGAACCCCACTGGGTTTGGTGAAATGGAAAAAGGCCTCATCTTTAGATAAAGCAGGAACATCAGGTTTCCTCTTCATTTCTGACTCGGATCGCATGTTCCTGCAGAGTTGGGAGAGGAGAGTCAGGACTCATCTTGTGTGGAGGAATGGAAATCCGCTTGCATCTCGAGTTGTTCACGGGGTGACAGGCCTCTTGTAGAGCTGTATGTGGAACCTGCGGGTTTTCCCGGACGATGCACAGGGGTGTCAGTGCCCCTTTTGTTGTACCTTCATCCACAGGGTTGTCTTCAAAGAGGTGTCTGGTCATCGGGTTCTTCTTAAGAGTGTACTGGGAAATTGGGGTCTTTCAGCATGTGGCACCCCCCACGAGGCCATGTCTCGAAATTTCCCATGAGTCCAGCTTCATCCTGAGGTGCGCCATGAATGTCGGGAACCCCTTTAAGTCAAAGCAGGGGAATCGACCCCCTTGTCGCTATCAGGAGGGGAGAAGGGGCTCAAAACAAGTGGTGCCGGGAACCTCGGTGTTCCCCTCAAATGAAACCGGTGTGTCGGGGAACATTTGGGGTTGCATTAAGGGTGCCAAGTAACATTTCGCACTTCAACACGGAACGTGGGACTTCTCTTGAGACGCTGTAGCGAGCACGGGCCCCATCTTGTGATGACGGGGGAACCACGTGGTTTTTCTCGAGTTGCGGCAGGGAATTCAGGCTTCCTCTTGTGTTGGCCCAGGGAAGTCCAAATTTCCATACGAGTTGAGAGCTAGAGCTGGGGGTTGGTTCGAGTTATTGCAGGGCAAAAGAGACCTCATCTAGGCTTGTGTCTAGGACCTAATGTTCCTTTCAAGGGGCAACAGGGATCTCGGAGTTGCATTCCAGATCCTCTCGAGGAGTCAGGCCTCTTCAAGAGGGTAATGAATGGACACCCCTCTCCCCTTGAGTCGCGACGGGTATCTCTTAGAGCCCATTGTGTGGCCTAAAGGGAGTCAAGCCTCCTGTGGAGATTGGAGAGAGGACTCGGGATTGCTCTCCAGGCCATGCAGGAAAAGAAGGCCCTCATATCGTGATGACGGGGGCGTCTTGTGCGTTTTCTCGAGGTGCGGAGCCAGGATGGGGTTTCTCACAAGATACGATGGGGAGCTCAGAGAGTCTCTCGTGTGGTGACAGGAAAGTCAGGTCTCCATGCACGTGTGGAGGGGGAGCGCGTCATTGCACTTGAGTCATGGTAGGGGCATCGGGCCTCAAGAGGCGTTGAAGAACGACTCTCAAGGTCTTTCTCCGTTTGTGGCAGGAAACCCTGGTTTTTCTCGACTTGTGCTGGTGACCTCAGGGAGCTTAACATGGTGCCTCTGAGAAGTCAGGGATTCTGTGGAGTTGGGAGGGGCCTCTCGGGACTCCACTGTGTGTGGTATAATGCAAGAGGGCCTCATCTCGTGTTGAGGAAGGAACCTCAGGGTTCCTCTCCATTTCAGACTCCGATCTCAGGATTCCTGCAGAGTTGGGACAAGAGAGTCAGGCCTCGTATTCTGTGGAGAAATGAAACTTAGCTTGCCTCTCGAGTTGTTCACGAGGTAACAGGTCAATTGTCGAGCTGTATGGGAACCTGCAGAATTTTCCAAAAGATGCACGGGTGTGCAGGGCCCCTCCTTGTTGTGCCTTCATCCAACAGGATGCATTCGAAGAAGTGTACAGGCATCGGATTCTTATTAATAGCTGACCGGGAAATGCGGTCTTTCCGCATGTGGCACCACCCACGAGGCTACATCTCCAATTTCCTCGAGAGACCGGCCTCATCCTGAGGTGCGTTGGGAAGATCGGTAACCCCTTCCAGACAAAGCAGGAGAATAGACACTACTGTTGCAATCAGGAGGGGAGAAGGGACTAAAATGATGTGGTGTGGGGAACATGGGTGTTCCCCTCGAGTGAGGCCTGTATGTTGGGGAACTTTGGGGGTGCCATGATGGGTGCCAAGTACCGTTTTGCACTTCAGTCGGAACGTGGGACTTCCCTTGAGACGCCGTCGCGGGCAAGGGCCTCATCTTGCCAAGAGGTGGGAACCACGTGGTTTTTCTCGAGTTGCGGCGGGATTCTGAAGTTACGACGGGGATCTCAGCCTTCCCCTTGGGTTGGCCCTGGGAAGCCCAATCTTCCCCTCGGGTTGCGAGGGAAAGCTGGGGGTTGCGCTCGAGTCACCGCAGGGCCGAATAGACCTCACCTAGGCGTGTGTCCGGAACCTAAAATTCCTCTCCGGGGAAGGCAGGGATCTCGGGGTTGCATTCCAGGCTCCCCCGGGGAGTCAGGCCTCGTCTCGAGGGGAAGCCAAGGACTCCGCTCTCCTCTCGAGTCGCGACGCGGGTCTCTTGGAGCCCCCTGAGCGGCCTCAAGGGAGTCCAGCCTCCTCTTCCGTTTGGAGAGAGGACCCGGGATTGTTCTCCAGGCCATGCAGGAAAAGAAGGCCCTCAGCTCGCGAGGACGGGGGCGTCTCAGGGGTTTCCTCGAGCTGCGGCGCCCGTGGGGGTTTTCTCCCGAGGCACGACGAGGATCTCAGGGAGCCTCTCGTGCTGCGCCAGGGAAGTCAGGTCTCCATGCGCGTGGCGAGGGGGAGCGCGTCCTGGCTCTCGAGTCACGGGAGGGGACTAGGGCCTCGAGACGCGTTGAAGAAGGACTCTCGAGTTCTTTCTCGGGGGGCGGCGGGAAACCCTCGTGTCCCTCGCCTTCTGCCGGGGACCTTAGGGAACTTCCCAGGGTGCCTCTGAGAGGCAAGGGATCCTGTGGAGGTGGCGAGGCCCCTCGGGACTCCGCTGGGTCTGGCGCAACGGAAGAGGGCCTCACCTCGAGGGGAGGCAGGAACCTCAGGCTTCCTCTCCGTTTCGGACTCCGACCGCAGGGTCCCTGCAGAGTTGGGACAGGAGAGTCAGGCCTCGTCTTGTCTGAGGAAGGGAACCCCGCTGGCCTCTCGAGTTGCTCAGGAGGTCTCAGGGCCCTCGTCCAGCTGTGTGTGGAACCCGCGGGTCTTGGCGGACGATGCACGGGGGTGGCAGTGCCCCTTCGTGTTGTGCCTTCACCCACAGGGTTGCCTTCGAAGAGGGGTCCGGGCCTCGGGTCCTTCTCAAGGGCGGACCGGGGAATCGGGGGCGTTCGGCATGTGGCCCCACCCACGTGGCACGTCTCGAATTTCCTCGTGAGACCGGCCTCATCCTGAGGTGCGCCGGGAAGGCCGGGAACCCCTTCCAGACCACGCAGGGGAATCTCCTCTCCTGTCGCGATCAGGAGGGGAGAAGGGGCTCAGAGGAAGCGGTGCCGGGACCCTCGGTGTTCCCCTCGAGGGAACCCGGCGTGTCGGGGGACTTTTGGGGGTCGCAGGAAGGCTGTCAGGGACCGTTTCGCCCTTCTGGGCGGAACAGAGTACTTGCCTAGAGACGCCTTGGCGGGCAAGGGCCTCATCTTGCCAAGAGGTGGGAACCACGTGGTTTTTCTCGAGTTGCGGCGGGATTCTCGAGTTATGACGGGGATCTCAGCCTTCCCCTTGGGTTGGCCCTGGGAAGCCCAATCTTCCCCTCGGGTTGCGAGGGAAAGCTGGGGGTTGCGCTCGAGTCACTGCAGGGCCGAAGAGACCTCACCTAGGCGTGTGTCCGGGACCTAATATTCCTCTCCAGGGAAGGCAGGGATCTCGGGGTTGCATTCCAGGCTCCCCCGGGGAGTCAGGCCTCGTCTCGAGGGGAAGCCAAAGACTCCGCTCTCCTCTCGAGTCGCGACGCGGGTCTCTTGGAGCCCCCTGAGCGGCCTCAAGGGAGTCCAGCCTCCTCTTCCGTTTGGAGAGAGGACCCGGGCTTGCTCTCCAGGCCATGCAGGAAAAGAAGGCCCTCAGCTCGCGAGGACGGGGGCGTCTCAGGGGTTTCCTCGAGCTGCGGCGCTCGTGGGGGTTTTCTCCCGAGGCGCGACGAGGATCTCAGGGAGCCTCTCGTGCGGCGCCAGGGAAGTCAGGTCTCCATGCCCGTGGCGAGGGGGAGCGCGTCCTGGCTCTCGAGTCACGGGAGGGGACTAGGGCCTCGAGACGCGTTGAAGAAGGACTATCGAGGTCTTCCTCGGGGGGCGGCGGGAAACCCTCGTTTCCCTCGCCTTCTGCCGGGGACCTTAGGGAACTTCCCAGGGTGCCACTGAGAGGCGAGGGATCCTGTGGAGGTGGCGGGGCCCCTTGGGACTCCGCTGGGTCTGGCGCAACGGAAGAGGGCCTCACCTCGAGGGGAGGCAGGAACCTCAGGCTTCCTCTCCGTTTCGGACTCCGACCGCAGGGTCCCTGCAGAGTTGGGACAGGAGAGTCAGGCCTCGTCTCGTCTGAGGAAGGGAACCCCGCTGGCCTCTCGAGTTGCTCAGGGGGTCTCAGGCCCCTCGTCGAGCTGTGTGTGGAACCCGCGGGTCTTGGCGGACGATGCCCGGGCGTGGCAGTGCCCCTTCGTGTTGTGCCTTCACCCACAGGGTTGCCTTCGAAGAGGGGTCCGGGCCTCGGGTCCTTCTCAAGGGCGGACCGGGGAATCGGGGGCGTTCGGCATGTGGCCCCACCCACGTGGCTCGTCTCGAATTTCCTCGTGAGACCGGCCTCATCCTGAGGTGCGCCGGGAAGGCCGGGAACCCCTTCCAGACCACGCAGGGGAATCGCCTCTCCTGTCGCGATCAGGAGGGGAGAAGGGGCTCAGAGGAAGCGGTGCCGGGACCCTGGGTGTTCCCCTCGAGGGAACCCGGCGTGTCGGGGGACGTTTGGGGGTCGCAGGAAGGCTGTCAGGGACCGTTTCGCCCTTCAGGGCGGAACAGGGGACTTCCCTTGAGACGCCGTCGCGGGCAAGGGCCTCATCTTGCCAAGAGGTGGGAACCACGTGGGTTTTCTCGAGTTGCGGCGGGATTTTCGAGTTACGACGGGGATCTCAGCCTTCCCCTTGGGTTGGCCCTGGGAAGCCCAATCTTCCCCTCGGGTTGCGAGGGAAAGCTGGGGGTTGCGCTCGAGTCACTGCAGGGCCGAAGAGACCTCACCTAGGCGTGTGTCCGGGAACTAATGTTCCTCTCCAGGGAAGGCAGGGATCTCGGGGTTGCATTCCAGGCTCCCCCGGGGAGTCAGGCCTCGTCTCGAGGGGAAGCCAAGGACTCCGCTCTCCTCTCGAGTCGCGACGAGGGTCTCTTGGAGCCCCCTGAGCGGCCTCAAGGGAGTCCAGCCTCCTCTTCCGTTTGGAGAGAGGACCCGGGATTGCTCTCCAGGCCATGCAGGAAAAGAAGGCCCTCAGCTCGCGAGGACGGGGGCGTCTCAGGGGTTTCCTCGAGCTGCGGCGCCCGTGGGGGTTTTCTCCCGAGGCACGACGAGGATCTCAGGGAGCCTCTCGTGCGGCCCCAGAGAAGTCAGGTCTCCATGCGCGTGGCGAGGGGGAGCGCGTCCTGGCTCTCGAGTCACGGGAGGGGACTAGGGCCTTGAGACGCGTTGAAGAAGGACTCTCGAGGTCTTTCTCGGGGGGCGGCGGGAAACCCTCGTTTCCCTCGCCTTCTGCCGGGGACCTTAGGGAACTTCCCAGGGTGCCTCTGAGAGGCGAGGGATCCTGTGGAGGTGGCGGGGCCCCTCGGGACTCCGCTGGGTCTGGCGCAACGGAAGAGGGCCTCACCTCGAGGGGCGGCAGGAACCTCAGGCTTCCTCTCCGTTTCGGACTCCGACCGCAGGGTCCCTGCAGAGTTGGGACAGGAGAGTCAGGCCTCGTCTTGTCTGAGGAAGCTAACCCCGCTGGCCTCTCGAGGTGCTCAGGGGGTCTCAGGCCCCTCGTCGAGCTGTGTGTGGAACCCGCGGGGCTTTGCGGACGATGCACGGGGGTGGCAGTGCCCCTTCGTGTTGTGCCTTCACCCACAGGGTTGCCTTCGAAGAGGGGTCCGGGCCTCGGGTCCTTCTCAAGGGCGGACCGGGGAATCGGGGGCGTTCGGCATGTGGCCCCACCCACGTGGCTCGTCTCGAATTTCCTCGTGAGACCGGCCTCATCCTGAGGTGCGCCGGGAAGGCCGGGAACCCCTTCCAGTCCACGCAGGGGAATCGCCTCTCCTGTCGCGATCAGGAGGGGAGAAGGGGCTCAGAGGAAGCGGTGCCGGGACCCTCGGTGTTCCCCTCGAGGGAACCCGGCGTGTCGGGGGACTTTTGGGGGTCGCAGGAAGGCTGTCAGGGACCGTTTCGCCCTTCAGGGCGGAACAGGGGACTTCCCTTGAGACGCCGTGGCGAGCAAGGGCCTCATCTTGCCAAGAGGTGGGAACCACGTGGTTTTTCTCGAGTTGCGGCGGGATTCTCGAGTTCCGACGGGGATCTCAGCCTTCCCCTTGGGTTGGCCCTGGGAAGCCCAATCTTCTATTCTAGTGGCGAGGGAAAGCTGGGGGTTGCGCTCGAGTCACTGCAGGGCCAAAGAGACCTCATCTAGGGGTGTGTCCAGGACCTAATGCTCCTCTCCAGGGAAGACAAGGATCTCGGGGTTGCATCCCATGCTCCCCGGGGAGTCAGGCCTCGCCTCGAGGGGAAGCAAACCACTCCGCTCTCCTCCCAAGTCGCGACGCGGATATCTTGGTGCCCCCTTAGTGGCCTCAAGGGATTCCAGCCTCATCTTCACTTTTGAGAGAGGACTCCTGATTACTCTCCAGGCCAGGCAGGAAAAGAAGGCCCTCACCTCGCGAGGACGGGGGCATCTCAGGGCTTTCCTCGAGCTGCGGCACCCGTGGGGGTTTTCTCCCGAGGCACGACGAGGATCTCAGGGAGCCTCTCGCGCGGCGCCAGGGAAGTCATGTCTCCATGTACGTGGCGAGAAGGAGCGCGTCATTGTTCTCAAATCATGGGAGGGGACTAGGGCCTCAACACGCGTTGAAGAAGGACTCTCGATGTCTTTCTCGGGTTGCAGCGGGAAACCCTCGTTTTCTCCGACTTCTCCCGGGGACCTGAGGAAACTTCCCAGGGTGCCTCTGAGAGGTGAGGGACGCTGTGGATTTGGCGGGGCCTCTCGGGACTCCACTGGGTTTGTCGCAATGGAAGAGAGCCTCATCTCGAGTGGAGGCAGGAACCTCAGGCTTCCTCTCCAATTCTGACTCTGATCGTAGTGTCCCTGCAGAGTTGAGACAGGAGAGTCAGGCTATGTCTTTTCTGAGGAATGGAACTCCGCTTGCCTCTCGAGTTGCTCATGGGGTTTCAGGCCCCTTGTCAAACTGTGTGTGGAATCTGCAGGTTTTTCCAGACGATGCATGGGGGTGTCAGTGACCCTTCGTTTTGTGTCTTCATCCACAGGGTTGCCTTCGAAGAGGTGTCTGGGCATCGTGTTCTTATGAAGAGCGGACTGGGAAATCGGGGTCGTTCAGCATTTGGCACCACCCACGTGGCTACTCTGGAATTTCCTCATGAAACCGGCCTCATCCTGAGGTGTGCCGCGAAGGTCATGAAACCCTTCCAGACAAAGCAGAGGAATCGACCCTCCTGTGGCGATCAGGAGGGGAGAAGTGGCTCAGATGAAGTGCTGCTGGGAACCTCGATGTTTCCCTCAAGTGAGACAGGTATGTCGGGTAACTTTTGGGGTCGCATAAAGCGTTCCAAGTACCGTTTCGCTCTTCAAATTGGAACGTGGGACTTCTCTTGGGGTGCTCCAGCGGGCAAGGGCCTCATCTTGGAATGACTGGGGAACCACTTGGTTTTTCTCTAGTTGCGGTGGGATATTTGAGTTACCACAGGGAATTCATGCTTCCTCTTGTGTTGGCCCACAAAAGTCTTATCTTCCATTCGAGATTCGAGGAAGAGCTGGAGGTGCGCTCTAGTCACTGAAGGCAAAAGAGACCCCACCAAGGCTTGTGTGCAGGACCTAATGTTCATGTCAAGGGGCGACAGGAATCTCGGGGTTGCATTCCAGACTCACCCTGGAGTCAGGCCTCGTCTCGAAGGGAAGCAAAGGACTCTGCTCTCCTCTCGAGTCGGACGGGTATGTCTTGGAGCCCACTGAGTGGCTTAAAGGGAGTCAAACCTCCTCTGGTGTTTGGAGGGAGGACACGGGATTGCTCTCCAGGCAATGCAGGAAATGAAGGCCCTCATCTCCCGATGACTGGGGCGTCTCGTAGGTTTTCTCGAGCTGTGGCGCTAGTGTGGGGTTTCTCACGAAGTAAGACTGGGAGCTCAGTGAGCCTCTCACGTGGTGCCAGGGCAGTCAGGTCTCTATGCACGTGGTGAGAGGGAGCCCGTCATTGTTCTCGAGTCATGGTAGGGGAATTGGACCTGAAAACGTGTTAAAGAAGGACTCTCGAGGTCTTTCTTGGGTTGCAGCAGGAAACCCTGGGTTCCATCGACTTGTGCCAGTGACCTCAGGAAGCTTCTCAGCGTGCCTCTGAGAAGTCAGGGTCACTGTGGAGTTGGGAGGGGCCTCTCGGAACTCCACTGGGTTTGGTGCAATGGAAGAGGGCCTCATGACAAGTTGAGGCAGGAACCACAGGGTTCCTCTCCTGGCTTCGAATGCGCCGGATCTGACTCGGATCGCAGAGTCCCTGCAGAGTTGGGAAAGGAGAGTCAGGCCTCGTCTTGTGTGGAGGAATGGAACTCCGCTTGACTCTCGCGTTGTTCATGGGGTGACAGGCCACTTGTCGATTTGTATGTGGAACTTGCGGGTTTTTCTGGACGATGCACTGGGGTGTCACTGCCCCTTCGTGTTGTGCCTTGTTCCACAGGATTGCCTTCGAGTTGGGTTCTGCCATCGGGTTCTTATCAAGAGCGGACCAGGGAATCGGGGTCTTTTGGCATGCCGCACCACCCACGAGGCTATGTCTCGAATTTCCTCGTGAGACTGGCCTCATCTTGATGTGCGCCAGGAAGGTCGGGAACGCCTTCCAGACAAAGCAGGGGAATCGAACCTCCTGTCGCGATCAAGAGGGGAGAAGAGTCTCAGATGAAGTGGTGCCGGGAACCTCGGTGTTCTCCTCAAGTGAGACTGGTATGTCGGGGAACTTTTGGGGTCGCATCAAGGGTTCCAAGTAACTTTTCGCTCTTCAATACGGAACGTGGGACTTCTCTTGAGATGCTGTAGCGGGCAAGGGCCTCATCTTTCGATGACGGGGGAACCACGTGGTTTTTCTTGAGTTGTGGCGGGATTCTCGAGTTACAACCGGGAATTCAGGCTTCCTCTTCAACTGGCCCAGGGAAGTCCAGTTTTCATTCGAATTGTGAGTTAGAACTGGGGATTGCTCTCGAGACACTGCAGGGCCAAATAGACCTCATCTAGGCTTGTGTCCAGGACCTAATGTTCCTCTGCTGGGGCGAAAGCGATCTCAGCATTGCATTCTCGACTCACCCGGGGAGTCAGGCCTCGTCTCGAGGGGAAGCCAAGGACACCGCTCTCCTGTCAAGTCGCGACGGGTATATCTTGGAGCTCACTGTGTGGCCTAAAATGAGTCAAGCCTCCTGTGGAGTTTGGAGAGAGGACTCAGGATTGCTCTCCAGGCCATACAGCAAAAGAAGGCCCTCATCTCGTGAGGACTGGGGTGTCTCGTGGGTATTCTCGAGCTGCGGCTCCAGTGTGGTGTTGCTCACGAGGTATAATGGGGAGCTCAGGGAGCCTCTCCTGTGGCGCCAGGGAAGTCAGGTTTCTATGCGCGTGGCTAGGGGGAGCGCATCATTGCTCTCGAGTCATGGTAGGGGAATCGCACCTCAAGACGCGTTGAAGAAGGACTCTCGAGGTCTTTTATGGGTTGGGGCAGGAAACCCTTGGTTCCCTCGGCTTGTGCCGGTGATCTCAGGAAGGTCTAAGGGTGCCTCTGAGAAGACAGGGATACTGAGCAGTTGGGAGGGGTCTCTCGGGACTCCACTGGGTTCGGTGCAATGGAAGAGGGCCTCATCTCGAGTGGAGGCAGGAAACTCATGTTTCCTCTCCTGACTTCCCCTGGGCCAGATCTGACTCGGATCGCAGTTTCGCTGCAGAGTTCGAACAGGAGAGTCAGGCCTCGTCTTGTGTGGAGGAATGGAACTCTGCTTGCCTCTCCAGTTGTTCACGGGGTGACAGGTCACTTCTCGAGCTGTGTGTGGTACCTGCGGGTTTCTCCGGACGATACCCAGGGGTGTCAGTGCCCCTAAGTGTTGTGCCTTCATCAAAAGGGTTATCTTCAAAGAGGTGTCCGGGCATCAGGATCTTATCAAGAGCGGACCGGGAAATCGGGGTCTTTCGGCATGTGTCACCATCCACGTGGCTATGTCTCAAATATCCTCGTGAGACCGGCCTCATCCTGAGATGCACCGGGAAAGGCGGGAACCCCTTCAAGACAAAACAGGGGAATCGACCCTCCTGTCGCGATCAGGAGGGGAGAAGGGGCCCAGATGTAGTGGTGCCGGGAACCTCGGTGTTCTCCTCGAGTCAGACTGGTGTGTCGAGGAACTTTTGAGGGCGCATCAAGGGTGCCAATACCGTTTCGCACTTCAAGACGGAACGTGGGACTTCTCTTGAGATGCTGTAGGGGGCAAGGGCCTCATCTTGGGATGACGGGGGAACCACGTGGCGTTTCTCGAGTTGTGGCGGGATTCTCGAGTTTCGACGGGGAATACAGTCTTCCTCATGTGTTGGGCCAGGGAAGTCCTATCTTCCATTCGAGTTTAAAGGGAGAGCTGGGGATTGCTCTCGAGTCACTGCAGGGCAAAATAGACCTCATCTAGGCTTGTGTCCAGGACTTAATGTTCGTCCCTAGGGGCGACAGGGATCTTGGGGTTGCATACCAGACTCACCCGGGGAATCAGGCCTCGTCTCGAGGGGAAGCAAAGAACTCCGCTGTCCTTTTGAGTCGCGATGGGTATCTCTTGGAGCCCACTGTGTGCCCTAAAGGGAGTCAAGCCTCCTGTGGTGTTTGGATAGAGGACTCGGGATTCCTCTCCAGGCCATGCAGGAAAAGAAGGCCCTCATCTCGCGATGATGGCGGCGTCTCGTGGGTTTTCTAGACTGCTGCGCTAGTGCCGGGTTTCTGACGAGGTACGAGAGGGAGCTCAGGGAGCCTCTCGTGTGGCGCCAGGGAAGTCAGGTCCCCATGAGATGGCTAGGGGGAGCTCGTCATTGCTCTCGAGTCATGGTAGGGTAATCGGGCCTCAAGACGGGTTGAAGAAGGACTCTCGAGGTCTTTCTCGGGTCACTGCATAAAACCCAGGGTTCCCTTGACTTGTGCCTGCGACCTCAGGCAGCTTCTCAGAGTGCCTCTGAGAAGTCAGGGATACTGTGCAGTTTGGAGGGGCCTCTCGAGACTCCTCCGCATTTGGTGGAATGTAAGAGGGACTCATCTCGAGTTGAAGCAGGAACCTCAGTGTTCCTCTCCATTTCTGACTCAGATCGCAAGGTCCCTGCATGTTGGTACAGGAGAGTCAGGCCTCGTCTTTTCTGGAGGATGGGACTCCTCTTGCCTCTCGAGTTGTTCTCGAGGTGACAGGCCACTTGTCGAGCTGTGTGTGTAACCTGCCCGTTTTTCCGGATGATGCACAGGTGTGTTAGTGCCCCTTCGTGTTGTACCTTCATACTCAAGGCTGCCTTCCAAGAGGTGTCCGAGCATCGGATTCTTATCAAGAGCGGACCGGGAAATTGGAGTCTTTCAGCAAGTGGCACCACCCACAAAGCTACGTATCGAATTTCCCCATGAGACCGGCCTCATCCTGAGTTGTGCAGGGAAGGTCGGGCCCCCTTGCAGACAAAGCAGGGGAGTCGACCCACCGGTCACGATCAGGAGGGGAGAAGGGGCTTAAATGAAGTGGTGCCGGGAACCTCGGTGTTCCCCTTGAGTGAGACCGGCGTGTTGGGGGACTTTTTGGGTCGCATCAAGGGTGCCAAGTACCGTTTCGCATTTCAAGACGGAACCTGGGACATCTTTTGAAACGCTGTAGCGGGCAAGGGCCTCATCTTGCGATGACGGGAGAACCACGTGGTTTTGCTCGAGTTGCGGCGGGATTCTCGAGTTATGACCGGGAATTTAGGCTTCCTCTTGTTGGCCTTGAAATCCAATCTTCCATTCGGGTTGCGAGGGGGAGCTGGGGATTGCGCTAGAGTCACTGCAGGGCAAAAGAGACCTAATCTAGGCTTGTGTCCAGGATCTAACGTTGCTCTCCAGGGGCGACAGGGATCTCGGGTTTGCATTCCAGACTCATCCGGGGAGTCAGTTCTCACCTCGAGGGTAAGCAAAGAATTCCGCTCTCGTCTCGAGTCGCGATGGGTATCTCTTGGAGCCCACTGTGTGTACTAAAGGGAGTCAAGCCTCCTGTGGAGTTTGGAGAGAGGACTCGGGATTGGACTCCAGGCCATGCAGGAAAAGAAGGCCCTCATCTCGAGATGACGGTGGCGTCTCGTGGGTTTTCTCGAGCTGCGGCGCCAGTGTGGGGTGTCTCATGAAGTACCACGGGGATCTCAGGGAGCCTCTTGTGTGGCGCCAGGAAAATCCAGTATTCCATTCGAGTTGCAAGTTAGAACTGGGGATTGCTCTCCAGTCACTGCAGGGCAAAATAGACCTCATCTACGCTTGTGTCCAGGACCTAGTGTTCCACTACTGGGCCAACAGGGATCTCAGGGTTGCATTCTCGACTCACCCGGAGAGTCAGGCCTCGTCTTGAGGGGAAAAAAAGGACTCCGCTCTCCTGTCGAGTCGCGACGGGTATCTCTTGGAGCCCACTGCGTGGCGTAAAGGGATTGAAGCCTCCTATGGAGTTTGGAGAGATGACTCGGGATTGTTTTCCTGGCCATGCAGGAAAAAAGGCCCTCATCTCGCGATGACGGGGGCATCTCGTGGGTTTTCTCCAGCTGCAGCGCCAGTATCAGATTTCTCACGGGGTACAACGGGGAGCTCAGAGAGCCTCTCGTGTGATGCTAGGGACGTCAGGTCTCCGTGCATGTGGTGAAGGGGAGTGCGTGTTTGCTCTAGAGTCATAGTAGGCGAATCGGGCCTCAAGACGCATTGAAGAAGGACTCTTGAGGTCTTTCTCGGGTTGCGGCAGGGAACCCTGGGTTCCCTTGATTTGTGTTGGTGACCTCAGGCAACTTCTAAGGGTGCCTCTGAGAAGTCAGGGACACTGTGGATTTGGGAGGGGCCCTTTGTTACTCAACTGGATTTGGTGCAATCGAAGAGGGCCTCATCTCGAATGGAGGCAGGAACGTCAGGGGTCCTCTCCATTTCTGACTCGGGTCGCAGGGTACCTGCAGAGTATGGAGAAGAGAGTCACGCCTCGTCTTCTGTGGAGGAATGGATTTCCCCTTGCCTTTCGAGTTGTTCACGGAGTGACAGGCCACTTGTTGAGCTGAGTGTGGAACCTGCGGGTTTTTCCGGACGATGCACGGGGGTGTCAGTGCCCCTTCGTGTTGTGCCTTCATCCACAGGGTTGCCTTCAAAGAGGTTTCTGGGCATCGGGTTCTTTTCAAGAGCGTACCGGAAAATTGGGGTCTTTCAGCATGTGGTACCACCCACGAGGCTACGTCTCGAATTTCCTCGGGATACCGGCCTCATCCTGAGGTGCGCCGGGAAGCTCGGGAACCCCTTGCAGACAAAGCAGGGGAATCGACCCACCACTCGCGATCAGAAGGGGAGAAGGGGCTCAGATGAAGTGGTGCCGGGAACCTCGGTGGTCCCCTCGAGTGAGACCGGTATGTCACGGCACTTTTGAGGTTGCATCAAGGGTGCCAAGTACAGTTTCGCACTTCAAGACGGAACGTGGGAATTCTCTGGAGATGCTGTAGCGGGCAAGGGCCTCATATTGCGATGACGAGGGAAACACGTGGTTTTTCTCGAGTTGAGGCGGGATTCTCGAGTTACAACGGGGAATTCAGGCTTCCTCTTGTGTTGGCCCAGGAAGTCCAATCTTCCATTCAACTTGTCAGAGAGAGCTGGGGGTTGCTCTCGAGTCACTTCAGGGCAAAGAGTCCTCATCTAGGCTTGGGTCCAGGACGTAATGTTCCTCTCCAGGGGCGACAGGGATATCGGGGTCGCATTCCAGTCTCACCCGGTGGGTCACACCTCGTCTCGAGTGGAAGCAAAGGACTCCACTATCCTCTCGAGTCGCGACGCGTAACTCTTGGAGCCCAATGAGTGGCCTAAAGGGAGTCAAGCGTCCTGTGTAGCTTGGACAGAAGGTTCACGCTTGATCTGCATACCATGCAGTTAAAGATGGCCCTCCTCTCGTGATGACGGGGGCGTCTCATGGGTTTTCTCGAGCTGCGGCGCCAGTGTGGGGTTTCTCACGAGATATGATGGGGAGTTCAGGGATCCTCTTGTGCAGCGCCAGAGAAGCCTGACTCCATGCGTGTGGCCAGGCAGATCGCGTCATTGCTCTCGAGTCATGGGAGGGACTAGGGCCTCACGAGGCATTTAAGAAGGACTCTAAAGGTCTTTCTTGGGTTGGGGCGGGAAACACTCGTTTCCCTCGACCTCTACAGGGGACCTTAGGGAACTTCCCAGGTGCCTCTGAGAGGTGAGGGATACTGAGGAGTTAGAGGGGCCTCTCGGGACTCCACTAGGTTTGACGAAATGAAAGAGGGCCTCATCTCGATTGGAGGCAGGAACCTCAGGCTTCCTCTCCATTTCTGACTCCGACCGCAGGGTCCCTGCAGAGTTGGGACAGGAGAGTCAGGCCTCGTCTTGTCTGAGTAACGGAACTCTGCTTGCCTCTCGAGTCGTTCAGGGGGTCTCAGGGCCCTTGACAAGCTGTGTGTGGAACCTGCGGGTGTTTCCAGAAGATGCATGGGGGTGTCAGTGCCCCTTCGTTTTGTGCCTTCCCCCACAGGGTTTCCTTCAAAGAGGTGTCCGGGCATCGGGTTCATTTCAAGAGCGGACCGGGAAATCGGGGTCATTCTGCATGTGGCACCACCCACGTGGCTCATCTCGAATTTCCTCGTGAGACCAGCATCATCCTGAGGCGCACCGGGAAGGCTGGGAACCCCTTCCACACAAAGTAGGGGAATCGATTCTCCTGTCGCGATGAGGAGGGGAGATGGGGCTCAGATGAAGTGGTGCCGGGACCCTCGGTGTTCCACTCGAGGGAACCCGGCGTTTCAGGGAACTTTAGGGGTCGCATCAAGGAAGCCAAGTACCGTTTCCCACTTCAGGACGGAACATGGGACTTCCCTGGAGACGCTGTAGCGGGCAAGGGCCTCATCCTGTGGAGACGTTGGAACCACGTCGTTTTTCTTGAGTTGCATCGGGATTCTCGAAAACGACAGGAATTTCAGGTCTCTCTTGGGTTGGCCCTGGGAAGCCCAATCTTCAATTCGAGTTGCGATGGAAAGCTGGGGGTTCTGTTCGAGTCACTACAGGGCCAAAGAGACCTCATCGAGGCGTGTGTCCAGGACCTAATATTCCTCTCAAGGGAAGACAGGGATCCCGGGTTTCCATTCCAGACTCCCCCGGGGAGTCAAGCCTCGCCTGGAGGGGAAGCAAAGGACTCAGCTTTCCTCTCAATTCGCGACACGGATCTCTTGGAGCCCACTGAGTGGACTCAAGGGTGTCGAGCCTCCTCTTCAGTTTGGAGAGAGGACTCGGGATTGCTCTCCAGGCCAGGCAGGAAAAGAAGGCCCTCATCTCGCGATGACGGGGGCGTCTCATGGGTTTCCTCAGGCTGCTGCACCCATGGGGGTTTTCTCACGAGGCACGACGAGGACCTCAGGGAGCCTCTCGTGCGGCGCCAGGGAAGTCAGGTCTCCATGCGCATGGCGAGGGGGATCTGGTCATCACTCTCGAGTCATGGGAAGCGGCTAGGTCCTCAAGAGGCGTTGAAGAAGGACTCTCGAGGTCTTTCTCGGGTTCCGGGGGGAAACCCTCGTTTCCCTCGACTTCTGCAGGGGGCCTTAGGGAACTTCCCACGGTGCCTCTGAGAGGTGAGGGATGCTGTGTAGTTGGCAGGGCCTCTCGGGACTCTGCTAGGTTCGGCGCAATGGAAGAGGACCTCATCTCGAAGGGAGGCAGGAACCTCAGGCTTCCTCTGGGTTTCGGACTCCGACTGCACGGTCCCTGCAGTGTTGGGACAGGAGAGTCATGCCTCGTCTTGTCTGAGGAATGGAATTCTGGTTGCCTCTCGAGTTGTTCCGGGAGTCTCAGGCCCCTTGTCGAGCTGTGTGTAGACCCTGCGGGTTTTTCCGAATGATGCACGGGGGTGGCAGTGCCCCTTCGTGTTGTGCCTTCACCCACAGGGTTGCCTTCGAAGAGGTGTCCGGGCATCGGGTTCTTATCAAGAGCGGACCGGAAAATCGGGGTCGTTCAGCACGTGGCACCTCACACGGGGCTAGTCTCGAATTTCCTCCTGAGACCGGCCTCATCCTGAGGTGTGCCAGGAAGGCCGGGAACCCCTTCCAGACCACGCAGGGGAATCGACTCTCCTCTCGCGATCAGGAAGGGAGAAGGGGCTCAGATGATGTGGTGCCGGGACCCTCGGTGTTCCCCTCGAGGGAACCCAGAGTGTCGGGGAACTTTTGCGGTCGCATCAAGGGTGTCAAGTACCGTTTCGCACTTAAGGACGGAACATGGGACTTCCCTGGAGACACCGGGAACTTCGGTGTTCCCCTGGAGTGAGACCGGTATGTTGGGGAACTTTGGGGTCGCATCAAGGGTGTCAAGTAGCATTTCGAACTTTAAGATGGAACGTGGGACTTCTCTTGAGACTCTAGCTGGCAAGGGCCTCATATTGCGATGAAGGGGGAGCCACATGGTTTTAAGACTTGAGGCTGAATTCTCGAATTACGATGGGAAATTTAGACTTCCTCTTGTGTTGACCGTGGGAAGACCAATCTTCCATTCAAATTGTGAGGGAGAGATGGAGGTTGCTCTCGAGTCACTGTAGGGCAAAATAGACCTCATCTAGGCTTGTGTCTAGGACAAAATGTTCCACTCGAGGGGCGACAGGGATCTCGGGGTTGCATTCCAAACTCACCCGGGGAGTCAGGCCTCGTCTCGAGGGAAGCAAAGGACTCCGCTCTCCTCTCGAGTCGCACTGGGTATTTCTTGGACCCAACTGAGTGGCCTAAAGGGAGTCAATACTCCTGTGAAGTTTGGAGAGAGGACCAGGAATTGCTCTCCAGGTCAGGCAGGAAAAGAAGGCCCCCATCTCTCCTTGACGGGGGCATCTTGTTGTTTTTCTCGAACTGCGGCGCCACTGTGGGCTTTCTCACGAGGTACGATGGGGTACTCAGGGAGCCTCTTGTGTGGTACTAGGGAAGTCAGTTTTCCTGCTTGTGGCGAGGGGAGCGCGTCCTTGCTCTGGAGTCATGGTAGGGGAATCGGGCATCAAGAGACGTTGAAAAAGGACTCTCCAAGTCTTTCTCGGGTTACTTCAGGAAACTCTGGGTTCCCTCGACTTGTGCCAGTGACCTCAGGTAGCTTCTCACGGAGCCTCTGAGAATTCAGGGATACTGTGGTGTTGGGAGGGGCCTCTCGGGACACCACTGAGTTTGGTTCAATGGAAGAGGGCCTCTTCTCTAGTTGAGGCAGGAACCTCAGGGTTCCTCTCCATTTCTGACTCCAATTGCAGGGTCCCTGAAGAGTTGGGACAGGAGAGTAAGGTCTCGTCTTGTGTGAAGGAATGCAACTTCACTTGCCTCTCGAGTTGTTCACGAGGTGACAGTCCACATTTGGAGCTGTGAGTGGTATCTGCGGGTTTTTCCAGACGATGCATGGGGATGTCAGTGTCCCTTCGTGTTGTGCCTTCATCCACAGGGTTGCCTTCGAAGAGATGTCCGGACGTCAGGTTCTTATCTAGAGTGGACCGGGAATTCGGGATCTTTCAGCATATGGCACCAACCATGAGGCTACTTTTCGAATTTCCTCATGAGACCAGCCTCATCCGGAGGTTCACGGGGAACGTCGGGAACCCCTTGCAGACAAAACATGGGAATCGACCCTTCTGTCGCGATCAGGAGGGGTGAAGGGGCTCACAGGAAGTGGTGCCGTGAACTTTGGTGTTTCCCTCGAGTGAGACCGGTATGTCAGGGAACTTTGGGGGTCGCATCAAGGGTGCCAAGTACCGTTTTGTACTTCAGGATGGAACGTGGGACTTCTCTTGATACGCTGTAGCGGCCAAGGGCCTCATCTTGTGATGACGGGGGAGCCAAGTGGTTTTTCTGGAGTTGCGGCGGGATTCTCGAGTTACGACGGGGATTTCAGGCTTCCTCTTGTGTTGGGCCAGGGAAGTCCAATCATCCATTCGAGTTGCGAGGGAGAGCTGGGGGTTGCGCTCGAGTCACTGCAGGGCAAAGAGACCTCATCTAGGCTTGTGTCCAGGACCTAATGTTCCTCTCCAAGGGCCACAGGGATCTCAGGTTTGCATTCCAGACTCACCCAGGGAGTCAGGCCTCATGTCGAAGGGAAGCAAAGGACTCCGCTCTCCTTTCGAGTCACGACGGGCACCTCTTGGAGCCCACTTTGTGGCCTAAAGGGAGTCAAGCCTCCTGTGAAGTTTGGAGAGAGGACTTGGGACTGCTCTCCAGGCCATGCAGGAAAAGATGGCCCTCATCTCGCGATGACGGAGGGATCTTGTGGGTTTTCTCGAGCTGAGGCGCCAGTGTGGGGTTTCACACGAGGTACGACAGGGAGCTCAGGGAGCCTCTCGTGTGGCGCCAGGGAAGTCAGGTCTCCATGTGTGTGGCGAGGGGGAGCGCATTATTGCTCTCGAGCTATGGTAGGGGAATCTGACCTCAAGACACATTGAAGAAGGACTCTCGAGGTCTTTCTTCGGTTGTGGCAGGAAACCCTTATTTCCCTCGACTTTTGCCGGTGGCCTCAAAGAGCTTCTCAGAATGCCTATAAGAAGTCAGGGATACTGTGGAGATGGGAGGGGCCTCTCGTGACTCCACTGGGTTTGTTTTAATGGAAGAGGGCCTCATCTCGGGTTGAGGCAGGAACCTCAGGTTTCCTCTCCATTTCTGACTCAGATCGAAGCGTGCCTGCAGAGTTGGGATTGGATACTCAGGCCTCGTCTTGTCTGAGGAAGGGAACTCCGCTTTCCTCTCTCATTGTTTAAGGGGTGACAGGCCAGTTGTGGAGCTGTATGTGGATCCTGCGGGGTTTTCCGGACGATGAACAGGGTTGCCAGTGCCCCCTCGTGTAGTGCCTTCATCCACAGGGTTGCCTTAGAAGAGGTGTCCGGGCATCGGGTTCTTATCAAGAGCAAGACCGAGAAATCGGGGTCTTTTGGCACGTGGCACCAACACGAGGCTACGTCTCGAATTTCTTCGTGAGACTGGCCTCATCCTGAGGTGCGCCATGAAGGTCGGGAACCCCTTCTAGACAAAGCAGGGGGCTCGACCTTCCTGCCGTGATCAGGAGCGGAGAAGGGGCTCAAATGAAGTGGTGTCAGGAACTTCGGTGTTCCCTTGGAGTGAGACCGGTATATTGGGGAACTTTTGGGGTCGCATCAAGGGTGCCAAGTAGCATTTCGAACTTTATGACGAATCATGGGACTTCTCTTGAGACTCTGTAGCGGGCAAAGGCCTCATATTGCGATGAATGGGGAACCACGTGGTTTTTAAGAGCTGCGGCGGGATTCTCGAGTTACAACGGGAAATTCAGACTTCCTCTTGTGTTGGCCCAGTGAAGACCAATCTTCCATTCGAATTGCGAGGGAGAGATGTGTGTTGCTCTCGAGTCACTGTAGGGCAAAATAGACCTCATCTAGGCTTTTGTCCAGGACATAATGTTCCTCTCCAGGGGCAACAGGGATCTCGGGGTTGCATTCCAGACTCACCCGAGGTAAGGCCTCGTCTCGAGGGGAAACAAAGTACTCTGCTCTCCTCTCAAGTCGCGACAGGTATCTCTTGGAGCCCATTGAGTGGCCTAAAGGCAGTAAAGCCTCCTGTGAAGTTTGGAGAGAGGACCAGGGATTGCTCTCCAGGTCAGGCAGGAAAAGAAGTCCCCAATCTCGCGATGACGGTGGGTTTTCCCGAGCTGCGGCGCCAGTGTGGGGTTTCTCACGAGGTATGACGGGGAGCTCAGGGAGCCTCTCTTATGGCGCCAGGGAAGTCAGGTGTCCATGCGCATGGCGAGGGGGAGCGTGTCATTGCTCTCGAGTCATGGTAGGGGAATCCGTCCTCAAGACGCGTTGAAGACGGACTTTTGAGGTCTTTCTCGGGTTGCGGCAGGATACCCTGTGTTCCCTCGACTTGTGCCGGTGACCTCAGGGAGCTTCTCCGGGTGCCTCTGAGAAGACACTGATACTGTGGAGTTGGGAGGGGCCTCTCGGGACTCCACTGGGTTTGGTGCAATGGATGAGAGCCTCATCTCGAGTGGAGGCAGGAACCTCATGTTTCCTCTCCTGGGTTTCCTGGCGCCGGTACTGACTCGGATCGCAGTTTCCCTGCAGAGTTGGTTCAGAAAATCAGGTCTCATCTTGTGTGGAGGAATGGAACTCCACTTGCCTCTCGAGTTGTTCACGGGGTGACAGACCACTTGTCGAACTGTGTTTGTAACCTGCGGGTTTTTCTGGACGTTGCACGGGGGTGTCAGTGCCCCTTCGTGTTCTGCTTTCATCCACAGGTTTTCCTTCGTAAAGGTGTCAGAGCATCACGTTCTTATCAAGAGCAGACCGGGAAATCGGGGTCTTTCGGCTTGTGGCACCACCCACGAGGCTACGTCTCGAATTTCCTCGTGAGACCTGCCTCATCCTTAGGCGCGCCGGAAAGGTCGGGAACCCCTTCCAGACATAGCAGGGGAATCGACACTCCTGTCGCGATCACGAGGGGAGAAGGAGCTCAAATGAAGTGGTTCCGGGAACCTCGGTGTTCCTTTCGAGTGAGACCGGTATGTCGGGGAATTTTGAGATTGCATCAAGGGTGCCAAGTACCGTTTCGCACTTCAAGACAGAACGTGGGACTTCTCTTGAGTCGCTGTAGTGGGCAAGGGCCTCATCTAGCGCTGATGGGGGAACCACGTGGATTTTCTCGAGTTTCGGCGGGATTCTCGAGTTACAATGTCGAATTCAGGCTTCCAATTGTATTGGCCCAGGGAAGTCCAATCTTCCATTCGATTTGCGAGGGAGAGCTGGCGATTGCTCTCTAGTAACTGCAGTGCAAAATAGACCTCATCTAGGCTTGTGTCCAGGACCGAGTTTTCCTCTCCAGGTGTGACAGGAACTCGGGGTTGCATTCCAGACTCACACGGGGAGTCAGGCCTCGTCTCGAGGGGAAGCAAAGGACTCCGCTCTCCCTTCAAGTCCTGACAGGTATCTCTTGGAGCCAACTGAGAGGCCTAAAGAGAGTCAAGCCTCCTGTGGAGTCTGGAGAGAGGACTCGGTTTTGCTCTGCATGCCAGGCAGGAAAGAAGTCCCTCATCTCGTGATGACAGGGGCGTATCGTGGGTTTTCTTGAGCTGCGGTGCCTGAAAGGGGTTTCTGAAGAGGTACGACGGGGAGCTCAGGGAGACTCTCTTCAGGCGTCAGGGAAGTCAGGTCTCCATGCGCATGGCGATGGGGAGCGGGTCTTTGCTCTCGAGTCATGGTAGGGGAATCGGGCCTCAAGACGCGCCGAAGGACTCTCAAGGTCTTTCTCGGGTCGAAGCAGGAAACCCTGGGTTCCCTCGACTTGTGCTGGTGACCTCAGGTAGATTCTCAAGGTGCCTCTGAGAATTCAGGGATACTGTGGAGTTGCGAGGGGCCTCTCGCGACTCATCTGGGTTTGGTGCAATGGAAGAGGGCCTCATCTCGAGTTGAGGCAGGAACCTCAGGTTTCCTCTCCATTTCTGACTCGGATGGCAGGGTCCCTGAAGAGTAGGGACAGGAGAGTCAGGCCTCGTCTTGTGTGGAGGAATCGAACTCCGCTTGCCTATCGAGTTGTTCACGGGGTGACATTCCACTTGTGGAGCTGTGTGTAGAACCTGCGGGTTTTTCCGGACGATGCACGGGAGTTTTAGTAACCCTTCTGTTGTGCCTTCATCCACAGGGTTGCCTTCGAAGTGGTGTCCGGGCATCGGGTTCTTATCCAGAGCGGACCGCACAATCGTGGTCTTTCGGCATCTGGCACCACCCACGAGGCTACGTCTCGAATTTCCTCCTGAGAAAGGCCTCATCCTTAGGTGCGCCTGGATGGGCGGGAACTCCTTCCAGACAAAGCAGGGGAATTGACCCTCCTGTCGCCATCAGGAGGGGAGAAGAGGCTCAGCTGAAGCGGTGCTGGGAACCTCCATGTTCTCCTCGAGTGAGACCGGGGTGTCAGGGAAATTTGGGGGTTGCATCAAGGGTGCCAAGTACCGTTTCACACTTCAAGACGGAACATGGGACTTCCCTGGAGACGCTATAGCTGACAGGGGCCTCATATTTCGATGACGGAGGAACCACGTTGTTTTTCTCCAGTTGCCGCGGGATTCTCGAATTACAATGGGGAATACAGGCTTCCTCTTGTGTTGGCCCAGGGAAGTCCAATCATCCATTCGAGTTGCGAGGGAGAGCTGGGGATTGCACTTGAGTCAATGCAGGACAAAAAAGACCTCATTTAGGCTTGTGTCCAGGACCGAGTTTTCCTCTACAGGGGCGACACGGATCTCGGGATCCCATTCCAGACTCACCCAAGTAGTCAAGCCTCGGCTCGAGGGGAAGCAACGGACTCCGCTCTCCTCTAGAGTAGTGACTTGTATCTCTTGGAGGCTACTGAGTGGCCTAAAGGGAGTCAGGCCTCCAGTGGCGTTTGGAGAGTGGACTCGGGATTGCTCTCTAGGTCATGTAGGAAAAGAAGGCCCTCATCTTACGATGACGGGGGCGTCTCGTGAGTTTTCTCGAGCGGCGGTGCCAGTGTGGGGTTTTCATGAGGTAGGACGGGGAGTGCAGGGAGCCTCTCGTGTGGTGCCAGGGAAGTTAGGTTTCAATGGGCGTGGCGAGGGGATTGCGTCATTGCTCTCCAGTCATGGTAGGGTATCGGGCCTCAAGACGCGGTAAAGAAGGACTCTCGAGGTCTTTCTCAGAATGCAGCAGGAAACCCTGGGTTCACTCGACTTGTGCCAGTGACCGCAGAGAGCTTCTGAGGGTGCCTCTGAGAAGTCAGGGATACTGTGGAGTTGGGAGGGGCCTCTCGGGACTCCACTGGGTTTGGTGCAATGGAAGAGGGCCTCATTTCGAGTTGATGCAGGAACGTCAGGTTTCATCTACATTTCTGACTCCGATCGCACGGTCCCTGCAGAGTTGGGAAAGGAGAGTCAGGCCTTCTCTTGTGTGGAGGAACGGAACTCCGCATGCCTCTCTAGTTCTTCAAGGGATGACAGGACACTTGTCGATCTGTGTTTGGAATCTGCGTGTTTTTCCGTATTATGCATGAGGATGTCAGTACCCCTTCGTGTTGTGCATTCCTCCACAGGTTTGCTTTCGAAGAGGTGTCCGGGCATCGGTTTATTAAGAGCGGACCGGGAAATCGGGGTATTTCCACATGTGGCACCACCCACCAGGCTACGTCTCGAATTTCCTAGTGAGACCGGCCTCAACCTGAGGTGCGCCGGGAAGGTCGGAAGCCCTTGCAGACAAAGCAGGGGAATTGACCCTCCTGTCTCCATCAGGAGGGGAGAAGGGGCACAGATGAGGTGATGCCGGGAACCTCGGTGTTCCCCTCCAGTGAGACCAGTGTGTAGGGGAACTTTTGGGGTCGCATCAAAGGTGCCAAGTACCGTATTGCACTTCAAGATGGAACGTAAGACTTCTTTTGAGACGCTGTAGCAGCAATGGCCGCATCTTGCGATGAAGAGGGAATGACGTGGTTTTTCTCGAGTTGTGGCGGGATTCTTGAGTTACAAAGGGAAATTCAGGCTTCCTCTTCTGTTGGCCCAGGGAAGTCCAGTCTTCCATTCGAGTTGCGAGAGAGAGTTGGGGATTGCTCTCGAGTCACTGCAGGAAAAAAGAGACCTCATCTAGGCTTGTGTCCAGGACCTAATGTTTCTCTCCAGGGGCGACAGGGATCTCCGGTTCCCATATCAGACTCACCCGAGGAGTCAGGCCTCGCCTCGAGGGGAAGGAAAAGACTCCGCTCTCCTCTCGAGTCGCGACGGGTATGTCTTGGAGTCCACTGAGTGACCAAAAGGGAGTCAAGCCTACCGTGGAGTTTGGAGATAGGACTCGGGATTGCTCTCCAGGCCATGCTAGAAAAGAAGGCCGTCATGTCACGAAAACGGGGGCGTCTCGTGGGTTTTCTCTATCTGCGGCGCCAGTGTGGGGTTTCTCACGAGGTATGACGGGGAGCTCAGGGAGCCTCTCGTGTGGCGCCAGGGAAGTCAGGGCTTCATGAGTGTAGCAGAGGGAGCGCGTCATTGCCCTCGAGTCGTGGTAGGGGAATCAGGCCTCCAAACGCGTTGAAGAAGGACTCTTGAGTTCTTTCTATGGTAGCGGCAGTAAACCCTGGGTTCACTCGAATTGTGCTGGTGGCCTCAGGGAGCTTCTCAGGGTGCCTCTGAGAAGTCAGGGATACTGTGGAGCTGGGACGCGTCTCTCGGGACTCCACTGGGTTTCGTGCAATGGAAGAGGTCCTAATCTCGAGTGGAGGCAGGAACCTCAGCGTTCCTCTCGTGACTTCACTGGCGCTGGTCTGAATCAGATTGCAAAGTCCCTGCAGAGTTGGGACAGGAGGGTCAGGCCTCGTCTTGTGTAGAGGAATGAAACCCCACTTGCCTCTCGAGTTCTTCAGGGGTGACAAGCCACTTGTTGAGCTGTATGTGGAACCTGCGGGTTTTTCCAGATGATGCACGAGGGTGTCAGTGCCCCTTTATGTTGTGCCTTCATCCACAGGGTTGCCTTCGAAGAGGTGTCCAGGCATCAGGTTCTTATGAAGAGCGTACCGGGAAATCATAGTCTTTTGGCATGTGGTACCACCCGCGAGCTACGTCTCGAATTTCCTCGTGAGACCGGCCTCATCCTGAAGTGCCCCGTGAAGGTCGGGAACCCCTTACAAACAAAGCAGGGGAAGTGACCCTCCTATCACGAACAGGAGGGGAGAAGGGGCTCAGATAAACTGGTGCCGGGAACCTCGGTGTTCACCTCGAGTGAGACTGATATTTCGCGGAACTTTTGGGGTCACATCAAGGGTGTCAAGTACCGTTTCGCACTTCAAGATGGAACGTGGGACTTTTCTTGAGAAGCTGTAGCGGGCAAGGGCCTCATCTTGCGATGACGAGGGAACCAAGTGCTTTTTCTCGAGTTGTGGCGGGATTCTCGAATTACGAAGGGGAATTGAGGCTTCCTCTTGTGTTGGCCCAGGGAAGTCCAATCTTCCATTCGAGTTGTCAGGGAGAGCGGGGGATTGCTCTCGAGTTACAGAAGGGCAAAAGAGACCTCATCTAGGCTTGTTTCCAGGACCTAATGTTCCTCTCCAGGGGAGACAGGGATCTCGGGGTTGCATTCCAGACCCACCTGGTGAGTCAGGCCTTGTCTTGAGGGGAAGCAAAGGACTCCATTCTCCTCTCGAGTCGCGACGGGTATCTCTTGGAGCCCACTAAGTGGCCTAAAGGGAATCAAGCCTCCTGTGGAGTTTGGAAAGAGGATTCGGGATTCCTCTCCAGGCCATGCAGGAAAAGAAGGCCCTCATCTTGCGATGACAGGGGCGTATGGTGGGTTTTCTCGAGCTGCAGCGTCACTGTGGGGTTTCTCACGAGGTACGACGGGGAGCTCAGGGAGCCTCTCTTATGGCGCCAGGGAAGTCAGGTCTCCATGTGCGTGGTGAGGGGGTGTGTGTCATTTTTATAGAGCCATGGAAGCAGATTCGGGCTTCAAGACACGTTGAAGTAGGACTCTCGAGGTCTTTTTCCCATTGTGGCAGGAAACCCTGGGTTCCCTCGACATGTGCCAGTGACCTCATGGAGCTTCTCCGGGTGCCTCTGAGAAGTCAGGGGTACTGTGGAGTTGGGAGGGGCCTCTCGGGACTCCACTGGGTTTGGTGCAATGGATGAGAGCCTCATCTCGAGTGGAGGCAGGAACCTCATGTTTCCTCTCCTGGGTTTCCTGGCGCCGGTACTGACTCGGATCGCAGTTTCCCTGCAGAGTTGGTTCAGAAAATCAGGTCTCGTCTTGTGTGGAGGAATGGAACTCCACTTGCCTCTCGAGTTGTTCTCGGGGTGACAGACCACTTGTCGAACTGTGTTTGTAACCTGCGGGTTTTTCTGGACGATGCACGGGGGTGTCAGTGCCCCTTCGTGTTCTGCTTTCATCCACAGGTTTTCCTTCGTAAAGGTGTCAGAGCATCACGTTCTTATCAAGAGCAGACCGGGAAATCGGGGTCTTTCGGCTTGTGGCACCACCCACGAGGCTACGTCTCGAATTTCCTCGTGAGACCTGCCTCATCCTTAGGCGCGCCGGAAAGGTCGGGAACCCCTTCCAGACATAGCAGGGGAATCGACACTCCTGTCGCGATCACGAGGGGAGAAGGAGCTCAAATGAAGTGGTTCCGGGAACCTCGGTGTTCCTTTCGAGTGAGACCGGTATGTCGGGGAATTTTGAGATTGCATCAAGGGTGCCAAGTACCGTTTCGCACTTCAAGACAGAACGTGGGACTTCTCTTGAGTCGCTGTAGTGGGCAAGGGCCTCTTCTAGCGCTGATGGGGGAACCACGTGGATTTTCTCGAGTTTCGGCGGGATTCTCGAGTTACGATGTCGAATTCAGGCTTCCAATTGTATTGGCCCAGGGAAGTCCAATCTTCCATTCGATTTGCGAGGGAGAGCTGGCGATTGCTCTCTAGTAACTGCAGTGCAAAATAGACCTCATCTAGGCTTGTGTCCAGGACCGAGTTTTCCTCTCCAGGTGTGACAGGAACTCGGGGTTGCATTCCAGACTCACACGGGGAGTCAGGCCTCGTCTCGAGGGGAAGCAAAGGACTCCGCTCTCCCTTCAAGTCCTGACAGGTATCTCTTGGAGCCAACTGAGAGGCCTAAAGAGAGTCAAGCCTCCTGTGGAGTCTGGAGAGAGGACTCGGTTTTGCTCTGCATGCCAGGCAGGAAAGAAGTCCCTCATCTCGTGATGACAGGGGCGTATCGTGGGTTTTCTTGAGCTGCGGTGCCTGAAAGGGGTTTCTGAAGAGGTACGACGGGGAGCTCAGGGAGACTCTCTTCAGGCGTCAGGGAAGTCAGGTCTCCATGCGCATGGCGATGGGGAGCGGGTCTTTGCTCTCGAGTCATGGTAGGGGAATCGGGCCTCAAGACGCGCCGAAGGACTCTCAAGGTCTTTCTCGGGTCGAAGCAGGAAACCCTGGGTTCCCTCGACTTGTGCTGGTGACCTCAGGTAGATTCTCAAGGTGCCTCTGAGAATTCAGGGATACTGTGGAGTTGCGAGGGGCCTCTCGCGACTCATCTGGGTTTGGTGCAATGGAAGAGGGCCTCATCTCGAGTTGAGGCAGGAACCTCAGGTTTCCTCTCCATTTCTGACTCGGATGGCAGGGTCCCTGAAGAGTTGGGACAGGAGAGTCAGGCCTCGTCTTGTGTGGAGGAATCGAACTCCGCTTGCCTATCGAGTTGTTCACGGGGTGACATTCCACTTGTGGAGCTGTGTGTAGAACCTGCGGGTTTTTCCGGACGATGCACGGGAGTTTTAGTAACCCTTCTGTTGTGCCTTCATCCACAGGGTTGCCTTCGAAGTGGTGTCCGGGCATCGGGTTCTTATCCAGAGCGGACCGCACAATCGTGGTCTTTCGGCATGTGGCACCACCCACGAGGCTACGTCTCGAATTTCCTCCTGAGAAAGGCCTCATCCTTAGGTGCGCCTGGATGGGCGGGAACTCCTTCCAGACAAAGCAGGGGAATTGACCCTCCTGTCGTGATCAGGAGGGGAGAAAGTGATCAGATGAAGAGGTGCCGAGAACTTCGGTGTTCCCCTCGGTGAGAACGGTGTGTCGGGGAACTTTTGGGGTTACATCAAGGGTGAAAAGTAGCATTTCCCACTTCAAGACAGAACGTGGGACTTCACTTGAGACGCTGTAGCGGGCCAGGGCCTCATCTTGGGATGACGAGTGAACCACGTGGTTTTTCTCGCATTGCGACGGGAGTCTCAAGTTCGACGGGGAAATCAGATTTCCTCCTGTGTTGGCCCATGGAAGTCCAATCTTCCATTCGAGTTGCGAGGGTCAGCTGGGATCCCACTCGAGTCACTGCGGGGCAAAATAGACCATATCTAGGCTTGTGTCCAGGACCGAATATTCCTCTCCAGGGGTGACAGGGATCTCGGGGTGGCATTCCAGACTCACCCGGGAAGTCCGGCCTTGTTTCTAGGGGAAGCAAAGTACTCCGCTTTCCTCTCGAGTCGCGACGGGTACCTATTGAGCGCACTGAGTAGCCTTAGTGAGTCAAGCCTCCCGTGGAGTTTGGAGAGACGACTCGGGATTGCCCTCCAGGCCATGCAGTGAATGATGGCCCTCATCTCACGATAACGGGGGCGTCTCGTGGGTTTTCTCGAGCTGCGGCGCCAGTGTGGAGTTTCTCACGAGGTACGACGGGGACCTCAGGGAGCCTCTCGTGAGGTGCCAGGGAAGTTAAGTCTCCATGCACGTGTGTACTGGGGGCGCTTCATTGATCTTGAGACATGGTAGGGGAATCGGGCCTCAAGACGCATCAAAGAAGGACTATCCAGTCTTTCTCGGGTTGCGGCAGGAAACCCTGGGTTCCATCAACTTGTGCTGGAGATCTCAGGGAGCTTGTCAGGGTGCCTCTGAGAAGTCAGGGACGCTGTGGGTTGGAGGGACCTCTTGGGACTCCAGTGGTTTTGGTGCTATGGAAGAGGGCCTCATCTCGAGTTGAGGCAGGAACCTCAGGGTTCCTCTCCATTTCTGATTCGGATTGCAGGGTCCCAGCAGATTTGGGACAGGAGAGTCAGGCCTCGTCCTGTGGGGAGAATGGAACTCAGCTTGCCTCTTGAGTTGTGCACGGGGTGACAGACCACGGGTAGAGCTGTGTGTGGAACCTGTAGGTTTTTCCGGACGATGCACGGGTGTGTCTGTGCCCCTTCGTGTTGTGCCTTCATCCACAGGGTTGCCTTCTAAGGGGTGTCCAGGCATCGGGTTCTTATCAACAGCGGGCCGGGCAATCGGAGTCTTTCGGCATGTGGCACCACCCACGAGGCTACGTCTCGAACTTCCTCGTGAGACCGGCATCATCCTGAGGTGCGCCGTTAAGGTCGGGAAACCCTTGCAGACAAAGCAGGGGAATCGACCCTCCTGTCGTGATCAGGAGGGGAGAAGGCGCTCAAAAGAAATGGTGCCGGGAACTTCGGTGTTCCCCTCAAGTGAGACCGGTATGTTGGGGAACTTTTGGGGTCGCATCAAGGGTGCCAAGTACTGTTTCGCACTTCAAGATGGAACGTGGGACTACTCTTGAGACGCTGTAGCGGGAAAGTGCCTCATATTGCGATGATGGGGGAACCACTTGGTTTTTCTCGAGTTACGGCGGGATTCTCGAGTTACGACGGGGATTTCAGGCTTCCTCTTGTGTTGGCCCAGGGAAGTCCAATCTTCAATTCGAGTTGCGAGGGAGAGCTGGGGATTGCCCACGAGTCACTGTAGGGAAAAAGAGACCTCATCTTGGCTTGTGTCCAGGATCTAATGTTCCTCTCCAGGGGCGACAGGGATCTCGGGGTTGCATTCCAGACTCACCCGGGGAGTCAGGCCTCGTCTCGAGGGGAAGCAAATGACTCCACTCTCCTCTCGAGTCGCGACGGATATCTCTTGGAGCCCACTGAGTGGCCTACACTGAGCCAAGCTTCCTGTGGATTTTGGAGAGAGGACTCGGTATTGCTCTCCAGGCCATGCAGAAAAAGAAGGCCCTCATCTCGCGATGACAGGGGCATCTCGTGGGTTTTCTCGAGCTGAGGCACAAGTGTGGTGTTTCCCACGTGGTAAGGCTGGGAGCTCAGGGAGCATCTTGTGTGGCGCCAGGGAAATCAGGTCTCCATGCGCGTGGCGAGGGGGAGTGTGTCATTGCTCTCTTGTCATGATAGGGGATTTGGACCTCAAGATGCATTGAAGAAGGACTCTCAAGGTCTTTCTCAGGTTGTGGCAGGAAACCATGGGTTCCCTCGACTCATGCATGTTACGTCAGGGAGCTTCTCAGGTGCCTCTGAGAAATCAGGGATACTGTGGAGTTGGGAGTGACCTCTTGGAACCCCACTGGGTTTGGTGAAATGGAAAAAGGCCTCATCTTTAGATAAAGCAGGAACATCAGGTTTCCTCTTCATTTCTGACTCGGATCGCATGTTCCTGCAGAGTTGGGAGAGGAGAGTCAGGACTCATCTTGTGTGGAGGAATGGAAATCCGCTTGCATCTCGAGTTGTTCACGGGGTGACAGGCCTCTTGTAGAGCTGTATGTGGAACCTGCGGGTTTTCCCGGACGATGCACAGGGGTGTCAGTGCCCCTTTTGTTGTACCTTCATCCACAGGGTTGTCTTCAAAGAGGTGTCTGGTCATCGGGTTCTTCTTAAGAGTGTACTGGGAAATTGGGGTCTTTCAGCATGTGGCACCCCCCACGAGGCCATGTCTCGAAATTTCCCATGAGTCCAGCTTCATCCTGAGGTGCGCCATGAATGTCGGGAACCCCTTTAAGTCAAAGCAGGGGAATCGACCCCCTTGTCGCTATCAGGAGGGGAGAAGGGGCTCAAAACAAGTGGTGCCGGGAACCTCGGTGTTCCCCTCAAATGAAACCGGTGTGTCGGGGAACATTTGGGGTTGCATTAAGGGTGCCAAGTAACATTTCGCACTTCAACACGGAACGTGGGACTTCTCTTGAGACGCTGTAGCGAGCACGGGCCCCATCTTGTGATGACGGGGGAACCACGTGGTTTTTCTCGAGTTGCGGCAGGGAATTCAGGCTTCCTCTTGTGTTGGCCCAGGGAAGTCCAAATTTCCATACGAGTTGAGAGCTAGAGCTGGGGGTTGGTTCGAGTTATTGCAGGGCAAAAGAGACCTCATCTAGGCTTGTGTCTAGGACCTAATGTTCCTTTCAAGGGGCAACAGGGATCTCGGAGTTGCATTCCAGATCCTCTCGAGGAGTCAGGCCTCTTCAAGAGGGTAATGAATGGACACCCCTCTCCCCTTGAGTCGCGACGGGTATCTCTTAGAGCCCATTGTGTGGCCTAAAGGGAGTCAAGCCTCCTGTGGAGATTGGAGAGAGGACTCGGGATTGCTCTCCAGGCCATGCAGGAAAAGAAGGCCCTCATATCGTGATGACGGGGGCGTCTTGTGCGTTTTCTCGAGGTGCGGAGCCAGGATGGGGTTTCTCACAAGATACGATGGGGAGCTCAGAGAGTCTCTCGTGTGGTGACAGGAAAGTCAGGTCTCCATGCACGTGTGGAGGGGGAGCGCGTCATTGCACTTGAGTCATGGTAGGGGCATCGGGCCTCAAGAGGCGTTGAAGAACGACTCTCAAGGTCTTTCTCCGTTTGTGGCAGGAAACCCTGGTTTTTCTCGACTTGTGCTGGTGACCTCAGGGAGCTTAACATGGTGCCTCTGAGAAGTCAGGGATTCTGTGGAGTTGGGAGGGGCCTCTCGGGACTCCACTGTGTGTGGTATAATGCAAGAGGGCCTCATCTCGTGTTGAGGAAGGAACCTCAGGGTTCCTCTCCATTTCAGACTCCGATCTCAGGATTCCTGCAGAGTTGGGACAGGAGAGTCAGGCCTCGTATTCTGCGGAGAAATGAAACTTAGCTTGCCTCTCGAGTTGTTCACGAGGTAACAGGTCAATTGTCGAGCTGTATGGGAACCTGCAGAATTTTCCAAAAGATGCACGGGTGTGCAGGGCCCCTCCTTGTTGTGCCATCATCCAACAGGATGCATTCGAAGAAGTGTACAGGCATCGGATTCTTATTAATAGCTGACCGGGAAATGCGGTCTTTCCGCATGTGGCACCACCCACGAGGCTACATCTCCAATTTCCTCGAGAGACCGGCCTCATCCTGAGGTGCGTTGGGAAGATCGGTAACCCCTTCCAGACAAAGCAGGAGAATAGACACTACTGTTGCAATCAGGAGGGGAGAAGGGACTAAAATGATGTGGTGTGGGGAACATGGGTGTTCCCCTCGAGTGAGGCCTGTATGTTGGGGAACTTTGGGGGTGCCATGATGGGTGCCAAGTACCGTTTTGCACTTCAGTCGGAACGTGGGACTTCCCTTGAGACGCCGTCGCGGGCAAGGGCCTCATCTTGCCAAGAGGTGGGAACCACGTGGTTTTTCTCGAGTTGCGGCGGGATTCTGAAGTTACGACGGGGATCTCAGCCTTCCCCTTGGGTTGGCCCTGGGAAGCCCAATCTTCCCCTCGGGTTGCGAGGGAAAGCTGGGGGTTGCGCTCGAGTCACCGCAGGGCCGAAGAGACCTCACCTAGGCGTGTGTCCGGGACCTAATATTCCTCTCCGGGGAAGGCAGGGATCTCGGGGTTGCATTCCAGGCTCCCCCGGGGAGTCAGGCCTCGTCTCGAGGGGAAGCCAAGGACTCCGCTCTCCTCTCGAGACGCGACGCGGGTCTCTTTGAGCCCCCTGAACGGCCTCAAGGGAGTCCAGCCTCCTCTTCCGTTTGGAGAGAGGACCCGGGATTGTTCTCCAGGCCATGCAGGAAAAGAAGGCCCTCAGCTCGCGAGGACGGGGGCGTCTCAGGGGTTTCCTCGAGCTGCGGCGCCCGTGGGGGTTTTCTCCCGAGGCACGACGAGGATCTCAGGGAGCCTCTCGTGCTGCGCCAGGGAAGTCAGGTCTCCATGCGCGTGGCGAGGGGGAGCGCGTCCTGGCTCTCGAGTCACGGGAGGGGACTAGGGCCTCGAGACGCGTTGAAGAAGGACTCTCGAGGTCTTTCTCGGGGGGCGGCGGGAAACCCTCGTGTCCCTCGCCTTCTGCCGGGGACCTTAGGGAACTTCCCAGGGTGCCTCTGAGAGGCAAGGGATCCTGTGGAGGTGGCGAGGCCCCTCGGGACTCCGCTGGGTCTGGCGCAACGGAAGAGGGCCTCACCTCGAGGGGAGGCAGGAACCTCAGGCTTCCTCTCCGTTTCGGACTCCGACCGCAGGGTCCCTGCAGAGTTGGCACAGGAGAGTCAGGCCTCGTCTTGTCTGAGGAAGGGAACCCCGCTGGCCTCTCGAGTTGCTCAGGAGGTCTCAGGCCCCTCGTCCAGCTGTGTGTGGAACCCGCGCGTCTTTGCGGACGATGCACGGGGGTGGCAGTGCCCCTTCGTGTTGTGCCTTCACCTACAGAGTTGCCTTCGAAGAGGGGTCCGGGCCTCGGGTCCTTCTCAAGAGCGGACCGGGGAATCGGGGGCGTTCGGCATGTGGCCCCACCCACGTGGCTCGTCTCGAATTTCCTCGTGAGACCGGCCTCATCCTGAGGTGCGCCGGGAAGGCTGGGAACCCCTTCCAGACCACGCAGGGGAATCGCCTCTGCTGTCGCGATCAGGAGGGGAGAAGGGGCTCAGAGGAAGCGGTGCCGGACCCTCGGTGTTCCATTCGGGGGACCCCGGCGTGTCGGAGGACTTTTGGGGGTCGCAGGAAGGCTGTCAGGGACCGTTTCGCCCTTCAGGGCGGAACAGGGGACTTCCCTTGAGACGCCGTGGCGGGCAAGGTCCTCAACTTGACAAGAGGTGGGAACCACGTGGTTTTTCTCGAGTTGCGGCGGCATTCTCGAGTTACGACGGGGATCTCAGCCTTCCCCTTGGGTTGGCCCTGGGAAGCCCAAACTTCCCCTCGGGTTGCGAGGGAAAGCTGGGGGTTGCGCTCGAGTCACTGCAGGGCCGAAGAGACCTCACCTAGGCGTGTGTCCGGGGCCTAATATTCCTCTCCAGGGAAGGCAGGGATCTCGGGGTTGCATTCCAGGTTCCCCCGGGGAGTCAGTCCTCGTCTCGAGGGGAAGCCAAGGACTCCGCTCTCCTCTCGAGTCGCGACGCGGGTCTCTTGGAGCCCCCTGAGCGGCCTCAAGGGAGTCCAGCCTCCTCTTCCTTTTGGAGAGAGGACCCGGGATTGCTCTCCAGGCCATGCAGGAAAAGAAGGCCCTCAGCTCGCGAGGACGGGGGCGTCTCAGGGGTTGCCTCGAGCTGCGGCGCCCGTGGGGGTTTTCTCCCGAGGCACGACGAGGATCTCAGGGAGCCTCTCGTGCGGCGCCAGGGAAGTCAGGTCTCCATGCGCGTGGCGAGGGGGAGCGCGTCCTGGCTCTCAAGTCACGGGAGGGGACTAGGGCCTCGAGACGCGTTGAAGAAGGACTCTCGAGGTCTTTCTCGGGGGGCGGCGGGAAACCCTCGTTTCCCTCGCCTTCTGCCGGGGACATTAGGGAACTTCCCAGGGTGCCTCTGAGAGGCGAGGGATACTGTGGAGGTGGCGGGGCCCCTCGGGACTCCGCTGGGTCTGGCGCAACGGAAGAGGGCCTCACCTCGAGGGGAGGCAGGAACCGCAGGCTTCCTCTCCGTTTCGGACTCCGACCGCAGGGTCCCTGCAGAGTTGGGACAGGAGAGTCAGGCCTCGTCTTGTCTGAGGAAGGGAACCCTGCTGGCCTCTCGAGTTGCTCAGGAGGACTCAGGCCCCTCGTCCAGCTGTGTGTGGAACCCGCGGGTCTTTGCGGACGATGCACGGGGGTGGCAGTGCCCCTTCGTGTTGTGACTTCACCTACAGAGTTGCCTTCGAAGAGGGGTCCGGGCCTCGGGTCCTTGTCAAGAGCGGACCGGGGCATCGGGGGCGTTCGGCATGTGGCCCCACCCACGTGGCTCGTCTCGAATTTCCTCGTGAGACCGGCCTCATCCTGAGGTGCGCCGGGAAGGCCGGGAACCCCTTCCAGACCACGCAGGGGAATCTCCTCTCCTGTCGCGATCAGGAGGGGAGAAGGGGCTCAGAGGAAGCGGTGCCGGGACCCTCGGTGTTCCCCTCGGGGGACCCCGGCGTGTCGTGGGAATTTTGGGGGTCGCAGGAAGGCTGTCAGGGACCGTTTCTCCCTTCAGGGCGGAACAGGGGACTTCCCTTGAGACGCCGTCGCGGGCAAGGGCCTCATCTTCCCAAGAGGTGGGAACCACGTGGGTTTTCTCGAGTTGCGGCGGCATTCTCGAGTTACGACGGGGATCTCAGCCTTCCCCTTGGGTTGGCCCTGGGAAGCCCAATCTTCCCCTCGGGTTGCGAGGGAAAGCTGGGGGTTGCGCTCGAGTCACTGCAGGGCCGAAGAGACCTCACCTAGGCGTGTGTCCGGGACCTAATATTCCTCTCCAGGGAAGGCAGGGATCTCGGGGTTGCATTCCAGGCTCCCCCGGGGAGTCAGGCCTCGTCTCGAGGGGAAGCCAAAGACTCCGCTCTCCTCTCGAGTCGCGACGCGGGTCTCTTGGAGCCCCCTGAGCGGCCTCAAGGGAGTCCAGCCTCCTCTTCCGTTTGGAGAGAGGACCCGGGATTGCTCTCCAGGCCATGCAGGAAAAGAAGGCCCTCAGCTCGCGAGGACGGGGGCGTCTCAGGGGTTGCCTCGGGCTGCGGCGCCCGTGGGGGTTTTCTCCCGAGGCGCGACGAGGATCTCAGGGAGCCTCTCGTGCGGTGCCAGGGAAGTCAGGTATCCATGCGCGTGATGAGGGGGAGCGCGTCCTGGCTCTCGAGTCACGGGAAGGGACTAGGGCCTCGAGACGCGGTGAAGAAGGACTCTCGAGGTCTTTGTCGGGGGGCGGCGGGAAACCCTCGTTTCCCTCGCCTTCTGCCGGACACCTTAGGGAACTTGCCAGGGTGCCTCTGAGAGGCGAGGGATCCTGTGGAGGTGGCGGGGCCCCTCGGGACTCCGCTGGGTCTGGCGCAACGGAAGAGGGCCTCACCTCGAGGGGAGGCAGGAACCTCAGGCTTCCTCTCCGTTTCGGATTCCGACCGCAGGGTCCCTGCAGAGTTGGGACAGGAGAGTCAGGCCTCGTCTTGTCTGAGGAAGGGAACCCCGCTGGCCTCTCGAGTTGCTCAGGGGGTCTCAGGCCCCTCGTCGAGCTGTGTGTGGAACCCGCGGGTCTTGGCGGACGATGCACGGGGGTGGCAGTGCCCCTTCGTGTTGTGCCTTCACCCACAGGGTTGCCTTTGAAGAGGGGTCCGGGCCTCGGGTCCTTCTCAAGGGCGGACCGGGGAATCGGGGGCGTTCGGCATGTGGCCCCACCCACGTGGCTCGTCTCGAATTTCCTCGTGAGACCGGCCTCATCCTGAGGTGCGCCGGGAAGGCCGGGAACCCCTTCCAGACCACGCAGGGGAATCGCCTCTCCTGTCGCGATCAGGAGGGGAGAAGGGGCTCAGAGGAAGCGGTGCCGGAACCCTCGGTGTTCCCCTCGGGGGAACCCGGCGTGTCGGGGGACTTTTGGGGGTCGCAGGAAGGCTGTCAGGGACCGTTTCGCCCTTCTGGGCCGAACAGGGTACTTGCCTAGAGACGCCGTCGCGGGAAAGGGCCTCATCTTGCCAAGAGGTGGGAACCACGTGGTTTTTCTCGAGTTGAGGCGGGATTCTCGAGTTACGACGGGGATCTCAGCCTTCCCCTTGGGTTGGCCCTGGGAAGCCCAATCTTCCCCTCGGGTTGCGAGGGAAAGCTGGGGGTTGCGCTCGAGTCACTGCAGGGCCGAATAGACCTCACCTAGGCGTGTCTCCGGGACCTAATATTCCTCTCCAGGGAAGGCAGGGATCTCGGGGTTGCATTCCAGGCTCCCCCGGGGAGTCAGGCCTCGTCTCGAGGGGAAGCCAAAGACTCCGCTCTCCTCTCGAGTCGCGACGCGGGTCTCTTGGAGCCCCCTGAGCGGACTCAAGGGAGTCCAGCCTCCTCTTCCGTTTGGAGAGAGGACCCGGGATTGCTCTCCAGGCCATGCAGGAAAAGAAGGCCCTCAGCTCGCGAGGACGGGGGCGTCTCAGGGGTTTCCTCGAGCTGCGGCGCCCGTGGGGGTTTTCTCCCGAGGCGCGACGAGGATCTCAGGGAGCCTCTCGTGCGGCGCCAGGGAAGTCAGGTATCCATGCCCGTGATGAGGGGGAGCGCGTCCTGGCTCTCGAGTCACGGGAAGGGACCAGGGCCTCGAGACGCGGTGAAGAAGTACTCTCGAGGTCTTTGTCGGGGGGCGGCGGGAAACCCTCGTTTCCCTCGCCTTCTGCCGGGGACCTTAGGGAACTTCCCAGGGTGCCTCTGAGAGGCGAGGGATCCTGTGGAGGTGGCGAGGCCCCTCGGGACTCCGCTGGGTCTGGCGCAACGGAAGAGGGCCTCACCTCGAGGGGAGGCAGGAACCTCAGGCTTCCTCTCCGTTTCGGACTCCGACCGCAGGGTCCCTGCAGAGTTGGGACAGGAGAGTCAGGCCTCGTCTCGTCTGAGAAAGGGAACCCCGCTGGCCTCTCGAGTTGCTCAGGGGGTCTCAGGCTCCTCGTCGAGCTGTGTGTGGAACCCGCGGGTCTTGGCGGACGATGCCCGGGGGTGGCAGTGCCCCTTCGTGTTGTGCCTTCACCCACAGGGTTGCCTTCGAAGAGGGGTCCGGGCCTCGGGTCCTTCTCAAGGGCGGACCGGGGAATCGGGGGCGTTCGGCATGTGGCCCCACCCACGTGGCTCGTCTCGAATTTCCTCGTGAGACCGGCCTCATCCTGAGGTGCGCCGGGAAGGCCGGGAACCCCTTCCAGACCACGCAGGGGAATCGCCTCTCCTTTCGCGATCAGGAGGGGAGAAGGGGCTCAGAGGAAGCGGTGCCGGGACCCTCGGTGTTCCCCTCGGGGGAACCCGGCGTGTCGGGGGACTTTTGGGGGTCGCATGAAGGCTGTCAGGGACCGTTTCGCCCTTCAGGGCGGAACAGGGTCTTCCCTTGAGACGCCATGGCGGGCAAGGGCCTCATCTTGCCAAGAGGTGGGAACCACGTGGGTTTCCTCGACTTGCGGCGGGATTCTCGAGTTACGACGGGGATCTCAGCCTTCCCCGTGGGTTGGCCCTGGGAAGCCCAATCTTCCCCTCGGGTTGCGAGGGAAACCTGGGGGTTGCGCTCGAGTCACTGCAGGGCCGAGGAGACCTCACCTAGGCGTGTGTCTGGGACCTAATATTCCTCTCCAGGGAAGGCAGGGATCTCGGGGTTGCATTCCAGGCTCCCCCGGGGAGTCAGGCCTCGTCTCGAGGGGAAGCCAAAGACTCCGCTCTCCTCTCGAGTCGCGACGCGGGTCTCTTGGAGCCCCCTGAGCGGCCTCAAGGGAGTCCAGCCTCCTCTTCCGTTTGGAGAGAGGACCCGGGATTGCTCTCCAGGCCATGCAGGAAAAGAAGGCCCTCAGCTCGCGAGGACGGGGGCGTCTCAGGGGTTTCCTCGAGCTGCGGCGCCCGTGGGGGTTTTCTCCCGAGGCACGACGAGGATCTCAGGGAGCCTCTCGTGCGGCGCCAGGGAAGTCAGGTCTCCATGCGCGTGGCGAGGGGGAGCGCGTCCTGGCTCTCGAGTCACGGGAGGGGACTAGGGCCTCGAGACGCGTTGAAGAAGGACACTCAAGGTCTTTCTCGGGGGGCGGAGGGAAACCCTCGTGTCCCTCGCCTTCTGCCAGGGACCTTAGGGAACTTGCCAGGGTGCCTCTGAGAGGCGAGGGATCCTGTGGAGGTGGCGGGACCCCTCGGGACTCCGCTGGGTCTGGCGCAACGGAAGAGGGCCTCACATCGAGAGGAGGCAGGAACCTCAGGCTTCCTCTCCGTTTCGGACTGCGACCGCAGGGTCCCTGCAGAGTTGGGACAGGAGAGTCAGGCCTCGTCTTGTCTGAGGAAGGGAACCCCGCTGGCCTCTCGAGTTGCTCAGGGGGTCTCAGGCCCCTCGTCGAGCTGTGTGTGGAACCCGCGGGTCTTTGCGGACGATGCACGGGGGTGGCAGTGCCCCTTCGTGTTGTGCCTTCCCCCACAGGGTTGCCTTCGAAGAGGGGTCCGGGCCTCGGGTCCTTCTCAAGAGCGGACCGGGGAATCGGGGGCGTTCGGCCTGTGGCCGCACCCACGTGGCTCGACTCGAATTTCCTCGTGAGACCGGCCTCATCCTGAGGTGCGCCGGGAAGGCCGGGAACCCCTTCCAGACCACGCAGGGGAATCTCCTCTCCTGTCGCGATCAGGAGGGGAGAAGGGGCTCAGAGGAAGCGGTGCCGGGACCCTCGGTGTTCCACTCGGGGGACCCCGGCGTGTCGGGGGACTTTTGGGGGTCGCAGGAAGGCTGTCAGGGACCGTTTCGCCCTTCAGGGCGGAACAGGGGACTTCCCTTGAGACGCCATGGCGGGCAAGGCCCTCATCTTGCCAAGAGGTGGGAACCACTTGGTTTTTCTCGAGTTGCGGCGGCATTCTCGAGTTACGACGGGGATCTCAGCCTTCCCCTTGGGTTGGCCCTGGGAAGCCCAATCTTCCCCTCGGGTTGCGAGGGAAAGCTGGGGGTTGCGCTCGAGTCACTGCAGGGCCGAAGAGACCTCACCTAGGCGTGTGTCCGGGACCTAATATTCCTCTCCAGGGAAGGCAGGGATCTCGGGGTTGCATTCCAGGTTCCCCCGGGAGTCAGTCCTCGTCTCGAGGGGAAGCAAAGGACTCCGCTCTCCTCTCGAGTCGCGACGCGGGTCTCTTGGAGCCCCCTGAGCGGCCTCAAGGGAGTCCAGCCTCCTCTTCCGTTTGGAGAGAGGACCCGGGATTGCTCTCCAGGCCATGCAGGAAAAGAAGGCCCTCAGCTCGCGAGGACGGGTGCGTCTCAGGGGTTTCCTCGAGCTGCGGCGCCCGTGGGGGTTTTCTCCCGAGGCACGACGAGGATCTCAGGGAGCCTCTCGTGCGGCGCCAGGGAAGTCAGGTCTCCATGCGCGTGGCGAGGGGGAGCGCGTCCTGGCTCTCGAGTCACGGGAGGGGACTAGGGCCTCCAGACGCGTTGAAGAAGGACTCTCGAGGTCTTTCTCGGGGGGCGGCGGGAAACCCTCGTGTCCCTTGCCTTCTGCCGGGGACCTTAGGGAACTTGCCAGGGTGCCTCTGAGAGGCGAGGGATCCTGTGGAGGTGGCGGGGCCCCTCGGGACTCCGCTGGGTCTGGCGCAACGGAAGAGGGCCTCACCTCGAGGGGAGGCAGGAACCGCAGGCTTCCTCTCCGTTTCGGACTCCGCCCGCAGGGTCCCTGCAGAGTTGGGACAGGAGAGTCAGGCCTCGTTTTGTCTGAGGAAGGGAACCCCGCTGGCCTCTCGAGTTGCTCAGGGGGTCTCAGGCCCCTCGTCGAGCTGTGTGTGGAACCCGCGGGTCTTTGCGGACGCTGCACGGGGGTGGCAGTGCCCCTTCGTGTTGTGCCTTCACCCACAGGGCTGCCTTCGAAGAGGGGTCCGGGCCTCGGGTCCTTCTCAAGGGTGGACCGGGGAATCGGGGGCGTTCGGCATGTGGCCCCACCCACGTGGCTCGTCTCGAATTTCCTCGTGAGACCGGCCTCATCCTGAGGTGCGCCGGGAAGGCCGGGAACCCCTTCCAGACCACTCAGGGGAATCTCCTCTCCTGTCGCGATCAGGAGGGGAGAAGGGGCTCAGAGGAATCGGTGCCGGGACCCTCGGTGTTCCCCTCGGGGGAACCCGGCGTGTCGGGGGACTTTTGGGGGTCGCAGGAAGGCTGTCAGGGACCGTTTCGCCCTTCTGGGCCGAACAGGGTACTTGCCTAGAGAAGCCGTCGCGGGAAAGGGCCTCATCTTGCCAAGAGGTGGGAACCACGTGGTTTTTCTCGAGTTGCGGCGGGATTCTCGAGTTACGACGGGGATCTCAGCCTTCCCCTTGGGTTGGCCCTGGGAAGCCCAATCTTCCCCTCGGGTTGCGAGGGAAAGCTGGGGGTTGCGCTCGAGTCACTGCAGGGCCGAAGAGACCTCACCTAGGCGTGTGTCCGGGACCTAATATTCCTCTCCAGGGAAGGCAGGGATCTCGGGGTTGCATTCCAGGCTCCCCCGGGGAGTCAGGCCTCGTCTCGAGGGGAAGCCAAAGACTCCGCTCTCCTCTCGAGTCGCGACGCGGGTCTCTTGGAGCCCCCTGAGCGGCCTCAAGGGAGTCCAGCCTCCTCTTCCGTTTGGAGAGAGGACCCGGGATTGCTCTCCAGGCCATGCAGGAAAAGAAGGCCCTCAGCTCGCGAGGACGGGGGCGTCTCAGGGGTTGCCTCGAGCTGCGGCGCCCGTGGGGGTTTTCTCCCGAGGCGCGACGAGGATCTCAGGGAGCCTCTCGTGTGGCGCCAGGGAAGTCAGGTATCCATGCGCGTGATGAGGGGGAGCGCGTCCTGGCTCTCGAGTCACGGGAAGGGACTAGGGCCTCGAGACGCGTTGAAGAAGGACTCTCGAGGTCTTTGTCGGGGGGCGGCGGGAAACCCTCGTTTCCCTCGCCTTCTGCCGGGGACCTTAGGGAACTTCCCAGGGTGCCTCTGAGAGGCGAGGGATCCTGTGGAGGTGGCGGGGCCCCTCGGGACTCCGCTGGGTCTGGCGCAACGGAAGAGGGCCTCACCTCGAGGGGAGGCAGGAACCTCAGGCTTCCTCTGCGTTTCGGATTCCGACCGCAGGGTCCCTGCAGAGTTGGGACAGGAGAGTCAGGCCTCGTCTCGTCTGAGAAAGGGAACCCCGCTGGCCTCTCGAGTTGCTCAGGGGGTCTCAGGCCCCTCGTCGAGCTGTGTGTGGAACCCGCGGGTCTTTGCGGACGATGCACGGGGGTGGCAGTGCCCCTTCGTGTTGTGCCTTCACCCACAGGGTTGCCTTCGAAGAGGGGTCCGGGCCTCGGGTCCTTCTCAAGGGCGGACCGGGGAATCGGGGGCGTTCGGCATGTGGCCCCACCCACGTGGCTCGTCTCGAATTTCCTCGTGAGACCTGCCTCATCCTGAGGTGCGCCGGGAAGGCCGGGAACCCCTTCCAGACCACGCAGGGGAATCGCCTCTCCTTTCGCGATCAGGAGGGGAGAAGGGGCTCAGAGGAAGCGGTGCCGGGACCCTCGGTGTTCCCCTCGGGGGAACCCGGCGTGTCGGGGGACTTTTGGGGGTCGCAGGAAGGCTGTCAGGGACCGTTTCGCCCTTCAGGGCGGAACAGGGGACTTCCCTTGAGACGCCGTGGCGGGCAAGGGCCTCATCTTGCCAAGAGGTGGGAACCACGTGGTTTTTCTCGAGTTGCGGCGGCATTCTCGAGTTACGACGGGGATCTGAGCCTTCCCCTTGGGTTGGCCCTGGGAAGCCCAATCTTCCCGTCAGCTTGCGAGGGAAAGCTGGGGGTTGCGCTCGAGTCACTGCAGGGCCGAAGAGACCTCACCTAGGCGTGTGTCCGGGACCTAATATTCCTCTCCAGGGAAGGCAGGGATCTCGGGGTTGCATTCCATGCTCCCCCGGGGAGTCAGGCCTCGTCTCGAGGGGAAGCCAAGGACTCCGCTCTCCTCTCGAGTCGCGACGCGGGTCTCTTGGAGCCCCCTGAGCGGCCTCAAGGGAGTCCAGCCTCCTCTTCCATTTGGAGAGAGGACCCGGGATTGCTCTCCAGGCCATGCAGTAAAAGAAGGCCCTCAGCTCGCGAGGACGGGGGCGTCTCAGGGGTTTCCTCGAGCTGCGGCGCCCGTGGGGGTTTTCTCCCGAGGCACGACGAGGATCTCAGGGAGCCTCTCGTGCGGCGCCAGGGAAGTCAGGTCTCCATGCGCGTGGCGAGGGGGAGCGCGTCCTGGCCCTCGAGTCACGGGAGGGGACTAGGGCCTCGAGACGCGTTGAAGAAGGACTATCGAGGCCTTTCTCGAGGGGCGGCGGGAAACCATCGTGTCCCTCGCCTTCTGTCTGGGACCCTAGGGAACTTCCCAGGGTGCCTCTTAGAGGCGAGGCATCCTGAGGAGGTGGCGGGGCCCCTCGGAACTCCGCTGGGTCTGGCGCAACATAAGAGGGCCTCACCTCGAGGGGAGGCAGGAACCTCAGGCTTCCTTTCCGTTTCGGACTCCGACCTCAGGGTCCCTGCAGAGTTGGGACAGGAGAGTCAGGCCTCGTCTTGTCTGAGGAAGGGAACCCCGCTGGCCTCTCGAGTTGCTCAGGGGGTCTCAGGCCCCTCGTCGAGCTGTGTGTGGAACCCGCGTGTCTTTGCGAACGATGCCCGGGGGTGGCAGTGCCCCTTCGTGTTGTGCCTTCACCCACAGGATTGCTTTGGAAGAGGGGTCCGGGCCTCGGGTCCTTCTCAAGAGCAGACCGGGGAATCGGGGGCGTTCGGTATGTGGCACCACCCACGTGGCTCGTCTCGAATTTCCTCGTGAGACCGGCCTCATCCTGAGGTGCGCCAGGAAGGCCGGGAACCCCTTCCAGACCACGCAGGGGAATGACCTCTCCTGTCGCGATCAGGAGGGGAAAAGGGGCTCATAGGAAGCGGTGCCGGGACCCTCGGTGTTCCCCTAGGGGGACCTCGGCGTGTCGGGGGACTTTTGGGGGTCGCAGGAAGGCTGTCAGGGAGCGTTCCGCTCTTGAGGGCCGAACAGGGGACTTCCCTTGAGACGCCGTCGCGGGCAAGGCCTCATCTTGCCAAGAGGTGGGTACCACGTGGTTTTTCTCGAGTTGCGGCGGCATTCTCGAGTTACGACGGGGATCTCAGCCTTCCCCTTGGGTTGGCCCTGGGAAGCCCAATCTTCCCCTCGGGTTGCGAGGGAAAGCTGGGGGTTGCGCTCGAATCACTGCAGGGCCGAATAGACCTCACCTAGGCGTGTGTCCGGGACCTAATTTTCCTCTCCAGGGAAGGCAGGGTTCTCGGGGTTGCATTCCAGGCTCCCCCGGGGAGTCATGCCTCATCTCGGGGGGAAGCCAAGCACTCCGCTCTCCTCTGGAGTCGCGACGCGGGTCTCTTGGCGCCCCCTAGCGGCCTCAAAGGAGTCCAGCCTCCTCTTCCGTTTGGAGAGAGGACCCGGGATTGCTCTCCAGGCCATGCAGGAAAAGAAGGCCCTCAGCTCGCGAGGACGGGGACGTCTCAGGGGTTTCCTCGAGCTGCGGCGCCCGTGGGGGTTTTCTCCCGAGGCACGACGAGGATCTCAGGGAGCCTCTCGTGCGGTGCCAGGGAAGCCAGGTCTGCATGCACGAGGCGAGGGGGAGCGCATCATTGCTCTCTATTCCAGAGAGGGGACAAGGGCCTCAAGACACTTTGAAGAAGGACTATCGAGGTCTTTCTCGAGTGGCGGCGGGAAATCCTCATTTCCCTCGCCTTCTGCTGGGGACCTGAGTGAACTTCCCAGGGTGCCTCTGAGAGGTGAGCGATGCTGTGGAGTTAGCGGGGCCTCTCGGGATTCCACTGGGGTTGGCGCAATGGAAGAGGGCCTCATCTCGAGGGCAGGCAGGAACCTCAGGCTTCCTCTCTGTTTCTGACTCCGACCCTCCAACCTCAGGGTCACTGCAGAGTTGGGAGCGGATAGTTAGGCCTCGTCTTGTCTGAGGAAGGTAACTCCACTTGCCTCTCGAGTTGCTCAGGGGGTCTCAGGCCCCTCTTCGAGCTGTGTGTGGAACCCACGGGTGTTTCTGGACGATGCACGGGAGTGTCAGTGCCCCTTCGTGTTGTCCCTTCACCCACAGGGTTGCCTTCGAAGAGGTGTCCGTGCAACGGGTTCTTCTCAAGAGTGGACCAGGAAATCGAGGTTGATCGGCATGTGGCACCTCCCCCGTGGCTCACCTCGAATTTCCTCGTGCGGACGGCCTCATCCTGAAATGCGCCGGGAAGGCCGGGAATCCCATCTAGACCACGCAGGGGAATCAACACTCCTGTCGCGATCAGGAGGGGAGAAGGGGCTCAGATGAAGTGGTGTCGGGACCCTCGGTGTTTCACTCGAGGGAACCCGGTGTGTCGGGGAATATCTGAGGGTCGCAAGAAAGGTGTCAGGTACTGTTTCGCACTTCAGGACGGAAACTCGGACTTCCTTTGAGACGCCATAGCGGTCAAGAGGCTCATCTTGCAAAGACGTTGGAACCACGTGGTTTTACTCGAGTTGCGGCGGGATTTTCGAGTTACGACGGGGATCTCAGGCTTCCTTTTGGGTTGGCCCTGGGAAGCCCAATCTTCCCCTCTAGTGCGAGGGAAAGCTGGGGGTTGCGCTCGAGTCACTGCAGGGCCCAAGAGACCTCACCTAGGTATGTGTCCGGGACCTAATATTCCTTTCCAGGGAAGGCAGGGATCTCGGGGTTGCATTCCAGGCTCCCCCGGGGAGTCAGGCCTCGTCTCGAGGGGAAGCCAAGGACTCCGCCCTCCCCTCGAGTCGCGACGCGGCTCTCTGGGAGACCCCTGAGCAGCCTGAAGGGAGTCCAGCCTCCTCTTCCGTTTGGAGAGAGGACCCGGGATTGCTCTCCAGGCCATGCAGGAAAAGAAGGCCCTCAGCTCGCGAGGACGGGGGCGTCTCAGGGGTTTCCTCGAGCTGCGGCGCCCGTGGGGGTTTTCTCCCGAGGCACGACGAGGATCTCAGGGAGCCTCTCGTGCGGCGCCAGGGAGGTCAGGTCTCCATGCGCGTGGCGAGGGGGAGCGCGTCCTGGCTCTCGAGTGACGGGAGGGGACCAGGGCCTCGAGACGCGTTGAAGAAGGACTCTCGAGGTCTTTCTCGGGGTGGGGGGCGGGAAACCCTCGTTTCCCTCGCCTTCTGCAAGGGACCTTAAGGAACTTCCCAGGGTGCCTCTTAGAGGCGAGGGATCATGTGGAGGTGGCGGGGCCTCTCGGGACTCCGCTGGGACTGGTGCAACGGAAGAGGGCCTCACCTCGAGGGGAGGCAGGAACCTCAGGCTTCCTCTACGTTTCGGACTCCGATGCAGGGTCCCTGCAGAGTTGGGACAGGAGAGTCAGGCCTCGTCTTGTCTGAGGAAGGGAACCCCGCTGGTCTCTCGAGTTGCTCAGGGGGTCTCAGGCCCCTCGTCGACCTGTGTGTGGAACCCGCGGGTCTTTGCGAACGATGCACGGGGGTGGCAGTGCCCCTTCGTGTTGTGCCTTCACCCACAGGGTCGCCTTCGAAGAGGGGTCTGGGACTCGGGTCCTTCTTAAGAGCGGACCGGGGAATCGGGGGCGTTCGGCATGTGGCCCCACCCACGTGGCTCGCCTCGAATTTCCTCGTGAGACCGGCCTCATCCTGAGGTGCGCCGGGAAGGCCGGGAACCCCTTCCAGACCACGCAGGGGAATCGCCTCTCCTGTCGCGATCAGGAGGGGAGAAGGGGCTCAGAGGAAGCGGTGCCGGGACCCTCGGTGTTCCCCTCGGAGGAACCCGGCGTGTCGGGGGACTTTTGGGGGTCGCAGGAAGGCTGTCAGGGACCGTTTCGCCCTTCAGGGCGGAACAGGGGACTTCCCTTGAGACGCCGTGGCGGGCAAGGGCCTCGTCTTGCCAAGAGGTGGGAAACACGTGGTTTTCTCGAGTTGCGGCGGCATTCTCGAGTTACGACGGGGATCTCAGCCTTCCCCTTGGGTTGGCCCTGGGAAGCCCAATCTTCCCCTCGGGTTGTGAGGGAAAGCTGGGGGTTGCGCTCGAGTCACTGCAGGGCCAAATAGACCTCATCTAGTCTTGTGTCCAGGACCTAATGTTCCTCTGCTGGGGCGACAGCGATCTCGGCATTGCATTCTCGACTCACCCTGGGAATCAGGCCTCGTCTCGAGGGGAAGCCAAGGACACCGCTCTCCTCTCGAGTCACGACGGGTATATCTTGGAGCTCACTGTGTGGCCTAAAATGAGTCAAGCCTCCTGTGGAGTTTGGAGAGAGGACTCAGGATTGCTCTCCAGGCCATACAGCAAAAGAAGGCCCTCATCTCGTGAGCACTGGGGCGTCGCGTGTGTATTCTCGAGCTGCGGCTCCAGTGTGGTGTTGCTCACGAGGTATAATGGGGAGCTCAGGGAGCCTCTCCTGTGGCGCCAGGGAAGTCAGGTTTCTATGCGCGTGGCTAGGGGGAGCGCGTCATTGCTCTCGAGTCATGGTAGGGGAATCGCACCTCAAGACGCGTTGAAGAAGGACTCTCGAGGTCTTTTACGGGTTGGGGCAGGAAACCCTTGGTTCCCTCGACTTGTGCCGGTGATCTCAGGAAGGTCTAAGGGTGCCTCTGAGAAGTCAGGGATACTGTGCAGTTGGGAGGGGCCTCTCGGGACTCCACTGGGTTCGGTGCAATGGAAGAGGGCCTCATCTCGAGTGGAGGCAGGAAACTCATGTTTCCTCTCCTGACTTCCCCTGGGCCAGATCTGACTCGGATCGCAGTTTCGCTGCAGAGTTCGAACAGGAGAGTCAGGCCTCGTCTTGTGTGGAGGAATGGAACTCTGCTTGCCTCTCCAGTTGTTCACGGGGTGACAGGTCACTTCTCGAGCTGTGTGTGGTACCTGCGGGTTTCTCTGGATGATACCTGGGGGTGTCAGTGCCCCTTCGTGTTGTGCCTTCATCAAAAGGGTTATCTTCAAAGAGGTGTCCGGGCATTGGGATCTTATCAAGAGTGAACCGGGAAATCGGGGTCTTTCGGCATGTGTCACCATCCACGAGGCTATGTCTCGAATATCCTCGTGAGACCGGCCTCATCCTGAGATGCACCGGGAAAGGCGGGAACCCCTTCAAGACAAAACAGGGGAATCAACCCTCCTGTCACGATCCGGAGGGGAGAAGGGGCCCAGATGTAGTGGTGCCGGGAACCTCGGTGTTCTCCTCGAGTCAGACCGGTGTGTCGAGGAACTTTTGAGGTCTCATCAAGGGTGCCAATACCGTTTCGCACTTCAAGACGGAACGTGGGACTTCTCTTGAGACGCTGTAGGGGGCAAGGGCCTCATCTTGCGATGACGGGGGAACCACGTGGCGTTTCTCAAGTTGTGGCGGGATTCTCGAGTTTCGACGGGGAATACAGTCTTCCTCATGTGTTGGCCCAGGGAAGTCCTATCTTCCATTCGAGTTTCAAGGGAGAGCTGGGGATTGTCCACGAGTCACTGCAGGGTAAAATAGACCTCATCTAGGCTTGTGTCCAGGACTTAATGTTCGTCCCTAGGGGCGACAGGGATCTGGGGGTTGCATACCAGACTCACCCGGGGAATCAGGCCTCGTCTCGAGGGGAAGCAAAGAACTCCGCTGTCCTTTTGAGTCGCGATGGGTATCTCTTGGAGCCCACTGTGTGCCCTAAAGGGAGTCAAGCCTCCTGTGGTGTTTGGATAGAGGACTCGGGATTCCTCTCCAGGCCATGCAGGAAAAGAAGGCCCTCATCTCGCGATGACGGCGGCGTCTCTTGGGTTTTCTAGACTGCCGCGCTAGTGCCGGGTTTCTGACGAGGTACGAGAGGGAGCTCAGGGAGCCTCTCGTGTGGCTCCAGGGAAGTCATGTCCCCATGAGATGGCTAGGTGGAGTTCGTCATTGCTCTCGAGTCATGGTAGGGTAATCGGGCCTCAAGACGGGTTGAAGAAGGACTCTCGAGGTCTTTCTCGGGTTACTGCATAAAACCCAGGGTTCCCTTGACTTGTGCCTGCGACCTCAGGGAGCTTCTCAGAGTGCCTCTGAGAAGTCAGGGATACTGTGCAGTTTGGAGGGTCCTCTCGAGACTCCTCTGCATTTGGTGGAATGTAAGAGGCACTCATCTCGAGTTGAAGCAGGAACCTCAGTGTTCCTCTCCATTTCTGACTCAGATCGCAAGGTCCCTGCATGTTGGTACAGGAGAGTCAGGCCTCGTCTTTTCTGGAGGATGGGACTCCTCTTGCCTCTCGAGTTGTTCTCGAGGTGACAGGCCACTTGTCAAGCTGTGTATGTAACCTGCCCGTTTTTCCGGATGATGCACAGGTGTGTTAGTGCCCCTTCGTGTTGTACCTTCATACTCAAGGCTGCCTTCCAAGAGGTGTCCGAGCATCGGATTCTTATCAAGAGCGGACCGGGAAATTGGAGTCTTTCGGCAAGTGGCACCACCCACAAAGCTACGTATCAAATTTCCCCATGAGACCGGCCTCATCCTGAGTTGTGCAGGGAAGGTCGGGCCCCCTTGCAGACAAAGCAGGGGAATCGACCCACCGGTCTCCATCAGGAGGGGAGACGGGGCTTAAATGAAGTAGTGCCGGGAACCTCGGTGTTTCCCTTGAGTGAGACCGGCGTGTTGGGGGACTTTTTGGGTCGCATCAAGGGTGCCAAGTACCGTTTCGCATTTCAAGACGGAACCTGGGACATCTTTTGAAACGCTGTAGCGGGCAAGGGCCTCATCTTGCGATGATGGGAGAACCACGTGGTTTTGCTCGAGTTGCGGCGGGATTCTCGAGTTATGACCGGGAATTTAGGCTTCCTCTTGTTGGCCTTGAAATCCAATCTTCCATTCGGGTTGCGAGGGGGAGCTGGGGATTGCGCTAGAGTCACTGCAGGGCAAAAGAGACCTAATCTAGGCTTGTGTCCAGGATCTAATGTTGCTCTCCAGGGGCGACAGGGATCTCGGGTTTGCATTCCAGACTCATCCGGGGAGTCAGTTCTCACCTCGAGGGTAAGCAAAGAATTCCGCTCTCATCTCGAGTCGCGATGGGTATCTCTTGGAGCCCAATGTGTGTACTAAAGGGAGTCAAGCCTCCTGTGGAGTTTGGAGAGAGGACTCGGGATTGGACTCCAGGCCATGCAGGAAAAGGAGGCCCTCATCTCGAGATGACGGTGGCGTCTCGTGGGTTTTCTCGAGCTGCGGCGCCAGTGTGGGGTGTCTCATGAAGTACCACGGGGATCTCAGGGAGCCTCTTGTGTGGCGCCAGGAAAATCCAGTATTCCTTTCGAGTTGCGAGTTAGAACTGGGGATTGCTCTCCAGTCACTGCAGGGCAAAATAGACATCATCTACGCTTGTGTCCAGGACCTAGTGTTCCACTACTGGGCCAACAGGGATCTCAGGGTTGCATTCTCGACTCACCCAGAGAGTCAGGCCTCGTCTTGAGGGGAAAAAAAGACTCCACTCTCCTGTCGATTCGCGACGGGTATCTCTTGGAGCCCACTGCGTGGCGTAAAGGGAGTGAAGCCTCCTATGGAGTTTGGAGAGATGACTCGGGATTGTTTTCCTGGCCATGCAGGAAAAAAGGCCCTCATCTCGCGATGACGGGGGCGTCTCGTGGGTTTTCTCCAGCTGCGGCGCCAGTATCAGATTTCTCATGAGGTACGACGGGGAACTCAGAGAGCCTCTCGTGTGGTGCTAGGGACGTCAGGTCTCCATGCATGTGGTGAAGGGGAGTGCGTGATTGCTCTCGAGTCATAGTAGGTGAATTGGGCCTCAAGACGCATTGAAGAAGGACTCTCGAGGTCTTTCTCGGGTTGCGGCAGGGAACCCTGGGTTCCCTTGATTTGTGTCGGTGACCTCAGGCAACTTCTCAGGGTGCCTCTGAGAAGTCAGGGACACTGTGGATTTGGGAGGGGCCTTTCGTTACTCAACTGGGTTTGGTGCAATCGAAGAGGGCCTCATCTCGAATGGAGGCAAGAACCTCAGGGGTCCTCTCCATTTCTGACTCGGGTCGCAGAGTATCTGCCGAGTATGGACAAGAGAGTCACGCCTCATCTTCTGTGGAGGAATGGATCTCCGCTTGCCTTTCGAGTTGTTCACGGAGTGACAGGCCACTTGTTGAGCTGTGTGTGGAACCTGCGGGTTTTTCCAGATGATGCACAGGGGTGTCAGTGCCCCTTCGTGTTGTGCCTTCATCCAAAGGGTTGCCTTCAAAGAGGTGTCCGGGCATCGGGTTCTTTTCAAGAGCGTACCAGAAAATTGGGGTCTTTCAGCATGTGGTACCACCCACGAGTCTACGTCTCGAATTTCCTCGGGAGACCGGCCTCATCCTGAGGTTCGCCGGGAAGGTAGGGAACCCCTTGCAGACAAAGCAGGGGAATCGATCCACCGGTCACGATCAGAAGGGGAGAAGGGGCTCAGATGAAGTGGTGCCGGGAACCTCGGTGGTCCCCTCGAGTGAGACCGGTATGTCACGGCACTTTTGAGGTCGCATCAAGGGTGCCAAGTACAGTTTCGCACTTCAAGACGGAACGTGGGAATTCTCTGGAGATGCTGTAGCGGGCAAGGGCCTCATATTGCGATGACGAGGGAAACACGTGGTTTTTCTCGAGTTGAGGCGGGATTCTCGAGTTACGACGGGGAATTCAGGCTTCCTCTTGTGTTGGCCCAGGAAGTCCAATCTTCCATTCAACTTGTCACAGAGAGCTGTGGGTTGCTCTCGAGTCACTTCAAGGCAAAGAGTCCTCATCTAGGCTTGGGTCCAGGACGTAGTGTTCCTCTCCAGGGGCAACAGGGATATCGGGGTCGCATTCCAGTCTCACCTGGTGGGTCACGCCTCGTCTCGAGTGGAAGCAAAGGACTCCACTATCCTCTCGAGTCACGACGTGTAACTCTTGGAGCCCAATGAGTGGCCTAAAGGGAGTCAAGCGTCCTGTGTAGCTTGGACAGAAGGTTCACGCTTGATCTGCATACCATTCAGTTAAAGATGGCCCTCCTCTCTTGATGACGGGAGCATCTCATGGGTTTTCTCGAGCTGCGGCGTCAGTGTGGGGTTTCTCACGAGATATAATGGGGAGCTCAGGGAGCCTCTCGTGTGGCGCCAGAGAAGTCAGTCCTCCATGCGTGTGGCCAGGCAGATCGCGTCATTGCTCTGGAGTCATGGGAGGGACTAGGGCCTCAAGACGCATTTAAGAAGGACTCTCGAGGTCTTTCTTGGGTAGGGGCGGGAAACACTTATTTCCCTCGACCTCTACCGGGGACCTTAGGGAACTTCCCAGGTGCCTCTGAGAGGTGAGAGATACTGAGGAGTTAGAGGGGCCTCTCGGGACTCGACTAGGTTTGACGAAATGAAAGAGGGCCTCATCTCTATTGGAGCAGGAACCTCAGGCTTCCTCTCCATTTCTGACTCCGACCGCAGGGTCCCTGCAGGGTTGGGACAGGAGAGTCAGGCCTCGTCTTGTCTGAGTAATGGAACTCTGCTTGCCTCTTGAGTCGTTCAGTGGGTTTCAGGCCCCTTGACAAGCTGTGTGTGGAACCTGCGGGTGTTTCCAGAAGATGCACAGGGGTGTCATTGCCCCTTCATTTTGTGCCTTCCCCCACAGGGTTGCCTTCAAAGATGTGTCCGGGCATCGGGTTCATTTCAAGAGCGGACCAGGAAATCGGGGTCGTTCGGCATGTGGCAGCACCCACGTGGCTCATCTCGAATTTCCTCGTGAGACCAGCATCATCCTGAGGTGCGCCGGGAAGGCCGGGAACACCTTCCACACAAAGAAGGGGAATCGACTCTCCTGTCGTGATCAGGTGGGGAGATGGGGCTCAGATGAAGTGGGGCCGGGACTCTAGGTGTTCCACTCGAGGGAACCTGGCATTTCAGGGAACTTTAGGGGTCGCAACAAGGGAGCCAAGTACCGTTTCCCACTTCAGGACGGAACATGGGACTTCCCTGGGGACGCTGTAGTGGGCAAGGGCCTCATTCTGTGAAGACGTTGGAACCACGTCGTTTTTCTCGAGTTGAGTCTGGATTCTCGAAAACGACAGGGATTTCAGGCTTCCTCTTGGGTTGGCCCTGGGAAGCCCAATCTTCCCCTGGAGTTGCGAGGGAAAGCTGGGGGTTCTGCTCGAGTCACTACAGGGCCAAAGAGACCTCATCGAGGCGTGTGTCCAGGACCTAATATTCCTCTCAACGGAAGACAGGGATCTCGGGTTTCCATTCCAGACTCCCCCAGGGAGTCAGGCCTCGCCTCGAGGGGAAGCAGAGGACTCCGCTTTCCTCTCAAGTCGCGACACGGATCTCTTGGAGCCCAATGAGTGGACTCAAGGGTGTCGAGCCTCCTCTTCAGTTTGGAGAGAGGACTCGGGATTGCTCTCCAGGCCAGGCAGGAAAAGAAGGCCCTCATCTAGCGATGACGGGGGCGTCTCATGGGTTTCCTCAGGCTGCGGCGCCCATGGGGGTTTTCTCACGAGGCACGACGAGGACCTCAGGGAGCCTCTCGTGCGGTGCCAGGGAACTCATGTCTCCATGCGCATGGCGAGGGGGAGCTGGTCATCACTCTCGAGTCATGGGAAGTGACTAGGGCCTCAAGACGCGTTGAAGAAGGACTCTCGAGGTCTTTCTCGGGTGGCGGCGGGAAACCCTCGTTTCCCTCGACTTCTGCAGGGGACTATAGGGAACTTCCCATGGTGACTCTGAGAGGTGAGGGATGCTGTGGAGTTGGCAGGGCCTCTCGGGACTCTGCTGGGTTCGGCGCAATGGAAGAGGGCCTCATCTCGAGGGGAGGCAGGAACCTCAGGCTACTTTTCCGATTCTGGCTCCGACTGCACGGTCCCTGCAGTGTTGGGACAGGAGAGTCATGCCTCGTCTTGTCTGAGGAATGGAATTCTGGTTGCCTCTCGAGTTGTTCCGGGAGTCTCAGGCCCCTTGTCGAGCTGTGTGTAGACCCTGCGGGTTTTTCCGGATGATGCACGGGGGTGTCAGTGCCCCTTCGTGTTTTGCCTTCACTCACAGGGTTGCCTTCGAAGAGGTGTCCAGGCATCGGGTTCTTATCAAGAGCGGACCGGAAAATCGGGGTCGTTCGGCACGTGGCACCTCACACATGGCTAGTCTCGAATTTCCTCCTGAGACCGGCCTCATCCTGAGGTGCACCAGGAAGGCCGGGAACCCCTTCCAGAGAAAGCAGGGGAATCGACTCTCCTGTCGCGATCAGGAGGGGAGAAGGGGCTCAGATGAAGTGGTGCTGGGACCCTCGGTGTTCCCCTCGAGGCACCCAGCGTGTCGGCGAACTTTTGCGGTCTCATCAAGGGTGTCAAGTACCGTTTCACACTTAAGGACGGAACATGGGACTTCCCTGGAGACGCCGGGAATTTCGGTCTTCCCCTGGAGTGAGACCGGTATGTTGGGGAACTTTGGGGTCGCATCAAGGGTGCCAAGTAGCATTTCCAACTTTAAGATGGAACGTGGGACTTCTCTTGAGACTCTAGCTGGCAAGGGCCTCATATTGCAATGAAGGGGGAACCACATGGTTTTTAAGACTTGAGGCTGAATTCTCGAATTACGATGGGAAATTCAGACTTCCTCTTGTTTTGACCGTGGGAAGACCAATCTTCCATTCAAATTGTGAGGGAGAGATGGAGGTTGCTCTCGAGTCACTGTAGGGCAAAATAGACCTCATCTAGGCTTGTGTCTAGGACATAATGTTCCACTCCAGGGGCGACAGGGATCTCGGGTTTGCATTCCAAACTCACCCGGGGAGTCAGGCCTCGTGTCGAAGGGAAGCAAAGGACTCTGCTCTCCTCTCGAGTCGCACCGGGTATTTCTTGGACCCAACTGAGTGGCCTAAAGGGAGTCAATCCTCCTGTGAAGTTTGGAGAGAGGACCAGGGATTGCTCTCCAGGTCAGGCAGGAAAAGAAGGCCCCCATCTCTCCTTGACGGGGGCATCTTGTGGTTTTTCTCGAACTGTGGCGCCACTGTGGGTTTTCTCACGAGGTACGATGGGGTACTCAGGGAGCCTCTTGTGTGGTACTAGGGAAGTCAGTTTTCCTGCTTGTGGCAAGGGGAGCGCGTCCTTGCTCTGGAGTCATGGTAGGGGAATCGGGCATCAAGAGACGTTGAAAAAGGACTCTCCAAGTCTTTCTCGGGTTACTTCAGGAAACTCTGGGTTCCCTCAACTTGTGCCAGTGACCTCAGGTAGCTTCTCAGGGAGCCTCTGAGAATTCAGGGATACTGTGGTGTTGGGAGGGGCCTCTCGGGACACCACTGAGTTTGGTTCAATGGAAGAGGGCCTCTTCTCTAGTTGAGGCAGGAACCTCAGGGTTCCTCTCCATTTCTGACTCCGATCGCAGGGTCCCTGAAGAGTTGGGACAGGAGAGTAAGGCCTCATCTTGTGTGAAGGAATGCAACTTCACTTGCCTCTCGAGTTGTTCACGGGGTGACAGTCCACATTTGGAGCTGTGAGTGGAATCGGCGGGTTTTTCCAGACGATGCATGGGGATGTCAGTGTCCCTTTGTGTTGTGCCTTCATCCACAGGGTTGCCTTCGAAGAGATGTCCGGGCGTCAGGTTCTTATCTAGAGTGGACCGGGAATTCGGGATCTTTCAGCATGTGGCACCAACCATGAGGCTACTTTTCGAATTTCCTCATGAGACCGGCCTCATCCGGAGGTTCACGGGGAACGTCGGGAACCCTTGCAGAAAAAGCATGGGAATCGACCCTCCTGTCGCGATCAGGAGGGGTGAAGGGGCTCACAGGAAGTGGTGCCGTGAACTTTGGTGTTTCCCTCGAGTGAGACCGGTATGTCAGGGAACTTTGGGGGTCGCATCAAGGGTGCCAAGTACCGTTTTGTACTTCAGGATGGAACGTGGGACTTCTCTTGATACGCTGTAGCGGCCAAGGGCCTCATCTTGCGATGACGGGGGAGCCACGTGGTTTTTCTCGAGCTGCGGCGGGATTCTCGAGTTACGACGGGGATTTCAGGCTTCCTCTTGTGTTGGGCCAGGGAAGTCCAATCATCCATTCGAGTTGCGAGGGAGAGCTGGGAGTTGCGCTCGAGTCACTGCAGGACAAAGGAGACCTCATCTAGGCTTGTGTCCAGGACCTAATGTTCCTCTCCAAGGGCCACAGGGATCTCAGGTTTGCATTCCAGACTCACCCAGGGAGTCAGGCCTCATGTCGAAGGGAAGCAAAGGACTCCGCTCTCCTTTCGAGTCGCGACGGGCACCTCTTGGAGCCCACTTTGTGGCCTAAAGGGAGTCAAGCCTCCTGTGAAGTTTGGAGAGAGGACTTGGGACTGCTCTCCAGGCCATGCAGGAAAAGATGGCCCTCATCTCGCGATGACGGAGGGGTCTTGTGGGTTTTCTCGAGCTGCGGCGCCAGTGTGGGGTTTCACACGAGGCACGACAGGGAGCTCAGGGAGCCTCTCATGTGGCGCCAGGGAAGTCAGGTCTCCATGTGCGTGGCGAGGGGGAGCGCGTTATTGCTCTCGAGCCATGGTAGGGAAATCTGACCTCAAGACGCATTGAAGAAGGACTCTCGAGGTCTTTCTTCGATTGTGGCAGGAAACCCTTATTTCCCTCGACGTTTGCCGGTGGCCTCAAGGAGCTTATCAGAATGCCTATGAGAAGTCAGGGATACTGTGGAGATGGGAGTGGCCTCTCGGGACTCCACTGGGTTTGTTTTAATGGAAGAGGGCCTCATCTCGGGTTGAGGCAGGAACCTCAGGTTTCCTCTCCATTTCTGACTCAGATCGAAGCGTGCCTGCAGAGTTGGGATTGGATACTCAGGCCTCGTCTTGTCTGAGGAAGGGAACTCCGCTTTCCTCTCTCATTGTTTAAGGGGTGACAGGCCAGTTGTGGAGCTGTATGTGGATCCTGTGGGATTTTCCGGACGATGAACAGGGTTGCCAGTGCCCCCTCGTGTAGTGCCTTCATCCACAGGGTTGCCTTAGAAGAGGTGTCCGGGCATCGGGTTCTTATCAAGAGCAAAACCGAGAAATCGTGGTCTTTCGGCACGTGGCACCAACACGAGGCTACGTCTCGAATTTCTTCGTGAGACTGGCCTCATCCTGAGGTGCGCCATGAAGGTCGGGAACCCCTTCTAGACAAAGCAGGGGGATCGACCTTCCTGCCGTGATCAGGAGCGGAGAAGGGGCTCAAATGAAGTGGTGCCAGGAACTTTGGTGTTCCCTTGGAGTGAGACCGGTATATTGGGGAACTTTTGGGGTCGCATCAAGGGTGCCAAGTAGCATTTCGAACTTTATGACGAAACATGGGACTTCTCTTGAGACTCTGTAGCGGGCAAAGGCCTCATATTGCGATGAATGGGGAACCACGTGGTTTTTAAGAGTTGCGGCGGGATTCTCGAGTTACAACGGGAAATTCAGACTTCCTCTTGTGTTGGCCCAGTGAAGACCAATCTTCCATTCGAATTGCGAGGGAGAGATGGGTGTTGCTCTCGAGTCACTGTAGGGCAAAATAGACCTCATCTAGGCTTTTGTCCAGGACATAATGTTCCTCTCCAGGGGCAACAGGGATCTCGGGGTTGCATTCCAGACTCACCCGAGGTAAGGCCTCATCTCGAGGGGAAACAAAGTACTCTGCTCTCCTCTCAAGTCGCGACAGGTATCTCTTGGAGCCCATTGAGTGGCCTAAAGGGAGTAAAGCCTCCTGTGAAGTTTGGAGAAAGGACCAGGGATTGCTCTCCAGGTCAGGCAGGAAAAGAAGTCCCCAATCTCGCGATGACGGTGGCGTCTCGTGGGTTTTCCCGAGCTGCGGCGCCAGTGTGGGGTTTCTCACGAGGTATGACGGGGAGCTCAGGGAGCCTCTCATGTGGCGCCAGGGAAGTCAGGTGTCCATGCGCATGGCGAGGGGGAGCGTGTCATTGCTCTCGAGTCATGGTAGGGGAATCCGGCCTCAAGACGCGTTGAAGACGGACTCTTGAGGTCTTTCTCGGGTTGCGGCAGGAGACCCTGTGTTCCCTCGACTTGTGCCGGTGACCTCAGGGAGTTGCTCAGGGTGCCTCTGAGAAGACACTGATACTGTGGTGTTGGGAGGGGCCTCTCGGGACTCCACTGCGTTTGGTGCAATGGAAGATTGCCGGGAGCCAGCGAGAGACATTCCACTCGTGACAAATGTCATGAGGAAAGAGTCTCGGCATACGCAAAGGCGGGATCGAGCCTCCGGGAGTTCCCCCGTATATTCTTGAGCATCTACCCCCAAAAACCAAAGTCTGACTTTTTTATGGCTTTGTTCTCTCACCTCTGACATTACTGGGGATGTCCCCTACCACCATCTCACTCTCTCTGTCAAAGAGCTAACTTACAGCTCCAACTAATAATGTTCCTGGGCAATTAGTAGTGTTTAAATCCAAACCCCTCAGATGGTTTTCTAACTCGCCTGACAAGTTTACCCGGTCTCCTACAGCTATGCATACGATTGTGTACAGTCTCCCAGCCTTGAGACGCACGGGAAGTTTAAGATATTCAAATAGCTTAGAGCCTCTCAGAGAGTTAGAAACTGTCAGAATAAAACTAGTAAAAGATTTCATTGATGAACCAATCCTTTTTGCCAAGTTTCCACGTCCCCTGAATTGTATCCTTGAATGTGTGTTAATTAATATAGTTGGTATGTAGAAAAAATAAGTACTGGCCTTGATGTTAGTAACTTTAGACTCTTAAGGTAATAAATTCTTTTCTTTGTTGTAAACCCATTACACATCCTCCCTATAGGAATGCAATTTTATCTTCGAAAGATGGCGCCAAACCTTAAACAATTACTCTTAGAGAAAATAACTCTTATGGTTGATAAGTCTTTGTCAAGAGTCATAAAATGTTAATAGGTCTTCTGGCCAGAAGATGATGTAAATCATCTAAACCATTTTTATACGATAAATCTGCAGAAAAGAAACCCTGGTTTTTGATAAGGATTAAAGACTGCTGACTTTGCATCCCCTATTATCCTCTATGTGTAACTTAGGGTATTAAAACCTGTGTTGAAAATAAAGCTACGGGCCTTGCTCGCCAACGCTTGGTCTCCCCATGTCATTATTCCCCTCAATTTTCAGATGAGTGTCCATCTGGAGCGCGGATATCCTCTGCGACCATTTATTTGCCTGGGCTTCGAAGACCTACTCGATAAGGTGTCTAAGGTGGGGCACCTTCCTCTATTCTAGAGGGCACTTGCAGCCTCCGTGGTCAGAGCTAACCTGGTGTCATGGGTTATATTGATTTTCCGCATAAACCAAGCTACTCAGCTGCTTTTCTCCACTGAATTTTCCTACTGAGCTATCCTCATTCTATTACTCTGTATAACTTTGATGAATAAATAAATATATAAATAGGTCGCCTACTCCATCTTCCCTTCAAATACCCTGGATCAGCTGGGGCTGGACCTCTGCAGGTGGCGCCCGAGACAGGCATTTCGAAGGTAAATCCCCAACCCCATTCCCCCAGTGTTCAGTTTTCGGGACAGATAGGATCCCACTTAGGGGGCTGCAGATCCCCCTGTAGAATAGACAGGGCGAGAGGAGTGGGAAGTGTTGAAGAGTTAGAGAGAAAAAACGGTTTCTAAAAAGGCTGACAAAAAGGGCCTAATCTATAGATAGCTAAAAGCAAAATCTTTTACTATCCTTAATTTTCTGACATGGGCAACACTGAATCAAATGAAAGACAGCTCTTTATAGGAGTAATTTTACAGTTATTAAGTAAAAGAAGAATCAAGGTTAAAACATCTTCCATTCAATCATTTTTTACATTTGTACAAGACCACTGCCCTTGGTTTCTACAACAAGGCACTGTTAACCTAGATATCTTGAAAAAACTAGGAAGACAGCTAAGAGCTTATTGTGCTCAGCAAGGTTTGGAAAAAAATCCCTACTTACACCTTTCCTCTGTGGAATATGACTAGAGATGTTTTAGATCCAGCTCATGAATTTGAAAAGGTACCTGTTAAAGAGGAAAGTAAAGTTGGAAAAGTACCTGTTAAACAAAAAAGCAAATCTGAAAAGGTACCTGTTATAAAGAAAAGTGAAAATGAAGAGGCTATACCTAGCTATCGACAGCTAAATGAATGGCTAGCCGCTATGACTGCCAATGAGCATGTAAAAGATAGGGATGAAAAGAAAGATCAGCTCTCCCCTCAATTTGAAAAAGGTTTATAGGAAACAGCAGCTCGATGCCATTCTGATGAGGATTGTTTTTTTTTTTTTTTTTTAGCTAAAGATGCTCCTAAAAGTTTAAGAAAACATCCCTAATCAGACCATCCGCTCCTAGGAGGTTGAGGGAAACATCCCCGATCAGACAGTTCGTAAGATTTAGTTACCAAACAGTTAAAGGATCTCCGGAACAGAAGAGGAAAACTTCGGGACGCTCCCATCCCCCTATGCCTCCTCCTCCATGTCGGGGTAAAGGGCCACCGCTAGGAGTTTCCCGGAGAAGGATTTTCTCTAGTCCCAAGGATGAACTCGATCCTCAACTTGAGGCTTCTTTTCTAGTCCCCTCTGAAGTTTAGCCAGGGTAAAGAGGTTACAAAATAAATAAAAATATTCTCTAAAATTAAAAAAAAAAATTAAAAATGGATTTCTCTGCATCTAAGAATAGACAAATATTTATTGACTGTGGAATATGATTAGAAATGTCCTGGACCTCCGTCACGAGGCTGTTAAATAGCCTATGGGGGAGGCTATAGAGGTGGATGGTGGTGAGTCTCCATTTACTGCACAGATCATATTTTCTGCCATTGAAAAAAAAAAAAGGAGGGAGAAAGTGGTCTACCTCCCGAGGAAGGAGAGGGCTTACAGGACGCTGCGGCCGAGAGCCCTGGCGAGCTCCCTCCCCCTCTGCACAAACCTTTAAAAAACTTATCCACCACTTTCTGATTTAAGGAGACCACCACCGCCTTCGATTGTGCCTCCCAGGACCCAGGAGTTCCCCACTTTGCCCCCAAAGCCTCCCAAAGTGTTGCCTAAGACTGAGGAAGATAAAAAGTTTTTTAAACAAAGGAGCTTTTAGTACACAATATTCAGAGCGTGCTCCTTGGAGAAAACTCCCTCAGGGGGGTCTTACCCAGGCTAGGAGAAAAGCGAAAAGGCAAGGAGATTTAATAACAATATTAACCCCTGATGTGCCACTTACTCCAATTCCAACCGGAGTGGCTGGCCCCCTATCTGAGGACATTGTAAGATTTGTCCTGGGGCGTAGCTCGCTTTCTTTTAAAAAAAAATTAAATAAAAAAAAAGAAAGAAAAGAAATTTCGCTGGTGCATGGTGTAGTAGATTCTGATGATATTGAGAAATTAAAGTCTTGATCTCACTGCCTATCAAAACTGTACAAATTAATAAAGGTCAAAGAGTAACACAGCTTTTACTTTTACCTTACTATCAGACAAGGAAAAACTTGACTTCTCAAGCTAAGAGCCACAAAACATTTGGATCTAGTGATCTAGCCTTTTGGGTGCAGGACATTACAGTTCCAAGGCCTTTAAAAGATCTTTTAATTCAAGAGAATAAAATGCCAGGGCTATTAGACACAGGAACAGACGTCTCTTAACATTGCTGGGAAAGACTGGCCCAGCTCCTGGCCAACACATAATACTGAAAATGAGTTCGTGGGATTAGAGAAAGTGGTATGTGGGGTGGAGATGCTGTACAGGTGGTACATTTAACAATACTTTATATATTGTTATAAATACATAATATAAATGTATTTGCCTAATTACAGTTTGCCTAATTTGGTATGGGTATAAATAAAATATAATAAAGGTATACCTAATTCTATTTATAGATCTATACTTAATTAATTTGTATATAAATTAATATGTATACTATATACACACACATATATATATATACTGTATAATTAAATATATATGGCAGAATATAATGTGTGTGTGGCTGATATTAATTGGTATGGATTGATGTGCTGTGATGATAAATGTTCTATATACTGTATAATTATAAATGTGTGACATGTATTATTACAGTATATTGGTTTGTGTTGGTTGGTATTAGCTGTGTATGTGTTGTATTGTTGTAATATATATTAATTAATATATTAATTATAAAGATTAATTCAAGTATATTGATTTATATATATTATATGTCAATAACTTTATACTTGTTGCCATATATAAATACATATATAAATGCATTTTGCATTTAGGTATATCTGTATACCTGTATACCAAAATGAGATAAGGAGGTTATACATTTATTACTTAAATTTATACAGAGACCTAAACTAAACATTAGACCTAAATTAACATATCCATAGGGAAACAGCTAGACAAATAGTGAAGTTATGTTCCAATTGTAATTAATCACTTAAACGTAAACACACAGGGGCAGACTACAATGATGAGACACTAGATGCCTGAATTACAGGCTACGACTCGGCCCCTGGTCAAGTAAAAAGGCCTCCTTACGGGAGAGTGAAAAAGGCCAGATGTGTTGGTAACTTGTGGGAGAGGGTATTCTTGTATATTTCTACAGAATGCAGATTCTCCGGTTTGGATCTCAGACAAATTCGTCATGTCACATTCCCCAAAGACCAGGTTTGCGGCGCGCGCACTCGCTCGCTCCCCCTCCCCCAGCCAGCTCTCGCCTCCGTGCCACCAGCAGCGCCTCGCACCCACCTCGCTGCACCCCGTGACCTAGAGCAAAGAAGTCTGTGCAGCGAGTGAGGGCCAGAGAGGAAAGCGCACCCGCGGAGTGCTGTCCAGACCAGCGTGGCCCCACCGGCGAGAGGGGACCGCCCTGAGCCCAAGCGGTGGCGGCTAGCCCTAAACCACGAACCCTGCCCCTCTGCCCACCATAGGCGCCTTGGCCCACAGCCTGCCGCTCGCGTTCTGCCTCCTGATGCTGGGGACACTGCTCCCCCGGGCTGACGCCTACAGCTGCTCCCTGGTTCATCTTGTTTAAACCCTCAATATAATGTGTGCTCCTTTGTAATGCTACAACATCCACCTTATCTTATGATGTAACCACTTATTGAATTATGGTCTTGCTGTATTACAACAACTACAGGATTTAATGCAAACACGACGGTTTGTGGGCTTAATTATCTTGGGAACAGCAGCTTTGATAAGTGCAATCACTTCTGTTACTGTGGCAGAAATATCATTGACTCAACAAGTACATACTGCTCAATATGTTGATTCTATGTCCAAAAATGTTTCTTTAACATTGGCAACACAGGAAGCTATAGAGAGAAAATTAGAAATGAGGGTAGACGCCCTAGAGGAATCAGTAATACATATTGGGACTGAATTGCAGGCTTTAAAGGTGAAAATGGCATTGTCTTGTCATGCTGACTATCGGTGGATATGTGGAACACCCCTGAAAGTAAATGAGACAGATTTTGAATGGGAAAAGATTAAAAACCATATTTCAGGTATCTGGAACAGCTCTGACATTGGTTGAGACGTAGGGAAACTTCACTATCAAATAGCAACCATGGAGCACTCCCGATTAGATTTTACTGCTGCTGGAACAGCAAATGATTTCTTCCATACTTTCCCTAACTACATCTCAGGAAAGAATATTCTGTCTAATGTCTTTAGCTATGCTGCGGTGGCTGCTTTAATTCTGCTTCTCATAATCATTCTTCCTTGTATTGTCAGGATTCTTCGGCAGAGTATTCAGAGGCTCGCGACTGAGCTACATCTGGCTGTTTTAAGAAATACAAAACGGGGAGATGCCGGGAGCCGGCGAGAGACATTCCACTCGTGACAAAGGTCATGAGGAAGGAGGCTGGGCATACACAAAGGCGGGATCGAGCCTCGGGAGTCCTCCCGGATATTCTTGAGCATCTACCCCCCAAAACCAGTTTCTGCCTACTTTATTGCTTTGTGCTCTCCCCTCTGACTTTACTGGGGGCTGTCCCCCACCACCATCTCATTCTTTCTGTCAAAGAGCTAACTTACAGCTCCAATTAATAAAGTTCCTGGGCAATTAGGAGTGTTTAAATCCAAACACGTCAGATGGCTCTCTAACTCGCCTGACAAGTTTACCCGGCCTCCTACAGCAATGCATACAATTGTTTACAGTCTCCAAGCCTCGAGAGGCACGGGAAATTTAAGATATTCAAATAGCTTAGAGCCTCTCAGAGAGTTAGAAACTGTCAGAATAAAACTAGTAAAAGATTTCATTGATGAACCAATGCTTGTTGCCAAGTTTCCACATCCCCTGAATTGTATAATTGAATGTGTATTAATTAATATAGTTGGTATGTAGAAGAAATAAGTAGTGGCCTTGGTGTTACTAACTTTAGACCCTTAAGGTAATAAATTCTTTCCTTTGTTGTAAACCCATTACATATCTGCCCTATAGGAATGCAATTTTATCTTCGAAAGATGGGGCCAAACCTTAAAATAATTACTCTTAGAGAAAATAAGTCTTACGGTTGATAAGTCTTTGTCAAGAGTCATAAAATGTTAATAGGTCTTCTGGCTAGAAGATGATGTAAATCACCTAAACCATTTGTATATGATACATTTGCAGGAAAGAAACCCTGGTTTTTGATAAGGATCAAAGGCTGCTGACTTTGCATCCCCATTATCCTCTATGTGTAACTTAGGGTATAAAAACCCCTGTTGAAACTAAAGCTACGGGCCTTGATTGCCAACGCTTAGTCTCCTAATGTCATTCTTCCCCTCAATTTTCAGATGAGTGTCCATCTGGAGCGCGGATATCTTCTGCGACCATTTATTTGCCTGGGCTTCGAAGACCACTTGAGAAGGTGTCTAAGGTGGGGCACTTTTCGCTATTCGAGAGGGAGACTGCGGCCTCCGTGGTAAGAGCTAACCTGGTGTCACGGGTTATACTGATTTTCCGCATAAACCAAGCTACTCAGCTTCTTTTCTCCACTAAATTTTCCTACTGAGCTATCCTCATTCTATTACTCTTTATATCTTTGATAAATAAATCAATAGGTCGCCTACTCTGTCTCCCCTTCGAAAACCCTGGACCAGCCGAGGCTGGACCTTGTCAGAAGAGGGCCTCATCTCGATTTGAAGCAGGAACCTCAGGGTTGCTCTCCATTTCTGACTCTGAACACAGAGTCCCTACAGAGTTAGGACAGTTGAGTCAGGCCTCGTCTTGTGTGGAGGAATGGAACTCCACTGGACTCTCGAGTTGTTCACCAGATAACAGGCCACTTGTCGAGCTGTGTGTGGAACCTGCGGTTTTATCCGGACGATGCATGGGGGTGTCAGTTCCCCTTTGTTTTTTGCCTTCATACACAGGGTTGCCTTCGAAGAGGTATCCAGCCTTCAGGTTCTTATCAAGAGCAGACCAGGAAATCAGGGTCTTTCGGCATGTGGCACCACCCACAAGCCTACGTCTCGAATTTCTTCTTGAGACGGACCTCAACCTGAGGTGCACCAGGAAGGTCGGTAACCCTTTCAGACAAAGCAAGTGAATCGACCCTCTTGTCCCGATCAGGAGGGGAGAAGGGGCTCAGATGAAGTGGTGCCGGGAACCTCGATGTTCCCCTCGAGTAAAACTGGGATGTCGGGGAACTTTTGGAGTCACATCAAAGGTTCTAAATACCGTTTCAAACTTCAAGACGGAACGTGAGACTTCTCTTGAGACGCTGTAGCTGGCAAGGGCCTCATCTTGTGGTGACGGGTTAACCACGTCGTTTTTCTCGAGTTGTGGCGGGATTCTCGAGTTAGGTCAGGAAATTCAGGCTTCCTCTTGTGTTGGCCCAGGGAAGTCCAGTCTTCCATTCGAGTTGCGAGGGAGAGCTAGGGATTGCGCTTGAGTTACTGCAGGGCAAAAGAGACCTTATCTAGGCTTGTGTCCAGGACATAATGTTCGTCTCCAGGGGGGACAGGGATCTCGGGGTTGCTTTCCTGATGCACCCGGGGAGTCAGTCCTTGTCTCGAGGGGAAGCGAAGGACTCCGCTCTCCTCTCGAGTTGCGACGGGTATCTCTTGGAGCCCACTGAGTGGCCTAAAGGGAGTCAAGCCTCCTGTGGAGTTTGGAGAGAGGACTCGGGATTGCTCTCCAGGCCATGCAGGAAAAGAAGGCCATCATCTCGCGATGAAGTGGGCGTCTTGTGGGTTTTCTCGAGCTGCAGCGCCAGTGTGGGGTTTCTCATGAGGTACTACGGGGAGCTCAGGGAGCCTCTCATGTGGCGCTTGAGAAGTCAGGTCTCCATGCGCATTGCGAGGGGGAGCGCGTCATTGCTCTAGAGTCATGGAAGGTGTATTGGGCCTCAAGAACCGTTAAAGAAGGACTTTCAAGGTGTTTCTTGGGTCACGGCAGTAAACCCTGGGTTCCCTCGACTAGTGCCGGTGGCCTCAGGGAGCTTCTCAGTGTGCCTGTGAGAAGTCAGGGATACCCTGGAGTTGGGAGGGCCCTCTCGGGACTCCACTGTGTTTGGTGCAATAGAAGAGGGCCTCATCTCGAGCGGAGGCAGGAACCTCAAGGTTCATCTCCATTTCTGACTCTGATCGCAGGGTCCCTGCAGAGTTGGGACAGGAGAGTCATGCCTCGTCTTGTAAGGAGGAATGGAACTCCGCTTGCCTCTCGAGTTATTCATGGGGTGACAGGCAACTTGTCGAACTGTGTTTGTAATCTGCGGGTTTTTCCGGACGATGCACGAGGGTGTCAGTGCCCCTTCGTGTTGTGCCTTCTTCCACAGGGTTGCCTTTGAAGAGGTGTCCGGGCATTGGGTTCTTATCAAGAGCGGACCGGGGAATCGGGGTCTTTCAGCATGTGTTACCACCCATGAAGCTACGTCTCAAATATTCTCTTTAGACCGGCCTCATCCTGAGGTGCGCTGGGAAGGTTGGGAACCCCTTCCAGACAAAACACGGAAGTCGACCCTCCAGTCGCAATCAGGAGGGGAGAAGTGGCTCAGATGAAGTCGTACCGGGAACCTCGGTGTTCCCCTCGAGAGAGACCAGGGTGTTGGGGAACCTTTGGAATCGCATCAAGGGTGCCAAGTTTTCACACTTGAAGTGTGAAAACACTTCAAGAAGAAACCTGGGACTTCTCTTTAGACGCTGTAGCGGGCAAGGGCCTCATCTTGCGATGACGGGGTAACCATGTGGTTTTTCTCGAGTTTCGGCGGGATTCTCGAGTTATGATGGGGAATTCAGGCTTCCTCTTGTGTTGGCCCAGGGAAGTCCAATCTTCCATTCGAGTTGCGAGAGAGAGCTAGGGATTGCTCTCGAGTCACTTCAGGGCAAAAGAGACCTCATCTAAGCTTGTGTCCGGGACCTAATGTTCCTCTCCAGGGGCGACAGAGATCTCGGGGTTGCATTTTAGACGCACCCGAGGAGTCAGGCCTTATCTCGAGAGGAAGGAAAGGACTCTGCTCTGCTCTCGAGTCCCGACGGGTATTTCTTGGAGACCACTGAGTGGCCTAAAGGGAGTCAAGCCTCCTGTGGATTTTTTTTTTAATTTTATTTTATTTTTAAACTTTACATAATTGTATTAGTTTTTCCAAATATCAAAATGAATCCGCCTCAGGTATACATGTGCTCCCCATCCTGAACCCTCCTCCCTCCTCCCCCTCATAGCATCCCTCTGGGTCGTCCCAGAGCACTAGCCCCAAGCATCCAGTGTCATGCATCAAACCTGGACTGGCAACTCTTTTCATACATGATATTTTACATATTTCAATGCCATTCTCCCAAATCTTCCCACCTTCTCCCTCTCCCACAGAGTCCATAAGACTCTTCTATACATCAGTGTCTCTTTTGCTGTCTCGTACTCAGGGTTATTGTTACCGTCTTTCAAAGTTCCATATATATGCGTTAGTATACTGTATTGGTGTTTTTCTTTCTGGCTTACTTCACTCTGTATAATAGGCTGCAGTTTCATCCACCTCATTAGAACTGATTCATTCTATTCTTTTTAATGGCGGAGTAATACTCCATTGTGTATATGTACCACAGCTTTCTTATCCATTCATCTGCTGATGGACATCTAGGTTGCTTCCATGTCCTGGCTATTAGAAACAGTGCTGCGATGAACATTGGGGTACACGTGTCTCTTTCCCTTCTGGTTTCCTCAGTGTGTATGCCCAGCAGTGGGATTGCTGGATCATAAGGCAGTTCTATTTCCAGTTGTTTAAGGAATCTCCACACTGTTCTCCATAGTGGCTGTACTAGTTTGCATTCCCACCAACAGTGTAAGAGGGTTCCCTTTTCTCCACACCCTCTCCAGCATTTATTATTTGTAGACTTTTGGATTGCAGCCATTCTGACTGGCGTGAAATGGTACCTCATAGTGGTTTTGATTTGCATTTCTATGATAATGAGTGATTTTGAGCATCTTTTCATGTGTTTGTTAGCCATCTGTATGTCTTCTTTGGAGAAATGTCTATTTAGTTCTTTGGCCCATTTTTTGATTGGGTCATCTATTTTTCTGGAGTTGAGCTGTAGGTGTTGCTTGTATATTTTTGAGATTAGTTGTTTGTCAGTTGCTTCATTTCCTATTATTTTCTCCCATTCCGAAGGCTGTCTTTTCACCTTGCTAATAGTTTGCTTTGATGTGCAGAAGCTTTTAAGGTTAATTAGGCCCCATTTGTTTATTTTTGTTTTTATTTCCAATATTCTGGGAGGTGGGTCATAGAGGATCCTGCTGTGATGTATTTCAGAGAGTGTTTTGCCTATGTTCTCCTCTAGGAGTTTTATAGTTTCTGGTCTTACGTTTAGATCTTTAATCCATTTTGAGTTTATTTTTGTGTATTGTGTTAGAAAGTGTTCTAGTTTCATTCTTTTACAAGTGGTTGACCAGATTTCCCAGCACCACTTGTTAAAGAGATTGTCTTTAATCCATTGTATATTTTTGCCTCCTTTGTCAAAGATAAGGTGTCCATATGTGTGTGGATTTATCTCTGGGCTTTCTATTTTGTTCCACTAATCTATATTTCTGTCTTTGTGCCAGTACCATACTGTCTTGATAACTGTGGCTTTGTAGTGGAGCCTGAAATCAGGTAGGTTGATTCCTCCAGTTCCATTCTTCTTTCTCAAGTTTGCTTTGGCTATTCGAGGTTTTTTGTATTTCCATACAAATTGTGAAATTATTTGTTCTAGCTCTGTGAAGAATACTGTTGGTAGCTTGATAGGGATTGCATTGAATCTATAAATTGCCTTGGGTCGTATACTCATTTTCACTATATTGATTCTTCCAATCCATGAACATGGTATATTTCTCCACCTATTAGTGTCCTCTTTGATTTCTTTCACCAGTGTTTTATAGTTTTCTATATATAGGTCTTTAGTTTCTTTAGGTAGGTATATTCCTAAGTATTTTATTCTTTCCGTTGCAATGGTGAATGAAATTGTTTCCTTAATTTCTCTTTCTGTTTTCTCATTATTAGTGTATAGGAATTCAAGGGATTTCTGTGTGTTGAGTTTATATCCTGCAACTTTACTATAGTCATTGGCTAGTTCTAGTATTTTCTGGTGGAGTCTTTAGGGTTTTCTATGTAGAGGATCATGTCATCTGCAAACAGTGAGAGTTTTACTTCTTCTTTTCCAATTTGGATTCCTTTTGTTTCTTTTTCTGCTCTGATTGCTGTGGCCAAAACTTCCAAATCTATGTTGAATAGTAATGGTGAAAGTGGGCACCCTTGTCTTGTTCCTGACTTTAGAGGAAATGCTTTCAATTTTTCACCATTGAGGATAATGTTTGCTGTGGGTTTGTCATATATAGCTTTTATTATGTTGAGGTATATTCCTTCTATTCCTGCTTTCTGGAGATTTTTTATCATAAATGGATGTTGAATTTTGTCAAAGGCTTTCTCTGCATCTATTGAGAAAATCATATGGTTTTTATTTTTCAATTTGTTAAGGTGGTGTATTACATTGATTGATTTGCGGATATTGAAGAATCCTTGCATCCCTGGGATAAAGCCCACTTGGTCATGGTGTATGATCTTTTTAATGTGTTGTTGGATTCTGATTGCTAGAATTTTGTTAAGGATTTTTGCATCTATGTCATCAGTGATATCGGCCTGTAGTTTTCTTTTTTTGTGGGATCTTTGTCAGGTTTTGGTATTAGGCTGATGGTGGCCTCATAGAATGAGTTTGGAAGTTTACCTTCCTCTGCAATTTTCTGGAAAAGTTTGAGCAGGATAGGTGTTAGCTCTTCTCTAAATTTTTCGTAGAATTCAGCTGTGAAGCCGTCTGGACCTGGGCTTTTGTTGGCTGGAAGATTTTTGGTTACAGTTTCAATTTCCGTGCTTGTGATGGGTCTGTTAAGATTTTCTATTTCTTCCCTGGTCCAGTTTTGGAAAGTTGTACTTTTCTAAGAATTTGTCCATTTCTTCCACGTTGTCCATTTTATTGGCATATAATTGTTGATAGTAGTCTCTTATGATCCTTTGTATTTCTGTGTTTTCTGTTGTGATCTCTCCATTTTCATTTCTAATTTTATTGATTTGATTTTTCTCCCTTTGTTTCTTGATGAGTCTGGCTAATGGTTTGTCAATTTTATTTATCGTTTCAAAGAACCAGCTTTTGGTTTTGTTGATTTTTGCTATGGTCTCTTTTGTTTCTTTTGCATTTATTTCTGCTCTAATTTTTAAGATTTCTTTCCTTCTACTAACCCTGGGGTTCTTCATTTCTTCCTTTTCTAGTTGCTTTAGGTGTAGAGTTAGTTTATTTATTTGACTTTTTTCTTGTTTCTTGAGGTGTGCCTGTATTGCTATGAACTTTCCCCTTAGGACTGCTTTTACCGTGTCCCACAAGTTTTGGGTTGTTGTGTTTTCATTTTCATCCGTTTCTATGCAAATTTTGATTTCTTTTTTGATTTCTTCTGTGATTTGTTGGTTATTCAGCAGCGTGTTGTTCAGCCTCCATATGTTGGAATTTTTAATAGTTTTTCTCCTGTAATTGAGATCTAATCTTACTGCATTGTGGTCAGAAAAGATGCTTGGAATGATTTCTATTTTTTTGAATTTACCAATGCTAGCTTTATGGCCCAGGATGTGATCTATCCTGGAGAAGGTTCCATGTGCACTTTAGAAAAAGTTGAAATTCATTGTTTTGGGATGAATTGTCCTATAGATATCAATTAGGTCTAACTGGTCTATTGTATCATTTAAAGTTTGTGTTTCCTTGTTAAATTTCTGTTTAGTTGATCTATCCATAGGTGTAAGTGGGGTATTAAAATCTCCAACTATTATTGTGTTAGTGTTAATTTCTCCTTTCATACTTGTTAGCATTTGTCTTACATACTGTGGTGCTCCCACGTTGGGTGCATATATATTTATAATTGTTATATCTTCTTCTTGGATTGATCCTTTGATCATTATGTAGTGACCTTCTTTGTCTCTTTTCACAGCCTTTGTTTTAAAGTCTATTTTATCTGACATGAGTATCGCTACTCCTGCTTTCTTTTGGTCCCTATTTGCATGGAAAATCTTTTTCCAGCCCTTCACTTTCAGTCTGTATGTATCCCCTGTTTTGAGGTGGGTCTCTTGTAGACAACATATGTAGGGGTCTTGTTTTTGTATCCATTCAGCCAGTCTTTGTCTTTTGGTTGGAGCATTCAACCCATTTACGTTTAAGGTAATTACTGATAAGTATGATCCCATTGCCATTTACTTTATTGTTTGGGGTTCGAATTTATACACCGTTTTTGTGTTTCCTGTTTAGTATTTGTTGGAGAGCTGGTTTGGTGGTGCAGAATTCTCTCAGCTTTTGCTTGTCTGAAAAGCTTTTGATTTCTCATTCATACTTGAATGAGATCCTTGCTGGGTACAATAATCTGGGCTGTAGGTTATTTTCTTTCATCATTTTAAGTATGTCTTGCCATTCCCTCCTTGCTTGAAGAGTTTCTATTGAAAGATCAGCTGTTATCCTTATGGCAATTCCCTTGTGTGTTATTTGTTGTTTTTCCCTTGCTGCTTTTCATATTTGTTCTTTGTGTTTGATTTTTGTTAATGTGATTAATATGTGTCTTGGGGGGTTTCGCCTTGGCTTTATCCTGTTTGGGACTGTCTGGGTTTCTTGGACTTGAGTGATTATTTCCTTCCCCATTTTAGGGAAGTTTTCAACTATTATCTCCTCAAGTATTTTCTCACGGTCTTTCTTTTTGTCTTCTTCTTCTGGGACCCCTATGATTCGAATGTTGAAGAGTTTAATATTGTCCTGGAGGTCTCTGAGATTGTGCTCATTTCTTTTAATTCGTTTTTCATTTATCCTCTCTGATTCATTTATTTCTACCATTCTATCTTCGAATTCACTAATCCTATCTTCTGCCTCTGTTATTCTACTATTTGTTGCCTCCAGAGTGTTTTTAGTTTCATTTATTGCATTATTCATTATATATTGACTCTTTTTTTATTTCTTCTAGGTCCTTGTTAAACCTTTCTTGCATCTTCTCAATCCTTGTCTCCAGGCTATTTATCTGTGATTCCATTTTAATTTCAAGATTTTAGATCCATTTCACTATCCTTACTCGGAATTCTTTATCAGGTAGATTCCCTATCTCTTCCTCTTTTGTTTGGTTTGGTGGGCATTTATCCTGTTCCTTTATCTGCTGGGTATTCCTCTGTCTCATCTTGTTTAAATTGCTGAGTTTGGGGTGTCCTTTCTGTATTCTGGCAGTTTGTGGAGTTCTTTACTCTGGCATTTCCTCGTTGTGTGTGGGTTTGTACAGGTGTCTGTCAAGGTTTCCTGGTTAGGGAAGCTTGTGTCCGTGTTCTGGTGGGTGGAGCTGTATTTCTTCTCTCTGGAGTGCAATGAAGTGTCCAGTAATGAGTTATGAGATGTTTGTGGTTTTGGGGTGACTTTGGGCAGCCTGTATCTTGAAGCTCAGGGCTGCGTTCCTTTGTTGCTGGAGAATTTGCTTGGTATGTCTTGCCCTGGAACTTGTTGGCCCTTGTGTGGTGCTTGATTTCAGTGTCGGTATGGAGGCATTTGATGAGCTCCTGTCAATTAATGTTCCTTGGAGTCAGGAGTTCCCTGGAGGCAGGGTTTGGACTTAAGCCTCCTGCTTCCAGTTATCTGTCTTACTTTTACAGTAGTTTCAAAACTTCTCCTTCTATACAGCACCATTGATAAAACATCTACGTTAAAGAAGAAAAGTTTCTCTACTGTGAGGGTCACTCAGAAAGGTTCACAGCGTTACATGGAGAAGAGAAGAGGGAGGAGGGAGTTAGAGGTGACCCAAATGAGATGAGGTGGAATCAATAGTGGAGAGAGTGGGCCGGCCAGTAGTCACTTCCTATGTGCACTCCACAACTGGACCGCTCAGAGATGTTCACAGAGTTATACAGAGACGAGAAGAAGGAGGAAGGAGACAGAGGTGGCCAGAAGGATAAAAGGGGGGAATGAAAAGGAGGGAGACAGATCCAGCCAGTAATCAGTTCCCTAAGTGTTCTCCACCGTCTGGAATACACAGAAATTCACAGAGTTCGGTAGAGTAGAGAGGGGTTAGGGAGGAGACACAGGCGACCTGGTGGAGAAAAAGGAGAGTCCAAAGGGAGAGAGAGCAGTCAAGCCAGTAATCTCGCTCCCTAGTGAAAAATGGGTACTGAAGATTGGGTTCTTAAAGGTACAAAATTGGTAACAAATACATAAAAGCAAAAATTAAAAATCTAGAGTAGAGTTTGGAATTTCAAAAATACGATGTTAAAGAAAAGAAGGAAAAGAAAGAGAGAAAAAACGAACAAAGAAAAACAAACATGGTCGCAAAAATTATCAAGAAAATACAGGTACAAAATTGATAACTAATACCAAAAAGCAAAAATTAAAAATCTAGAGTAGAGTTTGGAATTTCAAAAATACAATGTTAAAAAAAAGGAAGAAGAAAACTAAAGAGAAAACAAACAAACAAAAACAAGCAATGTCGCAAAAATTATAAAGAAACTACAGGTACAAAATTGATATCAAATATCAAAAAGCATAAATTAAAAATCTAGAGTACAGTTTGGAATTTCAAAAATACAATGTTAAAGAAAAGAAGAAAAAAAAACAAAACAAAAAAACAAGGTCAAAAAATTATTATATATATATATATATATATATATATAAATATATATATATGAAGTTTGCTGAAGAAGAAAAAAATAGGGTCTTTTTTTTGCAAAGTAATAGGTTATAAAAGTGAAAATTAAATGAACAATAGAGGACTTAAAATTAAAAAAATTAAAAAAAAGAAAGAATGATCATAAAAATATATCTAGGACTTTCTCTGGTTTTGTTGTGAGTATCGTGGGTTCGGTTCATTTTTGGCTAGTTCCTTTGTCCGACTTATATTTCTCAAGATCTATAGGCGCCTTCCTATGTAGTCCTAATAACCACAGGATTTTAATCTATTGCCTGTAGCTTCCAAGGCGTTTCCCTCTGTTATAGCTTCTTTTGTTTGCTGGTCTCTTCAGTGTCTGGTTTACGCCCTGACACAAAGGGGACGGTGGAGGACACTTTTTTTTTTTAGGCTCACTTGTTCAGTTGCGCTGTGGGGAGGGAGGGAGGGAGTGATGCTGCAAACAAATAACACTGGCGTGCGTTCGCAGTGCCTCAGCCACACTGGGTCTGCCCCCGCTCACGGCGTGTGTAGCCTTCCTGCCCACACTGCTCGGGCTCTAGGTTGTTCCACCGGGAACAATCCGAGGCTGGCCCTGGGCTGCATGCACCTCCCAGGTCCAAGCCGCTCAGGTTCAGGCACTCGGGTAGTCCTCAGAGGCACAGACTCAGTTCGGCCTGCGTTTTGTGCTCTTCCCAGGTCCGAGCAGCTCAGGTGATGAGGTGTTTGGCGAGCGCCAATGTTGTGACTTATCGCCTCCCCGCCACTCGGTTATCTGGGTGTAAAACAGGCGCACTTTCTCAGGCAGATGTTGACCGTCCAGATCCCCAAGAAGTTTTAGTTAGCAAAGAAGCCTGCTTACAGTTTTATAGATAATGTCTCTCTGGGGCTGCAATTGCCCCCTTCCGGCTCTGGCTGCCTGTCACCGGAGGGGGAAGGTCTGCAGCCGGCTATCTCTGTTCAGTCCTTTGTTCCGTGCGCGGGCCTGGCGGTGTCTTAGGTTAGGGCTGGCTTTTTGCGTGGTAGATATCCCAGAGTCTGGTTTGCTAGCCCAAGTTATTTCGTTCAGATAGCGCTCAGGGTATTCAGGCCAGATTCTTACTCTAAGCGATGCAGCCCGCGCCGCGCCTCCCTGCCCAGCCCCTGCTTGCTAATGGTGTGAGCAGGCGTCTGCACTGCTTCGCGGCTGGGGGAGTTACCGTAGGGCTTGCAATCTGCGAGTTTTAATTGTTTATTTATTTTTATCCCCCTTATGTTGCCCTTTGTGCTTCCAAAGCTTGGCAAAGATTTGGCAGTGAAAAGCTTTCCTGGTGTTTGGAAACTTTTCTCTTTTTAAGACTATCTTCCCGGGACGGAAATCCCTCCCTCCCTCTTTTGTCTCTTTTTTTGTCTTTTATACCTTTTCCTACCTACTTTCCAAGAGTTGGGTTGCTTTTCTGGGTGCCTGATGTCCTCTGGCAGCATTCATAAGTTGTATTGTGGAATTTACTCGACGTTTAAATGCTCTTTTGATGAAATTGTTTGGGGAGGAAAAGAGTTCTCCCCGTCCTACTCCTCAGCAATCCTGGCTCCTCGCTTGTGGAGTTTGGAGAGAGCACGCGGGATTGCTCTCCAGGCCATGCAGGAAAAGAAGGCCCTCATCTCGCGATGTCGGGGGAGTCTCGTGGTTTTTCTGGAGCTGCGGTGCCAGTGTGGGGTTTCTCACAAGGTACGACCGGGAGCTCAGGGAGCCTCTCGTGTGGTGTCAGGGAAGTCAAGTCTCCATACGAGTGGCGAGGGGGCGCACGTCATTGCTCTCGAGTCATGGTAGAGGAATCAGGGCTCAACACAATGAAAAAGGACGCTCGAGGTCTTTCTCGGGTTGCGGCAGGAAACCCTGGGTTCCCTCGACTTGTGCCTGTGACCTCAGGTAGCTTCTCAGGGTGCCTCTGAGAAGTCAGGGATACTATGGAGCTGGGAGAGGCCTCTCGGGACTCCACTGGGTTTGCTGCAATGGAAGAGGGCCTAATCTTGAGATCAGGAAGGAACCTCAGGGTTCCTCTCCATTTCGGACTCAGATAGCAGGGTCCTTGCAGAGTTGGGACAGGAGAGTCAGGCCTCGTCTTGTGTGGAGGAATGGAACTCCGCTTGCCTCTCAAGTTGTTCAAGGAGTGACAGGCCACTTGTCGAGCTGTGTGTGGAACCTGCGGTTTTTTCCAGACAATGCACGGCGGTGTCAGTGCCCCTTCGTGATGTGCTTTCATCCACAGGGTTGCCTTCGAAGTGGGGTGTGGGCATCAGGTTCTTATCAAGAGCGGACCAGGAAATCGGGGTCTTTTGGAATGCGGCACCACACACGAGGCTACATCTCGAATTTCCTCGTGAGACTGGCCTCATGCTGAGGTGCCCCTGGAAGGTCGGGAAAGCCTTCCAGACAAAGCAGGTTAATCGACCCTACTGTCGCGATCAGGAGGGGAGAAGGGGCTCAGATGAAGTGGTGCCGGGAACCTCGGTGTTCCCCTTGAGTGAGACTGGTATGTCAGGGAACTTTTGGGGTCTCATGAAGCTTGCCAAATACTGTTTCAAACTTCAAGACGAAACGTGGGACTTCTCTTGAGATGCTGTGGTGGGCAAGGGCCTCATCTTGTGATGAAGGGGAAACCACGTGTTTTTTTTTCGAGTTGCGATGGGATTGTTGACTTACGACGGGGAATTCAGGCTTCCTCTTCTGTTGGCCCAGGGAAGTCCATTCTTCCATTCGAGTTGCCAGAGAGAGCTGGGTGGGAATTGCTCTCGAGTCACGGCAGGTCAAAATAGACCTCATCTAGGCTTGTGTCCAGGACCTAATGTTCCTCTCCAGGGGCGATAGGGATCACGGGGACGCATTCCAGACTCACCCAGTGAGTCAGGCCTCAGCTCGAGGGGAAGCAAAGGATTCTGATATCCTCCTGGGTCACGATAGGTATCTCTTGGAGCCCACTGAGTGGCCTCCAGGGACTCAAGCCTCCTGTGGAGTTGGAGAGAGGACTCGGGATTGCTCTCCAGGCCATACAGGAAGAGAAGGCCCTCAGCTCGCAATGACGGTGGCGTCTTGTGGGTTTTCTCGAGTTGGGGCACAAGTATGAATTTTCTCACGAGGTACAACGGGGATCTCAGGGAGCCTCTCATGTGGCGCCAGGAAAGTCAGGTGTCTATGCGTGTGATGAGGGGGAGCCCATAAATGCTCTCGAGTCATGGTAGGGAAATCGGGACTCAAGACGCGTTGAAGAAGGAGTCTCAAGGTCTTTCTCAGGTTGTGGCAGGAAACCCTGGGTTCCCTCGACTTGTACCGGTGACCTAGGGAGCTTCTCAGGGTGCCTCTGAGAAGTCAGGCATACTGTGGACTTGGGAGGGGCTCTCGGAACTCCACTGGGTTTGGTGCAATGGCAAAGGTTCTCATCTCGAGTTGAGGCAGGAACCTAAGGGTTCCTCTCCATTTAAAACTCCGACCACAGGGTCCCTGAAGAATTGGGACAGGAGAGTCAGGCCTCGTCTTGTGTGGACGAATGGAACTCCACTTGCCTCTCGAGTTGTTCACAGGATAACAGACCATTTGTTGAGCTGTGAGTGGAACCTTCGGTTTTTTCCGTAAGATGCATGAGGGGGTCAGTGCCCCTTCGTGTTGTGCCTTCATCCACAGGGTTGCCTTCAAAGAGGTGTCTGGACATCGGGTTCTTATCAATAGCGGAGCAGGAAATCGGGGTCTTTCAGAACGTGGCACCATCCATGAGGCTACGTCTCGAATTTCTTCGTTAGACTGGTGTCATCCTGAGGTGCGCCATGAAGATCGGGAACCCCTTCCAGACAAAGGAGGGGAATCGACCATCTTGTCGCGATCAGGAGGAGTGAAAGGGCTCAGTTGAAGTCGTGCCGGGAACCTCGGTGTTCCCCTCGAGTGGAACCGGTGTGTCGGGAAACTTTTGGGGTCGCTTCAAGGGTGCCAAGTACCGTTTTGCACTTCAATACGGACTTGGGGCTTCTCTTGACACGCTGTAGAGGGCAAGGGCCTCATCTTGGATGACGGGGGAATCACGTGGTTTTTCTCAAGGTGCGGCGGGATTCTCGAGTTACGACGGGGAATTCAGGCTTCCTCTTGTGTTGACCCAGGGAAGTCCAATCTTCCATTCGAGTTTCGAGGGAGAGCTGGGGTTTGCTCTTGAGTCACTGCAGGGCAAAAGAGACCTCATCTATGCTTGTGTCCAGGACCTAATATTCCTCTCCAGGGCCGACAGCGATCTCGGGGTTGCATTCCAGACGCATCCTGGGAGTCCGAGCTCGACTCGAGGGGAAGCAAAGGACCCCGCTCTCCTCTCGAGTCGCCACAGGTGTCTCTTGGAGCCCACTGAGTGGCCTAAAGGGAGTCAAGCCCCCTGTGGAGTTTGGAGAGAGGACTCGGGATTGCTCTCCAGGCCATGCAGGAAAAGAAGATCCTCATCTCGCGATGACAGGGGCGTCTTGTTGGTTTTCTCGAGCTGTGGTGCCAGTGTGCGGTTTCTGACGAGGTGCGACGGGAAGCTCAGAGAGCCTTTCGTGTGGCGCCAGGGAAGTCAGGTCTCCATGCGCATGGCAAGGGGGAGCGCGTCATTGCTCTCGAGATATGGTACGGGAATCGGGCCTCAAGATACGTTAAAGCAGGACTCTCAAGGTCTTTCTCAGGTTGGGGCAGGAAACCCTGGGTTCCGTCGACTTCTGCCGGTGACCTTAGGGAGCTTCTCAGGGTGCCTCTGAGAAGTCAGGCATACTGTGGATTTGGGACGGGCCTCTCGGGACTCCTCTGGTTTTGCGGCAATGGAAAAGGCCTCGTCTTGAGTGGAGGCAGGAACCTCAGGCTTCCTCTCCATTTCTGACTCGGTGCGCAAGGTCCCTAGAGTTGTGACAGGAGAGTCAGGCATCGTCTTGTGTGGAGGAATGGAACTCCGCTTGCTTCTCGAGTTGTTCACGAGGTGACAGACTACTTGTGGAGCTGTGTGAGAACCTGCGGGTTTTTCCGGAAGATGCACGGGGTGTCAGTGCCCCTACGTGTTGTGCCTTCATCCACAGGCTTGCCTTCGAAGAGGTGTCCAGGAGTCTGGTTTTGATCAAAAGTGGACCATGGAATCGGGGTCTTTCGGCATGTAGTATGGCCCTCGAGGCTATGTCTCGAATTTCCTCGTGAGACCGGCCTCATCCTGAGGTGCGCCGGGAAGGTCGGGAACCCCTTCGAGACAAAGCAGTGGAATCGACCCTCCTATCGCGATCATGAGAGGAGGAAGGCCTCAGATGAAGTGGTGCCAGGAACTTCAGTGTCCCCTCTAGTGAGATCGGAATATAGGGGAACTTTTGGGGTCACATCAAGGGTGCCAAGTACTGTTTTGCACTTCAAGACGGAATGTGAGACTTCTCTTGAGACGCTGTAGGGGGCAAGGGCCTCATCTTGCAATACAGGGAACCACGTGATTTTTCTCGAGTTGCGGCGGGTTTCTCAAATTACAACTGGAAATTCAGGCTTCCTCTTGTGTTGGCTCAGAAAGGCCAATCTTCCATTCGAGTTGCAAGGGAAAGCTAGGGGTTGTGCTTGAGTCACTGCAGGGCCAAAGAGACCTCCTCTAGGCTTTTGTCCAGGACCTAAAGTTCCTCTCCAGGGGCGACAGGGATCCAGGGTTGCATTCCAGACTCACCCTCGTAGTCAGGCCTCATCTCGAGGGGAAGCAAAGGACACCGCTCTCCTCCTGAGTATCGACGCGTATCTCTTGGAGCCCACTGAGTGACCTAAAGGGAGTCAAGCCTCCTTTGGAGTTTGGAGAGAGGATTCGGGATTGCTCTTCAGGTCATGCAGGAAAGAAGGCCCTCATTTCACCATGACAGGGGCGTCTCGTGGGTTTTCTCGAGCTGCGGCGCCAGTGTGGGGTTTCTCACGAGGTACGATGGGGAGCTCAGGGAGACTCTCATGTGGTGCCGGGGAAGTCAGATCTTCATGCGCGTGGCGAGGGGGAGCGCGTCATTTTTCTCCAGTCATGGTAGGGGAATCGGGCCTCAAGACGCGTGAAGAAGGACTCTCGAGATTTTTCTCAGGTTACGGCAGGAAACCCTGGGTTCCCTCGACTTATGCCCGTGACCTCAGGGAGCTTCTCAGGGTGCCTCTGAGAAGTCAGGGATACTGTGCAGTTGGGAGGGGCCGCTCCGAACTCCACTGGGTTTGGTGCAGTAGAAGAGGGCCTTATCTCGAGTTGAGGCAGGAACCTCATGGTTCCTCTCCATTTCTGAATCGGATCTCAGTGTCCATGCAGAGTTGGGACAGGAGAGTCAGGCCTCGTCTTGTGTGGAGGAATTGAACTCCTCTTGCCTCTCGAGTTGTTCACGGGGTGACAGGCCACTTGTCGATCTGTATGTGGAACTTGCGGGCTTTTCCAACGATGCAGGAGGGTGTCAGACCCCTTCGTTTTGTGCCTTCGTCCACAGGATTGCCTTCGAAGAGGTGTCCTAGCATTGGGTTCTTATCAAGAGCAGACAGGGAAATCGGGGTCTTTCGGCGTGTGGCACCAACCACAAGGCTACGTCTCGAATTTCCTCGTGAGACCGGCCTCATCCTGAGGTGCGCCGGGAAGGTCCGGAACCCCTTCCAGACAAAGCAGGGTAATCGACCCTCCCATCGCGATCAGGAGGGGATAAGGGGCTCAGAACAAGCGGTGCACCGAACCTTGGTGTTCCCCTCGAGTGAGACCAGGGTGTCGGGGAACTTTTGTGGTAACATCAAGGTTGCCAATTATCGTTTTAAACTTCAAGATGGAACGTGGGGCTTCTCCTGAGACGCTGTAGCTGGCAAGGGCCTCATCTTGCGATGATGGGGGAACCACGTGGTTTTCCTCGAGTTGCGGCGGATTTTTGAATTACGACGGGGAATTCAGGTTTCCTCTTGTGTTGTCCCAGGGAAGTCCATTCTTCCATTCGAGGTGCGAGGGAGAGCAGGGGATTGCTCTCGAGTCACTTCAGGGCAAATGAGACCTCATCTATGCTTGTGTCTAGGACCTAATGTTCCTCTCCAGGGGCGACAGGGATCTCGGGGTTGCATTCCAGACTCACCTGAGGAGTCAGGCCTGGTATATAGGGGAAGCAAAGAATTCCGCTCTCCTCTCGAGTCCCAATGGGTATCTCTTGGAGCCCACAGAGTGGCCTAAAGGGAGTCAGGCCTCCTGTGGAGTTTGAAGAGAGGCCTCAAGATTGCTCTCCAGGCCATGCAGGAAAAGAAGGCCTTCATCTCGCGATGACGGAGGCGTCTCGTGGGTTTTCTCGAGCTGGGGAGCCAGTGTGGGATTTCTCACGAGGTATGACGGGGAGCTCAGGGAGCCTCTCGTGTGGCGCCAGGGAAGTCAAGTCTCCATGCGAGTTTCGAGGGGGAACGCGTCATTGCTCTCTAGTCATGGTAGGGGAATCGGGATTCAAGACGCGTGAAGGAGGATTTTCGAGGTCTTTCTCGGGTTGCGTCAGGAAACCCTGTGTTCCCTCGACTTGTGCCGGTGACCTCAGGGAGCTTCTAAGGGTGCCTCTGAGAAGTCGCGATACTGTGGATTTGGGAGGGGCCTCTCGGGCCTCCACTGTTTTTGGTGTAATGGAAGAGGGCCTCATCTCGAGTGGAGTCAGGAACCTCAGGGTTCCTCTCCATTTCGGACTCTGATCGCAGGGTCCCTTCAGAGTTGGGACCGGAGAGTCAGGCCTCGTCTTGAGTGGAGGAATGGAACTCTGCTTGCCTCTCGAGTTGTTCATGGGATGACAGGCCTCTTGTCGAGCTGTGTGTGGAACCTGCGGCTTTTACCGAATGATGCACGGGAGTGTCAGTGACCCTTCGTTTTGTGCCTTCGTCCACAGGGTTGCCTTCGAAGAGGTGTCCGGGCATCGGGTTCTTCTCAAGAGTGGGCCGGGAAATCGGGGTATTTCGGCATGTGACACCACCCCCGATGCTATGTCTCGAATTTCCTCGTGAGACCGGCCTCATCCTGAGGTGCACCGGGAATGTGGGGAACCCCTTCCAAACAAAGCAGGGGAATAGACCCTCCTGTCTCGAACAGGAGGGGAGAAGGTGCTCAGATGAAGTGGTGCCGGAACCTAGGTGTTCCTGTCGAGTGAGACCGGCGTGTCCAGGAACATTTGGTGTCGCATCAAGGGTGCAAAGTACCGTTTCGCACTTCAAGACGGAACGTGGTTCTTTTCTTGAGAGGCCATAGCAGCAAGGGCCTCATCTTGGGATGACGTTGGAAACACGTGGTTTTTCTCGAGTTTCGGCGGGATTCTCGAGTTACGAAGGGGATTTCTGGCTTCCTCTTGTGTTGGCCCAGGGAAGCCCAATCTTCCATTCGAGTTGCGAGGGAGAGCTGGGGGTTGCGCTCGAGTCACTGCAGGGCAAAAGAAACCTCATCCAGGCTTGTGTCTAGGACCTAATGTTCCTCTCAAGGGGTGACTGGGATCTTGGGGTTGCATTCCAGACTCACCCAGGAGTCAGGCGTCGTCTCGAGGGGAAACAAAGGACTTCTCTCTCTTCTCGAGTCGCGACGGGTATTTCTTGGAGCCCACTGAGTGGACTAAAGGGAGTCAAGCCTCCTCTGGAGTTTGGAGAGAGGACTCGGGATTGCACTCCAGGACATGCAGGAAAAGAAGGCCCTCATCTCACGATGACGGGGGGGGGGGTCTCAGTGGTTTTACCGAGCTGCAGCGCCTGTGTTGGTTTCTCAGGAGGTACGACGGGGAGCTCAGGGAGCCTCTTGTGTGGCGCCAGGGAAGTTAGGTCTCGATGCGTGTGGCAAGGGGGAGCGCGTCATTGCTCTCGAGTCATGGTAGGGGAATCAGGCCTCTAGACGCGTTGAAGAAGGACTCTCAAGATCTCTCTCGGGTCTTGGCAAGAATACCTGAGTTCCCTCGACTTGTGCCGGTGACCTCAGGGAGATTCTCCGGGTGCCTCTGAGAAGTCAGGGATACTGTGGAGTTGGGAAAGACCTCTCGGGACTCCACTGGGTTTGGTGAAATGGAAGGGGGCCTCATCTTGAGGGGAGGCAGGAACCTCAGGGTTCCTCTCCATTTCTGATTCCAATCGCAGCCCCCTGCATAGTTGGGAGAGGTGAGTCAGGCCTTGTCTTGTGTGCAGGAATGGACCTCCGCTTGCCTCTCGAGTTGTTCACTGGGTGACAGGAACTTGTTGAGCTGTATGAGTAACCTGCGGTCTTTTCCGGACGATGCACGGGGGTGTCAGTGCCCCTTCGTGTTGTGCCTTCATCCACACTATCTTCGAATAGGTGTCTGGGCATCGCGTTCTTATCAAGAGCGGATCGGGAAATCGCGGTCTTTCGGCATGTGGCACCACCATCGAGGCTACGTCTCGAATTTCCTCGTGAGACAGCCTCATCTGAGGTGCGTGGAGAAGGTCGGGAACCCCTTGCAGACAAAGCAGGGGAATCGACCCTCCTTTCGCGATCAGGAGGGGAGAAGGGGCTCAGATGAAGTGGTGCCAGGAACCTCGGTGTTCCCCTCGAGTGCGACCCGTATGTCGGGGAACTTTTGGGGTAGCATTAAGGGTGCCAAATATCATTTCGCACTTGAAGACAGAACGTGGGACTACTCTTGAGACGCTGGAGCGGGCAAGGGCCTCATCTTGCAATGAAGGGGAAACCACGTGGTTTTTCTCAAGTTGAGGTGGAATTCTCGAATTACTACTGGGAATTCAGGCTTCCTCTTGTGTTGGCCCAGGGAGGTCCAATATTCCATTCGGGTTGCGAGGGAAAGCTGGGGAGTGCTCTCGAGTTACTGCAGGGCAAAAGCGACCTCAGCTCGCATTGTGTTCAGGACCCAATGATCCTCTCCAAGGGCGACAGGGATCTCGGGTTTGCATTACAGACTGACCCAGGGAGTTAGGCCTCGTCTCGAGGGGAAGCAAAGGACTCGGCTCTCCTCTCGAGTAGCAACGCGTATCTCTTGGAGCCCACTGAGTGGTCTAAAGGGAGTCAACCCTCCTCTTCAGTTTGGAGAGAGGACTCGGGATTGCTCTCCAGGCCATGCAGGAAAAGAAGGCCCACATCTCGAGATGACGGGGGCGTCTCGTGTGTTTTCTCGAGCTGCGGCGCCAGTGTGGGGTTTCTCACGAGGTACGACGGGGAGTTCAGGTAGCCTCTCGTGTGGCAACAGGGAAGTCAGGTCTCCATTGGCGGGGCAAGGGGGAGCGCGTCATTGCTCTCAAGTCAGGGTAGGGGAATCGGGCCTCATGACGGGTAGAAAAAGAACTCTCGATGTCTTTCTAGGGTTGCGGCAGGAAACCCTGGGTTCCCTTGACTTGTGCCGGTGACCTCAGGGAGCGTCTCAGGGTGCCTCTGAGAAGTCAGGGATACTGTGGATTTGGGAGAGGCCTCTCGGGACTCCTCTGGGTTTGGTGCAATGGAAGTGGGCCTCATCTCGAGTTGAGGCAGGAACCTCAGGGTTCTGCTCCTGACTTCCTGGAGGCCGGATCTGACTCAGATCGCAGGGTCCCTGTTGAGTTTGCTCAGGAGTGTCAGGTCTCGTGTTCTGCGGAGGAATGGAACTCCGCTTACATCTCAAGTTGTTCAAGGATGACACCACTTTTCGTGATGTGTGTGGAACCTGCGGGTTTTTCGGAGATGCACGGGGGCGTCAGTGCTCCTTCCTGTTGTGCCTTCATCCACAGGGTTGCCTTCGAAGAGGTGTCCGGGCATCGGGTTCTCCTCAAGTGCGGACCGGGAAATTGGGTTCTTTCAGCATGTTGCACCACCCACGAGGCTACGTCTCAAATTTCCTCGTGAGACCGGCCTCATCCTGAGGCGCGCAGGAAAGTCCGGGAACCCTTTCCAAACAAAGCAGGGGAATCGACCCTCCTTTCGGGATCAGGAGGAGAGAAAGGGCTCAGATGAAGTAGTGCCGGGAACCTCGGTGCTCTCCTTGAGTGAAAGTCGGGTAACTTTTCGCGTTGCATCAAGGGTGCCAAGTACTGTTTCGCACTTCAAGACGGAACCTGGGACTTCTCTTTAGACGCTGTAGTGGGCAAGGGCCTCATCTAGCGCTGACGGGGGCCCACGTGTTTTTTCTCGAGTTGCGGCAGGATTCTTGAGTTACGATGGGGAATACAGGTTTCTTCTTGTGTTGGCCCAGGGAAGTCCAATCTTCCATTCGAGTTGCAAGTGAGAGCTGGAGATTGCTCTCGAGTCACTGCAGGGCAAAATAGAGCTCATCTAGGTTTGTGTAGAGGACCGAGTTTTTCTCTCCAGGGGCGACAGGGATCTCGGGGTTGCATTCCAGACTCACCCGGGGAGTCAGGCCTCGTCTTGAAGGGAATGAATGGACTCCACTCTCCTCTCGAGTCGCGACGGGTATCCCTTGGAGCCCAAGAGTGGCCTAAATGGAGTTAATCCTCCTGTGGAGTTTGGACAGAGGACTCGGGATTGCTCTCTAGGCCATGCAGGAAAAGAAGGCCCTCATCTCGCGATGACGGGGGCGTCTCGTGGGTTTTCTCAAGGTGCAGTGCCTGGTTGGGGTTTCTCACGAGATAGGACGGGGAGCTCAGGGAGACTCCTGTGGTGCCACGGAAGTCAGGTCTCCATGGACGTGGCGTGGGGGAGCGCCTCATTGCTCTCGAGTCATGGTAGGGGAATCAAGCCTCAAGACGCTTCGAAGAAGAACTCTCGAGGTCTTTCTCGGGGTGTGGCAGGAAACCCTGGGTTTCCTCGACTTGTGCCCATGACCTCAGGGAGCTTAGCGGGGTTCTTCTGAGAAGTCAGGGATACTGTGGAGTTGAGAGGGGCTTCTCGGGACATCACAGGGACTGGTGCAATTGAAGAGGACCTAATCTCGGATTGAGGCAGTAACGTCAGGGTTCCTCTCCATTTCTGACTCGGATAGCAGGGTCCCTGCAGAGTTGGGACAGGAGAGTCAGACCTCGTCTTGTGTGGAGTAATGGAACTCCGCTTGCCTCTCGAGTTGTTCACGGGATGACAGGCCACCTGTCGAGTTGTATGTGGAACCTGCGGTTTTGGGGGACGATGCACAGGGGTGTCAGTGCCCCTTCGTGTTGTGCCTTCATCCACAGGGTTACCTTCGAAGAGGTGACCGGGCATGGGGATCTTATCAATAGCGGACCAGGAAATCGGGGTCTTTCGGCATGTGGCACAACCCACGAGGCTACGTCTCGACTTCCCTCGTGAGACTGGCCTCATCCTGAGGTTCGCCGGGAAGTCTGGGAACCCCTTCCAGACAAAGCAGGGGAATCGACCCTCCTGTCGCCATCAGGAGTGGAGAAGAGGCTCAGCTGAAGCGGTACTGGGAACCTCCATGTTCTCCTCGAGTGAGACCGGGGTGTCAGGGAAATTTGGGGGTCGCATCAAGGGTGCCAAGTACCGTTTCACACTTCAAGACGGAACATGGGACTTCCCTGGAGACGCTATAGCTGACAGGGGCCTCATATTTCGACGACGGAGGAGCCACGTTGTTTTTCTCCAGTTGCCGCGGGATTCTCGAATTACAATGGGGAATACAGGCTTCCTCTTGTGTTGGCCCAGGGAAGTCCAATCATCCATTCGAGTTGCGAGGGAGAGCTGGGGATTGCACTTGAGTCAATGCAGGACAAAAAAGACCTCATTTAGGCTTGTGTCCAGGACCGAGTTTTCCTCTACAGGGGCAACACGGATCTCGGGATCCCATTCCAGACTCACCCAAGTAGTCAGGCCTCGGCTCGAGGGCAAGCAACGGACTCTGCTCTCCTCTAGAGTAGCGACGTGTATCTCTTGGAGGCTACTGAGTGGCCTAAAGGGAGTCAGGCCTCCAGTGGAGTTTGGAGAGTGGACTCGGGATTGCTCTCTAGGTCATGTAGGAAAAGAAGGCCCTCATCTTACGATGATGGGGGCGTCTCGTGAGTTTTCTCGAGCGGCGGTGCCAGTGTGGGGTTTTCATGAGGTAGGACGGGGAGCGCAGGGAGCCTCTCGTGTGGCGCCAGGGAAGTTAGGTTTCAATGGGCGTGGCGAGGGGAATGCGTCATTGCTCTCCAGTCATTGTAGGGTATCGGGCCTCAAGACGCGGTAAAGAAGGACTCTCGAGGTCTTTCTCAGAATGCAGCAGGAAACCCTGGGTTCACTCGACTTGTGCCAGTGACCGCAGAGAGCTTCTGAGGGTGCCTCTGAGAATCAGGGATACTGTGGAGTTTTAGGGGCCTCTCGGGACTCCACTGGGTGTGGCGCAATGGAAGAGGGCCTCATTTCGAGTTGATGCAGGAACGTCAGGTTTCATCTACATTTCTGACTCCGATCGCACGGTCCCTGCAGAGTTGGGAAAGGAGAGTCAGGCCTTCTCTTGTGTGGAGGAACGGAACTCCGCATGCCTCTCTAGTTCTTCAAGGGATGACAGGACACTTGTCGATCTGTGTTTGGAATCTGCGTGTTTTTCCGTACTATGCATGGGGATGTCAGTACCCCTTCGTGTTGTGCATTCATCCACAGGTTTGCTTTCGAAGAGGTGTCCTGGCATCGGGTTCTTATTAAGAGCGGACCGGGAAATCGGGGTCTTTCCGCATGTGGCACCACCCACCAGGCTACGTCTCGAATTTCCTAGTGAGACCGGCCTCATCCTGAGGTGCGCCGGGAAGGTCGGAACCCCTTGCAGACAAAGCAGGGGAATCGACCCTCCTGTCTCGATCAGGAGGGGAGAAGGGGCACAGATGAGGTGATGCCGGGAACCTCGGTGTTCCCCTCCAGTGAGACCAGTGTGTTGGGGAACTTTTGGGGTCGCATCAAAGGTGCCAAGTACCGTATCACACTTCAAGATGGAACGTAAGACTACTTTTGAGACGCTGTAGCGGCAATGGCCGCATCTTGCGATGAAGAGGGAACGACGTGGTTTTTCTCGAGTTGTGGCGGGATTCTTGAGTTACAACGGGAAATTCAGGCTTCCTCTTCTGTTGGCCCAGGGAAGTCCAGTCTTCCATTCGAGTTGCGAGGGAGAGTTGGGGATTGCTCTCGAGTCACTGCAGGAAAAAAGAGACCTCATCTAGGCTTGTGTCCAGGACCTAATGTTTCTCTCCAGGGGCGACAGGGATCTCCGGTTCACATATCAGACACACCCGAGGAGTCAGGCCTCGCCTCGAGGGGAAGGAAAAGACTCCGCTCTCCTCTCGAGTCGCGACGGGTATGTCTTGGAGTCCACTGAGTGACCAAAAGGGAGTCAAGCCTACTGTGGAGTTTGGAGAGAGGACTCGGGATTGCTCTCCAGGCCATGCTAGAAAAGAAGGCCGTCATGTCGCGAAAATGGGGGCGTCTCGTGGGTTTTCTCTATCTGTGGCGCCAGTGTTTGGTTTCTCACGAGGTATGACGGGGAGCTCAGGGAGCCTCTCGTGTGGCGCCAGGGAAGTCAGGGCTTCATGAGTGTAGCAGAGGGAGCGTGTCATTGCCCTCGAGTCATGGTAGGGGAATCAGGTCTCAAAATGCGTTGAAGAAGGACTCTTGAGTTCTTTCTATGGTGGTGGCAGTAAACCCTGGGTTCACTCGAATTGTGCTGGTGACCTCAGGGAGCTTCTCAGGGTGCCTCTGAGAAGTCAGGGATACTGTGGAGCTGGGACGCGTCTCTCGGGACTCCACTGGGTTTCGTGCAATGGAAGAGGTCCTAATCTCGAGTGGAGGCAGGAACCTCAGCGTTCCTCTCGTGACTTCACTGGCGCTGGTCTGATTCGGATCGCAAAGTCCCTGCAGAGTTGGGACAGGAGAGTCAGGCATCGTCTTGTGTAGAGGAATGAAACCCCACTTGCCTCTCGAGTTCTTCAGGGGTGACAAGCCACTTGTTGAGCTGTATGTGGAACCTGTGGGTTTTTCCGGACGATGCACGAGGGTGTCAGTGCCCCTTTGTGTTGTGCCTTCATCCACAGGGTTGCCTTCGAAGAGGTGTCCAGGCATCGGGTTCTTATCAAGAGCGTACCGGGAAATCATAGTCTTTTGGCATGTGGTACCACCCGCGAGCTACGTCTCGAATTTCCTCGTGAGACCGGCCTCATCCTGAAGTGCCCCGTGAAGGTCGGGAACCCCTTACAAACAAAGCAGGGGAAGTGACCCTCCTATCACGAACAGGAGGGGAGAAGGGGCTCAGATAAACTGGTGCCGGGAACCTCGGTGTTCACCTCAAGTGAGACCGATATTTCGGGGAACTTTTGGGGTCACATCAAGGGTGTCAAGTATCGTTTTGCACTTCAAGACGGAACGTGGGACTTTTCTTGAGAAGCTGTAGCGGGCAAGGGCCTCATCTTGTGATGATGAGGGAACCAAGTGCTTTTTCTCGAGTTGCGGCGGGATTCTCGAGTTACGAAGGGGAATTCAGGCTTCCTCTTGTGTTGGCCCAGGGAAGTCCAATCTTCCATTCGAGTTGTCAGGGAGAGCGGGGGATTGCTCTCGAGTTACAGAAAGGCAAAAGAGACCTCATCTAGGCTTGTTTCCAGGACCTAATGTTCCTCTCCAGGGGAGACAGGGATCTCGGGGTTGCATTCCAGACCCACCTGGTGAGTCAGGCCTTGTCTCGAGGGGAAGCAAAGGACTCAATTCTCCTCTCGAGTCGCGACGGGTATCTCTTGGAGCCCACTAAGTGGCCTAAAGGGAGTCAAGCCTCCTGTGGAGTTTGGAAAGAGATTTGGGATTCCTCTCCAGGCCATGCAGGAAAAGAAGGCCCTCATCTCGCGATGACAGGGGCGTATGGTGAGTTTTCTCAAGCTGCGGCGTCAGTGTGGGGTTTCTCACGAGGTACGACAGGGAGCTCAGGGAGCCTCTCTTATGGCGCCAGGGAAGTCAGGTATCCATGTGCGTGGCGAGGGGGTGCGTGTCATTTCTATAGAGCCATGGAAGCAGATTCGGGCTTCAAGACACGTTGAAGTAGGACTCTCGAGGTCTTTTTCCCATTGTGGCAGGAAACCCTGGGTTCCCTCGACATGTGCCGGTGACCTCATGGAGCTTCTCCGGGTGCCTCTGAGAAGTCAGGGGTACTGTGGAGTTGGGAGGGGCCTCTCTGGACTCCACTGGGTTTGGTGCAATGGATGAGAGCCTCATCTCGAGTGGAGGCAGGAACCTCATGTTTCCTCTCCTGGGTTTCCTGTCGCTGGTACTGACTCGGATCGCAGTTTCCCTGCAGAGTTGGTACAGAAAATCAGGTCTCGTCTTGTGTGGAGGAATGGAACTCCACTTGCCTGTCGAGTTGTTCACGGGGTGACAGACCACTTGTTGAACTGTGTTTGTAACCTGCGGGTTTTTCTGGACGATGCACGGTGTCAGTGCCCCTTCGTGTTGTGCTTTCATCCACAGGTTTTCCTTCGTAAAGGTGTCACGGCATCACGTTCTTATCAAGAGCAGACCGGGAAATCGGGGTCTTTCGGCTTGTGGCACCACCCACGAGGCTATGTCTCGAATTTCCTTGTGAGACCTGCCTCATCCTTAGGCGCGCTGGAAAGGTCGGGAACCCCTTCCAGACATAGCAGGGGAATCGACACTCCTGTCGCGATCACGAGGGGAGAAGGAGCTCAAATGAAGTGGTTCCGGGAACCTCGGTGTTCCTTTCGAGTGAGACCGGTATGTCGGGGAATTTTGAGATTGCATCAAGGGTGCCAAGTACCGTTTCGCACTTCAAGACAGAACGTGGGACTTCTCTTGAGTCGCTGTAGCGGGCAAGGGCCTCATCTAGCGCTGATGGGGGAACCACGTGGATTTTCTCGAGTTTCGGCGGGATTCTCAAGTTACGATGTCGAATTCAGGCTTCCAATTGTATTGGCCCAGGGAAGTCCAATCTTCAATTCGATTTGCGAGGGAGAGCTGGCGATTGTGCTCTAGTAACTGCAGTGCAAAATAGACCTCGTCTAGGCTTGTGTCCAGGACCGAGTTTTCCTCTCCAGGTGTGACAGGAACTCGGGGTTGCATTCCAGACTCACACGGGGAGTCAGGCCTCGTCTCGAGGGGAAGCAAAGGACTCTGCTCTCCCATCAGATCCTGACAGGTATCTCTTGGAGCCAACTGAGAGGCCTAAAGAGAGTCAAGCCTCCTGTGGAGTCTGGAGAGAGGACTCGGTTTTGCTCTCCATGCCAGGCCGGAAACAAGTCCCTCATCTCGTGATGACGGGGGCGTATCGTGGGTTTCTCGAGCTGCGGTGCCTGAATGGGGTTTCCGAAGAGGTACGGCGGGGAGCTCAGGGAGACTCTCTTCAGGAGTCAGGGAAGTCAGGTCTCCATGCGCATGGCGATGGGGAGCGGGAATTTGCTCTCGAGTCATGGTAGGGGAATCGGGCCTCAAGACGCGCCGAAGGACTCTCAAGGTCTTTCTCGGGTCGCAGCAGGAAACCCTGGGTTCCCTAGACTTGAGCCGGTGACCTCAGGTAGATTCTCAAGGTGCCTCTGAGAATTCAGGGATCCTGTGGAGGTGGCGGGGCCCCTCGGGACTCCGCTGGGTCTGGCGCAACGGAGGAGGGCCTCACCTCGAGGGGAGGCAGGAACCTCAGGCTTCCTCTGCGTTTCGGACTCCGACCGCAGGGTCCCTGCAGAGTTGGGACAGGAGAGTCAGGCCTCTTCTTGTCTGAGGAAGGGAACCCCGCTGGCCTCTCGAGTTGCTCAGGGGGTCTCAGGCCCCTCGTCGAGCTGTGTGTGGAACCCGCGGGACTTTGCGGACGATGCCCGGGGGTGGCAGTGCCCCTTCGTGTTGTGCCTTCACCCACAGGGTTGCCTTCGAAGAGGGGTCCGGGCCTCGGGTCCTTCTCAAGAGCGTACCGGGGAATCGGGGGCGTTCGGCATGTGGCCCCACCCACGTGGCTCGTCTCGAATTTCCTCGTGAGACCGGCCTCATCCTGAGGTGCGCCGGGAAGGCCGGGAACCCCTTCTAGACCACGCAGGGGAATCGCCTCTCCTGTCGCTATCAGGAGGGGAGAAGGGAATCAGAGGAAGGGGTGCCGGGACCCTCGGTGTTCCCCTCGGGGGACCCCGGCGTGTCGGGGGACTTTTGGGGGTCGCAGGAAGGCTGTCAGGGACCGTTTCGCCCTTCAGGGTGGAACAGGGGACTTCCCTTGAGACGCCGTGGCGGGCAAGGGCCTCATCTTGCCAAGAGGTGGGAACCACGTGGTTTTTCTCGAGTTGCGGAGGGATTCTCGAGTTCCGACAGGGATCTCAGCCTTCCCCTTGGGTTGGCCCTCGGAAGCCCAATCTTCCCCTCGGGTTGCGAGGGAAAGCTGGGGGTTGCGCTCGAGTCACTGCAGGGCAGAAGAGACCTCACCTAGGCGTGTGTCCGGGACCTAATATTCCTCTCCAGGGAAGGCAGGGATCTCGGGGTTGCATCCCATGCTCCCCCGGGGAGTCAGGCTTCGCCTCGAGGGGAAACAAAGGACTCCGCTCTCCTCCCGAGTCGAGATGCTGATATCTTGGTGCCCCCTGAGTGGCCTCAAGGGAGTCCAGCCTCCTCTTCACTTTTGAGAGAGGACTCGTGATTGCTCTCCAGGCCAGGCAGGAAAAGAAGGCCCTCTGCTCGCGAGGACGGGGGCATCTCAGCGGTTTGCTCGAGCTGCGGCACCCGTGGGGGTGTTCTCCCGAGGCACGACGAGGATCTCAGGGAGCCTCTCGTGCGGCGCCAGGGAAGTCATGTCTCCTTGCACGTGGCGAGAAGGAGCGCGTCATTGTTCTCGAGTCATGGGAGGGGACTATGGCCTCAAGACGCGTTGAAGAAGGACTCTCGATGTCTTTCTTGGGTTGCAGCGGGAAACCCTCGTTTCCCCCGACTTCTTCCGGGGCCTGAAGGAACTTCCCAGGGTGCCTCAGAGAAGTGAGAATCGCTGTGGAGTTGGTGGGACCTCTCGGGACTCCACTGGGTTTGTCGCAATGGAAGAGGGCCTCGTCTCGAGTGGAGGCAGGAACCTAAGGGTTCCTCTCCATTTCTGACTCTGATCGTAGTGTCCCTGCAGAGTTGGGACAGGAGAGTCAGGCTATGTCTTTTCTGAGGAATGGAACTCCGCTTGCCTCTCGAGTTGTTCATGGGGTTTCAGGCCCCTTGTCAAACTGTGTGTGGAATCTGCAGGTTTTTCCAGACGATGCATGGGGGTGTCAGTGACCCTTCGTTTTGTGTCTTCATCCACAGGGTTGCCTTCGAAGAGGTGTCCGGGCATCGTGTTCTTATGAAGTGCGGACTGGGAAATCGGGGTCGTTCAGCATTTGGCACCACCCACGTGGCTAGTCTCGAATTACCTCATGAAACCGGCCTCATCCTGAGGTGTGCCGCGAAGGTCATGAAACCCTTCCAGACAAAGCAGAGGATTCGACCCTCCTGTGGCGATCAGGAGGGGAGAAGTGGCTCAGATGAAGTGCTGCTGGGAACCTCGGTGTTTCCCTCAAGTGAGACATGTATGTCGGGTAACTTTTGGGGTCACATAACGCGTTCCAAGTACCGTTTCGCTCTTCAAATTGGAACGTGGGACTTCTCTTGGGGTGCTCCAGCGGGCAAGGGCCTCATCTTTGAATGACTGGGGAACCACTTGGTTTTTCTCTAGTTGCGGTGGGATATTTGAGTTACCACAGGGAATTCATGCTTCCTCTTGTGTTGGCCCACAAAAGTCTTATCTTCCATTCGAGATTCGAGGAAGAGCTGGAGGTGCGCTCTAGTCACTGAAGGCAAAAGAGACCCCACCAAGGCTTGTGTGCAGGAACTAATGTTCATGTCAAGGGGCGACAGGAATCTCGTGGTTGCATTCCAGACTCACCCTGGAGTCAGGCCTTGTCTCGAGGGGAAGCAAAGGACTCTGCTCTCCTCTCGAGTCGGACGGGTATGTCTTGGAGCCCACTGAGTGGCTTAAAGGGAGTCAAACCTCCTCTGGTGTTTGGAGGGAGGACATGGGATTGCTCTCAAGGCAATGCAGGAAATGAAGGCCCTCATCTCCCGATGACTGGGGCGTCTCGTAGGTTTTCTCGAGCTGTGGCGCTAGTGTGGGGTTTCTCACGAAGTAAGACTGGGAGCTCAATGAGCCTCTCATGTGGTGCCAGGGCAGTCAGGTCTCTATGCACGTGGTGAGAGGGAGCCCGTCATTGTTCTCGAGTCATGGTAGGGAAATTGGGCCTGAAAACGTGTTAAAGAAGGACTCTCGAGGTCTTACTTGGGTTGCAGCAGGAAACCCTGGGTTCCATCGACTTGTGCCAATGACCTCAGGAAGCTTCTCAGCGTGCCTCTGAGAAGTCAGTGTCACTGTGGAGTTGGGAGGGGCCTCTCGGAACTCCACTGGGTTTGGTGCAATGGAAGAGGGCCTCATGACAAGTTGAGGCAGGAACCACTGGGTTCCTCTCCTGGCTTCGAATGCGCTGGATCTGACTCGGATCGCAGAGTCCCTGCAGAGTTGGGACAGGAGAGTCAGGCCTCGTCTTGTGTGGAGGAATGGAACTCCGCTTGACTCTCGCGTTGTTCATGGGGTGACAGGCCACTTGTCGATTTGGATGTGGAACTTGCGGGTTTTTCTGGACGATGCACCGGGGTGTCACTGCCCCTTCGTGTTGTGCCTTGTTCCACAGGATTGCCTTCGAGTTGGGTTCTGCCATCGGGTTCTTATCAAGAGCGGACCAGGGAATTGGGGTCTTTTGGCATGCCGCACCACCCACGAGGCTATGTCTCGAATTTCCTCGTGAGACTGGCCTCATCTTGATGTGCGCCAGGAAGGTCGGGAACGCCTTCCAGACAAAGCAGGGGAATCGGACCTCCTGTCGCGATCAAGAGGGGAGAAGAGTCTCAGATGAAGTGGTGCCGGCAACCTCGGTGTTCTCCTCAAGTGAGACTGGTATGTCGGGGAACTTTTGGGGTCGCATCAAGGCTTCCAAGTAACTTTTCGCTCTTCAATACGGAACGTGGGACTTCTCTTGAGACGCTGTAGCGGGCAAGGGCCTCATGTTTCGATGACGGGGGAACCACGTGGTTTTTCTTGAGTTGGGGCGGGATTCTCGAGTTACAACCGGGAATTCAGGCTTCCTCTTCAACTGGCCCAGGGAAGTCCAGTTTTCATTCGAATTGTGAGTTAGAACTGGGGATTGCTCTCGAGACACTGCAGGGCCAAATAGACCTCATCTAGGCTTGTGTCCAGGACCTAATGTTCCTCTGCTGGGGCGAAAGCGATCTCAGCATTGCATTCTCGACTCACCCGGGGAGTCAGGCCTCGTCTCGAGGGGAAGCCAAGGACACCGCTCTCCTGTCAAGTCGCGACGGGTATATCTTGGAGCTCACTGTGTGGCCTAAAATGAGTCAAGCCTCCTGTGGAGTTTGGAGAGAGGACTCAGGATTGCTCTCCAGGCCATACAGCAAAAGAAGGCCCTCATCTCGTGAGGACTGGGGCGTCTCGTGGGTATTCTCGAGCTGCGGCTCCAGTGTGGTGTTGCTCACGAGGTATAATGGGGAGCTCAGGGAGCCTCTCCTGTGGCGCCAGGGAAGTCAGGTTTCTATGCGCGTGGCTAGGGGGAGCGCGTCATTGCTCTCGAGTCATGGTAGGGGAATCGCACCTCAAGACGCGTTGAAGAAGGACTCTCGAGGTCTTTTCCGGGTTGGGGCAGGAAACCCTTGGTTCCCTCGACTTGTGCCGGTGATCTCAGGAAGGTCTAAGGGTGCCTCTGAGAAGTCAGGGATACTGAGCAGTTGGGAGGGGTCTCTCGGGACTCCACTGGGTTCGGTGCAATGGAAGAGGGCCTCATCTCGAGTGGAGGCAGGAAACTCATGTTTCCTCTCCTGACTTCCCCTGGGCCAGATCTGACTCGGATCGCAGTTTCGCTGCAGAGTTCGAACAGGAGAGTCAGGCCTCGTCTTGTGTGGAGGAATGGAACTCTGCTTGCCTCTCCAGTTGTTCCCGGGGTGACAGGTCACTTCTCGAGCTGTGTGTGGTACCTGCGGGTTTCTCCGGACGATACCCAGGGTTGTCAGTGCCCCTAAGTGTTGTGCCTTCATCAAAAGGGTTATCTTCAAAGAGGTGTCCGGGCATCAGGATCTTATCAAGAGCGGACTGGGAAATCGGGGTCTTTCGGCATGTGTCACCATCCACGTGGCTATGTCTCGAATATCCTCGTGAGACCGGCCTCATCCTGAGATGCACCGGGAAAGGCGGGAACCCCTTCAAGACAAAACAGGGGAATCGACCCTCCTGTCGCGATGAGGAGGGGAGAAGGGGCCCAGATGTAGTGGTGCCGGGAACCTCGGTGTTCTCCTCGAGTCAGACTGGTGTGTCGAGGAACTTTTGAGGGCGCATCAAGGGTGACAATACCGTTTCGCACTTCAAGACGGAACGTGGGACTTCTCTTGAGACGCTGTAGGGGGCAAGGGCCTCATCTTGGGATGACGGGGGAACCACGTGGCGTTTCTCGAGTTGTGGCGGGATTCTCGAGTTTCGACGGGGAATACAGTCTTCCTCATGTGTTGGGCCAGGGAAGTCCTATCTTCCATTCGAGTTTAAAGGGAGAGCTGGGGATTGCTCTCGAGTCACTGCAGGGCAAAATAGACCTCATCTAGGCTTTTGTCCAGGACTTAATGTTCGTCCCTAGGGGCGACAGGGATCTTGGGGTTGCATACCAGACTCACCCGGGGAATCAGGCCTCGTCTCGAGGGGAAGCAAAGAACTCCGCTGTCCTTTTGAGTCGCGATGGGTATCTCTTGGAGCCCACTGTGTGCCCTAAAGGGAGTCAAGCCTCCTGTGGTGTTTGGATAGAGGACACGGGATTCCTCTCCAGGCCATGCAGGAAAAGAAGGCCCTCATCTCGCGATGATGGCGGCGTCTCGTGGGTTTTCTAGACTGCTGCGCTAGTGCCGGGTTTCTGACGAGGTACGAGAGGGAGCTCAGGGAGCCTCTCGTGTGGCGCCAGGGAAGTCAGGTCCCCATGAGATGGCTAGGGGGAGCTCGTCATTGGTCTCGAGTCATGGTATGGTAATCGGGCCTCAAGACGGGTTGAAGAAGGACTCTCGAGGTCTTTCTCGGGCCACTGCATAAAACCCAGGGTTCCCTTGACTTGTGCCTGCGACCTCAGGGAGCTTCTCAGAGTGCCTCTGAGAAGTCAGGGATACTGTGCAGTTTGGAGGGGCCTCTCGAGACTCCTCTGCATTTGGTGGAATGTAAGAGGGACTCATCTCGAGTTGAAGCAGGAACCTCAGTGTTCCTCTCCATTTCTAACTCAGATCGCAAGGTCCCTGCATGTTGGTACAGGAGAGTCAGGCCTCATCTTTTCTGGAGGATGGGACTCCTCTTGCCTCTCGAGTTGATCTCGAGGTGACAGGCCACTTGTGGAGCTGTGTGTGTAACCTGCCCGTTTTTCCGGATGATGCACAGGTGTGTTAGTGCCCCTTCGTGTTGTACCTTCATACTCAAGGCTGCCTTCCAAGAGGTGTCCGAGCATCGGAATCTTATCAAGAGCGGACCGGGAAATTGGAGTCTTTCAGCAAGTGGCACCACCCACAAAGCTACGTATCGAATTTCCCCATGAGACCGGCCTCATCCTGAGTTGTGCAGGGAAGGTCGGGCCCCCTTGCAGACAAAGCAGGGGAATCGACCCACCGGTCACGATCAGGAGGGGAGAAGGGGCTTAAATGACGTGGTGCCAGGAAACTCGGTGTTCCCCTTGAGTGAGACCGGCGTGTTGGGGGACTTTTGGGGTCGCATCAAGGGTGCCAAGTACCGTTTCGCATTTCAAGACGGAACCTGGGACATCTTTTGAAACGCTGTAGCGGGCAAGGGCCTCATCTTGCGATGACGGGAGAACCACGTGGTTTTGCTCGAGTTGCGGCGGGATTCTCGAGTTATGACCGGGAATTTAGGCTTCCTCTTGTTGGCCTTGAAATCCAATCTTCCATTCGGGTTGCGAGGGGGAGCTGGGGATTGCGCTAGAGTCACTGCAGGGCAAAAGAGACCTAATCTAGGCTTGTGTCCAGGATCTAACGTTGCTCTCCAGGGGCGACAGGGATCTCGGGTTTGCATTCCAGACTCATCCGGGGAGTCAGTTCTCACCTCGAGGGTAAGCAAAGAATTCCGCTCTCGTCTCGAGTCGCGATGGGTATCTCTTGGAGCCCACTGTGTGTACTAAAGGGAGTCAAGCCTCCTGTGGAGTTTGGAGAGAGGACTCGGGATTGGACTCCAGGCCATGCAGGAAAAGAAGGCCCTCATCTCGAGATGACGGTGGCGTCTCGTGGGTTTTCTCGAGCTGCGGCGCCAGTGTGGGGTGTCTCATGAAGTACCACGGGGATCTCAGGGAGCCTCTTGTATGGCGCCAGGAAAATCCAGTATTCCATTCGAGTTGCAAGTTAGAACTGGGGATTGCTCTCCAGTCACTGCAGGGCAAAATAGACCTCATCTACGCTTGTGTCCAGGACCTAGTGTTCCACTACTGGGCCAACAGGGATCTCAGGGTTGCATTCTCGACTCACCCGGAGAGTCAGGCCTCGTCTTGAGGGGAAAAAAAGGACTCCGCTCTCCTGTCGAGTCGCGACGGGTATCTCTTGGAGCCCACTGCGTGGCGTAAAGGGAGTGAAGCCTCCTATGGAGTTTGGAGAGATGACTCGGGATTGTTTTCCTGGCCATGCAGGAAAAAAGGCCCTCATCTCGCGATGACGGGGGCATCTCGTGGGTTTTCTCCAGCTGCGGCGCCAGTATCAGATTTCTCACGAGGTACAACGGGGAGCTCAGAGAGCCTCTCGTGTGGTGCTAGGGACGTCAGGTCTCCGTGCGTGTGGTGAAGGGGAGTGCGTGATTGCTCTCGAGTCATAGTAGGCGAATCGGGCCTCAAGACGCATTGAAGAAGGACTCTTGAGGTCTTTCTCGGGTTGCGGCAGGGAACCCTGGGTTCCCTTGATTTGTGTCGGTGACCTCAGGCAACTTCTAAGGGTGCCTCTGAGAAGTCAGGGACACTGTGGATTTGGGAGGCGCCCTTCGTTACTCAACTGGGTTTGGTGCAATCGAAGAGGGCCTCATCTCGAATGGAGGCAGGAACGTCAGGGGTCCTCTCCATTTCTGACTCGGGTCGCAGGGTACCTGCAGAGTATGGAGAAGAGAGTCACGCCTCGTCTTCTGTGGAGGCATGGATCTCCGCTTGCCTAGCGAGTTGTTCACGGATTGACAGGCCACTTGTTGAGCTGAGTGTGGAACCTGCGGTTTTTTCCGGACGATGCACGGGGGTGTCAGTGCCCCTTCGTGTTGTGCCTTCATCCACAGGGTTGCCTTCAAAGAGGTGTCCGGGCATCGGGTTCTTTTCAAGAGCGTACCGGAAAATTGGGGTCTTTCAGCATGTGGTACCACCCACGAGGCTACGTCTCGAATTTCCTCGGGAGACCGGCCTCATCCTGAGGTGCGCCGGGAAGGTCGGGAACCCCTTGCAGACAAAGCAGGGGAATCGACCCACCGCTCGCGATCAGAAGGGGAGAAGGTGCTCAGATGAAGTGGTGCCGGGAACCTCGGTGGTCCCCTCGAGTGAGACCGGTATGTCACGGCACTTTTGAGGTCGCATCAAGGGTGCCAAGTACAGTTTTGCACTTCAAGACGGAACGTGGGAATTCTCTGGAGATGCTGTAGCGGGCAAGGGCCTCATGTTGCGATGACGAGGGAAACACGTGGTTTTTCTCGAGTTGAGGCGGGATTCTCGAGTTACAACGGGGAATTCAGGCTTCCTCTTGTGTTGGCCCAGGAAGTCCAATCTTCCATTCAACTTGTCAGAGAGAGCTGGGGGTTGCTCTCCAGTCACTTCAGGTCAAAGAGTCCTCATCTAGGCTTGGGTCCAGGACGTAATGTTCCTCTCCACGGGCGACAGGAATATCGGGGTCACATTCCAGTCTCACCCTGTGGGTCACGCCTTGTCTCGAGTGGAAGCAAAGGACTCCACTATCCTCTCGTGTCGCGACACGTAACTCTTGGAGCCCAATGAGTGGCCTAAAGGGAGTCAAGCGTCCTGTGTAGCTTGGACAGAAGGTTCACGCTTGATCTGCATACCATGCAGTTAAAGATGGCCCTCCTCTCGTGATGACGGGGGCGTCTCATGGGTTTTCTCGAGCTGCGGCGCCAGTGTGGGGTTTCTCACGAGATATGATGGAGAGTTCAGGGATCCTCTTGTGCAGCGCCAGAGAAGCCGTACTCCATGCGTGTGGCCAGGCAGATCGCGTCATTGCTCTCGAGTCATGGGAGGGACTAGGGCCTCAAGAGGCATTTAAGAAGGACTCTCAAGGTCTTTCTTGGGTTGGGGCGGGAAACACTCATTTACCTCGACCTCTACAGGGGACCTTAGGGAACTTCCCAGGTGCCTCTGAGAGGTGAGGGATACTGAGGAGTTAGAGGGGCCTCTCGGGACTCCACTAGGTTTGACGAAATGAAAGAGGGCCTCATCTCGATTGGAGGCAGGAACCTCAGGCTTCCTCTCCATTTCTGACTCCGACCGCAGGGTCCCTGCAGAGTTGGGACAGGAGAGTCAGGCCTCGTCTTGTCTGAGTAACGGAACTCTGCTTGCCTCTCGAGTCGTTCAGGGGGTCTCAGGGCCCTTGTCGAGCTGTGTGTGGAACCTGCGGGTGTTTCCAGAAGATGCATGGGGGTGTCAGTGCCCCTTCGTTTTGTGCCTTCCCCCACAGGGTTGCCTTCAAAGAGGTGTCCGGGCATCGGGTTCTTTTCAAGAGCGGACCGGGAAATCGGGGTCATTCTGCATGTGGCACCACCCACGTGGCTCATCTCGAATTTCCTCGTGAGACCAGCATCATCCTGAGGTGCGCCGGGAAGCCCGGGAACTCCTTCCACACAAAGTAGGGGAATCGATTCTCCTGTCGCGATCAGGAGGGGAGATGGGGCTCAGATGAAGTGGTGCCGGGACCCTCGGTGTTCCACTCGAGGGAACCCGGCATTTCAGGGAACTTTAGGGGTCGCATCAAGGGAGCCAAGTACCGTTTCCCACTTCAGGACGGAACATGGGACTTCCCTGGAGACGCTGTAGCGGGCAAGGGCCTCATCCTGTGAAGACGTTGGAACCACGTCGTTTTTCTTGAGTTGCATTGGGATTCTCGAAAATGACAGGAATTTCAGGTCTCTCTTGGGTTGGCCCTGGGAAGCCCAATCTTCAATTCGAGTTGCGATTGAAAGCTGGGGGTTCTGCTCGAGTCACTACAGGGCCAAAGAGACCTCATCGAGGCGTGTGTCCAGGACCTAATATTCCTCTATAGGGAAGACAGGGATCCCGGGTTTCCATTCCAGACTCCCCCGGGGAGTCAGGACTGGCCTGGAGGGGAAGCAAAGGACTCCGCTTTCCTATCAAGTCGCGACATGGATCTCTTGGAGCCCACTGAGTGGACTCAAGGGTGTCAAGCCTCCTCTTCAGTTTGGAGAGAGGACTCGGGATTGCTCTCCAGGCCAGGCAGGAAAAGAAGGCCCTCATCTCGCGATGACGGGGGCGTCTCATGGGTTTCCTCAGGCTGCTGCGCCCATGGGGGTTTTCTCACGAGGCACGACGAGGACATCAGGGAGCCTCTCGTGCGGCGCCAGGGAAGTCAGGTCTCCATGCGCATGGCGAGGGGGAGCTGGTCATCACTCTCGAGTCATGGGAAGCGGCTAGGTTCTCAAGAGGCGTTGAAGAAGGACTCTCGAGATCTTTCTCGGGTTGCGGCGGGAAACCCTCGTTTCCCTCGACTTCTGCAGGGAACCTTAGGGAACTTCCCAGGGTGCCTCTGAGAGGTGAGGGATGCTGTGTAGTTGGCAGGGCCTCTCGGGACTCTGCTGGGTTCGGCGCAATGGAAGAGGGCCTCATCTCGAGGGGAGGCAGGAACCTCAGGCTTCCTCTCGGTTTCGGACTCCGACTGCACGGTCCCTGCAGTGTTGGGACAGGAGAGTCATGCCTCGTCTTGTCTGAGGAATGGAATTCTGGTTGCCTCTCGAGTTGTTCCGGGAGTCTCAGGCCCTTTGTCGAGCTGTGTGTAGACCCTGCGGGTTTTTCCGGATGATGCACGGGGGTGGCAGTGCCCCTTCGTGTTGTGCCTTCACCCACAGGGTTGCCTTCGAAGAGGTGTCCGGGCATCGGGTTCTTATCAAGAGCGGACCGGAAAATCGGGGTCGTTCGGCACGTGGCACCTCACACGTGGCTAATCTCGAATTTCCTCCTGAGACCGGCCTCATCCTGAGGCGTGCCAGGAAGACCAGGAACCCCTTCCCGACCACGAAGGGGAATCGACTCTCCTGTCGCGATCAGGAAGAGAGAAGGGGCTCAGATGAAGTGGTGCCGGGACCCTCGGTGTTCCCCTCGAGGGAACCCAGCGTGTCGGGGAACTTTTGCGGTCGCATCAAGGGTGTCAAGTACCGTGTCGCCCTTCAGGGCGGAACATGGGACTTCCCTGGAGACACCGGGAACTTCGGTGTTCCCCTGGAGTGAGACCGGTATGTTGGGGAACTTTGGGGTCGCATCAAGGGTGCCAGGTAGCATTTCGAACTTAAAGATGGAACGTGGGACTTCTCTTGAGACTCTAGCTGGCAAGGGCCTCATATTGCGATGAAGGGGGAAGCACATGGTTTTTAAGACTTGAGGCTGAATTCTCGAATTACGATGGGAAATTTAGACTTCCTCTTTAGTTGACCGTGGGAAGACCAATCTTCCATTCAAATTGTGAGGGAGAGATGGAGGTTGCTCTCGAGTCACTGTAGGGCAAAATAGACCTCATCTAGGCTTGTGTCTAGGACATAATGTTCCACTCCAGGGGCGACAGGGATCTCGGGGTTGCATTCCAAGCTCACCCGGGGAGTCAGGCCTCGTCTCGAGGGAAGCAAAGGACTCCGCTCTCCTCTCGAGTCGCACCGGGTATTTCTAGGACCCAACTGAGTGGCCTAAAGGGAGTCAATACTCCTGTGAAGTTTGGAGAGAGGACCAGGAATTGCTCTCCAGGTCAGGCATGAAAAGAAGGCCCCCATCTCTCCTTGACGGGGGCATCTTGTGGTTTTTCTCGAACTGTGGCGCCAGTGTGGGTTTTCTCACGAGGTACGATGGGGTACTCAGGGAGCCTCTTGTGTGGTACTAGGGAAGTCAGTTTTCCTGCTTGTGGCGAGGGGAGCGCGTCCTTGCTCTGGAGTCATGGTAGGGGAATCGGGCATCAAGAGACGTTGAAAAAGGACTCTCCAAGTCTTTCTCGGGTTACTTCAGGAAACTCTGGGTTCCCTCGACTTGTGCCAGTGACCTCAGGTAGCTTCTCAGGGAGCCTCTGAGAATTCAGGAATACTGTGGTGTTGGGAGGGGCCTCTCGGGACACCACTGAGTTTGGTTCAATGGAAGAGGGCCTCTTCTCTAGTTGAGGCAGGAACCTCAGGGTTCCTCTCCATTTCTGACTCCAATTGCAGGGTCCCTGAAGAGTTGGGACAGGAGAGTAAGGCCTCGTCTTGTGTGAAGGAATGCAACTTCACTTGCCTCTCGAGTTGTTCACGAGGTCACAGTCCACATTTGGAGCTGTGAGTGGAATCTGCGGGTTTTTCCAGACGATGCATGGGGATGTCAGTGTCCCTTCGTGTTGTGCCTTCATCCACAGGGTTGCCTTCGAAGACATGTCCAGGCGTCAGGTTCTTATCTAGAGTGGACCGGGAATTCGGGATCTTTCAGCATTTGGCACCAACCATGAGGCTACTTTTCGAATTTCCTCATGAGACCGGCCTCATCTGGAGGTTCGCGGGGAACGTCGGGAACCCCTTGCAGACAAAACATGGGAATCGACCCTTCTGTCGCGATCAGGAGGGGTGAAGGGGCTCACAGGAAGTGGTGCCGTGAACTTTGGTGTTTCCCTCGAGTGAGACCGGTATGTCAGGGAACTTTGGGGGTCGCATCAAGGGTGCCAAGTACCGTTTTGTACTTCAGGATGGAACGTGGGACTTCTCTTGATACGCTGTAGCGGCCAAGGGCCTCATCTTGCGATGACGGGGGAGCCACGTGGTTTTTCTCGAGTTGCGGCGGGATTCTCGAGTTACGACGGGGATTTCAGGCTTCCTCTTGTGTTGGGCCAGGGAAGTCCAATCATCCATTCGAGTTGCGAGGGAGAGCTGGGGGTTGCGCTCGAGTTACTGCAGGGCAAAGGAGACCTCATCTAGGCTTGTGTCCAGGACCTAATGTTCCTCTCCAAGGGCCACAGGGATCTCAGGTTTGCATTCCAGACTCACCCAGGGAGTCAGGCCTCATGTCGAAGGGAAGCAAAGGACTCCGCTCTCCTTTCGAGTCGCGACGGGCACCTCTTGGAGCCCACTTTGTGGCCTAAAGGGAGTCAAGCCTCCTGTGAAGTTTGGAGAGAGGACTTGGGACTGCTCTCCAGGCCATGCAGGAAAAGATGGCCCTCATCTCGCGATGACGGAGGGATCTTGTGGGTTTTCTCGAGCTGCGGCGCCAGTGTGGGGTTTCACACGAGGTACGACGGGGAGCTCAGGGAGCCTCTCGTGTGGCACCAGGGAAGTCAGGTCTCCATGTGCGTGGCGAGGGGGAGCGCATTATTGCTCTCGAGCTATGGTAGGGGAATCTGACCTTAAGACACATTGAAAAAGGACTCTCGAGGTCTTTCTTCGGTTGTGGCAGGAAACCCTTATTTCCCTCGACTTTTGCCGATGGCCTCAATGAGCTTCTCAGAATGCCTATGAGAAGTCAGGGATACTGTGGAGATGGGAGGGGACTCTCGGGACTCCACTGGGTTTGTTTTAATGGAAGAGGGCCTCATCTCGGGTTGAGGCAGGAACCTCAGGTTTCCTCTCCATTTCTGACTCAGATCGAAGCGTGCCTGCAGAGTTGGGATTGGATACTCAGGCCTCGTCTTGTCTGAGGAAGGGAACTCCGCTTTCCTCTCTCATTGTTTAAGGGGTGACAGGCCAGTTGTGGAGCTGTATGTGGATCCTGCAGGGTTTTCCGGACGATGAACAGGGTTGCCAGTGCCCCCTCGTGTAGTGCCTTCATCCACAGGGTTGCCTTAGAAGAGGTGTCCGGGCATCGGGTCCTTATCAAGAGCAAGACCGAGAAATCGGGGTCTTTTGGCACGTGGCACCAACACGAGGCTACGTCTCGAATATCTTCGTGAGACTGGCCTCATCCTGAGGTGCGCCATGAAGGTCGGGAACCCCTTCTAGACAAAGCAGGGGGCTCGACCTTCCTGCCGTGATCAGGAGCGGAGAAGGGGCTCAAATGAAGTGGTGTCAGGAACTTCGGTGTTCCCTTGGAGTGAGACCGGTATATTGGGGAACTTTTGGGGTCGCATCAAGGGTGCCAAGTAGCATTTCGAACTTTATGACGAATCATGGGACTTCTCTTGAGACTCTGTAGCGGGCAAAGGCCTCATATTGCGATGAATGGGGAACCACGTGGTTTTTAAGAGTTGCGGCGGGATTCTCGAGTTACAACGGGAAATTCAGACTTCCTCTTGTGTTGGCCCAGTGAAGACCAATCTTCCATTCGAATTGCGAGGGAGAGATGGGTGTTGCTCTCGAGTCACTGTAGGGCAAAATAGACCTCATCTAGGCTTTTGTCCAGGACATAATGTTCCTCTCCAGGGGCAACAGGGATCTCGGGGTTGCATTCCAGACTCACCCGAGGTAAGGCCTCGTCTCGAGGGGAAACAAAGTACTCTGCTCTCCTCTCAAGTCGCGACAGGTATCTCTTGGAGCCCATTGAGTGGCCTAAAGGGAGTAAAGCCTCCTGTGAACTTTGGAGAAAAGACCAGGGATTGCTCTCCAGGTCAGGCAGGAAAAGAAGTCCCCAATCTCGCGATGACGGTGGGTTTTCCCGAGCTGCGGCGCCAGTGTGGGGTTTCTCACGAGGTATGACGGGGAGCTCAGGGAGCCTCTCATGTGGCGCCAGGGAAGTCAGGTGTCCATGCGCATGGCGAGGGGGAGCGTGTCATTGCTCTCGAGTCATGGTAGGGGAATCCGGCCTCAAGACGCGTTGAAGACGGACTCTTGAGGTCTTTCTCGGGTTGCGGCAGGAGACCCTGTGTTCCCTCGACTTGTGCCGGTGACCTCAGGGAGTTGCTCAGGGTGCCTCTGAGAAGACACTGATACTGTGGAGTTGGGAGGGGCCTCTCGGGACTCCACTGGGTGTGGTATAATACAAGAGGGCCTCATCTCGTGTTGAGGAAGGAACCTCAGGGTTCCTCTCCATTTCAGACTCGGATCTCAGGATTCCTGCAGAGTTGGGACAGGAGAGTCAGGCCTCGTATTCTGTGGAGAAATGCAACTTAGCTTGCCTCTCGAGTTGTTCACGAGGTAACAGGTCACTTGTCGAGCTGTATGTGGAACCTGCAGAATTTTCCAAAAGATGCACGGGTGTTCAGGGTCCCTCCTTGTTGTGCCTTCATCCTACGGTATGCATTCCAAGACGTGTACGGGCATCGGGTTCTTATTAATAGCTGACCGGGAAATGGGGTCTTTCCGCATGTGGCACCACCCACGAGGCTACATCTCCAATTTCCTCGTGAGACAGGCCTCATCCTGATGTGCGCTGGGAAGATCGGTAACCCCTTCCACACAAAGCAGGAGAAAAGACACTCCTATTGCAATCAGGAGGGGAGAAGGGGCTCAAATGATGTGGTGCGGGGAACATGGGTGTTACCCTCGAGTGAGGCCTGTATGTTGGGGAACTTTGGGGGTGCCATCATGGGTGCCAAGTACCGTTTTGCACTTCAGTAGGAACGTGGAACTTCTTTTGAGACGCTGTGGCGGGCAAGGGCCTCATGCTGCGAAGACGATGGAACCACGTGTTTTTTTTCGAGTTGCGGCGGGATTCTCGAGTTACGACGGGGATTTCAGGCTTCCTCTTGTGTTAGCCCTGGGAAGCCCAAACTTCCCTTTGAGTTGCGAGGGAAAGCTGGATGTTGTGCTCGAATCACTGCAAGGCCAAAGAGACCTCATCTAGGCGTGTGTCCAGGACCTAATAGTCCTCTCAAGGGAAGACAAGGATCTCGGGATTGCACTCCAGACTCCCCCGGGGAGTCAGGCCTCGCCTCGAGGGGAAGCAAAGGACTGCGCTCTCCTCTCGAGCCGCGACGCAGATCTCTTGGAGCCCACTGAGTCGCCTCAAGGGAATCCATCCTACTCTTCAATTTGGAGAGAGGACTCGGGATTGCTCTCCAGGCCAGGCAGGAAAAGAAGTCCCTCAGCTCGCGAGGACGGGGGCGTCTCGGGGTTTCCTCGAGCTGCGGCGCCTGTGGGGTTTTTCTCCCAAGGCACGACGAGGACCTCAGGGAGCCTCTCGTGCGGCGCCATGGAAGCCAGGTCTGCATGCGCGAGGCGAGGGGGAGCGCATCATTGCTCTCTAGTCCAGAGAGGGGACAAGGGCCTCAAGACACTTTGAAGAAGGACTATCGAGGTCTTTCTCGAGTGGTGGCAGGAAACCCTCATTTCCCTCGACTTCTGTAGGGGACCTGAGGGAACTTCCCAGGGTGCCCCAGAGAGGTGAGGGATGCTGTGGAGTTAGCGGGGCCTCTCGGGACTCCGCTGTGGTTGGCGCAATGGAAGAGGGCCTCATCTCGAGGGGAGGCAGGAACCTCAGGCTTCCTCTCTGTTTCTGACTCCGACCCTCCGACCTCAGGGTCCCTGCAGAGATGGGAGCGGAGAGTTAGGCCTCGTCTTGTCTGAGGAAGGGAACGCCGCTTGCCTCTCGAGTTGCTCAGGGGGTCTCAGGCCCCTCTTCGAGCTGTGTGTGGAACCCGCGGGTCTTTGCGGACGATGCACGGGGGTTGCAGTGCCCCTTCGTGTTGTGCCTTCACCCACAGGGTTGCCTTCGAAGAGGGGTCCGGGCCTCGGGTCCTTCTCAAGGGTGGACCGGGGAATCGGGGGCGTTCGGCATGTGGCCCCACCCACGTGGCTCGTCTCGAATTTCCTCGTGAGACCGGCCTCATCCTGAGGTGCACCGGGAAGGCCAGGAACCCCTTCCAGACCACGCAGGGGAATCGCCTCTCCTGTCGCGATCAGGAGGGGAGAAGGGGCTCAGAGGAAGCGGTGCCGGGACCCTCGGTGTTCCCCTCGGGGGACCCCGGCGTGTCGGGGGACTTTTGGGGGTCGCAGGAAGGCTGCCAGGGACCGTATCGCCCTTCAGGGCGGAACAGGGGACTTCCCTTGAGACGCCGTGGCGGGCAAGGGCCTCATCTTGCCAAGAGGTGGGAACCACGTGGTGTTTCTCGAGTTGCGGCAGCATTCTCGAGGTACGACGGGGATCTCAGCCTTCCCCTTGGGTTGGCCCTGGGAAGCCCAATCTTCCCCTCGGGTTGCGAGGGAAAGCTGGGGGTTGCGCTCGAGTCACTGCAGGGCCGAAGAGACCTCACCTAGCCGTGTGTTCGGGACCTAGTATTCCTCTCCAGGGAAGGCAGGGATCTCGGGGTTGCATTCCAGCCTCCCCTGGGGAGTCAGGCCTCGTCTCGAGGGGAAGCCAAGGACTCCGCTCTCCTCTCGAGTCGCGACGCGGGTCTCTTGGAGCCCCCTGAGCAGCCTCAAGGGAGTCCAGCCTCCTCTTCCATTTGGAGAGAGGACCCGGGATTGCTCTCCAGGCCATGCAGGAAAAGAAGGCCCTCAGCTCGCGAGGACGGGGGCGTCTCAGGGGTTTCCTCGAGCTGCGGCGCCCGTGGGGGTTTTCTCCCGAGGCACGACGAGGATCTCAGGGAGCCTCTCGTTCGGCGCCAGGGAAGTCAGGTCTCCATGCGCATGGCGAGGGGGAGCGCGTCCTGGCTCTCGAGTCACGGGAGGGGACTAGGGCCTCGAGACGCGTTGAAGAAGGACTCTCGAGGTCTTTCTCGGGGGGCGGCGGGAAACCCTCGTTTCCCTCGCCTTCTGCCGGGGACCTTAGGGAACTTGCCAGGGTGCCTCTGAGAGGTGAGGGATCCTGTGGAGGTGGCGGGGCCCCTCGGGACTCCGCTGGGTCTGGCGCAACGGAAGAGGGCCTCACCTCGAGGGGAGGCAGGAACCTCAGGCTTCCTCTCCGTTTCGGACTCCGACCGCAGCATCCCTGCAGAGTTGGGACACAAGAGTCAGGCCTCGTCTTGTCTGAGGAAGGGAACCCCGCTGGCCTTTCCAGTTGCTCAGGGGGTCTCAGGCCCCTCATCGAGCTGTGTGTGGAACCCGCGGGTCTTTGCAGACGATGCACGGGGGTGGCAGTGCCCCTTCGTATTGTGCCTTCACCCACAGGGTTGCCTTCGAAGAGGGGTCTGGGCCTCGGGTCCTTCTCAAGAGCGGACCGGGGAATCGGGGGCGTTCGGCATGTGTCACCACCCACGTGGCTGGTCTCGAATTTCCTCGTGAGACCGGCCTCATCCTGAGGCGTGCCAGGAAGACCGGGAACCCCTTCCCGACCACGAAGGGGAATCTACTCTCCTGTCGCGTTCCGGAGGGGAGAAGGGTCTCAGATGAAGCAGTGCCGGGACACTCTGTGTTCCCCTCGAGGGAACACGGCGTGTCGAGGAACTTTTGGGTGTCGCAGGTAGGCTGTCAAGGACCATTTCACCCTCAGGGTGGAACAGGGGACTTCCCTTGAGACGCCGTCGCGGGCAAGGGCCTCATCTTGCCAAGAGGTGGGAACCACGTGGTTTTTCTCGAGTTGCGGCGGGATTCTCGAGTTACGATGGGGATCTCAGCCTTCCTCTTGGGTTGGCCCTGGGAAGCCCAATCTTCCCCTCGAGTTGCGAGGGAAAGCTGGGGGTTGCGCTCGAGTCATTGCAGGGGCCAAGAGACCTCACCTAGGCGTGTGTCCGGGACCTAATATTCCTCTCCAGGGAAGGCGGGGATCTCGGTGTTGCATTCCAGGCTCCCCCGGGGAGTCAGGCCTCGTCTCGAGGGGAAGCCAAGGACTCCGCTCTCCTCTCGAGTCGCGACACGGATCTCTTGGAGCCCCCTGAGCGGCTTCAAGGGAGTCCAGCCTCCTCTTCAGTTTGGAGAGAGGACTCGTGATTGGTCTCCAGGCCATGCAGGAAAATAAGGCCCTCATCTCGCGATGACCGGTGTGTCTCATGTGTTTCCTCGAGCTGCCGCGCCAGTGTGGGTTTCCTCACGAGGTACAATGAGGAACTCATGGAGCCTCTCGTGCAGTGCCAAGTTAGTCAGGTCTCCATGCGCGTGGCGAGAGGGAGGGTGTCATGGCTCTCGAGTCATGGTAGGGGAATCACGACTCAACACATTTTGAAGCACTCTCGAGGTCTTTCTCGAGTCACGGCAGAAAACCCAGAGGTCCCTCGACTTGTGCCTGTGACCTCAGGGAACTTCTTTTTGTGCCTCTGAGAACTCAGGGATACTGTGGAGTTGGTAGGGGCCTCTCGGGACTCCACTGGTTGTGGTGCAATGGAAGAGGGCTTCATCTCGAGTGGACGCAGGAACCTCAGGCTTCCTCTCCGTTTCTGACTCGGATCCCATGGTCCCTGCAGAATAGGGACAAGAGAGTCACACCTAGTCTTCTGTTGAGGAATGGACCTTCGTTTGCCTTTCGAGTTGTTTACAGGGTGACAGGCCACTTGTCGAAATGTCTGTGGGACCTGCGGGTTTTTCTGGATGATGCACGCGGGTGTCAGTGCCCCTTCGTCTTGTGCCTTCATCCACAGGTTTTCCTTCAAAGAGTTGTGCTGGCATCGGTTTCTTTTCAAGAGTGGACCGTGAAATTGGGGTCTTTCGACATGTGGCACCACCCACGAGGCTATGTCTCGAACTTCCTCATGAGACCGGCCTCATCCTGAGGTGCGCCCGGAAGGTCGGGAACCCCTTGCAGACAGAGAAGGGGAGTCGACCCTCCTGTCGCAATCAGGAGAGGAGAAGGGGCTCAGATGAAGTGGTGCCGGGAACCTCGGTGTTCCCCTTGAGTGAGTCTGGTATGTCGCGGAACCTTTGGGGTCGCATCAAGGGTGCCAAGTACCGTTTCGCACTTCAGGATGGAACGTGGGACTTCTCTTGAGATGCTGTAGCGGACAAAGGGCCTCATCTTGCGATGACGAGGGAAGCACGTGGTTTTTCTCGAGTTGCGGTGGGATTCTCGAGTTATGACGGGGAATTCAGGCTTCCTCTTGTGTTGGCCCATGAAGTCTAATCTTCCATTCGAGTTGCCAGGGAGAGCTGGGGATTGGGCTCCATTCACTGAAGGGCAAACTAGACCTCATCTAGGCTTGTATCCAGGACTTAATGTTCCTCTCCATAGGCGACAGGGATTTGGGGTTGCATTCCATACTCACCCGGGGAGTCAGGCCTCATCTCGAGGGGAAGCAAAGGACTCCACTCTCTTCTCGAGTCGCGACAGGTATCTCTTGGAGCCCACTGAGTGGTCTTTGCTCTGTAGGAGAGCTCTAGTGTTCATAAGCCTGTACATAAGTGAACACAGACATTCTGTGTGCATGTTGCTGCATACCCAAAATAGGGCCACAAGGAGCCTCATGCTCTCTATGCGGCGCGGAAGCTGTGCAGCCACGCAGCAGCTGAAGAATCCAACCAATTGCTCTTTTCTTACCTCTGACAGAGCTCGCATTGCCGTAGCCCTTGGCAGTTTGAAAACACTGGACCCTAACCCCTCTCAAAGTAGGCCTGGGTTCTAGTTCGAATAGAAAGTCAATAGCGGAGCTGAGGACAGGAACGCGGCAGTCATTTATCACACGCTCCTGCAGCCTGCTACTACAGGGACACTAACGCTAGAAGCTAGGAATGTCTTTGCAAGGTGCGCAAAGGACAAGGGAGAACCTCGACCCTGACTCTAGTATTTCAGTCCCCTGAGCAGATCTGAGGTTCTCCCGCTGTAGAAGCTAACCCATTCCTTTCAAATACAGGCTTCCTAACACAGGGCCAGTTGGCTGCTTGCTCTTCCACGAAGCAGGCTTCCTTAACTTGCAAACTGCGAATTCCGCTTAACAGCCTGGAGGAAAATCGCTTCTTGGAAGATTTTTTTCAGAGGCTGTATCCCCGGAGCTGGGGCCAAGCTAGGGGACCCATACTGACAAGGGAAGGCAAAACCACATCCAATGTCTTTGCTCTGGAGGACAGCTTTGGTGAGCCTAAGTCTTTCAGGAATATTTCTGGCTCCAACAGAGTCAAATTCTGTGTGTGAAGCTGCACAGCCAAAATAGGGGAACAGAGAGCCTGATTCTCTCTGTGTAGCTTTGAAGCTGTCATTCAAACAACAGCTTGAGAATCCATACAATGCTCTCCCTTACTGCTAAGAGAATTCTCATTGCTGTCGTCCTTGACAGTTTGTAGAAATCCGCACCCTAACCCTTCTCCAAGTAGGCCTGGGTCCTAGCTCGGAATAACAGGCAACGGCGGAGCTGAGGCCAGTAAGGCACAAGTGAGGTCTCACACACTCTTGCAGCCTGATCGTCCAGGAGCAGTAAGGCCTCTTTTTCCCTGTAGGAGGCTCGCTTGCCTTGCCTCCTGTGAACTGCATTTCCCAGCCTGGGCGCAAAGCTGTTCCTGGAGATTTTTTCTCAGGGGCTGTTTCCCTGGAGCTGGGTCGGACCTCGGGGGCCCAACTCACAGGGGAAGACAAAACCACATGGACAGGTCTATGCTCTGTAGGAGAGCTCTAGTGAACCTCATCTCTCAGGAACATTCTTGGCTTCTACAGAGACACCTCTGTGCATGAAGCTACACACCCAACATAGTGGCAAAGGGAGTCTGATTCTCTCCGTGGGTGCTGATGCTTTGTGGCAAAGCACCTGCTAAGAATCCATCCGCATAGGCTTCCCTCACCTTGACAGAGGTCTCATTGCTGTAGTCCTTGGCAGTTTGGAAAGAAGCAGACCCTTACCCTTCACCAAGTAGGCCCTTGTCCTTGTTTGAATGGAAAGGCAGTAGCTGAGCTGAGGCCAGTAAGGCGCCAGTCAAGTCTGACATATTCCCGATGCCTGCTCCTTCATGGAAAATAACGTTAGAATCTGGGAATGTCTTTGCAAGGCTGGCAAAGGGCAGTCAGGAACCTCGACCCTGCCTCTGGAATTTCTATCTTCTCAGCACATCTGGCGGTCTCGGTCAGGAGAAACTAACCCATTCCTTGCAAATATAGGCTTCCAAACACAGGCCGGTTGGCTGTCTCTTCTTGCCGAAGGAAGCTTGCTTATCCCACCTCCTGTGAACTCCACTTCCCAGCCTGGGTGATAAGAGGTTCTTGGAGATCTTTTCTCAGAGGCTGTTTCCAAGGAGCAGGGGCTGATCCCAGAGACCCACACGCACAGGGGAAGGGAAAACCGCATGGATAAGTCTTTGCTCTCTAGGAGTGCTCTAGTGAACCTCAGTCTATGGGGAATGTTCTTGGCTCCAACGGGGACATCTCTGTGTGGGAAGCTGCATTGCCAACATAGAGACACAGAGACCTGATTCTCTCTGTGCAGCTTTGACGCTGTCGTTCAAACAACAAATTGAGAATCCACACAATGCTCTCCCTTACCACTGAGAGAGTTATCATTGCTGTAGCCCTTCGCAGTTTCTGGAAATCGGCACACAAACACTTCTCCAAGTAGGCCTGGGTTCAAGTTCAGATGAACATGCAATAGCGGAGCTGAGGCCAGTAAGGCACCAGTCAGGTGTCACACACTCTGGCAGCCTGCTCCTCCAGGGACAGTAAGGCCTCTTTTTCTCTTCAGGAGGCTCGCTTGCCTTACTTCCTGTGAACAGCGTTTCCCAGCCTCAGCGAAGCGGTTCCTGGAGACCTTTTCTCAGGGACAGTTTCCCCGGAGGTGTGGCGGACCTCGGGGACCCAACTCACAGGGGAAGGAAAAACCACATGGACAGGTCTATGCTCTGTAGGAGAGGTTTAGTGAACCTAATCTCTCAGGAACATTCTTGGCTCCTATAGAGACAACTCTGTGTGTGAAGCTACACTCCCAACATTGGGGAACAGGGATCTTGGTTCTCTCCGTGGGGTGCTGATGCTTTGTAGTAAAGCACCTGCTTGAGAATCCATCCTCTTAGGCTTCCCTCGCTTTGACAGAGGTCTCATTGCTGTAGCCCTTGGCAGTTTCAAAGAAGAAGACCCTTACACTTCATAAACTAGGCCCTTGTCCTAGTTTGAATGGAAAGGCAATAGCTGAGCTGAGGCCAATAAGGAGCCAGTCCCCTCTGACACATTCCCGAAGCCTGCTCCTTCATGGAATATAACTCTAGAATGTTGGAATGTCTTTGCAAGGCTGGCAAAGGGCAGTCAGGAACCAGCACCCTGCCTCTGGAATTACCGACTTCTGAGCAGATCTGGAGGTCTCCTTTAGGAGAAGCTAACCCATTCCTTCCAAATAGAGGCTTCAAAACACAGGCAGGTTGGCTGCCTTTCGTGCCCGAAGGAGGCTTGCTTTTCTCTCCTCCTATGAACCCCAGTTCCCAGCCTCTGGGAAAAGCGGATCTTGAAGATATTTTCTCAGGGGTTGTTTCCACGGAGCTGGGGCCGAGCCCGGGGCCCAAAGGCACAGGGGAAGGCAAGACCACATGGACAGGTCTATGCTCTGTAGCAGACCTCTAGTGAACCTCATCTCTCAGAAGCATTCTTGGCTCCTACAGAGACACCTCTGTGTGTGAAGCTGTGTACCTAACATAGGGGCAGAGAGAGCCTGATTCTCTCTGTTCATTTTGACGCTGTCATTCAGAAAACAGCTTGAGAATCCATAAAATGCTCTCCCTTACCACTGAGAGAATTCTCACTGCTGTAGCCCTTGGCACTTTGTAGAAATCTGCACCCAAACGCTTTTCCAAGTAGGCCTGGGTGCTAGCTCGGATGAACAGGCAATGGTGGAGCTGAGGCCAGTAAGGCAACAGTCAGGTTTCACACATTCTGGCAGCCTGCTCCTCCAGGGACTGTAAGGCCTCTTTTACTCTGCAGGAGATTCGCTTGCCTTACTTCATGTGAACAGCATTTCCCAGCCTCGGCCAAGCGGTTCCTGGAGATCTTTTCTCAGGGACAGTTTCCCCGGAGGTGTGGGAGACCTCGAGGACCCAACTCACAGGGGAAGGCAAAACCACATGGACAGGTCTATGCTCTGTAGGAGAGGTTTAGTGAAACTAATCTCTCAGGAACATTCTTGGCTCCTATAGAGACAACTCTGTGTGTGAAGCTACACTCCCAACATTGGTGCTCAGGGAGCTTGATTCTCTCCGTGGGGTGCTGATGCTTTGTGGCAAAGCACCTGCTTGAGAATCCATCCTCTTAGGCTTCCCTCACCTTGACAGAGGTCTCATTGCTGTAGCCCTTGGCAGTTTGCAAAGAAGAAGACCCTTACCCTTCATAAAGTAGGGCCTTGTCCTAGTTTGAATGGAAAGGCAATAGCTGAGCTGAGGTCAATAAGGAGCCAGTCCCGTCTGACACATTCCCGAAGCCTGCTCCTTCATGGAAAATAACTCTAGAATCTAGGAATATCTTTGCAAGGCTAGCAAAGGGCAGTCAGGAACCAGTACCCTACCTCTGGAATTACCGACTTCTGAGCAGATCTGGAGGTCTCCTTTAGGAGAACCTAACCCATTCCTTCCAAATAGAGGCTTCAAAACACAGGCAGGTTGGCTGCCTTTTCGTTCCCTATGGAGGCGTGCTTTTCTCTCCTCCTACGAACCCCGGTTCCCAGACACTGGGAAAAGTGGATCTTGAAGATATTTTCTCAGGGGTTGTTTCCACGGAGCTGGGGCCGAGCCTGGAGACCCAAAGGCACAGGGGAAGGCAAGGCCGCATGGACAAGCCTTTGCTCTTTAGTATAGCTCTAATGAACCTCACTCTGTCAGGATCTTTCTTGATTCCTACGGAGACACACCTGTGTGTGAAACTGCGGGCACAGAGAGCGTGATTACCCCTGTGCAGCGCTGAGTCTGGGCGGCTAAACAACAGCTTGGGAATGCAGCCTGGGGTGCTTCCCTTCCCTCGGACAGAGCTCTCCTTGCGGTAGGCCTTGGTAGTTTGCATACAATGGGGCCCTAAGCCCTCTGCAAGTTGGCCTGGCTCCTAGGTCCAAAGGGCAGGCCAGAGCGGAGCTGAGGCTGTCAGGCTCCAGACACATCTCCCATACTCCTACATCCTGCTCCTACCCGGGCGTGAACGCTAGAAGCTGGGAAGGTACCTGGACCGTGCAGGGGCGGGGCGAACGCGGGCGGCGTGGGGCGGGGGTCGGCTTCTGGCGGGGGTGGGGGCGGGCTTCCCAGTTGTGCTCTCAGAGGTGGACACTGAGGCTGAAAACGCGCCGGGAGTGCACCCGGGACTGGGTAAAACCGGGCTGCGCGGGTCGAGATTCTGATGGCTTTGGGTGGGGGTCGGTCCCAGTTGTGCTCCCGGGGGTCGCCACTGCGGCTGGGAACGCGCCGGGAGCGCGGCAGGGGCGGGGCTAACCCTGGAGGCGCGGGGCGGGGGTCGGCTCATGGGGGGGATGGGGAGGGGTTCCCAGTTGCGCTCTCGGGGGTTGCAACTGCGGCTGGGAACGCCCATTTCGTCCGCTCCTGGGTCCCCAAGGATCGCCATCCCATGGGTGCAGTGGAGGGCTGCGGACCACAGGTAAGGGAACTGGGACTGCGTGGAGCAGGGAACCAAGTATTCCGCCGTCTGTTGGCACATTCTCGGAGCTCCCCAACCTGGCGGTCGCAGAAAGGCCTTGCCTTTGGGGTCAAGGCCTTTACCGCTCCACCCCTCTGCTGAAAAATCTCCGAGTCTGCGCGGTTCTTCCAAGCAGCCTAGTGTCCGCTGGAAGTCCAAGGGACAGAACACTGAACTCTGGCCGGCTGGCCCAGCCCTGCTTCTGGCACTTTGTAAGCCAGCGGGCCCTTGAGCACCTGCTGGGATGGGAAAGGGAAGGGTCCACGGATTGCACCCTAGAAACTTAGTAGGGTGCATGGATTTCAAACCCTGGTGGCCGCCCAGGCAGCAAAGAAGGGGGGAGGGCACCTTGCTGCCCTTTCATGGCAGAATCTGTGGTTGTCCAGCTGCGTGGGCCTTTTCATGAGGACCCTGTGCAATAAAAGTTTGGTGTTTTGGAACTGAATAATTAGAACGTGTAAAAGCTTTAAATTATGTGGTGGTGTAATTAAAAAACAAAACAAAACAAAACCAAGCTCCAAGTGTTTTGCAAATGGAGGTTTAAATATTGAAGGACTGTATTCCTTGCACTGTGGCATTCTATCAAGAAGTGTGCAGGATTTTTTTTTTTTTTTAAGAAAAGTGTTCGAAGTGAGGGAAACAGGAAACCCAGAGGTGCCCCTGTATTTTGGGGAAGGCCTTAGGAGGTCACTTGGAAATGCTGCTGGCTGTGCGGGAGGGCGGCAGATGGGCTGTGCAGGCTTGTCCTTTGCATGGATGTTCTTGTGTGTGGAAACCCAGCTCGGAGCCATCTCCTGATATGTAAGAATTTCGCAGACAAACCTTGAGCTAAGCAATGCATTTTTTCCTAAGAAAATGTTTGTCTTAAGCGATGTAAATATCCTATGTATTTCCGCTAGACTCTGGCTTCAGGTCGGTTCCCCCAAAAGGCTCAGAAGCGATTTGAACAAAACAGCATGTTTTCCTCCTAGCTTGTTCTCCTTATCTATGTTAAGGAAATGATATATTTGCCTGCAATACTGCCTTTCTTCAAGATTCATGTCAATCAAGTTTTGGCCCGGGATGACTCACCTGCTGCCAATATTATCTCAATGCCTGTCGTGGGGGAAGGGCCTGGTGCCATTCCCTGAAACAGTTCCTTACTTCCCTTAGCTGACTGCTAGTGCCTGTAGAATATCTGGCTAAAGACCAGCAGGGGGTACTCTTACTACCCCCCCCCACCCCGCCTCAAGTCTAAGTCAGCAGCTTTCTCTATCTCTTTAATACTTTAATAACACTTGATGACACAAAAGCTCTGAGCGATCAAATCATATCAAATCTTCATTTCAGATCGAAGATGCATTCCATGGTATTGCCATCTTAAGTCTTTCCATCGTTATGGAATATCTGTCCATGTATTCAGGATAGTTTTCAGCCAGGGTGTATAATTTCCAGTGTGCCAGTCTTGTCATCCTCGTTACATCCATGGCAAAGTGTTTTATTCATGTTGATATTATTGAAAGGGAATTTTTTAAAATTCCTTTTCAGATTATTATCTGCTAATGTATACAGATAAAACTGTGTAATCATTCATTTCTATCAGTTTGGACAGCTTGATAGTTGTCTTTAATTTCTTTACTTTCTGACACTTTAAGATTATCCTGGGACACATATGTAATGCCTCACCCCTAAATTCAGACATGTGTTCAAAGAACTTCTGTCCTTTTATTTATTTATTTATTTATTTATTCTTTAACATTGAAATCGTTTTGACTATGCTGGGTGTTTGTTGCTAGATGGAAGTAGCTAGGACCTCTGGACTGCAGTCTCTCATCTCTTGCTGACCTCTTGTTGACCTCTGCAGATTCCTGGTAGGTGGGAGCTTGTTAGTTCCTTGTTCCTTATCAGAACCTCCTGTGGTAAGTGTTTTTCTCTTCTCTGTTGCCTGGTAAGGGTGGGTGGTCATGGGCATCCCAAAGTTGGCTAGAAGTCAATTATTTAGGCAGGCTTGTGCATAGATATGGGAGAAGGCAATGGCACCCCACTCCTGGAAAATCCCAAGGACGGAGGAGCCTGGTAGGCTGCAGTCCATGGGGTGGCTAAGAATCGAACACCACTGAGCGACTTCATTTTCACTTTTCACTTTCATGCGTAGGAGGAGGAAATGGCAACCCACTCCAGTGTTCTTGCCTAGAGAACCCCAGGGACTGCGGGGCCTGGTGGGCTGCCATCTATGGCGTGGCACAGGGTCGGCCTCAACTGAACCACTTAGCAGCTGCAGCAGCAGCAGCAGCAGTGCATAGATATCAAAGGGGATGAGAACACTCAGGTAGGATCACATATGTCACCATGAAACAATACTTCTCCTCTTAGCCAAAGCTAACAAAAGATTTCTGTTCTAGGTCAACCTAGAAGAGATCACTTAAGAGGTAAAGAAACTTAAACTCCATTAGCAAAGGCAGTTCAACATCTCAAGAAAACTTGTGCTAGGCACAAAACTCTTTTCTGGGGGCCTACTTTCCCTACAACCTCCTTATCCCATTCTGTACCCATTCCTTTGCTTCTCCCGTCCTGAAAATGCCACCTGTAAGACAGAACTACTTCGTTTTCCTTCTTAAAGTGTGATTGCATTCCATACATTCTTGTAATAACAAGTCATACATTTCCCTTCAGCAACCAAGAACTCACTCTTATATTGGCATTTGATAGATTGGTGAGCATACCTATCAGTGATAATAGCGCCCACCCCGCTTCCTGCAAGAACAGAACAAAACAAAACAAAACAAAAAAATTGCTTTCTTACATTTAATATGTTCGGATGGTGCCAGTCACTATTCATGCAGAGTCAAAAATCTCTTTTGTTTCTGTGTAAAAGGGAGGTCCTTTCAAGTCGTGAATGTTTAAGAAGTTTCATTTATTTGGAAGTAACCTAGCTATTCAATACACTGTCGTCACTTAGTTTAGCACCAGGATAGAAACTCAGGTAACCAAAACACCTGGAGGAACGATTGTAAGTTCAGTTCAGTTCAGTTGCTCAGTCGAGTCTGACTCTTTGTGACCCCGTGGCCTGCAGGACGCCAGGCTTCCGTGTCCATCACCAACTCCAGGGGCTTGCTCAAACTCATGTCCATCGAGTCAGTGATGCCATCCAACCATCTTATCCTCTGTCATCCCCTTCTCCTCTGCCTTCAATCAAGACTATTGGAGGCGGATATTTTAGAGTATAATTATTGTTAAGAGTTTATCTAAAAGCTCATATCACATTTACATTTTTTACATTGGTTGTTGCTGTTTCCAGGTACTTTCTTGCTGACAAGCTTGTGACACATATAACAATAGAGCAATTTTTACCTCAAAAGAAACCTAGGCACTATGAACATGTTGTGCTTAATGTTGTTGACTCTTAGACATGTCTATAATGGAGGAGCAAAACCAAAAATACTAGATATTTAATATTGACTAGTTCCCAGTTCACGGGACTCTGACATTCATTTAGGTCAATGTTTTCTTGTATTTCCAGCAGTTTGATTTGGAAGGGCTGCCTTGTCTTGAGACCATTGAAATCAGAACTCAGAACTTGAGCAATATTATCAAAAAACACAAGGCTCACACTGACACATACCTTAATCCAGACAGACAGACAAGACATCTTCCAGTTTTCCGCCTGAGATTTAAAATATTTCTTTGAGCCGTTTTCCTGGGGAGTGGGGGGGGGGAGTGGGGGTGGCAGCGAGGCAGGCTTGGGTAACAAGCTAATTGTTGGTCATTGCATATGCAAAGAACCAGCTTTCCGGGTTCCAAGGAAAAAAGTTTCCTTGGTACCCAATTTTGTTTGGATCTATAGACTCTCATGGCCCTCCTAGGTCAGGACATCTTTCCTTTCTGTAGTCCTCATTTTATCCCTAAATCATAGACAGCTTGGATTGTCTCTGTGGGGTGGATGTATTGTCCTCGTGTTTGACCTGGCGGCAGTAGCGAGGTCCGAGATCCTCTCCTGGAACCGGGCGTGGGGACGGGGCTCACCAGGAGCCCCTGGTGGAAGTGGGCAACGCCCCGGGAGCGCGCCAGGGGCGGGGCGATCCCGGGCAGCGCGGGTCGGGGTTCTGGTCGGGAGGGGTTGGGGGGCGGTAACAGTTGTGCTCTCGGGGGTCCCCATTGCAGCTGGAAACGCGCTGGGAGTGCGGCAGGGGCGGGGTGAACCCGGGTGGCGCGGGGCGGGGTTCGGCTCCTGGCGGGGGTGGGGGAGGGCTTCCCAGTTGTGTTCTCGGTGGTGGCCACTGCAGCTGGAAACGCGCCGGGAGCGCACCCGGGGCGGGGTAAACCTGGGCTGCGCGGGTCGAGATTTAGATGGCTGTGGGTGGGAGTTCGGTCCCAGTTGTGCTCTCGGGGGTCGCCACTGCGGCTAGGAACGCCCATTTCCTATGCTCCTGTGTCCCCAAGGATCCACATCTAGTGGGTGCAGCGGAGGGCTGCGGGCCACAGGTCAGGGAACTGGGACTGCTTGGAGCAGGGAACCAAGTATTCCGCCCTCTGTTGGCACATTCTCGGAGCTCCCCAACCTGGCAGTCGCAGAAAGGCCTCGCCCTTGGTGTCAAGGCCTTTACCGCTCCACCCCTTTGCTGAAAAATCTCAGTCTGCACGGTTTTCCCAAGCAGCCTAGTGTCCCCTGGAAGTCCAAGGGACAGAACACTGAACTCTGGCCGGCTGGCCCAGCCCTGCTTCTGGCACTTTGTAAGCCAGCGGGCCCTTGAGCACCTGCTGGGATGGGAAAGGGAAGGGTCCACGGATTGCACCCTAGAAACTTAGTAGGGTGCATGGATTTCAAACCCTGGTGGCCGCCCAGGCAGCAAAGAAGGGGGGAGGGCACCATGCTGCCCTTTCATGGCAGAGTCTATGGCTGTCCTGATGCGTGGGCCTTTTCATGGGGACCTTGTGCAATAAAAGTTTGGTGTTTTGGTACTGAATAATTAGAAATTGTAAAAAGTTTAAATTATGTGGTGGTGTAATTAAAAAACAAAACAAAACAAAACCAAGCCCCAAGTGTTTGGCACAGGGAGGTTTAAGTATTGAAGGCCTGTTTTCCTTGCACTGTGGCATTCTATCAAGAAGTGTGCAGGATTTTTTTTTTTTTTTTAAAGAAAAGTGTTCAAAGTGAGGGAAACAGGAAACCCAGAGGTGCCCCTGTATTTTGGGAAAGGCCTTAGGAGGTCACTTGGAAATGCTGCTGGCTGTGGGGGAGGGGGGCAGATGGGCTGTGCAGGCTTGTCCTTTGCATGGATGTTCTTGTGTGTAGAAACCCAGCTCGGAGCCATCTCCTGATGTGTAAGAATTTCGCAGACAAACCTTGAGCTAAGCAATGCATTTGTTCCTGAGGAAATGTTTGTCTTAAGCGATGTAAATATCCTATGTATATCTGCTGGACTCTGGCTTCAGGTCGGTTCCCCCAATAGTCTCAGAAGCGACTTGAACAAAACAGTATGTTTTCCTCGTACCTTGTTCTCCTAATCTATGTTAAGGAAATGATATATTTGCCTGGAATACTGCCTTTCTTCAAGATTCATGTCAATCAGTTTTTGGCCCAGGATGACTCACCTGCTGCCAATGTGACCTCAAGGCATGTCGTGGGGGAGGGGCCTGGTGCCATTCCCTGAGACAGTGCCTTTCTTTCCTTAGCTGACTGCTAGTGCCTGTAGAATATCTGGCTAGAGACCAGCAGGGCGTACACCCCGCCTCAAGTCTAAGTCAGCAGTTTCCTCTATCTCATTTATACTTTAATAACAATTGATGACACAAAAGCTCTGAGCGATCAAATCATATCAAATCTTCATTTCAGATTGAAGATGCATTCCATGGTATTGCCATCTTAAGTCTTTCCATTGTTATGGAATACCTGTCCATGTATTCAGGATAGTTTTCAGCCAGGGTGTATAAGTTCCAGTGTGCCAGTCTTGTCATCCTCGTTACATCCATGGCAAAGTGTTGTATTCATGTTGACATTATTGAAAGGGAATTTTTTTAAATTCCTTTTCAGATTATTATCTGGTAATATATACAGAAAAAACTGTGTAATCTTTCGTTTTTATCAGTTTGGACAGCTTGATAGTTGTCTTTAATTTCTTTCCTTTCTCATACTTTAAGATTTTCCGGGCACCGTACATGTACTGCCTCACCCCTAATCTCAGTCATGTGTTCAAAGAACTTCTGTCCTTTATTTGTTTACTTATTTTTTGCAACATTGAATTCGTTTTGACTATGCTGGGTCTCTGCTGCAAGATGGAAGTTGCTAGGACCTCTGGACTGCAGTCTTCCATCTCTTACTGACCTCTTGTTGACCTCTGCAGAATCCTGGTTGGCGGGAGCTTGCTAGTTCCTCGTTCCTTACCAGGACCTCCTGTGGTAAGTGTTTTTCTCTTCTCTGTTGCCTTGTAAGGGTGGATGGTCATTGGCATCCCAAAGCTAGCTAGAAGTCAATTATTTAGGCAGGCTTGTGCATAGATATGGGAGAAGGCAATGGCACCCCACTCCAGTACTCTTGCGTGGAAAATCCCATGGATGGAGGAGCCTGGTAGGCTGCAGTCCATGGGGTCGCTAAGAGTCGGACACCACTGAGCGACTTCACGTTCACTTTTCACTTTCATGCATGGGAGGAGGAAATGGCAACCCACTCCAGTGTTCTTGCCTAGAGAACCCCAGGGACTGCGGGGCCTCGTGGGCTGCCGTCTATGGGGTCGCACAGAGTCGGACACGACTGAAACCACTTAGCAGCAGCAGCGGCGGCAGCAGCAGCAGAAGCAGTGCATCGATATCAAAAGGGCTGCAAACAGTCAGGAAGGATCACATATGTCACCGTGAAACACTACTTCTCCACTTAGCCAAAGCTAACAAAAGATTTCTGTTCTAGGTCAACCTAGAAGAGATCACTTAAGAGGTAAAGAAACTTAAATTCCATTAGCAAAGGCATTTCGACATCTCAAGAAAACTTGTGCTAGGCACAGAACACTTTTCTGGGGGTCCACTTTCCCTACAACCTCCTTATCGCATTCTGTACCCATTCCTTTGCTTCTCCCATCCTGAAACGGCCACCTGTAAGACAGAACTACTTTGCTTTCCTTCTTCAAGTGCCATTGCATTCCACATACTTTCTTGTAATAACAAGTCATACATTTCCCTTCAGCAACCAAGAACTGACTTTTATATTGGCATTCGCTATAGCCCGCCCCCCTCCCCCCACCCCCAAGAACAGAACAAAACAAAACAAAACAATTGCTTTCTTACATTTAACATGTCAGGATGGTGCCAGACACTATTCATGGAGAGTCAAAAATCTCTTTTGTTTCTGTGTAAAAGGGAGGTCCTTTCAAGTCGTGAATGTTTCAGAACTTTCATTTATTTGGAAATGACCTAGCTATTCAATACACTGTCGTCACAAGGATAGAAACTCGGGTAACCAAAACACCTGGAGAAACGTTTGTTAGTTCAGTTCAGTTCAGTTGCTCAGTCGTGTCTGACTCTTTGGGACCCCGTGGCCTGAAGGACGCCAGGCTTCCGTGTCCGTCACCAGCTCCAGGGGCTTGCTCAAACTCATGTCCATCGAGTCAGTGATGCCATCCAACCATCTTATCCTCTGTCATCCCCTTCTCCTCTGCCTTCAATCAAGACTATGAGAGGCAGATATTTTAGAGTATAATTATTGTAAAGAGTTTGTCTAAAAGCTCATATCACATTTACATTTTTTACTTTTGTTGTTGTCGTTTCCAGGTAGTTTCTTGCTGACAAGCTTGTGACAGATATAACAATAGAGCAATTTTTACCTGAAAAGAAACCTAGGCACTATGAACATGTAGTGCTTAATGTTGTTGACTCTTAGACATGTCTATAATGGAGGAGCAAAACCAAAAATACTAGATATTTAATATTGACTAGTTCCCAGTTCACGGGACTCTGACATTCATTTAGGTCAATGTTTTCTTGTATTTCCAGCAGTTTGATTTGGAAGGGCTGCCTTGTCTTGAGACCATTGAAATCAGAACTCAGAACTTGAGCAATATTATCAAAAAACACAGGGCTCACACTGACACATACCTTAATCCAGACAGACAGACAAGACATCTTCCAGGTTTCCGCCTGAGATTTAAAATATTTCTTTGAGCCAGTCTTCTGGGGAGTGGGGGGATGGGGGTGGCAGTGAGGCAGGCTTGGGTAACAAGCTAATTGTTGGTCATTGCATATGCAAAGAACCAGCTTTCCGGGTTCCAAGGAAAAAAGTTTCCTTGGTAACCAACTTTGTCTGGTTCTATAGAATATCATGGCCCTCCTAGGTCAGGTCATCTTGCCTTTCTGTAGTCCTCGTTTTATCCCTAAATCATAGACAGCTTGGATTGTCTCTGTGGGGTGTATGTATTGTCCTCATGTTTGACCTGGCGGCAGCAGCGAGGTCCGAGAGCCTCTCCTGGAACCGGGCGTGGGGACGGGGCTCACCGGGAGCCACTGGTGAAGGTGGGCAGCGCCCCTGGAGCGCGGCAGGGGCGGGGCGAACCCGGGCGGCGCAGGGCGGGTGTCGGCTCCTGGCGGGGGTAGGGGAGGGCTTCCCAGTTGTGCTCTCGGAGATGGCCACTGCAGCTGGAAACGCGCCGGGAGCGCAGCCAGGGTGGGGTAAACCTGGGCTGCACAGGTCGAGATTCCGCTCACTGTGGGTGGGGGGTCGGTCCCTGTTGTGCTCCCGGGGGTCGCCAATATTGCTGGGAACCCACCTGGAGCCCGGCAGGGCCGGGGCGAAACCTGGCTGTGCGGGGCGGGGTGGGGTTCCGTTCGCAGTGGGGGTAGGCTCCTGGCGGGGGTGGGGGAGGGCTTTCCAGATGTGCTGTTGGGGGTCACCATTGCGGCTGGGAATGCCCATTTCGTGAACTCCTGGATCCCCAAGGATCGGCATCCATTGGCCACAGCGGAGGGGTGCGGAACACAGGTAAGGGAACGGGGACTGCGTGGAGCAGGGAACCATGTATTCCGCCCTGTGTTGGCACAGTCTCAGAGCTCCCCAACCTGGCGGTCGCAGAAAGGCCTCGTCTTTGGGGTCAAGGGCTTTACCGCTCCACCCCTCTGCTGAAAAACCTCAGAGTCTGCGCGGTTTTCCCAAGCAGCCTAGTGTCCGCTGGAAGTCCAAGGGACAGAACCCTGAATTCTGGCTGGCTGGCCCAGCCCTGCTTCTGGCACTTTGTAGGCCAGCGGGCCCTGGAGCACCTGCTAGGATGGGAAAGGGAAGGGTACGCGAATTGCACCCTGGTGGCCACCGAGGCAGCAAAGAAGTGGGGAGGGCACCTTACTGCCCTTTAATGGCAGACAGAATCTGTGGCTGTCCTGCTGCGTGGGCCTTTTCATGGGGACCTTGTGCAATAAAAGTTTACCGGTGACCTTAGGGAAATTCCCAGTGTGCTTCTGACAGATGAGGGATGCTGTGGAGTTGGCGGGGCCTCTCAGGACTCCGCTGGGTTTGGCGCAATGGAAGAGGGCCTCATCTCCAGGGAAGGCAGGAACCTCAGGCTTCCTCTCCGTTTCAGACTCCGACCGCAGGGTCCCTGCAGAGTTGGGACAGGAGAGTCAGGAATCGTCTTGTCTGAGGAAGGGAACTCCGCTTGCCTCTCGAGGTGCTCAGGGGGTCTCAGGCCCCTTGTTGAGCTGTGTGTGGAACCTGCGGGTGTTTCCGGAAATGCACGACGGTGACAGTGCCCCTTCGTGTTGTGCCTTCACCCACTGGGTTGCCTTCGAAGAGGTGTCCGGGCCTCGGGTTCTTTTCAAGAGCAGACAGGGAAATCGGGGTCTTTAGGCATGAGGGACCACCCACGGGGCTAGTCTCAAATTTCCTAGTGAGGCCGGCTTCATCCTGAGTTGTGCTGGGAAGGCCGGGGACCCTTCCAGACAATGCAGGGGGATCGACTCTCCTGTCGCCATCAGGAGGGGAGAAGGGGCTCAGATGAAGTGGGGATGGAACCCTCGGTGTTACCCTCGAGGGAAACCGGCGTGTGGGGGACTTTTGGGGGTTGCATGAAAGGAGTCAGGTACCGTTTTGCACTTCAGGACAGAACCTGGGACTTCCCTTGAGACGCCGTAGCGGGCAAGGGCCTCATCTTGCGAAGACGTTGGGACCATGTGGATTTTCTCGAGTTGCGGCGGGATTCTAGAGTTACGAAGTGGATTTCAGGCTTCCTCTTGTGTTGGCCCCGGGAAGCCTAATCTTCCATTCGAGTTGCGAGGGAAAGCTGAGGGTTGCACTCGAGTCACTGCAGGGCCAAAGAGACCTCATCTAGGCCTGTGTCCGGGACTTAACGTTCCTCTCAAGGGAAGACAGGGATCTCAGGGTGGCGTTCCAGACTCCCCCGGGGAGTCAGGCCTCGCCTCGAGGGCAAGCCAAGGATGCCGCTCTCCTCTCAAGTCGCGACGCAGATCTCTTGGAGCCCACTGAGTGGCCTCAAGGGAGTCAGGCCTTCTCTTCAGTTTGGAGAGAGGACTCGGGATTGTGCTCTGGGTCAGGCAGGAAAAGAAGGCCCTCACCTCGCGAGGATGGGGGCTTCTCAGGGGTTTCCTCGAGCTGCGGCACCCGTGGGGGTTTTCTCCTGAGGCACGACGAGGATCTCAGGGAGCCTCTCGTGCGGTGCCAGGGAAGTCAGGTCTCTGTGCACGTGGCGAGGGGGAGCGCGTCATGGCTCTCCAGTCATGGGAGAGGACTAGGGCCTCCAGAGGCGTTGAAGAAGGACACTCGAGGTCTTTCTGTGGTTGCGGCGGGAAAGCCTCGTTTCCCTCGCCTTCTGCCGGGGACCTGAGGGAACTTCCCATGGTGCCTCTGATAGGTGAGGGATGCTGGGAGTTGGCGGGGCCTCTTGGGACTCCGCTGGGCTTGGCGCAATGGAAGAGGGCCTCATCTCGAGGGGAGACAGGAAACTTAGGCTTCCTCTCCTTTTCGGACTCCAACCACAGGGTCCCTGCAGAGTTGGGACAGGAGAGTCAGGCCTCGTCTTGTCTGAGGAAGGGAACTCCGCTTGCCTCTCGAATTGCTCAGGGTGTCTCACGCACCTCGTCAAGCTGTGTGTGGAAACCGCGGGTTTTTCCGGATGACGCACGGGGGTGTCAGTGCCCCTTCGAATGGTAACTTCACCCACAGGGTTGCCTTCGAAGAGGTGTCCGGGCATCGGGTTCTTATCCAGAGCGGACTGGGAAATCGGGGTCGTTCGGCATGTGGCACAACCCACGGGGCTCGTCTCGAATTTCCTCGGGAGGCCGGCCTCATCCTGAGGTGTGCCGGGAAAGCCGGGAACCCCTTCCAGAATACGCAGGGGAATCGACTCTCCTGTCGTGATGAGGAGGGGAGAAGGGGCTCAGATGAAGGGGTGCCAGGACCCTCGGTGTTCCCCTCGAGGGAACCCGGCGTGTCTGGGAAATTTTGGAGGTCGCATGAAGTGTGTCAGGTACCGTTTCGCAACTCAGGACGGAACGTGAGACTTCCCTTGAGACGCTGTAGCGGGCAAGGGCCCCATGTTGCGAAGACGTTGGGACCACGTGGTTTTTCTCGAGTTGCGGCTGGATTCTCGAGTTACGACGGGGATTTCAGGCTTCCTCTTGGGTTGGCCCTGGGAAGCCCCATCTTCCATTCGAGTTGCTAGGGAAAGCTGGGGGTTGCGCTCGAGTCACTGCAGGGCCCAAGAGATCTCATCTAGTCGTGTGTCCAGGACTTAGTAGTACTCTCAAGGGAAGACAGGGATCCCGGGGTTGCACTCCAGAGTCCCCCGTGGAGTCAGGCCTCGCCTCGAGGGGAAGCAAAGGACTCCGCTCTTCTCTTGAGCCACGACGCGGATCTCTTGGAGCCCTCTGAGTGGCCTCAAGGGAGTCAAGCCTAATCTTCAGTTTGGAGAGAGGACTCGGGATTGCTCTCCAGGAAAGGCAGGAAAAGAAGGCCCTCACCTCGCGAGGACGGGGGCGTCTCAGGGGTTTCCTCGAGCTGCGGCGTCCGTGGGGCTTTTCTCACGAGGCACGACGAGGTTCTCAGGGAGCCTCTCGTGCGGCTCCAGGGAAGTCAGGTCTCCATGAGCGTGGCGAGGGGGAGCGCGTCATTGTTCTCGAGTCCTGGGAGGGGACTAGGGCATCAAGGCTTGTAGAAGAAGGTCTCTCGAGGTCTTTCTCGGCTTGCAGCGGGAAACCCTCGTTTCCCTCGACTTCTCCCGGTGACCTGAGGGAACTTCCCAGGGTTCCTCTTAGAGGTGAGGGATGCTGTGGAGTTGGTGGGCCATCTCGGGACTCCTCTGGGTTTGGCGCAATCGAAGAGGGCCTCATCTCGAGGGGAGACAGGACCTCAGGCTTCCTCTCCTTTTCGTACTCCGACAGCAGTGTCCCTGCAGCGTTGGGGCAGGAGAGTCAGGCCTCGTCTTGTCTGAGGAAGGGAACTCCGCTTGCCTCTCGAGTTGCTCAGGGAGTCTCAGTCCCCTCGTGGAGCTCTGTGTGGAAACCGCGGGTGTTTCCGGATGATGCACGGGAGTGTCAGTGCCCCTTCGTGTTGTTCCTTCACTCACAGGGTGGCCTTCGAAGAGGTGTCCGGGCATCGGGTTCTCCTCAACTGCGGACCGGGAAATCACGGTCGTTCAACATGGGGCAACAGCCACGGGGCTTGTCTCGAATTTCCTCGCGAAGCCTGCCTCATCCTGAGGGGCGCCGTGCAGGCCGGGAACCCCTTCCAGACCACGCAGGGGAATCAACTCTCCTGTCGCGAACAGGAGAGGAGTTGGAGCTCAGAGGAAGTGGTGCCGGGACTCTCGGTGTTCCCCTCAAGGGAACCCGGCATGTCGGGGAACTTTTGGATGTCGCATGAAGGGTGTCAGGTACGGTGTCTCACTTCACGACGGAACATGGGACTTCCCTTGAGACGCCGTACCGGGCAAGGGCCTCATCTTGCGAAGACGTTGAAACCACGTGGTTTTTCTCGAGTTGCGGCAGGATTCTCGAGTTTCGACGAGGATTTCAGGCTTCCTCTTGGGTTGGCCTTGGGAAGCCCCATCTCCCATTCAAGTAGCGAGGGAAATCTGGGGTAGCGCTCGAGTCACTGCAGGGCCAAAGAGACCTCATCAAGGCGTGTGTCCTGGAACTAATATTCCTCTCCAGGGAAGGCAGGAATCTCGGGGTTGCATTTCAGGCTCCCTCGGGGAGTCAGGCCTCGTCTCGAGGGGAAGCCAAGGACTCCGCTCTCCTCTCGAGTGGCGACGCGGATCTCTTGGAGCCCACTGAGTGGCCTCAAGGGAGTCCAGCCTCCTCTTCCGTTTGGAGAGAGGACCCGGGATTGCTCTCCAGGCCATGCAGGAATAGAAGGCCCTCAGCTTGCGAGGACGGGGGCGACTCAGGGGTTTCCTCGAGCTGCAGCGCCCGTGGGGGTTTTCTCCCGAGGCACGACGAGGATCTCAGGGAGCCTCTCGTGCGGCGCCAGGGAAGTAAGGTCTCCATGCGTGTGGCGAGGGGGAGCGCGTCCTGGCTCTCGAGTCACTGGAGGGGACTAGGGCCTCGAGACGCGTTGAAGAAGGACTCTCGAGGTCTTTCTCGGGTGGCGGCGGGAAACCCTCGTTTCCCTCGCCTTCTGCCGGGGATCTTAGGGAACTTGCCAGGGTGCCTCTGAGAGGCGAGGGATCCTGTGGAGGTGGCGGGGCCTCTCGGGACTCCGCTGGGTCTGGCGCAACGGAAGAGGGCCTCACCTCGAGGGGAGGCAAGAACCTCAGGCTTCCTCTCCGTTTCGGCTCCGACCGCAGGGTCCCTGCAGAGTTGAGACAGGAGAGTCAGGCTTCGTCTTGTCTGAGGAAGGGAACCCAGCTGGCCTCTAAAGTTGTTCAGGGGGTCCCAGGCCCCCCGTCGAGCTGTGTGTGGAACCCGCGGGTCTTTGCGGACGATGCACGAGGGTGGCAGTGCCCCTTCGTGTTGTGCCTTCACCCACAGGGTTGCCTTCGAAGAGGGGTCCGGGCCTCGGGTCCTTCTCAAGAGCGGACCGGGGAATCGGGGGCGTTCGGCATGTGGCCCCACCCACGTGGCTCGTCTCGAATTTCCTCGTGAGACCGGCCTCATCCTGAGGTGCGCCGGGAAGGCCGGGAACCCCTTCCAGACCACGCAGGGGAATCGCCTCTCCTGTCGCGATCAGGAGGGGAGAAGGGGCTCAGAGGAAGCGGTGCCGGGACACTCGGTGTTCCCCTCGGGGGAACCCGGCGTGTCGGGGGACTTTTGGGGGTCGCAGGAAGGCTGTCAGGGACCGTTTCGCACTTCAGGGAGGAACAGGGGACTTCCCTTGAGACGGCGTCGCGGGCAAGGGCCTCATCTTGCCAAGAGGTGGGAACCACGTGGTTTTTCTCGAGTTGCGGCGGCACTCTCGAGTTATGACGGGGATCTCAGCCTTCCCCTTGGGTTGGCTCTGGGAAGCCCAATCTTCCCCTCGGGTTGCTAGGGAAAGCTGGGGGTTGCGCTAGAGTCACTGCAGGGCCGAAGAGACCTCACCTAGGCATGTGTCCGGGACCTAATATTCCTCTCCAGGGAAGGCAGGGATCTCGGGGTTGCATTCCAGGCTCCCCCGGGGAGTCAGGCCTCGTCTCGAGGGGAAGCCAAGGACTCCGCTCTCCTCTCGAGTCGTGACGCGGGTCTCTTGGAGCCCCCTGAGCAGCCTCAAGGGAGTCCAGCCTCCTCTTCCGTTTGGAGAGAGGACCCGGGATTGCTCTCCAGGCCATGCAGGAAAAGAAGGACCTCAGCTCGCGAGGACGAGGGCGTCTCAGGGGTTTCCTCGAGCTGCGACGCCCGTGGGGTTTTCTCCCGAGGCACGACGAGGACCTCAGGGAGCCTCTCGTGCGGCGCCAGGGAAGTCAGGTCTCCATGCTCATTGCGAGGGGGAGCGCGTCATGGCTCTCGAGTCACGGGAGGGGACTAGGGCCTCGAGACGCGTTGAAGAAGGACTCTCGAGGTCTTTCTCGGGGTGCGGCGGGAAACCCTCGTTTCCCTCGCCTTCTGCCGGGGACCTTAGGGAACTTCCCAGGGTGCCTCTGAGAGGCGAGGGATCCTGTGGAGGTGGCGGGGCCCCTCGGGACTACGCTGGGTCTGGCGCAACGGAAGAGGGCCTCATCTCTATTGGAGGCAGGAACCTCAGGCTTCCTCTCCGTTTCGGACTCCGACCGCAGGGTCCCTGCAGAGTTGGGACAGGAGAGTCAGGCCTCGTCTTGTCTGAGGAAGGGAAACCCGCTGGCCTCTCGAGTTGCTCAGAGTGTCTCAGGCCCCCCGTCGAGCTGTGTGTGGAACCCGCGGGTCTTTGCGGACGATGCACGGGGGTGGCAGTGCCCCTTCGTGTTGTGCCTTCACCCACAAGATAGCCTTCGAAGAGGGGTCCGGGCCTCGGGTCCTTCTGAAGAGCGGACCGGGGAATCGGGGGCGTTCGGCATGTGGCCCCACCCACGTGGCTCGTCTCGAATTTCCTCGTGAGACCGGCCTCATCCTGAGGTGCGCCGGGAAGTCCGGGAACCCCTTTCAGACCACATAGGGGAATCGCCTCTCCTGTCGCGATCAGGAGGGGAGAAGGGGCTCAGAGGAAGCGGTGCCGGGACCCTCGTTGTTCCCCTAGGGGGAACCCGGCATGTCGAGGGACTTTTGGGGTTCGCAGGAAGGCTGTCAGGGACCGTTTCGCCCTTCAGGGCGGAATAGGGGACTTCCCTTGAGACGCCGTCGCGGGCAAGGGCCTCATCTTGCCAAGAGGTGGGAACCACGTGGTTTTTCTCGAGTTGCGGCGGCATTCTCGAGTTACGACGGGGATCTCAGCCTTCCCCTTGGGTTGGCCCTGGGAGGCCCCATCTTCCCCTCGGGTTGCGAGGGAAAGCTGGGGGTTGCGCTCGAGTCACTGCAGGGACGAAGAGACCTCATCTAGGCCTGTGTCCATGACCTAATGCTCCTTCCAGGCAAGACAAGGATCTCGGGGTTGCATCCCATGCTCCCCCGGGGAGTCAGGCCTCATCTCGAGGGGAAGCCAAGGACTCCGCTCTCCTCCCGAGTCGCGACGCTGATATCTTGGTGCCCCCTGAGCGGCCTCAAGGGAGTCCAGCCTCCTCTTCACTTTTGAGAGAGGACTCTTGATTGCTCTCCAGGCCAGGCAGGAAAAGAAGGCCCTCAGCTCGCGAGGACGGGGGCGTCTCCGGGGTTTCCTCGAGCTGCGGCGCCCGTGGGGGTTTTCTCCCGAGGCACGACGAGGATCTCAGGGAGCCTCTCCTGCGGCGCCAGGGAAGTCGTGTCTCCATGCACGTGGCGAGGGGGAGCGCGTCATGGCTCTCGAGTCACGGGAGGGGACTAGGGCCTCGAGACGCGTTGAAGAAGGACTCTCGAGGTCTTTCTCGGGGGGCGGCGGGAAACCCTCGTTTCCCTCGCCTTCTGCCGGGGACCTTAGGGAACTTCCCAGGGTGCCTCTAAGAGGCGAGGGATCCTGTGGAGGTGGCGGGGCCCCTCGGGACTCCGCTGGGTCTGGCGCAACGGAAGAGGGCCTCACCTCGAGGGGAGGCAGGAGCCTCAGGCTTCCTCTCCGTTTCGGACTCCGACCGCAGGGTCCCTGCAGAGTTGGGACAGGAGAGACAGGCCTCATCTTGTCTGAGGAAGGGAACCCCGCTGGCCTCTCGAGTTGCTCAGGGGGTCTCAGGCCCCTCGTCGAGCTGTGTGTGGAACCCGCGGGTCTTTGCGGACGATGCACGGGGGTGGCAGTGCCCCTACGTGTTGTGCCTTCACCCACAGGGTTGCCTTCGAAGAGGGGTCCGGGCCTCGGGTCCTTCTCAAGGGCGGACTGGGGAATCGGGGGCGTTCGGCATGTGGCACCACCCACGTGGCTCGTTTCGAATGTCCTCGTGAGACCGGCCTCCTCTTGAGGTGCGCCGGCAAGTCCGAGAACTCCTTCCAGACCACGCAGGGGAATCGACTCTCCTGTCGCGATCAGGAGGGGAGAAGGGGCTCAGATGAAGCGGTGCCGGGACCCTCGGTGTTCCACTCGAGGGAACCCAGCATATCGGGGAACTTTTGGGGGTCGCATGAAGGCTGTCAGGTCCCCTTTCGCACTTCAGGGCGGAACAGGGGACTTCCCTGGAGACGCCGTCACAGACAAGGGCCTCATCTTGTGAAGAGTTGGGAACCACGTTGTTTTTCTCGAGTTGCGGCGGGATTCTCGTGTTACGACAGGGGATTACAGGCTTCCCCTTGTGTCAGCCCTGGGTAGCCCAATCTTCCCCTCGGGTTGCGAGGGAAAGATGGGGGTTGCGCTCGAGTCACTGCAGGGCCAAAGAGACCTCATCTAGGCGTGTGTCCAGGACCTAATGCTCCTCTCCAGGCAAGACAAGGATCTCGGGGTTGCATCCCATGCTCCCCCGGGGAGTCAGGCCTCGTCTCGAGGGGAAGCCAAGGACTCCGCTCTCCTCTCGAGTGGCGACGCGGGTCTCTTGGAGCCCCCTGAGCGGCCTCAAGGGAGTCCAGCCTCCTCTTCCGTTTGGAGAGAGGACCCGGGATTGCTCTCCAGGCCATGCAGGAAAAGAAGGCCCTCAGCTCGCGAGGACGGGGGCGTCTCAGGGGTTTCCTCGAGCTGCGGCGCCCGTGGGGGTTTTCTCCCGAGGCACGACGAGGATCTCAGGGAGCCTCTCGTGCGGTGCCAGGGAAGTCAGTTCTCCATGCGCGTGGCGAGGGGGAGCGCGTCCTGGCTCTCGAGTCACAGGAGGGTACTAGGGCCTCGAGACGCGTTGAAGAAGGACTCTCGAGGTCTTTCTCGGGGGGCGGCGGGAAACCCTCGTTTCCCTCGCCTTCTGCCAGGGACCTTAGGGAACTTCCCAGGGTGCCTCTGAGAGGCGAGGGATCCTGTGGAGGTGGCGAGGCCCCTGGGGACTCCGCTGGGTCTGGCGCAACGGAAGAGGGCCTCACCTCGAGGGGAGGCAGGAGCCTCAGGCTTCCTCTCCGTTTCGGACTCCGACCGCAGGGTCCCTGCAGAGTTGGGACAGGAGAGACAGGCCTCATCTTGTCTGAGGAAGGGAACCCCGCTGGCCTCTCGAGTTGCTCAGGGGGTCTCAGGCCCCTCGTCGAGCTGTGTGTGGAACCCGCGGGTCTTTGCGGACGATGCACGGGGGTGGCAGTGCCCCTACGTGTTGTGCCTTCACCCACAGGGTTGCCTTCGAAGAGGGGTCCGGGCCTCGGGTCCTTCTCAAGGGCGGACTGGGGAATCGGGGGCGTTCGGCATGTGGCACCACCCACGTGGCTCGTTTCGAATGTCCTCGTGAGACCGGCCTCCTCTTGAGGTGCGCCGGCAAGTCCGAGAACTCCTTCCAGACCACGCAGGGGAATCGACTCTCCTGTCGCGATCAGGAGGGGAGAAGGGGCTCAGATGAAGCGGTGCCGGGACCCTCGGTGTTCCACTCGAGGGAACCCAGCATATCGGGGAACTTTTGGGGGTCGCATGAAGGCTGTCAGGTCCCCTTTCGCACTTCAGGGCGGAACAGGGGACTTCCCTGGAGACGCCGTCACAGACAAGGGCCTCATCTTGTGAAGAGTTGGGAACCACGTTGTTTTTCTCGAGTTGCGGCGGGATTCTCGTGTTACGACAGGGGATTACAGGCTTCCCCTTGTGTCAGCCCTGGGTAGCCCAATCTTCCCCTCGGGTTGCGAGGGAAAGATGGGGGTTGCGCTCGAGTCACTGCAGGGCCAAAGAGACCTCATCTAGGCGTGTGTCCAGGACCTAATGCTCCTCTCCAGGCAAGACAAGGATCTCGGGGTTGCATCCCATGCTCCCCCGGGGAGTCAGGCCTCGTCTCGAGGGGAAGCCAAGGACTCCGCTCTCCTCTCGAGTGGCGACGCGGGTCTCTTGGAGCCCCCTGAGCGGCCTCAAGGGAGTCCAGCCTCCTCTTCCGTTTGGAGAGAGGACCCGGGATTGCTCTCCAGGCCATGCAGGAAAAGAAGGCCCTCAGCTCGCGAGGACGGGGGCGTCTCAGGGGTTTCCTCGAGCTGCGGCGCCCGTGGGGGTTTTCTCCCGAGGCACGACGAGGATCTCAGGGAGCCTCTCGTGCGGTGCCAGGGAAGTCAGTTCTCCATGCGCGTGGCGAGGGGGAGCGCGTCCTGGCTCTCGAGTCACAGGAGGGTACTAGGGCCTCGAGACGCGTTGAAGAAGGACTCTCGAGGTCTTTCTCGGGGGGCGGCGGGAAACCCTCGTTTCCCTCGCCTTCTGCCAGGGACCTTAGGGAACTTCCCAGGGTGCCTCTGAGAGGCGAGGGATCCTGTGGAGGTGGCGAGGCCCCTGGGGACTCCGCTGGGTCTGGCGCAACGGAAGAGGGCCTCACCTCGAGGGGAGGCAGGAGCCTCAGGCTTCCTCTCCGTTTCGGACTCCGACCGCAGGGTCCCTGCAGAGTTGGGACAGGAGAGACAGGCCTCATCTTGTCTGAGGAAGGGAACCCCGCTGGCCTCTCGAGTTGCTCAGGGGGTCTCAGGCCCCTCGTCGAGCTGTGTGTGGAACCCGCGGGTCTTTGCGGACGATGCACGGGGGTGGCAGTGCCCCTACGTGTTGTGCCTTCACCCACAGGGTTGCCTTCGAAGAGGGGTCCGGGCCTCGGGTCCTTCTCAAGGGCGGACTGGGGAATCGGGGGCGTTCGGCATGTGGCACCACCCACGTGGCTCGTTTCGAATGTCCTCGTGAGACCGGCCTCCTCTTGAGGTGCGCCGGCAAGTCCGAGAACTCCTTCCAGACCACGCAGGGGAATCGACTCTCCTGTCGCGATCAGGAGGGGAGAAGGGGCTCAGATGAAGCGGTGCCGGGACCCTCGGTGTTCCACTCGAGGGAACCCAGCATATCGGGGAACTTTTGGGGGTCGCAGGAAGGCTGTCAGGTCCCCTTTCGCACTTCAGGGCGGAACAGGGGACTTCCCTGGAGACGCCGTCACAGACAAGGGCCTCATCTTGTGAAGAGTTGGGAACCACGTTGTTTTTCTCGAGTTGCGGCGGGATTCTCGTGTTACGACAGGGGATTACAGGCTTCCCCTTGTGTCAGCCCTGGGTAGCCCAATCTTCCCCTCGGGTTGCGAGGGAAAGATGGGGGTTGCGCTCGAGTCACTGCAGGGCCAAAGAGACCTCATCTAGGCGTGTGTCCAGGACCTAATGCTCCTCTCCAGGCAAGACAAGGATCTCGGGGTTGCATCCCATGCTCCCCCGGGGAGTCAGGCCTCGTCTCGAGGGGAAGCCAAGGAATCCGCTCTCCTCTCGAGTGGCGACGCGGGTCTCTTGGAGCCCCCTGAGCGGCCTCAAGGGAGTCCAGCCTCCTCTTCCGTTTGGAGAGAGGACCCGGGATTGCTCTCCAGGCCATGCAGGAAAAGAAGGCCCTCAGCTCGCGAGGACGGGGGCGTCTCAGGGGTTTCCTCGAGCTGCGGCGCCCGTGGGGGTTTTCTCCCGAGGCACGACGAGGATCTCAGGGAGCCTCTCGTGCGGTGCCAGGGAAGTCAGTTCTCCATGCGCGTGGCGAGGGGGAGCGCGTCCTGGCTCTCGAGTCAAAGGAGGGTACTAGGGCCTCGAGACGCGTTGAAGAAGGACTCTCGAGGTCTTTCTCGGGGGGCGGCGGGAAACCCTCGTTTCCCTCGCCTTCTGCCAGGGACCTTAGGGAACTTCCCAGGGTGCCTCTGAGAGGCGAGGGATCCTGTGGAGGTGGCGAGGCCCCTGGGGACTCCGCTGGGTCTGGCGCAACGGAAGAGGGCCTCACCTCGAGGGGAGGCAGGAACCTCAGGCTTCCTCTCCGTTTCGGACTCCGACCGCAGGGTCCCTGCAGAGTTGGGACAGGAGAGTCAGGCCTCGTCTTGTCTGAGGAAGGGAACCCCGCTGGCCTCTCGAGTTGCTCAGGGGGTCTCAGGCCCCTCGTCGAGCTGTGTGTGGAACCCGCGGGTCTTTGCGGACGATGCACGGGGGTGGCAGTGCCCCTTCGTGTTGTGCCTTCACCCACAGGGTTGCCTTCGAAGAGGGGTCCGGGCCTCGGGTCCTTCTCAAGAGCGGACCGGGGAATCGGGGGCGTTCGGCATGTGGCACCACCCACGTGGCTCGTCTCGAATTTCCTCGTGAGACCGGCCTCATCCTGAGGTGCGCCGGGAAGGCCGGAACCCCTTCCAGACCACGCAGGGGAATCGCCTCTCCTGTCGCGATCAGGAGGGGAGAGGGGGCTCAGAGGAAGCGGTGCCGGGACCCTCGGTGTTCCCCTGGGGGAACCCATCGTGTCGGGGGACTTTTGGTGGTCGCAGGAGGGCTGTCAGGGACCGTTTCGCCCTTCAGGGCGGAACAGGGGACTTCCCTTGAGACGCTGTCGCGGGCAAGGGCCTCATCTTGCCAAGAGGTGGGAACCACGTGGTTTTTCTCGAGCTGCGGCTGCATTCTCGAGTTACGACGGGGATCTCAGCCTTCCCCTTGGTTGGCCCTGGGAAGCCCAATCTTCCCCTCGGGTTGCGAGGGAAAGCTGGGGGTTGCGCTCGAGTCACTGCAGGGCCGAAGAGACCTCACCTAGGCGTGTGTCCGGGACCTAATATTCCTCTCCAGGGAAGGCAGGGATCTCGGGGTTGCATTCCAGGCTCCCCCGGGGAGTCAGGCCTCATCTCGAGGGGAAGCCAAGGACTCCGCTCTCCTCTCGAGTGGCGACGCGGGTCTCTTGGAGCCCCCTGAGCGGCCTCAAGGGAGTCCAGCCTCCTCTTCCGTTTGGAGAGAGGACCCGGGATTGCTCTCCAGGCCATGCAGGAAAAGAAGGCCCTCAGCTCGCGAGGACGGGGGCGTCTCAGGGGTTTCCTCGAGCTGCGGCGCCCGTGGGGGTTTTCTCCCGAGGCACGACGAGGATCTCAGGGAGCCTCTCGTGCGGCGCCAGGGAAGTCAGGTCTCCATGCGCGTGGCGAGTGGGAGCGCGTCCTGGCTCTCGAGTCACGGGAGGGGACTAGGGCCTCGAGACGCGTTGAAGAAGGACTCTCGAGGTCTTTCTCGGGGGGCGGCAGGAAACCCTCGTGTCCCTCGCCTTCTGCCGTGGACCTTAGGGAACTTCCCAGGGTGCCTCTGAGAGGCGAGGGATCCTGTGGAGGTGGCGGGGCCCCTCGGGACTCCGCTGGGTCTGGCGCAACGGAAGAGGGCCTCACCTCGAGGGGAGGCAGGAACCTCAGGCTTCCTCTCCGTTTCGGACTCCGACCGCAGGGTCCCTGCAGAGTTGGGACAGGAGAGTCAGGCCTCGTCTTGTCTGAGGAAGGGAACCCCGCTTGCCTCTCGAGTTGTTCAGGAGGCCACAGGCCCCTCGTCGAGCTGTGTGTGGAACCCGCGGGTGTTTCCAGACGATGCACGGGGATGTCAGTGCCGCTTAGGTCTGTGCCTTCACCCACAGGGTTGCCTTCGAAGAGGGGTACGTCATCAGGTTCTTCTCAAGTGCGGACCAGGGAATCGGGGTCGTTCGGCTTGTGGCACCACCTACGTGGCTCATTTCAAATGTCCTCGTGAGACTGGCCTCCTCCTGAGGTGGCCGGGAAGGCCGGGAACCCCTTCCAGACCACGCAGGGGAATCGACTCTCCTGTCGCGATCAGGAGGGGAGAAGGGGCTCAGAGGAAGCGGTGCCGGGACCCTCGGTGTTCCCCTCGAGGGAACCAGGCGTGTCTTGGAACTTTTGTGGTCGCATGAAGGCTGTCAGGTCCCCTTTCGCACTTCAGGGCGGAACAGTGGACTTCCCTTGAGACGCCGTGGCGGGTAAGGGCCTCATCTTGTGAAGAGGTGGGAACCACGTGGTTTTTCTCGAGTTGCGGCGGGATTCTCATGTTACGACGGGGGATTACAGGCTTCCTCTTGTGTCGGCCCTGGGTAGCCCAACCTTCTATTCTAGTGTCGAGGGAAAGCTGAGGGTTGCGCTCGAGTCACTGCAGGGCCAAAGAGACCTCATCTAGGCGTGTGTCCAGGACCTAATGCTCCTCTCCAGGGAAGACAAGGATCTCGGGGTTGCATCCCATTCTCCCCCGGGGAGTCAGGCCTCGCCTCGAGGGGAAGCAAAGGACTCCGCTCTCCTCCCGAGTCGCGACGCTGATATATTGGTGCCCCCTGAGCGGCCTCAAGGGAGTCCAGCCTCCTCTTCACTTTTGAGAGAGGACTCCTGATTGCTCTCCAGGCCAGGCAGGAAAAGAAGGCCCTCACCTCGCGAGGACGGGGGCATCTCAGGGGTTTCCTCGAGCTGCGGCACCCGTGGGGATTTTCTCCCCAGGCACGACGAGGATCTCAGGGAGCCTCTCGTGCGGCGCCAGGGAAGTCATGTCTCCATGCACGTGGCGAGAAGGAGCGCGTCATTGTTCTCGAGTCATGGGAGGGGACTAGGGCCTCAAGACGCGTTGAAGAAGGACTCTCGATGTCTTTCTCGGGTTGCAGCATGAAACCCTCGTTTCCCCCTACTTCTGCCGGGGACCTGAGGGAACTTCCCAGGGTGCCTCTGAGAGGTGAGGGACGCTGTGGAGTTGGTGGGGCCTCTCGGGACTCCACTGGGTTTGTCGCAATCGAAGAGGGCCTCATCTCGAGTGGAGGCAGGAACCTCAGGCTTCCTCTCCAATTCTGGCTCTGATCGTAGTGTCTCTGCAGAGTTGGGACAGGAGAGTCAGGCTATGTCTTTTCTGAGGAATGGAACACCGCTTGCCTCTCGAGTTGTTCATGGGGTTTCAGGCCCCTTGTCAAACTGTGTGTGGAATCTGCAGGTTTTTCCAGACGATGCATGGGGGTGTCAGTGACCCTTCGTTTTGTGTCTTCATCCACAGGGTTGCCTTCGAAGAGGTGTCCGGGCATCGTGTTCTTATGAAGAGCGGACTGGGAAATCGGGGTCTTTCTGCATTTGGCACCACCCACGTGGCTAGTCTCGAATTTCCTCATGAAACCGGCCTCATCCTGAGGTGTGCCGCGAAAGTCATGAAACCCTTCCAGACAAAGCAGAGGAATCGACCCTCCTGTGGCGATCAGGAGGGGAGAAGTGGTTCAGATGAAGTGCTGCTGGGAACCTCGGTGTTTCCCTCAAGTGAGACAGGTATGTCGGGTAACTTTTGGGGTCGCATAACGCGTTCCAAGTACCGTTTCGCTCTTCAAGTTGGAACGTGGGACTTCTCTTGGGGTGCTCCAGCGGGCAAGGGCCTCGTCTTGGAATGACTGGGGAACCACTTGGTTTTTCTCTAGTTGCGGTGGGATATTTGAGTTACCACAGGGAATTCATGCTTCCTCTTGTGTTGGCCCACAAAAGTCTTATCTTCCATTCGAGATTCGAGGAAGAGCTGGAGGTGCGCTCTAGTCACTGAAGGCAAAAGAGACCCCACCAAGGCTTGTGTGCAGGACCTAATGTTCATGTCAAGGGGCGACAGGAATCTCGGGGTTGCATTTCAGACTCACCCTGGAGTCAGGCCTCGTCTCGAGGGGAAGCAAAGGACTCTGCTCTCCTCTCGAGTCGGACGGGTATGTCTTGGAGCCCACTGAGTGGCTTAAAGGGAGTCAAACCTCCTCTGGTGTTTGGAGGGAGGACACGGGATTGCTCTCCAGGCAATGCAGGAAATGAAGGCCCTCATCTCCCGATGACTGGGGCGTCTCGTAGGTTTTCTCGAGCTGTGGCGCTACTGTGGGGTTTCTCACGAAGTAAGACTGGGAGCTCAGTGAGCCTCTCATGTGGTGCCAGGGCAGTCAGGTCTCTATGCACGTGGTGAGAGGGAGCCCGTCATTGTTCTCGAGTCATGGTAGGGGAATTGGGCCTGAAAACGTGTTAAAGAAGGACTCTTGAGGTCTTTCTTGGGTTGCAGCAGGAAACCCTGGGTTCCATCGACTTGTGCCAGTGACCTCAGGAAGCTTCTCAGCGTGCCTCTGAGAAGTCAGGGTCAATGTGGAGTTGGGAGGGGCCTCTCGGAACTCCACTGGGTTTGGTGCAATGGAAGAGGGCCTCATGACAAGTTGAGGCAGGAACCACAGGGTTCCTCTCCTGGCTTCGAATGCGCCGGATCTGACTCGGATCCCAGAGTCCCTGCAGAGTTGGGACAGGAGAGTCAGGCCTCGTCTTGTGTGGAGGAATGGAACTCCGCTTGACTCTCGCGTTGTTCATGGGGTGACAGGCCACTTGTCGATTTGTATGTGGAACTTGCGGGTTTTTCTGGACGATGCACTGGGGTGTCACTGCCCCTTCGTGTTGTGCCTTGTTCCACAGGATTGCCTTCGAGTTGGGTTCTGCCATCGGGTTCTTATCAAGAGCGGACCAGGGAATCGGGGTCTTTTGGCATGCCGCACCACCCACGAGGCTATGTCTCGAATTTCCTCGTGAGACTGGCCTCATCCTGATGTGCGCCAGGATGGTCGGGAACGCCTTCCACACAAAGCAGGGGAATCGAACCTCCTGTCGCGATCAAGAGGGGAGAAGAGTCTCAGATGAAGTGGTGCCGGGAACCTCGGTGTTCTCCTCAAGTGAGACTGATATGTCGGGGAACTTTTGGGGTCGCATCAAGGGTTCCAAGTAACTTTTCGCTCTTCAATACGGAACGTGGGACTTCTCCTGAGACGCTGTAGCGGGCAAGGGCCTCATCTTTCGATGACGGGGGAACCACGTGGTTTTTCTTGAGTTGGGGCGGGATTCTCGAGTTACAACCGGGAATTCAGGCTTCCTCTTCAACTGGCCCAGGGAAGTCCAGTTTTCATTCGAATTGCGAGTTAGAACTGGGGATTGCTCTCGAGACACTGCAGGGCCAAATAGACCTCATCTAGGCTTGTGTCCAGGACCTAATGTTCCTCTGCTGGGGCGAAAGCGATCTCAGCATTGCATTCTCGACTCACCCGGGGAGTCAGGCCTCGTCTCGAGGGGAAACCAAGGGCACCGCTCTCCTGTCAAGTCGCGACGGGTATATCTTGGAGCTCACTGTGTGGCCTAAAATGAGTCAAGCCTCCTGTGGAGTTTGGAGAGAGGACTCAGGATTGCTCTCCAGGCCATACAGCAAAAGAAGGCCCTCATCTCATGAGGACTGGGGCGTCTCGTGGGTATTCTCGAGCTGCGGCTCCAGTGTGGTGTTGCTCACGAGGTATAATGGGGAGCTCAGGGAGCCTCTCCTGTGGCGCCAGGGAAGTCAGGTTTCTATGCGCGTGGCTAGGGGGAGTGCGTCATTGCTCTCGAGTCATGGTAGGGGAATCGCACCTCAAGACGCGTTGAAGAAGGACTCTCGAGGTCTTTTACAGGTTGGGGCAGGAAACGCTTGGTTCCCTCGACTTGTGCCGGTGATCTCAGGAAGGTCTAAGGGTGCCTCTGAGAAGTCAGGGATACTGTGCAGTTGGGAGGGGTCTCTCGGGACTCCACTGGGTTCGGTGCAATGGAAGAGGGCCTCATCTCGAGCGGAGGCAGGAAACTCATGTTTCCTCTCCTGACTTCCCCTGGGCCAGATCTGACTCGGATCGCAGTTTCGCTGCAGAGTTCGAACAGGAGAGTCAGGCCTCGTCTTGTGTGGAGGAATGGAACTCTGCTTGCCTCTCCAGTTGTTCACGGGGTGACAGGTCACTTCTCGAGCTGTGTGTGGTACCTGAGGGTTTCTCCGGACGATACCCAGGGGTGTCAGTGCCCCTAAGTGTTGTGCCTTCATCAAAAGGGTTATCTTCAAAGAGGTGTCCGGGCATCAGGATCTTATCAAGAGCGGACCGGGAAATCCGGGTCTTTCGGCCTGTGTCACCATCCACGTGGCTATGTCTCGAATATCTTCGTGAGACCGGCCTCATCCTGAGATGCACCGGGAAAGGTGGGAACCCCTTCAAGACAAAACAGGGGAATCGACCCTCCTGTCGCGATGAGGAGGGGAGAAGGGGCCCAGATGTAGTGGTGCCGGGAACCTCGGTGTTCTCCTCGAGTCAGACTGGTGTGTCGAGGAACTTTTGAGGGCGCATCAAGGGTGCCAATACCGTTTCGCACTTCAGGACGGAACGTGGGACTTCTCTTGAGACGCTGTAGGGGGCAAGGGCCTCATCTTGGGATGACGGGGGAACCACGTTGCGTTTCTCGAGTTGTGGCGGGATTCTCGAGTTTCAACGGGGAATACAGTCTTCCTCATGTGTTGGGCCAGGGAAGTCCTATCTTCCATTCGAGTTTAAAGGGAGAGCTGGGGATTGCTCTCGAGTCACTGCAGGGCAAAATAGACCTCATCTAGGCTTGTGTCTAGGACAAAATGTTCCACTCCAGGGGCGACAGGGATCTCGGGGTTGCATTCCAAACTCACCCGGGGAGTCAGGCCTCGTCTCCAGGGAAGCAAAGGACTCCGCTCTCCTCTCGAGTCGCACCGGGTATTTCTTGGACCCAACTGAGTGGCCTAAAGGGAGTCAATACTCCTGTGAAGTTTGGAGAGAGGACCAGGAATTGCTCTCCAGGTCAGGCAGGAAAAGAAGGCCCCCATCTCTCCTTGACGGGGGCATCTTGTGGTTTTTCTCGAACTGCGGCGCCACTGTGGGTTTTCTCACGAGGTACGATGGGGTACTCAGGGAGCCTCTTGTGCGGTACTAGGGAAGTCAGTTTTCCTGCTTGTGGCGAGGGGAGCGCGTCCTTGCTCTGGAGTCATGGTAGGGGAATCGGGCATCAAGAGACGTTGAAAAAGGACTCTCCAAGTCTTTCTCGGGTTACTTCAGGAAACTCTGGGTTCCCTCGACTTGTGCCAGTGACCTCAGGTAGCTTCTCAGGGAGCCTCTGAGAATTCAGGGATACTGTGGTGTTGGGAGGGGCCTCTCGGGACACCACTGAGTTTGGTTCAATGGAAGAGGGCCTCTTCTCTAGTTGAGGCAGGAACCTCAGGGTTCCTCTCCATTTCTGACTCCGATCGCAGGGTCCCTGAAGAGTTGGGACAGGAGAGTAAGGCCTCGTCTTGTGTGAAGGAATGCAACTTCACTTGCCTCTCGAGTTGTTCACGAGGTGACAGTCCACATTTGGAGCTGTGAGTGGAATCTGCGGGTTTTTCCAGACGATGCATGGGGATGTCAGTGTCCCTTCGTGTTGTGCCTTCATCCACAGGGTTGCCTTCGAAGAGATGTCCGGGCGTCAGGTTCTTATCTAGAGTGGACCGGGAATTCGGGATCTTTCAGCATATGGCACCAACCATGAGGCTACTTTTCGAATTTCCTCATGAGACCGGCCTCATCCGGAGGTTCGCGGGGAACGTCGGGAACCCCTTGCAGACAAAACATGGGAATCGACCCTTCTGTCGCGATCAGGAGGGGTGAAGGGGCTCACAGGAAGTGGTGCCGTGAACTTTGGTGTTTCCCTCGAGTGAGACCGGTATGTCAGGGAACTTTGGGGGTCGCATCAAGGGTGCCAAGTACCGTTTTGTACTTCAGGATGGAACGTGGGACTTCTCTTGATACGCTGTAGCGGCCAAGGGCCTCATCTTGCGATGACGGGGGAGCCACTTGGTTTTTCTCGAGTTGCGGCGGGATTCTCGAGTTACGACGGGGATTTCAGGCTTCCTCTTGTGTTGGGCCAGGGAAGTCCAATCATCCATTCGAGTTGCGAGGGAGAGCTGGGGGTTGCGCTCGAGTCACTGCAGGGCAAAGGAGACCTCATCTAGGCTTGTGTCCAGGACCTAATGTTCCTCTCCAAGGGCCACAGGGATCTCAGGTTTGCATTCCAGACTCACCCAGGGAGTCAGGCCTCATGTCGAAGGGAAGCAAAGGACTCCACTCTCCTTTCGAGTCGCGACGGGCACCTCTTGGAGCCCACTTTGTGGCCTAAAGGGAGTCAAGCCTCCTGTGAAGTTTGGAGAGAGGACTTGGGACTGCTCTCCAGGCCATGCAGGAAAAGATGGCCCTCATCTCGCGATGACGGAGGGATCTTGTGGGTTTTCTCGAGCTGCGGCGCCAGTGTGGGGTTTCACACGAGGTACGACGGGGAGCTCAGGGAGCCTCTCGTGTGGCGCCAGGGAAGTCAGGTCTCCATGTGCATGGCGAGGGGGAGCGCATTATTGCTCTCGAGCTATGGTAGGGGAATCTGACCTCAAGACACATTGAAGAAGGACTCTCGAGGTCTTTCTTCGGTTGTGGCAGGAAACCCTTATTTCCCTCGACTTTTGCCAGTGGCCTCAAGGAGCTTCTCAGAATGTCTATGAGAAGTCAGGGATACTGTGGAGATGGGAGGGGCCTCTCGGGACTCCACTGGGTTTGTTTTAATGGAAGAGGGCCTCATCTCGGGTTGAGGCAGGAACCTCAGGTTTCCTCTCCATTTCTGACTCAGATCGAAGCGTGCCTGCAGAGTTGGGATTGGATACTCAGGCCTCGTCTTGTCTGAGGAAGGGAACTCCGCTTTCCTCTCTCATTGTTTAAGGGGTGACAGGCCAGTTGTGGAGCTGTATGTGGATCCTGTGGGGTTTTCCGGACGATGAACAGGGTTGCCAGTGCCCCCTCGTGTAGTGCCTTCATCCACAGGGTTGCTTTAGAAGAGGTGTCCGGGCATCGGGTTCTTATCAAGAGCAAGACCGAGAAATCGGGGTCTTTCGGCACGTGGCACCAACACGAGGCTACGTCTCGAATTTCTTCGTGAGACTGGCCTCATCCTGAGGTGCGCCATGAAGGTCGGGAACCCCTTGCGGACAAAGCAGGGGAATCGACCCACCGGTCGCGATCAGAAGGGGAGAAGGGGCTCAGATGACGTGGTGCCGGGAACCTCGGTGGTCCCCTCGAGTGAGACCGGTATGTCACGGCACTTTTGAGGTCGCATCAAGGGTGCCAAGTACAGTTTCGCACTTCAAGACGGAACGTGGGAATTCTCTGGAGATGCTGTAGCGGGCAAGGGCCTCATATTGCGATGACGAGGGAAACACGTGGTTTTTCTCGAGTTGAGGCGGGATTCTCGAGTTACAACGGGGAATTCAGGCTTCCTCTTGTGTTGGCCCAGGAAGTCCAATCTTCCATTCAACTTGTCAGAGAGAGCTGGGGGTTGCTCTCGAGTCACTTCAGGGCAAAGAGTCCTCATCTAGGCTTGGGTCCAGGACGTAATGTTCCTCTCCAGGGGCGACAGGGATATCGGGGTCGCATTCCAGTCTCACCCGGTGGGTCACGCCTCATCTCGAGTGGAAGCAAAGGACTCCACTATCCTCTCGAGTCGGGACGCGTAACTCTTGGAGCCCAATGAGTGGCCTAAAGGGAGTCAAGCGTCCTGTGTAGCTTGGAAAGAAGGTTCACGCTTGATCTGCATACCATGCAGTTAAAGATGGCCCTCCTCTCGTGATGACGGGGGCGTCTCATGGGTTTCCTCAGGCTGCTGCGCCCATGGGGGTTTTCTCACGAGGCACGACGAGGACCTCAGGGAGCCTCTCGTGCGGCGCCAGGGAAGTCAGGTCTCCATGCGCATGGCAAGGGGGAGCTGGTCATCACTCTCGAGTCATGGGAAGCGGCTAGGTCCTCAAGAGGCGTTGAAGAAGGACTCTCGAGGTCTTTCTCGGGTTGCGGCGGGAAACCCTCGTTTCCCTCGACTTCTGCAGGGGACCTTAGGGAACTTCCCAGGGTGCCTCTGAGAGGTGAGGGATGCTGTGTAGTTGGCAGGGCCTCTCGGGACTCTGCTGGGTTCGGCGCAATGGAAGAGGGCCTCATCTCGAGGGGAGGCAGGAACCTCAGGCTTCCTCTCGGTTTCGGACTCCGACTGCACGGTCCCTGCAGTGTTGGGACAGGAGAGTCATGCCTCGTCTTGTCTGAGGAATGGAATTCTGGTTGCCTCTCGAGTTGTTCCGGGAGTCTCAGGCCCCTTGTCGAGCTGTGTGTAGACCCTGCGGGTTTTTCCGGATGATGCACGGGGGTGGCAGTGCCCCTTCGTGTTGTGCCTTCACCCACAGGGTTGCCTTCGAAGAGGTGTCCGGGCATCGGGTTCTTATCAAGAGCGGACCGGAAAATCGGGGTCGTTCGGCACGTGGCACCTCACACGTGGCTAATCTCGAATTTCCTCCTGAGACCGGCCTCATCCTGAGGTGCTCCAGGAAGGCCGGGAACCCCTTCCAGACCACGCAGGGGACTCGACTCTCCTGTCGCGATCAGGAAGGGAGAAGGGGCTCAGATGAAGTGGTGCCGGGACCCTCGGCGTTCCCCTCGAGGGAACCCAGCGTGTCGGGGAACTTTTGCGGTCGCATCGAGGGTGTCAAGTACCGTTTCGCACTTAACGACGGAACATGGGACTTCCCTGGAGACACCGGGAACTTCGGTGTTCCCCTGGAGTGAGACCGGTATGTTGGGGAACTTTGGGGTCGCATCAAGGGTGCCAAGTAGCATTTCGAACTTTAAGATGGAACGTGGGACTTCTCTTGAGACTCTAGCTGGCAAGGGCCTCATATTGCGATGAAGGGGGAAGCACATGGTTTTTAAGACTTGAGGCTGAATTCTCGAATTACGATGGGAAATTTAGACTTCCTCGTGTGTTGACCGTGGGAAGACCAATCTTCCATTCAAATTGTGAGGGAGAGATGGAGGTTGCTCTCGAGTCACTGTAGGGCAAAATAGACCTCATCTAGGCTTGTGTCTAGGACAAAATGTTCCACTCCAGGGGCGACAGGGATCTCGGGGTTGCATTCCAAACTCACCCGGGGAGTCAGGCCTCGTCTCCAGGGAAGCAAAGGACTCCGCTCTCCTCTCGAGTCGCACCGGGTATTTCTTGGACCCAACTGAGTGGCCTAAAGGGAGTCAATACTCCTGTGAAGTTTGGAGAGAGGACCAGGAATTGCTCTCCAGGTCAGGCAGGAAAAGAAGGCCCCCATCTCTCCTTGACGGGGGCATCTTGTGGTTTTTCTCGAACTGCGGCGCCACTGTGGGTTTTCTCACGAGGTACGATGGGGTACTCAGGGAGCCTCTTGTGCGGTACTAGGGAAGTCAGTTTTCCTGCTTGTGGCGAGGGGAGCACGTCCTTGCTCTGGAGTCATGGTAGGGGAATCGGGCATCAAGAGACGTTGAAAAAGGACTCTCCAAGTCTTTCTCGGGTTACTTCAGGAAACTCTGGGTTCCCTCGACTTGTGCCAGTGACCTCAGGTAGCTTCTCAGGGAGCCTCTGAGAATTCAGGGATACTGTGGTGTTGGGAGGGGCCTCTCGGGACACCACTGAGTTTGGTTCAATGGAAGAGGGCCTCTTCTCTAGTTGAGGCAGGAACCTCAGGGTTCCTCTCCATTTCTGACTCCGATCGCAGGGTCCCTGAAGAGTTGGGACAGGAGAGTAAGGCCTCGTCTTGTGTGAAGGAATGCAACTTCACTTGCCTCTCGAGTTGTTCACGAGGTGACAGTCCACATTTGGAGCTGTGAGTGGAATCTGCGGGTTTTTCCAGACGATGCATGGGGATGTCAGTGTCCCTTCGTGTTGTGCCTTCATCCACAGGGTTGCCTTCGAAGAGATGTCCGGGCGTCAGGTTCTTATCTAGAGTGGACCGGGAATTCGGGATCTTTCAGCATATGGCACCAACCATGAGGCTACTTTTCGAATTTCCTCATGAGACCGGCCTCATCCGGAGGTTCGCGGGGAACGTCGGGAACCCCTTGCAGACAAAACATGGGAATCGACCCTTCTGTCGCGATCAGGAGGGGTGAAGGGGCTCACAGGAAGTGGTGCCGTGAACTTTGGTGTTTCCCTCGAGTGAGACCGGTATGTCAGGGAACTTTGGGGGTCGCATCAAGGGTGCCAAGTACCGTTTTGTACTTCAGGATGGAACGTGGGACTTCTCTTGATACGCTGTAGTGGCCAAGGGCCTCATCTTGCGATGACGGGGGAGCCACTTGGTTTTTCTCGAGTTGCGGCGGGATTCTCGAGTTACGACGGGGATTTCAGGCTTCCTCTTGTGTTGGGCCAGGGAAGTCCAATCATCCATTCGAGTTGCGAGGGAGAGCTGGGGGTTGCGCTCGAGTCACTGCAGGGCAAAGGAGACCTCATCTAGGCTTGTGTCCAGGACCTAATGTTCCTCTCCAAGGGCCACAGGGATCTCAGGTTTGCATTCCAGACTCACCCAGGGAGTCAGGCCTCATGTCGAAGGGAAGCAAAGGACTCCGCTCTCCTTTCGAGTCGCGACGGGCACCTCTTGGAGCCCACTTTGTGGCCTAAAGGGAGTCAAGCCTCCTGTGAAGTTTGGAGAGAGGACTTGGGACTGCTCTCCAGGCCATGCAGGAAAAGATGGCCCTCATCTCGCGATGACGGAGGGATCTTGTGGGTTTTCTCGAGCTGCGGCGCCAGTGTGGGGTTTCACACGAGGTACGACGGGGAGCTCAGGGAGCCTCTCGTGTGGCGCCAGGGAAGTCAGGTCTCCATGTGCATGGCGAGGGGGAGCGCATTATTGCTCTCGAGCTATGGTAGGGGAATCTGACCTCAAGACACATTGAAGAAGGACTCTCGAGGTCTTTCTTCGGTTGTGGCAGGAAACCCTTATTTCCCTCGACTTTTGCCAGTGGCCTCAAGGAGCTTCTCAGAATGTCTATGAGAAGTCAGGGATACTGTGGAGATGGGAGGGGCCTCTCGGGACTCCACTGGGTTTGTTTTAATGGAAGAGGGCCTCATCTCGGGTTGAGGCAGGAACCTCAGGTTTCCTCTCCATTTCTGACTCAGATCGAAGCGTGCCTGCAGAGTTGGGATTGGATACTCAGGCCTCGTCTTGTCTGAGGAAGGGAACTCCGCTTTCCTCTCTCATTGTTTAAGGGGTGACAGGCCAGTTGTGGAGCTGTATGTGGATCCTGTGGGGTTTTCCGGACGATGAACAGGGTTGCCAGTGCCCCCTCGTGTAGTGCCTTCATCCACAGGGTTGCTTTAGAAGAGGTGTCCGGGCATCGGGTTCTTATCAAGAGCAAGACCGAGAAATCGGGGTCTTTCGGCACGTGGCACCAACACGAGGCTACGTCTCGAATTTCTTCGTGAGACTGGCCTCATCCTGAGGTGCGCCATGAAGGTCGGGAACCCCTTGCGGACAAAGCAGGGGAATCGACCCACCGGTCGCGATCAGAAGGGGAGAAGGGGCTCAGATGAAGTGGTGCCGGGAACCTCGGTGGTCCCCTCGAGTGAGACCGGTATGTCACGGCACTTTTGAGGTCGCATCAAGGGTGCCAAGTACAGTTTCGCACTTCAAGACGGAACGTGGGAATTCTCTGGAGATGCTGTAGCGGGCAAGGGCCTCATATTGCGATGACGAGGGAAACACGTGGTTTTTCTCGAGTTGAGGTGGGATTCTCGAGTTACAACGGGGAATTCAGGCTTCCTCTTGTGTTGGCCCAGGAAGTCCAATCTTCCATTCAACTTGTCAGAGAGAGCTGGGGGTTGCTCTCGAGTCACTTCAGGGCAAAGAGTCCTCATCTAGGCTTGGGTCCAGGACGTAATGTTCCTCTCCAGGGGCGACAGGGATATCGGGGTCGCATTCCAGTCTCACCCGGTGGGTCACACCTCGTCTCGAGTGGAAGCAAAGGACTCCACTATCCTCTCGAGTCGGGACGCGTAACTCTTGGAGCCCAATGAGTGGCCTAAAGGGAGTCAAGCGTCCTGTGTAGCTTGGAAAGAAGGTTCACGCTTGATCTGCATACCATGCAGTTAAAGATGGCCCTCCTCTCGTGATGACGGGGGCATCTCATGGGTTTTCTCGAGCTGCGGCGCCAGTGTGGGGTTTCTCACGAGATATGATGGGGAGTTCAGGGAGCCTCTCGTGCGGCGCCAGAGAAGCCTGACTCCATGCGTGTGGCCAGGCAGATCGCGTCATTGCTCTCGAGTCATGGGAGGGACTAGGGCCTCAAGAGGCATTTAAGAAGGACTCTCAAGGTCTTTCTTGGGTTGGGGCGGGAAACACTCGTTTCCATCGACCTCTACAGGGGACCTTAGGGAACTTCCCAGGTGCCTCTGAGAGGTGAGGGATACTGAGGACTTAGAGGGGCCTCTCGGGACTCCACTAGGTTTGACGAAATGAAAGAGGGCCTCATCTCGATTGGAGGCAGGAACCTCAGGCTTCCTCTCCATTTCTGACTCCGACCGCAGGGTCCCTGCAGAGTTGGGACAGGAGAGTCAGGCCTCGTCTTGTCTGAGTAACGGAACACTGCTTGCCTCTCGAGTCGTTCAGGGGGTCTCAGGGCCCTTGACAAGCTGTGTGTGGAACCTGCGGGTGTTTCCAGAAGATGCATGGGGGTGTCAGTGCCCCTTCGTTTTGTGCCTTCCCCCACAGGGTTTCCTTCAAAGAGGTGTCCGGGCATCGGGTTCATTTCAAGAGCAGACCGGGAAATCGGGGTCATTCTGCATGTGGCACCACCCACGTGGCTCATCTCGAATTTCCTCGTGAGACCAGCATCATCCTGAGGTGCGCCGGGAAGGCCGGGAAACCCTTCCACACAAAGTAGGGGAATCGATTCTCCTGTCGCGATCAGGAGGGGAGATGGGCTCAGATGAAGTGGTGCCAGGACCCTCGGTGTTCCACTCGAGGGAACCCGGCGTTTCAGGGAACTTTAGGGGTCGCATCAAGGGAGCCAAGTACCATTTCCCACTTCAGGACGGAACATGGGACTTCCCTGGAGACGCTGTAGCGGGCAAGGGCCTCATCCTGTGAAGACGTTGGAACCACGTCGTTTTTCTTGAGTTGCATCGGGATTCTCGAAAACGACAGGAATTTCAGGTCTCTCTTGGGTTGGCCATGGGAAGCCCAATCTTCAATTCGAGTTGCGATGGAAAGCTGGGGGTTCTGCTCGAGTCACTACAGGGCCAAAGACCCTCATCGAGGCGTGTGTCCAGGACCTAATATTCCTCTCAAGGGAAGACAGGGATCCCGGGTTTCCATTCCAGACTCCCCCGGGGAGTCAGGACTCGCCTGGAGGGGAAGCAAAGGACTCCGCTTTCCTCTCAAGTCGCGACACGGATCTCTTGGAGCCCACTGAGTGGACTCAAGGGTGTCGAGCCTCCTCTTCAGTTTGGAGAGAGGACTCGGGATTGCTCTCCAGGCCAGGCAGGAAAAGAAGGCCCTCAGCTCGCGAGGACGGGGGCGTCTCATGGGTTTCCTCAGGCTGCTGCGCCCATGGGGGTTTTCTCACGAGGCACGACGAGGACCTCAGGGAGCCTCTCGTGCGGCGCCAGGGAAGTCAGGTCTCCATGCGCATGGCAAGGGGGAGCTGGTCATCACTCTCGAGTCATGGGAAGCGGCTAGGTCCTCAAGAGGCGTTGAAGAAGGACTCTCGAGGTCTTTCTCGGGTTGCGGCGGGAAACCCTCGTTTCCCTCGACTTCTGCAGGGGACCTTAGGGAACTTCCCAGGGTGCCTCTGAGAGGTGAGGGATGCTGTGTAGTTGGCAGGGCCTCTCGGGACTCTGCTGGGTTCGGCGCAATGGAAGAGGGCCTCATCTCGAGGGGAGGCAGGAACCTCAGGCTTCCTCTCGGTTTCGGACTCCGACTGCACGGTCCCTGCAGTGTTGGGACAGGAGAGTCATGCCTCGTCTTGTCTGAGGAATGGAATTCTGGTTGCCTCTCGAGTTGTTCCGGGAGTCTCAGGCCCCTTGTCGAGCTGTGTGTAGACCCTGCGGGTTTTTCCGGATGATGCACGGGGGTGGCAGTGCCCCTTCGTGTTGTGCCTTCACCCACAGGGTTGCCTTCGAAGAGGTGTCCGGGCATCGGGTTCTTATCAAGAGCGGACCGGAAAATCGGGGTCGTTCGGCACGTGGCACCTCACACGTGGCTAATCTCGAATTTCCTCCTGAGACCGGCCTCATCCTGAGGTGCTCCAGGAAGGCCGGGAACCCCTTCCAGACCACGCAGGGGACTCGACTCTCCTGTCGCGATCAGGAAGGGAGAAGGGGCTCAGATGAAGTGGTGCCGGGACCCTCGGCGTTCCCCTCGAGGGAACCCAGCGTGTCGGGGAACTTTTGCGGTCGCATCAAGGGTGTCAAGTACCGTTTCGCACTTAACGACGGAACATGGGACTTCCCTGGAGACACCGGGAACTTCGGTGTTCCCCTGGAGTGAGACCGGTATGTTGGGGAACTTTGGGGTCGCATCAAGGGTGCCAAGTAGCATTTCGAACTTTAAGATGGAACGTGGGACTTCTCTTGAGACTCTAGCTGGCAAGGGCCTCATATTGCGATGAAGGGGGAAGCACATGGTTTTTAAGACTTGAGGCTGAATTCTCGAATTACGATGGGAAATTTAGACTTCCTCGTGTGTTGACCGTGGGAAGACCAATCTTCCATTCAAATTGTGAGGGAGAGATGGAGGTTGCTCTCGAGTCACTGTAGGGCAAAATAGACCTCATCTAGGCTTGTGTCTAGGACAAAATGTTCCACTCGAGGGGCGACAGGGATCTCGGGGTTGCATTCCAAACTCACCCGGGGAGTCAGGCCTCGTCTCCAGGGAAGCAAAGGACTCCGCTCTCCTCTCGAGTCGCACCGGGTATTTCTTGGACCCAACTGAGTGGCCTAAAGGGAGTCAATACTCCTGTGAAGTTTGGAGAGAGGACCAGGAATTGCTCTCCAGGTCAGGCAGGAAAAGAAGGCCCCCATCTCTCCTTGACGGGGGCATCTTGTGGTTTTTCTCGAACTGCGGCGCCACTGTGGGTTTTCTCACGAGGTACGATGGGGTACTCAGGGAGCCTCTTGTGCGGTACTAGGGAAGTCAGTTTTCCTGCTTGTGGCGAGGGGAGCGCGTCCTTGCTCTGGAGTCATGGTAGGGGAATCGGGCATCAAGAGACGTTGAAAAAGGACTCTCCAAGTCTTTCTCGGGTTACTTCAGGAAACTCTGGGTTCCCTCGACTTGTGCCAGTGACCTCAGGTAGCTTCTCAGGGAGCCTCTGAGAATTCAGGGATACTGTGGTGTTGGGAGGGGCCTCTCGGGACACCACTGAGTTTGGTTCAATGGAAGAGGGCCTCTTCTCTAGTTGAGGCAGGAACCTCAGGGTTCCTCTCCATTTCTGACTCCGATCGCAGGGTCCCTGAAGAGTTGGGACAGGAGAGTAAGGCCTCGTCTTGTGTGAAGGAATGCAACTTCACTTGCCTCTCGAGTTGTTCATGAGGTGACAGTCCACATTTGGAGCTGTGAGTGGAATCTGCGGGTTTTTCCAGACGATGCATGGGGATGTCAGTGTCCCTTCGTGTTGTGCCTTCATCCACAGGGTTGCCTTCGAAGAGATGTCCGGGCGTCAGGTTCTTATCTAGAGTGGACCGGGAATTCGGGATCTTTTAGCATATGGCACCAACCATGAGGCTACTTTTCGAATTTCCTCATGAGACCGGCCTCATCCGGAGGTTCGCGGGGAACGTCGGGAACCCCTTGCAGACAAAACATGGGAATCGACCCTTCTGTCGCGATCAGGAGGGGTGAAGGGGCTCACAGGAAGTGGTGCCGTGAACTTTGGTGTTTCCCTCGAGTGAGACCGGTATGTCAGGGAACTTTGGGGGTCGCATCAAGGGTGCCAAGTACCGTTTTGTACTTCAGGATGGAACGTGGGACTTCTCTTGATACGCTGTAGCGGCCAAGGGCCTCATCTTGCGATGACGGGGGAGCCACGTGGTTTTTCTCGAGTTGCGGCGGGATTCTCGAGTTACGACGGGGATTTCAGGCTTCCTCTTCTGTTGGGCCAGGGAAGTCCAATCATCCATTCGAGTTGCGAGGGAGAGCTGGGGGTTGCGCTCGAGTCACTTCAGGGCAAAGGAGACCTCATCTAGGCTTGTGTCCAGGACCTAATGTTCCTCTCCAAGGGCCACAGGGATCTCAGGTTTGCATTCCAGACTCACCCAGGGAGTCAGGCCTCATGTCGAAGGGAAGCAAAGGACTCCGCTCTCCTTTCGAGTCGCGACGGGCACCTCTTGGAGCCCACTTTGTGGCCTAAAGGGAGTCAAGCCTCCTGTGAAGTTTGGAGAGAGGACTTGGGACTGCTCTCCAGGCCATGCAGGAAAAGATGGCCCTCATCTCGCGATGACGGAGGGATCTTGTGGGTTTTCTCGAGCTGCGGCGCCAGTGTGGGGTTTCACACGAGGTACGACGGGGAGCTCAGGGAGCCTCTCGTGTGGCGCCAGGGAAGTCAGGTCTCCATGTGCATGGCGAGGGGGAGCGCATTATTGCTCTCGAGCTATGGTAGGGGAATCTGACCTCAAGACACATTGAAGAAGGACTCTCGAGGTCTTTCTTCGGTTGTGGCAGGAAACCCTTATTTCCCTCGACTTTTGCCAGTGGCCTCAAGGAGCTTCTCAGAATGTCTATGAGAAGTCAGGGATACTGTGGAGATGGGAGGGGCCTCTCGGGACTCCACTGGGTTTGTTTTAATGGAAGAGGGCCTCATCTCGGGTTGAGGCAGGAACCTCAGGTTTCCTCTCCATTTCTGACTCAGATCGAAGCGTGCCTGCAGAGTTGGGATTGGATACTCAGGCCTCGTCTTGTCTGAGGAAGGGAACTCCGCTTTCCTCTCTCATTGTTTAAGGGGTGACAGGCCAGTTGTGGAGCTGTATGTGGATCCTGTGGGGTTTTCCGGACGATGAACAGGGTTGCCAGTGCCCCCTCGTGTAGTGCCTTCATCCACAGGGTTGCTTTAGAAGAGGTGTCCGGGCATCGGGTTCTTATCAAGAGCAAGACCGAGAAATCGGGGTCTTTCCGCACGTGGCACCAACACGAGGCTACGTCTCGAATTTCTTCGTGAGACTGGCCTCATCCTGAGGTGCGCCATGAAGGTCGGGAACCCCTTGCGGACAAAGCAGGGGAATCGACCCACCGGTCGCGATCAGAAGGGGAGAAGGGGCTCAGATGAAGTGGTGCCGGGAACCTCGGTGGTCCCCTCGAGTGAGACCGGTATGTCACGGCACTTTTGAGGTCGCATCAAGGGTGCCAAGTACAGTTTCGCACTTCAAGACGGAACGTGGGAATTCTCTGGAGATGCTGTAGCGGGCAAGGGCCTCATATTGCGATGACGAGGGAAACACGTGGTTTTTCTCGAGTTGAGGCGGGATTCTCGAGTTACAACGGGGAATTCAGGCTTCCTCTTGTGTTGGCCCAGGAAGTCCAATCTTCCATTCAACTTGTCAGAGAGAGCTGGGGGTTGCTCTCGAGTCACTTCAGGGCAAAGAGTCCTCATCTAGGCTTGGGTCCAGGACGTAATGTTCCTCTCCAGGGGCGACAGGGATATCGGGGTCGCATTCCAGTCTCACCCGGTGGGTCACGCCTCGTCTCGAGTGGAAGCAAAGGACTCCACTATCCTCTCGAGTCGGGACGCGTAACTCTTGGAGCCCAATGAGTGGCCTAAAGGGAGTCAAGCGTCCTGTGTAGCTTGGAAAGAAGGTTCACGCTTGATCTGCATACCATGCAGTTAAAGATGGCCCTCCTCTCGTGATGACGGGGGCATCTCATGGGTTTTCTCGAGCTGCGGCGCCAGTGTGGGGTTTCTCACGAGATATGATGGGGAGTTCAGGGAGCCTCTCGTGCGGCGCCAGAGAAGCCTGACTCCATGCGTGTGGCCAGGCAGATCGCGTCATTGCTCTCGAGTCATGGGAGGGACTAGGGCCTCAAGAGGCATTTAAGAAGGACTCTCAAGGTCTTTCTTGGGTTGGGGCGGGAAACACTCGTTTCCATCGACCTCTACAGGGGACCTTAGGGAACTTCCCAGGTGCCTCTGAGAGGTGAGGGATACTGAGGACTTAGAGGGGCCTCTCGGGACTCCACTAGGTTTGACGAAATGAAAGAGGGCCTCATCTCGATTGGAGGCAGGAACCTCAGGCTTCCTCTCCATTTCTGACTCCGACCGCAGGGTCCCTGCAGAGTTGGGACAGGAGAGTCAGGCCTCGTCTTGTCTGAGTAACGGAACTCTGCTTGCCTCTCGAGTCGTTCAGGGGGTCTCAGGGCCCTTGACAAGCTGTGTGTGGAACCTGCGGGTGTTTCCAGAAGATGCATGGGGGTGTCAGTGCCCCTTCGTTTTGTGCCTTCCCCCACAGGGTTTCCTTCAAAGAGGTGTCCGGGCATCGGGTTCATTTCAAGAGCAGACCGGGAAATCGGGGTCATTCTGCATGTGGCACCACCCACGTGGCTCATCTCGAATTTCCTCGTGAGACCAGCATCATCCTGAGGTGCGCCGGGAAGGCCGGGAAACCCTTCCACACAAAGTAGGGGAATCGATTCTCCTGTCGCGATCAGGAGGGGAGATGGGGCTCAGATGAAGTGGTGCCGGGACCCTCGGTGTTCCACTCGAGGGAACCCGGCGTTTCAGGGAACTTTAGGGGTCGCATCAAGGGAGCCAAGTACCATTTCCCACTTCAGGACGGAACATGGGACTTCCCTGGAGACGCTGTAGTGGGCAAGGGCCTCATCCTGTGAAGACGTTGGAACCACGTCGTTTTTCTTGAGTTGCATCGGGATTCTCGAAAACGACAGGAATTTCAGGTCTCTCTTGGGTTGGCCATGGGAAGCCCAATCTTCAATTCGAGTTGCGATGGAAAGCTGGGGGTTCTGCTCGAGTCACTACAGGGCCAAAGACCCTCATCGAGGCGTGTGTCCAGGACCTAATATTCCTCTCAAGGGAAGACAGGGATCCCGGGTTTCCATTCCAGACTCCCCCGGGGAGTCAGGACTCGCCTGGAGGGGAAGCAAAGGACTCCGCTTTCCTCTCAAGTCGCGACACGGATCTCTTGGAGCCCACTGAGTGGACTCAAGGGTGTCGAGCCTCCTCTTCAGTTTGGAGAGAGGACTCGGGATTGCTCTCCAGGCCAGGCAGGAAAAGAAGGCCCTCAGCTCGCGAGGACGGGGGCGTCTCATGGGTTTCCTCAGGCTGCTGCGCCCATGGGGGTTTTCTCACGAGGCACGACGAGGACCTCAGGGAGCCTCTCGTGCGGCGCCAGGGAAGTCAGGTCTCCATGCGCATGGCAAGGGGGAGCTGGTCATCACTCTCGAGTCATGGGAAGCGGCTAGGTCCTCAAGAGGCGTTGAAGAAGGACTCTCGAGGTCTTTCTCGGGTTGCGGCGGGAAACCCTCGTTTCCCTCGACTTCTGCAGGGGACCTTAGGGAACTTCCCAGGGTGCCTCTGAGAGGTGAGGGATGCTGTGTAGTTGGCAGGGCCTCTCGGGACTCTGCTGGGTTCGGCGCAATGGAAGAGGGCCTCATCTCGAGGGGAGGCAGGAACCTCAGGCTTCCTCTCGGTTTCGGACTCCGACTGCACGGTCCCTGCAGTGTTGGGACAGGAGAGTCATGCCTCGTCTTGTCTGAGGAATGGAATTCTGGTTGCCTCTCGAGTTGTTCCGGGAGTCTCAGGCCCCTTGTCGAGCTGTGTGTAGACCCTGCGGGTTTTTCCGGATGATGCACGGGGGTGGCAGTGCCCCTTCGTGTTGTGCCTTCACCCACAGGGTTGCCTTCGAAGAGGTGTCCGGGCATCGGGTTCTTATCAAGAGCGGACCGGAAAATCGGGGTCGTTCGGCACGTGGCACCTCACACGTGGCTAATCTCGAATTTCCTCCTGAGACCGGCCTCATCCTGAGGTGCTCCAGGAAGGCCGGGAACCCCTTCCAGACCACGCAGGGGACTCGACTCTCCTGTCGCGATCAGGAAGGGAGAAGGGGCTCAGATGAAGTGGTGCCGGGACCCTCGGCGTTCCCCTCGAGGGAACCCAGCGTGTCGGGGAACTTTTGCGGTCGCATCGAGGGTGTCAAGTACCGTTTCGCACTTAACGACGGAACATGGGACTTCCCTGGAGACACCGGGAACTTCGGTGTTCCCCTGGAGTGAGACCGGTATGTTGGGGAACTTTGGGGTCGCATCAAGGGTGCCAAGTAGCATTTCGAACTTTAAGATGGAACGTGGGACTTCTCTTGAGACTCTAGCTGGCAAGGGCCTCATATTGCGATGAAGGGGGAAGCACATGGTTTTTAAGACTTGAGGCTGAATTCTCGAATTACGATGGGAAATTTAGACTTCCTCGTGTGTTGACCGTGGGAAGACCAATCTTCCATTCAAATTGTGAGGGAGAGATGGAGGTTGCTCTCGAGTCACTGTAGGGCAAAATAGACCTCATCTAGGCTTGTGTCTAGGACAAAATGTTCCACTCCAGGGGCGACAGGGATCTCGGGGTTGCATTCCAAACTCACCCGGGGAGTCAGGCCTCGTCTCCAGGGAAGCAAAGGACTCCGCTCTCCTCTCGAGTCGCACCGGGTATTTCTTGGACCCAACTGAGTGGCCTAAAGGGAGTCAATACTCCTGTGAAGTTTGGAGAGAGGACCAGGAACTGCTCTCCAGGTCAGGAAGGAAAAGAAGGCCCCCATCTCTCCTTGACGGGGGCATCTTGTGGTTTTTCTCGAACTGCGGCGCCACTGTGGGTTTTCTCACGAGGTACGATGGGGTACTCAGGGAGCCTCTTGTGCGGTACTAGGGAAGTCAGTTTTCCTGCTTGTGGCGAGGGGAGAGCGTCCTTGCTCTGGAGTCATGGTAGGGGAATCGGGCATCAAGAGACGTTGAAAAAGGACTCTCCAAGTCTTTCTCGGGTTACTTCAGGAAACTCTGGGTTGCCTCGACTTGTGCCAGTGACCTCAGGTAGCTTCTCAGGGAGCCTCTGAGAATTCAGGGATACTGTGGTGTTGGGAGGGGCCTCTCGGGACACCACTGAGTTTGGTTCAATGGAAGAGGGCCTCTTCTCTAGTTGAGGCAGGAACCTCAGGGTTCCTCTCCATTTCTGACTCCGATCGCAGGGTCCCTGAAGAGTTGGGACAGGAGAGTAAGGCCTCGTCTTGTGTGAAGGAATGCAACTTCACTTGCCTCTCGAGTTGTTCATGAGGTGACAGTCCACATTTGGAGCTGTGAGTGGAATCTGCGGGTTTTTCCAGACGATGCATGGGGATGTCAGTGTCCCTTCGTGTTGTGCCTTCATCCACAGGGTTGCCTTCGAAGAGATGTCCGTGCGTCAGGTTCTTATCTAGAGTGGACCGGGAATTCGGGATCTTTCAGCATATGGCACCAACCATGAGGCTACTTTTCGAATTTCCTCATGAGACCGACCTCATCCGGAGGTTCGCGGGGAACGTCGGGAACCCCTTGCAGACAAAACATGGGAATCGACCCTTCTGTCGCGATCAGGAGGGGAGAAGGGGCTCACAGGAAGTGGTGCCGTGAACTTTGGTGTTTCCCTCGAGTGAGACCGGTATGTCAGGGAACTTTGGGGGTCGCATCAAGGGTGCCAAGTACCGTTTTGTACTTCAGGATGGAACGTGGGACTTCTCTTGATACGCTGTAGCGGCCAAGGGCCTCATCTTGCGATGACGGGGGAGCCACGTGGTTTTTCTCGAGTTGCGGCGGGATTCTCGAGTTACGACGGGGATTTCAGGCTTCCTCTTGTGTTGGGCCAGGGAAGTCCAGTCATCCATTCGAGTTGCGAGGGAGAGCTGGGGGTTGCGCTCGAGTCACTACAGGGCAAAGGAGACCTCATCTAGGCTTGGGTCCAGGACCTAATGTTCCTCTCCAAGGGCCACAGGGATCTCAGGTTTGCATTCCAGACTCACCCAGGGAGTCAGGCCTCATGTCGAAGGGAAGCAAAGGACTCCGCTCTCCTTTCGAGTCGCGACGGGCACCTCTTGGAGCCCACTTTGTGGCCTAAAGGGAGTCAAGCCTCCTGTGAAGTTTGGAGAGAGGACTTGGGACTGCTCTCCAGGCCATGCAGGAAAAGATGGCCCTCATCTCGCGATGACGGGGGGATCTTGTGGGTTTTCTCGAGCTGCGGCGCCAGTGTGGGGTTTCACACGAGGTACGACGGGGAGCTCAGGGAGCCTCTCGTGTGGCGCCAGGGAAGTCAGGTCTCCATGTGCATGGCGAGGGGGAGCGCATTATTGCTCTCGAGCTATGGTAGGGGAATCTGACCTCAAGACACATTGAAGAAGGACTCTCGAGGTCTTTCTTCGGTTGTGGCAGGAAACCCTTATTTCCCTCGACTTTTGCCAGTGGCCTCAAGGAGCTTCTCAGAATGTCTATGAGAAGTCAGGGATACTGTGGAGATGGGAGGGGCCTCTCAGGACTCCACTGGGTTTGTTTTAATGGAAGAGGGCCTCATCTCGGGTTGAGGCAGGAACCTCAGGTTTCCTCTCCATTTCTGACTCAGATCGAAGCGTGCCTGCAGAGTTGGGATTGGATACTCAGGCCTCGTCTTGTCTGAGGAAGGGAACTCCGCTTTCCTCTCTCATTGTTTAAGGGGTGACAGGCCAGTTGTGGAGCTGTATGTGGATCCTGTGGGGTTTTTCGGACGATGAACAGGGTTGCCAGTGCCCCCTCGTGTAGTGCCTTCATCCACAGGGTTGCTTTAGAAGAGGTGTCCGGGCATCGGGTTCTTATCAAGAGCAAGACCGAGAAATCGGGGTCTTTCGGCACGTGGCACCAACACGAGGCTACGTCTCGAATTTCTTCGTGAGACTGGCCTCATCCTGAGGTGCGCCATGAAGGTCGGGAACCCCTTGCGGACAAAGCAGGGGAATCGACCCACCGGTCGCGATCAGAAGGGGAGAAGGGGCTCAGATGAAGTGGTGCCGGGAACCTCGGTGGTCCCCTCGAGTGAGACCGGTATGTCACGGAACTTTTGAGGTCACATCAAGGGTGCCAAGTACAGTTTCGCACTTCAAGACGGAACGTGGGAATTCTCTGGAGATGCTGTAGCGGGCAAGGGCCTCATATTGCGATGACGAGGGAAACACGTGGTTTTTCTCGAGTTGAGGTGGGATTCTCGAGTTACAACGGGGAATTCAGGCTTCCTCTTGTGTTGGCCCAGGAAGTCCAATCTTCCATTCAACTTGTCAGAGAAAGCTGGGGGTTGCTCTCGAGTCACTTCAGGGCAAAGAGTCCTCATCTAGGCTTGGGTCCAGGACGTAATGTTCCTCTCCAGGGGCGACAGGGATATCGGGGTCGCATTCCAGTCTCACCCGGTGGGTCACGCCTCGTCTCGAGTGGAAGCAAAGGACTCCACTATCCTCTCGAGTCGGGACGCGTAACTCTTGGAGCCCAATGAGTGGCCTAAAGGGAGTCAAGCGTCCTGTGTAGCTTGGAAAGAAGGTTCACGCTTGATCTGCATACCATGCAGTTAAAGATGGCCCTCCTCTCGTGATGACGGGGGCATCTCATGGGTTTTCTCGAGCTGCGGCGCCAGTGTGGGGTTTCTCACGAGATATGATGGGGAGTTCAGGGAGCCTCTCGTGCGGCGCCAGAGAAGCCTGACTCCATGCGTGTGGCCAGGCAGATCGCGTCATTGCTCTCCAGTCATGGGAGGGACTAGGGCCTCAAGAGGCATTTAAGAAGGACTCTCAAGGTCTTTCTTGGGTTGGGGCGGGAAACACTCGTTTCCATCGACCTCTACAGGGGACCTTAGGGAACTTCCCAGGTGCCTCTGAGAGGTGAGGGATACTGAGGACTTAGAGGGGCCTCTCGGGACTCCACTAGGTTTGACGAAATGAAAGAGGGCCTCATCTCGATTGGAGGCAGGAACCTCAGGCTCCCTCTCCATTTCTGACTCCGACCGCAGGGTCCCTGCAGAGTTGGGACAGGAGAGTCAGGCCTCGTCTTGTCTGAGTAACGGAACTCTGCTTGCCTCTCGAGTCGTTCAGGGGGTCTCAGGGCCCTTGACAAGCTGTGTGTGGAACCTGCGGGTGTTTCCAGAAGATGCATGGGGGTGTCAGTGCCCCTTCGTTTTGTGCCTTCCCCCACAGGGTTTCCTTCAAAGAGGTGTCCGGGCATCGGGTTCATTTCAAGAGCAGACCGGGAAATCGGGGTCATTCTGCATGTGGCACCACCCACGTGGCTCATCTCGAATTTCCTCGTGAGACCAGCATCATCCTGAGGTGCGCCGGGAAGGCCGGGAAACCCTTCCACACAAAGTAGGGGAATCGATTCTCCTGTCGCGATCAGGAGGGGAGATGGGGCTCAGATGAAGTGGTGCCGGGACCCTCGGTGTTCCACTCGAGGGAACCCGGCGTTTCAGGGAACTTTAGGGGTCGCATCAAGGGAGCCAAGTACCATTTCCCACTTCAGGACGGAACATGGGACTTCCCTGGAGACGCTGTAGCGGGCAAGGGCCTCATCCTGTGAAGACGTTGGAACCACGTCGTTTTTCTTGAGTTGCATCGGGATTCTCGAAAACGACAGGAATTTCAGGTCTCTCTTGGGTTGGCCATGGGAAGCCCAATCTTCAATTCGAGTTGCGATGGAAAGCTGGGGGTTCTGCTCGAGTCACTACAGGGCCAAAGACCCTCATCGAGGCGTGTGTCCAGGACCTAATATTCCTCTCAAGGGAAGACAGGGATCCCGGGTTTCCATTCCAGACTCCCCCGGGGAGTCAGGACTCGCCTGGAGGGGAAGCAAAGGACTCCGCTTTCCTCTCAAGTCGCGACACGGATCTCTTGGAGCCCACTGAGTGGACTCAAGGGTGTCGAGCCTCCTCTTCACTTTGGAGAGAGGACTCGGGATTGCTCTCCAGGCCAGGCAGGAAAAGAAGGCCCTCAGCTCGCGATGACGGGGGCGGCTCATGGGTTTCCTCAGGCTGCTGCGCCCATGGGGGTTTTCTCACGAGGCACGACGAGGACCTCAGGGAGCCTCTCGTGCGGCGCCAGGGAAGTCAGGTCTCCATGCGTATGGCAAGGGGGAGCTGGTCATCACTCTCGAGTCATGGGAAGCGGCTAGGTCCTCAAGAGGCGTTGAAGAAGGACTCTCGAGGTCTTTCTCGGGTTGCGGCGGGAAACCCTCGTTTCCCTCGACTTCTGCAGGGGACCTTAGGGAACTTCCCAGGGTGCCTCTGAGAGGTGAGGGATGCTGTGTAGTTGGCAGGGCCTCTCGGGACTCTGCTGGGTTCGGCGCAATGGAAGAGGGCCTCATCTCGAGGGGAGGCAGGAACCTCAGGCTTCCTCTCGGTTTCGGACTCCGACTGCACGGTCCCTGCAGTGTTGGGACAGGAGAGTCATGCCTCGTCTTGTCTGAGGAATGGAATTCTGGTTGCCTCTCGAGTTGTTCCGGGAGTCTCAGGCCCCTTGTCGAGCTGTGTGTAGACCCTGCGGGTTTTTCCGGATGATGCACGGGGGTGGCAGTGCCCCTTCGTGTTGTGCCTTCACCCACAGGGTTGCCTTCGAAGAGGTGTCCGGGCATCGGGTTCTTATCAAGAGCGGACCGGAAAATCGGGGTCGTTCGGCACGTGGCACCTCACACGTGGCTAATCTCGAATTTCCTCCTGAGACCGGCCTCATCCTGAGGTGCTCCAGGAAGGCCGGGAACCCCTTCCAGACCACGCAGGGGACTCGACTCTCCTGTCGCGATCAGGAAGGGAGAAGGGGCTCAGATGAAGTGGTGCCGGGACCCTCGGCGTTCCCCTCGAGGGAACCCAGCGTGTCGGGGAACTTTTGCGGTCGCATCGAGGGTGTCAAGTACCGTTTCGCACTTAACGACGGAACATGGGACTTCCCTGGAGACACCGGGAACTTCGGTGTTCCCCTGGAGTGAGACCGGTATGTTGGGGAACTTTGGGGTCGCATCAAGGGTGCCAAGTAGCATTTCGAACTTTAAGATGGAACGTGGGACTTCTCTTGAGACTCTAGCTGGCAAGGGCCTCATATTGCGATGAAGGGGGAAGCACATGGTTTTTAAGACTTGAGGCTGAATTCTCGAATTACGATGGGAAATTTAGACTTCCTCGTGTGTTGACCGTGGGAAGACCAATCTTCCATTCAAATTGTGAGGGAGAGATGGAGGTTGCTCTCGAGTCACTGTAGGGCAAAATAGACCTCATCTAGGCTTGTGTCTAGGACAAAATGTTCCACTCCAGGGGCGACAGGGATCTCGGGGTTGCATTCCAAACTCACCCGGGGAGTCAGGCCTCGTCTCCAGGGAAGCAAAGGACTCCGCTCTCCTCTCGAGTCGCACCGGGTATTTCTTGGACCCAACTGAGTGGCCTAAAGGGAGTCAATACTCCTGTGAAGTTTGGAGAGAGGACCAGGAATTGCTCTCCAGGTCAGGCAGGAAAAGAAGGCCCCCATCTCTCCTTGACGGGGGCATCTTGTGGTTTTTCTCGAACTGCGGCGCCACTGTGGGTTTTCTCACGAGGTACGATGGGGTACTCAGGGAGCCTCTTGTGCGGTACTAGGGAAGTCAGTTTTCCTGCTTGTGGCGAGGGGAGAGCGTCCTTGCTCTGGAGTCATGGTAGGGGAATCGGGCATCAAGAGACGTTGAAAAAGGACTCTCCAAGTCTTTCTCGGGTTACTTCAGGAAACTCTGGGTTCCCTCGACTTGTGCCAGTGACCTCAGGTAGCTTCTCAGGGAGCCTCTGAGAATTCAGGGATACTGTGGTGTTGGGAGGGGCCTCTCGGGACACCACTGAGTTTGGTTCAATGGAAGAGGGCCTCTTCTCTAGTTGAGGCAGGAACCTCAGGGTTCCTCTCCATTTCTGACTCCGATCGCAGGGTCCCTGAAGAGTTGGGCCAGGAGAGTAAGGCCTCGTCTTGTGTGAAGGAATGCAACTTCACTTGCCTCTCGAGTTGTTCATGAGGTGACAGTCCACATTTGGAGCTGTGAGTGGAATCTGCGGGTTTTTCCAGACGATGCATGGGGATGTCAGTGTCCCTTCGTGCTGTGCCTTCATCCACAGGGTTGCCTTCGAAGAGATGTCCGGGCGTCAGGTTCTTATCTAGAGTGGACCGGGAATTCGGGATCTTTCAGCATATGGCACCAACCATGAGGCTACTTTTCGAATTTCCTCATGAGACCGGCCTCATCCGGAGGTTCGCGGGGAACGTCGGGAACCCCTTGCAGACAAAACATGGGAATCGACCCTTCTGTCGCGATCAGGAGGGGTGAAGGGGCTCACAGGAAGTGGTGCCGTGAACTTTGGTGTTTCCCTCGAGTGAGACCGGTATGTCAGGGAACTTTGGGGGTCGCATCAAGGGTGCCAAGTACCGTTTTGTACTTCAGGATGGAACGTGGGACTTCTCTTGATACGCTGTAGCGGCCAAGGGCCTCATCTTGCGATGACGGGGGAGCCACTTGGTTTTTCTCGAGTTGCGGCGGGATTCTCGAGTTACGACGGGGATTTCAGGCTTCCTCTTGTGTTGGGCCAGGGAAGTCCAATCATCCATTCGAGTTGCGAGGGAGAGCTGGGGGTTGCGCTCGAGTCACTGCAGGGCAAAGGAGACCTCATCTAGGCTTGTGTCCAGGACCTAATGTTCCTCTCCAAGGGCCACAGGGATCTCAGGTTTGCATTCCAGACTCACCCAGGGAGTCAGGCCTCATGTCGAAGGGAAGCAAAGGACTCCGCTCTCCTTTCGAGTCGCGACGGGCACCTCTTGGAGCCCACTTTGTGGCCTAAAGGGAGTCAAGCCTCCTGTGAAGTTTGGAGAGAGGACTTGGGACTGCTCTCCAGGCCATGCAGGAAAAGATGGCCCTCATCTCGCGATGACGGGGGGATCTTGTGGGTTTTCTCGAGCTGCGGCGCCAGTGTGGGGTTTCACACGAGGTACGACGGGGAGCTCAGGGAGCCTCTCGTGTGGCGCCAGGGAAGTCAGGTCTCCATGTGCATGGCGAGGGGGAGCGCATTATTGCTCTCGAGCTATGGTAGGGGAATCTGACCTCAAGACACATTGAAGAAGGACTCTCGAGGTCTTTCTTCGGTTGTGGCAGGAAACCCTTATTTCCCTCGACTTTTGCCAGTGGCCTCAAGGAGCTTCTCAGAATGTCTATGAGAAGTCAGGGATACTGTGGAGATGGGAGGGGCCTCTCGGGACTCCACTGGGTTTGTTTTAATGGAAGAGGGCCTCATCTCGGGTTGAGGCAGGAACCTCAGGTTTCCTCTCCATTTCTGACTCAGATCGAAGCGTGCCTGCAGAGTTGGGATTGGATACTCAGGCCTCGTCTTGTCTGAGGAAGGGAACTCCGCTTTCCTCTCTCATTGTTTAAGGGGTGACAGGCCAGTTGTGGAGCTGTATGTGGATCCTGTGGGGTTTTTCGGACGATGAACAGGGTTGCCAGTGCCCCCTCGTGTAGTGCCTTCATCCACAGGGTTGCTTTAGAAGAGGTGTCCGGGCATCGGGTTCTTATCAAGAGCAAGACCGAGAAATCGGGGTCTTTCGGCACGTGGCACCAACACGAGGCTACGTCTCGAATTTCTTCGTGAGACTGGCCTCATCCTGAGGTGCGCCATGAAGGTCGGGAACCCCTTGCGGACAAAGCAGGGGAATCGACCCACCGGTCGCGATCAGAAGGGGAGAAGGGGCTCAGATGAAGTGGTGCCGGGAACCTCGGTGGTCCCCTCGAGTGAGACCGGTATGTCACGGCACTTTTGAGGTCGCATCAAGGGTGCCAAGTACAGTTTCGCACTTCAAGACGGAACGTGGGAATTCTCTGGAGATGCTGTAGCGGGCAAGGGCCTCATATTGCGATGACGAGGGAAACACGTGGTTTTTCTCGAGTTGAGGCGGGATTCTCGAGTTACAACGGGGAATTCAGGCTTCCTCTTGTGTTGGCCCAGGAAGTCCAATCTTCCATTCAACTTGTCAGAGAGAGCTGGGGGTTGCTCTCGAGTCACTTCAGGGCAAAGAGTCCTCATCTAGGCTTGGGTCCAGGACGTAATGTTCCTCTCCAGGGGCGACAGGGATATCGGGGTCGCATTCCAGTCTCACCCGGTGGGTCACGCCTCGTCTCGAGTGGAAGCAAAGGACTCCACTATCCTCTCGAGTCGGGACGCGTAACTCTTGGAGCCCAATGAGTGGCCTAAAGGGAGTCAAGCGTCCTGTGTAGCTTGGAAAGAAGGTTCACGCTTGATCTGCATACCATGCAGTTAAAGATGGCCCTCCTCTCGTGATGACGGGGGCATCTCATGGGTTTTCTCGAGCTGCGGCGCCAGTGTGGGGTTTCTCACGAGATATGATGGGGAGTTCAGGGAGCCTCTCGTGCGGCGCCAGAGAAGCCTGACTCCATGCGTGTGGCCAGGCAGATCGCGTCATTGCTCTCGAGTCATGGGAGGGACTAGGGCCTCAAGAGGCATTTAAGAAGGACTCTCAAGGTCTTTCTTGGGTTGGGGCGGGAAACACTCGTTTCCATCGACCTCTACAGGGGACCTTAGGGAACTTCCCAGGTGCCTCTGAGAGGTGAGGGATACTGAGGACTTAGAGGGGCCTCTCGGGACTCCACTAGGTTTGACGAAATGAAAGAGGGCCTCATCTCGATTGGAGGCAGGAACCTCAGGCTCCCTCTCCATTTCTGACTCCGACCGCAGGGTCCCTGCAGAGTTGGGACAGGAGAGTCAGGCCTCGTCTTGTCTGAGTAACGGAACTCTGCTTGCCTCTCGAGTCGTTCAGGGGGTCTCAGGGCCCTTGACAAGCTGTGTGTGGAACCTGCGGGTGTTTCCAGAAGATGCATGGGGGTGTCAGTGCCCCTTCGTTTTGTGCCTTCCCCCACAGGGTTTCCTTCAAAGAGGTGTCCGGGCATCGGGTTCATTTCAAGAGCAGACCGGGAAATCGGGGTCATTCTGCATGTGGCACCACCCACGTGGCTCATCTCGAATTTCCTCGTGAGACCAGCATCATCCTGAGGTGCGCCGGGAAGGCCGGGAAACCCTTCCACACAAAGTAGGGGAATCGATTCTCCTGTCGCGATCAGGAGGGGAGATGGGGCTCAGATGAAGTGGTGCCGGGACCCTCGGTGTTCCACTCGAGGGAACCCGGCGTTTCAGGGAACTTTAGGGGTCGCATCAAGGGAGCCAAGTACCATTTCCCACTTCAGGACGGAACATGGGACTTCCCTGGAGACGCTGTAGCGGGCAAGGGCCTCATCCTGTGAAGACGTTGGAACCACGTCGTTTTTCTTGAGTTGCATCGGGATTCTCGAAAACGACAGGAATTTCAGGTCTCTCTTGGGTTGGCCATGGGAAGCCCAATCTTCAATTCGAGTTGCGATGGAAAGCTGGGGGTTCTGCTCGAGTCACTACAGGGCCAAAGACCCTCATCGAGGCGTGTGTCCAGGACCTAATATTCCTCTCAAGGGAAGACAGGGATCCCGGGTTTCCATTCCAGACTCCCCCGGGGAGTCAGGACTCGCCTGGAGGGGAAGCAAAGGACTCCGCTTTCCTCTCAAGTCGCGACACGGATCTCTTGGAGCCCACTGAGTGGACTCAAGGGTGTCGAGCCTCCTCTTCACTTTGGAGAGAGGACTCGGGATTGCTCTCCAGGCCAGGCAGGAAAAGAAGGCCCTCAGCTCGCGATGACGGGGGCGGCTCATGGGTTTCCTCAGGCTGCTGCGCCCATGGGGGTTTTCTCACGAGGCACGACGAGGACCTCAGGGAGCCTCTCGTGCGGCGCCAGGGAAGTCAGGTCTCCATGCGTATGGCAAGGGGGAGCTGGTCATCACTCTCGAGTCATGGGAAGCGGCTAGGTCCTCAAGAGGCGTTGAAGAAGGACTCTCGAGGTCTTTCTCGGGTTGCGGCGGGAAACCCTCGTTTCCCTCGACTTCTGCAGGGGACCTTAGGGAACTTCCCAGGGTGCCTCTGAGAGGTGAGGGATGCTGTGTAGTTGGCAGGGCCTCTCGGGACTCTGCTGGGTTCGGCGCAATGGAAGAGGGCCTCATCTCGAGGGGAGGCAGGAACCTCAGGCTTCCTCTCGGTTTCGGACTCCGACTGCACGGTCCCTGCAGTGTTGGGACAGGAGAGTCATGCCTCGTCTTGTCTGAGGAATGGAATTCTGGTTGCCTCTCGAGTTGTTCCGGGAGTCTCAGGCCCCTTGTCGAGCTGTGTGTAGACCCTGCGGGTTTTTCCGGATGATGCACGGGGGTGGCAGTGCCCCTTCGTGTTGTGCCTTCACCCACAGGGTTGCCTTCGAAGAGGTGTCCGGGCATCGGGTTCTTATCAAGAGCGGACCGGAAAATCGGGGTCGTTCGGCACGTGGCACCTCACACGTGGCTAATCTCGAATTTCCTCCTGAGACCGGCCTCATCCTGAGGTGCTCCAGGAAGGCCGGGAACCCCTTCCAGACCACGCAGGGGACTCGACTCTCCTGTCGCGATCAGGAAGGGAGAAGGGGCTCAGATGAAGTGGTGCCGGGACCCTCGGCGTTCCCCTCGAGGGAACCCAGCGTGTCGGGGAACTTTTGCGGTCGCATCGAGGGTGTCAAGTACCGTTTCGCACTTAACGACGGAACATGGGACTTCCCTGGAGACACCGGGAACTTCGGTGTTCCCCTGGAGTGAGACCGGTATGTTGGGGAACTTTGGGGTCGCATCAAGGGTGCCAAGTAGCATTTCGAACTTTAAGATGGAACGTGGGACTTCTCTTGAGACTCTAGCTGGCAAGGGCCTCATATTGCGATGAAGGGGGAAGCACATGGTTTTTAAGACTTGAGGCTGAATTCTCGAATTACGATGGGAAATTTAGACTTCCTCGTGTGTTGACCGTGGGAAGACCAATCTTCCATTCAAATTGTGAGGGAGAGATGGAGGTTGCTCTCGAGTCACTGTAGGGCAAAATAGACCTCATCTAGGCTTGTGTCTAGGACAAAATGTTCCACTCCAGGGGCGACAGGGATCTCGGGGTTGCATTCCAAACTCACCCGGGGAGTCAGGCCTCGTCTCCAGGGAAGCAAAGGACTCCGCTCTCCTCTCGAGTCGCACCGGGTATTTCTTGGACCCAACTGAGTGGCCTAAAGGGAGTCAATACTCCTGTGAAGTTTGGAGAGAGGACCAGGAATTGCTCTCCAGGTCAGGAAGGAAAAGAAGGCCCCCATCTCTCCTTGACGGGGGCATCTTGTGGTTTTTCTCGAACTGCGGCGCCACTGTGGGTTTTCTCACGAGGTACGATGGGGTACTCAGGGAGCCTCTTGTGCGGTACTAGGGAAGTCAGTTTTCCTGCTTGTGGCGAGGGGAGCGCGTCCTTGCTCTGGAGTCATGGTAGGGGAATCGGGCATCAAGAGACGTTGAAAAAGGACTCTCCAAGTCTTTCTCGGGTTACTTCAGGAAACTCTGGGTTCCCTCGACTTGTGCCAGTGACCTCAGGTAGCTTCTCAGGGAGCCTCTGAGAATTCAGGGATACTGTGGTGTTGGGAGGGGCCTCTCGGGACACCACTGAGTTTGGTTCAATGGAAGAGGGCCTCTTCTCTAGTTGAGGCAGGAACCTCAGGGTTCCTCTCCATTTCTGACTCCGATCGCAGGGTCCCTGAAGAGTTGGGCCAGGAGAGTAAGGCCTCGTCTTGTGTGAAGGAATGCAACTTCACTTGCCTCTCGAGTTGTTCATGAGGTGACAGTCCACATTTGGAGCTGTGAGTGGAATCTGCGGGTTTTTCCAGACGATGCATGGGGATGTCAGTGTCCCTTCGTGCTGTGCCTTCATCCACAGGGTTGCCTTCGAAGAGATGTCCGGGCGTCAGGTTCTTATCTAGAGTGGACCGGGAATTCGGGATCTTTCAGCATATGGCACCAACCATGAGGCTACTTTTCGAATTTCCTCATGAGACCGGCCTCATCCGGAGGTTCGCGGGGAACGTCGGGAACCCCTTGCAGACAAAACATGGGAATCGACCCTTCTGTCGCGATCAGGAGGGGTGAAGGGGCTCACAGGAAGTGGTGCCGTGAACTTTGGTGTTTCCCTCGAGTGAGACCGGTATGTCAGGGAACTTTGGGGGTCGCATCAAGGGTGCCAAGTACCGTTTTGTACTTCAGGATGGAACGTGGGACTTCTCTTGATACGCTGTAGCGGCCAAGGGCCTCATCTTGCGATGACGGGGGAGCCACTTGGTTTTTCTCGAGTTGCGGCGGGATTCTCGAGTTACGACGGGGATTTCAGGCTTCCTCTTGTGTTGGGCCAGGGAAGTCCAATCATCCATTCGAGTTGCGAGGGAGAGCTGGGGGTTGCGCTCGAGTCACTGCAGGGCAAAGGAGACCTCATCTAGGCTTGTGTCCAGGACCTAATGTTCCTCTCCAAGGGCCACAGGGATCTCAGGTTTGCATTCCAGACTCACCCAGGGAGTCAGGCCTCATGTCGAAGGGAAGCAAAGGACTCCGCTCTCCTTTCGAGTCGCGACGGGCACCTCTTGGAGCCCACTTTGTGGCCTAAAGGGAGTCAAGCCTCCTGTGAAGTTTGGAGAGAGGACTTGGGACTGCTCTCCAGGCCATGCAGGAAAAGATGGCCCTCATCTCGCGATGACGGGGGGATCTTGTGGGTTTTCTCGAGCTGCGGCGCCAGTGTGGGGTTTCACACGAGGTACGACGGGGAGCTCAGGGAGCCTCTCGTGTGGCGCCAGGGAAGTCAGGTCTCCATGTGCGTGGCGAGGGGGAGCGCATTATTGCTCTCGAGCTATGGTAGGGGAATCTGACCTCAAGACACATTGAAGAAGGACTCTCGAGGTCTTTCTTCGGTTGTGGCAGGAAACCCTTATTTCCCTCGACTTTTGCCAGTGGCCTCAAGGAGCTTCTCAGAATGTCTATGAGAAGTCAGGGATACTGTGGAGATGGGAGGGGCCTCTCGGGACTCCACTGGGTTTGTTTTAATGGAAGAGGGCCTCATCTCGGGTTGAGGCAGGAACCTCAGGTTTCCTCTCCATTTCTGACTCAGATCGAAGCGTGCCTGCAGAGTTGGGATTGGATACTCAGGCCTCGTCTTGTCTGAGGAAGGGAACTCCGCTTTCCTCTCTCATTGTTTAAGGGGTGACAGGCCAGTTGTGGAGCTGTATGTGGATCCTGTGGGGTTTTTCGGACGATGAACAGGGTTGCCAGTGCCCCCTCGTGTAGTGCCTTCATCCACAGGGTTGCTTTAGAAGAGGTGTCCGGGCATCGGGTTCTTATCAAGAGCAAGACCGAGAAATCGGGGTCTTTCGGCACGTGGCACCAACACGAGGCTACGTCTCGAATTTCTTCGTGAGACTGGCCTCATCCTGAGGTGCGCCATGAAGGTCGGGAACCCCTTGCGGACAAAGCAGGGGAATCGACCCACCGGTCGCGATCAGAAGGGGAGAAGGGGCTCAGATGAAGTGGTGCCGGGAACCTCGGTGGTCCCCTCGAGTGAGACCGGTATGTCACGGAACTTTTGAGGTCACATCAAGGGTGCCAAGTACAGTTTCGCACTTCAAGACGGAACGTGGGAATTCTCTGGAGATGCTGTAGCGGGCAAGGGCCTCATATTGCGATGACGAGGGAAACACGTGGTTTTTCTCGAGTTGAGGTGGGATTCTCGAGTTACAACGGGGAATTCAGGCTTCCTCTTGTGTTGGCCCAGGAAGTCCAATCTTCCATTCAACTTGTCAGAGAAAGCTGGGGGTTGCTCTCGAGTCACTTCAGGGCAAAGAGTCCTCATCTAGGCTTGGGTCCAGGACGTAATGTTCCTCTCCAGGGGCGACAGGGATATCGGGGTCGCATTCCAGTCTCACCCGGTGGGTCACGCCTCGTCTCGAGTGGAAGCAAAGGACTCCACTATCCTCTCGAGTCGGGACGCGTAACTCTTGGAGCCCAATGAGTGGCCTAAAGGGAGTCAAGCGTCCTGTGTAGCTTGGAAAGAAGGTTCACGCTTGATCTGCATACCATGCAGTTAAAGATGGCCCTCCTCTCGTGATGACGGGGGCATCTCATGGGTTTTCTCGAGCTGCGGCGCCAGTGTGGGGTTTCTCACGAGATATGATGGGGAGTTCAGGGAGCCTCTCGTGCGGCGCCAGAGAAGCCTGACTCCATGCGTGTGGCCAGGCAGATCGCGTCATTGCTCTCGAGTCATGGGAGGGACTAGGGCCTCAAGAGGCATTTAAGAAGGACTCTCAAGGTCTTTCTTGGGTTGGGGCGGGAAACACTCGTTTCCATCGACCTCTACAGGGGACCTTAGGGAACTTCCCAGGTGCCTCTGAGAGGTGAGGGATACTGAGGACTTAGAGGGGCCTCTCGGGACTCCACTAGGTTTGACGAAATGAAAGAGGGCCTCATCTCGATTGGAGGCAGGAACCTCAGGCTCCCTCTCCATTTCTGACTCCGACCGCAGGGTCCCTGCAGAGTTGGGACAGGAGAGTCAGGCCTCGTCTTGTCTGAGTAACGGAACTCTGCTTGCCTCTCGAGTCGTTCAGGGGGTCTCAGGGCCCTTGACAAGCTGTGTGTGGAACCTGCGGGTGTTTCCAGAAGATGCATGGGGGTGTCAGTGCCCCTTCGTTTTGTGCCTTCCCCCACAGGGTTTCCTTCAAAGAGGTGTCCGGGCATCGGGTTCATTTCAAGAGCAGACCGGGAAATCGGGGTCATTCTGCATGTGGCACCACCCACGTGGCTCATCTCGAATTTCCTCGTGAGACCAGCATCATCCTGAGGTGCGCCGGGAAGGCCGGGAAACCCTTCCACACAAAGTAGGGGAATCGATTCTCCTGTCGCGATCAGGAGGGGAGATGGGGCTCAGATGAAGTGGTGCCGGGACCCTCGGTGTTCCACTCGAGGGAACCCGGCGTTTCAGGGAACTTTAGGGGTCGCATCAAGGGAGCCAAGTACCATTTCCCACTTCAGGACGGAACATGGGACTTCCCTGGAGACGCTGTAGCGGGCAAGGGCCTCATCCTGTGAAGACGTTGGAACCACGTCGTTTTTCTTGAGTTGCATCGGGATTCTCGAAAACGACAGGAATTTCAGGTCTCTCTTGGGTTGGCCATGGGAAGCCCAATCTTCAATTCGAGTTGCGATGGAAAGCTGGGGGTTCTGCTCGAGTCACTACAGGGCCAAAGACCCTCATCGAGGCGTGTGTCCAGGACCTAATATTCCTCTCAAGGGAAGACAGGGATCCCGGGTTTCCATTCCAGACTCCCCCGGGGAGTCAGGACTCGCCTGGAGGGGAAGCAAAGGACTCCGCTTTCCTCTCAAGTCGCGACACGGATCTCTTGGAGCCCACTGAGTGGACTCAAGGGTGTCGAGCCTCCTCTTCACTTTGGAGAGAGGACTCGGGATTGCTCTCCAGGCCAGGCAGGAAAAGAAGGCCCTCAGCTCGCGATGACGGGGGCGGCTCATGGGTTTCCTCAGGCTGCTGCGCCCATGGGGGTTTTCTCACGAGGCACGACGAGGACCTCAGGGAGCCTCTCGTGCGGCGCCAGGGAAGTCAGGTCTCCATGCGTATGGCAAGGGGGAGCTGGTCATCACTCTCGAGTCATGGGAAGCGGCTAGGTCCTCAAGAGGCGTTGAAGAAGGACTCTCGAGGTCTTTCTCGGGTTGCGGCGGGAAACCCTCGTTTCCCTCGACTTCTGCAGGGGACCTTAGGGAACTTCCCAGGGTGCCTCTGAGAGGTGAGGGATGCTGTGTAGTTGGCAGGGCCTCTCGGGACTCTGCTGGGTTCGGCGCAATGGAAGAGGGCCTCATCTCGAGGGGAGGCAGGAACCTCAGGCTTCCTCTCGGTTTCGGACTCCGACTGCACGGTCCCTGCAGTGTTGGGACAGGAGAGTCATGCCTCGTCTTGTCTGAGGAATGGAATTCTGGTTGCCTCTCGAGTTGTTCCGGGAGTCTCAGGCCCCTTGTCGAGCTGTGTGTAGACCCTGCGGGTTTTTCCGGATGATGCACGGGGGTGGCAGTGCCCCTTCGTGTTGTGCCTTCACCCACAGGGTTGCCTTCGAAGAGGTGTCCGGGCATCGGGTTCTTATCAAGAGCGGACCGGAAAATCGGGGTCGTTCGGCACGTGGCACCTCACACGTGGCTAATCTCGAATTTCCTCCTGAGACCGGCCTCATCCTGAGGTGCTCCAGGAAGGCCGGGAACCCCTTCCAGACCACGCAGGGGACTCGACTCTCCTGTCGCGATCAGGAAGGGAGAAGGGGCTCAGATGAAGTGGTGCCGGGACCCTCGGCGTTCCCCTCGAGGGAACCCAGCGTGTCGGGGAACTTTTGCGGTCGCATCAAGGGTGTCAAGTACCGTTTCGCACTTAACGACGGAACATGGGACTTCCCTGGAGACACCGGGAACTTCGGTGTTCCCCTGGAGTGAGACCGGTATGTTGGGGAACTTTGGGGTCGCATCAAGGGTGCCAAGTAGCATTTCGAACTTTAAGATGGAACGTGGGACTTCTCTTGAGACTCTAGCTGGCAAGGGCCTCATATTGCGATGAAGGGGGAAGCACATGGTTTTTAAGACTTGAGGCTGAATTCTCGAATTACGATGGGAAATTTAGACTTCCTCGTGTGTTGACCGTGGGAAGACCAATCTTCCATTCAAATTGTGAGGGAGAGATGGAGGTTGCTCTCGAGTCACTGTAGGGCAAAATAGACCTCATCTAGGCTTGTGTCTAGGACAAAATGTTCCACTCCAGGGGCGACAGGGATCTCGGGGTTGCATTCCAAACTCACCCGGGGAGTCAGGCCTCGTCTCCAGGGAAGCAAAGGACTCCGCTCTCCTCTCGAGTCGCACCGGGTATTTCTTGGACCCAACTGAGTGGCCTAAAGGGAGTCAATACTCCTGTGAAGTTTGGAGAGAGGACCAGGAATTGCTCTCCAGGTCAGGCAGGAAAAGAAGGCCCCCATCTCTCCTTGACGGGGGCATCTTGTGGTTTTTCTCGAACTGCGGCGCCACTGTGGGTTTTCTCACGAGGTACGATGGGGTACTCAGGGAGCCTCTTGTGCGGTACTAGGGAAGTCAGTTTTCCTGCTTGTGGCGAGGGGAGCGCGTCCTTGCTCTGGAGTCATGGTAGGGGAATCGGGCATCAAGAGACGTTGAAAAAGGACTCTCCAAGTCTTTCTCGGGTTACTTCAGGAAACTCTGGGTTCCCTCGACTTGTGCCAGTGACCTCAGGTAGCTTCTCAGGGAGCCTCTGAGAATTCAGGGATACTGTGGTGTTGGGAGGGGCCTCTCGGGACACCACTGAGTTTGGTTCAATGGAAGAGGGCCTCTTCTCTAGTTGAGGCAGGAACCTCAGGGTTCCTCTCCATTTCTGACTCCGATCGCAGGGTCCCTGAAGAGTTGGGCCAGGAGAGTAAGGCCTCGTCTTGTGTGAAGGAATGCAACTTCACTTGCCTCTCGAGTTGTTCATGAGGTGACAGTCCACATTTGGAGCTGTGAGTGGAATCTGCGGGTTTTTCCAGACGATGCATGGGGATGTCAGTGTCCCTTCGTGCTGTGCCTTCATCCACAGGGTTGCCTTCGAAGAGATGTCCGGGCGTCAGGTTCTTATCTAGAGTGGACCGGGAATTCGGGATCTTTCAGCATATGGCACCAACCATGAGGCTACTTTTCGAATTTCCTCATGAGACCGGCCTCATCCGGAGGTTCGCGGGGAACGTCGGGAACCCCTTGCAGACAAAACATGGGAATCGACCCTTCTGTCGCGATCAGGAGGGGTGAAGGGGCTCACAGGAAGTGGTGCCGTGAACTTTGGTGTTTCCCTCGAGTGAGACCGGTATGTCAGGGAACTTTGGGGGTCGCATCAAGGGTGCCAAGTACCGTTTTGTACTTCAGGATGGAACGTGGGACTTCTCTTGATACGCTGTAGCGGCCAAGGGCCTCATCTTGCGATGACGGGGGAGCCACTTGGTTTTTCTCGAGTTGCGGCGGGATTCTCGAGTTACGACGGGGATTTCAGGCTTCCTCTTGTGTTGGGCCAGGGAAGTCCAATCATCCATTCGAGTTGCGAGGGAGAGCTGGGGGTTGCGCTCGAGTCACTGCAGGGCAAAGGAGACCTCATCTAGGCTTGTGTCCAGGACCTAATGTTCCTCTCCAAGGGCCACAGGGATCTCAGGTTTGCATTCCAGACTCACCCAGGGAGTCAGGCCTCATGTCGAAGGGAAGCAAAGGACTCCGCTCTCCTTTCGAGTCGCGACGGGCACCTCTTGGAGCCCACTTTGTGGCCTAAAGGGAGTCAAGCCTCCTGTGAAGTTTGGAGAGAGGACTTGGGACTGCTCTCCAGGCCATGCAGGAAAAGATGGCCCTCATCTCGCGATGACGGGGGGATCTTGTGGGTTTTCTCGAGCTGCGGCGCCAGTGTGGGGTTTCACACGAGGTACGACGGGGAGCTCAGGGAGCCTCTCGTGTGGCGCCAGGGAAGTCAGGTCTCCATGTGCGTGGCGAGGGGGAGCGCATTATTGCTCTCGAGCTATGGTAGGGGAATCTGACCTCAAGACACATTGAAGAAGGACTCTCGAGGTCTTTCTTCGGTTGTGGCAGGAAACCCTTATTTCCCTCGACTTTTGCCAGTGGCCTCAAGGAGCTTCTCAGAATGTCTATGAGAAGTCAGGGATACTGTGGAGATGGGAGGGGCCTCTCGGGACTCCACTGGGTTTGTTTTAATGGAAGAGGGCCTCATCTCGGGTTGAGGCAGGAACCTCAGGTTTCCTCTCCATTTCTGACTCAGATCGAAGCGTGCCTGCAGAGTTGGGATTGGATACTCAGGCCTCGTCTTGTCTGAGGAAGGGAACTCCGCTTTCCTCTCTCATTGTTTAAGGGGTGACAGGCCAGTTGTGGAGCTGTATGTGGATCCTGTGGGGTTTTTCGGACGATGAACAGGGTTGCCAGTGCCCCCTCGTGTAGTGCCTTCATCCACAGGGTTGCTTTAGAAGAGGTGTCCGGGCATCGGGTTCTTATCAAGAGCAAGACCGAGAAATCGGGGTCTTTCGGCACGTGGCACCAACACGAGGCTACGTCTCGAATTTCTTCGTGAGACTGGCCTCATCCTGAGGTGCGCCATGAAGGTCGGGAACCCCTTGCGGACAAAGCAGGGGAATCGACCCACCGGTCGCGATCAGAAGGGGAGAAGGGGCTCAGATGAAGTGGTGCCGGGAACCTCGGTGGTCCCCTCGAGTGAGACCGGTATGTCACGGCACTTTTGAGGTCGCATCAAGGGTGCCAAGTACAGTTTCGCACTTCAAGACGGAACGTGGGAATTCTCTGGAGATGCTGTAGCGGGCAAGGGCCTCATATTGCGATGACGAGGGAAACACGTGGTTTTTCTCGAGTTGAGGCGGGATTCTCGAGTTACAACGGGGAATTCAGGCTTCCTCTTGTGTTGGCCCAGGAAGTCCAATCTTCCATTCAACTTGTCAGAGAGAGCTGGGGGTTGCTCTCGAGTCACTTCAGGGCAAAGAGTCCTCATCTAGGCTTGGGTCCAGGACGTAATGTTCCTCTCCAGGGGCGACAGGGATATCGGGGTCGCATTCCAGTCTCACCCGGTGGGTCACGCCTCGTCTCGAGTGGAAGCAAAGGACTCCACTATCCTCTCGAGTCGGGACGCGTAACTCTTGGAGCCCAATGAGTGGCCTAAAGGGAGTCAAGCGTCCTGTGTAGCTTGGAAAGAAGGTTCACGCTTGATCTGCATACCATGCAGTTAAAGATGGCCCTCCTCTCGTGATGACGGGGGCATCTCATGGGTTTTCTCGAGCTGCGGCGCCAGTGTGGGGTTTCTCACGAGATATGATGGGGAGTTCAGGGAGCCTCTCGTGCGGCGCCAGAGAAGCCTGACTCCATGCGTGTGGCCAGGCAGATCGCGTCATTGCTCTCGAGTCATGGGAGGGACTAGGGCCTCAAGAGGCATTTAAGAAGGACTCTCAAGGTCTTTCTTGGGTTGGGGCGGGAAACACTCGTTTCCATCGACCTCTACAGGGGACCTTAGGGAACTTCCCAGGTGCCTCTGAGAGGTGAGGGATACTGAGGACTTAGAGGGGCCTCTCGGGACTCCACTAGGTTTGACGAAATGAAAGAGGGCCTCATCTCGATTGGAGGCAGGAACCTCAGGCTCCCTCTCCATTTCTGACTCCGACCGCAGGGTCCCTGCAGAGTTGGGACAGGAGAGTCAGGCCTCGTCTTGTCTGAGTAACGGAACTCTGCTTGCCTCTCGAGTCGTTCAGGGGGTCTCAGGGCCCTTGACAAGCTGTGTGTGGAACCTGCGGGTGTTTCCAGAAGATGCATGGGGGTGTCAGTGCCCCTTCGTTTTGTGCCTTCCCCCACAGGGTTTCCTTCAAAGAGGTGTCCGGGCATCGGGTTCATTTCAAGAGCAGACCGGGAAATCGGGGTCATTCTGCATGTGGCACCACCCACGTGGCTCATCTCGAATTTCCTCGTGAGACCAGCATCATCCTGAGGTGCGCCGGGAAGGCCGGGAAACCCTTCCACACAAAGTAGGGGAATCGATTCTCCTGTCGCGATCAGGAGGGGAGATGGGGCTCAGATGAAGTGGTGCCGGGACCCTCGGTGTTCCACTCGAGGGAACCCGGCGTTTCAGGGAACTTTAGGGGTCGCATCAAGGGAGCCAAGTACCATTTCCCACTTCAGGACGGAACATGGGACTTCCCTGGAGACGCTGTAGCGGGCAAGGGCCTCATCCTGTGAAGACGTTGGAACCACGTCGTTTTTCTTGAGTTGCATCGGGATTCTCGAAAACGACAGGAATTTCAGGTCTCTCTTGGGTTGGCCATGGGAAGCCCAATCTTCAATTCGAGTTGCGATGGAAAGCTGGGGGTTCTGCTCGAGTCACTACAGGGCCAAAGACCCTCATCGAGGCGTGTGTCCAGGACATAATATTCCTCTCAAGGGAAGACAGGGATCCCGGGTTTCCATTCCAGACTCCCCCGGGGAGTCAGGACTCGCCTGGAGGGGAAGCAAAGGACTCCGCTTTCCTCTCAAGTCGCGACACGGATCTCTTGGAGCCCACTGAGTGGACTCAAGGGTGTCGAGCCTCCTCTTCAGTTTGGAGAGAGGACTCGGGATTGCTCTCCAGGCCAGGCAGGAAAAGAAGGCCCTCAGCTCGCGAGGACGGGGGCGTCTCATGGGTTTCCTCAGGCTGCTGCGCCCATGGGGGTTTTCTCACGAGGCACGACGAGGACCTCAGGGAGCCTCTCGTGCGGCGCCAGGGAAGTCAGGTCTCCATGCGCATGGCAAGGGGGAGCTGGTCATCACTCTCGAGTCATGGGAAGCGGCTAGGTCCTCAAGAGGCGTTGAAGAAGGACTCTCGAGGTCTTTCTCGGGTTGCGGCGGGAAACCCTCGTTTCCCTCGACTTCTGCAGGGGACCTTAGGGAACTTCCCAGGGTGCCTCTGAGAGGTGAGGGATGCTGTGTAGTTGGCAGGGCCTCTCGGGACTCTGCTGGGTTCGGCGCAATGGAAGAGGGCCTCATCTCGAGGGGAGGCAGGAACCTCAGGCTTCCTCTCGGTTTTGGACTCCGACTGCACGGTCCCTGCAGTGTTGGGACAGGAGAGTCATGCCTCGTCTTGTCTGAGGAATGGAATTCTGGTTGCCTCTCGAGTTGTTCCGGGAGTCTCAGGCCCCTTGTCGAGCTGTGTGTAGACCCTGCGGGTTTTTCCGGATGATGCACGGGGGTGGCAGTGCCCCTTCGTGTTGTGCCTTCACCCACAGGGTTGCCTTCGAAGAGGTGTCCGGGCATCGGGTTCTTATCAAGAGCGGACCGGAAAATCGGGGTCGTTCGGCACGTGGCACCTCACACGTGGCTAATCTCGAATTTCCTCCTGAGACCGGCCTCATCCTGAGGTGCTCCAGGAAGGCCGGGAACCTCTTCCAGACCACGCAGGGGACTCGACTCTCCTGTCGCGATCAGGAAGGGAGAAGGGGCTCAGATGAAGTGGTGCCGGGACCCTCGGCGTTCCCCTCGAGGGAACCCAGCGTGTCGGGGAACTTTTGCGGTCGCATCAAGGGTGTCAAGTACCGTTTCGCACTTAACGACGGAACATGGGACTTCCCTGGAGACACCGGGAACTTCGGTGTTCCCCTGGAGTGAGACCGGTATGTTGGGGAACTTTGGGGTCGCATCAAGGGTGCCAAGTAGCATTTCGAACTTTAAGATGGAACGTGGGACTTCTCTTGAGACTCTAGCTGGCAAGGGCCTCATATTGCGATGAAGGGGGAAGCACATGGTTTTTAAGACTTGAGGCTGAATTCTCGAATTACGATGGGAAATTTAGACTTCCTCTTGTGTTGACCGTGGGAAGACCAATCTTCCATTCAAATTGTGAGGGAGAGATGGAGGTTGCTCTCGAGTCACTGTAGGGCAAAATAGACCTCATCTAGGCTTGTGTCTAGGACAAAATGTTCCACTCCAGGGGCGACAGGGATCTCGGGGTTGCATTCCAAACTCACCCGGGGAGTCAGGCCTCGTCTCCAGGGAAGCAAAGGACTCCGCTCTCCTCTCGAGTCGCACCGGGTATTTCTTGGACCCAACTGAGTGGCCTAAAGGGAGTCAATACTCCTGTGAAGTTTGGAGAGAGGACCAGGAATTGCTCTCCAGGTCAGGCAGGAAAAGAAGGCCCCCATCTCTCCTTGACGGGGGCATCTTGTGGTTTTTCTCGAACTGCGGCGCCACTGTGGGTTTTCTCACGAGGTACGATGGGGTACTCAGGGAGCCTCTTGTGCGGTACTAGGGAAGTCAGTTTTGCTGCTTGTGGCGAGGGGAGCGCGTCCTTGCTCTGGAGTCATGGTAGGGGAATCGGGCATCAAGAGACGTTGAAAAAGGACTCTCCAAGTCTTTCTCGGGTTACTTCAGGAAACTCTGGGTTCCCTCGACTTGTGCCAGTGACCTCAGGTAGCTTCTCAGGGAGCCTCTGAGAATTCAGGGATACTGTGGTGTTGGGAGGGGCCTCTCGGGACACCACTGAGTTTGGTTCAATGGAAGAGGGCCTCTTCTCTAGTTGAGGCAGGAACCTCAGGGTTCCTCTCCATTTCTGACTCCGATCGCAGGGTCCCTGAAGAGTTGGGACAGGAGAGTAAGGCCTCGTCTTGTGTGAAGGAATGCAACTTCACTTGCCTCTCGAGTTGTTCATGAGGTGACAGTCCACATTTGGAGCTGTGAGTGGAATCTGCGGGTTTTTCCAGACGATGCATGGGGATGTCAGTGTCCCTTCGTGCTGTGCCTTCATCCACAGGGTTGCCTTCGAAGAGATGTCCGGGCGTCAGGTTCTTATCTAGAGTGGACCGGGAATTCGGGATCTTTCAGCATATGGCACCAACCATGAGGCTACTTTTCGAATTTCCTCATGAGACCGGCCTCATCCGGAGGTTCGCGGGGAACGTCGGGAACCCCTTGCAGACAAAACATGGGAATCGACCCTTCTGTCGCGATCAGGAGGGGTGAAGGGGCTCACAGGAAGTGGTGCCGTGAACTTTGGTGTTTCCCTCGAGTGAGACCGGTATGTCAGGGAACTTTGGGGGTCGCAACAAGGGTGCCAAGTACCGTTTTGTACTTCAGGATGGAACGTGGGACTTCTCTTGATACGCTGTAGCGGCCAAGGGCCTCATCTTGCGATGACGAGGGAGCCACTTGGTTTTTCTCGAGTTGCGGCGGGATTCTCGAGTTACGACGGGGATTTCAGGCTTCCTCTTGTGTTGGGCCAGGGAAGTCCAATCATCCATTCGAGTTGCGAGGGAGAGCTGGGGGTTGCGCTCGAGTCACTGCAGGGCAAAGGAGACCTCATCTAGGCTTGTGTCCAGGACCTAATGTTCCTCTCCAAGGGCCACAGGGATCTCAGGTTTGCATTCCAGACTCACCCAGGGAGTCAGGCCTCATGTCGAAGGGAAGCAAAGGACTCCGCTCTCCTTTCGAGTCGCGACGGGCACCTCTTGGAGCCCACTTTGTGGCCTAAAGGGAGTCAAGCCTCCTGTGAAGTTTGGAGAGAGGACTTGGGACTGCTCTCCAGGCCATGCAGGAAAAGATGGCCCTCATCTCGCGATGACGGAGGGATCTTGTGGGTTTTCTCGAGCTGCGGCGCCAGTGTGGGGTTTCACACGAGGTACGACGGGGAGCTCAGGGAGCCTCTCGTGTGGCGCCAGGGAAGTCAGGTCTCCATGTGCGTGGCGAGGGGGAGCGCATTATTGCTCTCGAGCTATGGTAGGGGAATCTGACCTCAAGACACATTGAAGAAGGACTCTCGAGGTCTTTCTTCGGTTGTGGCAGGAAACCCTTATTTCCCTCGACTTTTGCCAGTGGCCTCAAGGAGCTTCTCAGAATGTCTATGAGAAGTCAGGGATACTGTGGAGATGGGAGGGGCCTCTCGGGACTCCACTGGGTTTGTTTTAATGGAAGAGGGCCTCATCTCGGGTTGAGGCAGGAACCTCAGGTTTCCTCTCCATTTCTGACTCAGATCGAAGCGTGCCTGCAGAGTTGGGATTGGATACTCAGGCCTCGTCTTGTCTGAGGAAGGGAACTCCGCTTTCCTCTCTCATTGTTTAAGGGGTGACAGGCCAGTTGTGGAGCTGTATGTGGATCCTGTGGGGTTTTTCGGACGATGAACAGGGTTGCCAGTGCCCCCTCGTGTAGTGCCTTCATCCACAGGGTTGCTTTAGAAGAGGTGTCCGGGCATCGGGTTCTTATCAAGAGCAAGACCGAGAAATCGGGGTCTTTCGGCACGTGGCACCAACACGAGGCTACGTCTCGAATTTCTTCGTGAGACTGGCCTCATCCTGAGGTGCGCCATGAAGGTCGGGAACCCCTTGCGGACAAAGCAGGGGAATCGACCCACCGGTCGCGATCAGAAGGGGAGAAGGGGCTCAGATGAAGTGGTGCCGGGAACCTCGGTGGTCCCCTCGAGTGAGACCAGTATGTCACGGCACTTTTGATGTCGCATCAAGGGTGCCAAGTACAGTTTCGCACTTCAAGACGGAACGTGGGAATTCTCTGGAGATGCTGTAGCGGGCAAGGGCCTCATATTGCGATGACGAGGGAAACACGTGGTTTTTCTCGAGTTGAGGCGGGATTCTCGAGTTACAACGGGGAATTCAGGCTTCCTCTTGTGTTGGCCCAGGAAGTCCAATCTTCCATTCAACTTGTCAGAGAGAGCTGGGGGTTGCTCTCGAGTCACTTCAGGGCAAAGAGTCCTCATCTAGGCTTGGGTCCAGGACGTAATGTTCCTCTCCAGGGGCGACAGGGATATCGGGGTCGTATTCCAGTCTCACCCGGTGGGTCACGCCTCGTCTCGAGTGGAAGCAAAGGACTCCACTATCCTCTCGTGTCGGGACGCGTAACTCTTGGAGCCCAATGAGTGGCCTAAAGGGAGTCAAGCGTCCTGTGTAGCTTGGAAAGAAGGTTCACGCTTGATCTGCATACCATGCAGTTAAAGATGGCCCTCCTCTCGTGATGACGGGGGCATCTCATGGGTTTTCTCGAGCTGCGGCGCCAGTGTGGGGTTTCTCACGAGATATGATGGGGAGTTCAGGGAGCCTCTCGTGCGGCGCCAGAGAAGCCTGACTCCATGCGTGTGGCCAGGCAGATCGCGTCATTGCTCTCGAGTCATGGGAGGGACTAGGGCCTCAAGAGGCATTTAAGAAGGACTCTCAAGGTCTTTCTTGGGTTGGGGCGGGAAACACTCGTTTCCATCGACCTCTACAGGGGACCTTAGGGAACTTCCCAGGTGCCTCTGAGAGGTGAGGGATACTGAGGACTTAGAGGGGCCTCTCGGGACTCCACTAGGTTTGACGAAATGAAAGAGGGCCTCATCTCGATTGGAGGCAGGAACCTCAGGCTCCCTCTCCATTTCTGACTCCGACCGCAGGGTCCCTGCAGAGTTGGGACAGGAGAGTCAGGCCTCGTCTTGTCTGAGTAACGGAACTCTGCTTGCCTCTCGAGTCGTTCAGGGGGTCTCAGGGCCCTTGACAAGCTGTGTGTGGAACCTGCGGGTGTTTCCAGAAGATGCATGGGGGTGTCAGTGCCCCTTCGTTTTGTGCCTTCCCCCACAGGGTTTCCTTCAAAGAGGTGTCCGGGCATCGGGTTCATTTCAAGAGCAGACCGGGAAATCGGGGTCATTCTGCATGTGGCACCACCCACGTGGCTCATCTCGAATTTCCTCGTGAGACCAGCATCATCCTGAGGTGCGCCGGGAAGGCCGGGAAACCCTTCCACACAAAGTAGGGGAATCGATTCTCCTGTCGCGATCAGGAGGGGAGATGGGGCTCAGATGAAGTGGTGCCGGGACCCTCGGTGTTCCACTCGAGGGAACCCGGCGTTTCAGGGAACTTTAGGGGTCGCATCAAGGGAGCCAAGTACCATTTCCCACTTCAGGACGGAACATGGGACTTCCCTGGAGACGCTGTAGCGGGCAAGGGCCTCATCCTGTGAAGACGTTGGAACCACGTCGTTTTTCTTGAGTTGCATCGGGATTCTCGAAAACGACAGGAATTTCAGGTCTCTCTTGGGTTGGCCATGGGAAGCCCAATCTTCAATTCGAGTTGCGATGGAAAGCTGGGGGTTCTGCTCGAGTCACTACAGGGCCAAAGACCCTCATCGAGGCGTGTGTCCAGGACATAATATTCCTCTCAAGGGAAGACAGGGATCCCGGGTTTCCATTCCAGACTCCCCCGGGGAGTCAGGACTCGCCTGGAGGGGAAGCAAAGGACTCCGCTTTCCTCTCAAGTCGCGACACGGATCTCTTGGAGCCCACTGAGTGGACTCAAGGGTGTCGAGCCTCCTCTTCAGTTTGGAGAGAGGACTCGGGATTGCTCTCCAGGCCAGGCAGGAAAAGAAGGCCCTCAGCTCGCGAGGACGGGGGCGTCTCATGGGTTTCCTCAGGCTGCTGCGCCCATGGGGGTTTTCTCACGAGGCACGACGAGGACCTCAGGGAGCCTCTCGTGCGGCGCCAGGGAAGTCAGGTCTCCATGCGCATGGCAAGGGGGAGCTGGTCATCACTCTCGAGTCATGGGAAGCGGCTAGGTCCTCAAGAGGCGTTGAAGAAGGACTCTCGAGGTCTTTCTCGGGTTGCGGCGGGAAACCCTCGTTTCCCTCGACTTCTGCAGGGGACCTTAGGGAACTTCCCAGGGTGCCTCTGAGAGGTGAGGGATGCTGTGTAGTTGGCAGGGCCTCTCGGGACTCTGCTGGGTTCGGCGCAATGGAAGAGGGCCTCATCTCGAGGGGAGGCAGGAACCTCAGGCTTCCTCTCGGTTTTGGACTCCGACTGCACGGTCCCTGCAGTGTTGGGACAGGAGAGTCATGCCTCGTCTTGTCTGAGGAATGGAATTCTGGTTGCCTCTCGAGTTGTTCCGGGAGTCTCAGGCCCCTTGTCGAGCTGTGTGTAGACCCTGCGGGTTTTTCCGGATGATGCACGGGGGTGGCAGTGCCCCTTCGTGTTGTGCCTTCACCCACAGGGTTGCCTTCGAAGAGGTGTCCGGGCATCGGGTTCTTATCAAGAGCGGACCGGAAAATCGGGGTCGTTCGGCACGTGGCACCTCACACGTGGCTAATCTCGAATTTCCTCCTGAGACCGGCCTCATCCTGAGGTGCTCCAGGAAGGCCGGGAACCCCTTCCAGACCACGCAGGGGACTCGACTCTCCTGTCGCGATCAGGAAGGGAGAAGGGGCTCAGATGAAGTGGTGCCGGGACCCTCGGCGTTCCCCTCGAGGGAACCCAGCGTGTCGGGGAACTTTTGCGGTCGCATCAAGGGTGTCAAGTACCGTTTCGCACTTAACGACGGAACATGGGACTTCCCTGGAGACACCGGGAACTTCGGTGTTCCCCTGGAGTGAGACCGGTATGTTGGGGAACTTTGGGGTCGCATCAAGGGTGCCAAGTAGCATTTCGAACTTTAAGATGGAACGTGGGACTTCTCTTGAGACTCTAGCTGGCAAGGGCCTCATATTGCGATGAAGGGGGAAGCACATGGTTTTTAAGACTTGAGGCTGAATTCTCGAATTACGATGGGAAATTTAGACTTCCTCGTGTGTTGACCGTGGGAAGACCAATCTTCCATTCAAATTGTGAGGGAGAGATGGAGGTTGCTCTCGAGTCACTGTAGGGCAAAATAGACCTCATCTAGGCTTGTGTCTAGGACAAAATGTTCCACTCCAGGGGCGACAGGGATCTCGGGGTTGCATTCCAAACTCACCCGGGGAGTCAGGCCTCGTCTCCAGGGAAGCAAAGGACTCCGCTCTCCTCTCGAGTCGCACCGGGTATTTCTTGGACCCAACTGAGTGGCCTAAAGGGAGTCAATACTCCTGTGAAGTTTGGAGAGAGGACCAGGAATTGCTCTCCAGGTCAGGCAGGAAAAGAAGGCCCCCATCTCTCCTTGACGGGGGCATCTTGTGGTTTTTCTCGAACTGCGGCGCCACTGTGGGTTTTCTCACGAGGTACGATGGGGTACTCAGGGAGCCTCTTGTGCGGTACTAGGGAAGTCAGTTTTCCTGCTTGTGGCGAGGGGAGCACGTCCTTGCTCTGGAGTCATGGTAGGGGAATCGGGCATCAAGAGACGTTGAAAAAGGACTCTCCAAGTCTTTCTCGGGTTACTTCAGGAAACTCTGGGTTCCCTCGACTTGTGCCAGTGACCTCAGGTAGCTTCTCAGGGAGCCTCTGAGAATTCAGGGATACTGTGGTGTTGGGAGGGGCCTCTCGGGACACCACTGAGTTTGGTTCAATGGAAGAGGGCCTCTTCTCTAGTTGAGGCAGGAACCTCAGGGTTCCTCTCCATTTCTGACTCCGATCGCAGGGTCCCTGAAGAGTTGGGCCAGGAGAGTAAGGCCTCGTCTTGTGTGAAGGAATGCAACTTCACTTGCCTCTCGAGTTGTTCATGAGGTGACAGTCCACATTTGGAGCTGTGAGTGGAATCTGCGGGTTTTTCCAGACGATGCATGGGGATGTCAGTGTCCCTTCGTGCTGTGCCTTCATCCACAGGGTTGCCTTCGAAGAGATGTCCGGGCGTCAGGTTCTTATCTAGAGTGGACCGGGAATTCGGGATCTTTCAGCATATGGCACCAACCATGAGGCTACTTTTCGAATTTCCTCATGAGACCGGCCTCATCCGGAGGTTCGCGGGGAACGTCGGGAACCCCTTGCAGACAAAACATGGGAATCGACCCTTCTGTCGCGATCAGGAGGGGTGAAGGGGCTCACAGGAAGTGGTGCCGTGAACTTTGGTGTTTCCCTCGAGTGAGACCGGTATGTCAGGGAACTTTGGGGGTCGCATCAAGGGTGCCAAGTACCGTTTTGTACTTCAGGATGGAACGTGGGACTTCTCTTGATACGCTGTAGCGGCCAAGGGCCTCATCTTGCGATGACGGGGGAGCCACGTGGTTTTTCTCGAGTTGCGGCGGGATTCTCGAGTTACGACGGGGATTTCAGGCTTCCTCTTGTGTTGGGCCAGGGAAGTCCAATCATCCATTCGAGTTGCGAGGGAGAGCTGGGGGTTGCGCTCGAGTCACTGCAGGGCAAAGGAGACCTCATCTAGGCTTGTGTCCAGGACCTAATGTTCCTCTCCAAGGGCCACAGGGATCTCAGGTTTGCATTCCAGACTCACCCAGGGAGTCAGGCCTCATGTCGAAGGGAAGCAAAGGACTCCGCTCTCCTTTCGAGTCGCGACGGGCACCTCTTGGAGCCCACTTTGTGGCCTAAAGGGAGTCAAGCCTCCTGTGAAGTTTGGAGAGAGGACTTGGGACTGCTCTCCAGGCCATGCAGGAAAAGATGGCCCTCATCTCGCGATGACGGGGGGATCTTGTGGGTTTTCTCGAGCTGCGGCGCCAGTGTGGGGTTTCACACGAGGTACGACGGGGAGCTCAGGGAGCCTCTCGTGTGGCGCCAGGGAAGTCAGGTCTCCATGTGCGTGGTGAGGGGGAGCGCATTATTGCTCTCGAGCTATGGTAGGGGAATCTGACCTCAAGACACATTGAAGAAGGACTCTCGAGGTCTTTCTTCGGTTGTGGCAGGAAACCCTTATTTCCCTCGACTTTTGCCAGTGGCCTCAAGGAGCTTCTCAGAATGTCTATGAGAAGTCAGGGATACTGTGGAGATGGGAGGGGCCTCTCGGGACTCCACTGGGTTTGTTTTAATGGAAGAGGGCCTCATCTCGGGTTGAGGCAGGAACCTCAGGTTTCCTCTCCATTTCTGACTCAGATCGAAGCGTGCCTGCAGAGTTGGGATTGGATACTCAGGCCTCGTCTTGTCTGAGGAAGGGAACTCCGCTTTCCTCTCTCATTGTTTAAGGGGTGACAGGCCAGTTGTGGAGCTGTATGTGGATCCTGTGGGGTTTTTCGGACGATGAACAGGGTTGCCAGTGCCCCCTCGTGTAGTGCCTTCATCCACAGGGTTGCTTTAGAAGAGGTGTCCGGGCATCGGGTTCTTATCAAGAGCAAGACCGAGAAATCGGGGTCTTTCGGCACGTGGCACCAACACGAGGCTACGTCTCGAATTTCTTCGTGAGACTGGCCTCATCCTGAGGTGCGCCATGAAGGTCGGGAACCCCTTGCGGACAAAGCAGGGGAATCGACCCACCGGTCGCGATCAGAAGGGGAGAAGGGGCTCAGATGAAGTGGTGCCGGGAACCTCGGTGGTCCCCTCGAGTGAGACCGGTATGTCACGGCACTTTTGAGGTCGCATCAAGGGTGCCAAGTACAGTTTCGCACTTCAAGACGGAACGTGGGAATTCTCTGGAGATGCTGTAGCGGGCAAGGGCCTCATATTGCGATGACGAGGGAAACACGTGGTTTTTCTCGAGTTGAGGCGGGATTCTCGAGTTACAACGGGGAATTCAGGCTTCCTCTTGTGTTGGCCCAGGAAGTCCAATCTTCCATTCAACTTGTCAGAGAGAGCTGGGGGTTGCTCTCGAGTCACTTCAGGGCAAAGAGTCCTCATCTAGGCTTGGGTCCAGGACGTAATGTTCCTCTCCAGGGGCGACAGGGATATCGGGGTCGCATTCCAGTCTCACCCGGTGGGTCACGCCTCGTCTCGAGTGGAAGCAAAGGACTCCACTATCCTCTCGAGTCGGGACGCGTAACTCTTGGAGCCCAATGAGTGGCCTAAAGGGAGTCAAGCGTCCTGTGTAGCTTGGAAAGAAGGTTCACGCTTGATCTGCATACCATGCAGTTAAAGATGGCCCTCCTCTCGTGATGACGGGGGCATCTCATGGGTTTTCTCGAGCTGCGGCGCCAGTGTGGGGTTTCTCACGAGATATGATGGGGAGTTCAGGGAGCCTCTCGTGCGGCGCCAGAGAAGCCTGACTCCATGCGTGTGGCCAGGCAGATCGCGTCATTGCTCTCGAGTCATGGGAGGGACTAGGGCCTCAAGAGGCATTTAAGAAGGACTCTCAAGGTCTTTCTTGGGTTGGGGCGGGAAACACTCGTTTCCATCGACCTCTACAGGGGACCTTAGGGAACTTCCCAGGTGCCTCTGAGAGGTGAGGGATACTGAGGACTTAGAGGGGCCTCTCGGGACTCCACTAGGTTTGACGAAATGAAAGAGGGCCTCATCTCGATTGGAGGCAGGAACCTCAGGCTCCCTCTCCATTTCTGACTCCGACCGCAGGGTCCCTGCAGAGTTGGGACAGGAGAGTCAGGCCTCGTCTTGTCTGAGTAACGGAACTCTGCTTGCCTCTCGAGTCGTTCAGGGGGTCTCAGGGCCCTTGACAAGCTGTGTGTGGAACCTGCGGGTGTTTCCAGAAGATGCATGGGGGTGTCAGTGCCCCTTCGTTTTGTGCCTTCCCCCACAGGGTTTCCTTCAAAGAGGTGTCCGGGCATCGGGTTCATTTCAAGAGCAGACCGGGAAATCGGGGTCATTCTGCATGTGGCACCACCCACGTGGCTCATCTCGAATTTCCTCGTGAGACCAGCATCATCCTGAGGTGCGCCGGGAAGGCCGGGAAACCCTTCCACACAAAGTAGGGGAATCGATTCTCCTGTCGCGATCAGGAGGGGAGATGGGGCTCAGATGAAGTGGTGCCGGGACCCTCGGTGTTCCACTCGAGGGAACCCGGCGTTTCAGGGAACTTTAGGGGTCGCATCAAGGGAGCCAAGTACCATTTCCCACTTCAGGACGGAACATGGGACTTCCCTGGAGACGCTGTAGCGGGCAAGGGCCTCATCCTGTGAAGACGTTGGAACCACGTCGTTTTTCTTGAGTTGCATCGGGATTCTCGAAAACGACAGGAATTTCAGGTCTCTCTTGGGTTGGCCATGGGAAGCCCAATCTTCAATTCGAGTTGCGATGGAAAGCTGGGGGTTCTGCTCGAGTCACTACAGGGCCAAAGACCCTCATCGAGGCGTGTGTCCAGGACCTAATATTCCTCTCAAGGGAAGACAGGGATCCCGGGTTTCCATTCCAGACTCCCCCGGGGAGTCAGGACTCGCCTGGAGGGGAAGCAAAGGACTCCGCTTTCCTCTCAAGTCGCGACACGGATCTCTTGGAGCCCACTGAGTGGACTCAAGGGTGTCGAGCCTCCTCTTCAGTTTGGAGAGAGGACTCGGGATTGCTCTCCAGGCCAGGCAGGAAAAGAAGGCCCTCAGCTCGCGAGGACGGGGGCGTCTCATGGGTTTCCTCAGGCTGCTGCGCCCATGGGGGTTTTCTCACGAGGCACGACGAGGACCTCAGGGAGCCTCTCGTGCGGCGCCAGGGAAGTCAGGTCTCCATGCGCATGGCAAGGGGGAGCTGGTCATCACTCTCGAGTCATGGGAAGCGGCTAGGTCCTCAAGAGGCGTTGAAGAAGGACTCTCGAGGTCTTTCTCGGGTTGCGGCGGGAAACCCTCGTTTCCCTCGACTTCTGCAGTGGACCTTAGGGAACTTCCCAGGGTGCCTCTGAGAGGTGAGGGATGCTGTGTAGTTGGCAGGGCCTCTCGGGACTCTGCTGGGTTCGGCGCAATGGAAGAGGGCCTCATCTCGAGGGGAGGCAGGAACCTCAGGCTTCCTCTCGGTTTCGGACTCCGACTGCACGGTCCCTGCAGTGTTGGGACAGGAGAGTCATGCCTCGTCTTGTCTGAGGAATGGAATTCTGGTTGCCTCTCGAGTTGTTCCGGGAGTCTCAGGCCCCTTGTCGAGCTGTGTGTAGACCCTGCGGGTTTTTCCGGATGATGCACGGGGGTGGCAGTGCCCCTTCGTGTTGTGCCTTCACCCACAGGGTTGCCTTCGAAGAGGTGTCCGGGCATCGGGTTCTTATCAAGAGCGGACCGGAAAATCGGGGTCGTTCGGCACGTGGCACCTCACACGTGGCTAATCTCGAATTTCCTCCTGAGACCGGCCTCATCCTGAGGTGCTCCAGGAAGGCCGGGAACCCCTTCCAGACCACGCAGGGGACTCGACTCTCCTGTCGCGATCAGGAAGGGAGAAGGGGCTCAGATGAAGTGGTGCCGGGACCCTCGGCGTTCCCCTCGAGGGAACCCAGCGTGTCGGGGAACTTTTGCGGTCGCATCAAGGGTGTCAAGTACCGTTTCGCACTTAACGACGGAACATGGGACTTCCCTGGAGACACCGGGAACTTCGGTGTTCCCCTGGAGTGAGACCGGTATGTTGGGGAACTTTGGGGTCGCATCAAGGGTGCCAAGTAGCATTTCGAACTTTAAGATGGAACGTGGGACTTCTCTTGAGACTCTAGCTGGCAAGGGCCTCATATTGCGATGAAGGGGGAAGCACATGGTTTTTAAGACTTGAGGCTGAATTCTCGAATTACGATGGGAAATTTAGACTTCCTCGTGTGTTGACCGTGGGAAGACCAATCTTCCATTCAAATTGTGAGGGAGAGATGGAGGTTGCTCTCGAGTCACTGTAGGGCAAAATAGACCTCATCTAGGCTTGTGTCTAGGACAAAATGTTCCACTCCAGGGGCGACAGGGATCTCGGGGTTGCATTCCAAACTCACCCGGGGAGTCAGGCCTCGTCTCCAGGGAAGCAAAGGACTCCGCTCTCCTCTCGAGTCGCACCGGGTATTTCTTGGACCCAACTGAGTGGCCTAAAGGGAGTCAATACTCCTGTGAAGTTTGGAGAGAGGACCAGGAATTGCTCTCCAGGTCAGGCAGGAAAAGAAGGCCCCCATCTCTCCTTGACGGGGGCATCTTGTGGTTTTTCTCGAACTGCGGCGCCACTGTGGGTTTTCTCACGAGGTACGATGGGGTACTCAGGGAGCCTCTTGTGCGGTACTAGGGAAGTCAGTTTTCCTGCTTGTGGCGAGGGGAGCGCGTCCTTGCTCTGGAGTCATGGTAGGGGAATCGGGCATCAAGAGACGTTGAAAAAGGACTCTCCAAGTCTTTCTCGGGTTACTTCAGGAAACTCTGGGTTCCCTCGACTTGTGCCAGTGACCTCAGGTAGCTTCTCAGGGAGCCTCTGAGAATTCAGGGATACTGTGGTGTTGGGAGGGGCCTCTCGGGACACCACTGAGTTTGGTTCAATGGAAGAGGGCCTCTTCTCTAGTTGAGGCAGGAACCTCAGGGTTCCTCTCCATTTCTGACTCCGATCGCAGGGTCCCTGAAGAGTTGGGCCAGGAGAGTAAGGCCTCGTCTTGTGTGAAGGAATGCAACTTCACTTGCCTCTCGAGTTGTTCATGAGGTGACAGTCCACATTTGGAGCTGTGAGTGGAATCTGCGGGTTTTTCCAGACGATGCATGGGGATGTCAGTGTCCCTTCGTGTTGTGCCTTCATCCACAGGGTTGCCTTCGAAGAGATGTCCGTGCGTCAGGTTCTTATCTAGAGTGGACCGGGAATTCGGGATCTTTCAGCATATGGCACCAACCATGAGGCTACTTTTCGAATTTCCTCATGAGACCGGCCTCATCCGGAGGTTCGCGGGGAACGTCGGGAACCCCTTGCAGACAAAACATGGGAATCGACCCTTCTGTCGCGATCAGGAGGGGTGAAGGGGCTCACAGGAAGTGGTGCCGTGAACTTTGGTGTTTCCCTCGAGTGAGACAGGTATGTCAGGGAACTTTGGGGGTCGCATCAAGGGTGCCAAGTACCGTTTTGTACTTCAGGATGGAACGTGGGACTTCTCTTGATACGCTGTAGCGGCCAAGGGCCTCATCTTGAGATGACGGGGGAGCCACTTGGTTTTTCTCGAGTTGCGGCGGGATTCTCGAGTTACGACGGGGATTTCAGGCTTCCTCTTGTGTTGGGCCAGGGAAGTCCAATCATCCATTCGAGTTGCGAGGGAGAGCTGGGGGTTGCGCTCGAGTCACTGCAGGGCAAAGGAGACCTCATCTAGGCTTGTGTCCAGGACCTAATGTTCCTCTCCAAGGGCCACAGGGATCTCAGGTTTGCATTCCAGACTCACCCAGGGAGTCAGGCCTCATGTCGAAGGGAAGCAAAGGACTCCGCTCTCCTTTCGAGTCGCGACGGGCACCTCTTGGAGCCCACTTTGTGGCCTAAAGGGAGTCAAGCCTCCTGTGAAGTTTGGAGAGAGGACTTGGGACTGCTCTCCAGGCCATGCAGGAAAAGATGGCCCTCATCTCGCGATGACGGAGGGATCTTGTGGGTTTTCTCGAGCTGCGGCGCCAGTGTGGGGTTTCACACGAGGTACGACGGGGAGCTCAGGGAGCCTCTCGTGTGGCGCCAGGGAAGTCAGGTCTCCATGTGCATGGCGAGGGGGAGCGCATTATTGCTCTCGAGCTATGGTAGGGGAATCTGACCTCAAGACACATTGAAGAAGGACTCTCGAGGTCTTTCTTCGGTTGTGGCAGGAAACCCTTATTTCCCTCGACTTTTGCCAGTGGCCTCAAGGAGCTTCTCAGAATGTCTATGAGAAGTCAGGGATACTGTGGAGATGGGAGGGGCCTCTCGGGACTCCACTGGGTTTGTTTTAATGGAAGAGGGCCTCATCTCGGGTTGAGGCAGGAACCTCAGGTTTCCTCTCCATTTCTGACTCAGATCGAAGCGTGCCTGCAGAGTTGGGATTGGATACTCAGGCCTCGTCTTGTCTGAGGAAGGGAACTCCGCTTTCCTCTCTCATTGTTTAAGGGGTGACAGGCCAGTTGTGGAGCTGTATGTGGATCCTGTGGGGTTTTTCGGACGATGAACAGGGTTGCCAGTGCCCCCTCGTGTAGTGCCTTCATCCACAGGGTTGCTTTAGAAGAGGTGTCCGGGCATCGGGTTCTTATCAAGAGCAAGACCGAGAAATCGGGGTCTTTCGGCACGTGGCACCAACACGAGGCTACGTCTCGAATTTCTTCGTGAGACTGGCCTCATCCTGAGGTGCGCCATGAAGGTCGGGAACCCCTTGCGGACAAAGCAGGGGAATCGACCCACCGGTCGCGATCAGAAGGGGAGAAGGGGCTCAGATGAAGTGGTGCCGGGAACCTCGGTGGTCCCCTCGAGTGAGACCGGTATGTCACGGCACTTTTGAGGTCGCATCAAGGGTGCCAAGTACAGTTTCGCACTTCAAGACGGAACGTGGGAATTCTCTGGAGATGCTGTAGCGGGCAAGGGCCTCATATTGCGATGACGAGGGAAACACGTGGTTTTTCTCGAGTTGAGGTGGGATTCTCGAGTTACAACGGGGAATTCAGGCTTCCTCTTGTGTTGGCCCAGGAAGTCCAATCTTCCATTCAACTTGTCAGAGAGAGCTGGGGGTTGCTCTCGAGTCACTTCAGGGCAAAGAGTCCTCATCTAGGCTTGGGTCCAGGACGTAATGTTCCTCTCCAGGGGCGACAGGGATATCGGGGTCGCATTCCAGTCTCACCCGGTGGGTCACGCCTCGTCTCGAGTGGAAGCAAAGGACTCCACTATCCTCTCGAGTCGGGACGCGTAACTCTTGGAGCCCAATGAGTGGCCTAAAGGGAGTCAAGCGTCCTGTGTAGCTTGGAAAGAAGGTTCACGCTTGATCTGCATACCATGCAGTTAAAGATGGCCCTCCTCTCGTGATGACGGGGGCATCTCATGGGTTTTCTCGAGCTGCGGCGCCAGTGTGGGGTTTCTCACGAGATATGATGGGGAGTTCAGGGAGCCTCTCGTGCGGCGCCAGAGAAGCCTGACTCCATGCGTGTGGCCAGGCAGATCGCGTCATTGCTCTCGAGTCATGGGAGGGACTAGGGCCTCAAGAGGCATTTAAGAAGGACTCTCAAGGTCTTTCTTGGGTTGGGGCGGGAAACACTCGTTTCCATCGACCTCTACAGGGGACCTTAGGGAACTTCCCAGGTGCCTCTGAGAGGTGAGGGATACTGAGGACTTAGAGGGGCCTCTCGGGACTCCACTAGGTTTGACGAAATGAAAGAGGGCCTCATCTCGATTGGAGGCAGGAGCCTCAGGCTCCCTCTCCATTTCTGACTCCGACCGCAGGGTCCCTGCAGAGTTGGGACAGGAGAGTCAGGCCTCGTCTTGTCTGAGTAACGGAACTCTGCTTGCCTCTCGAGTCGTTCAGGGGGTCTCAGGGCCCTTGACAAGCTGTGTGTGGAACCTGCGGGTGTTTCCAGAAGATGCATGGGGGTGTCAGTGCCCCTTCGTTTTGTGCCTTCCCCCACAGGGTTTCCTTCAAAGAGGTGTCCGGGCATCGGGTTCATTTCAAGAGCAGACCGGGAAATCGGGGTCATTCTGCATGTGGCACCACCCACGTGGCTCATCTCGAATTTCCTCGTGAGACCAGCATCATCCTGAGGTGCGCCGGGAAGGCCGGGAAACCCTTCCACACAAAGTAGGGGAATCGATTCTCCTGTCGCGATCAGGAGGGGAGATGGGGCTCAGATGAAGTGGTGCCGGGACCCTCGGTGTTCCACTCGAGGGAACCCGGCGTTTCAGGGAACTTTAGGGGTCGCATCAAGGGAGCCAAGTACCATTTCCCACTTCAGGACGGAACATGGGACTTCCCTGGAGACGCTGTAGCGGGCAAGGGCCTCATCCTGTGAAGACGTTGGAACCACGTCGTTTTTCTTGAGTTGCATCGGGATTCTCGAAAACGACAGGAATTTCAGGTCTCTCTTGGGTTGGCCATGGGAAGCCCAATCTTCAATTCGAGTTGCGATGGAAAGCTGGGGGTTCTGCTCGAGTCACTACAGGGCCAAAGACCCTCATCGAGGCGTGTGTCCAGGACCTAATATTCCTCTCAAGGGAAGACAGGGATCCCGGGTTTCCATTCCAGACTCCCCCGGGGAGTCAGGACTCGCCTGGAGGGGAAGCAAAGGACTCCGCTTTCCTCTCAAGTCGCGACACGGATCTCTTGGAGCCCACTGAGTGGAGTCAAGGGTGTCGAGCCTCCTCTTCAGTTTGGAGAGAGGACTCGGGATTGCTCTCCAGGCCAGGCAGGAAAAGAAGGCCCTCAGCTCGCGAGGACGGGTGCGTCTCAGGTGTTTCCTCGAGCTGCGGCGCCCGTGGGGGTTTTCTCCCGAGGCACGACGAGGATCTCAGGGAGCCTCTCGTGCGGCGCCAGGGAAGTCAGGTCTCCATGCGCGTGGCGAGGGGGAGCGCGTCCTGGCTCTCGAGTCACGGGAGGGGACTAGGGCCTCGAGACGGGTTGAAGAAGGACTCTCGAGTTCTTTCTCAGGGGGCGGCGGAAACCCTCGTGTCCCTCGCCTTCTGCCAGGGACTTTAGGGAACTTCCCAGGGTGCCTCTGAGAGTCGAGGGATCCTGTGGAGGTGGCGGGGCCCCTCGGGACTCCGCTGGGTCTGGCGCAACGGAAGAGGGCCTCACCTCGAGGGGAGGCAGGAACCTCAGGCTTCCTCTCCGTTTCGGACTCCGCCCGCAGGGTCCCTGCAGAGTTGGGACAGGAGAGTCAGGCCTCGTCTTGTCTGAGGAAGGGAACCCCGCTGGCCTCTCGAGTCGCTCAGGGGGTCTCAGGCCCCTCGTCGAGCTGTGTGTGGAACCCGCGGGTCTTGGCGGACGATGCACGGGGGTGGCAGTGCCCCTTCGTGTTGTGCCTTCACCCACAGGGTTGCCTTCGAAGAGGAGTCCGGGCCTCGGGTCCTTCTCAAGGGCGGACCGGGGAATCGGGGGCGTTCGGCATGTGGCCCCACCCACGTGGCTCGTCTCGAATTTCCTCGTGAGACCGGCCTCATGCTGAGGTGCCCCGGGAAGGCCGGGAACCCCTTCCAGACCACGCAGGGGAATCGCCTCTCCTGTCGCGATCAGGAGGGGAGAAGGGGCTCAGAGGAAGCGGTTCCGGGACCCTCGGTGTTCCCCTCGATGGAACCCGGCGTGTCGGGGGACTTTTGGGGGTCGCAGGAAGGCTGTCAGGGACCGTTTCGCACTTCAGGGCGGAACAGGGGACTTCCCTTGAGACGCCGTGGCGGGCAAGGGCCTCATCTTGCCAAGAGGTGGGAACCACGTGGTTTTTCTCGAGTTGCGGCGGGATTCTCGAGTTACGACGGGGATCTCAGCCTTCCCCTTGGGTTGGCCCTGGGAAGCCCAATCTTCCCCTCGGGTTGCGAGGGAAAGCTGGGGGTTGCGCTCGAGTCACCGCAGGGCCGAAGAGACCTCACCTAGGCGTGTGTCCGGGACCTAATATTCCTCTCCAGGGAAGGCAGGGATCTCGGGGTTGCATTCCAGGCTCCCCCAGGGAGTCAGGCCTCGTCTCGAGGGGAAGCCAAGGACTCCGCTCTCCTCTCGAGTCGCGACGCGGGTCTCTTGGAGCCCCCTGAGCGGCCTCAAGGGAGTCCAGCCTCCTCTTCCGTTTGGAGAGAGGACCCGGGATTGCTCTCCAGGCCATGCAGGAAAAGAAGGCCCTCAGCTCGCGAGGACGGGGGCGTCTCAGGGGTTTCCTCGAGCTGCGGCGCCCGTGGGTGTTTTCTCCCGAGGCACGACGAGGATCTCAGGGAGCCTCTCGTGCGGCGCCAGGGAAGTCAGGTCTCCATGCGCGTGGCGAGGGGGAGCGCGTCCTGGCTCTCGAGTCACGGGAGGGGACTAGGGCCTCGAGACGCGTTGAAGAAGGACTCTCGAGGTCTTTGTCGGGGGGCGGCGGGAAACCCTCGTGTCCCTCGCCTTCTGCCGGGGACCTTAGGGAACTTCCCAGGGTGCCTCTGAGAGGCGAGGGATCCTGTGGAGGTGGCGGGGCCCCTCGGGACTCCGCTGGGTCTGGCGAAACGGAAGAGGGCCTCACCTCGAGGGGAGGCAGGAACGTCAGGCTTCCTCTCCGTTTCGGACTCCGACCGCAGGGTCCCTGCAGAGTTGGGACAGGAGAGTCAGGCCTCGTCTTGTCTGAGGAAGGGAACCCCGCTGGCCTCTCGAGTTGCTCATGGGGTTTCAGGCCCCTTGTCAAACTGTGTGTGGAATCTGCAGGTTTTTCCAGACGATGCATGGGGGTGTCAGTGACCCTTCGTTTTGTGTCTTTATCCACAGGGTTGCCTTCGAAGAGGTGTCTGGGCATCGTGTTCTTATGAAGAGCGGACTGGGAAATCGGGGTCGTTCAGCATTTGGCACCACCCACGTGGCTACTCTGGAATTTCCTCATGAAACCGGCCTCATCCTGAGGTGTGCCGCGAAGGTCATGAAACCCTTCCAGACAAAGCAGGGGAATCGACCTTCCTGCCGTGATCAGGAGGGGAGAAGGGGCTCAAATGAAGTGGTGCCAGAAACTTCGGTGTTCCCTTGGAGTGAGACCGGTATATTGGGGAACTTTTGGGGTCGCATCAAGGGTGCCAAGTAGCATTTCGAACTTTATGACGAAACATGGGACTTCTCTTGAGACTCTGTAGCGGGCAAAGGCCTCATATTGCGATGAATGGGGAACCACGTGGTTTTTAAGAGTTGCAGTGGGATTCTCGAGTTACAACGGGAAATTCAGACTTCCTCTTGTGTTGACCCAATGAAGACCAATCTTCCATTCGAATTGCGAGGGAGAGATGGGTGTTGCTCTCGAGTCACTGTAGGGCAAAATAGACCTCATCTAGGCTTTTGTCCAGGACATAATGTTCCTCTCCAGGGGCAACAGGGATCTCGGGGTTGCATTCCAGACTCACCCGAGGTAAGGCCTCGTCTCGAGGGGAAACAAAGTACTCTGCTCTCAAGTCGCGACAGGTATCTCTTGGAGCCCATTGAGTGGCCTAAAGGGAGTAAAGCCTCCTGTGAAGTTTGGAGAAAAGACCAGGGATTGCTCTCCAGGTCAGGCAGTAAAAGAAGTCCCCAATCTCGCGATGACGGTGGGTTTTCCTGAGCTGCGGCGCCAGTGTGGGGTTTCTCATGAGGTATGACGGGGAGCTCAGGGAGCCTCTCATGTGGCGCCAGGGAAGTCAGGTGTCCATGCGCATGGCGAGGGGGAGCGTGTCATTGCTCTCGAGTCATGGTAGGGGAATCCGTCCTCAAGACGCGTTGAAGACGGACTCTTGAGGTCTTTCTCGGGTTGCGGCAGGATACCCTGTGTTCCCTCGACTTGTGCCGGTGACCTCAGGGAGTTGCTCAGGGTGCCTCTGAGAAGACACTGATACTGTGGAGTTGGGAGGGGCCTCTCGGGACTCCACTGGGTGTGGTATAATACAAGAGGGCCTCATCTCGTGTTGAGGAAGGAACCTCAGGGTTCCTCTCCATTTCAGACTCCAATCTCAGGATTCCTGCAGAGTTGGGACAGGAGAGTCAGGCCTCGTATTCTGTGGAGAAATGAAACTTAGCTTGCCTCTCGAGTTGTTCACGAGGTAACAGGTCACTTGTCGAGCTGTATGTGGAACCTGCAGAATTTTCCAAAAGATGCACGGGTGTTCAGGGTCCCTCCTTGTTGTGCCTTCATCCTACGGGATGCATTCCAAGAAGTGTACGGGCATCGGGTTCTTATTAATAGCTGACCGGGAAATGGGGTCTTTCCGCATGTGGCACCACCCACGAGGCTACATCTCCAATTTCCTCGTGAGACAGGCCTCATCCTGATGTGCGCTGGGAAGATCGGTAACCCCTTCCACACAAAGCAGGAGAAAAGACACTCCTGTTGCAATCATGAGGGGAGAAGGGGCTCAAATGATGTGGTGCGGGGAACATGGGTGTTACCCTAGAGTGAGGCCTGTATGTTGGGGAACTTTGGGGGTGCCATCATGGGTGCCAAGTACCGTTTTGCACTTCAGTAGGAACGTGGTACTTCTTTTGAGACGCTGTGGCGGGCAAGGGCCTCATGCTGCGAAGACGATGGAACCACGTGGTTTTTTTTGAGTTGCGGCGGGATTCTCGAGTTAGGACGGGGATTTCAGGCTTCCTCTTGTGCTAGCCCTGGGAAGCCCAAACTTCCCTTCGAGTTGCGAGGGAAAGCTGGATGTTGTGCTCGAATCACTACAAGGCCAAAGAGACCTCATCTAGGCGTGTGTCCAGGACCTAATAGTCCTCTCAAGGGAAGACAAGGATCTCGGGATTGCACTCCAGACTCCCCCGGGGAGTCAGGCCTCGTCTCGAGGGGAAGCCAAGGACGGCGCTCTCCTCTCGAGCTGCGACGCGGATCTCTTGGAGCCCACTGAGTCGCCTCAAGGGAATCCATCCTACTCTTCAGTTTGGAGAGAGGACTCGGGATTGCTCTCCAGGCCAGGCAGGAAAAGAAGGCCCTCAGCTCGCGAGGACGGGGGCGTCTCAGGGGTTTCCTCGAGCTGCGGCGCCCGAGGGGGTTTTCTCCCGAGGCACGACGAGGATCTCAGGGAGCCTCTCGTGCGGCGCCACGGAAGCCAGGTCTGCATGAGTGAGGCGAGGGGGAGCGCATCATTGCTCTCTAGTCCAGAGAGGGGACAAGGGCCTGAAGACACTTTGAAGAAGGACTATCGAGGTCTTTCTCGAGTGGCGGCGGGAAACCCTCATTTCCCTCGACTTCTGCCGGGGACCTGAGGGAACTTCCCAGGGTGCCTCTGAGACGTGAGGGATGCTGTGGAGTTAGCAGGGCCTCTCGGGACTCCGCTGGGGTTGGCGCAATGGAAGACGGCCTCATCTCGAGGGGAGGCAGGAACCTCAGGCTTCCTCTCTGTTTCTGACTCCGACCCTCCGACCTCAGGGTCCCTGCAGAGTTGGGAGCGGAGAGTTAGGCCTCGTCTTGTCTGAGGAAGGGAACTCCTCTTGCCTCTCGAGTTGCTCAGGGGGTCTCAGGCCCCTCTTCGAGCTGTGTGTGGAACCCAAGGGTGTTTCTGGACGATGCACGGGAGTGTCAGTGCCCCTTCGTGTTTTCTCTTCACCCACAGGGTTGCCTTCGAAGAGGTGTCCGTGCAACGGGTTCTTCTCAAGAGTGGACCAGGAAATCGAGGTCGATCGGCATGTGGCACCACCCCCGTGGCTCATCTCGAATTTCCTCGTCCGGACGGCCTCATCCTGAGATGCGCCGGGAAGGCCGGGAATCCCTTCCAGACCACGCAGGAGAATCGACTCTCCTGTCGCCATCAGGAGGGGAGAAGGGGCTCAGATGAAGTGGTGTCGGGACCCTCGGTGTTTCCCTCGAGGGAACCCGGTGTGTCGGGGAACTTCTGGGGGTCGCATGAAAGGTGTCAGGTACTGTTTCGCACTTCTGGACGGAAACTGGGACTTCCCTTGAGACGTCATAGCGGGCAAGAGGCTCATCTTGCAAAGACGTTGGAACCACGTGGTTTTCCTCGAGTTGCGGCGGGATTCTCGAGATAAGACGGGGATCTCAGGCTTCCTCTTGGGTTGGCCCTGGGAAGCCCAATCTTCCCCTCGAGTGAGAGGGAAAGCTGGGGGTTGCGCTCGAGTAACTGTAGGGCCCAAGAGACCTCACCTAGGCGTGTGTCCGGGACCTAATATTCCTCTCCAGGGAAGGCAGGGATCTCGGGGTTGCATTCCAGGCTCCCCCGGGGAGTCAGGCCTCGTCTCGAGGGGAAGCCAAGGACTCCGCCCTCCCCTCGAGTCGCGACGCGGGACTCTGGGAGCCCCCTGAGCGGTCTCAAGGGAGTCCAACCTCCTCTTCCGTTTGGAGAGAGGACTCGCGATTGCTCTGCAGGCCATGCAGGAAAAGAAGGCCCTCAGCTCGCGAGGACGGGGGCGTCTCAGGGGTTTCCTCAAGCTCCGGTCCCCATGGGGGTTTTCTCCCGAGGCACTACGAGGATCTCAGGGAGCCTCTCGTGCGGCGCCAGGGAAGTCAGGTCTCCATGCGGTGGCGATGGGGATCGAGTCATGGCTCTCGAGTCACGGGAGGGGACTAGGGCCTCGAGACGCGTTGAAGAAGGACCCTCGAGGTCTTTTTCGGGGGGCGTCGGGAAACCCTCGTTCCCCTCGCCTTCTGCCGGGGACCTTAGGGAACTTCCCAGGGTGCCTCTGAGAGGCGAGGGATCCTGTGGAGTTGGCGGGGCCTCTCGGGACTCCGCTGGGTCTGGCAAAATGGAAGAGGGCCTCACTTCGAGGGGAGGCAGGAACCCCAGGCTGCCTCTCCGTTTCGGACTGCGACCTCAGGGTCCCTGCAGAGTTGGGACAGGAGAGTCAGGCCTCGTCTTGTCTGAGGAAGGGACCCCGCTGGCCTCTCGAGTTGTTCAGGGGGTCTCAAGCCCCTCGTCGAGCTGTGTGTGGAACCCGCGGGTCTTTGCGGACGATGCACGGGGGTGGCAGTGCCCCTTCGTGTTGTGCCTTCACCCACAGGGTTGCCTTCGAAGAGGGGTCCGGGCCTCGGGTCCTTCTCAAGGGCGGACCGGGGAATCGGGGGCGTTCGGCATGTGGCCCCACCCACGTGGCTCGTCTCGAATTTCCTCGTGAGACCGGCCTCATCCTGAGGTGCGCCGGGAAGGCCGGGAACCCCTTCAAGACCACGCAGGGGAATCGCCTCTCCTGTCGCGATCAGGAGGGGAGAAGGGGCTCAGAGGAAGCGGTGCCGGGACCCTCGGTGTTCCCCTCGGGGGAACCCGGCGTGTCGGGGGACTTTTGGGGGTCGCAGGAAGGCTGTCAGGGACCGTTTCGCCCTTCAGGGCAGAACAGGGGACTTCCCTTGAGAGGCCGTGGCGGGCAAGGGCCTCCTCTTGCCAAGAGGTGGGAACCACGTGGTTTTTCTCGAGTTGCGGCGGGATTCTCGAGTTACGACGGGGATCTCAGCCTTCCCCTTGGGTTGGCCCTGGGAAGCCCAATCTTCCCCTCGGGTTGCGAGGGAAAGCTGGGGGTTGCGCTCGAGTCACTGCAGGGACGAAGAGACCTCACCTAGGCGTGTGTCCGGGACCTAATATTCCTCTCCAGGGAAGGCAGGGATCTCGGGGTTGCATTCCAGGCTACCCCGGGGAGTCAGGCCTCGTCTCGAGGGGAAGTCAAGGACTCCGCTCTCCTCTCGAGTCGCGACGCGGGTCTCTTGGAGCCCCCTGATTGGCCTCAAGGGAGTCCAGCCTCCTCTTCCGTTTGGAGAGAGGACCCGGGATTGCTCTCCAGGCCATGCAGGAAAAGCAGGCCCTCAGCTCGGGAGGACGGGGGCGTCTCAGGGGTTTCCTCGAGCTGCGGCGCCCGTGGGGGTTTTCTCCCGAGGCACGACGAGGATCTCAGGGAGCCTCTCGTGCGGCGCCAGGGAAGTCAGGTCTCCATGCGCGTGGCGAGGGGGAGCGCGTCCTGGCTCTCGAGTCACGGGAGGGGACTAGGGCCTCGAGACGCGTTGAAGAAGGACTCTCGAGGTCTTCCTTGGGGGGCGGCGGGAAACCCTCGTGTCCCTCGCCTTCTGCCGGGGACCTTAGGGAACTTCCCAGGGTGCCTCTGAGAGGCGAGGGATCCTGTGGAGGTGGCGGGGCCCCTCGGGACTCCGCTGGGTCTGGCGCAACGGAAGAGGGCCTCACCTCGAGGGGAGGCAGGAACCTCAGGCTTCCTCTCCGTTTCGGACTCCGACCGAAGGGTCCCTGCAGTGTTGGGACAGGAGAGTCAGGCCTCGTCTTGTCTGAGGAAGGGAACCCCGCTGGCCTCTCGAGTCGCTCAGGGGGTCTCAAGCCCCTCGTCGAGCTGTGTGTGGAACCCGCGGGTCTTGGCGGACGATGCACGGGGGTGGCAGTGCCCCTTCGTGTTGTGCCTTCACCCACAGGGTTGCCTTCGAAGAGGAGTCCGGGCCTCGGGTCCTTCTCAAGGGCGGACCGGGGAATCGGGGGCGTTCGGCATGTGGCCCCACCCACGTGGCTCGTCTCGAATTTCCTCGTGAGACCGGCCTCATGCTGAGGTGCCCCGGGAAGGCCGGGAACCCCTTCCAGACCACGCAGGGGAATCGCCTCTCCTGTCGCGATCAGGAGGGGAGAAGGGGCTCAGAGGAAGCGGTTCCGGGACCCTCGGTGTTCCCCTCGATGGAACCCGGCGTGTCGGGGGACTTTTGGGGGTCGCAGGAAGGCTGTCAGGGACCGTTTCGCACTTCAGGGCGGAACAGGGGACTTCCCTTGAGACGCCGTGGCGGGCAAGGGCCTCATCTTGCCAAGAGGTGGGAACCACGTGGTTTTTCTCGAGTTGCGGCGGGATTCTCGAGTTACGACGGGGATCTCAGCCTTCCCCTTGGGTTGGCCCTGGGAAGCCCAATCTTCCCCTCGGGTTGCGAGGGAAAGCTGGGGGTTGCGCTCGAGTCACCGCAGGGCCGAAGAGACCTCACCTAGGCGTGTGTCCGGGACCTAATATTCCTCTCCAGGGAAGGCAGGGATCTCGGGGTTGCATTCCAGGCTCCCCCAGGGAGTCAGGCCTCGTCTCGAGGGGAAGCCAAGGACTCCGCTCTCCTCTCGAGTCGCGACGCGGGTCTCTTGGAGCCCCCTGAGCGGCCTCAAGGGAGTCCAGCCTCCTCTTCCGTTTGGAGAGAGGACCCGGGATTGCTCTCCAGGCCATGCAGGAAAAGAAGGCCCTCAGCTCGCGAGGACGGGGGCGTCTCAGGGGTTTCCTCGAGCTGCGGCGCCCGTGGGTGTTTTCTCCCGAGGCACGACGAGGATCTCAGGGAGCCTCTCGTGCGGCGCCAGGGAAGTCAGGTCTCCATGCGCGTGGCGAGGGGGAGCGCGTCCTGGCTCTCGAGTCACGGGAGGGGACTAGGGCCTCGAGACGCGTTGAAGAAGGACTCTCGAGGTCTTTGTCGGGGGGCGGCGGGAAACCCTCGTGTCCCTCGCCTTCTGCCGGGGACCTTAGGGAACTTCCCAGGGTGCCTCTGAGAGGCGAGGGATCCTGTGGAGGTGGCGGGGCCCCTCGGGACTCCGCTGGGTCTGGCGAAACGGAAGAGGGCCTCACCTCGAGGGGAGGCAGGAACGTCAGGCTTCCTCTCCGTTTCGGACTCCGACCGCAGGGTCCCTGCAGAGTTGGGACAGGAGAGTCAGGCCTCGTCTTGTCTGAGGAAGGGAACCCCGCTGGCCTCTCGAGTTGCTCATGGGGTTTCAGGCCCCTTGTCAAACTGTGTGTGGAATCTGCAGGTTTTTCCAGACGATGCATGGGGGTGTCAGTGACCCTTCGTTTTGTGTCTTTATCCACAGGGTTGCCTTCGAAGAGGTGTCTGGGCATCGTGTTCTTATGAAGAGCGGACTGGGAAATCGGGGTCGTTCAGCATTTGGCACCACCCACGTGGCTACTCTGGAATTTCCTCATGAAACCGGCCTCATCCTGAGGTGTGCCGCGAAGGTCATGAAACCCTTCCAGACAAAGCAGGGGAATCGACCTTCCTGCCGTGATCAGGAGGGGAGAAGGGGCTCAAATGAAGTGGTGCCAGAAACTTCGGTGTTCCCTTGGAGTGAGACCGGTATATTGGGGAACTTTTGGGGTCGCATCAAGGGTGCCAAGTAGCATTTCGAACTTTATGACGAAACATGGGACTTCTCTTGAGACTCTGTAGCGGGCAAAGGCCTCATATTGCGATGAATGGGGAACCACGTGGTTTTTAAGAGTTGCAGTGGGATTCTCGAGTTACAACGGGAAATTCAGACTTCCTCTTGTGTTGACCCAATGAAGACCAATCTTCCATTCGAATTGCGAGGGAGAGATGGGTGTTGCTCTCGAGTCACTGTAGGGCAAAATAGACCTCATCTAGGCTTTTGTCCAGGACATAATGTTCCTCTCCAGGGGCAACAGGGATCTCGGGGTTGCATTCCAGACTCACCCGAGGTAAGGCCTCGTCTCGAGGGGAAACAAAGTACTCTGCTCTCAAGTCGCGACAGGTATCTCTTGGAGCCCATTGAGTGGCCTAAAGGGAGTAAAGCCTCCTGTGAAGTTTGGAGAAAAGACCAGGGATTGCTCTCCAGGTCAGGCAGTAAAAGAAGTCCCCAATCTCGCGATGACGGTGGGTTTTCCTGAGCTGCGGCGCCAGTGTGGGGTTTCTCATGAGGTATGACGGGGAGCTCAGGGAGCCTCTCATGTGGCGCCAGGGAAGTCAGGTGTCCATGCGCATGGCGAGGGGGAGCGTGTCATTGCTCTCGAGTCATGGTAGGGGAATCCGTCCTCAAGACGCGTTGAAGACGGACTCTTGAGGTCTTTCTCGGGTTGCGGCAGGATACCCTGTGTTCCCTCGACTTGTGCCGGTGACCTCAGGGAGTTGCTCAGGGTGCCTCTGAGAAGACACTGATACTGTGGAGTTGGGAGGGGCCTCTCGGGACTCCACTGGGTGTGGTATAATACAAGAGGGCCTCATCTCGTGTTGAGGAAGGAACCTCAGGGTTCCTCTCCATTTCAGACTCCAATCTCAGGATTCCTGCAGAGTTGGGACAGGAGAGTCAGGCCTCGTATTCTGTGGAGAAATGAAACTTAGCTTGCCTCTCGAGTTGTTCACGAGGTAACAGGTCACTTGTCGAGCTGTATGTGGAACCTGCAGAATTTTCCAAAAGATGCACGGGTGTTCAGGGTCCCTCCTTGTTGTGCCTTCATCCTACGGGATGCATTCCAAGAAGTGTACGGGCATCGGGTTCTTATTAATAGCTGACCGGGAAATGGGGTCTTTCCGCATGTGGCACCACCCACGAGGCTACATCTCCAATTTCCTCGTGAGACAGGCCTCATCCTGATGTGCGCTGGGAAGATCGGTAACCCCTTCCACACAAAGCAGGAGAAAAGACACTCCTGTTGCAATCATGAGGGGAGAAGGGGCTCAAATGATGTGGTGCGGGGAACATGGGTGTTACCCTAGAGTGAGGCCTGTATGTTGGGGAACTTTGGGGGTGCCATCATGGGTGCCAAGTACCGTTTTGCACTTCAGTAGGAACGTGGTACTTCTTTTGAGACGCTGTGGCGGGCAAGGGCCTCATGCTGCGAAGACGATGGAACCACGTGGTTTTTTTTGAGTTGCGGCGGGATTCTCGAGTTAGGACGGGGATTTCAGGCTTCCTCTTGTGCTAGCCCTGGGAAGCCCAAACTTCCCTTCGAGTTGCGAGGGAAAGCTGGATGTTGTGCTCGAATCACTACAAGGCCAAAGAGACCTCATCTAGGCGTGTGTCCAGGACCTAATAGTCCTCTCAAGGGAAGACAAGGATCTCGGGATTGCACTCCAGACTCCCCCGGGGAGTCAGGCCTCGTCTCGAGGGGAAGCCAAGGACGGCGCTCTCCTCTCGAGCTGCGACGCGGATCTCTTGGAGCCCACTGAGTCGCCTCAAGGGAATCCATCCTACTCTTCAGTTTGGAGAGAGGACTCGGGATTGCTCTCCAGGCCAGGCAGGAAAAGAAGGCCCTCAGCTCGCGAGGACGGGGGCGTCTCAGGGGTTTCCTCGAGCTGCGGCGCCCGAGGGGGTTTTCTCCCGAGGCACGACGAGGATCTCAGGGAGCCTCTCGTGCGGCGCCACGGAAGCCAGGTCTGCATGAGTGAGGCGAGGGGGAGCGCATCATTGCTCTCTAGTCCAGAGAGGGGACAAGGGCCTGAAGACACTTTGAAGAAGGACTATCGAGGTCTTTCTCGAGTGGCGGCGGGAAACCCTCATTTCCCTCGACTTCTGCCGGGGACCTGAGGGAACTTCCCAGGGTGCCTCTGAGACGTGAGGGATGCTGTGGAGTTAGCAGGGCCTCTCGGGACTCCGCTGGGGTTGGCGCAATGGAAGACGGCCTCATCTCGAGGGGAGGCAGGAACCTCAGGCTTCCTCTCTGTTTCTGACTCCGACCCTCCGACCTCAGGGTCCCTGCAGAGTTGGGAGCGGAGAGTTAGGCCTCGTCTTGTCTGAGGAAGGGAACTCCTCTTGCCTCTCGAGTTGCTCAGGGGGTCTCAGGCCCCTCTTCGAGCTGTGTGTGGAACCCAAGGGTGTTTCTGGACGATGCACGGGAGTGTCAGTGCCCCTTCGTGTTGTCTCTTCACCCACAGGGTTGCCTTCGAAGAGGTGTCCGTGCAACGGGTTCTTCTCAAGAGTGGACCAGGAAATCGAGGTCGATCGGCATGTGGCACCACCCCCGTGGCTCATCTCGAATTTCCTCGTCCGGACGGCCTCATCCTGAGATGCGCCGGGAAGGCCGGGAATCCCTTCCAGACCACGCAGGAGAATCGACTCTCCTGTCGCCATCAGGAGGGGAGAAGGGGCTCAGATGAAGTGGTGTCGGGACCCTCGGTGTTTCCCTCGAGGGAACCCGGTGTGTCGGGGAACTTCTGGGGGTCGCATGAAAGGTGTCAGGTACTGTTTCGCACTTCTGGACGGAAACTGGGACTTCCCTTGAGACGTCATAGCGGGCAAGAGGCTCATCTTGCAAAGACGTTGGAACCACGTGGTTTTCCTCGAGTTGCGGCGGGATTCTCGAGATAAGACGGGGATCTCAGGCTTCCTCTTGGGTTGGCCCTGGGAAGCCCAATCTTCCCCTCGAGTGAGAGGGAAAGCTGGGGGTTGCGCTCGAGTAACTGTAGGGCCCAAGAGACCTCACCTAGGCGTGTGTCCGGGACCTAATATTCCTCTCCAGGGAAGGCAGGGATCTCGGGGTTGCATTCCAGGCTCCCCCGGGGAGTCAGGCCTCGTCTCGAGGGGAAGCCAAGGACTCCGCCCTCCCCTCGAGTCGCGACGCGGGACTCTGGGAGCCCCCTGAGCGGTCTCAAGGGAGTCCAACCTCCTCTTCCGTTTGGAGAGAGGACTCGCGATTGCTCTGCAGGCCATGCAGGAAAAGAAGGCCCTCAGCTCGCGAGGACGGGGGCGTCTCAGGGGTTTCCTCAAGCTCCGGTCCCCATGGGGGTTTTCTCCCGAGGCACTACGAGGATCTCAGGGAGCCTCTCGTGCGGCGCCAGGGAAGTCAGGTCTCCATGCGGTGGCGATGGGGATCGAGTCATGGCTCTCGAGTCACGGGAGGGGACTAGGGCCTCGAGACGCGTTGAAGAAGGACCCTCGAGGTCTTTTTCGGGGGGCGTCGGGAAACCCTCGTTCCCCTCGCCTTCTGCCGGGGACCTTAGGGAACTTCCCAGGGTGCCTCTGAGAGGCGAGGGATCCTGTGGAGGTGGCGGGGCCCCTCGGGACTCCGCTGGGTCTGGCGCAACGGAAGAGGGCCTCACCTCGAGGGGAGGCAGGAACCTCAGGCTTCCTCTCCGTTTCGGACTCCGACCGAAGGGTCCCTGCAGTGTTGGGACAGGAGAGTCAGGCCTCGTCTTGTCTGAGGAAGGGAACCCCGCTGGCCTCTCGAGTCACTCAGGGGGTCTCAGGCCCCTCGTCGAGCTGTGTGTGGAACCCGCGGGTCTTGGCGGACGATGCACGGGGGTGGCAGTGCCCCTTCGTGTTGTGCCTTCACCCACAGGGTTGCCTTCGAAGAGGAGTCCGGGCCTCGGGTCCTTCTCAAGGGCGGACCGGGGAATCGGGGGCGTTCGGCATGTGGCCCCACCCACGTGGCTCGTCTCGAATTTCCTCGTGAGACCGGCCTCATGCTGAGGTGCCCCGGGAAGGCCGGGAACCCCTTCCAGACCACGCAGGGGAATCGCCTCTCCTGTCGCGATCAGGAGGGGAGAAGGGGCTCAAGGAAGCGGTTCCGGGACCCTCGGTGTTCCCCTCGATGGAACCCGGCGTGTCGGGGGACTTTTGGGGGTCGCAGGAAGGCTGTCAGGGACCGTTTCGCACTTCAGGGCGGAACAGGGGACTTCCCTTGAGACGCCGTGGCGGGCAAGGGCTCATCTTGCCAAGAGGTGGGAACCACGTGGTTTTTCTCGAGTTGCGCGGGATTCTCGAGTTACGACGGGGATCTCAGCCTTCCCCTTGGGTTGGCCCTGGGAAGCCCAATCTTCCCCTCGGGTTGCGAGGGGAAAGCTGGGGTTGCGCTCGAGTCACCGCAGGGCCGAAGAGACCTCACCTAGGCGTGTGTCCGGGACCTAATATTCCTCTCCAGGGAAGGCAGGGATCTCGGGGTTGCATTCCAGGCTCCCCCAGGGAGTCAGGCCTCGTCTCGAGGGGAAGCCAAGGACTCCGCTCTCCTCTCGAGTCGCGACGCGGGTCTCTTGGAGCCCCCTGAGCGGCCTCAAGGGAGTCCAGCCTCCTCTTCCGTTTGGAGAGAGGACCCGGGATTGCTCTCCAGGCCATGCAGGAAAAGAAGGCCCCTCAGCTCGCGAGGACGGGGGCGTCTCAGGGTTTCCTCGAGCTGCGGCGCGCCGTGGGTGTTTTCTCCCGAGGCACGACGAGGATCTCAGGGAGCCTCTCGTGCGGCGCCAGGGAAGTCAGGTCTCCATGCGCGTGGCGAGGGGGAGCGCGTCCTGGCTCTCGAGTCACGGGAGGGACTAGGGCCTCGAGACGCGTTGAAGAAGGACTCTCGAGGTCTTTGTCGGGGGGCGGCGGGAAACCCTCGTGTCTCTCGCCTTCTGCCGGGGACCTTAGGGAACTTCCCAGGGTGCCTCTGAGAGGCGAGGGATCCTGTGGAGGTGGCGGGGCCCCTCGGGACTCCGCTGGGTCTGGCGAAACGGAAGAGGGCCTCACCTCGAGGGGAGGCAGGAACGTCAGGCTTCCTCTCCGTTTCGGACTCCGACCGCAGGGTCCCTGCAGAGTTGGGACAGGAGAGTCAGGCCTCGTCTTGTCTGAGGAAGGGAACCCCGCTGGCCTCTCGAGTTGCTCATGGGGTTTCAGGCCCCTTGTCAAACTGTGTGTGGAATCTGCAGGTTTTTCCAGACGATGCATGGGGTGTCAGTGACCCTTCGTTTTGTGTCTTCATCCACAGGGTTGCCTTCGAAGAGGTGTCTGGGCATCGTGTTCTTATGAAGAGCGGACTGGGAAATCGGGGTCGTTCAGCATTTGGCACCACCCACGTGGCTACTCTGGAATTCTCATGAAACCGGCCTCATCCTGAGGTGTGCCGCGAAGGTCATGAAACCCTTCCAGACAAAGCAAGGGAATCGACCTTCCTGCCGTGATCAGGAGGGGAGAAGGGGCTCAAATGAAGTGGTGCCAGAAACTTCGGTGTTCCCTTGGAGTGAGACCGGTATATTGGGGAACTTTTGGGGTCGCATCAAGGGTGCCAAGTAGCATTTCGAACTTTATGACGAAACATGGGACTTCTCTTGAGACTCTGTAGCGGGCAAAGGCCTCATATTGCGATGAATGGGGAACCACGTGGTTTTTAAGAGTTGCAGTGGGATTCTCGAGTTACAACGGGAAATTCAGACTTCCTCTTGTGTTGACCCAATGAAGACCAATCTTCCATTCGAATTGCGAGGGAGAGATGGGTGTTGCTCTCGAGTCACTGTAGGGCAAAATAACCTCATCTAGGCTTTTGTCCAGGACATAATGTTCCTCTCCAGGGCAACAGGGATCTCGGGGTTGCATTCCAGACTCACCCGAGGTAAGGCCTCGTCTCGAGGGGAAACAAAGTACTCTGCTCTCAAGTCGCGACAGGTATCTCTTGGAGCCCATTGAGTGGCCTAAAGGGAGTAAAGCCTCCTGTGAAGTTTGGAGAAAAGACCAGGGATTGCTCTCCAGGTCAGGCAGTAAAAGAAGTCCCCAATCTCGCGTGACGGTGGGTTTTCCTGAGCTGCGGCGCCAGTGTGGGGTTTCTCATGAGGTATGACGGGGAGCTCAGGGAGCCTCTCATGTGGCGCCAGGGAAGTCAGGTGTCCATGCGCATGGCGAGGGGGAGCGTGTCATTGCTCTCGAGTCATGGTAGGGAATCCGTCCTCAAGACGCGTTGAAGACGGACTCTTGAGGTCTTTCTCGGGTTGCGGCAGGATACCCTGTGTTCCCTCGACTTGTGCCGGTGACCTCAGGGAGTTGCTCAGGGTGCCTCTGAGAAGACACTGATACTGTGGAGTTGGGAGGGGCCTCTCGGGACTCCACTGGGTGTGGTATAATAACAAGAGGGCCTCATCTCGTGTTGAGGAAGGAACCTCAGGGTTCCTCTCCATTTCAGACTCCAATCTCAGGATTCCTGCAGAGTTGGGACAGGGAGAGTCAGGCCTCGTATTCTGTGGAGAAATGAAACTTAGCTTGCCTCTCGAGTTGTTCACGAGGTAACAGGTCACTTGTCGAGCTGTATGTGGAACCTGCAGAATTTCCAAAAGATGCACGGTGTTCAGGGTCCCTCCTTGTTGTGCCTTCATCCTACGGGATGCATTCCAAGAAGTGTACGGGCATCGGGTTCTTATTAATAGCTGAAGGGAAATGGGTCTTTCCGCATGTGGCACCACCCACGAGGCTACATCTCCAATTTCCTCGTGAGACAGGCCTCATCCTGATGTGCGCTGGAAGATCGGTAACCCCTTCCACACAAAGCAGGAGAAAAGACACTCCTGTTGCAATCATGAGGGGAGAAGGGGCTCAAATGATGTGGTGCGGGAACATGGGTGTTACCCTAGAGTGAGGCCTGTATGTTGGGGAACTTTGGGGGTGCCATCATGGGTGCCAAGTACCGTTTGCACTTCAGTAGGAACGTGGTACTTCTTTTGAGACGCTGTGGCGGGCAAGGGCCTCATGCTGCGAAGACGATGGAACCACGTGGTTTTTTTTGAGTTGCGGCGGGATTCTCGAGTTAGGACGGGGATTTCAGGCTTCCTCTTGTGCTAGCCCTGGGAAGCCCAAACTTCCCTTCGAGTTGCGAGGGAAAGCTGGATGTTGTGCTCGAATCACTACAAGGCCAAAGAGACCTCATCTAGGCGTGTGTCCAGGACCTAATAGTCCTCTCAAGGGAAAGACAAGGATCTCGGATTGCACTCCAGACTCCCCGGGGAGTCAGGCCTCGTCTCGAGGGGAAGCCAAGGACGGCGCTCTCCTCTCGAGCTGCGACGCGGATCTCTTGGAGCCCACTGAGTCGCCTCAAGGGAATCCATCCTACTCTTCAGTTTGGAGAGAGGACTCGGGATTGCTCTCCAGGCCAGGCAGGAAAGAAGGCCCTCAGCTCGCGAGGACGGGGGCGTCTCAGGGTTTCCTCGAGCTGCGGCGCCCGAGGGGGTTTTCTCCCGAGGCACGACGAGGATCTCAGGGAGCCTCTCGTGCGGCGCCACGGAAGCCAGGTCTGCATGAGTGAGGCGAGGGGGAGGCATCATTGCTCTCTAGTCCAGAGAGGGGACAAGGGCCTGAAGACACTTTGAAGAAGGACTATCGAGGTCTTTCTCGAGTGGCGGCGGGAAACCCTCATTTCCCTCGACTTCTGCCGGGGACCTGAGGGAACTTCCCAGGGTGCCTCTGAGACGTGAGGGATGCTGTGGAGTTAGCAGGGCCTCTCGGGACTCCGCTGGGGTTGGCGCAATGGAAGACGGCCTCATCTCGAGGGGAGGCAGGAACCTCAGGCTTCCTCTCTGTTTCTGACTCCGACCCTCCGACCTCAGGGTCCCTGCAGAGTTGGGAGCGGAGAGTTAAGGCCTCGTCTTGTCTGAGGAAGGGAACTCCTCTTGCCTCTCGAGTTGCTCAGGGGTCTCAGGCCCCTCTTCGAGCTGTGTGTGGAACCCAAGGGTGTTTCTGGACGATGCACGGGAGTGTCAGTGCCCCTTCGTGTTGTCTCTTCACCCACAGGGTT